>NC_069796.1:21707500-23072500 GCF_027406575.1 Nycticebus coucang | reverse complement strand
CTGTCTTGTGGACATTGATTTTATATCCTGAGACATTACTGTATTTTTTGATGACTTCCAGAAATCTTGTGGTTGAGTCTTTGGGGTTCTCAGCAAAGAGGGAGAGTTTGACCTCCCCTGCTCCAATTTGGATGCCCTTTATTTCCTTGTCTTGCCTAATTGTATTGGCTAGAACTTCCAACACTATGTTGAATAGTAATGGTGACAGAGGACAACCTTGTCTGGTTCCAGTTCTAAGAGGAAAAGCTTTGAGTTTTACTCCATTTAGTAAAATATTAGCTGTGGGTTTGTCATAGATAGCTTCAATCAGTTTTAGAAATGTGCCACCTATGCCTATACTCTTCAGTGTGCTAATTAAAAAAGGATGCTGAATTTTATCGAATACTTTTTCTGCCTCTTTTGAGAGGATCACATGGTCTTTGTTTTTGCTTCTATTGATGTGGTAAATAACTTTTATAGACTTGCGTATGTTAAACCAGCCTTGTATCCCTGGGATGAAACCTACTTGATCATCATATATGACTTTTATGATGATGAGCTGTAATCTATAGGCTAGGATTTTGTTGAGAATTTTTGCATCTATATTCATGAGTGAAATTGGTCTGAAATGCTCCTTTTTAGTTGGGTCTTTTCCTGGTTTTGGCATCAGGGTGATGTATGCTTCATAGGACCTGTTGGGGAAGATTCCGTCCTCCTCAATCTTTTGGAATAATTTCTGCAGTATGGGAATAAGCTCTTTCTTGAAGGTTTGATAGAATTCTGGTTTGAAGCCATCTGGACCAGGGCATTTTTTGGTTGGAAGATTTTTTTATTGTTTCTTTGACCTTGGTGCTAGAAATTGGTCTGTTCAGGAGCTCTATTTCTTCCTGGCTAAGTCTAGGGAATGGGTGTGATTCCAAATATTGATCCATTTCCTTCATGTTGTCAAATTTCTGGACATAGAGTTTCTGGTAGTATTCAGAGATTATCTCTTGCATCTCTGTGGCATCAGTTGTTATTTCCCCTTTATAATTTCTGATTAAGGTTACTAGAGATTTTAATTTTCTATTTCTAGTTAGTCTGGCCAAAGGTTTATCTATTTTATTTATTTTTTCAAAAAACCAACTCCTTGTTCCATTAATTTTCTGAATGATTCTTTTGTTTTCAATTTCATTGATCTCTGGTTTAATTTTGTATGTTTCTTTCCTTCTGCTGGGTTTAGGCTTAGATTGTTCTTTTTTTTCCAATTCCATAAAATGGCTTGTGAGTTTGTGAGTTTGTCTCTTTTCTGTTTTTCAAATGTAGGCATCTAAAGCAATAAATTTCCCTCTCAGAACTGCTTTTGCAGCATCCCACAGGTATTGGTAGCTTGTGTCTTCATTGTTGTTTTGCTCAAGGAAGTTAATGATTTCCTGTTTTATTTCTTCCTGCCCCCAACTGTCATTCAACAGAAGGTTGTTTAATTTCCATGCCTTTGTGTGGGGTTGAACGTTTTTGTGGGAGTTGAGTTCCACCTTTAGTGCCTTGTGGTCTGAGAAGATACAAGGTAAAATTTCAATTCTTTTGATTCTGTTGATATTTGTTTTGTGTCCCAGAATATGATCAATTTTGGAGAATGTTCCATGGGGTGATGAGAAGAATGTATATTCTTTATCTTTGGGATAGAGTTTTCTATATGCGTCTATCAAGCACAGTTGTTCTAGGGTCTCATTTAAATCTCTTATATCTTTGTTTAATTTCTGTTTAGAGGATCTGTCCAGCTCCGTAAAAGGAGTGTTAAAGTCCCCTGTTATTATGGTATTATCAGATATCATATTGCTCAGACTGAATAAAGTCTGTTTTAAGAACCTGGGAGCATTTAAGTTGGGTACATAAATATTTAGAATTGAAACGTCTTCTTGTTGTATCTTTCCCTTGACCAATATAAAGTGACCATCTTTGTCTTTTTTTACTTTAGTTGCTTTAAATCCACATGTGTGTGAAAATAAGCTTGCAACCCCTCTTTTCTTCTTTTATTCCATTTGCCTGAAAATTGTCTTCCAACCCCTAACTCTGAGTTTTAATTTGTCTTTTGAAGTTGGTGTGTTTCCTGCAGATAGCAAAAGGATGGCTTGTTTTTTTTTTAATCCAATCAGCCAATCTATGCCTCTTCAGTAGGGAATTCAAGCCATTAACATTTATGGAGATAATTGATAAGTGTGGTAGTGTTCTATTCATCTTACTTTGTGAGAGTCCATTGCTTAGTTTTATCTTTTGCATCATTGTGGAAGTTAGGTTCTGTCCTTTAATCGCTGAGTTCTTACTTTGCTGCTGATCCATTGTGATGGTCAGTGTGTAGAACAGGTTGAAGTATTTTCTGTAGAGCTGGTCTTATGGTGAATTTCCTCAATGTTTGCATATCAGTAAATGATTTGATTTCTCTGTCAATTTTGAAGCTTAGCTTAGCAGGATATAGAATTCTGGGCTGGAAATTGTTTTGTTTATTTAAGTAGATTAAAGGTAGATGACCATTGTCTTCTCACTTGAAAAGTTTCATTAGAGAAGTCTGCAGTCACCCTGATGGATTTGCCCCTGTAGATCACCTGGTGCTTACTCCTGGCATCTTGTAGAATCTTTTCTTTTGTCTTGACTTTGGACAGGTTCATCACAATGTGTCTTGGAGAAGCTGTGTTAGAGTTGAGGTGACCTAGGGTCCAATATCCCTCTGAAAGGAGTGTGTCAGAATCTTTGGTGATATTTGGGAAATTTTCTTTTATAATATTCTCTAGTATGGCTTCCATTTTCCTGGGGCATTCTTCTTCCCCTTCTGGGATACCTATAACTCATATGTTTGAATGCTTCTTGAAGTCCCATAATTCTGTCAGTGAATGTTTTGCTTTCTCTCTCTTCTTTTCTGCCTTTTTAACTATCTGAATTATCTCAAGAACTTTGTCCTCTACCTCTGAGATTCTTTCTTTTGTATGATCTAATCTGTTGTTGATACTTTCTATTGTATATTTAAGTTCCCTAATTGCTTCAGTTCCTTCAGCTCTGCCATATCTTTTCTATATTCTTCATATCGGTCATCTTTTATTTGATTCTGTTTTCGGATTTCCTTTTGGTTATTTTCTACTTTATCAGCAGTTTCCTTCATTGTTTCCATATTTTTTTTTTCATTGTTTTCAGCATGTGTATTCTATATTCCCCTTCTGTCATTTGTAACATTTCTTTATAGGTGGAATCCTCTGCAGTAGCTACCTCACGGTCCCTTGGGGCAGTTGGTCTGGACTAGTTTTTCATGTTGCCAGGGTTTTTCTGCTGATTCTTCACCATGAGTGTTTTCTTTTATGTTTCCTTGCCCTAATTTTCCTTTTACTTCCTCTTGCTCTTTAAGTTACCATGTCTCTGGCCTAGGGTTTCGATGAGTCCAGTTCTCCACTGCTTTTGTCCTCCTTGTGGGGTCCAGACATCTCTTGCTGACTCCCTGTGTCCCCAAAGGAATTTTTCTGGGCAGATCCCACCAGCCAGAGATGCCTGGAGTCTTCTCTCCTGAGACTCACCGTGCTTAGTTGTAAGGAAGTTATTACTTTGCTGCCATCTTGTTCCTCCCTCCATCCTTTCATTTCTAGTTTTCTGAATCATGTGTTTTGAGTATGTCTCTTTTTATAAAGAATAGAGATTAGTTTCTCAGAAATTCAAACAGGAAATCTTTTTTTTAATTTATTTGTTTGTTTGTTTTTTGACTCTGTCTCACTCTGTCACCCTGGGCAGAATGTAGTGGCATCATGGCTCACAGCAAGCTCAAACTTGGGCTCAAGCAATCCTCCTGCCTCAGCCTCCCAAGTAGCTGTGACTACAGGTTTGCACCAGCTAGCTTTTCTATTTTTAGTAGAGACAGGCTATCTCTCTAGCTCAGGCTGGTCTTGAACTCCTGAGCTCAAGCAATTCACCCACCTCAGCCTCCCTGAGTGCTGAGCTACCATTACAGGTGTGAACTACCATCCCCTGCCTCTATTTCTTTTAATAGCCACATTTAGCCCATGGCTTAACTTATGGCTCTGAAAGATATACTTGTTACTATTCTTTCCTACTATTTTGTATTATGTTTTCTTTTTGCTTATTTTGACATTGTAAGGTTTATATTTTTATACACATATTTTTACAACTCCTTTAATCATATAAAGATATAATTACTTCATACAAGGCTAGATCACATAAAGGCTATCTATACACATGTAATAACCCAATCTTCCTTGTCCCTTACTAGTATCAATTATTAAATTGGCATCTGTTCTCTCCTTTTTTGTTGTCATCTTACTAGTGCTAACACTCCAACCACTTCATCAGTATTAAATAACATTCCTTTGTGCTCACCTATCCTTCTCTTCTACCTTTCTGTCCCTTTTTATTTTATTATTTTATCTGATTTCATAAAAGCATTTTCCATACCTAAAACAGAACAAAACAATCACGCCTATAATCCTAGTGCTCTGTGAGGCCAATGCAGGTGGATTGCCCTGAGCTCAGAGGTTTGAGACCAGCCTGTGCCAGAGTGAGAACCCATATCTATAAAAAAAAAGCTGGGCATTGTGGCAGGTGCTTGTAGTCCCAGCTACTTGGGAGGCTGAGGCAAGAGAATCGCTTAAGCCAAAGAGTTGAAGGCTGCTGTGAGCTATGATGCCACAGCACTCTACTGAGGGCTCCTAAGTGAGACTCTGCCTCAATAAAAAAATAAATAAAATAAATAAATAAATAAATAAGTAGGAAAATGACTTGATCTTTTTGCCTTGCTGCCCAAAGTATTAGCTATCTTAAAATTCCCTTTACTTGATTGGATTAGGTCTCAGTGTTAGTTGTTCTGTTTTAATTTTCTCTGGTACGTGACGTCCCTTTTGAATATGTAGATAGAAGCCCTCATTCATTTCCAGAGTTTATTACTGATCATTCAAATTATTTGCTCTGTTTTATTTTCCTTTCTTTGAGGATTGCAACTACGTGTATGTTGACTATTCTTTGATTTGTATATTAGATAAATGTTGTCTTCTATTAGTTTCTGTACAATTCTTTAAAAATTTTGAAAAATTTCTATCTGATTTTGCTAGCTGTTTTCATTTATTTCATTTCTATCTTCAGTATTCGTTTTTGGAGTTTTCTGAAATTTCTGTTTTGTCCTTTGGTCCTTTCATTTAAAAACGTCATTGCTGTAATGTTTTTCATACATTCGTTTCTAAGTTCTGACAATATTTTATACTCCCTCTGGTGTTTAGTCTTCTTTGTGTTCTTATGTTTTTATTTTGTTCTATTACTTTTACAAAATGTTGCAGTAAATTTTGTGATTGTAAATTTTATCTATTCTGTGGCAGTATTTTTTTAAGAATTTTGCCAAGTTTTGATGTTGTGGTGATTATGTTATGCATGGTGGAAGGGGTTAGATTTTTTGAGATAGGATGTCTTTGTTAGGTGTGGGAAATAGGGACAGGCAAAATTCCTGGCTTTATAACTCCAGGCTCTTTTCCTTTGCTGCCTTAGAGATGCATTACTTCAGTATGCTATCTCTGTGCTACATAGCACTCCCCTCCTCTTTTCCTCTCTGGACCTAGCACTATGATTATAGCTCTGTTTTATATCAACACATCTCACAGCAGCCCCCTCTTCAGTTTTTCACTTCTCAGTGGGTCCCTTTCATTCTCAGTGAATTTGTATGTACGCTTTTGGGGATCTGCTGTCAGCCTGGGTCCCTCCAACCCTTCCTGGGCTGCTCCCTAATGCTTTTGAGATATCTTTTCTCAGGGCTGTACTTGAGCTCTACTAATTGGAGCAGCATTAAAAATAAGTGGGTATACTATTCTTGGTATACAAATTTTATAAAATTTTTCTTTGTCATAATTTTGGTTGCTTAGCATAGCTTCCAGGAGAAAAGAAATTCTCAACCAAATTGTCATTTTGTTTATACTAGAAATCCTTATTCTCATACGTTGAACATGTTTATTTCTATTATGCAGGGTTTTTTATTATACAAGTCATACATAACTAAATGAGAATAAAGGAAATAAAAATCTCCCTTACTTCTGCTTCCAAACTCTTAGAAAAAAATTATTTTCATTGGTTAGTATATGTCTTTTTAGATAACTTTTTTCTGCACACATGTATAAAATTGATATTATGCATTTTAAAATTCATGGCTTTAATCTTGTATTTTGTTCATACTTAGTTTTTTTTCTACTCTTAATACCTTATCCTATTCCATCATTAACTTTGCTTTTACTCTATAGCTTCAGAACTTATTGATATATTTTTATAAAAATTATTGGTCTTGGGCCAAGCCTGGTGGCTCATGCTTGTAATCCTGGCACTTTGGGAGACTAAAGGAGGAGAATTGCTGAGGCCAGGAGTTTGAGACCAGGCCTGGCAACATAGCAAGACCCTTGTCTCTAAAAAAAAAGAAAATATGAAAAATTTTAGCCAGGAATGGTGATGGGAGCCTGTAGTCCCAGCTACTCAGGAGGCTGAGGTGGAAGGATCGCTTAAGTCCAGGAATTGGAGGTTGCTGTGAGCTTTCGTTGTGCCATTGCACCCCAGCCTAGGTGATAGAGTGAGACCTTGTCTCAAGAAAAAAATTTATATACATATATTTATGTATTTCATAAAATATAGCAATTACTTCCATCTTCAAAGACAAAATGTTCAACAAAGATTGACCACGATAGTGTTTCCATTTCTTTCTTCTGAGCTTTCATTTAAACCCTTCTATTTTCCAAAACCTGAAAGCAAGAACTGAAGTCATCCTCATACTCCCTCCTCTTTTCCTCCTCCTCCTCAGTCTTTTCTTCATCTCTTGCTCCGTCTTCTTTATTCCTAGCAATTTTTACAGGAATAAAAATTTTTTTAACTTGGGACAATATCTTAAACATAAGACAAAATTTCTTTCTGTGACAATTGCTCTGGAGCAATAATCATTTTTTTCTTTTCTTTTCATTTTTTTAGGGACAAGTCTCTCTCTGTTTCCCAACCTGGAGTGCATTGGCACAGTCACAGCTCACTGCAACATCATACTCCTGGGCTCAAGCATCTTCCTGCCATAGCCCCCACTTTCCCAGTACTGAGGACTTGGCATGCTGCCATGCCTAGCTAATTGAAAACATTTTTTGGTAGAGATGAGTTCTCATTCTGTTGCCCAAGCTAGTCTTGAACGCCTGGCTTCAAGTGATGAGTCTTGGCTTCCTAAAGTACTAGGATTACAGATGTGAGCCTTTGGGCCTGACCTATTTTTCCCTTTTTGTGAAGTTAATTATTATTTAAACTGTGAGAACAATTTTAATTTAAATACTTAAATTCGTATTTCTGGCCTGGGGCAGTAGCTCACACCTATAATCTTAGCACTCTGGGAGGCGGAGGCAGAAGGAACCCTTGAACTCAGAAGCTGGAGACCAGCCTGAGCAAGACCCATACCTTGTCTCTATTAAAAATAGAAAAAATTAACTGGGCATTGTGGCAGGTCCCTGTAGTCCCAACTACTTGGGAGGCTGAGGCAGGAGGATTGCTTGGGTCAAGGAGGAGTTGAGGCTGCTGTGAGCCAGGCTGACACCCACAGCGCTCTACCTGGGTGACAGAGTGAGACTGTGTCTCCAACCTCCTCCCAAACAAAAAGCTCATATGTACTATTTCTGAAGTAAATGTAATGAAATATTTTGTTTTGAACAACCACTTTAAGGTTTAAATAATTTTTCCTTCTGATCACAACCATAAAAGAGGTTGCCTTAATTTACCTCATTCTCCTCCATAGCAGTCACATATATTTCTATATAAAATAGGCACCCAAAATTTTATTTTTGTAATTTTTAAATTTATTGTAAAGAAAATTTACTTTTGGGGCGGCGCCTGTGGCTCAGTGAGTAGGGCGCCGGCCCCATATGCCGAGGGTGGCGGGTTCAAACACAGCCCCGGCCAAACTGCAATAAAAAAATAGCCGGGCGTTGTGGCGGGCGCCTGTAGTCCCAGCTGCTCGGGAGGCTGAGGCAAGAGAATCGCGTAAGCCCAAGAGTTAGAGGTTGCTGTGAGCTGTGTGACGCCACGGCACTCTACCGAGGGCGGTACAGTGAGACTCTGTCTCTACAAAAAAAAAAAAAAAAAAGAAAATTTACTTTTGGTTGACTGTGTCTTCATGCTGAATCTCTAAATTAGGCTCACTGCAGGGCTTGATATGAGAACACTCGTTTCCTTGTGTCAGACAAGGAAGGACAGACAGCACTCATGTGACGGCTCTGCTGGTCACCAACTGAAGGTTCGTTCATGTTGATCTATCATTTGTTCAAAGTGGTCATTTGGCACAATTTGGATTTTCAGTTTTTCATCTACAAGAGGGATAACAAATAGCTACTAAGAAGAATTCCTCAAAACCATAAATGCTTGGTGCAGAAAAAGAAAACCTAAAGTTGGTGGTTCCTTGGTACAAGATATTCTTATCTTGTTTTCCTTGGTACAAGATATTCTTATCTTTTAAGAATACCTTTTACTTCCGAAAGGTTTTCTAGTTTCCATGTCATTGGCTGGACTCCAGGGACACATGAACTCTCTTCTGCAGTAGGGAGCAATGAATTGCGCCATATGGTCATGTGGGCATTTTTTTCTGCTGGAAAAGACCTTTAGTTTAACTAGATCCCAAGGACACTGATAGTTGACCTTGTTGTTTCCCTGAGTTGTGGTCATTTGTTGTTGTCCCTGCCTGGCATCCATTTTCCCTTCTTTGGTGACAGCACCCCAGTGCTGCCTGGGGGACTTCCGTCCCCAACACTGAGTGCAGGTGACACATGGCTCAGGTGTGGTCAACAAGGGCTGTCTACCTGCCGTGACTGGTTCAGGAGTGGGCAAGTGACTCATGACGGCCTGCAATACTTAGGTCTGAGAATTTGGTGAAAACTGTTAAGAAAGACACACCTTCTTTCCCGCAGAGTTTCTGAACAGATATAATACCAATCTGAGTCTGACTTGGACCTCCCTGCGGTGGGAATTTTTCTGAAAGTGAAACTAACAGGAAATAAGGCCGAGCCAAGAAATGGAGGAAGATAATCATAATATATCTTTTTGAGCCCCTGAACATAGCAATGTGGAATACAGCCTCCTTCTGTGCTTTCTCAGTTATAAACACCCTCTTCTTCATTCTTTCCTTTGTTTGTTTTCTTAAATGAATGTGGTTGTGTCAGTGCAGTCACAGAACACTCAGGCTGACGTCTCTACCCTGTGTGGATATGTGGTTTTGGAATATGTATAGGAATAGCCTCCTGCGATTTGGTATGCTTCACCATATACCAAGAGTCTTTGAGGGATGTAATTTACCATTTTGCATATTTAAGTCTGTTGACATAAAATACTTTTTAAGAGCTAAGGAAACAAATACTTCTTTGTTTTTCTAACCTGTAATTATAGCTTACGTTTTATTTTTAACCTACCTGGTTTTGCTCCTAAAAAAAAAGCCTTCCTGCCAAAAATGAATTTCACATTCATTGAGTTTCATCTGATATTTTAAGTAGGCAGCACAGATACCCCCATGGTACCCTGTGACCTAAAGAAGTAAGTAAAAGAAATAAGGCAAACTGGAAGGCACCCAACTGTGGCCTCAGGATTTCTTTTTTAAAAAATTTCTTTCATTCACCGTAAGTAAGAAAGAGTGCTTGTTCTATTTAACCCAATAAAGTTAGAAGCGAGAACAAAGAATCATTTTGAAAAATCTGCTCCTCGTTCTAACAAAATGGGTTCTCTTATCTAAGGTTCAGTCACAACAAAGATGAAAAAATTCTTTTATGCGCTCAAGTGCTTTTTCAGTTTTCGAAAAAAATCAATGCCACATTCACACTAACGTTTGCTTGTGTAAAATATTGACTGTAGACACGTTTCTCTGAGTCTATATGTAAAAGCGCCCATCTTAATCATCAGATGGGTTCTAATTGTCTCCCCTCCCCTCTCACAGAAAAGAGTAATGAAAGGACAGCTAAAAGCAGAACTATATAGTTATTTTATAACTGGCACTAACAAATTTCGCCAATTACGGAGTCCATTCTGTAAGCAATGAATGTGTGGCTCCCAATTAATCTAGTGCACCTCGAGGCAAGGTCTAAATCAGCTGGATACAGCTAAAGCAATTTGCACACAGCTAAAAGCAAATTGGAAAATAAGTGTTCCACGCTGCTGCCTATCTTTCCAAGCCAAAGACACAATCAGTATTCTGGCAGCAGCCCTATGTCATGTTATTTGCAGCTATCAATTTTAATTATAACAATTATTGATTAGTTAGGAAAGTGAATAATCTGAAGCTCAAATGAACGACTCTCCGGCTTCAGGTCTCTCTCCTGCCTCTTCAGAGATGATGTCACAAGTCCTACTTAAAGATCCCACTTGGGGGTCTAGACTGTTCCATCCTAATTTTTCCCTACCCCCTCCCAGCACACACGCAGTTTCACTTTTGCAACATGTCTCAAAGACTGGGCCAGCATCTTAATTCTGACTAGAGAATTTAGAGACAATTAAAGAAAAGGTATCTTGATTTTTTTGAGGCTTTAGAGTTCATGAAACTATTTTTGCTCAGTTGGGTGAAGAAGTGAGAAAAAGAAATCCTACACAAAGAAAAATAGAACTAAATGTAAGAAAGAGAAGAAATGAGGTCAGTAAGTTGTTAGATGGAATAAGCAAGGTAAGGTGCTATAGTGAGTGGGAAAAAAATTGGGGTTAAATAAGGCCTTAAAGAATCTTTGCTTCAAGATTATTGCCACATTTACTAACATTGTGATCTTGGGAAAATCAAATATCATTGCTGAACCTTTATTTCCTAGTCTGTGAAGTAGGAAATAACACAATGAGACTACTACTTTATTCATTAGCTAGGTTTATTTTTTAGGTGGAGAGGGTTGGGAGTGGGGAGGCTATTAAATGATACCCTCTGTTTGAAAGGGCTCTGCAAGTGGGTTATGTTATATTGAGCTGTTCCAAACAAGGTCTATTATATTTGCTGAATCAACCACGTTCTCTTCGGAGTCAATTTTCTCTTGTTAGATTCCATGTGAAGGAAGCCCAGAGAGATAGACAGATATAGAGATGATAGATATGAACACAAATAAATTCACCTCTCACTTTATGAAATAGATGCATACTAGCAAATTTGGCTATAACGTGAATTTCTGCAAAGCAAATTCCATTTCCCTATTGATGTCTATTATAAAATCAGACATATATCCATGGAAAGGAATTTCCCAAGATACTAAGTTAAAAATTGTTATAGAACAGCAGCAGTTACTTTGAAGTATGTTCAGAATTTTGAAGTATTTGGCATGATATTTGCAACTCTGGGACTCATCTGGAACTTATCTTTGCAGGAAAGGTTAGTAAATGCCTAAGTAGGATCAACAGCTTTTAAAACTAAGCTCTTCTTCTCTTTTGGTTTAAGTGCCTACAAAGCCTATGGAAAGTAGATAAATTCTGTGCTTTATCACTTTCTAAATCTAACAACTCAGCATATTGAATTTATTACTAGAAAGCTGGATAGAGCTGGACCACGTTGGGTAGTCTAGTCTGAATGTGATAACTGCAGGCCACAGGGCTGATGGTCTTCTGTGATGTTCCAGAGCAGGATGTAATCTAAGAACTAAAGCAAGCTCAGAGCCTTGTTATTCTTAGCAGTTCTTACAGAGGAGCAGTTAGAACCTCAGATGTTTAATAATCAAGCACTATTTGCTTCTTACAGAAAAAGATCATGTGTTGGGAGAAGCATGCTTGTAGGTCTCCAACCTCATGGAGAAAATAGTCAACTGGGTTCATGAACATCAATTTTTTTTTCTATAGATTTCTTAGAAATGATTTCACATTGTGTGGAGGTACAATCTAATTTTTTGTCTTTCACTCTACTTTAAGGAACAGCATGGCCTACTTTGTTAGTTTGCTCTGTATTATCAGAGAATATTATTTAAAGAAAAATGATTGCTAGCAAGTATGTCACTGTATTTGAGGGAATCTATTTATTACTTAATAAACTTTTAAATTAAACACCAGAGTAAATAAAGATCTTCAACGGTGATGTTAACGGGAATTTTTAACTATTTTAAAGTCATTTTTTAAAGCATCCTATTTGGATATGCAACGTTAGTCATAATGGAAATTTTTATTTACTTTTTAAAATTAGATTCTATTCTATTCTATTTAAGAGATGGGGTCTCAATCTTTTGCCCAGGCTAGAGTGCAGTGGTGTGATCATAGCTCACTGCAGCCTCAGCCTCCTAGACTCAAGTGATCCTCCTGTCTCCTCCTTCCAGCTGCTGGAAGACTGGCAGGCACCACTATGCCTAGGTAATTTTTTTCTAATTTTTTGTAGAGATGGAGTCTCGCTATATTGCCCAGCCTGGTCTCAAACTCCTGGTCCTGAGTAGCTGGGATTACAGGCATGAGCCAACATACCTGGCTCATACCAGAAATACTGTAGAGCATCACATTCTTTTCTAAATGACCCTATTGCATTTTCGCTTTTGAGTCTTTGCTTTAACATATATTGTAAAACAAACAAGACTGTGTTTTAATATCTAGCACTTAAAATTCTTTAATGATTTACCATATTTCAGTTGGTTGAAATTCTTTCTATGAATAAAACAGGTATAAAAACTTCCTTATTTGATAAAAGGTACTTAGTGAGGGCTGTCCTTGCCAAGCAGTACTTACTGCATTTAAAACTCATAGACTTTCACCACTGAGGGTAGAGTATTTGAGGGAACCCATTGGCAAGTGTCTGTATTGTAACTCAAAGTATGAGAAAGGGCATCCACTCAATCCAAGAAACATGAGATTGGGAATCCAAAAAATCTAGTAGAACCTCAAAATGTGCCCTCACTTTCTATGCTTATGGACAAGTTATTTAACCTCCATGAGATAACAAAACGAAATGGGTATTAAAGAATTAAATAAGATAATGAATTTAAAGTACACAACAGTTAGTTGCTCACTAAACTTTGCTTTCTCTTTTCTATTCCTTCCCCTACCTCTGAATACAGTAAGAGGGAACTGAGGGAGCTGGAATCCCTCCACTACTAAATGGAGTATGTCTACAAACTTATGATTTCTTGGCTCAAAATCACTCAAGAAATAAATGTGAAAAAGAATTGGGATCATTTCATTATTTAAAAAAAATTAAAATCTTTATTGCAAGAAAGTCTTCTTTAACCTGTGAAATCGTAAGCTTTGGCTCATACACTTTGAGCAATTTTTTACATCTCTTGATGTTAGAAGAGATTTTGCATATCATCTGGTCTAGTTGCCCAGTGATATGCTTAAACCCCCCTTTCTCGCAAACTGGGCCCTAGTTGAGCCAAAGGAGAGAAGCCATTGCTGTGGGAGTCACTGGACTGGGTTTGCATCTGCAGAGCAGACTGGGAAGCTGCCAGCCAGGTGACTTTATTATACATGTTTCTTCTGAAATGCGCCTGGTCTGTAAGCCTTTGGGGCCCCTGGGTAAGTTTGGGAAGCATCCCCGACTTGGGATGCTCCAGCTGACCAGGGTGCCCACTCAGGGTCTTCCACCCTGGGTAGCTTGCCACCCGACCTGTTCTCCTTGGCATATCTGGAGACCATTTGCTTCCCTTGCCTTTCTGTCCTTAATTGTTCTGGGCCTAATTTCCTCAGCTAACAGGCTGATTAATTTGATATAGCAATTTATTAGGTGTTAATGATGATCTCCTCTCTTAGAGTTATTCACATCTTAAAGGTGACTCATAAAATTATGGTGACTTCATTGGCAGGAATGAAATAAGCTATCTGGGACTTAGGCACCCTCTTGGGGGGAATATCTTGGAAGAGTAAAGCATTGGAAGTCCCACTTACCCAATCTTACAACACATTTTCCTTCTGCCTGTTTAAGATCAGTATGGGAAAGTGTCCATGTATGCCAGAAGCAGAGAACGTCTCTTTCAACTCACATGATTACTCAATGCAATTGAAATACATTAGCATAAATCGAAGTAACCTAGTAAAGGCTATGTCCTATCCCATGATCTTCAAAGTGCCCTGGCTGTTCGGTGTTTCTGAAAACAAAAAGTGAGTCCAACTGCTTCATGTTGAAATCTGACAGCTTTTTAAGTGGCTAAGAAGGAGAAGGGAAGGCCTGCTGATGGCCTTCTTTGGCAGCAGCGATGGAAATTGTCATCCTTATTGAGATGAGTCTTTCCTTGTCAAAAAGCAAATACCCAAGTTGTTGATGGGGCCTCATTTAGAAACACCAACCATAACAGTAGAAAATTTGTGTGCAGAAGAGCTCATACTACAAGAATTAGAAGGACGGATTATTCATTAAAATGGATTCCCAAAGCCATTCTCCTGTTACCTGTCCCAACACACCAACATGTTTGGCTCCAAGAACACCAGGCCTCAACGTGTCTGATCTGTCCGACCAGACTAGGGAGCCTGGAGAGAAAACCAGAAATTATTAATTCCATCCTTTCCTGGTCCTACCAGTCATGATGATTATCTGTGTAATGTTTACCCAGGCTGGAAAAAAAAATCAATACCAGATATTTTTGTTGTGTTTTCTTTAAATGGCATTGAGTGCCTATTTCACTGAACGTGCTCATCAGTTGTCCGTTTGGTAAGTACACCTCTTCCAAGTCACACATCAGTTCCAATCCCCAACCCTATTCTTAATAATCACACTTAGCAGATGACTTTTCACACTTCTATTCATTAAACATTGATTTGTCCAGGATGTGAAATTTTAGCAAGAAAATGGAAGCTAATAGATATAAATGCTTCAATTTTCTTCCTCTTATTACCTCTTTCTTTCCGCGCTTTCAGAAAGAGGACCCTTTCCTTTTCGCCAGATTTGCCCCTCCTTGCTCTCTTGCTTCTCTTCTTTCTACATCCTTGGGGTTCTATCCCCTTTTGCTCTATCTTGTCAACTTGATCTTTAGTGCTTTCTTTCCTTCTCGTATGAATACGTTCAGCTCAAGCCTTCATTATCCTAAATAACCTTAATTGCTCAACTATTTTTGCCCCAAAGACATAATGCTGTCTTCCTCCTCTTCACAATCAAACCTTCTGTTGCCATGACCTGTTCTTTCTCACAAGATGCTCAATCCTTTAACCTTCCGGAATCTGGTGTATTCCCTGTTTTCTACTCAGAGTATGTCACCTTTCTTTCTTTTTTGTGAGATAGAGTCTCACTTTGTCACACTGGGTAGAGTGCCATGGTGTCACAGCTCACAGCAACCTCCAACTCTTGGGCTCAAGTGATCCTCTTGCCTCAGCCTCCCAAGTAGCTGGGACTATAGGCACCCACCACAACACCTGGCAATTTTTTTCGAGACAGGGTCTTGCTCTTGCTCAGGCTGGTCTTGAACTCCTGAGGTCAAGCAACCCACTCACCGTGGCCTCTGCAAGTGTTGGATTTACACATGTGCTTCTTGGTGGAGACTGGTGACCGACGGCTTCAGCCATACTTCCCCTAGCATATGTCCCTGACCATCTGCCATTTGTCCCAGCTCTCCCCTCCCTTGGCTTCTGATATCTGGTCTAGTTATAATTCTCACCTTTTTTTTTTTATCCTCTTATCTCCTTTGTGGCTTTTCTTAACACGGATTTTGTTTTCCCTTAGGTGGCTTTTCTCTTTTGGTTTTCCTTCAGGGTTCTTTCATCCTTAGGACTTCAACTACTGTTGTCTATGTGACTGCGTTCAAGCCTTTATTTCACAGATTGACCTCTCCTAAATTTCAGACTTACATTTCTTTCTTCTTTTTTTGGGGGGGGGAGCAGTTTTTGGCCAGGGTTGGGTTTTAACCCACCACCTTTGGCATATGGGGCCGGCATCCTACTCATTTGAGCCACAGGTGCCGCCCCAGACTTGTATTTCTAACTGCTCCCTAACAACATCCAGGTATTTCTACCTGGAGGTCTTTGTATATCTCAAAAACCAAACACGCAAGCCCCGTCTCCTCTACTAAATCTGGATTCTCCTGGATTCTCTATGTCTTTCCAAAGTGCTGCCTCCCACCCAAACCCAAACCTTAGAGCCTTGTCAACTTCTTCTTATAAACTTGTAGGAACTGGTTCCTTACACGCTGCAATTTCTCTTGTGTGTGCCTGCTACTCTCTTGCCATCATCATAGTTCAGGTTACCCTTCCTTCTTGCTTTGACTGAAATAGCTTCCTGCATCATGTGTTTGCTTTCCATTCTAAACTCTAAGGCACTCTACATCCCACTGCAGAAACTCTCCTAGTCAAAAATCTGCAGGACTGGGAGCCTGTGAGTTAATAGGAAAACAGAATCAGGAGTGACGATACCCACATACCTTAAATGTGTGTGTGTGTGTGTGTGTTTTAACTTAAAGCATATAAATGTGCACTGATTTGACATTTCTGGCCCACTGATTTGTGTTGTACCATCTTTTTTTTTTTTGTACTGGCATATCATCTACAGGGTTTCTTTGGTTTTGGTTTCTTTGAAATGGAGCAGGAACTTAATGAAGCTTTTAGCCCCAAAGACATAATGCTGTCTCCCTCCTCCCTTGAAACCATCTAAGAACAAAATCCTACCATATTTTATGCTATCTCACCAATTATTTACAATTTGCTCACTCACCCCTATTTGATGAGAAAAAAAGAACTCGGAGAGAACACAAATCTCTTTCTACTGCCACTTTTATTTTATCAGTTCTATTTTAAATGTTAAACAAACCACATCATCATAATAGCAAAGACAACATGTGCAAACAGGTTTGAGAATAAACAGAACTTACTCTTGGTAAGTAAGCTGATAAAAGCAGAGGTGCTCAGAGATTCTGTCTAGAGAGGAGACTCTTGGCAGTGAGCTCGACCATCTGTGTGCAGTGGCCAGGACTCAAGGCTGGAAAAATATCAGCTAGTCTGGGGACTGAGTATTTGGGGGTCAGTTAACAGAGCATCTACTGTATTGTCAAATTACCTGAAGTGAGATACCTTTGTTTCTGAAATGCTACAGAATGCCACTCACAGTCTGTAGAGATACCTGACCTCATGGGAACCTTCCTTTGAGGTGGGGGTGGGTGTGAGCAGTGGTGTTGGAACAATGCCCGATCACCATACCAGTAACTTCTGCCATGGCAGAGATGCCTGCTAGTCTTGACCTTCAGCAAGGAAAATGCTACAGGGGCTTTTCAATTTTTTTTTTTTAAACAGAGACTTAGCAAAAAAATTTGTACGTGAAACAACAACCTGCCCTACCCCCAAAGAAACACAAAATGAAGACATTTATACACATATGATTTTAATATAGAATTTCTATATCAGCATATTGCTTATGGTTTAATGTTCAGTAACTTACAGGCTGATTTGCCCATAAAGCAATTGCATAATGTTCTTCAGCGTTCGATTATAGGAACCTCATTCTTGTATAAAACATTATGCTCTTGAGCCTTTCCACCTACCATGAGTTAATGCCTCCTCTGGGAATTGATGTCATATTCCCTAACTGGAAGCACTTCTGGAGAGCAAAAATAATTTATTGAGAAAAAGAATCATAAAAGAAATCGAGTGTACTAATCCATGGGTTAAAATATAATTTAAAAAACTCTTCCTAACTTAAGAGTTCATCTGTGAAATGATTTTACGGAGTCTCTGTGAGTAAGGGGTACAGCCGAAACCCAGGCTCACGTCCTTTTAACATTTAAAAACTAATCATTGAGCCCCAAACCAGCCCAGCACTGTCTTGAGAGTCTTACAGAAAGTTCTCCTTCAAACATTAAGCCTGCTCATTCAGCATGTGTTTCCAGAAGTCCATTGACTGTGGGATAATCAGAGGTTTAGGTTTCATTGACATGCAGAAAGGGGGCTCTGTGAATTCTCACAGGGCTCCTAGGCCAGACCTGGAAAAGCCCGCTTGCTCCTGTCCCCTTGGACCTGTGTCAGTGTGCTGGCACTGGGAGTTCGGAAACATGTTACAATGCAGCCCTGAACTCTGGTGCATGGATGACTTGTTTTTCCAAAAGGAAAGAAGGCCGGCATGACTATGTAAGCAGAGGAAGTTGACATGATCTCATTCAGGGCCCTTTCTTCTATTTGTGTCGGGGGAATCCGCCTCTGCAGAATAGTGAGCCTTTCTTTCAGCCACACATGGTTGTCTGCCTAATTTTCCTCATTCTTAACCTTTGCCTCCCCCTTGGAATGAAGTGTGAAATACTGCGGAGACTCTGCGTTCTTTCTGCATATTGTCCTCACAATAGGCAGGAGGAACAGGGTTAAAGATGTTTGCACACCCAGAAAATAACTCCAGCACACAGGTCTGAACAGCCAGCTACCCAGAGGGCGGGGGGACACATACGAATGGACTCAGAGAAGGACAATGCGTTTCTGTCTTATACGGTATGTGTGGTAGCAGCCTACTTAAATGTGTCTAATTTAACATCAATAATAAAAATAGCTTGTAAATAATAAAAGTCCCTCAAACAAAAAGCTTTCATTAGATAGTTCCAATTGCCTTTGAATCAGACCTTTGCTTTAAAACCGTTCTAGTGCAATGTAGCAGTATTTAATTTATTTAATACTGTTTAGCAGTATTCTTCAATATTATTGAACAACATTGACATCCTTATGAATAATTTAATTTACCATATATTACATAGTGATACTTTATTTTCTTATTCTTTTCATTGCATGCAGCAATTGAATATATATTGTAGAATATATATATAATTCCAGATGTAGATTATTCTGAGAAATGTAGAGATAGTACTTTGACTACTTGTAGCCAGCAAATGAACATTCACAAGACTTTTAAGAAGGTCTTTTGTCTTACAACTACATGCTCACGTGAATGATAAAATACAAATATAGTCCAGCAATGGGAAGGAGAAAAGAGGGGGAGGCGGCGGGGGAAGGAGGGAGGGTGATTGGTGGGATCTCCCCTACTGTGCACAAGGTGAGGGTGTTCACCAGCCACCTGGGTGAAGGGCTCAACTACAACTTGAACTTCACCTTAGTATCGAAAACAATACTCTTCAGATTGCACCAATCTTTCGCCTTTTACCCTAGTGTTGAAAACAATATAACCTAAACATTTGTACCCTCATTTTAATTTGTACCCTCATAAAAATTTTACAATTTTTTCTTATTTCTAATTGTACAATTTTACACTTTTTTCTTATTTCAGATTGTACAATCTAACAATCATCCTAGTTGATGATTGATCAAAACACATCTTATTTTTAGTGGTTTACTTTCAAAAGAGAATGAAATAGCTGTTTCTAAATGTATGTTGCAAATTCAGCAATAAATTGATCTTATCTATAGTATTCTATTACTGATTTATTTTATTTTTTTCTCATTCCCAAGACAAGGGAAAAAAGGAGGAAACCAAACTCCGCATAAGCACGTGAGCATAGACTGTGGAGGGTGGGGTCAGAGATTGTGCACCGGAGCCACATCCCGGCGACACGCCTTGCATACGTCCTTCTTCCCGTTTGCTATCCTCTTCTGGTTGCGCCATTGTGCAGAAGCCAAAGAGGACAAAACTGTTGTGGGACTTGTTTTTCATTCTACGTTACTTGGCTTTGGCAGCGTAAGGTTTTCTGGAGCTCCCTTGGGATTTGTGAGGGGAAAAAGACCACTCAGGGTCCCTTGATCCTTTCTCCCCGTGTTGTCTTAAAGGGACTAACTAGCTTCTTTTTAGACATCTGTTTTTAATCATTTTTTTCTTTACTCTTTGTTAATTATAACAAATACTGAAGAAATTACGTAGCATTTGGGAAACAAAATAGAAGAAAATTCCCATCCCCTTTAATAAAATTATTTCAACTCAATTAGTATCATCCAGTCTCTTTTATAGAAATTTTTAATACAAATTTTATAGAAATTTGATTTACATGGTTTGTAATCATGGCATTTATTTTACATTTAACATAGACATATTATTACATTTCTTCTTTCATAATTATTCTCATAATTTAATTATGAAATAATAAAGTTTTCGTAATTATTATTTAAAAGTTTTCATAACTATTATTTGAAATAGCTATGCAACGGTTTATGAAATAGATGGTCCATCATTCATTTAAGAATTCTTTCTATAGTTTTTGAAATTTAAGTTTCTATTTATTTTCTTTCACTTTCTAAGTAACACTGTACTATTATTCTTTAATATGCAAAACATGTCACTATACATTATGCTACTATACTATATAATATTTGAATCATATTAATTCACATCATCTTCTCCTTATTTTTAAATTGTCCTAAGGCTACATACCCAGAAGTGGGTATACTGTGTCAGTGGGTAGGAGTCTATCATACCTCTTAACATATGCCAAATTGCTCTCCAAAAAGGCTGTGCCAATTATGGGTGAAAATTCCAGTTTCAGTACTGTCTGGCTCATACCCTTTATATCTACTCTACGCTGCAGCCTAAGGAAAGAACAAGAATAATAATATCAGTCTGTTCCTTGCTCTGTGAAGAAGAGAATATTGGTTGCAGGAATCAGCTTCAAGCGATTATTAGGAGAGAAAATTGACATCACTCTCTGATAAGGCAAATTGGATAACATGATGCCTAGCCGTTTTGCTATTATATTTACATTCTTGGTCCCTATTGTGTTTCTATTGCCTATTCATATTTTATAGGTAGGTTATTTTGTTCGTAAAGATATTCCGATAAAGTCATATTTTTAAAGAAAAGTTATTTAAGTGTAGAAGCACATGGCAGACTCCAACTCAGCAGGTTATCGCTTTCCCTGCTCGCAAACCTCACTCAACTCCATTACGTGCTAAAGAAATTCTGAATTCTTTATGCTGACATGTCAAGCCCTTAGTTTCCTTGCCTCACACCTCCTTCCGTCTTTTTTTCTTGCTGTGAGTGTGTAGAAGGCCAGCCGGTGACACTTGCTATTCCCCAAGTGGCACACACCGTTCTTGACCACGCCTGTCCCTGCTCCTTCTTGGCCTTCCCTTGGATTTCAAGGTGTTCAGAGCTGTGTCTTCTGACCTCCTCCCCAGCTTCCTGCCATGCTACTCCGCCCAAGTGCCCATAATTTCCTCCTCCTCTGGATCATTGTAAAAGTTTTGCTTCTTTCTCAAAGCATTTATCGTAGTCTATTTCATGGTAGTTGTGAACTTGTCAAACACCATTAAGATGTAATATTTTTTAAAAAATAAATTTGTTTACTAATCTTTTATTTTTTTAATTTTATTTACTTTTTTTTGTGACCAAGTCTCATTTTGTCACCCTGGGTAGAGTGCAGTGGTGTCATCATAGATCACAGCAACCTCAAACTCCTGGTTTCAAGGGATCCTCTTGCCTCAGCCTCCAAAGTAGTTAGGACTACAGGCATGTGTCACCATGCTCGGCTAGTTTTTTTTTATTTTTAGTAGAGAGGAGGTCTTGATCTTGCAAAGGCTGGTCTCCAACTCCTGAGCTCAGGCAATCCACCCACCCTGCCCTCCCAAAGTGCTAGGATTATAGGCATGAGCCACAGTGTCCGGCAAGTTGTAATATTTTTAATGACAGGGAACCTTCTTGGTTTTTCATATTTAGTAAGGTGTCTTACATAAAGCAATTTCTTAATAAATATTTGTTTAATTATGTGATCTTTAATTGCCTTTGGAATCATCAAAGGTACGATGATCTGTTAGATTGTTTTAGGTTGCAAAACAAGTAATACACACCCAGGCTATTTCAGTTAGGGTATTTATGGTAGAGATTCATGAGGAGATGAAGAATGATTTAAAATAATCTCATTGACCATACTGCTCTGGCTCCTGGAAAGCCATAATTTTTAGCTCTGTTTGCCTCAACTTTCCCTGGCTCCTCAGTACAGGCCTTTGTTGCTCCCAACTGCAGAGCTTGGCATGATGGAAACTCAGCTTTAGATGGTCTTGCGGCCACTGCTCTTGTCAAGATGGACTTGCTCATTCAAGTGGGAGATCTGATTGGCCAGCCAGTCCCAATCTCCTAGTGCCATCAAGTCACTGTAGATTGTATCACAGTTTACAAGGCAGCCAGATGCTAGAGCTTACAGATTGGAGTCCCACTTGTGCCCAACTGTGGCCCAGCTGGGTGTGTTGGGGTGATTGTGAAAACTGTGGCCACTTTTTTCATGAGGACTTGTATGTGTGACCAGGTTTAGTATTTCACTGTTAAATTGGTTTCTATTTTTATAAAATTGGTAATCAATGTTACATACAAACTCTATACCCCAAATTTTATGTCAGAACTTTACATTATCTATAGAATTAGGACACATGTTAATAGATTAGGAGATTGACACATTGCCTATTGCACTCCTTTTGGGTGTTATTAGACACTCTACTTAATAAGTGCTAACTTCATCAAGCACCTGCTATTACACATGTATCTATCTTTTTTAATCTTCTCAAGAACTCTGCAAAATAAAAGATTTTTATGTCCATTGCACAGATAAGAAAACTAAGGCTCAGAGAGATTTATTAAGTTGTCTAAAATCATAATAATAGCCATAGCACTAGGATAAGGCCTCAAGTTGATTAGATTGCAGAGCTTGTCCTTGAACTACGCTCAAGCGTGTGGACAATGTAGAGTTCGAGTTATTTAACCATCATTTTTCTCTAAGTAGAAAACTTTGTCATATTTCAGGATGAGACTGGATATTTTTCAAGTGAAATCAAGAGTAAACAGGCTAAAGATACTTAACCTGAATTTCACTAATTCTGCCACGAAAGGCTTTCCCTTTATCCTTCACACTTTTATTCTCAAATATTAGAAAATGACCCAGAATACCTCATCGATGAAAAAGAATATGTATCATGCTCTGACAGAGCTTTCTGCTATCGGGCTTTCAAGAGGGGGTTAGCTCAGTGGATAAACAGCCTTCCTGAGGATAGCATGTGTTGCCTTTACAAATATACACAAAACAATCGGAGAACACAAACTTAAATGTGCAGAAGAAAAAATAAAACGTGATCAGGTTTCTTTCTTGTCTTTTCACTAGCAGCTGAACTGAGTTCACAATGGCACTTTGAATTCAATTAAAATTCGAAAACAAACTACAGTTCTCCTACAATGCTGCGTTCCTTTTATCTGGAACTTCAGGTTTCTCTTTTCTGTTTCCTGGGATTTGCAAAGTAGCAAAATCAGCCAGTTCACATTTAAGATGTTTTGATTCTTTTCTCAGACTCTTGCCAGTGTACTTAACACAGAATGATTAAAAGCTGTGTGTTCTGTTAGAACTGTTACAGTGTTTAAACAAGGAAGTCTGTGTTTGTTTAAGAGAATGGGGAAATGGTTATCTTGACAGATTAGCCTGAAAAAACAGGACAGCCACAGTCTAGCACAGATGTCCACATTTGCCACTTGGCTGGCTTTTTGAGGTATTCTAAACAAAACTTGCTTGTGTGCTTGTGCCTGTGCTCTGCTGACACCTGAGTGAGGAATCTGATTAAGAGCCACTGCCAGGGCCTGTGTGCCTCTGTGGGCAAATGTTCCCAGGTCTGAAATTTCTCAGAGTCTGTTTAACTATGTCATAATTAAACTAATGGAACACAAGAGGAATTTCTCTAACTGGCTTAAAGACCCCATTGAAATGCAATTTTATCTCACATCACACACAGTTCCTGTGGCTTCACTGCAAAGTTGAAATGGAGCTGAACAGAAGCTGTGGGGCAGACCACATTCATCAATCTCTGAAAAACGGGATCTTAAAAACTGGATGAAACATCAGTAGCTGTTGTGGTTTAGTGGAAAGAGTTTAGTGGATGCAAGTTCAGGAAACCTTGATTCAGGCCCAAACGCTGTCGCTTATTAGCTATTTGATCTCAGTCAAGTCCTCGCTGACCCCTTCCAGGATAAGGAAGCTGTTGTGGATACTGATGACAACAGCTGGCATTTACTGAGCCCCTGCTCTGTGCCAGGCTCTGTTATAAGCTTGGCATGCAATACCCCGTCTTATCCTCATAAAAGCCCTATGAGGTAGGGATAATTAGCTTTGCTGTTTCCCAAGGATTCTCAAAAAACCCTAAGAACTTTGCACAAAGTCATATTATCTAGCACATGGCATACCGGCTAGAAAGTCTGAACCAGAAACTGACTATTACACTTTATTAGATCTCTGTCTTAGGCAAAAGGATCTTTAAGGTAACTCGTGTTTGTGAAATCCAACGGTGGTGAAATCCAAACACAGCAACATGGCTTTAAAAAAGTCTATGAACAAACTAAAAAGACAAAGACTTACCCTTGGTTGGTTACAATTGTGGGTGGGCATAGATATCTACGTCCCTTGTCTGATTCTGTGGTTTGCCATCAAATTGATTGAAGTCCTTTTATCATAAACTTCATGAAGATATAGAATAACCTCACAGTGAATTACGTACTGAAGTCTTGGAAGCTTCGCCCTGTGGCGAGTGTGACCATGACTCTCTACAGAGGAAGAAATTCAAAATATATAACTTAGGACTTTGGGATATGCTTGTTATATCACGTAAGCAATGGCCTATTCCACTCTCTTTATTGTGATTATTACTATTAATATGCACTTTATTTGATAATATGGTCTGATATTTGACTCTGAATTTGGAAGTGATTTTAATGAAGCTTTCTTGGTAACAAAGACAGGTTTCCATTGTCTTACTTTAAACAAATAAGATCTTTGGTTTATCTGTTACTAATTCATGTGTGTTGCGTGAATATATTTTCCAAAAGTCATGAATGCACAGTTTTTATGGGAAAAGATAACATGCAAAATGTTGAAGTAGTTGGTGACAGTCCCCTTTAGCTCTGAGTGTTTTGTCAGTGTTGGGGGGAGTTACTCAGGTCCTTAGTGGACCAGACAGAATTATGACTATGGATTCTGCTGGTTTTATTCTTAGGGATTAGCTAGAGTCTTCCACTAATGCAAAGTCTAAGTTACTGGTTTGAAAAAATTAAGCCTGAACCAATTTTAATACGTCTGTATGTATTTATTAATAAAATAAAATGTATTTAATATTTAACTTCTTACGCAATTGTTTAAATGATCTTTGGCAGTGTCTAAGCTCTTATAATCTTGACCTGAAGACAAGCAGCCTACATGGCTTCATTTCTAGCCTTCTTGCCATGATCTTCATTTACTTCTTTTTGGACCTAATCCTGATTTCTTGTGAATCACATTCTAACATTTGGAATGATCTTTTACCCTACATCTGCCATTTTTTCTCTCCTTCCAATTGCATTTAGGATAAATATCTCGGGATTCTAACCTCAACCATCCATCTCTTCTGGATCCTTATCGAATAATAACAGGACTTACCCAACGCACTGTTTTGTTTACCACAAAAATAAGAGCCTATTTCTTCCCAAACAGGAACCTATTGTTTTGTCTTATCTCTTTTAGAATGTAAGGATCGAACAATTGAATGATCTGGGTCACTTGTTTATCCCCAGGCTGACACAGTGCCAGGCAGTTGATATTAATAGATAACAAAGGAATTTCAGCATAGTTTTTTTTGCTACATACATTCTTGGCAATGTGTCACGTAATTTCCCCAGGAATTCCTAAAGCTAAGAATTTAGATTAGTTCCTGTTAACATTTCAAATACTGCATTGGGGCCATGATCTCCAATTCATACATACGTCAAAGACAAATGGAAATAAAGAGCTCGGCTATGTTGACTCAGGTGTAGGAACAGTGAGGTCCAAGTTTTCAGATGCAGTTGGGGTTGAGCCATGTGGCCTGCCCCTTCACAACCGAGCATGTCTCTGGGGAGAAATCAGAAGGGCAGTCTGTGAGGCAAGGGTGCGGGAGGCATGCCTCGGTATTGGAGGTGACTGATGGAGGAATTGTATGTTTATGAAACTTGTGTCTTTTTTCCGACCTCACTGTTCAGACCACCTCCTTCTTCAAGTGTCCCACCTCTTTTCCAGAACTCATGCTACCATGTCCACTGTGGATCCATGGATAGCAGGCAAAGTTCCAAGCCAAAGGTGATCACCAGGGTTTAGAGGCAAAAAAATTTAGCAAAGGTGTCTTTTAAGCAATATTTCCCATACTCAAGTCATTTGTGAACCCATCTTTCTGAAATTTACTAAATCTTAAAAAAAAAAACAAAAAAAAACCTGACTTTTTAATTTAAACAAGTGAATGATAGGAGACAAGATGTCACATGGTGTGAGTAGGAGCCAACACCACAGCTGTGAAGACAGAATAGTGGGTGTTAGGCTGAAAAGGATCTGAGCTTGACTCCAGTTTTCTTTTTCTGAAAAAGGAGATGGTAGAGTTAGAGAGGGAGGAAGGGTAACGTGGTGCCAACGGAAAACTTTGTCCTTGATTTCTTCAGAAGGGTTGAGAGAAAACTGAAAATAGAGTAACTTTCTCACTGTGTGATTCAGTGCTATTTAATGCCGTGTTTGTGAACTATTTTCATTTCACACACCTTCGATAGCATGAGTCTCATACACTGAAAAATGTTTTCAACCATTGTCAGGACCAAATAGTAGCTGGCAATAGATTCAAAAGGTCAACATGGGTTTATTCACTGCCTATTGCATGTATCATTTGCAAGAAAACCTAATGACAAATAAAATAGAACCTCCTGAATGGGGGATTTGAAGACACATGTAGTGTGTGTGTGTGTGTGTTTATATTTGAGATTTGAGACTAACACTGAACTGGCAGGTGACTGAGAATGATTGCGGTAAAGTTGATAGGCACCCAGGTGTTCAGAGCAAGGGCAAAGTCATTCTGAGGCGTGGTTGCCTTGGAAAAGTTTCGTGAGAATTTATCTAGTGTTTGAACAACATACACGTTTTCAATTGCAGGCAGGTGGAATGAGGACACTCCCAGAGAGACAGCGTGTACAACAAAGCTGTACTACAGGGTCAAAGACTGCACCTGCGGAGCACAGGTCTGACTTAGGGCGGCTGAAAAGGCTGGACTAGGGCTTGATGATACTGGCAGAAGAGACTTTCCCGGCTCTTGTGCTGGTGGCAGCCTGATTAATGGTGTGAGGAAGATGTGCTTGGCTAGACAGGTATGGGCAACAGGCATCACCCAAACAGGTAGTCCTCAAGGGCAGATGGTGGTTACAGAGAGGGGACGAGACCTCCGGAAATGTTAAGGAAATACAAAGATGAGCCACAGCTCTGCAAACACACAGCCATCAGGAACTGGGGAGTCACCACGCAGAGAAAGGAGTGAAACAAAACTTCATGGTTTGAGGCTTGGGGTAAAGGAGAGTCTGTGGACAAGATAATTTGCATGGGGGAAGGTGGTGTTTTTTGTGTAAATGTGAGTTTGAAGGGTTTTGTTCAGTTTTAGCTAAAACTAGATTTGCCCCTCATATGAAAAGCCAAATCAGAAATGTACATCTCCTTTCTGTGTAAAAGAGCACATACTGGAGAGAGGAACCCCTCACTCCCTCAATTCGTGGGGAGAAAAAGGCAGAGAAGAGGGAGGTAGCCCTGACCGACTCCGATTTGGTGTCCTGGACCGGACGGGAGGGCCTATATTTTGGTGTCTAGTCTTCATTGCAATTCAGAGAAAAGGGGGGTATGGAGCCCATTTTACAAATAATGAAAACAAGATGCAGGAGTCTTAGGGGATTTTTATACTTAGATCAGAGGAAAATAGAAGATTAAAAAAAGGCAGAAAGTGGGTGGTGCCTGTGGTTCAAAGGAGTGGGGCACTGGCTCCATATGCTGGAGGTGGCGAGTTCAAACCCAGCCGTGCCCAAAAATGGCAAAAAAAAAAAAAAAAGAGAGAGAGAGAAAGAGAATCAGGAGAGGGAAATTTTAGGGAAGCTATTAAGGAGAGTAGAGGCAGTATCTGGGTTATGAACAAGATGAGTTCTGTGTGTTTGTTCTTAAGTTGAATTTGTATGTAAGTTGGGACTAGTACATTTAGCCTTGACCTGTAATGGGCTCTGTTTGTAAGTGTGAGTTGTACATAGCCAGATGTTCATAACTTACGGACTGCCCGTTCTTCACAGAGGCATTTTCTTCCTGTAATTTACCATTTATTTATTTGTTATACATGATCTTATTTTATTCACCTCAAAACCTTTGGAGAATTAGGTATTACATTGATTAAAACAATGAATCAGTGCTGTGTGAACTGGACTTGGTGATTTTTGACAGTAAAATAATACAGTAGAAAAAAAATCATATAGTAGAATCTCTGTCAGTTGACTACCCAAGGGACTGTAACCAACTGGTCAACATCCAGAGGTGGTCAACACCGGGAACCAGGTCTACTGTGCTGACCCATACACGTAGTGCACATCTAGTCTGTGAAAATTCAGTCAACTTAAGGAGGTGGTCAGAGCAGGGAGGTGGTCAGCTATGGAGGTTCTACTGTATTAGACTTGGTAATGTGACTGGAATTTAAGTCCAACATTTCATAAGGATCAAAGTCAAGTTTTATTTGGAACTTTAAAGTGTTCTGAATGAAGTTCACAGGAGACAAGGTGCCAGATGGCTCCTACTGCGTGAGCAGCCCATGACTCTGGTTTCAACTTGTCTCAGGGAAGTTGCTGTTCCAGTTTGGCCCAGTGTTGGCCTTCCAAATGGAATGTGCACACCAAATCAGATGTCAGAATAGGCAGACTTCTCTGATACACTAGCTTAGAGGGAAGAACTTCAATTATCCGGCAGTTTTCACTTACTTTAATGACCCTCTCCTCCCAGGTTCCAGAAAGCAGGCCACATACACATACATTTCAGAGGCCTTGGACAAAAGGTGATGTGGGCGTATGGAGGACACTCAAGGCATAAAGCAGTTGGGGATGCTCTGGCCCAGCCCTGTGGACGCAGGACAGTGGACAGCTCCCAGATGCACCTCAACTCTAAGCCAAATGGAAGGTCGCTTGGATAATCAAGCTTCTTGTTTGTATTCAGATCTGCTTGAACATCATTCACTTAAGTAACCCTAGACTTCAATATTATGCTTATAATTTAAAACTCACATCGATCCGTCCTTTGGGACAGGTGTGTGTGTGTGTGTGTGTGTGTGCACGCGCGCACGCTCCAGCAGGGTCTGCCTCTGGCCCCTTGCTATAGCTCTGAAGGGGAATGGTGGTTCCACACACAACCATCAACATTTCTCTGGCTGCATTTCCTGGTCCTTGCTGCCCCTGCCTTTTTCCCTGATTTTGTCTCTGCTCTCCTTGCATAAGACACAATCTCTTAGCACTATTTCCCCTTCTGCTTGACAGAATATTGTATTTTAGCACAGAGTGCTTATCCAGCATCCTTCACTTATTTATCAGAGGACTCCATTTGGCAGAACTGTTTCTCCTTTCCGATTTGGGGAATCATAATCTTTAAAGTTCATTCATTTATTCAACAAATGTTTGTCAAATGCTCATCCTGTGCCAGGTACTGTATCAGATAGGCACCAAAATGAATACTATGTGCTCTGGGCTCTTAAGGACCTTGGAATCCAATGGAAGGAGACAAGCATTGGTTACTTTCTTTATTTCTTTAGAAACAGGGTCTCACTGTCTCCCAGGCTGGAGTGCAGTGGCCCAATCATAGCTCAAATTCCTGGGCTCAAATTTCTCAGCCTCCCAAGTAGCTAAGACTACAGGTGTACACCACCAAGCCCAGCTAATTAATGTTTTTTTTTTTGGTAGAGATGGAGTCTCACTGTGTTGCCTAGATGGGACTTAAACTCCTGGCCTCAAGTGCTCCTCTCCACTTAGCTTCCCAAAGTGCTGGGGTTACAGGCATGAGCCACCACACCTGCCTCAGTGGTTACTTTACCTGTAAGTGGTGCAATAGCTATAACTAGAACTCTGAGAGCTACAGTACTATGGAGCAGTGAGAATGAGGAGGAGTCTAACTCAGCTGCCCTGAGCTCTTCCAGTTCCTTCACTGGCCCTCATGTCACAGTGATGGTCCTTATGTAGTACTAAATTATTATAAACGCAGGGCAGTGCCTGTGGCTCAGTGAGTACGACGCTGGCCCCATACACTGAGGGTGGTGGGTTCGAACTCGACCGGCCAAACTACAACAAAAAATAGCCGGACGTTGTGGCAGGCACCTGTAGTCCCAGCTACTTGGGAGGCTGAGGCAAGAGAATCGCCTAAATTGGAGGTTGCTGTGAGTTGTGATGCCACAGCACTCTACCGAGGGCAATAAAGTGAGACTCTATCACTAATAAATAAATAAATAAAAATATTAAATTACTATAAAAGCATACGTGGGAGCAGGGCTGGAGCACCCTGGCATGCATGTCTCCTGCATCTCAGAAGCCCAGCTGTTTCTCATAGGCTCAGTGACTAAGGGCAGAGTAGTGTCCTCCAGACACACCTCCAGCATTTGGCCTGGGGCCTTGGGGTTTAAGACTCATCTGGGCTACAAAGATTGCTCAAGACGGCAAACCTCCCTACATTGACCACCTCTACAACTTGACTAATTTTACAAACCTATTACAATGGTTTTTGGCCCGTGTGGTGACTCACCACTCACCCCTGTGATCCCAACAATTTGAGAGGCTGAGGCAGAAGGATCCCTTGAGATTAGGAGTTCGAGATCAGCCTGGGTAACACAAAGAAACACTGTCTCTACAAACAAAACTTTTTTTTTAAAGAAAAAGAGATTTATGAAAAAAAAACTAGCAAAAATGCAGAGAACTACAATTCTTGTACATTGCTAGTGGGACTGCAAAACGGACAGTCATTTTGAAAAATAATTTGTTGACTTACCAAAAGTTAAATATACATTTCCCATATGATGCAGAAATTCCAGTTCTGCATATTCGCATATGATGAAAAAAAGCCCTTCTACATGAATGTTGATAGTAGCTTTATTCACAATTTCCGCAGATTGGAAAGAAACCAAAGCTTCCCCAACTGGTAATGGATACACAAGTTGTAATCCAGGCAGTGTAAGCAGAGTACTACTTAGTAACAAAAAGGAACGGACAGGGTAAGATGAATGAGTGTCAAACGCACTGTGATGGGTAAAACAAGCCCAACTCAAAAGGTGACGCACTCTATGATCTGGTGGTCTCAGACAGGAAAAGCAGCGGGAACAGAGAACAGAGCAGAGGATGTCAGGAGGTAGAAGTGAGGACGTTGCCTGGAAAGTGGCAGCATAAGGGAGCTTTCGTTAGGGGGATGGGATGCTGAAAATGTTCTTTCCTCTCATGGTGGTGGTAGTGCTTGGCTCTATGCACTTGTCAAAATTCACAACATTTTATTAAAATGATTTTATTTATTTATTTTTTTGAGACAGAGTCTCAATATGTCACCCTCAGTAGAGTGCTGTGGCGTCACAGCTCACATCAACCTCCAACTCTTGGGCTTAAGTGACTCTCTTGCCTTAGCCTCCCAAGTAGCTGGGACTACAGGCGCCCACAACACCTGGCTATTTTTTTGCTGCAGTTGTCATTGTTGTTTAGCTAGTCCTGGCCGGGTTTGAACCTGCCAGCCCCTGGTGTATGTGGTGGGCACCCTAGCCACTAACCTACGGGTACTAAGCCTGTAGGTAATTTTTTTTTTTGCAGTTTTTGGCGGGGCGGGGCTTGAACCCACCACCCCTGGTATATGGGGCTGTCACCCTACTCCTTGAGCCATAGGCGCCGCCCCTGTAAGTAATTTTTTTAAACTTTAAAAAGTAGGAAAAATTCCAATAAGAGAGAAAATGCAATCAATGCTTCTTCTCAGGTCCAAGTTCAAGCTTGGTCCAGTCACTGACGACTCTTTGGCAAGCAGAGCTCTGAGGGTGTCTCTGGGTTTTGAGTGAGTCGGTAACAATGGGTTTGCAAAGGAACAAACTTGTCCAGGAAAGAGTTTTCCATGGTGACATCAGTAGTTAGCATTATTTAATAAACGTCTTCCTAGGACATTAAATTGTCTTGTCTGCATCTGTTGAAATGTTGCTAGTGACCCCTTCTGCTTTGTGAGGATGTGTTGAATTTCAAGGAAGAATTTGAAAATATGTAGATAAAGAAAATAAAGAAGGAAGTCAAAGGAGCAGGAAAAGATCTAACTGCCATCTGGTATCAGAAGTGTCAGAACGAGCATTCACTCCCTTAAGAACTTTGAGAAACTATGTTGAATATAATATTGGGATAATAGTTTGTGTGGCACAGAAATATATATTAAGATTCAGACTTTAAGATGCCAAGGAACTCTTTAGTTAGAGAGGAGAACTAACACAAAATAAAATGATAGACGTATTCCTGTTTTCTGCTTAATATGTATTTCTTTTAGACGTCCTCTGAATCTGGTAAAGTTGTGTTATATTAAGTATTGTATAACGCCCCATTGAAAGAACAAACCTTTGAAGTATGAAGGTCTAGAAATCTTTTATGAAATGTGCAAACATGCCTCCGTTACTCCGTACTTGTTTGTACAGGGCAGAGATGTTACGTTGTACTATTATTTATAGTTTTGGCATTGCTTCCTTGATTTTTATAATCAAGTATCTTTGTGTAATTGCCGAGCATCTTGAAAACACTTCAAAATCAACATAACTATATATTCAGTACAAGCATCAAAGTGGAGCAATTAAGCCCAGAGCTGCTAACCTATGTTTAGGGATATCGAGTCCCATTTTCCACGCTATCAGAAAGTGTCCTAGCTTTAGTTTATAACATAAAAGTGGGTGAATCAGTTTTATATCAGGAAACAGAATGAAGACGCTCCCTGGCTATTTCTCTCAGATGAGGAGCCATGGAACTAACATCAGTACACTTAATAATTCTCTTCCTTCTGGGAATGATATTTCTAGGTTAAAACAGAAGCCAGTGGCAAGATTGTGCGTGCGTGCGTGCGTGTGTGTGTGTGTGTGTGTGTGTGTGTGTGTGTGTTGGGGGTTGGGTTTGCAGTGGGGACTTAGGGGTAGTCCAACCTTTTTTTGTGAGTCCTTCATAATGACAAATATTAGAACATTCTCACTCTTCATTTTCTGATGGGCAACAACAGTAATCATGCAGGAGGCTCTTTAAAAGAAAAATAAGGAGATTTCCAGTAATCTCCTCCTTTCAGACCTTGTATAACATATATGTATCAATGGACTATTAAGGGCTGATTCATGAAAATAAAATAGAATGACTTGAGGTGATTCAGGGAGAAGCCAACAGTCACTGTTTATAAATAAAGGTTAATGATGTCTTTGCACCAGCTGCAATTCTGTAGCATGTATTTTGATGAATTATTCCAAGGCTGTATGTAATTTGTGACCTATATAAAAAAGTCAAAGTGAAGTAGTTATCTACATTTAATTGTCAGCCAAAGATTTTTTTCATAATTAGAGTCCTTTCTCCCAATACCACTAGACTCTCTCTCTCTATTATATAGAATTTATATTTATTTACCTTAAAAATTGTTGATAGAAGCTTTTACATTTCACCTCACGAAGATGGTGCAATATCACTGCTGCCCCACATTTACCCAGACACTGACTTTCTGCTAACAGATATGCTGTTCAGATTGTCAGCAAAACTAAAATGAATGAGCTTAGCACAATTCAAATGGATCTTTGGCATACCATCAATCAATTAAGTTCTCCCTGGCACTCTTAGGTTAATACCAAAGTATGCAACAAAACAGTCACCCATTTTCTTGAGGGTTCTTTGTGTGCAGTCCCATAAAGCATTCTGTACAGTTTTTCTTACATCTCCCTTCTAGACTGGAGGGGCTCTCACAGTGATGGAGCAAAAGGGGAGGGGGTGTGACCAAAGATCGTTCCTGCAGCTTTCTTTGTCTCTGGAGAAAGGTGAATGTCTCCAAAATAACCAAATTCAAAGATGGAAGTTGGAAAGGCAGTGAGAAATAGAAGGCTGGTAAAATGTCAGAGAGAGAGAGAGAGAGAGAGAGAGAGTAAGCAGCCCAGAAAAGTCAACCTCAACTTCAGCTCCAGTGAGTCATCTGGAAGCCGCCTCAATAAGAGAGTGAGCAGAGGGAAATGCGGTGAGGGCGGCACCAAGAATGTTTTTGAACATGGGAAGTTCATTTCATGGACTCTCATTTAGCACCAATTTGGTTTACTTTAGGTAAATGCATTCAATTCAAGTTTCACTTAAAATGAAAGCCAGCCTCATTATTGAAATCGCAGAAATAGCCATTCTTGCTATACACAATTCCACAAGGAAGTGAAACTTCCTGGGGTTTACGTGCTTCAGCAGAATGAAAACTTTGCTTCAGATGCAAGCAAAGAAACATAGCAGGAGAATGGTGATCCCAAACTCTGCTTTCTGGTGTGATTATATTTTTAATTTTAACTTTTAATTTTTATGAGACAGAGTCTCACTCTGTCACCCTGGGTAGAGTCCTGTGGCATCATAACTCACAACAACCTCAAACTGTGGGGCTTGAGTGATCTTCCTGCCTCAGCCTCCCAAGTAGCTGGGGCTACAGGTGGCCACCATAACTCGCAGCCAGTTTTTCTATTTTTAGTAGAGATAGGGTCTCACTCTTGCCTAGGTTGGTCTCAAACTCCTGAGCTCTGGCGATCCACCCACCTCGGCCTCCCACAGTGCTAGGATTATAGGCGTGAGCCACCATGCCTGGTTTTTTGCTGTGACTCTGGAGCAATGGAAGAGTGACACATAAATTTTAGCACGTCTTATTTAAAAGATCACAAAGGTGAGTCTCTCTAGTTGCGATTCCTTCACTTAGAGCCACGGATCCCTAGGAATGAGCGTGGGAAACACAGGTTATTGCAAAGGGGTCCATTAATACATGTAGTCTCTAAATATTCTCAGCAGGAAGAATGATGTCACACACACCGGTCCTATATTAGATATATGTATATACTTGTAAAAGAAGTTAAAATAAAATTCCTTTAACATTGACTTTAAAGCATTAGGTTCTTTTAAAATTAATAACTACTAGTACATGGAATGATTCATTAACTTTTTTTATATTAAAAATAGATCTTCAGACATATAAGGATAGCAGCTGTATTCATAACTTCCCCACATTGGAAGCAAGTCATCAACATTATCTCTTATATATTAATTCTAGTATAGTACAGTTTATGTAGCTAATTTGCTGGTAGAGCTCCCAGAATAAAGGTTATAAAAAGAGAAAGTTTTGATAGGATAAAAAAAAAGCCAAGAAACTCTCATTATAGTACCTTTTGACTTACTTTAGTCACAGAATCCTTCCTTAAAACAAAAACTTCAGCAAAAGCCCAATATAGGGAACCAAGTGGAAAGAGTCTAAGGAGATGAGGGTGGCTGATGGGCCGGTAACACTGGCTGTGTTGGCTAATCCAGATGTAGGATTTTTACCTATTTCTGTTTGATCCAGTCCTGGCCTGGGGCCGGTTCCATATGGCAAGTTTATTTTGAGGAAACAGACCAACCACACGATTTCACTGGGAAATCAGAGCCCCTGGTATTGCATTTCAAGATCCGTAGCAGGACTGCTAAGAAAACATGCGTTAGGAAAGAAAACAGAATTTGGCTTCGTTGTGTATATAAATAATGCTTAGTCAAATCCTTGTTAGAGGAATAACGATGTCATGGGCCACATACAAATTTTTTGATGTTTTTCCTTCTGTGTATTTCATGGTCTTGCTTTTTATTCTTAAAAACAAAACAAAACAAAACAAAAACAAAAAAAACAGCTAAGGCATCTGAAAATGCTTAAGTAACCACACATTGCAGCCCGCAATGGCTTGGTCATGATGGATGATGTGGGATCGCGCAGCTCATTGCAAAGTAATGCTTTTAACTTAAATCAAATCAGTTTTAAGTGAATATGTTTTACACATTTAGGCTCCAGAGTTTAAAACACGTTTTTCCTAGAAAAAAAGCACTTCTCCAGACACTGCCCCTGAGGGGGGCCTGTGTGTGCATGGGTGCAGGGGTGCAGCCTCCTCTGGCTCTGACAAGGAGAGTATTTACTTGCTTTGTCTTCAAACTGCTACAAGTTTAGGGCCCACAGGGCTGCTGTCTTCTTAATGAAGCAGTTAATGATGTGTGAATTATAGATCCTGACAACCCCTTTAATAAAAACAACAAGACTGCATCCATAGGATGGTGTGGCTGCTAAGTAATGACAGACTGCTTAACATGGTGCGGTGTCTTTAAGCAAAGTGCCATTCTTGCATGGCGGCCCGGAAAATTCCTAGTCAACACAGAAATGAACAGGAGTCCTAGGGAACACGCTGATGTGCAGGACACTATTTTTCCACCCAGCTGGGGCTTGGCGTGCCGGAGCCAAAATGGTTTTAGAGATACTGAGAATTCTGAACAAGCAGGAGTTGTTTACTTTCTCTGCTTTGGCTGCTTTGCTATAACATGCCCCTTCCTTTGAGCAAAGGATTGGACTGTATGACGCTTGCTTTCATAGCCTAAATGTTGCCCCCCACCCCCTCAACTGGAGCACAGGAATGCTGGCTTTCCAGTTGATTTCAAAGAGCCAATTGTCTGTTCTGAATTCCTACTGATGCTTGGGATGGGATAATGTGTGGGCCTGAACTTAGCCAGAAAAGCAGAGCCGAAGCCCAGCTGGTTGCTGACCTGGACAGTCAGAATTCATGAAAGCCGGGCTTGTGAGGAGCTGCAAAACAAACGCAAAGCTAAACAAAGCCTTCTCTCCATTTAATTTGGTCGCCACTTTTGAGAAAAAGTGAATTCACTTTCAATGCCTCAATAGGTACTGGATTTGGATTCTCAGGTCAAAGACAATCTCTTTATCATTATCCCTGAGATGAGAAAATCCAAGTTGCCGTGTTTGGGCAGGGATAGTTTTTCTTTAAACGGTTCAAGGAACTGTTTGTCTAACCCTCACCATTGGAGGTGACAGATAGCACAGCGAAGCGGAGAGAATGGCGTGCATTCACAAGCGAACACAAACCTTTCCGTTTGTTCCCACAGCTCCCAGGGCTGCAGAGCAACGCAATCACTGCATGCTGAAAGGGCATTGACATGCAAATGAGGCCGGGGCACCCTGCGTGGCTGCAGAAAAGCCCTGCTGGGAAAAGCTGCCCAGAGGATCGGTCCAGCGGTGCCTTCTCCTGGGGCTCTGCCAGGCTGGGAAAGCATCTCCAGGAGAAGGGACAAGATTAGCCCAGGTGAAGCCAGGAAACAGGAGGAAGGGAAGTGAATGTCAGGCAGGTCATCAAAGCTACAAGGTGACCATCTGTCCTGATTTGCTTGGGACTGTGGGGGATCAGGGACAGTGGACAAATGGGTCACTACAGTTTAGAAAGATTTGCTATCCTTAACTTTCTCACCTAGAAAGCAAACGGGAATCATTGTCCATTGTGGAAACAATGAAATCCCTGCTAACTCAGTCTCTTTATAACCTGCCATTTCTTCACCTTCCTTCACTGATTTCCACATCTTTTCTGTGGCCTACTATAAGCAGCAAAATTCACCTAGTTAGATTTTCTTTCTGTTCTTCTGTCTCCAAGTACCACCCATGGGAAGAAAGCCATTGAACAAACAAGCAAAGTGATTGTGGGAGAGAAGGATGGGACATTCATCATAATTATTAGGTGTCTAGTATCTCTGGAAGTTGACCAGTTGAGGGATAGCAAAAAATTGGTCAACATGCAGAGGGGGTCAACGTAAGGAACGAGGTCTACCGTGCTGATACGTACATGTGGTGCACATCTAGTGTTTGGACATTAGGTCCATTTAGGCAGGTGGTCAGTGTAGGGAGGAGGTCAATTATGGAGAGCAACTAAAGAGGTGGTCGACATGTTCCATGTTACATGTTTGGTGGTTATTAATTCACTGACCACTGTTGGTGGTCCCATGAAGTAGGTGTTGTTCTGCTTGTTTCCGGTGATGAAACAAGGAACAGATAGGTTAGAGATGATTTTCATGAGTTTGTACAAGTAGTGGATCTGAAACAAAATCCCTGATTTCTCTGACTCCAAATCTCATGGTGTTTCTTTGAACATCACAGCTCTTAAAATGCAATTGGGATCAGAAATAGACATTTATTGAGCCAGACATTTTATGGGCGTTAAGCCAATAGGATCATTCATTGAATTCCACATCATTTTGCATAATTATGATGAAATTAAGACATAATTGTTGTAAAATCATTAATATAATGATAAATATAGAATGAAAAGAAAAGTTTCCCTACTCAATCTCCCTCATCTCGCCACTCCCTGGAGGCAACCCCAGCTATCAGTTTCTTAGATAACATTTTAGACATTTCCACTCCTGTGGATTCCTTTCCATGTCAGTACATAGTAGACAAAGATCATTTCTTTTTCTAAGCAGCTGCACTGTACCTTATTGAGAGGATGGTGTTCTGACATAGGAATGTATCATACAATTTAAATAATTTCCTATTAAATATACTAAAGCAGTTTCCATTTTTTCCATTATGAATGATACTCTGATAAACATTCTTAGACCCTTTTGCAGGTATATCTGAAAGACAAATGTCTAGAAGAACAGTATATGTTTATAATTTTGGTAGGCATTAACAAAAACCAGTTCAAAATTGTGCTAATTTTTATGCCAACCAACAAAGTATGAGAGTTCTTGTTTTCTCCCATCCTAAGACCATTCACTTTTAGAAAACATTCTAACACTGGCCAATTTGGGGACCAATAAATAAACAAATAAATAATTCACTATTGCTTTAATTTGCATTTACCTTTGTGTGCACCTGGGTATCATTATGTGTGTTCATTTGCTGTCAACGTCTCTCAATCAATCTGTGCCTAGACCAGGTGTTGTGGTAGCTGCCAGGAGTACGAAGATATATAGAGCAAGAATCTATCTTCAGGGGACTCATCGTTTACCAAACATGTAAACAAAAACTGTGATGAAGTATTATGGGTACTGTAGAAGAAGCTTATATAGAATACTGAGGGAGTCCAAGGAACTTGTGTGGGCTATTCTTTAAGGGATGGGTCAAGGTTACAGGTCAAAGGGCATGGAGGAGCTGACCTTGGATGTAGCATTGTGGAAATCAAATGAGTTTTAGAGATAGAAAAGCTAAAGTCATGACTCTGTGACTTTTTGGTTATCTTAGGGAATTTATTTGACCTCCCTGACCTTCAGTTTCTTCACCTGTAAAACGGGGATCATGCTTCCTAAGTCACATTGTTAGGAGCATTACAGGAGGGAATGTTGATTCACTCTATGTGAATTTCATTGTTAAGAAAAAGATCTTCTTGTCCAATGACCTGTTGTCCTAATATCCAAATTAGAGTACTTCTACACTCATCCAGATTTGAGGTTTCTTTTTTTTTTTATTGTTGGGGATTCATTGAGGGTACAATAAGCCAGGTTACACTGATTGCATTTGTTAGGTAAAGTCCCTCTTGCAATCGTGTCTTGCCCCCAGAAGGTGTGGCACATGCCAAGGCCCCCCCCTTCCCTTTCTCTGCTTTTCCTTCCCACCCATAACCTTAATTGTCATTAATTGTCCTCATATCAAAATTGAGTATGTAGGATTTATGCTTCTCCATTCTTGTGATGCTTTACTAAGAATAATGTCTTCCACTTCCATCCAGGTTAATACGAAGGATGTAAAGTCTCCATTTTTTTAAATAGCTGAATAGTATTCCATGGTATACATATACCACAGCCTAAATGCCCACCAACCCAGGAATGGATTAACAGATTTGAGGTTTCAAATATAGCTTGGCAAGAATAGGGACTTCAGAGCCTGCCCTTTCTCCTCTGTGTGAAAGTCCTTGAATGACTCCACCTCTGTTAGGGACATATGCGATGTATATGTGTCCATGGACAACATCAATAATTTCTAAAAGAAAAATTTTATGAAACTGTTGAAAGAATGCTTTAATGCCATTTAGAAGATAAAGAGGACTGAATCTCAAGTTGTGATTTGGAGAGAAGTGTGGCTGGAAGCCACGTCTTCTGGCTCGGCACCTGTGAAAAGCCAGAATACCTTCAGCAAAGTGATGGCTTGACTGTCTCCATCTAAGGAAATACTTAGGATTTCTCATACCAAGTGAAATGGTCAGATGCCCTGAAATCGGACTTAGAACATTCCAAATGCCGTTACCTTTTAGTTTCATTTAATTTAATTGAACACAGATTTACTAAACTGCCTATCAAGATGAACCATTATCCTTTGGAAAGACTCCTAGGAGATATTAAGCACCAAGAACTTTGCTTTTATGATTTTGGAAAGCAGCAGGCTTAATTCTCCCTTGCAAAGATATTTGTTTATTCTGTTTCTCATAAAGGAGCATGAATGGATTGAGACAATTTGATCCATTCGACTCCTAGTGGGTTTGGTTCCTTGGGAAGGACCATGTGGTCCTTTGTTGAGACATGAGCAAGTTTGCAAATGGGCAGTTTCCACATGTGGCTGCCAAAACTGGATAACAAGAGTTATCCAGATAACAAGAATCTGTGTCCAGGAGAGTTTGCTCATTTCACACTCTGAAAGGTCAGCTCTGAGGTGACATGTGGGCACAGTTGCACTACAGTGGCCACTCGTGTGCCCAGATGAAGAGTGTGGTGTAGCCTCTGTGTGGTCTGCCCTAAATACAGCCATGTTCCTTCTCATAATCTTCAAGAAGAGATTATAACCTGCAGGGAAGGCTGGCACTTTTCTTAGAAGTCAGCCATCCCAATTACCAACCTGAAATTCAAGGAGGCTCACAGTGGCAAAGTAAAAGTAATGACAAGATTTGGGTGACATTTTTTGGCCTTCCCTCCATGTCAGTTCTATTGAGATAACATAATGAAATATTGCAGTAATCTGCAAAAGTCTTGATTGTAGGTTGATGAATTGATACATATATCCCAGGTGTTTGAAATAAAGCTTGAATGCAAACTGTCAAGCACAAGTCTTGCATGAATTTTGAAATTGAAAGAGCTTCCTTTTAGATTTTCTGTTTGCTAATTCCAGATAAGTTAATCAAAACTGCTCTTTCTCTCTGTGTGTTTGTTTTTAAGAGTCCCAAGCACCAGTTTGGTCTGACTGTGTTTAATGCAGTCATGCCTAGGAAGGAGAGGAAAGATCATCTTTCCTTAGTGGTTCCAGAGGGCTTGCTGTTATACCCAGGGGAGCTCAAAGGAAAGAATCGGGCTGAGAAATCCCTGAAAATCTCTGCCATGTGTTTGAAGTGTTCTTAGGCAGGGCTTATTGGAAGCTACAGAAATGGTGACTCTTGAGTTTGAAGCAATCAATAAATCAAATGTAACAGCTAAGGTAATTTCAGAGCAATCCTGGGAAACTTGGCTCATTCAGTTGCTCCTCTCTCACTTAAAATGGAGTTCTTTGTCTTTGGGGTTGATGAGTAGGTATAGGCACAATTCCAGAGCAAACTGTCAGATAAAGCAAGCTCAATTCTTGTCCTGTAATGACAAGGTCATGTAGCACATAGAGCCGCTTTTAGATTACCTTTGAGTAAACTCAAATGAAGAAAAACTTGTAGAGAATAAAAAAAAAAAATCACCCACAAAAAGTTCACCTGAGAATAGCAGGGATCAAAAGGAGTCCAGCTCTGGGAGGGGCACCAGTAAATCTTCTCCTTGGGTAATGCCTTCTTTACATTATTGAATACAATGGGAACTTTAAGGGCAACTGCAATAACAGTTTCTCATGAAAAATTAACAAAGAATTTATGGAAATGTAGGAAAAGTCCCCAAGCAATTAGCTTAGATTTCTCTAGAGCCCGAGAAAAGCTTGGATAATTGCATGCAGAAACTACAGAAAGTGGCTATTTTCATTATCGTTGGATACAGAAAGTCTATTTTCATCACAATGGGATATAATGATGTTAAAGCTAACAGGGAGATATGTTTGAAAAGGTTACAGCCCGGTTTACCAAACGGTTTGATTTATGTAGTTTTGGAGATACACACTTCAGATTACTGTTAAGGGGACTGGAGAGGTTACCCTTGAAATTTCCACAGGTTCCTATATGATAGGAAAATATATTACAGTTTCTGAAAGCTAATTGTACATTACCAGTAGGATGCGCAAGAATGAATTTAATTTGTCTCAGAATTGAAAGCTGAATTGTACGACAAGCTGGCACATGAATATCCATTCTGACTCGACTCTCTTGTAAATTGGCTATTATGTCTGTTTATAGGTACACTGAGGGCTGGGGGTCCTCTCCCTGAATATTTTAGAAACTCTGAGGTCTTGGCACCCTAAGGAAGGCAGAGGCAACACTCTGAAAAGCTGCAGAGTTCTGACTGGGCCTGAAAAGAGATTCTATATCATTATGTAAATGTCACTGTTTTCAGTAAAATGAAATAAAATGAAGAGCACCCTCTTTTCTTCTGATGTTCATTCACAAGCCCTGGCAGTTTAATGACTCTTCCCAAGTCCAAGAAAGCCGTCTTCTCCGTGGCTGTCTGTACCAAAATGGGCAAAGAGACATAATACAGGGAGCTTTTATCAACCCCCAGTGTCCTCTGCAATGTCAAAGACACACACAGATCTGGATATCCTTTTCTATCTATAAAAAGCTGTAGTTAAGGCTGTGCCTGGGATTTGAATGATTCTTGAAACCATTAAATAGATTCTTGCTCTGAAGCCCACAGAATATTAATAACTGTCTGTAGTGCAGTGTCAAAAGGATCATACAGTCTCAATCTTATTTGGTAAACACTCTCTGTTTAAAAAAAAAGGAAAGAAAGAAGAAAGAGATGATTTAAGTGTTTCCAACAAAAGCCTCAGCAGAGGTCCAACTCTGAATGGACACTGCTGCCTGGGGACTAATGTCAACACAGTTCAAGCTTTGTTCAAAGGACTGAAAAGATCCCCGAGCTTGCACAAGGGCACGCGTATGGCCTGCATTAAGAAAATCAATCTACGGTAACAACACTGCGTTCACATCCAACCTGGCCAATACACTTCCAGCAGATGTGACAATCGTATTTTGACAGTTCAGAGAGCGATAACGGATGGCAAAAGAAATTTCTGTTTGACATGGGATCCGAGTTTACACAATTACAGCCCTTCTGTTTGTCTGGGCCACATTAGGATGCGAAAAGCAGAGAGAACAAACAGAAGCCAATATCTTGGTATAATCAATGCAAAGTGATACAAACCCCATAAGTATCATTCTAGTCTATGTTTAATTTTTATTTGCTTCTGCATTTAATAGCATCCTGAAGAATAAATTAAGATTTCTGCAGTCTTCCTTGCTACCCAGCTTGCCAGCTTTTGCTAGCCTCTTTGTCATTTCAAACACAATTTTTTTTTTTTAAAGCACATTATTCACCTGGCTAATGAAAGAAAGGAAGGAAGAATGAATAGAGCTTTGTTGTAAACAGAACTGGCATTCTGAGCAGCTCTGATATTCAACACCCTTGCACCTGAAACTCCGGGACATCTCCCATTCCAGCAGGTCAAATAAAGCTGTTCCTTGGGGTTAGTTAAAACTACTTGTAACATGTTTTGATTTACAGATTATCAATTCTGCTGAGTAACAGAGAGACATATTTGGGACTCGTATAAACAAATACATTCAACTGTGCCGTGGATTAACCTAAAGTGACTCATTTATTTAAAAATCTGCCTACTACTTGTCCTCATTGATTAAATGCCCTTAAGAAAGTAAGTCTGATGAAATAAGAGCCATTAGGATGCAGCACACCTCCTCCGCTCCTTTTGATGGTTGACACATTCCCTGGAGTGGGAGATTGGACGGCTGATAAGCTAACACTGAATTATAAGCACTTTGTGGAATGTCACTGGCAAATGAAAGATCTACTGTTTTGCTTGCAAAGCAACCGTATGCCTTAACAGCACAAAAATGGACACAGTGCAGAATTATTTCCTACTCTGTGCTTAGAATATCAATGAATGTGTACACACCGTGCATGCATTTTCACAGTAGAGCTCAGCCCAGAGCCAGCAAGGCTCATTCCTGGCTGCAGTACCATTGATCACGAAAATGGAAGGGACTGCCAAGGACTTTGTCAATGTTGTCAGGACTCCAACAGGCATCGGGCGATTTTGCTGGTGCTTGTTACCTGAGCTTTCACAGTATCAGACAGGCGATGGTGTAGGGGCCGTAAGCATGTATGGGTGGTGGTGCTGGGACATAGAGAGGTTAAATGGAAAACTCTCTCTCTTTTTTTTTTAGTTGGAATAAGAGGCGTAAGCAACATTTGTGTTGCGGTGGAAAGGGTGTGGATGTGGAGTTCACACCACGTCTTTCCCTACTTGCCCATGGCCTCCAGAGGAAATCAATTTGCTGAGCCTCCAGTTTCTTCAGCTGAAAAATGGGGCTCATAATGTTTGGTTTTTATTGGGTGGAGAGAATGGTGTGGAATAATGTACAAGAATGTGCTTTGTAAACTGGCTAACACCGTACAAAGATCAGAGGTCACCACAGGCTGAGATGAATGAGATCACCAGGTGGGGTTTTCTCCCAAGCAGAGGACATGCCATACGCGGGCGGTGGGGACGAGGGTCTCCACACTGCCCTCGCCATGGTGTCTTGGTTCTGTCTGGTGTCAGGCAGGGTCAATGTGAATGCCCTCTGCAGATTGTTCTAGGCCCAAACAGAAGTACCTGGAAGATCTGGAACATAATCTAGACTTCTGTCTCAATGGTATAAATGGATGTTTGAGAAGATTAGTAATCAGGCTGTCTGAAATAAAAATAATGAAGGAAACCCAAAACTGCAATGAAATACTAGTAAAATTTGGAATTGCATCAACACCAAACTGAAGACCATACTTGAGGAATATTCAAACTATTTTTTTGTTGTCATTTCTCTTTATGAGCAATATAAAATTCTTTTTCTTTCTTTCTTTTTTTTTAGAGACAGGGTCTCACTTTATCACCCTTGGTAGAGTGCCATGGCATCACAGCTCATAGCAACCTCCAGCTCTTGGGCTTAGGCGATTCTCTTGCCTCAGCTTCCCAAGTATCTGGGACTACAGGCGCCAGCCACAACGCCCAGCTATTTTTTGTTATAGTTTGGCTGGGGCTGGGTTCGAACCCACCACCCTTGGTATATGGGGCCGGCACCCTACTCACTGAGCCACAGGCGCCACCCAACAACACAAAATTCTTAAAAAAAATCTTTAGTGGAAAGTTATTTTTAGGTTTATCTACGCAAATGTTCATTTTCTTTCAAATCTTTCCCTAGGGCCATGACCGCTAGGCACAGATGGTATCTTTTCCAAGCATTATTCTGATAGCATTTATTTGTTCTGAAACATCTATGGGTTAGATCATGAAGTTTTCAGGGCTGAGCAGACTCATGCCTCCCACTATGTGGGTGTCCCAGGGTTTCCTCTCTGACGCTGATTCTAGAGAGGGCTCTGGCCGCCGTGTTCTTATCTGAAGCTCAAAGGTGAGTGATATGGATGATCCTGTTTAACACTATACTGTATAGTGGCCACAGAACAAACATAGTTCTGGTTCTGACTTAGCCAACTGCTAGTCGTGTTTCCCTGGACCCATCCCTTACATTCTTCCATAACAACACTACTAATAATTATTATGATGATGATGATAACAATGAGGATTACTTCTAATTACTGAGTATTTCTCATGTGCCAAACCTTTTCACAGTGATTAATACATTGTAGCTGATATGATTCTCCTGAGACCTGATGTACTGGGTATTGTTACCATGTCTGTGGTGTAGGTGAAGTCACATGCTCAGATTCCTCATCTGGGTGACCTTGGACCCTGTGTTGAATCCACTCTACTCACTTCACTGGGTTCTGGAGAAGATTAAATGTGATCATGCCTATGAAAGCACTTTTTAAAAAGAATTCATTTATTTAAAAAAAAAAAAAAAAGAAAAACTCAGGCGATGCCTGTGGGTCAAAGGAGTAGGGCGCCAGCCCCACATGCCGGAGGTGGTGGGTTCAAACCCAGCTCCAGCCAAAAACTGCAAAAAAAAAAAAAGAAAAAAGAAAAACTCATTCATTTAAAAATTATCTTAGCAAATTATTTCTTATAAAAAATTTGGAAATCACAAAAGTACATAGAAAGCACTTACAACCCCAGGCTTTTTATGAAAAGACATAAAAGTAAAATGTCAAGTCCCTGCCCCCCACCTCCCACCCCATCCCTCAGGGTTAAACTCTCGCTAACTGTTATTTTGAGTGCACATCCAGGTGCTTTTCTTGATGGAAGTTCATTGAAAACTGGAAAATTCTGGGATGCAAATGTGAGCCCAGCTTTCCCGCTGCTGTGGCGTGAAGGACGGAGGCTGCCCTTACCCATCCAGCATCATGTCATTCTCGGATGCCCTGGCTGACCTGGGCGCTGTGACACTCTGCAGGACCATCTGTGTGTATCTGGAGCCGCTGTGTGGGCACCTGGTCCCCAGCTGGCCCGAGTGGTGGGGAATGGGACTGACCTGTCCAGATTTTTGTCCCAGAAGGTGTCTCTGTCTCCTTCCTTCTCGGCTTGCCCTCTCTCTCTCTTGTTTCAGTGCCAGACCTGCGACTTCTCCTGGACACCCCTCATCTTGATTGCAGTGGACGACATTCTGAAGTGGCAGTGACTGGCTGGAGGGGAGAGAGAGTTGAGAAAGACAGAGGGAAAAAAAGTTAATGTTGTATTGCTATTTTTAGGCTGCTGAGACTCCTTCCCCCTGATTTAGCTAAGTGCTTTGGGGTAGAACCAGCGGTACACTCGGTGGCTTTCAGCAGATGTCCTATTGCTCCCAAAGGAATAAGCCCCATCCATGGAGGAGGAGGATCCCTGGGAGCCCTGAAGGGACCTGGTGAATAGGTAGAAGAGCGAGCTCATATTTATTCCCAAGTCCCTGAGACACCCCTGCCCCGCTTGGATCTCAGGCCTGGAGCTCACTGTGGGGTTCAGCTATGGATCAGAAGCCCCAGGTGACAAGCGGAGCAAGTGGTAGCAAGACTGGCTTTCAAAAGAGAATTTGAGTGAATCCTCTTGAGCAGCTGGGGCAAACTATTCACAGTTCTTTTTGCCGTTAGGCCGGTTTCCATGAAGATCGGAAGGACATTTCAGAGCAGCTCCTGGGCTGGCCTGGGCACCCCCAGTAGCCCTGTGGCGTGCACACGGAACATGCAGTTTCTCTTTCAAAACTGGCCTTTTATCCACACCGATACTGAATAGAGGAAACTGCAGCTGGGTGCTGGAGGGCACATCTCCATCTCCCTTCAACCTTGACTGAGTTTATAAACAGAGCCTGAACCCAGAAACTTCACTTCCTCTGATGCCTCTTCATGCCTCCTTTACAAACGTGCACTTTTACCTCTTCACAACTGTCTGAACTTAGTGTTAAGCAAAACCTGGGGCTGCTGGGTTTGTTCCATTCTTGTTGCCTGTTTCTCACACGTGCAGAATAACGTAAAGCTATTCTATATAATAATGAGGAGGGGTTAGTCACTCGCGGCATCAGAGCTATGAGAGGGTGGCTTTGAGTGATTTATCAATGTCCAGAAAAAGTCAGACATGGAATTACAACTTAATATGCACAGTTGGATGTGTTTTATTATTTATAACACACACTTCATTTTTAACACTCCTTTGAATGCGGTATCATTCTTCTGATGGTTCTTCCTGACCCCCCGCTTGCCCATCCTCCACTGTTTAAAGCACTGTGAACCGTCGCTGTCCGGCAGACTGGTGCGCATGGGGCCAAGGGTGTCTGCCTTCACTGCAGCTTTCCTTGAAGAAGCCAGATCCAGGCCTCAGAGCTGGGTATTCTGAGCGCTTCATGAATTGAAAACAAAACCAAAAGAAAAAAAGTCAATTTTGGCATTAATGTGTCAAAAACAGAGTTTGTACCCACTGAGGGGATTCAAAAAACAAAACCAGAAGACTCATTCCATACGTGTCTATGACTGCGCCAGGCGTTGTGCTGGGTGCTGGGGAACAGATACGACCTACTTAGACAGGGACCTGCCTTCATGGAGCTTGCATTCTTGTTGGAAGAGACAGGCCAAAAAAGCAAGGTGATTATAGATTGTAACTTACGTTAGGACAGACATGAAGGGTAGCACTGTGTGATGGAGACCCAGGGTGGGCTAGGAGGAGCTCTAGTGATGCTCTAGGAGCTCCAGTGATACTCTCCACAAGGAGTGGACAATTGTGCTGATTGGGCAGAGATGTCAATTTCCTGGTCACTGCTACTTTAATCTACTTATTTTATTTATTTATTTATTTATTTTTTATTTTATTTTATTTTTTTGAGACAGAATCTCACTCTGTCACCCACGCTAGAGTACTGTAGCCTCAGACTCGCTTACAGCAACCTCGAAGTCCTAGGCTTAAGGGATCCTCCTGCCTCAGTACCATGACCCCAGACTAGTTTTTCTTTTAGTAGGGATGGTATCTCTGTCTTGCTCAGGCTGGTCTCCAACTTCTGACCACAAGTGACCCTCCCACCTTAGCCTCCCAGAGTGTTAGGATTATAGGTCTGAGCCGTGCCATTTTTAAACTGGTGGGTCTCTAGCAGCTCATTAGTAAAATAGAGTAGAGCTTCTATAAGTTGACCGTGCAAGTGACTATAACCAACTGGTCAATGTACGGACATGGTCAGCATAAGGAACTTCCACTGAAGTACATGTGGTGCATGTCCCATCTACGAAAATTAGATCAACTTGAGGTGGTCAGTGGAGAGTGGTGGTCAACTGTGGAGGTTCTACTGTACTGACAATGAGCTTGTGTGAAACTGAGATGGAGAGAGTCCAGGAAAGATGTATTAGTGTGTAGGGCTGGCGTAACACTGTGCCACAGACTGGATGGCTGGAATGGTAGATATTTACTTTGTCCTGGTTTTGGAGGCTGGGAAGTTGATGCCAAGGTGTCAGCAGGGTCAGTTTTTGGTGAGGCCCCTCTCGTCAGCTTGCAGATGGCCGTCTCCTCCCTATGTCCTCCCAGGGTCTTCCTTTGTGTGCACATGTGTCTGTGTCCTTGTCACCTTTTCTTATAAGGGCACCAGTCATGCCAGGCTAAGGCCTACCCTACTGACCTCATTTTAACTTTATGACCTTTGTAAAGACCTTATCTTCAAATACAGTTATATTCTGAGATATTCTGAGATACTGAGGGTCAGAATCTTAATATATGGATTTTGAAGAAATACTTCAGTCCCTAGGAAAGGAAGAGATGATGTCTGATTGTAGATTTGGATATAAACATAATTTGGGGAAACTTGACCTTTACTCGGGATACCTGAGTGCAATGTGTTGTGTCTTGTGCCTGAGAAAAATAACCTTCAAACAATACACTCAAGGATCTTTTTGTATTCTTCAGACAGACTGTGCTCAAAGGGCTGGGCCCTACCCCAGGCCCTACCCCAGGAACCTGGACGGAGCTGCATATGCTGTTCAACAAAGTTTTACATCTCTTATCTCAAAATTGGGAGGTGGCCTTGACTATCAGTTCTAAATAGGTCCCGCCAAACAGTCCTTATCTAATGGAATGCATATAATGTAAATATCACCAAGCTAACTCACCTAGTTTAAAAAGAAAAATCCTGTTGCTATGTTCATAATTTCGTACCACAGAAGGAAATCAATCGACAATTTATTGCAAACTCTGTGCTCAGCACTCTGCTAAGGGGAAACCAGGAGCACAGTAATTGATTTATTTTTTCTTTCACTCAACAGATATTTATGGAGTCTTTACCCTGGGCTTCATTCTCCAGGCTCCTTTTTGAAAACCTGGCTAAAGATGATTCCAGCGTGATTTGAATTTGTTCTGTGTGTTTTGCCCTGCAGCAGCCCCCTAAAGCCCCTGTGCTAGATGTGTAGTGACAACCTGAGTGGGAAGATGTGGGTGCCACACAACTCAGGGAGTTGCCTGAAGATGAATGCCCCAGATGTGAGATTGCAGGGACCCGTAGTTAGAATCCACACAGAACAATGGTGATGATGAGGCTGGGCAGCAGCTCCAGAAAGCGATACCTGTTGCTATAGAATTATTGGTCAGAGGCTACAAGACTGTGTGTTTCTCTTAGTGGATTTGATTAATAATAGACAGGGTGTCCACCTGTAGTCCCAGCTACGTGGGAAGTTGAGGCAAGAGAATTGCTTAAGCCCAAGAGTTTGAGGCTGCTGTGAGCTGTGACGCTGAGGCACTCTGCCAAAGGTGACATACTAAGACTCTGTCTCAGAAAAAAAGAATAGACAGGGTGTCCAAAAAGTTCATGATTTAAATTATACATGAACTTTAAGGACATCCTGTATATATCAAAGAGAAGGTCCAGGTCTTTGTTTCACACGTACATTCTCTCTCTCTCTCTCTCTCTCTCTCTCTCTCACACACACACACACACACACGTTGAAACTGATACTTCTATAGCACCTTGCACTTTCCTTATTCAGGTGCACATTATTTTCATTGTTACTTTCAAATACACCCCCCATGGCTGTCTGGGCGTTTCTGGAACAACAGAAATAGACTGAGAAATACATATTTGTCAAATGAATGAATTCATCAATTTAGAATTTCTTGGAAAGTTTTTCTTCAAATAAGTTCTTTCAGAATTTGTGGTAATGCTGTCTTTTTGTGTTTTTCTTTTCCTTTTTTAAAAGAGACAGTGTCTCATTAAGTTGCCCCTGGAGTTCAGGGGCTATTCACAGGCATGATCATAAGAGCCCATCACCCCTGGGCTCATGCCGTCCTCCTGCCTCAGCCTCTACAATAGCTGGGACTACAGTTGCGAGACACCATGCCGGGCTGACATCTTTTTGAATCGGATTAAAACTGCATCACTCAGTTTTGGCCCTGGTGATAGTGTCTAGAGAAGGTTCTGAAGTGCATCAGGATGCACACAGGATGAGCAGGATCCATTAGAGGGGTTCAAAGGCATCTCCTATGCATGGTCCAAATGCAAGGTTATTAAAAATGCGTGAGAGAGTGAAGGGGAGCAGACATGAGAGAATGGGTGAAAAAGGGAATCATTCTTCACTTATGTGAAGCTGCATTTAAGCTGCTCATTAAAAATGAGCGTACCTCGGCCACCTCCATCAATTGTACCAAAGTATGGTTCAGGCTTTGCAGAGATGGGAACATGGAGTGCTGTGGGCCCTTATGTTTCCAAGGGCCGGAGGCAGGGGCTCCTCTGTGGTGTTCGTGGCCGCTACTGAACTGTGAGTTTTTCATGAGATGAATGGACATTTCCACGTGAGACAGGAAAGTATCTGGGAAGAAGTGGTGGTTTCAGAGGATTTCAAATGACTCTGAGAATTTTGGTCCAAAGACTTTGTCTGGGACAGATGCTACCTGAAATAGGAAATGAGAATCACTTAAGCAAAATAAAAACAACTTCTGTGATGAATTTTGACTACATGAGTGGAGACAGCAATGATCGCTTTTATTGTGAAATGAATACTATCTGAGCATGAAGTAATAGAAGGTAAAATATGTACATTTAAAGTCCAAAATATAAAGTTCACTTAAATTTTATTAACATCATTATGTTCAAAATAGGGAGCTAATTAAATTATGGTACAATTTCATGATACATTACCTGATGACCAGTAAATATCATCTTTTAAAAGAATTCTAAAAGACATGGAGATCACCTATGATGCAATAAGTTAAAAAGCAGATGAAAAATATAGGAGAACATTGAAGTCCTGTTTGGCCTTCAAACATCTGCAGCAAATACGGCATATGGCATATCTTTTATCTGCAGCAAATACGGCATATTAGCATCTGTTCAATCTTCTTAATGGGTGCTTAAGTATTGGTTTCACGATTTTCTAAACTTTCATTTCTTTGAAATTTTCATAATTAAAAATATATATATATATAAAGTAAAACCAATGCCCATAGTTTCACACACACACACACACGTAAAAATATTGGCATTAACATTAAAAAATATATATATATTTATAAAGTAAAACCAACGCCCATATTGGCATTAATATTTTGACGGCCAACCAGGACTTCAATTTTCTCCTATACATATTTTTACACGATTGCATCTTTAATGCTTAATGTATTTTAATATATTTTTCATCTGCTTTTTAACTTATTTCATCATAGGTGATCTCCATGTCTTTTAGAATTCTTTTAAAAGATGATATTTACACAGAGTCTCACTTTGTCGCCCTTGGTAGAGTGCCCTGGTGTCATAGCTCACAGCAATTTCACATTTTTGGGCTCAAGAGATTCTCTTGCCTCAGCCTCCCTAGTAGGGACTACAGGCACCTGCCACAACGCCCACTATTTTTAGAGACAGGGTCTTGCTCTCTCTCAGGCTGGTCTTGAACTGGTGAGCTCGGGCAATCCACCTACCTTGCCTCCCCGAGTGCTGAGCCACCACATCTGGCTCCAGATCTTTTTTGAAAACACACATGAAATTCAGTGTTCCAGGTAACAGCTTCGGTCTCACTCTGATTCCTCTTCCTCTTCCTTGCAGAAGTCACTATGACTTTTAGTTCAGCCCGTGTTTGCCTGGAGTGAACATTACATTTCACACATTTTGCCATGTGACTAAATGCAAGCTAGTCAATTTAAAGTAGAAGTGACATGCACAGATCCTGGAAGATCCCTGACAGGAGGGGGGAGTCCTCTTACCCTGTTCTCTGCCTGCTGAAGCTGTCTGGACCCACCAACTAGGTCTGTATGTATTCAGGATGGTGGAGCCGAACAACCAAATAAGATAGAATGGCCCTGCTTTCTTTATGCCCGCACACTTGCCGTATCAACCCTGAGCCACTTATCTGGACGTTTATTTGACAAATCAATGAAACTGTAATGTATTTAAGCCACTCTAATTTTAGATTTCTTGTCGCTGACAGCCTAAGTAAACACAGTTAATATACTGTGTATCATTCTCATGAAGGTCTTGTATTTTTACTGTGCATTTAGGTATCCTAAACAATAGATTATGTAATATGTGTTAATGTTGTAACTAAAAGGTAACATACTGTGCGTATGATTTTGTAATTTGCTCTTTAAAAAATACTAAAAAATGCTTTGATAAGCATCCATGCTGATTTCTGTAGATGCCGTGCATTAATTTTAACTATTACATATTGTTCCACAATTTTTGTCAGTCCCTACTGAAGAATAAATAGATCATTTCCACTCTTTTATTACCACAAAAAGTACTACAATGAACATCTTTGTACATGTTTTGTTGTGTAAAACTGTGGGTTTCTTCAGGGTGGATACCTAGAGGTGGAATTTCTGGGTTAAGGGTATAGACATCTTTCACTTTACTAGGTCTTGACAAAATTATTTAAAAATGTACTGTTCCCAGTCATAGGAAAGAATTTCTAATTCTCTGCATCCTGAACAGCATCTGATATTCCTGGGATTTTCCACTTTTGCACATCTGATGAATAAGAAATGGTGTTTTATGGTCATTTTCGATTTCTCCATTTTTCATGATGAAAATATATCACCTGTATAATTAAGAAAGATAAATATTAAAACATCTCGCAGCTTGAATCTCAAGGTGTACATAAAGTGCTTCAGGGAGTCTAGACATGCATCAAGGATCAGTGGGGAATCTTTCCCGTCCATATGCTTCCCTCACCAAGCTCATCAGGGTATCTAATCCATTATTCCAGAAATGCTATGTACAATAAAACAGGACACACTTTTTATGAGAACTTCAAAACTATGGTGCTGAGCCAGCTGACTTCGTGACCCATGACTTGGTCTTCCTGATTAGCCTGCCACAAAATTGTCTCGTTCTGCTGCCACGATAAGCAACTCTCTTAGCTCTTTCGTGTCACCCGCCCCTTGAAAATGTTGTGACATAGGAGAAGTATGGTTTCACTTGATCTCCTAACTCCCCACTGCAGCCTCAGTGATTCTCTCCATTGGTAAATATGTGCCTCCCTCCCATGGCCAGGGTCATCCCCATCTTCCGTTCTCCCCTTGCTGCTCCTACAAATGGCCCTGTCTTGAATCAGATTTCTACAGAGCAGGGACCTGAGCCTGACCGTGCATCAGACTAAACTGCTATCTTGAGGTGACTGCTTTCTGAGGGACATTTGCACTTTGATGAGGGGACTCTGAAACACAGAAGCACCTTCAAGAAAACCAAAAAGAACTGCACCTCTTTGGGTAGAGTTTAAAACTCTTGGTAAGTGTAAGAGGGAAAAGTTTAGTGCTCACAGACTCTGTTGGAGGTGCTCCAATGACAAAATAAAATTTACTGAAGTGAACCAACTTGAGGTTATTTGGTTTAGCGCTTAAAAAATATAGAGGATGGGCATGGTGGCTCATACCTGTCATCCTAGCACTCAGGGAAGCCAAGGCAGGAGGATCGCTGAGCTCAGCAGTTTGAGACCAATCTGAGCAGGAGTGAGACATTATCTCTATTAAAATTAGCCACCTGTGATGGAGCTACTTGGGAGGCCGAGGCAGGAGGATGACTTGAGCCACAGAGTTTGAGGTTGCAGTGAGCTATAAGGACACTACTGTACTCCACCCAGTGAGACAGAACAAGACTCTATCTTAAAAAAAGAGAAAATCTACCTATCTATAATCTATCTGTCTATCTATCTATAACAGAGACAGGAAGAGAATACAGTACTTAAGTCTTCATTGAACACTATTTTACCAAGTCTATATTTATTTGCAGATCTTTAAGGTAAAATTCTGGCAGTGACCGGAAAAGCTATTGTTGTGCAAAGTCTTCTACCCGGACATCTTCGGAACAAACAAATGCAGACACTGTAGAGATTTGCGGAAGTGAAGACAACAGTGTAGATGTGCGCATTATTAAGCAAAGCGCTTAACAGAGAGATTCGATCATCTATAACCAAGCTACTAGATCAAGGGAAACCAAATGGTTCTACAGAGGCATTTAAGGGTATAAAGAAATAATACGACCAATTCTTAAGAGCACAGGATTCTAGAGCCATCAATCAGGCCAATTCTGTTAGTCAATGTGGGAATACTGAAGACTGGAAATTGAGAAACCTAGTTTTCAGAGCTGGTTCTGCAGCTGCTAGCCATGTACTCTGGGGTCTTTGTAGGTCCCAGTACTCTAAAACTACAGGCTGGGCAATGTGGGATTCTCTGATTCTCCCGGCTCTCATATCTTATTATTCTGAACTGGGTCTTGGTCACATTTTTGCCAGTTTGGGACAGGAACCATGTAACCTCTAAGCCTTGGTGAGGCATGGTAAAAACAGCACTGATCTGGAACGTGGATAATAAAAATACCAGCTAACATGTAGCATGTATCACATGACAGGGTCACATTCAGCTCCTCCCAATATTAAATTTAAATTCCATAACAACTCCATGCTCTAGGTCCTATTATCATCTCCATTTTTCAGACAAGGAAGTCAACGCTCAGAACATTAGTAAAATCTTCTAGCTCCACAGCTTATATTGAGTCTTTCTGAGTTAGTTAAGATCCCCGTGACTCGGTATCATCACCTATAAAATGGAAATAACCAAATGCCCCTTTCTTAGTAACTCATGGAGTTAGGGCAGACATCAAATGGAGCAATACACTTAAATGATATTTGACATGGCTTTTGTATTTTATTTGTATAGACGAAAGGTATCATTTAGGATTCACTGGAGAGGAGGGATCAGGTGTGGATAAACCCTCAAATACCACGTGGCAGTGGCAGTGAATGAGTGGAACTTCGTGTTTTGTCTCAGGAGTTTTATTTATTTACTATTGCTGGAGGTGGGGAGATGTTTTACTTCATTTTGGAAACCCAAAATGGAGATTTGGGCAAAGATATGTATATTTTATGCACACACACACACATTCTTCTCTACTTTCTACCCTCTAGAGGTAGAAAGATATGTGACTTTGTTTATATAGCCAAGACATTTATTTATTTAGCAAGATGAAAGAGCTAGCTATATAGTATACATATATGCACACATGTATGCATTTATATATACACCTATATTTAGCCAGATCAAAGAATTAGAGCTCTATAGAACACCTATGCACCATACATGTACATCTACATCATATGAGTACAGCTGTATGACTGTGGTGTACCAGAGATATAATGATCTAAATGGGTGCGGCTGAGATCGACGGGAACCTTTTGTTGCTTTAGAAGCAACATTTGTTATTATTTCTGGACAAACTAATCAAAGACACAGAGGATGATATGATTTCAAACTAATTCTAGTATAATATAGTTTAGATATGATAATTCTCAATATTTGACATTTTATGCTTTTGGTGAAATAAATAATATCTTTGGGAATATAGAAAAGAGTGAAACATCGTGGAATTTGCAGCTGAACTTCTGCCAGATTAGTGTAGTCCTGTTTTCCACACCTTTAGGCCACCTGCAAAAATGTTAAACAAAGTTAAAGGCTTTTACTTCTTAGTCAAATCTAATGGAAACATTCGCGTAGAAAGGTTTTCTATGAGTCAGCTTCACTTATAAGTGCTTCCAAGGGCAAATTGGGAATATACGTGTCCTGTGTTCTGTTATAATCCAAGACAGTATTTAGACTTTTTAATTATAATGGGAAAATTTATATACCCCAAGGATTTTAGTGTTTGGATTTTATTTCACTTTGTGTATATAAACTCAACTATTCTAGAGATAAGAATTGTGATGAGAGTCACTTCCACAGAGTGACTGCAGAGCTTTGCTCCATGTAAGTTTCTGGAAACTCAAAATAAGTTCTCTCTAAAGGAAATATATAGGTTTGTTTATTTTATTCATAGTACTTTTTTAAACATAATATTTAACATATATGGAACAATATACACATGTATACACACTTGCATAACATCAACAAAACTACAACAAACATCCATGAAATTATCCATGTATTACATATTTTGCTAATTCCTATCATTCTGTTATCAAAGGTAACCACTCTTCGAAACTTTTATATTTAATTATTGTCATACTTTTTCTTTTTCTTCTTCTTTTTCTTTTTTTTTCTTTTGTGAGGCAGAGTCTCACTCTGTTGCCCCACACTTGAGTGCTGTGGCATCAGCCTAGCTTAAAGCAACCTCAAACTCCTGGCTCAAGTGATCCTCCTGCCTCAGCCTCCCAAGTAGCTGGGACTACAGGTGCTCCCCATAATAGTCAACTAATTTTTTCTATTTTCAGTAGAGATGAGGTCTTGCTCTTGCTCAGGTTTTGCTCCAACTCCTGAGCTCAAGAAATCTTCCCCCCTCAACCTACCAAGAGTGCTAGAATTATAGGTATGAGCCTCCACTTCTGGCCTTGTTTTTTTTTTTTTTTTAAAGCAGGTTTATAGAGATACAATTCATATACCATACCATTTACACACTAAAAGTACACAGTCAAGTATTTCTTTTAGGACACTCACAGAGTTGTGCAACCACCACCACAGTCAGTCAATTTTAGAACATTTCATCACCCCCCCAAAGAAACATTGTACACATTAATAGTTATTAATTTTTTCTCCAACTCCTAACTTCTTCTCCCTTATTTTTTTTAAATATAGCTTTACCACGGATATACAACATGTGTACTTTTATCACTATATACTTAGCTTTGATTTTATTTGAATGTAATAAAAATTCTGTCATGCTTTACTCATTTTTCACTCAACATGATTCTAAAATCCATCCATTCTCATATGTAGTTATAGTCAATCCATTTTCATATGGGTGTAACTCCGCTGTTTAATAAACCACAATTTATTTACATCCTTAGTGTAAATCTGATTTATTTTTAGTTGTTTTGCTATAGTAAGTTCTGTTCTCAATAATTGTGTACATGCCTCCTGCTGTACATATGCCAGAGTTTCTCTAGTATATAGGAGGCACTGTAATTTTTGGTTGCAAGTTCAACTTTACATGATAATGCAAAATGTTATTGGAAAGTGGTTACAACAATTCGTACTCTTATTAACTGAGTAGTAGGCTCTTCTCTCACACTCTTGCTAACATCTAGTGTCACAGGTCTCTTACATTTACTCATCTAAGGAATGAGAAATGGTATCTCATTGTGTTTTAATTGGTGTTTTCATAACTGTGAATGATATTGAGCTTTGTGTCGGGTTGCCAATCTTGTTTCCTCTTCTCTAAAACAACTTTTCATACCTTTGTCCATTTTTTTCCATTTGGTTGCTTGTTTTATTGATTAGCAGCACTTCTTTGTATATTCTCAATACTAGTCCGTTTCTGCTTATATACATAGCAAATACCTCCTCCAAGTTTCTAGTATATATTTTTGTCTTTCTTCAGGGGCTGACTTCTCCTAAGTTATCATTTACTTGTGTTAATGTTTAAAAATATCTGTTACACGTTTTTTGACCGATGAGTTATTTAGTTGATTGTCTATATGAGTTTTTTAAAAAATATCTAATTTATTCCTAAGTTACTCATTGCTAACTTGATTGTATTACAGTTAAAATCTGAAAGTTAAGCATGCTGATAGTGAGTTAAAATTTTATATACTTACCAAGTTTTTTATTGGCTTGACTTATCAATTGTGGAGAGATAAATATGGAAATGTCCCACTATAAAGACACACGTGTTACTTTTATCTACAGTCTTATTTCATTGTTTTATATATTTTGAGACTCTATTTGGTACATATAGTTTTTAAATTTTCACATGTATCTATTGAGAAAAACCTTTTTATATAACAGATTTTATATAATAAAATGTTTCTTAAGCTTATTTTTCCCTATTCTCTTTCATTTATTTTGACCTTGTATATATGTATATATATTTTTTACTTTCAACTTTATCAACTTTATATTTTTACATTCTATCTTGCTATGTCTTCATTTTTAAACTTTATTTTGTGAATAGCACATGGCGGGATTTTTAAAATATTGATCTGATTATCTGCATTTCTTAACTGAACAACTTAATTTACTTACATTTTTCATTACTACTAATAAAACTGGACTTTTTTCTATCATATTATTTTGTGGTGTTTCTATATCCTGAGTTTTCTGTTTTTTCTGTATATCTGTGTACAAATTGTTTGAATTTATTTGTTTATTTTCTTATTCTATTCTTCCTTCCATTTGTTTGGCAGATATAGAAGATGTCTATTTTTATATTGCTTACACCTGAAATTTTACTATGTACATTTATATATGTATATATATATATTTTTTTCTTTCTTTCTTTCTTTCTTTCTTTCTTTCTTTCTTTCTTTCTTTCTTTCTTTTCTTTTCTTTCTTTCTTTGAGAAAGAGTCTCACTTTGTCACCCTGGGTAGAGTGCCATGGTGTCATACCTCACAGCAACCTCAAATTCCTTTTTTTATTTTTTTGCAGTTTTTTGGCTGGGGTTGGGTTTGAACCCACCACCTCTTGTATATGGGGCTGGCGCCCTACTCCTTTGAGCCACAGGCATCACAACAACCTCAAACTCTTGGGCTCAAGCGCTCTTGCCTCAGCCTCCCAAGTAGCTGGGAGGTACCCACCACAACACCTGGCTATTTTTACGTATGGGGTCTCACATTTTGGTCAGGCTGGTATCATACTCCTGAGCACAGGCAATCCCTCAGCCTTGGCCTCCCAGAGTGCTAGAATTCAGGCGTGAGCCACCCCGCCTGACCTCAAATGACCAGATCTTCAGTGTGAGCTGACTTTGCAGGTCTCTAAGTTACTTGAATAGCTATGGCCACTCCTTTCACTGTCCAACTGAGCTCAGGCTGTCCACCTGCCTTGGCCTCAGAGATTGCTGGAGTGCTGGGATTACAGGCATGAGCCACCATGCTTGACCTATGTAATTTATTTTAACAAATTCCAAAGTCAGTCTTATCCAAATGTTTTTTCAAGCCAAACAGAAACTTAAAAATATCTGTTACCCTGATAACCCATCTCTCACCTTCTATTTTCACACATTGTTTTAGATTTTATCCAGTAACATTAGACATTAGCATCATTATTATTATATACAATGTTTAGATTTACATATGTATCTTACATTTTCTTTTTTTTATTTTTCTTGTGTCTAGCTCTTCTTTACTGAGCAATTTTCTTATTTCCTGAAATATGTCTTTTAAAGATCTCATTAGTGAAGTTCTGCTGAGTGAACTCTCCTAGCATTTGTTCATTTAAACAGGAACTTACTGTCTCCTCCTTCTTGAAGGATATTTTGCTGAATAGACTGTTTTAGGTTGAAAGTTAGCAAATGCTACCCTTAGCGTTTTGATGGCATTCCTCTACTATCTTTTCATTTTCACAACTGCTGTTTGAAAATCTTGTTCTCCATCTCTGTAGGTTGTCTTTCTTTCTCTAGATATTTTATAATTTTTCATTGTGTCATCGATATTCTGCTATTTTACTAAAACATGTCTAGATGTTGCTTAGCTTTGACCTATGCTGTTTGACATGAGTTTTCTATCCTCTATTGGGAGAGTCTTGCTGTCCATTGGTTGTGTAATACCATTAACAATTATCTTCTTTAATATTGCTTTCCCTCCAGTCTCTCTCTTCTTTCCTTCTGAATATTCAGATGATTTCTTAATCTTCCCATTTTATCTGCCAGCATTTGAATTCTCTGTGCTGTATTGTGAGGAACTTTTCTATTGCCCTGGTCTCTAATTTTTCCTTCAGCAATATATAGAAAGCTATCTCATATTTTGATTGAGTTTTAAATTTAAATGCTTATATTTTTAATTCCTGAAAGTTGTCTTGATTCCTATTTAAACCTTCCTATACCTTTGTAAAGTCTTTTTTGCTTGATAATTAAAAAAAAAAAAAAACTACATATTTTTAGAGGCTGGGCACAATGGCTCACACCTGTAATTCTGGCACTCTGGGAGGCTGAGGTGGGTGGATAACCTGAGCTCAGGAGTTCAAGACCAGCCTGAGTAATACGGAGACCCTCATCTCAACTAAAAATAGAAAAACTGAGGGAAGAGGATTGCTTGAGTCCAAGAAGTTGAGGTGCCACAGCACTCTAGTCAAAGCACCAGAGTTTAACTCTGTCTAAAAAAAAAAAAAACCCTACATATATTTAGACAAACATTACATGCATTTTTGTATATTCTTTACCTTAGAATTACTCCAATATTGAATTCAAGACATTAAATCTACGGAGTTTTGTTTCTACTGAATTCACTTATAACTGCTCATTTCCTTGAGTGGTGATTCTTTTGTTGTTGCTGTTGTGATCTCCTTTTCAGTTCAATTTGATCTCCAGGAATCACAGCAATACTTTTTTTCAGAGAGGATTTGTTTGCTTCTCCAGGGAGCTGAGAGGTGGATTTAGCTCTTTTTGGAGGACACACACGAATGCAAATCTCCCAGACTCCCTAGCTCCTGCTTGTTGTAGTCAGAAAAGTCAGCCACCCAAGGCCTGCACTAGTGTAAAAGTTACCCAGAGGTTAATGTGTTCTTAATTTTCACCTACCTGGCTTTTTCAGCTTGCTATTCCTTTGCTATTCTTTCTTGTTTCCTTTTAACAATTTCTCTTACTTTTAAATATTCCTCCATAGGATTGAAAAGTTATCGCTGTTGTTTATCCAGGATAAGCATGTCTCTAGTTGTCTGTGTTTGCAAAATCTGAGACCCTACACCCTTTTCACTTACAGCGGTAAACAAACGCATCTCTCGGGGTCTTTATTCTCACACATACTTTCTGAGTTCTTCCCTGTGCCAAGCTCTGCCATACATGCTGTAGGGAAAACTGTTCTTGCTCTGGAGACCTTGGAATCTGGTCAGAAAAATGGATGTACTAAAGAGAATTATTCTAGAAGGTGGCCTGAGATATGGGCTAAAACGGAGCCATAGCCTCAATGCATGGCAGTGGCTGAGAGGAGAAGACTTCTCTCCCTGAGGTTTAGACTCTGAGGATCAAGCTCAGGCATTGAATTTAAGCTTCTGTTTCATAACCATCGAATGCTGTAGGGCTGGGCAGAAGTTAAATCAAGTCTCTTTCATGTTAAGAATGACTGATGTGAAGGTCATAAGCTCGCTGCAGAAATCTGAGGAAACCTTCCAGACAGCCCATGCTGTTCCTGCAGTCACAAACTTTCGCTTGTGCTAGGAAATTATTTAGAAGGTACATAGCTGAGAAAAGGTGGAACACATTTAGGTATTTCAAATATTTCCCAGGGAGAAATAGCCAATGCTTATCCTGCTATGAAAGGGAACTTCTAAAGTAACTACTGTTTGTCTACTGATGTTTTCTATTATGACCCCCTTTTAAGAGGTCTGTAACTTGACTGTAAAAATTCCCTGTGGGTGAAAACTTGGCACATCAGAGTGCTCCCTTTGAATAATGGGAGTCTGCCTTAAGAAAAAAAAATCAGATTTATTTTACTGTAGCCAGGGTCTTTGAAAATCAGAAGAAGACAACACAGTTCTTAGCATTGGTGTATTGGAGATAATTGATTCTTCCTGTAGATGTTTGCATTTTGTACTGCATGAAAGAGAGATATAAAACAAGAATCAAACCTATTTGTCTCTTTAATGTACAAAACAAATATCTAATTTTAGATAAGAGTCTTCATGCAGTGTGCCCCAAATGATAATACCAAAGCTGTATAGTGTCTGCTAAAGAAAAGAGTGTTGTTTTGTTTTCTAATAACAGGTGCAATTGTAACACACCAGCTGGCTAAAGGAGTATAACCCAATGGATGGGACTAGCCTAGAAGCAGGCAGCAGGTTTTTTGTTTTATTTTGTTTTTGAGACAGAGTCTCACTCTGTTCCTCCAGGCAAGAGTGTCCTGGCCTCAACCTAGCTCACTGCAACCTCTAACTCCTGATGCAAGCGATCCTCCTGCCTCAGCTTCTGGAGGAGCCGGGACTACAGGTGCCTGCCATGATTCCCTAGGAATTTTTCTCCTTTTAATAGAGATGGGGGTCTCTGTCTTGCTCAGTCTGGTCTCCAACTCCTGGGTGCAAGCAATCCTCCTGCCTCAGCCTCCTGGAGTGCTGGGATGACAGGCATGAGCCACTGCGGCCAGCTGGTAGCAGTTTTATTATTTCGACTGAGTTAGGTGAGCTCTACTAAGAGAGTGAATTTTATTGTAAAAACTCTAGTGACTACCATAGGAATCAATATACTTAATACTGAATGTTATATGCATTTTTTTTTTTTTTTTTTGAGACAGGTCTTGCTCTTGCTCAGGCTGGTCTTGAACTCCTGGCCTCAAGCCATCCTCCCACCTCAGCCTTCCAAAGCCCTGGAGTTGCAGGCATGGGCCACCGGGCACAGTAACATTATATGCATTAAACAACAAGAAGGAGACACTAGGGCCAGAGGAGGACAGTCCACTCGATGGGCAATCACATAAGGCATATGGCACTTGAGATAGGAAATGGAAGCTCTTTTTGGTAGCCTCAGTTCCCACGTGATTCTTTTCTCCAAGTGCTGAGTGTAATTCTAGTGATTAAAGATACATAATCTGGATATGAGTAAATGGTGTCTTTAGGGCCCCAAGAGACACAAAGCATCTGTTCTACCACCGTGGGCAGTACTGGCTCTATTGTGTTGGAGTGAGGTGGCATACGCATCAATAAAGTGATAGCTTCTTAAGAATTGTGAAAGGCAAATTTGATTATATGCAATCAAGTTTTAACTTTTTGACTGGCTTTAAAATATAACCACAGAGTAAGATGTGACCCTTTGTGTTGTGTTAACAGCAATGGTAGTAGGAAAAAAATGAAATGTGTTCTTAACCCTTTAAAGTTATAGAGATTAAGAAGGAAATTAGAGAAGTAGAATTTCAGAAATAGAGATTAGTGGTTGTCAGGAGTTGAGAAGGGAGGTTCAGAGGGAGGGTAGTGGGTGCAGCTATACAAAGGCAACATGTAGGATTCTTGCAGGGATGGGATTGTGTCCTGACTGTATCAACGTCAATATTTTGGTTGTGATACCTTGCTACAGCTTTTAAAATACTACTACTGGGGGAAAAGGTGCACAGAATTTCTCTATATTATTTCTTACAATTTTATGTGACTCTACAATTATATCAAAATAAAATGTTTACTTTAAAATAATATCAGACTTTTACATATAGTAAAATCAAGACCAGTGACAACATGGAACATAATAGAATAAGGATCAGTAAATTGTGGCGCACAGGCCAAGTCTTGTTGTAGTAATACAAACCTCCTTTTATTAGAACACGGCTATGTTTATTAATGTACCCATTGCCCTGGCTGCTCTTGGGCTACAATGAGAGTTATGTTGGAGACTATATGACCAATGGTGACCTACAAAGCCTACAATGCTTCCTATCTTACTGTGTACTGCAGAAAGCCTGCTGATCCGCAGTGATCTCTGAGAGGGTAGGTGCCTTATCGCTTTGTTTATCTCTATTTCTGAGTACATTGCCTTGAACCTTGTAGGGGCAAAATAATCATTTGCTGAATTAAGGAAATATGCTAAGGAAATAGTTTACTGCGGAGAAAATGATTATAAGAGTTTAAAAACATCTCTGGGTGCAGTGGCTCAAGCCTATAATTCCATTACTTGGGAGGCCGAGGCAGGATTGCCTGAGTGCACAGGTTCGAGACCATCCTGAGCCGGAGTGAGACCTAGTTTCTAAAAATAGTCAGGCATTGTGGAGGGCACCTGTAGTCCCAGCTGCTGGAGAGGCTGAGGCAAGAGGATCCCTTGAACCCAGGAGTTTGAGATTGCTGTGAGCTAAGATGCCATAGCATTCTACCAAAGGTGACCAACTGAGACTCTGTCTCAAAAAAAAAAAAAAGAATTTAAAAACATCATCTTGGGATCATGACTGTGTATTTTCCAAAGGCCACGATGCTAAAAAACAATGATGCCTGCTTTTAGAGAAAACGGAGGGAAGGGGATTGTAGGTCTTACATGAGCCCACAGAATCCACATGAGACCAAGGAAGTGGGAAGTTTTTAAAGACATGAACTAACTGTGTGTAGGATCTAAGGTAATTTTAAGTCACCATTAGTCAGGCATCTTATGTCCTTTCAGGTGTATGACATGGAACAATAGTTTAGTCTTTGAGGCATGCTTATAGTTAAGTCACTAAAACTGACGGATTTAATCAGAAGATTTCCACTTGTCTAGGGGGAAGTCATGTCCTAGTATCACATTACACTGCCATCTCTCTTTGTTCAAGAAAAGAATCATAAAAAACAGGAGTGAAAAACCAACTTTTGTGTTGGCTGTACTTTTGAAATTTTGGTTATATCAATGAAGATTTCAACTTACAAGGACTCATACTCCAGTGTTTTTCAACCTATGCTACAAAAACTTCTAAAGATTATTAATTTAATTGTTTTTGAGAGAAGTTCAAAACCCAGTAAGTATATTCTTGTTTTTTCACTTTTTTTTTTGATCAACATAATGTAAGTGTGCCACTGAAGTTCAAGGTTCAAGTGTACCATGAGATAAAAAGGGTCGAAAAACACTGAAATCCCTAGAAGGTGAAAATATCCTTTGAAAATATAAGGAATAAACTTCTAAATTGTTAACTGAATTTTGCAAGAGAAAGTCTATCATACGGTAGTCTCCAGAATAATTTCCAGGGAACATGTTTGGTGTTGGGAAGATGAGAAGAAGCATAAGGAAAGCAGAGTTTGGAGCCAGACGAAACGGGGTTTGAATCTCTGGGCCTGAACCAATTTAATCATCCTGCTGTGGCTCCTCTAAAATGGAGAAAATGATTTCTGTCCCTTAAGTTGTTCTGAGGATTAAATAAGGACAGAGTATTTGGGACATAGTATATACTCAAGGACATTCATCAAATGTTAGTACACTTTCTTTGGACCAATAGAAAAAAGGAAATGGGGGTATGAGAAAGGAAGATCTTCCAGGAACCTTCAAAAAGGCAGACCTTTCCCTGCATGGCACTGTCTCCTGGCTGTTTCCCTGAAGGACAGCGGGACTAGTATTTGTGTGGTGCCTGAACCATTGCCATGCAGTCTGTCTAAATGATGGGCTTGCCAGATATTTCTAGACGATCATTTGGTTCATGGAAGATAACATTGTTGCCTAAACAAAAACAAACAAGCCCCTGCCATTGGTGTAGTACGTTGGGCTGAAGAGAAATCTCCAGTAACGTTTTGGTTGCAGGCGCTGGCCTAGCATGGCTGAGTGACTGACAGGGAGGCTCCTGGCCGTGCTGGAATCCATTCCCCTAATTGGTGGAGGTACCCTCCCCCATCCATTTTTGTCTTTCTATCTCCGCACATAGTTTCCAAGTTTGTTGACTAATACGCTTCTTTTCTTTTCTTTTTTTTTTTTTTTTGAGGCAAGAGCCTCAAGCTGTCGCCCTGGGTAGAGTGCTGTGGCATCACAGCTCACAGCAACGTCCAACTCCTGGGCTCAAGTGATTCTCTTGCCTCAGCCTCCCAAGTAGCTGGGACCACAGGCGCGCTTATTTTCTTAAAAAAAGGAAACATACAGCACAAAGAGTCTTGTGACTGGAGTCCTTTTCTTTCATCAAGTTAAACCCAAAGCCGGAAGGAACGGTATTCTCAGAGAGGCAGTGTTTTAGCCTTCCCAACACTGAGGGTTTGACCTTGAGTTAGTTTCTACAGCGACACTGTAGTTGCTGTTGGTTTTACAGACTGCCTCTCGATGACTGTGGCCATTTTATGAATTCAGCATGAAGCAAAATTAGGATGAAGCACGTTTACTGTGGATGGCAATTTATTATTATAGTAAAACATATTTAAGGAGGCAATGTGATAGGAAGAAAGGTAGACAGAGGCACTGTGACTCTCTGGGGATTATTACCTCACCTAAACTAGGGAGAAATAATAAAACAAGCTTCGACTGTAGACTGTGTCAGTTCCGGATAAATAGCTAATCTAAGAATACAAGCTCACCGTATGACAAACTACATAGCAGCCACCGGGGAAGACGAGCGCGGTGCAGGCGCCAGCTTTGCATTTTCAGGATACTTTTTTGAATTATTAAATACAGCCAGAATTTGTTTCCTGCCTTTTCTTTTGTAGCCCAGTTTGTCATTTTTGCCATTTCCAAGACCAAAAGCTATATAGCTAGAAAAATCATCCACCACCCGACTCCTCTTTTCTCTTCCCCAAACGGCCGTTAGTTTCACTGTCAATTGTTTTATTCACTTTATAAATGTTGAATATTATAGGAAGAAATAGAAATGAGGGTTGGGGTACTTCCAGCTGGTATGTTAATTGGATATTGTTTATTCAACAGCAACATTAAGAATATAAAAACCTCATCACTAGTCTCCTTTGAAAATAAAGCCTTTGCAAATACGAGCACTTCTATAAAACTTAAGGCCTGAATGTTTCTTGTTTATGAGTAACATAGTATTAGCATATTAAAATCATTACTAACCAGGGCTGGAATATGTGTTCGGAAGCCTGTCAATGTGCTAATGGTCGTAGTCTTGGAAACTCCACATCTGCCACAGGATTAATTACTCACATAAAACATTATCATTTCCTCACATCTCCTGTGAGAAGGAGCTGCCGCTGGGGTGATTAATGGCTCTGAATGCTATACTAAGGAATAAATAGGAATGCTACCCAGTGGAGTGAGAGATCCACTCTTGATTCATATTGGAACAAGTTGAAGGACCTCAGTGGTGTAACATTTATTTCTTGTAGCCCTTAAGCAATTACGAAGAAATATCTGGCACCGATTCTGGGAAACTTACTGTTTAAATGGCCAAGACTGCCTTCCCCTAAGAGGCCTTTCTGCAGGAGGAGATGAGGGTGGGGATAAAGTTAGGTCAGAAGGAAACTGGCAACCAGGGGTGGGTGAGATGGCTGTTGTTTGTGGATGCTGAGTTTGCCAGGTTCTCCCACCCTGAACTTCTCATTCATTGAAGTTCAGCTCAGAGGTGACGTCCTGGGTCTGCACCTGCTTCTCTGACTCTCCCCCCCACCCCCCATGCCTTCCACTGGATGTCAGGCCCAGGCAGATTCAGTTTTGAGTAGATGAAGGCCAAGAAAAGTGAGAGTATTTGAAAGACAATTTATTGTTTACAATTAAAACTAGGGGATTATAGTTCAAAGGTGAGAACCAGTCCGCAATTAAGGCTGAGAGAAGTCTTAAACAAGCTATTATATGACAATTACCACAAATGGGAACAGGAGGTAAGCTATCGATTGCGTCCCTGAGCACCCCTCTGGGTTCTCCATCATTCTGGTCAAGCAGCTTTGTCAATCCCAAGACTGCCTTCAGTTTGCAATGAACCAGCTGGCTGGCTTGTTTTTGATTCTTCTGTGTTTCGGGTAAGAGAGAAACAAGCTTTCTAAACAAAACCAGTCCTCAGGTTTGGAAAATTTACCTATTTTATTGCTTCTATCTTTCTTTTATTTTCCATAGGTCTTTGGGTGGGGGGAACGGATTCTCAAAATTGGGATTTGGGAAGTTAAAGCTATAGGAAGTCCTAAAGAAGCCAAGATAATTTTCAAAGTCTTTCAGCATCATTATAATTAGAGATGCAATTACAGTGAAGTTAGTGGTAATTTAAATTGATCAGCTGGATATCAGCTGATGAGTTGTTTGGAACTGGCCAATTTAATGAATATCTACTTGGTGAGCAGACTTGCCTTTCAGTAAACAAAGATAAAAGCCGGCCACCTGGTTGGCCAAATTGATGAGCCCACGAACCCGTGGAAATGCTATTTATGCAGGTGACAAAGCGTAGCCCTATGGGGCTTTCAGGGAAAATAATACTGGAGGAGCATCCCATTGAGTTCTTTTTTTCTCCCTGCTAAATTTTTGGTGCTTTGATTAAGCATTTAAATGCTACTCCTTTCACAAAAGATCTGGGGAGAATCTATGAGAACCCTAGGTTGTGTTCTTTAAGTGTCTCCGTTTATTTTTTTGAATCTTAGTTTAGCGTGTTGTCCATTAGATAGATCCCATGTAGCTCATTAGCAATCTGATTTTCTAAGTATTTACAGAGCTTGGCTAGAATCATCTCATTCTTAAAGTGGAAGGTAATGGTGAGGGAGGTTATAGATGCGGATACGAGAGCGAAAGGGACAGAGGGATGCTGTGTGGTTGGGAAATTATAAATACGATGTGAAAGTCTGGGCTCTTTTTACTGGGTTTCCAAGAGCTCTATTAAAACTTGAGTTTTGTGGTAAAATCCTCATCATTTCATAGAATTCAGGAGAAGAGTTGGTGTTGAATTATCCAAGGACTTTGGCTTGAATATGGTTTAGGTTGGAGTTGGGGGTGGGGGGCCTGCAAGAGAGAAGGCTCCTTGGGTCCTGTTGTCCAAGCAACATGGTATCAAGGATCTTTTAAGGTGGTGCTACTTAAGACGTGGACATTTTGCCTCGTTATCTGTGCTTTGATACGAGAAATCTAAATCCTGGGTGATTCAATATAGTTCCTTTTTGGCTCTTAGGCTTAGGAAGCAATAGATCTTGTTATTTGATGTAATTTTTCAAGCCTTGAATAAAAACATTAAAAAAAAAAAAGACTAGCAGGAACTGTGGTTTTCTTTTCACTCTCTTCTTTGTAATTCCACCTATAGGGCTTGTTATAATAAGTAAAAATCCTCTGAAGTGTATACCTTCTATCACACACTGCCACTGCTTCAAAATCCGTGCATGTATTTTCACCCCAAGTGCTGCACCTTTGAGAGAAGCAGGGCTGACGATCAAGTGTCTGGCTGGAAATCATTTACTATCGATGGTCACTCAGCTCAAGATTGTATCGCTGAAATGACTTAGGAAGAAAAATCAATAATGCTCACACATTGTGCAGGCCTCTTAGAGGATCATCTGTTTTACTTCGGAGAAGTATTCCTGTCCCATATCATTCTTTTGAAATAAAGGGAGATAAAAAGGCAATCTAAATCATAGCTCATTTTCTCTTATGCCCTATTTTATTTTCAAGTTCTCTTTTTTGGAGGGGAGGAGGAAAAACGGACAAGTGTCACGGGGAAATAGGAGTCGGTAGGTTACCATGCGTGTGTTTGTATTATAATTTCAATTGCTCATGTTTTCAACTGAGAAAAACCCTACTTGGCGTATAATCAATAACATCTTAATTTCAAAATTTTTTTGAAGAAGGAGAAATGGCTCTATCCCCATAAAATAGCTTTCATGAGTGGAGGATTGACTTTCCACCCACACATGCACACACACAGAGTCACCATCACTCCCATTTCCAATGAGACATTATACTTTCATTGTTCCTTTAAATTTAATTCTTGTGTGTTTGCACCCTTGCCTGGATCTGAAACAAATTCTGAAACAGGGCTCCAGCGAAAGGAGGGAGGTCTGGGCCTGTAGGATCAGGCAAAGGAAAAACATTGAAATGTGAAATTGAAGCCCTTCTGGAGCACACATACTCCAAAAGGTGGATGAAGGAGTCAGGGGGACCAGATTTCCCTTAGCTGCTCAAAAGGGACAGCACAGCAGAACCGCCTACGGTTGCAGTTGGCCTGGAGCTCTCCTTGGTGCTGAGAGCACCTACAGGAAAGTTTCTCGCATGGTGCTGACCTAAGTGTGCCCAGTGGGTCAGACTAGAGCAGTAATTCCCAAGATGGGTTGTGTATCACGGGGGTGTAGGCAGTGATTTTTACAGGGAACAAGGGGAACAGGGGGAAGGAACAGCATTAAGTAAGTTTGAATTCATGGTGAGAACATTATTCCTTCGTGAAAATCCTCATTCCACCTCTCTGACACCAGTGTTCACGTGACTATTAGAACCCATTCCGAGGCCCCTTCCTCCTCCATGTCTTCTTTCTATTTTATTTTGCTTTACTTTACATTTGAGTGGCTCAGTGTGTTTACCTTTATTTTATTTTTCTGTGACATTTATTTATTTATTTATTTGAGGCAGAGTCTCACTATGTCACCCTCGGTAGAGTGCTGTGGCATCACAGCTCACAGCAACCTCAAACTCTTGGGCTTATATGAGTCTCATGCCTCAGCTTCCCACATAACTGGGACTACAGGTGCCTGCCAGAACACCCTGATATTTTTTGTTGCAGTTGTTTTTATTTTTTTAGCTGGCCCAGGCCGGGTTTGAACCCACCAGCCTCGGTGCATGTGGCCAGTGCCATAACCACTGTGCTGCAGGCACCAAACTGCTTACTTTACTTTAATGAGATGACACCCCAGGTATGTTTATTCCATGACCTGGGATTTATCTGTATCTCTGATATAGCTTTGGAGAATTTCAGCTCAGACTTTCCTTTGAGACCTAACACATATCCTGGTAGAAAGCACCAAGGATGGCTTCATTCTTCTCTCTTTCTCTCTCTCAACCACCATGACTGGTTCCGTGGTATCAAGAATGACTGCATTTTTCAATGTATTGAGCTGTCTGAGGAAGCTGAGCAGGCAGATGAAGATGCTGGAAAGACATTTCTTCCTGCGTTAAAACAAAAGATATGTTTTTCACTTTTGATGATAGCAGCCTTCAAGAACTTGTTTCACTAGGAGGAAGCAGGAGCTGCAGGTTTAAGATACGTAATTGTGGTGTTGGGAACCAATGGAAGTGAAAAGTCAACCGTGCCTGTACATTTTTGAGAGTTATTATTATTTTTGTTAGGGCTTTAGTGTCGAAGTTCCTAAGATTTTGTCTGAATTTTCCCAACACTACTTTCTCCTCAAGCCCTATTACTTTTAGCATGTGATTATACAGAATGCAAGGCTTTGGGGTGTGTGTACATGGAGTCTTCACAGAAGTGCCTGTAGAACATCTTGAGTAGTTCAAGTCCATATCCTTGGGCATGGATGTTACTCTTTCAGCAGTACAGGAGAGGCAACTCGAGACAGTACCACATGGAAGACATGAGAGGGCTTTACACGGTCCAAGGCCTCTAGTACCCAGCACGTGCTGCAAATGCACAGGATGCAGACACTGGTGATTTTACCTCACTGGCCAGCTGCAGCCTCGATGTTCTCCTTCCTTCACTGTGGCAGAGAGATGCTGCTGACTGGGTTTATGGCAACTCATGAGCCTTCCGGTCCAGGAGAGCGAGCCTCTCCTCAAGGCTTTCTCAACTGCATTTGAGATCCAAGTGATCTCTCTCTCAGATGCTGTGCCTGCCACCACATTTCTATCTGGACACATCAGGGAAAAAGATGCTGGAATTTTGGAAAACTTGAAAAATGGTATATATGCCCCTCACGTTATATTGTATGTTTCCAAATGTACAACAATAGAAATGGGTTCTTGTTCCAACTCAGCCACTAAGGAGTTGTGTGACACTGGCTAGATGACTCATAGAGTTTGGGTCCCAGGAACTGAACACTCAGACAGCCTTTCAATCTCAACCTAATTTTCTGGCCTGGCATATAAAGCACCTGCCAGCTTCTTCACTCTTTTGTTTGAAGTCTCAGAATAAATGCTATGTCACAGTCCTTTTTCACAAACCAGCCTGAAGGAGAACAAACCAGAGTGGGGATGGTGAGGAATGAGGAAATAAGACACGCAAGAGACACACATAAGAGACAAAGATGGGACCAGAAGGACTGGAGCAGCTGAGGACTGCAGCCGGCACTGAACTGTGGTTCTAGCCTTATTTATACAGTATCTTAAACAAGGCTACTAAGTGATGTAAACTTGGCATATGGGGTAAAGATTAACTGTAGGGAGGAAAAGCTGCATGCTTGCTGTTAAGATAAAAAGGAAAGTATGGGGTGGTGCCTGTGGCTCAGTGAGTGGGGCGCTGGCCCCATATACTGTGGGTGGTGGGTTCAAACCCAGCCCTGGCCAATACTGCAAAAAAAAAATAGCCGGGTGTTGTGGCGGGTGCCTATAGTCCCAGCTGCTCAGGAGGCTGAGGCAAGAGAATCACATAAGCCCAAGAGCTGGAGGTTGCTGTGAGCCATGTGACGCCACGGCACTCTACCGAGGGAAGTAAAGTGAAACTCTGTCTCTACAGAAAAAAAAAAAAAAGGAAAGTATGTAGGGGCTACATGACTTCTGGCAGAGGAGAAAAGAATGTTGTTAAAGGAGGAGAAGCAGCTGCGTGTCGTTCCTGAACATCTCCCCAGGCTGTGGGGTCCCTGCCGCCTCACAGCCGTTCCTCCACAGTCCTCCTTCTATGCTTGGCATCTTTGAAGCTGGCCAGAAATTGGTGTCCTCTCTAGTGGCAACTGACTCATAAGCTGACCTGTGACCTAAGAGAAGTGTGGCCTGAGAGGTCAGCCAGCCACTGTATAATCAGCCCTGTCACTTGTGTGACTTGAACTCCAGACACTCAGAGTTAGTTGGTAGCAACAGGAGCCCAGTCAGAGACCTGGCTTCCAGGAGAGTGGCTACATCACCCTTTCCCATGGGTCACTGAGGGAGCAACAGCGTAAGTCGGCTGCTCAGGGGACCAGATGGCTTACAGGCTGGTCTTTATAGCATTGTGTATCACATGATACTCTGGTCTCTGTGAGCCTCATCTGGGTTTAATTGGGATGAATCCCTAGCTTCCTGGCTTTCCTGTGTGTCGGTGTCGCTCGGCCGCCGACCAGCAGGGACGAACACACCAACGCAGACAGCTTTCAGCAGGTTTATTATCGGGGGCAAGCAGCTTGTCCGGGGAGAGCAGGATGGAAAAGCCCTAACCTTGTCCGGGGAGAGCAGGATGGAAAAGCCCTAACCTTGTCCGGGGAGAGCAGGATGGAAAAGCTCCCTAACCTTGTCCGGGGAGAGCAGGATGGAAAAGCTCTCTCTCTCACCTTGTTTACAGCACTCTGTATATATACTCTAGGACACATCCTGTTATTGCGGTTTCTTGACCTAGATATCTCTCCAATGAGCGCAAAGGTCACGGGCGGCAAGGTTGTTGCCAGGGCCAGCCTGCAAGCAGGTTTCCTAAAGTACGCCTCCGCCATCCTGTTTTTGTGCCTGATCGATACATTGTATAAGGGCCCTCCACACCTGTGAATTCTTATTCAATAGCATGTTCTACCATTGTCTGGCTCAGGGGCTAAGGGTGAATGCGGGTTGGGGCTTGGGGAATCATGAGCCAGTTCTAGCCATGTACAAGGGCAGGGACCTTCCTTTCCTTACCTCCACTCTCCATAGCATATCCGCTTCCCTCTCCTACTTGAGAGGTTGTGCGTGTTCAGGGCTATTAAAAATGGGGGCAGGTTATTGGGACTAGCAACATTTTGGGCCAGATGGTATTGTGCTCCCAGAGGGTCCGTGAGGATGTATGGCCTTTGTGGGGAGTGTGGGTAGGAGAGGTGGCACAGCTTTTGGAGTAGGGAGGTGCATTGCTCTTGGGGACAAAACAGTCTAGGGCAGCTGACAGTTCCCAGGGGCTGTAGGCTGCTAGGGATACATGAGATACTAAAGGAAGAGAGGCCAGGCAACCCAGGGTCCTGGCGGCACCACTGTCCAGAGGTCCCTCCAGGACCACCTCCTCACAGGCCTCTGTGTGTCTTTTCCTTTGGTTCCTTCTCTCAACACCTCTCTCTCCCCATCCTTGGGAAGCCCAAGGTAATCCTTGTTTATACACAGGGAAAAGGGCAGTCAGTCTTTTATTCTTTTTTTTTTTTAATATCTTCTGAGTCTTGGCTCTTGCTCTTAGGATGCTGAAAATGCGAGACCCTACCCAGAGACTCCCCTTTTTTTTGCTGTTTGCTGCGGCACTCCTCTGTTCAGTGAATGCCCTGAGCCCAGCTGTTTGAATGGGGGAGAGAAAGTCAGGTATGTGAGGTTGGGAGGAGAGGCTGTACCATAACGAAGAAGACGAAGAAGGATAAAAAGAACACTGGTTAAGAAATATGTACAACAGATCTCATGACCTTTTGGAAGTAACCTGAGCACCTGTCTCCTTTGAGCATCTTGAAAGAGCCTAACATCCATTCTTTGAGTCTCCAGAGAGCAAAAAGTTTCCAAACCTCAGCAAGAGGGCCATCTATTTCAGGTAATATGATAAGTTACAATACATCTAAATTGCTCAGAGGGCCTTTGAAATGTTAAGCTATAACCTGTAAAACTGAAAAGGAGGAGAATAAATGCAGACCATTTAAGTCTTAAGATATTGATCAAATAATACCTTGGATACTGGGCTTCTGTTTAGGAGGGAACCAAATATAACAATTTATTCAAGTAGCCAAGTCAAAGAGAAAACTTAGGAATGTGCAAAATCAACAGGATAGAATCTCTGATTCAATGGTTGAAAGCAACTACATGCTGTGCTAAAACCCCCACAAGCTTTCTTTTGAATACTCTCAATTATAGGTGAAGTTCCTAATGAAGATGAACAATGGCAATCAAATGGAGCTAGCTAGCTGGGAGCACAGGCCAGGGGCCATGTTTACTAGTGAGGTTTATAAAAACAACAAAAATATGTAACAGTGAAATCTGCCAGTTTTTAAGCAGTGCAATTATGATCATCTGGTAGCAAAGACCCGGCTCCTTTTGTAAATAGTTGCCTGTAAACACTTACCTTTTCTGTTTTGGGATCTGAATGAATTAAGTGTTGCATGCAAAGAATAGAAGTAAGCTTTGTGTCAGAACACAGTGTCCAATCAGCTGTTACTCTATCCCTCCAAAGTACCTCCCCTGGCACAGTAACAGTTTACACAACACCACTTGCCCAGGAAGGTGGAATTATTCAGGGGGATTACTATGATGAGGACAGAAAGGACACAGAAAAAAGGTCATTTATGTTTCATGATTACTCACTGGATAGATATGCAGATAGGAGGATCTACTAAAATGAAATGCACCCTAATGTAATAGGTCTCCCTTGTGGCTCAATCACCCATAATGATTAAATCTTGCACCAAACCTCTCTAACAACTCTGAAGATACTTTAACTCTCTATAAATCAGCACTTTTATTTAAATGTTTTCTTTCAAGAAACAAATGTCCACAATCATATCTTACCATGAACTCATCAGTTTTCTGGCATTCTAGTTTTTTTTAACTGTTTTGTTTTCTTAACTTTTAAATTCTTAATTATTATGGGTACATAATAATATAATAGTTGTATATATTTATAGGGTACGTGTGATGTTTTGATAAGGCATACAATATAAATTAATCAAGTCTGGGTACTTACTATCTCAGGCATTTATCAATTCTTTGTGTTAGGAACATTCTAACTCTTTTATTTATTTATTTATTTATTTATTTATTTAGAGACAGAGTCTTACTTTGTCACTCTCGGTAGAGTGAAGTGATGTCACAGCTCACAGCAACCTCCAGCTCTTGGGCTTAGGCGATTCTTTTGCCTCAGACTCCCGAGTAGGTGGGACTACAGGAGCCTGACACAATGCCGGGCTATTTTTTTTTTTGTTGTTGCAGTTTGGTTGGGGCCAGGTTTGAACCCACCACCCTCAGTATAGGGGGCCGGCTCCCTACTCACTGAGCCACAGGTGCTGCCCAGTAGTTATTTTAAAGTATACCCCAACTTATTGTTGATTACAGTCACTTTTTTAAAGCTATATATTATCACATCTATTAAGTGGGAGCCAGTGTAGTATAAAGGCCATGGCTGGTTCATCTTTGAATCCACCCTCCCCAGCCCCATCCCCCCACCCAGTGCCTTACTCATAAGGGATCAGTAAAGATTTGCTGAATGGAATATATTTTTATTAATCCTCATGAAATCCCTTCTTTGTTTTTCTAAAATTCTAGAATGGATTTAATTTATTTGGGCACTATTTATTGGAAAGCTACTACACCTGTACCCAAGGTCTGGGTAACGCATGGTTACCCAGTGGTTATGGGTCAGATTGGATATGGTGCAACTTATTCTGGAATTTAAATTCACGTAAAGAGAGACACAGTCAGCACCATCCCCTCCATCCAGGCAAGGTGGCCCCACATAGGCCTTGTGCAGTAGGCGGCCACAGTCTAGTCATGGACATGGAGTCTTAGAGGCGAGTGGGAACATTTCCACCTAAGGCACACTGGCCCCACCCCTTCTCTAGATGTTTGGCATAGAAATTCCTGCCTCAGAACTTTCAGCAGCTTCTCACGCATGGATTAGCCTCTTTCTAGATCTAGTTACATGGGTCGTTATGAAAGTTTTGAGACAGACGGTACTGTGGTCCATTATTTCACTTTCAAGCATCCATTCTGGTTCACTTTTACAAGTTCCAACTTGCTTGGCTTATCTGTGTTGCTGGGAGGGCTTCATTTGTTTCTGTCTGTGCGGATTTTATGTTCTTTGACTTTTATGTATCTCAAAACATTTGTAATGACCCACATACCTAGTAGACAGAATGGAAGCGACATTTAATATTTCTGGTATTCTCAAACTTGGCTGGTCAGGGAAAGCTTCCCAGAGGAACTGACTTATAAGGTAGAACTGGTCACTAAGTGGGAGGAAGAATACTGTAGAGATAGGAGCCGAATGTTCTATATGGTTGAATCATGGGGTCTGTGTGTCTGCGTGTGTGTGTCTGCATGTGTGTGTGTCTACACGTGTCTGTGTGTGTGTCCGCATGTCTGTGTCTGCATGTGTGTCTGCATGTGTGTATGTCTGTGTGTGTGTTTCTGCGTGTGTATGTTTGTGTGTGTGTCTGTGTCTGCATGTGTGTGTGTCTGTGTGTGTGTCTGCATGTCTGTGTCTGTGTGTGTGCCTGCGTGTGTATGTCTGCATGTGTGTCTGCATGTCCGTGTCTATGTGTACGTGTCGGTGTGTGTCTGCATGTGTGTGTCTGTGTGTGCGTCAGCGTGTGTGTATGTCTGTGTGTGTGTGCGTGTGTGTGTCCGCATGTCTGTGTCTGTGTGTGTGCCTGCGTGTGTATGTCTGCATGTGTGTCTGCATGTCTGTGTTTATGTGTGCGTGTCGGTGTGTGTCTGCATGTGTGTGTCTGTGTTTGTGTGTCTGTGTGTGTGTCGGCGTGTGTATGTCTGCATATGTGTGTCTGTGTGTGTGTCTGTGTTTGTGTGTCTGTGTGTGTGTCAGCGTGTGTGTGTGTCTGTGTGTGTATGTCTGCATATGTGTGTCTGTGTTTGTGTGTCTGTGTGTGTGTTGGTGTGTGTGTGTGTCTGTGTGTGTATGTCTGCATATGTGTGTCTGTGTGTGTGTCTGCATGTGTGTATGTCTGTGTGTGTATGCATGTGTGTGTCTGCATGTGTGTGTGTCTGCATCTGTGTGTCTGCGTGTGTGTGTCTGTGTGTGTCTGCGTGTGTGTGTGTCTCTGTGTGTATGTCTGCATGTGTGTGTCTGTGTGTGTGTCTGCATGTGCGTATGTCTGTGTGTGTGTCTGCATCTGTGTGTCTGCGTGTGTGTGTCTGTGTGTGTGTCTGCATCTGTGTGTCTGTGTGTGTGTCTGCGTTTGTGTGTCTGTGTGTGTCTGCGTGTGTGTCTGCGTTTGTGTGTCTGTGTGTGTCTGCGTGTGTGTGTCTCTGTGTGTGTGTGTCTGCATGTGTGTGTCTGTGTGTGTGTCTGCATCTGTGTGTCTGTGTGTGTGTCTGCGTGTGTGTGTCTTCATGTGTGTATGTCTGTGTGTGTCTACACGTGTGTCTGCATGTGTGTGTCTGCGTGTGTGTGTCTGCATGTGTGTATGTCTGTGTGTGTCTACACGTGTGTGTCTGCATGTCTGTATCTGCATGTCTGTGTCTATGTGTGCGTGTCGGTGTGTGTCTGATGTGTGTGTCTGTGTGTGTGTCAGCGTGTGTGTGTGTCTCTGTGTGTGTATGTCTGCATGTGTGTGTCTGTGTGTGTCTGTGTGTGTGTCTGCGTGTGTCTGCGTGCATGTGTGTCTGTGTGTGTGTGTCTGTGTGTGTGTGTCTGCGTGTGTCTGCGTGCATGTGTGTCTGTGTGTGTGTGTCTGCGTGCATGTGTGTCTGCGTGTGTGTGTGTGTGCAGATGTGCTGAGGTGGGGAGGGACAACATACAAAAGGTCAGGCTAAAAGACTGGTGAGAACTGGACCGTGAGGAACCTTGCTGGTCAAACTTAGAGGAGTTTAGATTTTATCCTAATGGTTATCAGTGAGAAGCTTTGGGTGGCTTTTGTTTTGGGAAGGGGTGAAATGATTCCCTTTCATTTTCAATGTGTATCTCTCTAATGTTGTGGACAATGGGCTGGAGATGGCGGCCTAAGGTTGGGCCTAAGCTTGGGCTGTGACACCGAAAAAAAGATGGGGGGACATGTCAAGTGACATGAGGAGGCAGGTTTGACAGGATCTTGCGGTAAATTAAACGGGAGGTGCTAGTTGTAGAGAAAAAGGGACAAGGACAGTTTGGGTTTCCTGGGGTAAGCGATAGGGATATTGGTGGTGGCATTGACTGAACAGTGAGGAACAGGAGGGAGACCAGCTGAGAGACCTGATCAGCTACAATCTCAGGCCAAAGCCACTTCCTCTGAATGAGACTCTCACCCAATCTGGAGGCTGGGGTGGGGCCACAGGACCCTAAAGAGAGACCCTCAGGTGTCTCTTCCCAGCAAATCACCCTCTTATGGTGGCTCATGAGAGCCAATGTTCCTCTATGCTTTAGTAATTCCATTCCCAGCAGAAAAACCCAATTAAAACAAGCACTAGGCCATCCCATTGTTTCCAATGAGGTCGTGCCAAGTCACCCCCCTGCCGTCACCCCAGGGAGTGCAGTCCCCCGTCAGTGCGGTAAAGCTGCCAGCATCGCGGCTGCGTAGTTTCTCTGAGATCAAAGCCACAGAGAATTCAGTCTGCTGCTGAACTTGGCATGTTGGCAGAGCTGGTCCCGCTTTTCTCCTCCCTGTTAATGAAGTAAGAAGGAACAATAAAATTTGTTTCATTTTAATTTTTCCCTGACTTTGAAAGAGTAATGACTTCAGGGCTGGCGCTGCACAAGGGCACCCTACTGTACCCCACAGGCTGGCTCAGCCTCTCTCCCTGGTGACCTTGCTCTCAAAGGGCAGAAATGCCAGCCTGCCTCTGTCTTCTAGCAGGACTTGGAGCTTTCCCTGCACAGCCGGTGGCAGAGCAGATCTGCTCTGCTCAGTGACTGCATGTGGGAAAGGAAGGTGGGATGGGAAGGGCATATGGGTGGGCAGCTGCTCCAGGCACGGCTGCTGGGAGCTGAAGCGCAGGAGCGCTAGTAAGTGGAGTGAGAAGGGTGAGGGGCTGCTCAGGGAATAGCGGAAGTGATGAGTAGTGGAGACTTTCGTAGGTTTTAGTGATGCTGATGAATTGCCTTAGAATAGCAGTTTCTAGTCTCTATTCTTTCTGGCACTAGAGACTGGATTCAGGTAAGACAGGTAAGATTCTTACCTGGATTCAGGTGAGATGAAGCTTTGTTCCCCCTGCCTACTTCCCTCCTGCTGTGTGGCCTGCTTCCTAACAGTCTGGGTACCAGTCCAGGTCTGCAGCTCAGGGCTTGGGGGCTGTAGCCTTAGGAGACATACGGCAAAGTGAGGAGTCAGATTCTGTTGGACACTATAGGCTGAGTGCTGTCAACAGATGCTGTCCTGTGGCCCCGAGCCTGGCACAGAACTAGAAAAGGAGAGAAAGGACCTTCCGTCTTAGGGACTGGCAGTCCCAGCAAGAAGGAGAGAGTCCAACTGGATTGTTTCAGAGTTAATGAAAAAGGTCTTGGCCACTCCAAGCAAATTTCTTTTCTATATAGGGGCTTGGAGACTGAGGTCACGAAACAGCGACAAATAGAAACCCACATTGTGAGGACTGACTCCAGCTCTGCCCTGACACGTCTCACCCTTAACATCTCCTTTTCAGTGTTGTCACCACTATCCCTTGAGTCCCTTGCAGTGTTTTTTGAAGTAATTTTCCATCTTCTATTAAGTGAACTTCCACATAATTTGTTTTGTATGCTTATTAGCTTAGCCTAAAATCCACATTCATCTGTCTCTCAATCAGTCAACTAAATGCTTTCCTAATGTCTCATTTGCACCCAATAAATATATAGAAACATCTACTGAGTCTACCTTTGGAACGATCCTGTTAATAGCTTTCTTGGTAACCTTTTAGAACCAAATTCCCTTCATCTTCCAATACCTGGTTTATTTATGTTTTAAACTTGTCATATAGCTATTGGGAAAAAATAAGCTGTGATTCATACAAACATGTTGAGGAAATATGTTTACCTGGAGGATAATGAGTTTGTTAGAGATGGGGATTTTAAATGAAATGCCTACTTTTTCAGTAATGTAAGTTTTTATATTTCATAAGACTGGAATTCCCTGCAGATTTTGGAATGAGAGAGTTCCTTTAGATTTTTCAGGCGAAGCCGGCAGTGGGAAGGGGATGGCCAGTGGTGATGAAGTGAGGGCAGAGTCCAGCTGTGGAGATTAAAGTTCTTGGGGTTGCTTGCTTCCTGCTGGGAACCCTGGCAAATCTCAGAGGAGCCACACGGAGGTGGCCATTGGCTAAAATGCTGAACAAAAAGGCTTCTTGGTCTGCCCACAAGGTTAAGCGCTGGTGTTCATTCACACGATTGCTGTAAAGACATCTTGCTTGGAATGCTTCTTTGGGAAGGGATCATATTATATCTGATGAGAAATAACTTATCTGTTAAAATGAATCCCTTTGTAACAATATGGAGAAGCTGTGACCCTAGGATAGGTTAACTGAGTTCTTTATTTATGGAGGATGCAGATTCAGGAGACCCTGTTAGAATGAAGAGAAAGGAAAACCACAACCCGAAAACAGAAGTTTTGTTTTGCTTTGTTTTACAAGTCACAGTAAAATGTTACAAGTACACCCTTTAACATAAAAATAAGAATGGGGTTGAATTAATTTCGTATTATATGTGACATCGACAGGCCCTGGGGTAAGGGCTGAGTGTGGCAAATAAAGACCTCTCCCAGACCCTCCTCTGCTTCCTGCCTTCCCTGCTGTGTCCCAGTCCTCTGTACAGTTTCCTCATGCCTTGGGAATGTGTCTTCTCTCTTTGTCCATATGGTAAGTTGCCACTCATCTACGAAGCTCTGCTCATCCCTCTTTTCCATAGTGTAATGCTCCCTGCCAGGTCCCTCTCTGCAGAAGTTGGCTGTCATCCTTTTGGCTGTCAAGGTGCCTTTGTGTTGGCATGACCTACACCAAACTGTAAAAATGGCTCACGTGCTAGACTGTGGGCTCCACTTAGGTGGGGACTGGATGTGCGATGGTATTCATTTTGGTAACTACCCTGTGTGCAGCACAGAGCCCAGAAGCTGGTAAGAGTTAAGTCAGAGTTGATTGGCTCAAAAACCCCAGGTATTTATTGTATAGCTATTCCATATGATGCAGGGAAGGAACCGTAGGAAACATAAGGCAAGATTTCAGCCCATTCTGAGTCATTTCTAGTGGCAAGACACAAGTGCTTCAAAATGCAAGTGAACGCTGCAAGGGAACAAATGGTACAAGATGAGAGGGTGACGCCAGGGCCACAACACTGATGTGTCAGAGGCTGGCATTCCTTCCAGGCTGCCATGACACGCAAATCCTTGACAAAATTTCCTTAGGGAGAAGTCATCTGTCTCTTCTTTTGAATGATAAAATTAGTTTTTATATCTTTCATGACACTATCCTATTCTACATTGTCAAACAGATATTTGTGCCATGTGTCACCCTTTGTTCCTTGCTAGAGTAGATTTTATTTTATTTTTTAAATATCATACAGTGTGGGGCTGAGCATTATGGGAAGGAAAGAGCTCCAACAAGCTCTGTTGCATGAATTAAATTCTTGCTCTAGAATGTGAGTGCTCCGTGCATTCCAGGCATGAAAGTTCATGACCTACACAATGGGGTCACAGAACGCTTAGAAAAAGAAAAGGAATTAGGCTGAACTTTTTTTTTTTTATTATTAAATCATAGCTGTGTACATAGATATGATCATGGGGCATCATACACTAGCTTCATAGACCGTTTGACATATTTTCATAACAATGGTTAACATAGCCTTCTAGGCTGAACTTTGAAATGAAGAATAGATTTTCATAAAAAAACAGATTCAGAGAAGTTGGTTCCTAAAGAGAGAGTGGTATAAGCTCAAGTTTAGAAGTAGAGGTGCAAGGATGGGGAAAGAGGGTAAAAACTGGAGGGACCTAGGGAAGACTATCTTCAACCTCTAAAGTTTTGTTGAAAACACGACTTTCAAAAAGCAGATTGATTGGAGAAAAGGCATACAAATTTATTAATGTACATACTGGGGAGAATTGCAGTGAATACACCCAACATGGCAATGGAATGCAGAAACTTATACACCATCTTGAGGTTATAGAAAGAATAGAGGCTCAGATCATGGCCAGACAGGTGATGGAACGGTTTGAAGAGGAGGCCTGGCTGGTAAAGTGGTCTTACAGTATAGATGAAACTCACAGGTAGAACTCTAAAACTCTCTGAAACTCTTCAGAGACAATAGATGGTCAATGTTTCAGACCTTTCAAGGTGTCAGACTCCCAGTTAATCTTTCCTAGATCCAGACAAAGAAAGGCCTGGCTGCATCAATATAGATTCTCTACAGATGCAGATCCCTCCCACAAAACACGACTTTGCTGGCTGCTTCTGTTTGCAGGCCTTCCATACAGTGTCTCACAGTAAGCCAAAGAAAGCATATTTTGGAGTTAAATATTTTTCTTTCCTTCAAAAGAAAGAGGACTCAGGAAAGAGAAAAGCAAGAATGATGTGGGAGTGGGGAAGCTCTGATGGCTTAGAATGAGCATGCCTTTCCACATTTAGTGGGGATGGCACTTCTCTGCCTGACTTCACACCTGAACCCTCTTATTCCTGCTGGCCCCACAGTGGTGGCCGTGGCATTTGCCCACAATCCCTCCTGAGTTATGGTAGATGAAGAAGGATGTAAAGGGAATGGAGGTGGAGGAGGCAGAGGAGAGGACAAGGGTATGAAAGGGAAAGAAGCAATAGGCAAACAAATGGGGCAATGGCCTGTTGTAATGACGTAAAGGGTCCTGGAGAATTCTCAAGCTAATCTGGCAGCAGTCATGGCCTGGCTTCTGAGGTTAATTGAAAGTTGATGAAGTTTCTGAACTAGAAAATTTTCAAAATTATTAATGTTTCTTGTTTGTGTAGGTCCAGGATGGCATCAAATTTATATCTTTTCTTTCTTTTTTTTTTTTTGTCCCTGCGTATGCACTTGCTACCTCAGCAGAAAGACTCGTTTATAAAAACCTTGTTATGGTGAATTGTTTGAAAAACCATTGGTTTCTACTCTGGCATTTTTTACAAAGAACAAAAGGGGCTCAGAGCCTCACATCTTTTGATTATCTTAACACAAGCGTAGTGCGACATGGCAGAGTTCAACACCATGGCTGTATTAGACACGGGCAGGCGAATTCGCTGCCTATAAAATAGTAGTGGGGGTTTCCTCTGTGGGTAAAACAGTGGTAATTGTCTCCATCACAGAGGGTAGAAAGGAATTGTACACAAGGGTCAGGAGAGCAGCCTGCCAGCCCAAACCTCCTGGCATCGCTGGGAGGAGCATTCATGCTAAGCCTGTCTCCTCTCCTTTGAAGCCGGAAGTTATTGGCTACTGCTGGAGGCCCCTAGGACCATGTCAGGATCAAAAGCCCGACCCAGGGTGGTGGAGCCTTTGTTCCTGGCTCTCTCATAATAGTTTTTTCCTTTTCTTTGACTGAGAGAAGCAAGTCAAATAGGATTATCCTAATGGAACAGAAGTGTTTTATATAAAAAAGTTCAAAAAAGAAATCCAAACAAATCCCAATGTCTTTCATTTGCTGAATACTGTTTTATTACCGAGCCCTAATGGAAAATATGCTGGTGGCCAGTGGCCATTTTCTGAGGCTCTGGAGAAATTATCCTTTCTCAAATTATGACTGATTTACAAGCAAATGTAATGGTCCTTTTAACCATAGTAAATAATTAAAACAATTTTTTTTCCTTCTAATTCAAAGTCCTTAAATGTACAGGCTTCAAAGAGTGGCCTCCTCTCAGATTACTTTATTATAATACAACCCCAACTTCTTTCAGTTGTGCAAAACTGCAAATCATATGCCCTAAAATGAAAATAAAGATACAGGTACAAAAAGCATAACGCGGTGCTGAAAGGGGAACGTCTAGCAGTTAACACCGACTTCCTCATCATTAAGACACTTTGTGGACACACGTTCTGCCACGAAATGGTTTCCCAACGATTTCCTCTTGTCTGCTTGGCGGTGAGATCACCTGGGTGGGGACAGCAAGTTGAAGTGGTTCTAGGAATGGGTGAGGCTCATTTCTGGAGAAGTGAATGGCAATGTTAGGAATCTGGCTTACCGTGCAGCAGGGCAAGCTGGGCTGCTGGGCAGAAGAAACTGCTCCATCCCGGCACTGGGGTTCTGCTGTGTGTGATGGAGCTTGGACATTCTAAAGCAAAGAACAGGCTCGAGAGTGTTGTGGGCTTCCTTCAGCAAGGGGGCTCAGCAACACGCTTTGGTGAAAATCCCAGGGGGACTTTGGCTATCCCTGGGGCTTTCAGAAAGCAGGTTTGTAAGGCTTATAAGGAGAGCAGAGGAGTAAATGAAGCAATTTACTCTTTCAATTAAAAGCCACCTGGGTGGTTGGGCTCTAGTTTCAAACTTTTTCTCTAATTTAGGGAGAAAGTGAGGAATGTGTGGATGTTAAATAGATATTTGGAATAGAACAAATCCCACCACTTCTTCCTACCTCCATGCCACTTGAGTTTTCAGGGACAACCTGGGGGTGGGAAAAAGCTTAAAGAAGGGGCAGTTTATGAACTGCAGAGTGAGCAGGTGTTTGGACACAGGCAGCGGTGGCCTGATTTGGCTTTAATGCTGTGGTTATGGGTTGTTTTTAAGGATGTGTAATGTACTGTGAGAAAGAGAGGTAGGAGAGAACAGCGAAGACAGCCAGCTCCTGTGTGGGATGGTGCACATATATGTGAAGTGGCCTCTCCACCTCGGGCTGGACGGGGACAGACGGGAGGATGGTGGGTCAGGATGAGCTGGAATTTCCCTGGTAGGAAGATAGTTCAGCTAAGGGTTAAGGAAGGGAGCGAACTCGACGGCCTATAGGGCACAGTGTCCGTGAAGGTGAGGGCTGCAGGCCTGGAAGGGAACTGGAGGTGAATTAGGGAGTCAGTGGAGGATCAAGGTGGACAGGCCTTGATCACTCAAGTCTAGCCACGTGCTATGATATCAGAAAGCAGGCACGTGCTGCCAAGGACACACTGGAAAAACCAATTTTGATATGAATCTCCTGAGTTTTTAAAACATTGGCAATCAGTTAATTTTTTCCCTAAACATTGCAAAAATCAATTAAAGTTGTGGTGTGAAGTTTTACTTGTGACTAACAGGAGACCTCTGCCTTGATGTCTTAGTCCCAGGGTGGTCACTGTTGGGTGATACGTCAGCAGGGGAGGGGAAGCATCTCGGGTAGAGGGAGGAGGGAGCCATGGAGCTGGCTGTTTCCACTACTGGCTGGAGCTCCTAGTGCGGCTGGAACCAGTGATGATGGAGGCGGCCAGTGGGGGCAGCTGGAACCAAGAGGGGAGGAGGCCCAAGTCATGAGAGTCATGGAATAAAAACTTAGGAGACTTGGATTTTAAGGCATAATCAACATTGCATATATTGGGTATTGTCAGTTGAATCGTGTCCTCCCAACATATAGTCCCAAATCTTAATCCCTGCTAGTTGTGAATGTGGCATTATTTAGAAACATTGTATTTGCAGGTGCAATTAAATGAATGATCTCAAGATGAGATCATCTTGCATTAATTGGGTAGATTAATTAGATCCCAAACCCAATGACTAATGTCCTTGTAAGGGAAAGGAGAGGGGGATTGGGAGACACACTGTCCCAAGGCGAGGAACTGGGGAGAAGGTAATGCAGAGATGGCCGCAGTCAATAATGTGTCCGTAGCCCAGGGCCACCCCGCATGGCGGCAGCCTGCAGAAGCTGGGGAGAGGCATGAAATAGGTTTTCTTTCAGAGCCTCCAGAAGGAGCCAACCCTATGACATCCTGATTTGGGGTTTCTGGCTTTCAGAACTCTGAGGAGATACATTTCTGATGTGTTTTTAAGCTACCAAATTTGTGGTAATTTATGACTGTAGCCCTTAGAGGTGAGTACACTGGGCTCCATCTCAGATTTCATTAGGAATTCACAGGTGAAGGAGAACCCTGCACGTTTGCAGAGCCAAGAGTGACATGGTCAGAACTGACAAAGGATCTAACAAGGGTCAGAACTTACGGGCAGCTGCTCAGGAGGGCAGCAAGTACGGGCCAAAGAGCCTCTCAGAATCTCTGCAGGACGCCAGGTGAGAGGTGATGAGGACCCAGATGTCCTGAGGGACATCTTTGGGAAGCATAGCATTCGGAAGGAGGAATTAGCAGGACTTGGGTATTACTAAGGAGGGTGGGACTGAAGGTGGGAGATCAGGAGAGTGAGGGCAGAGCCAGGGATTAGTTATCTTGAGGTCACCAGGAGGACGGTGGTGGCAGTGGCACCTGATAAAATAGAGGCTCTGGGAGTAGAAGGTTCAGGTGGAAATGTGGTGAGGTCAGGAGAGGACAAATTCAGTTTGGAGTGCTTGTGGGTTGTGCAGATGGAGACCAACCGTACTCTCTTGCCTTTGTAAAATTTTTACATGAAGGTTTTAGAGGTCTGTAAGAACACAGGCTCTGAGATGAGATCAGGAAGATGGTTGAGCCAGCTCAGGGGTGTGTGTTTGCTGAAAAGAGCCACGTGTTCATTGCCTTTGATTTTACCTTTTTTTCCTTTTGTATAGAAAACAGGTTCACATCTTAGGGCAATATTTTTCAACATTTTATATCTCATAGCACACTTGACCCTATAGTAAAACTTCTGTGGCACACTCAAATTATGATGATCAAATGAAAGAGTAAAAACAGAATATACTTACTGTGATTCGAACTTCTTTCAAAAATAATTTAATTACTGATCTGTAACAATTTTCTCAGTACATCCAAGAACTTCCCACTGCACCCCAGTTGAAAATCATTGTTGGGTGGCACCTGTGGCTCAACGGAGTAAGGCGCTAGCCCCATATGCTGGAGGTGGTGGGTTCAAACCCATCCCCAGCCAAAAAGTGCAAAAAAAAAAAAAAAAAAGAAAATCATTGTCTTAGGGGAAGACGTGTGGCTCCAGGTTGTAGTCAATATTTGTTATTTTTGCCTTTTCAGTATCCCTTCCCTTCCTTCTGCCTGGAGAATTACTCTTTCTATTCTCAGCCCTCCTGCCCCCACTCCAGCAGCCCCCAGCTGGCCCCAGCCTGCCAGCCAGAGCCCTGGATCTCTCGGGCTACCCTGGCTAGTTTGGTGACAGTTAAGTGACCCAAGATGGGTAGTGACAACCTTGACTGGGACTTCCGTTGGAAGCCAACATGAAAAAGAAAATTGCAGTTGTAGAAAGGTTGCTCGGCTGAAAGTGCAAAGGCCTGGGGAGCTGTTGCAGGTGGGTGTGTGATTCATGACTTAGGAGATCTGGCCGGAGATGGAAGCTGCGACAGAGGACAGTGAAGTTGAGTGATGAGCAGGCAGGTTCTTGGTGGCTTTGAGTCACCTATCCTCTTTTGCCTCAAGCTAGCGTGAGGTGGCACTTATTTCTTTTACAACTAAAAAAGGGTCCGGATTAATGCATCAGTGATATATGGCTTTCTGCTAGCTCTGGTGCCTAGAGTGGATTGCTTCAGTGACAATCATGCTGGGCACTCTGGATCATGTATTGAAGAGAGAAACATCAAACTCAGCTTTCAGGGCCATCATGTGAGGGAGGCCAGCGTCTTTTTCAGAGAAAAAAGCTGTCACAGCAGAGGCAAATCAAATGCTGTCCTTTTTGTTTCCCCCTTTGCTAAGTTTGGCGGTATTTCCCTTGACAGAAAGTTACAAAATGATCCATTTAAAGGCTACAATTACTAATTGGTCTGCCCTGGGAAGAAAGTGTACCAGGCGCCACAACAACTTCATTGCTGTCACACTCTCCTTTTTATCTAAGGGAAAAACAACCTGTTGGAGATGTGTGGGTGCACATTTTAAAGCTATCATGGAAAGTTTGATGCTCGTATGTTATTTCATTATGCTTCAAGATATTTCCTCTACAGCAGGCTAATGAATGTTAATTTCCCCTCTGCTGTGACATGGGTCTCCCATTACACATTTGACTTTGAAAGTGGCTATCTGGGATCTCTTTGAGCGTCCCCGTGTCATCTACTATGCAAGATTAAGTGCTAAAACCATGGTGCCAATGACACGTTTTTCTCACATCAATAAAATAGATACCATAAAATTAGGGTCTCATTGACTCTTTAGTCTTTTGAAACTAATCCTTTGCTATTGTTAAAATAAGAATTCTATGAACTGCTCTGGCAGCGCTGCTACATAATTGCTACCCTCTATCAGTATGTGTGTATATCCATTTCTATGTATGTGTAAATTAACATGGACTATAGCCATTAAATAAATCTACTTAGATTTTTAAAAAGGCTGTACAAGTGGAGGCACAATGCCAAGGTTTAAATTTCTTAAGGTGGAGAGTGTAAATGAAGTGATTGATTTTATTCATCCATTCATTTATTTATTCACTTGTTGGAGGGTCCCGTCTTAATCAGTGTGGACTGGCCTAGGTAACTTGATGTCTAAGGACCCAGAGGCCACAGAAGGTCTGGGAAGATCTGTGTTCTGGTGTTTACAATTTTAGAGGTTCTTCTTGAGAAAAGGAATGGCCGTCATTCTAATCTTAGAGATTATAGAATTGTAGAATTTTATTTTGAAGCTGGAAAGAAACTCTAATCCATGTATTCCCATAATTTTATTTTTCAGGATTCTGGGCCTTAATGAGGTTGAATTGATACTGCACCATTGAGTAAAGGAGCCTGGACTCTTGTCTCCCCAGCTAGTGACGATGCCTGCAGAGAGTGAGCCATGACTACATCAGCATCTACTGGGGATGTGGCTTTACACCAGATACTGGTCAGCATGCAGTGGTGATGCAAGGGTCCTGGACCTGGAGGGAATCGTGAAGTTGTGGGAAGATGGACTTATCAATGAACACTTTCAGTATATTAAAACAAGTGCTCAAAAGAACATTCCAGGGTATCAGAACAGGTGTTCACATCAGTGTACTAGGATGTGAAGGGATTCTAGGGAAGGCAGCATTCGAAGTGCGCCATGGAGGACGAGTCAAAGCCCACAAAGAGGACAAAGCAGAGGTCTCGCGATCCAGCTCGAGGAAGGAAAAATAACCTGAGTGGAAATGGTGGGAAATGAGGAAGGAAGACATGAAAGACACCAAACACACAGAGACAAAAGGCAGGCCGGGGTCGGGAGGTCTGTCCGCAGCCAGCCAGCACCGAATTGTGGAAGCAGTTTTATTTATGAAGGGTCTGTAACAAGGTAAATCTTAACACCGGGGGAAAGATGAAGGAGGAAAAGGTGTGTGCTTGCCAATAAGGAAAGTATGCCTGGGCTACGTGACTTCTGGCAGGTGAAAATGATGTTCGATGTTAAAGGAGGAGAAGCAGCTGGGGTGGAGGGTCCTTCTCTGGACGCCTCCCCAAGCTGTGGGGGCCCTGCTGCCTCACAGCCCGTTCCCCACACAGAGGTCTTCTCCACGAGAGGGTGAGCACGTCCAAAGACGACATGAAAGGTGAGGAGTTGTCACCTTGAGCACTTGGTTGAATATACTGAAAGTGTCCTGGGAGCTCCGAGCCTGCTGGCCATGGGGGTCATGGAGCATGAGACCAGAAAGGATCAGACCAGTTTGTGTGAAGTTGAGGACTTTTTGCTGTATCCTGAAGGCACTAGGATGCCAGGGAAAGATTATAAACAGTGGCTTGATTGGAACTGAGATTTAGAAAGGTCACACTTATGGTTAAGTGTGGAGCTTGGATTGGAGGAGGTGGAGGTGAGGAGTAGGAAGGTCAATTAGGAGCTGGCCCAGTGGTCTGCTTAATACATGACAAAAGCTTCAACCAGGGCATTGATGGGTGTAGAGGGTGAGGTAGGGAGAGGGTATAAAATAATTTGAGGGGCATTTAGACAAAGAATGGAATAGGATATGGTGATTGGTTGAATGGAGGGGGTGGTAAGAGAGAGGCAGGAGAATCAGGGATGCTGTAGCTGGAGAAACTAGGGCTTGATGGAGCCATTTCTCAGGTCAGAGGGTAAATGAGTAGGCAGCCTTGCAGCCATGCGACTCCTAGAGGGTTCTGAGAAAGTCGGCAGGCTGGGAACAATGTCACCCATGGTACCCGAGACCAGTACGTCCCAGAGGATGCCACTTTACTTTCTGTTCATTTTGTACTTTTTTTTTTACTTTAAGAAAATCAAGAATCTCATGCTTCTCTAAAATGAGCTTTCGTGGATTCTCTTCCCCATTTGTGCATGGAAGAGACCTTGCAGAATAGTCTAAGTTATTGGCAAAAATTTAAAAAGAAAACCTACTAGGCTTAAAGAAAAGCAACTGCTATTTTAGCAAATTTATTTCATAACATGGTGAAAGCAGAGTGCGACGTGGCCAGACCAGAGAGAATTCAACCTCCACGTAATGAAGAAAGCATCTCAGATGTTTCCCTTGCTTGTTCTTCGTTATTATATAACCAAGATGGAAACCAATGACAGAAACCAGCATTTAAATCTATCTCCCCTGATCTCCGTTCGACAGGCAGATGGGATTCTCATCTTTTCAAAGCTCATACATGCTCTAGAGCTGAATGTATATAACACATGAGATTCTCACTAAATTGGTATAAGCCCTCCTTTCCCGCTGTCAAAGCATCTTATGGATTTTCAAACAAACAAGATTTCGTTTTAGATGAAATCTTTATTACTGTTTGACATTTGGATATGAAACTGAAATGGAAATCTGAATATAAAAGCAAGTAAAAATAAAACAAGTTAAGCTGAAAGTGTTAATGTCATTTAGCGTGAACACACTTGCCTGGCAGGCTCAGAAATGATTGTTTAGCGACTTGATTTGTCATTCTTTGGGCAGCCAGCAATGAGAGTTTTTGGAAGAAACTTTAAAAAAAATTTTTTTTTTTTAACAGTCTCCAAAAGTGGCAGAACTCTTCAAGTGAAACCATGTGAGCTACACACTGTATTCAGAACTCAACTTAGATATGTAGGGTTGAACACTTATAACTGGGTTGGAAAGGGACAGTTGAGCTCTGTGTCCCCCCATTAAGCTTCCCTGAAGGCAACAGTTGTCTGTGGCAACTCAGAAACCATTTAGAAAACCATTGATGTAGGAAAGCAGAGAGGGCCACGATCTCCCACATTTTAGAAGACATACTTATCAAGCTGGATTGACAGTTCTCTGGGTAGTCTTTTGTGGGTGTGTCTTTTAAAAATTGCCTTTGTTTGCCTTAAAGCGTATTATGTCCTCTGGCCAGCCATGGTTTTTTCCTGTCTAGCTTGGTGCATTCAGGCAAATTCTCTCACCTACGGTCACATGGAGAATCTGCTAGGATCATTTTGAAAATGTGAAAGTGTTATAATAAATAAATTTAAAGCCAAAGGGGCTCACAAAGGTATCGATGATATTCCACTATCTGGTTTCTATCAGAGGAGTCTTATTTCTAAACATGAATGGGTAGGAAGTGTTCAGCTTCTTTTCCTAAATTCAGTGAAATCTGTCTCTCGGCTTTTATCCCATTGGGGCTGCAGGTAATTCAGCATTGACCACTGCTTGAGCTCCAATCTGACATCTGATACTGTCCCAGGGTCACAGGAACATTTCAGGGCGGTGGCACTGAGTGGATTCACCTGCTCAGAGGTGAATTACTAATGACCTAGGAACTGCATGTTAAAATTCAAATATTCTTGAAATTGTATTGTTGCTTCTGCAACTTTGTGGGACAAGCAAGCTGCGTATCTCCAAAGCTGACTCATCTCAGGACGGCTTTCCAGGAAATGTACTAAGAGGCTTCACTAACTTTCACCCTGGCTGGCTGTGGGCATTCTCACTAAATGATGAGCTCTTTTATGACCGGTGCTCCGGGTCCTTATCAAAGGATCACAAGAGCATTTTACCCTAGTACTTCCCCCCATTGCTGTCTTAATTCTGGATACTGCTGTTTTTGCCTAACCATCAAGATGACTTATTTTTCTATGAGTACAATAGCACGGCATAGCACTCAGATAACTCTGAGCTATTTAAAATATCGGCGATATCTGGCTTCCTGCCCTGCCCCCATCTCTCTTCTAGGAGTTGTTTGCTGTAATGGATGCACTGGTACATTTGATGGAAGCTGCCTGACAGTAAACACTGCGCAGTGCTGCAGATTGCCTCCAACCTGACTTCTTAATCCTTAACTTGTTCCAATACTCGTATGGCTGAGCTAGCACATGGGGAGCTACAAAACACTGGGACTGGTCTGAGATGGAGAGATAAAAAGCCTTCCCCATTCTTCACATTCCTCTTCAAAAGGCTTGATTTTTAGAGTTGGGGATAAAACAGCTCAAGTACATATGTAGATGGTGAACTTTGAAGTCGAGGTTGCTGAGACTCAGCAAAGCAGTCATCCCTGCTTGCAGTAAGTCGGGCTTGCTGTTGTCTACGTTGTCATCTTAAGTGTAACAGTGGAAGAGAGGAAGGAGAGACCTTAAAGAAAAACCTCACTACCCATTGGTCACCTTAAATTACGTTGATTACAAAAGCCATTTTTCAATAGAGCAGAAAATACCAGGTCATGGAGAGTCTGCAAATTCCAAAAAAGATCAACAGAAAAAATTGTAAATCTCATCAGTTGCACAAAGAATCAGGTGATTTCACAAAAGGAGATTTCTGATTTGTAACTCTGTAAAAGGCACATAGGGAAATCACAATTACTGACGCATCGGGTACCAACCGGTGAGCAAGTTGCGGAGGAGACCCCTGACTGTCCACCAAAGCCCCTGCTCTGTTTTCCACAGTCATGGATGCTGTGCTTCCCAGATGCCTCACATTTTCCAGCGGCCCCTGTGGGTGAGAGAGGCCAGGGACACTCAAGGAAGAGGCAGTCATTTTTGTCTCATGCCTGGACTTCAGAATGCCTTTTATTTTTTTAAATTTTGCAGTCGTGTAAACAAGGAAAAGTAAACTGAAATCATATCATTCCCTTAAGGAGCTGAATCTTTCCAGCACAGAATTCTTAGAGATGCATCTTACCTCTGAAAAGCTAACAGCCTGTGTGGAAGTGTGAGCCTCCACCTCCCAGCACTATTTGATTTTACTTATAGTCCTTACTGGGTTTTCAGTTCCCTGGAAGTCAGTGGAGCCTGCAGGGGTCAAGCTGGATGGGAAGCCATTTAGAAGAGCATTGAGGGCAGATGAGGACTTCAATTCCCACTGAGAGGCTAAGGCCAGGGGGTGCTGGCCTGCAGGAGAGGAAGGGGAGGCCCAGTAGTGGCATCCTTGGTGTTGGCTTCTACTCAGAGTAGAACTGGGGGGCCTGGGGACAGGGGAGCAGACAATAGTACACATTGGCAGCAGGGCTCAGAAAAAGGTTTCTGGCAAGAGTCTAGCCATTTGGTTTTAAAACAAAGTAGATGTCAAGGGGAAATTGATGCAGGTGGCCACAAAGTCTGAGCAGGTGGTCGGCATAGAAACGTACGAGGCAAGATGAAGGAGGAACTGCAGACACAGGCTGGGAGCTGTCGGAGCCCCAGCCAGAGGCTTCCCAGCGTCAGGGCAGTGCCTGCTGGGCACAGGGAGTTCCCTGCTCATCTCTGCTGTCCCTGTCGTCTCCTGTAGAAAGAGTTGCGGCAGAAGTGACACTCAGCCCCTTGGAAGGAGGAGAATCATCTTATTGTCCAGTAGTGGGAAAGGCTGTGCGCTGCTCGGAAGGAATGAAAGTAAACAGGGGTCCTCAAACTTTTTAAACAGGGGGCCAGTTCACTGTCCCTCAGACCATTAGAGGGCTGGACTATAGTTTAAAAAAAAAAAAGAAACTATGAACAAATTCCTATGCACACTGCACATATCTTATTTTGAAGTAAAAAAAAACAAAACGGGAACAAATCCAATCACACCGCCTCATGTGGCCCGTGGGCTGTAGTTTGAGGACCCCTGGACAGCATCTGGGGCCTGATGTGCATCAGACTTAGCCCGTGTCAAAGTCCTGGTGCCTTTTCCAAGGGCAGTAGTCACAGTGAGGTTAAAAGCAGAGAAAATACAAGTGGGCCTTTCCAGTCTTTTGTGGACCAACTATTAAGCCTCCATTCCTTGACGTTTTCCTCGGACCCGAATCCAGGAAGAGCTCAGGCCAGCGTGCACTAGATTCCTCTCATTTCCAAACTGCGCTTGTGTTCTGGCATCTTTCTGCAAACAGAAGAACTCCCTCTTTCAAATGGGAAAACAAGCTCTCGTCTGACCATTCTTAATAAAAAGTAGGCCAAAGATTTTCCTGGGATGGCAATGTTATTTGAATTTCATGGTTACCCACAGCCTCTGCCAGTGGAGGCTCGATTTATATCCAGATCCTTATGATTTTAAAGATGAAGTCAGCTTTGGTTTAGGATTCTAATTTCCAATTAACAAACACATTACTTTACGCTCACTGTGGTCTAATGACTAACAAGCACTATTAGCAGAAGGTCAACCGTTTTCAGGAGGGCAGGGCACTCCTCACAGCCACGTGACTTCTTTCCTCAGAGATAACAATATGCAATGTGCTTATGAATTTTCATGAGAATTAATACTGGGATTTGTGTCTCTGCTGAAGGTGTTTGATGATGGAACTCAAACAAGCAAGCAAACAAATAGCTCTTCAAGCTTCATGTGGGAAAAGCTTTTAATTTATTACTTATGTCTTATTAATCACAAGAAAACTGGAGCAGGGGATGAGGGACCAGTTAGCCCTGTGTGTGTATAATGCCGTGATGATTCTGTACCTTAAGACAACTTCAGTCAGAACAGAAGCCCAATACCTGAGTCGAGGCTGGGAACAAAACACAGGAGCTTAGCTTTTTCCATCATAGTCCTATTGTTCTAACACCAGGCTTTCCTCCCATTTGCAGTTATAGGACAATTCATGCACATTTTAAGGGACCTACCAGAATTCTTACCAGTCAGGTGACTTTGTAACTAAACTCTCAGAACCCCTAGTTAAAACTCATGCCCCTGGGATCAAGGCTTTGGCTATGCCTTGAGTGTTTTACAGTTTTATGGGCTTGAGAGATTTTTTTTTTTCTTTCTCCCTTTATGCCAATCCATATCTCTAGAAAATTCAGGAGAGTGTCAGTCCTGGATAAGGCTTTCTGTTTTTTGTTTTGTTTTATCAAAGACAATTTTTCTTGCCAATTTTCCTGATGGTCTTTGACTGAAGAGGAAGAGAGTTCCAAAGGGAGCTTGATTTATGTGTTTAAGATGAAATCTGGATTGTAATTTTCCAAGAACAAACATATGACTTTATGATGAGCAAATACGCTGCAGCCTTGCCTTTGGTTTAGAGACCATGGTAAGAATAGCAGAAGGTCAAGGTGGCGGATCCTGCAGCTCATTCCCTTTGAGATCCAAGCCTTCTCATTCATTCTCTCAGACGTGCAAACCCAGGAAGCTGAAAACTATATCTCCCAGATCCCTTTGCAGGTAGAGGGGCCTCTGACCATCATTGTCAAAGTGGGCACAGTGACATGAGACTAGAGAAAAGGGAAAGAGCAAGAGGTGGTGGCTATGTGCATAGAGATCTGACTTTCTGGAGAGGAGTACAGAGGCAGTGTCGGTCTGGGGCTGGACAGAAGCCCATGCTTCTCTGGAGTCGCCATGCAAGCTGCTGCTGAAAGTCCTGTCTGGAGCCTGCTCTTTCAAAGCACCCAGAGATTTTGTGAGCTCTGTTACAGTCGGTAATAATCCCCTTCCTCTTTATCTTATCTATTACGTTTTCTGCACTATAAACAACTGGCTGATAGATTCCGTCTCTTTGGAGACCCTGGATGGCAGAATACTCTCCGTCTCCATAAGGGTCACACTTGGGCTTCCTCCCGCTCTCTCTCTTCCATCCTTACTCCCGGCTCCAGCTGGGCGCACACCTTTCTTCTTTCCAGCTCTTATCTGTCCTCTATGTTCTGGGATCTAACACTTGTAACGTTGTATCCTAATGCTTGTATCCTTTTCTTATCTGTAAGAAAAAGATAACATCCTTTACACACTAAACTCTCATTCATTTAAAATCTCTTGCTGCTCACCATGATGGAAAGCAGGGTGGGGCTGTCACAAAGCTCAGTAGGTGGCAGAGGTTTTTGTCTCTTCTTCATGAAGTTTTGGAAGGAGTAGTGCACTGCTGGTCTCCTCCTACACACACTCACTGTCAGGTGGGTCTGACAGCTGTGAGGCCCAGGGATGGGCCTCTTTAAGATCACGCCTTCTTCTAATGAGTGAATCCCCTACTAATTATACTTAGCCCTTCCTAAGGAGAATGAAGAATATACCTAGTGACACTCCTGTTCCTGTCATCTCACCTTACAGCCATAGTCATCTATTCATCCCTATCGCTCACTTATGAGCTTAACCAACCCCCAGTCCAGTTCTAGTCTGCTAATCCCCAAACACATGCCCCTAGGGTACTCTCTTCTGAACTGGTTCTTCAGCCTTGCACAGTTCAGGTAACTCTTTTCCTTTTCTCTTTCCTTACCAAGACATCAGAGTTTTTAAGGCCCTTTCACTGGAAGAGGCAAGGCTCCAAACAGGTGTTCAGAATGGAAGAGGGTATGTAGAGCAGACTTCAGACCGGGGGAAATTCAGAAAACAGATGAAGGCTGGTTGATGGTATTTTGAAGAATTTGTACTCCTAGAATGATTACTCCAACCAGATCACAAAAGACAAAACAGTGGGGAAAAGAGAGGCAATATGACAAGGTCAAAGAAGTTATAGGCTGAAATATAAAAGAGGAAGACTTACATCTCTTTAAGGGGTGAGATCAGTGGATGTGTTGGTTCCTGTGTCTCTGCTATGCCACGTGGACAGTTAATTATCACGAGCCTGCTTTTGCTCAGAGTGTCTACTCAGATCCTGCTGGACAGCCGCTGGCATTGAGCTGTTAGTGTGTGGCAAGGCTGGAATTAAGTACCGCTTGTGGTTACTTACATTTGTATGAGCAAGGGGCCTGTCCTTTGGGGAGAGATTTCAAGGATATTCCCTTCCATCTTCTGATAAAAAAGCCTTTTTTTATGTTGGGCTATTGTGATTAAAGCAACTCATTTGGAGAAAAGCAAGGTGAAATGTGAAAAAACAAAAACAAATGAAAACTGGATGTGAAGTAATTTTTTTCTGGTAATGAATCTTGATCCACCGCTTAATACTCTGCTGAGGTTGGTCACATCAGTTCCTCTCTTGGAATCTTAAATCTAACATGCTTAAGTTGAAAATACTTATATTTTTGTATCTTATCCCCTTCAAAGGTTAGTAGGAGGACTAATTGAGATAGTATATTTGTTGATACTCTAGAAACTATAGACGCAACTATCTCATTATCAGCCACAACCTCCAAATCTTTTAGTTGTGAGGAACAGAAATGGTCTCCAGTGGTGTTAAGCAAAGAGATGAATTTACTGAAAAGCTCTCGGAGGCTTCATAATCCATTGGAGATTAAAGGACCAAGCTCGGGAAAATGGTAAGAAGCCAAGGAAGTAAAAATTCAGGGAGCAATGTAGCCTTGTGTTAACAGAAGCAGCTGGGCCAGAACATCATACCAGCGCTATCACAGCACAGGGCCTGTGCTACTGAAGGAACACTCTCCCACCCTGGCCTCTCCTCAGTAACGAGGATATTCCTATCACATCTGCTGCCGTACAGGAATCCAAGCAGTCTTTGTGCCTTGGCATGACAAGGCAGGATTCAAAGCCCTGGACGGGAGCATATTTTGGCTACCGCTGGATCACATACCCATAGGCTAGTTATCAGAGTTCACAAAAGGATGCAGGGACCGCTTAGTATCAAGTCTACATACATTGAGGAATCACAAATTTCTAGCTGAGAGTTATTATGTAGAACTTTAGCTTATTCTTTTATCAAAGGAAAAAAGGAAGGATAAGCTTGGTGGGAATTCAAGACAGTGATATTTAAACTAAGAGCTATCAGGGGCAGAGGGGATGCTGAATGACCAAGGGCCTTGAAGGACCACGTACTGAGATGAAAACCAGCCTCAGAAAGGAGTGGTAAGAGGATGCTAAAGATGGCTTTATTTTAAAATTTTCTTAACTCTGATCCTGTTAACAAATATTGGAATGCTTCTGAAATAAATTATCTAAAAATTCCTTTAAGTTGCACAGTGCATACAGCATTGCGTGTGTGAGCTCTGACTCCATCACTCTACATGTGAGCAAATGGAGGCCGAGTGAGTTGATGAGAATACACAGGTTCCACAGGGAAATAAGGGCTGAGCCGGAACACGAATTCAATTTTCCAGGCTCCCATCTAGGTTATTTTCATAGTCCCACATAGCATCTCTTTCCCAAAACTGCTTTATTTTTTTCCCTGACAAAGGAAGAGATGTAAATATCTTAATTAGAAAAGATGCTCATCACTCTTTACTGATGCTGTCCCACTGGGTCACTGATGTCTGCACTTCCCCACAACTGCTCTGGATACAGGCATTGGCTAATTTTCCAGGGGTTTTGACCCAACAGCTGTACCAGGAAAAGACAGAGTAAATTTAATGATTCTCTTAGGAGGAATAGCATCATTTAATTAAATCAATATTTATAAAATACCTACTATAAGGTCATTGTCAATTGGGTATAAAAATATGAGCAAAATGTTTCCTAACCTCAAAGATCTCTCAAGCCATCAATAGTGAAATAGACAAGCCTACAAACATAGTCCAAATTGAATGGTGAACGTGATGAGGAAGGTACTAATTATAAGCCATAGACTTTTCTAAGGAGAACAATCATGTCTAGTACCATTGCATTCTTCTGTGCTAGAAGCTTCCACTGCTCATTCAAACCTGTTTCTCTAGGCTCTCTGAGCAACCAGAGAGTCACATCTTGTTATCATTGGCATGTGACTCACTTTAGCCAATGAGCTACAAGAGGAAATGATGTGGGTCACTACCAAGCCTGAGCATTTAAATGCAATCACAGCTGTCTTCTCCCACTGTGGGAACAGGTGGTACAGTTACCAAGTGGATCCCTCAGGAGACTGGATGACTGAGTCCCTGCCTGGAAATTGGTTACTCTAGAAACTCTGCTGGACCTGGAGTGGATATTGAATGAGCAAGAAAAAGACCTTTGTTAGATCACTGAGAATTCGGGGCTTGCTTTTTATGGCATTATCTAGCTTACCTTGATGAATAAATCTTCCTCCTGATCTATTCTTTATGGAAAAGAGAATCTGTAAGTAAAAATATAAACAAAAATTTATCAACAAATATATTTAATAATGTAAAGATTGTCATAAATATATAAATAAAATCATAATTAAATGTATTGAATAGCCTAAATATAAGTTAATTTGAATATCTAACTCATATACATAAACTACAGTCCTCTATAATTTATTCCAGTGGATAATTTAATGCTTGGAAGCTTGAGTCTTTTCGGAGATCAAATTGTCTCCATGCCTCTCCTTCTTCTTGACTGTTATGGTAAATTCACAGGAAAAATTTTACATTTTTTCCCCTTTGTAATAGCACCTGATGTCCTGGCACAGAGCCAAGTCCTTTACAGAATTCATCTGACTCTGATTATAGTTTAAGGTTTGAAATCAATGGCAGAATGTGTGCAAATATAGAGCGTTTGGGTTGCACAAATGGAGAGGTAGAAAATAATCAGGATTCCTAACGCAATCTCAAAGGACAGTAAAAAACAAATAGCTGGCAAGATAGATAGAAGAATGAGAGAGCTGCTGTCAAAGGGGAATATTTATTTAAATGATAAAACATTTTCATTGCAGGGAAATACATAATTTATAGAGTTAATGTTTGCAAAGTTTTTATTTTCTTTTACTCTTCTTTTGGCAAGGTGGTGGGGGTGGGGGTGTTGTTGGCCTACATGCAGCCAAGGAAATCAAAAGTAATCACTGTAGCCAGATGTACTCTCCAAGAAATGTGAACTCCCTCCAAGTTAAAGAGCATAGAATACTGCCTGAAGTCTATTGAAATCCTTCCAAGATATGTCCAAATTAAGTCTTCCAAGTTCCATTTCTCTGCTGGTGTCGTCAAATGGAGCAACTGCAAATTCTGAGATCTATAGGAAAATTGAAGTGTTTTTCTCCAATCTAACAACATGTGTCACAAATAGGTTTCCCCATTTGGAAATACATAACACTAACAGATCATTTTCCCCCTTTATACGCCATTACCAGCCCTTTGGCCTTGTTATTTTGCAACTTCCTTGGTTTCTTGTCAACCCTCTTGACTGCATCCAAGGGAAACTTGGAGAGGTACTTAAAATAGAAATAACTGAGAAACTCTAGGACGTTCTGCTTTTCTTGATGCCAGCACTTAACCTTTGTTGATGTAACATTTTCCCTGCAAATAGTGCAAATTGGAAATTTCCCCAGGATCACCATCCAGCCCTCCCCGGAGCCAAATTCAGCCTTGAAGTTGCTATTCTCAAGTATAATGATATTTATTTAGTCCTAGCTCATTTCCTACTTTTCCATTGAAATGCTCTCCCCACTGCCTTATTTAACAAATTAAGTCATTTGGACAATGAGTTTTTTGGTTCTGAATTTTGGATTTCTTTTTTTTTTTTTTTTGTAGAGACAGAGTCTCACTTTATGGCCCTTGGTAGAGTGCCATGGCCTCACACAGCTTACAGCAACCTCCAACTCCTGGGCTTAAGCGATTCTCTTGCCTCAGCCTCCCGAGTAGCTGGGACTACAGGCTGAATTTTGGATTTCTGAAGGAAGCATAAATATTTGTCCGTCATTAGTATTTAGGGCATTGATCGAGTGCCTGTTTTGTACGAGTGGCTCAACCTTTCACTTCTTCTAGAGACATGTGTACATTTCTTCCAAATTCATTCATTTTGTTTCACCTGCTGGGAATCATGTTTACATACAACAATACTGTAAGAACCTATTGAGAAATCCTCTGTGCTGTCGTTCATGTGTTTTCACTTTGGTGCAGGGGAGGTTTTTATTGTGTAGCCTTCCACTGACACACTATTCAGGCTTTCTATTATCCCTTTTAGCTTTGTCTTCAGCTAAACACATTTTCTTTTTTTCTTCCTCCTCCAAGCGATTATTTGCATGAAAATTTGCATTTAAATGGACATGGAAAGTACATTAACAACACCTACACTCACCGTGTAAAAGCTGCACGGTATTTGTTACTGCCAGACATGAATGGGGAAAAAATTCAATGAATGTTTTCTAAGGAGAGTCCTCAGGTAACTGTGTTTTAGAAGCAAAGACACTTCATTAAATGATATTTAATACTGATTATACATATAGAAGTACATGAATACAAATGCCCCATTCCCAAAAGGGACGCTGTGCAACTTTGGTCCATATACATGCTCACCACAGGAAACAAACATACCTCAGCATTTGGGTTGAATCCAAAGGCCCCTAAGCGGGTTGAGAGCACATTCTAGGCTTGGTCCATTTTGATCTTTATGTCCTTCCTAATAGGTAAGGGAAAAAGAGGAGAGAGAATTAAAATAGACTACATTTTATGTTTACACCTTAGAGCTTTTTTCCCTTGAACAATTTAAACAATAAACGTTTTGTCAGAAGCCTGGATCCCAAAGAGAAAAGGAAAAAAAAAAGATGAGAGAGGGAACAGGGCTCAGGGTGAGATAGGAGAAAATCACGCTGAGTAAGATTTTAGAAGTCTCCTTAATTTAATTTTATTTCATTTTGAGGCAGAGTCTATGTTGCCCTCGGTAGAGTGCTATGCCGTCACGGCTCACAGCAACCTTAAACTCTTGGGCTTAAGCGATTCTCTTGCCTCAGCCTCCCAAGTAGCTGGGACTACAGGTGCCCACCACAATGCCCAGCTATTTTTTGGTTATAGTTGTAGTTGTTGTTTGGCAGGCCCAGGCTGGATTCGAACCTGCCATCTCTGGTGTATGTGGCTGGTGCCCTAGCCGCTGAGCTACTGGCGCCAAGCTAGTTTTTTTAATTTTTAATTTAAAAAAAAAAATGGAAAAAAGGGGAAAAGACAGAAATAAAAAAGACTAGAAAAAAGGTAGAGAAATGAAAAAAGAAGGAAAAGTCATGCTAAAAGAGGACATAGGCAAATCAGAGAACAACTCTTCATGCAGAAAAAGAAGAGAGGAATAGAGAATGAGAAAGAGGAAAAGAGAAAAGAGAACAGCTAAAGAAAGACCGGAAAAGAAGCTTTGCTCTTTGTGCATAACGCAGAGATCCTGGGTTATTATTATGAGAGAGAAAATTAAATTGGTCTTGGCAAAGGGATTCCAGTAAGGGATAATATCTTCCCTTTTACTGTTAATTATTTGATGTTTACAATAGTCAGTGTAAATGTATATTATTTTTACAGTAACACATAGCTTAGCATAAATAATTTACCCAGGATATATGGCTAATTTCTAATTAACTTCTAGCTCTGTTAGTCTGCTTTAGATTAAAGCCCTTTCTCTTTCTAACAAGTCCTTGAAGGGGAGCAGACAACCTAATTACAGACGTTCATTGTGGAATATTTATATTTAGCAATTTAGAAAGGTAATATCAAACGAGAAATGTAGTGGAAAATAAAGTGGAAGAGGAAAAGGTTGCAGCAGAGGCAGGAAAATATATTGTTTGTCTTTGTATTTTTATGTCTGCATAAGAAAAAAAAATAGGCCGGAGAAATTTATCACAGGCTGAATGCAATACAGCATTGCTACCTCTGTGTCCCCAAACACAATTATTGTTTATTGCTTAAAAACAATTTTCTATAGGCTGTCTGCACTAAAGAGAAATCCATAAACATCAGAAACAAGTCTCTAACAAGTCTACGTTGTTTATATGGATTTAAAAAAATCCATATTTCCCTTCCCATTAATCTAGAATAGACCTGAATAAAGCAAATTCACTGCATCCAATGAGATTTGTAATGCAACAGTAGAAGAATCTGATTTCACACATTATGGTTAGGGTCCTCCATATCCCAGCCATAACAAGGGTAATAAATAAAGTCTCCTCTAAAACCAGGCATATAGCCTCAGTAATTGACTTGCTGTCTGCATGAGACACAATGATTTCCGAATGTGAGGGGCTGACGTGAGTCAGAGGGCTTGCAGAAATTCACCATGGGAATGCAGAGGCGTAAATACGCCTTTGCGCATGCACAGCCTCATCTCAGATGCAGCAGCTTCTTTAAAAAGCAACAAAATGGGACCCGGTTATTGCTTTATACCTGTGTCATTGTAATTGACACAGCAGGGGAAGCCCTCTCCCCCTGGGGTCTTATATCTTGAACTAATCTGAGTCACCTTTGGACTTGCCATACCACAGCTCTGAATTCATTGAGGTTGAGATAAGTGTGGTGTATTAGTCTTAATATGCATTTACAATACATGGTGTAATTGCTCCTTTGGAGCTGTTAATGCATTTTTATAGCCGAAAAACAATTTCCCGTATACTGTATGTATTAAGGAGAAATGTCTGCCTGAAGATTGATGGTGAAAATGCACAAAAACAAAGCAGAAACATCCTAGCGTGTACATTCATCTTGCTAAAGACCATACACTTGGGTGCATTTGTTCTTCAAAGAGCGTGAGGAACATCAAACACTCAGGCTCTTTGTCATTGCTGATCCTGGCTTCGGAGCTTCCACCCGCCTTTGCTATGTCTCCCTGTACCCTCTGTGTATAAGGCTATCTAGGGAACGAGGGAGAAAATACAGAGCAAAAGGTTTATGTGATCATGGTAAAAGGGAGAATGATGTACTTTAGGTTTTAAAATCATCCCTAAGAAATGGACAGGTTCATAGGAACAAAGACAGGGAGGAAATTCTGGAAGGTGAACATTCTTGTACCAAAGCAGGCAGGGCCCGGAACGAGTGCTTTCTCTGTCTTTTCCCATTGAGTCTTTAATGGTGTTATATTCTTTTTACCAAAGTAGAGGGTGGGTAGGTGTGCAATTCTCTGTTTTTGTTCCTAATTATGATTCTTTCTGTATATCGTTCTCCTTCTTAGGGCAATGTTTTATTCCTACATAACTGGGCTCCCTCCACAGCTGGCTTCCATGGGGCTTGGCCAAGGGAAGGCCCTGGCAGGGGTTCAGTAGGCAGGAGAGAGGGCCTGGGTCATTTCTTCCCTGCTCCCTCCCCGCCTTGGTGCTGTGCCTTTGGTGTGACTGCAGCTCCCAGCTACTCTAATAGCTCTGCCGACTGTAAGGTCTTGGCAAACTCATCCTCATAGCTGCCAAAATGATGGATCTTTCTAGGTGTTCAATGATTGTGCTATTATGTGGGTGGAATGTTTTAGGTTGGTTTGACCTAAAGCAATTGTGTATTAGTTAGGACTTTATAACTACAAATGACAGACTCCCAACCCAAAATAGCCACTAAAGGAGGAGGGACGAGAACTTATTGATGCTTGTAATAGAAAGTCCAGTGGCGTAGTGGCCTTAGATTCAGAGGTTCAAATGATGCCCCAGAATGCTGCCCCTTTCTACCCAACTTGATGGTCGTGAGCTTCTTCGGCTGGATTACTCCACAAGTGTCAGAGATGTGCCCAGAAGCATCTGACCTAAAGCGAGACAGCTTCCCCTGCCTCAAATCCACATAGATCCTGGAAAAGAAATCTGGTTCTCCCAGCGTGGGTCGAAGGCACCTTCTCTCAGTTTCAGGATCTGATGTGGCTCCATCATGTGCTTACTTCAGAGCTGGAGGAGGCAGGGACAGTTTCAGTAACCCCCAAAGCAGCAGTTTCTTCAGGGATAAAAAGGGACTGGGCAGGAGGAGGGACATGAAGTAATTGACGCACGCTTTAGTTGTTCTGAACAGTTCCCAGAAACCTCCTCTTCCTGGGTGCAGAGATGACACGCGAGGTCCTTGCGTGTGTGTGAGACTGAAGAAGCTCTTGAGCACGCTGCACCAGTCGCGCCTGTGACCTTCCTAACTGCCTTTCACATCTGCCTGTGCTTTGTAGATAAACACCAGAGAAAACAACTGTGTATATCTAGTCTTTGCTTCACGGGAAAATGAAGATAAGGGATTTTTTGGAAAGAGCACTGCATATATTACCTTATGTCCAGTGGGTGCTCAATCAATTTTAATTATTCAATTATGAATGGGAGGAAAGATAAGAGATGCAAAATTATTTCTGGAAAAGAAGACATCTGGCTTGGCGGTGTGACTGGGAGTCCACGTCCAGGTTAGGGGCTGGCTTGCCGGCCCTGGAGCACGCGCATGGAAATCCACAGCTCTTGGTTTATTCTTTTGAGAAAAGGGAAGGAGCCAGAAGTAAAAGGAAGGAAGAGCCCTTTTTCCTCCCTTTCTATGAATCTTCTTTTATAAACAATTTAGTAAAGCTTTTGGCAGGATAGAATCTGCAGGCATTGGGCTTACTTTTGGGTTTTCATTATTCAGGAAATGGATAATCTGTTTCTGCATAATATTTTCCACCCAAATATTTCTTTTAGGAAAAATAATTAGGAAGAAATGAGCATTCTGGTCCATCGAAGACCCAGGGAAGCAGGTGAGGCAATGGCCTCTTTTAGCTGCTGACTTGTCATTACTGCGTGGTGTAATGGAATGGCCTTAGAATGTCATTTTGGGTGTGGATTTTCAAATCCTAGTAGCTTTTCTTATAGACAATGTTGTCCAAAGGCTTTGAGGGCTGAAGCAGAAGCTGTTACACAGAGTGATTTTTTTTTGTTTGCTCTTTTTCTCATCTGATCTTGGAAGGAAACAGTGTTGGCAAAGATGAGATGTCCTTCTCCTGATTCCCCCCTGCCACGTGTGGGACATGACTCACCTGAGAAGCTTTGAGGCTCATGGCAGCTACTCTCCAAAGATTGCCCCTTCCCCAGTGAAGCAAAACCTCCAGAAACTGAGGACTTGTTGGGTCCAGGCTGGTTAACAGAATGAAGGAGAAATGCCCGTGCTAGACTTTCGAAGTGCATTTAGAAGCCATGTGGATTTTGCTTCTTCTGGTGAAAGCCAGCCACCCTAGTCAGACTGGCCTGAGACCACACCTTGCAAGGATGTCCAAAATAGCCCTGTGGAGGGGCTGTGTGGAGAGAGAGGTGTCTGAGCACCACCCAGCAGGGCCAGCCATGTGAGTGTCCAGCACGGATGGCCAGCCCAAGCCTAGAATTTAGGTGATTTTAGCTTCATCTGTCAACTGCATGAGAGAACTCAAGGGAGAAAACTGCTCAGCTAAGCCTCATCAACTAGAGAATGCAAGAAGCCCTAATGATTTGTTTAGGGCCACTGAGTGCTAGAAAGGTTTGTTGTGTCATGATAGGTAATGGAAACAGGCTTATAAGCAGGTGGGTGGATGGTTCCAGGGCAGCTGAAGTGTAAAGAGGGAATGACTTAGAGTCATTTGAGTGTGCTCAGTGGGTTGTAGTGTGAAGAATGAAGTGATGGCTTGAAGACTGGACTGTCTTCAGATCCTGTGTTCAGGGGGAGGATCCTCTTCCTGCTCTGGGACCTCCCATCTGTCTTCTCTGTATTCTAGGCTTTTGGTCTCTATAGATATTTACCACTTAGTATTACAAATAATTTTTCTCTAGATACAATCTCTGACCCCAAATTATTCTTTTTGTTTCTTTGAGACAGATCTCACTATGTTGCCCTTGTTAGAGTGCTGTGGCATCACAGCTCACAGCGACCTTCAACTCTTGTGCTTAAGCGATTCTCTTGCCTCAGCCTCCCAAGTAGCTGGGACTATAGGCGCTCATCACAATGCCTGATGATTTTTTGGTGTAGTTTTCATTGTTGTTTTGTAGGCCTGGGCTGGGTATGTGACCGGCACCCTAGCTGCTGAGCTACAGCTACCTAGCCCCCCAATTTATTCTTAAATATGTAAATCTGTTTAGTTCTATATAGTTAACAGATACAAATGTGTGCTATAAATGCATTTTTTGAGTAATGTAAGAAATGAATCATATATATGTATATGTGTATATGTATATATATATTTTTTTTCCTTTTTTTTTTTTTGGAGACAGATCTCACTCTGTCAGCTGGTCTAGAAAGCAATGGCATTGTCATCATAGCTCATTGTAACCTCAAAATCCTGGGCTCAAGCAATTCTCCTACTTCAGCCTCCCAAGTAGCTGGTATTATAGGCATTTACCACCATACTTGGCTAATTTTTCTATTTTTTGTAGCAATAAAATCCCACTATGTTGCTGGTCTCAAATTCCAGACCCCAAGCCATCCTTCTGCCTCCACCTTCCAAAGTGGTAGGATAACAGGCATGACCCACCACATCCGGTCAGTCATTTATATTTCACATATAATAATACTTATTCGTCAACGATGTTGCACATTTCCTTAAATGAGTATAATAGGGTGGGAGGGGTCTCACAAATAGAAAGTTGCCTATTGACAGACTCTACAGAAAAATATCATCTAGATTAAGAGAAATGCTAAAACTATTCAACACAATCAACATCAATCCCACCACACCCTGTCATCACTGTAAAGAGATGTTACATGACAAGTTCTGAGGTTGCAATGAGACATTAGACACAACCCCTGACCTCAGTAAAGTTAGACTCTAGTTGAGAGGTGATGGCCCTGGTGATAATCAATATCTACCAGGTGCTTATTATGAGCACTGTGGTAAGCCCTTTATGTGTTTATTCATTTAATCCTCATAACAACCTGTCAAGCAGATATTATCATTTTGAGGTTATAAATTAGAAAAATTGAGAAAAAGAGTTTCTATAATTACCCGAGATGATTCAGTTAGTGGTGGTGGTAAGCAGGTGAGGCCAAGGCAGTGTTGCCCTGCGTTCTGTAAAACATGTTTTTGTTTCTTTTTGGATGAGTTAGCAGATGCTCTCTGCCTCGTGATGTTGAAATGTGGTTTCTGGACCAGCCGCCTCAGCACCTCCTGGACCTTGTTAGAAACACAACAGAACCTTGACCCTCACCCTAGACTCACTGAAGCAGGCAGTGAGAAAAGACCTCCAGGCAATTTGAAGGCACATTGAAGTGTAAGAAGCACTATTCTGGAAAGTAAGTGCTGCAGGACTTCCAAGGGAGGACTTCTTGTGACCTTCAAAGGGGGGAGAGTTGATCACCTGCCTTGAGAACCGGGTGACATGACTACAGGAAGCGGGGACTCATTTTGCCAATTAAGAACCTATGGCATGGTCATGTAAAAGGAAGATGTAAAAAATGGTCTTTTAATGTATTTGCTTTTTTAAAAATCTGAAAAATGCGGTTAGGTCAGAGAGATGCATGATTCATTGAGTGGGCAGACTTTCAAGGCCCAGACTAGTTTTTATTCTCTCTCTGAAACCCCTGTGATGTCCCACGTCACTCACCCTGGCACATTATGTGCCATTATCTTTCACAACTCTTAGCCTTCTTTCAGTTTACTGGAACTCATTTTGATGCTAGCTTAATGTCTGTTTCCACCACTAGAAGTTGAGCTTAATGAGCAAGGATCTGTATCTATTTTGTGAATTGCCGTGTCTCTGGGATCCAGCACAATGCCAGATATACACTAGGTGCTCGTTTAGTGTTTCCGAATGAATGACAAAGCTTGCTTTGTAAAATCGGCTTCCCTGATCCCTGCCAGGAGAGACAGCATATCTCCGGACTGCGTAAGGGATTAGTGACAGGTGCTTTGCGGCTGGTCCTTTGTAGCAGGACCTGGTGGCAGAAGAAGTGGTACCGTGTGGTGTTCTACATTGAAAATTCTGGAGTGGCTGTGTCAGCCAGATTTGTAGGGATCCCCAAAACAAGCCAGCTGAAGAACTGAGAAGGATAAGTGATGCCTCATAATGGAGTAAAACTTCCTGGGTAAATAGAATTGTGCTATTTTATGCCTCAGTTGTCATAAGGTCAAAATGTTCTTCCGGCATTTCTTTCTTTCTCCTTTCTTGTCGAACATAAGGTTGAAGATAAAAACAACAGCACGAACGACAATCAAAGTATTGCATTTTCAAATCCGTCAAGACATTTAAATGAAGGGACATCTTAATTGCCTTACCCATTCTTTAATTTTTATTCTGTGCTTCATGTCTTATTAATCCCACTTGGAAGTAGCCTTCTGTCACTTTAATATGGGCTCGTTCACATTTCAGAATCATCCTATATAACCTAATCTCTGGAAATTTAGCTTTTGCAGTTGTTAATAATAATATGATATGATTAATTTCCAAAGACTCTCATTAGTGATACTATTCATTTCAAATCCTCATTAACCTGTCAGATAAGCTTTCGATTCTCCACTGCTAGAATCAAGGCAGGTTCCAACGAGCTTTAATTACTTGGAATGAAGTGTTGCACGTTATCTTTCAGTATTTGTAGGTTCAGGGATTGATAGCACTTGGCTTAAATTTGGTCTTAGAAATATATTTTTATAATCTGTTGGGTTGAAGGACTACTTGCAGACCAGGGAAAAGTAAGATTGTAATATAGCAGGAAGATTTGATCTTTTTCTGAATGCTCTACCTGGCCCTGTTAGGATAAAATCTCTTCCCACACTTATGACAATCTTGATTATGTCATGCACAGACACTTGTGGATGTCAGAAATGTGGCACATTCAATCTCTCAGCTGATCTGGCTTTAAAGTTGCATCCAGGAAAGCGCGAGGGCTTGGTAGAGCACTAGATCATGTGAGGGGGCAGAAAGTGCAAATTGGTCTTGCTTGTTTTTACTTTTGAGTCCTGAGATGGCACTAATGGTGATGAAGCTCGTCTAGGACCATTAGCATCCATGCGTGTGGTGTCTGTAAAGTCTGAGAATGCTCACCTTGCAGTAGTCTCGTCTCAGACATTTCTTTTAGAAAAGAGAATTTCACATTGGCTGTGGTGGCTTACATCCGTAATCCTAGTACTCTGGGAGGCTGAGGTGGGTGGGGATTGCTTGAGCTCAGGAGTTTGAGACCAGTGTAAGCAAGAACAAGAGCCTGTCTCTACTAAAAATAGAAAAATTAGCTGGGCATGGTGGCATGTACCAGCTAATTTTTAAAGAGGATCGCTTAAGCCTAAGAGTTTGAGGATGCTGTGATCTATGACACCACCACACTCTAATGAGGATGACAGAGTGAGACTCTGCCTCAAAAAAAAAAAAAAAAAAAGAATTTCTAGAAGATGCATGGCCGGAAAGTGCCAAGTGGGAGTCTGCCGCTAGACAGGGTTTGATAATTTGGGGAACAACAATCTTTCACAAGATAAATGGAGATATATACATTGCCACACTTGTGTGAAATGACCTATATTGGTTTTAAACCTTCATTTTTATACCCACAGTAATTTGTGGCTAGTTGACTGTGCAGAGGTTCAGGCAATCCAGGGCAATTGACCTTTTGTCCCAGGTACTTCCTAGAAAGCCTCAGGAAGGAGGTGGAGGGGGGGTAGTCTGGAGTCTAAAGAGGGATGTCCCCCAAGAAGCAGCATATTCTCATTACTTTGTTTTCAAAAGAACGATTTTTACAGAAAAATTATAAACCATTAAAATTGGTTCATAATCATAAATATAGAAATTTAGAAATTATAAATTTAGAAAATATAAATCAGCAGGAAGAAAAAAAATAAAGTGTTTGTATAAATCCAGAAAGAATCACCTCCTCTTTTGGTGACCTTGCTGTCACTCTCCCTGTGTCTTCCTTTGTGTAAATGCGCATGTGTGTGCCACCTACGTGCACACAGACACATGCAGAGTAAGGTCACAAAACTGCATAAACTCAGCTTCCTCACACAAAATGTATCTTTATTTATGTGTAACTGATTTGATCTTGCCCATGACACCCTACACACTGCCTGTGGGAACAAAAACTTAATTTTAGTCTCGTCAGATAAACTCAGTCTGATCTGAGGCAAACATTTCAAAAAGTGTCTTGGGATGACTCAGTCTTTTCCTGTTTGACTTTTCTCGAAGAGAATGTCTGGGTAATGCATATGACCCCATGGCAGGTGGAAGAAGAGGTCTCTGGGTCTTTGGTGGCAGGACCTGCACCTTATGTGGGTGATCTGTGAGGTGCTGTAGTTCTTAGGAGGCACTTTCAGGTCACAAATAGCTATCCCCTCTAGGCTTATTCGCTCATAGCACAAGGAAGTTTCTTCATCCAGACCACAGCCCTCTGGTCTCTTCAGAGAAGTCTCATCTCCTGTGTCCCATTGTCACTAAATCTGGCTCCCTGGTTCTTCGTGCATAAACCCCAGGCAGCTCAGAGCTCTTCTCCCTGCCCTGGCCATATTGGAAATCTTGCTGGGCTGGTTGGAACTTTACATCCATAGAGAATGGGTGGGGGAAGCCCAACCGTTTGAAAATACTGTAACAAGTCATCCTGGGATTTAGAAATTACTTTAAGTACTGCTTGGAACGAGAAAGGAGGGGTCTAACAATTGAGGGCAGTTAAACTGTCTTTTTCTGGACAGGCTCTATACTGCTTTGTAAATTTTACATTACCTGCTTTGCCCTCTCATCTGGGTCAAGATTTGTTCTTATAGAATGTTACCAGGGCAACAATGCCTCCGGCTTTTCAAGGTATTTCAGGAGTGACTGAAGAGCTCTCTCCATCTGCTGGTGAAGCTACTTGGGAATAAGAGAGAGGCCTTATGTCAATTTGTTTCTTATTAAAATCACATTAATAAGCATCACTCATGTAAATCTTGCAGGCAAACAGTAATTCTCTGGCTCGCACTTCTATATTTTCAAACACAGAATTCTCTGTCTACATGACCACACATTACTGCAGCTCAACTCTCCAAAGACAAATAGGTTAATTCACTTTACTTGTTCTGTGTCCTCTGAAAGTCACGAGTCAGTTTGGTTTAAGTGGCCATTGGAGACCATCTGGAGAAGCGTGGATCCTTTCAGACTTCGTGGTGGAGTGCGTCCTGTGCATCTGGTTGTATATGGACTGATATTTGGGATAATTAAATGAGGTATTTTTTTGACAGGCAGTAAGAAGTCACCCTTGGGTCAGGATGGAGAAGGAAATAATGGAGGAAGCTAGAGACCACCCTGGTGGTCTGCACCCAGCCTGGGAGGAACAAACTGCAAGAGTAATTCTGTTCTGGGTCCAACAGACGGCGGAGTAGCCTACAATCGAGGCCAGAGGGAGGAGCTGGATAGAATGGGGGTAGAAAGTTAGAAGGCTTTGCCAGTCCCACAGATATACTGTGACTTTTTCAGTGGTTGTGTTTGAAGGATAAATGAAGAATTTGAGTTTTGCATTGGTAAGTTGAATTGCGTTTGTATCATGCCCCCACTCCCTTAAGAAAACAAATCTTTGTTAGTATACTTACAAAATAATAGCATATAGCTATGAGCCAGGCTGAACTTGATAGCAGAAATGCCAGACAGGGAAAGGGGAGCTTGTGGTTTTCTGACTTTGACTTTAATCGAGTCGTCTTGATTATGTGGCTCAAGGAATGAGAAGCTTGATTAAATGACTTTAGTTCATTGAAGTCTTTAAATAGCTGAATATGTAATTTGCAATTTTACCTACTCACCTGTGAGTTACCATGGTGATAAAGTATATACTGAAATGACTTTTGACATTAATTTTATTATTTTAATTTACATTCTGTGAAACAATAGCACTTCCCTACCAATGTACTTCATTTGAAGGTAACTGAGGAAGAATAAATGTACTCACATCCCCAGAGTAGTTATGGATTATGGTATATTAAGGAGAAAAGGTTAAGACCGATTCATCCATCATCCAAATTAAGCTTTAAATTGGTATAGGCAGTTGGGTTAAATGGGTTCTCTTGAAACAGGTATCTATCTGGCCTTCTGACCTGTAGATGGGTGGTATTTGGTCCTCAGATAAGTTACGTTCAACTCCATACTGCAGGACATGTTAAAATGAGCTGATAGCACTATAGCTCCCTGAGCTTAGCATTTCAGTTCAAGATTGAGCTATACTTGCCTTATATTTTGCTGGCAACTTTTGGCTATGAAAAATAGGCCTTGGTTGAAATGTAATGGTTTAGTTACTATTCTAGAAACATTTACTCATGAACAACAGAAACATGGAGAACTTTGGACAATAATCTTTTATCTAATGGTAGATGTGTGATAAAAAGGTAAAATAAGGAGATAACAGGAAACCCCCTTTTTTGGTTATGATTGCCATTAATACCATGGACGCTAATGGTCAGTGTTAATAAGGACCTAGAACTTCATACTTTTTTGGAAATGATTCCATGCAGAATCTCCCAAGGATTGGAGTTGGAATGAAGTTTACCTGTGTCTTATGACGTAGGCATTGGGCCCTGGCTGCATTACTATCTCTGCTCTTGACCATGCCTGACTTTAAGGATGTCCATATTGCCTCTTTGTCTCTCGGCTATGTGCAAATTTGTTGAGAATTTAACTTTTTCTTTTTAAAATTCTTTCTGTGAGAGGATTATTATAATTACTTCTTTTGCTTTTGACTAATAAGGGAAACTGAGTCGTATTTCTACCATGTTCTATAATGGTGCATATTTTCTTTTAAATTTGAGTATGAACATGCGTAAGAAATATTTTAGATCTAGCTAATACCTTGTTTTGTCAGTTCTGTGCAAAAAATACTCTTAAAAAGAGATCATATATTTTAGTGGTGTACATAATGCCTGTAAGCTATAAATAGTGATGGAAAACAAGAATCCAGCTCTCTTTTCTTAAATTCCTGAGCATTTATCTCAGAAGCCAATCAAAGAAAAATTGAACTCAGTATACCCAGCTACGTATTAGTTATTTATTAAGAAGCTAATTCAAATTTTGCCATAAAGTCCTCACATTGATTATTTTTCCATCTAACCACTCACATAGCCAACAGCAAATAATCAAGCCCCAAAATAATTGATAGTCACAGGGAATGAATGATATTAAAAGGTAGAAAATAAATGTACCTATCAGCCAACAGAAATAAAACCAATAAACAACAAAAACAGTAAAGAAAATATTAATTCAGGCGACCCCCTTTCTGTTTGCCTTAGGAATCACGAGTAGCAATTTGAAATCCCTTTTTTCTCCTGGGAAGAAGTGCTGCCTAGAATATGATATAAACTATACTGATCAAATAAAGAGGGGAGCCTGAGGCTAAAACAGGGAGAAAGAAGTTGCAACAAAGAAAAACAGCTAGTTGTATGAAATGGTACATTTATACACCAGCAAAGTAAAATTAGAAATCTCCCCCACATAAATGTTATATCAGTTGCAGAAGAAAAATGGCTGTATCACAGAGACCAGACTTGGCAAAAGAGGCTTACATAAAATAGAGATTATTTCAAACAGTTCCCAGAGCATGTCGCTCTCATATGCATGTACATATTTAGGTTTTGATCATGATGTAATAATATTAATTTTGTTACATAGTATATAGAGTTGCCAGAAATAAGATGAATGTTTTAGGAAGATTGTAATGATAAAGAATATGAAAATGTATATCTTGGAATAAAAATTTTGATATAGATTATTAAATTTAAACAGGGCTTTGACATTCTTCTTTGGAAACGTAAAGCTCTTGATTCAGGTACCCCGTGGTTTTGTGAGTATCGTTGAGCTTAGGAAAGTGTAACCAATGACAAAATGAAATATTGCAGGGGTGTGCTTTGGACGTGATGAATTAGTTATCGCAGAAGTTCCCATTAGAAATTCAATGTCATCTATTAGGGAGGCCTCTGTGCCTTGGTTTAGATGGGTTCTGAAAGGCAACTGATAAGTAAAATTTTGTAAATTAAATCAGTGTGCTTGTCATTTGTGGTTCATCATTTTGTGAAACCAGAGTCCCTTTGTAATGTCAATGTTTAGACCTAAAATATCTAATTGATTAGATTTTCTAAATCAGATGTTATTAGAGTAAATCACAAAAATATTGCTGAAAGCAATTTGAATGTCTGCAAGAATACTAGAAGGACCAAGAGGGAAGATAATTATAGGAAATCATGAATGATTCACATTATAGTCAATAAACTGTAAACAAGATTTTATGAGTGCTCGACCTTTGCACAACTGGCAGTCACTTCACTTTTCTCCCTTCCTCAAGCCAAACTCTTTGGATTCTCAGTTCGTATTTTAATCTGTCAACAGGACTTTTTAAATCACTCCTTCCCATTTGAAACCCTCTTTAAGACATCACCTTCTGCTAGAATTCCTTATTTTACTGAGACCTCCTTTTCCATGTCCCTTCCTGGTTGTATGTGTCTCAACATTGGTATGTCCAGGCTTAGTCCACTTCTATTTGCCCTCATGTGCTTGATGGTCTTGTTGGACCTTTCACCTTTAATTAGCGTGTATGTGTGAGCTGCATTACTTTCACCCCTAAGCTCCAGACTCGTGTGTGTAGGTACATAGTAGTCCACATCTCTACTAGGATGTCAAATAAGCATCTTGGGCTTAATATGTGCAAAACCAAATGCCTGATTCCTCCCCTTTCCCATACCTGCTCTTTGATGTTGTTTCATTTGTAAATAAAAACTTCATCCTTTTATCTACTGAAGCTCCAAACCGAGTCACTCCTGAGTCCTAATTCTCATACCCCATACCTAATGCACTAGCAAAGTCCCACCTTGACAATGTCAGATTGACTTAAAATATTAACTTGCCTGTGTTATTGCAATGCCTTCTAACCCAACGTCCTGCTTCCTATCTTATCCACTTAGAGTTTGGTTCCCTCAAAGCAGCATTTTTTTTGTTTTTTAATTGTAAGCAAGATCAAGTCACTCCTGTTCTCTATCCAAATTCTTTCAATCACTTTTTGTGTCACTCAAAGTAAAATACCAAGTCTTCTATCAGCCTGCATGGCCATGTATGATCTGATTTCCTTCCTTATATGGCTGCTCTTGTCTAGCTGCAAACTTTTTGCTATCATGCCAGGGTCACTCCCACCTCACAGCCCCCGCACCCTTGGTCTTGACCTTCTTCTTCCAGATGTCCTCATGGCTACATCCTGTCTTCACTCACATGTCATCTTCTCCATCAGGTCTTCGCCCAATTGAAATTGCAATTTCCACTCCCACACTCTCTTACCCTGTTCTTACTATTTTCAATAGCACTTGTCACAATCAGAACGTTTTATTTTGTTTAACACCCATTATCTCCCATTCTAATGTACATTCCAGGAAGAAATTATTGCCTTTTCCTTTCTACACTACTGTATTCTCACCACCCAAAGAGATGCTTGATGTATAGAACCTCACATATAGCTTTTGTTGAATGAATAAGTGTACAGATGGTCCTTAACATTACTTTGAATATTTAAAGGATTTAACCTACATGTACATTCTTTTGAGAGATGTAACCTTTGCGACCGATCGATGTAGGTAAATTGGAGTCTGAGGAAAATAAATGCAACACCAGGATGTGGCCAAGGCATTTGATTGCTCATCCCACAGCTGTTTCTCCTTTGTTGGTGAAAGACTTCTGATTTTATGATAGTCAGACTGACTCCTCTTTAGCCTTGGAATGAATTATGATTAATTTAAGACAATCATGAAAATATCCTTCCTCTTTGCCCTGTGACTAAATAAACAAGTTCTTAATCAATGTGATGTAGGAAAGTTTCTGGGAAATTTTTTCTACCCTCATAAAATAGTGAATGAAGCATAGGAGTAGGTCTTTGTTCGGCCCTCTCCTTGCTTCTTGCTTTTGATGTTACTTTTTGGGGATGAAATGCTTGGAGCCAACCTGTAACCATGAAGGAAGCATTTAACAAGTACTGAGTGACAATGCCTGGGCAGAAAAGTTGAGTGTTGCTATTGTCAACCTCAGAACAACCTGCCTCTAGAATACTGATAAGTGAGGCAATGAATGTTTGGATTGCTCAGGCCACTCTTCATTGAGTATTATTTTAAACTGTGCTAAAATTATTCTATCTGATACAGAGGGCTTGAAAAAGTAAAGACAGAACACTCATTGGAATAAACCTCAATTGTAGCAATTTACTCAAGGAAAACAAACATATCATTGTTTTATCGAAGGAATCCTGGGATCATTTAAAATCTCAGAGTCTGCAGGATGATTATCTTTCCCTGAAGTTTCCTCTCTGGTTTTAGATCTCTGTATAGAAAATAAAATATCATGAAGCAGCATATGGAATAGTGCTGCACTTGCTTCCAATTCTAGGTGGTGCAACCCTGTATTATTGCACTTTGTAGCCATTTAGTTTTTTACAAATTGAAGTTTTGTGGCAACCTTGTGTCCAGTAAGTCTGTTGGCGCCATTTTTCCAACAGCATGTGTTCACTTCGTGTCTCTGTGTGACATTTCTCACAATATTTCAAACTTATTATATCTGTCATGATGATTCATGATCAGTGATCTTTGATATTACTATTGTAATTGTTTTAAGGTACCATGAACTGCACTCATATGTATAAGATGGTAATCTAATCAATGGATGTGTGGATTGGACTGGCTATTTTTCCATATCTCTCCCTCTCCTCAGGCTTCCCTTGCCCCGAGACACAACAATATTGAAAATAGTCCAAATAATAAACTTACGATGGCCTCTAAATGTTCAAGTGAAAGGAAGGGTCCCATATGTTTCACTCTAAAGCAAAGCTAGAAATGATTTTGCATAGTGAGCAAGGCATGTTAAAAGCTTAAACAGGCTGAAAACTAGGCCGTTTACGCCAAATTGCTAGATAAACTGTGAATGCAAAGAAAAAGTTCTCAAAAAAATTAAAAGTGCTACTCCAGTGGACACACAAATAATAAGAAAATGAAACAAATTATTACTGATATTAAGAAAGTTTGACTAGTTTGGTTAGAAGATCAAACCAGCTATAACATTCTCTTAAGCCAAAACTTAATCCAGAGCAAGGCCCTGATTCTCTCAGTTCCATGAAGGCTGAGAGACATGAGGAAGGTTCCAAAGAAAAGTCAGAAGCTAGCAGAAGTTTGATTCATTAGGTTTAAGGAAAGAAGCTGTCTCCATAACATCAAGGACAAGGTGAAGCTGATGTGGAAGCTACACCAAGTTATCTGGCAGATCTAGCTAAGGTCGTTGATGCAAGAGGCTGCACTAAACAGCAGGTTTTCGATGTAGAGGAAACAGCCTTCTGTTGCATGAAGTTGCCATTTAGGACTTCCATAGCTAGAGAGAAGTCAACATCCAGTTACAAATCTTCAAAAGAAAGGCTGACACTCATGTCAGGTGCTAATGCAGCTTGTGACTTTATGTTGAAGCCAATGTTCATTTACCTTTCTGAAAGCCCGAAGGCCCTAAGAATTATGCTAAATCTATTCTGTCTGTGCTGTATAATTGGAACAGCAAAGTCTGGATGACAGCGCGCATGCACACACACATACATACATATGTACATACGTATAGCACGGTTTACTGAAATATTTAAAGCCCACTTTTGAGTTCTGCTCAGAAAAAGAGATTACTTTTAAAATATTACTACTCAGATAGAGTGCATCTAGTCACCGATGAATGCTGTTTTCATGTGTGCAAGCACAATATCCATTCAGCCCATGGGATCAAGGGGTGATCTTGACTTTCAAGTCTTATCGAAGAAATACATTTCATAAAGACTGTAACTGCCAAAGATAAGTTTACCATAGACATGTGGATTTATTTCTGGGTTCTCTACTGTGTTCCATTGGTTTATGCATCTGGTTTTTATGCCAGTACCATGCTTTTTAGATGACTATAGCTCTCTAGTATAATTTGAAGTCAGGTCATGTGATTGCCCCAGTTTTATTCTTTTTGCTCAGAATGGCTTTGGCTATTCTGAGTCTTTTGTGATTCTACATAAATTTTAGATTTTTGCCCCCTATTTTTGTTGAAGAACATCATTAGTATTTTGAAGGGGATTGCATTGAATTGGTAAATTGTTTGCAATCTCCTTCAAATTCTTTCATCAATATTTTATACTTTTCATGGTAGAAATCTTTTACTTCCTTTTTTTTTTATTGTTGGGGATTCATTGAGGGTACAATAAGCCAGGTTACACTGATTGCAATTGTTAGGTAAAGTCCCTCTTGCAGTCATGTCTTGCCCCCATAAAGTGTGACACACACCAAGGCCCCACCCACCTCTCTCCTTCCCTCTTTCTGTTTCCCCCACCATAACCATAATTGTCATTAATTGTCCTCATATCAAAATTGAGTACATAGGATTCATGCTTCTCCATTCTTGTGATGCTTTATTAAGAATAATGTCTTCCAGGTCCATCCAGTTTAATACGAAGGATGTAAAGTCTCCATTTTTTTTTAATGGCTTAATAGTATTCCATGGTATACATATACCACAGCTTGTTGATCCATTCCTCGCTTGGTGGGCATTTAGGCTGTTTCCACATTTTGGCGATTGTAAATTGAGCTTCAATAAACAGTCTAGTACAAGTGTCCTTATGATAAAAGGATTTCTTTCCTTCTGGGTAGATGCCCAGTAATGGGATTGCAGGATCAAATGGGAGGTCTAGCTTGAGAGCTATGAGGTTTCTCCATACTTCCTTCCAGAAAGGTTGTACTAGTTTGCAGTCCCACCAGCAGTGTAAAAGTGTTCCCTTCTCTCCACATCCACGCCAGCATCTGCAGTTTTGAGATTTTGTGATGTGGGCCACTCTCACTGGGGTTACATGATATCTCAGGGTTGTTTTGATTTGCATTTCTCTAATATATAGAGATGATGAACATTTTTTCATGTGTTTGTTAGCCATTCGTCTGTCGTCTTTAGAGAAAGTTCTATTCATGTCTCTTGCCCATTGATATAAGGGATCGTTGGCTTTTTTCATGTGGATTAATTTGAGTTCTCTATAGATCCTAGTTATCAAGCTTTTGTCTGATTGAAAATATGCAAATATCCTTTCCCATTGTGTAGGTTGTCTCTTTGCTTTGGTTATTGTCTCCTTAGCTGTACAGAAGTTTTTCAGTTTAATGAAGTCCCATTTGTTTATTTTTGTTGTTGTTCAATTGCGATGGCAGTCTTCTTCATGAAGTCTTTCCCCAGGCCAATATCTTCCAGTGTTTTTCCTATGCTTTCTTGGAGGATTTTTATTGTTTCCTGCCTTAAATTTAAGTCCTTTATCCATCTTGAATCAATTTTTGTGAGTGGGGAAAGGAGTGGGTCCAGTTTCAGTCTTTTACATGTAGACATCCAGTTCTCCCAACACCATTTATTGAATAGGGAGTCTTTCCCGCAAGGTATGTTCTTGTTTGGTTTATCAAAGATTAGGTGGTTGTAAAATGTTAGTTTCATTTCTTGGTTTTCAATTCGATTCCAAGTGTCTATGTCTCTGTTTTTGTGCCAGTACCATGCTGTCTTGAGCACTATGGCTTTGTAGTACAGACTAAAATCTGGTATGCTGATGCCCCCAGCTTTATTTTTGTTACAGAGAACAGCCTTAGCTATACGGGGTTTTTTCTGGTTCCATACAAAATGCAGAATCATTTTTTCTAAATCTTGAAAGTACGATGTTGGTATTTTGATAGGAATGGCATTGAATAGGTAGATTGCTTTGGGAAGTATAGACATTTTAACAATGTTGATTCTTCCCATCCATGAGCATGGTATGTTCTTCCATTTGTTAATATCCTCTGCTATTTCCTTTCTGAGGATTTCATAGTTTTCTTTATAGAGGTCCTTCACCTCCTTCATTAGGTATATTCCTAGGTATTTCATTTTCTTTGAGACTATGGTGAAGGGAGTTGTGTCCTTAATTAGCTTCTCATCTTGACTGTTATTGGTGTACACAAAGGCTACTGACTTGTGGACATTGATTTTATATCCTGAAACATTACTGTATTTTTTGATGACTTCTAGGAGTCTTGTGGTTGAGTCTTTGGGGTTCTCTAAGTATAAGATCATGTCGTCAGCAAAGAGGGAGAGTTTGACCTCCTCTGCTCCCATTTGGATTCCCTTTATTTCCTTGTCTTGCCTAATTGTATTGGCTAGAACTTCCAGCACTGCGTTGAATAGTAAAGGTGACAGAGGACAACCTTGTCTGGTTCCAGTTCTAAGAGGAAAAGCTTTCAGTTTTACTCCATTCACTAATATATGGCCTGTGGGTTTGTCATAGATAGCTTCAATCAGTTTTAGAAATGTGCCACCCATGTCTATACTCTTCAGTGTTCTAATTAGAAAAGGATGCTGGATTTTATCAAATGCTTTTTCTGCATCTATTGAGAGGATCATGTGATCTTTATTTTTGCCTCTGTTAATATGGTGGATAACGTTTATGGACTTGCGTATGTTAAACCAGCCTTGCATCCCTGGGATGAAGCCTACTTGATCACGATGAATGACTTTTTTGATGATAAGCTGTAATCTATTGGCTAGGATTTTGTTGAGAATTTTTGCGTCTATGTTCATGAGTGAGATTGGTCTGAAATTCTCCTTTTTGGTTGGGTCTTTTCCTGGTTTTGGTATCAGGGTGATGTTTGCTTCATAGAATGTGTTGGGGAAGATTCCTTCTTCCTCAATTTTTTGGAATAATTTCTGCAGTACAGGAATAAGCTCTTCCTTGAAGGTTTCATAGAATTCTGGAGTGAAGCCATCTGGACCAGGACATTTTTTGGTTGGAAGCTTTTTTATTGTTTCTTTGATCTCAGTGCTTGAAATTGGTCTGTTCAGGAGCTCTATTTCTTCCTGGCTGAGTCTAGGTAGAGGGTGTGATTCCAAATATTGATCCGTTTCTTTCACATTGTCAAATTTCTGGGCATAGAGTTTCTGGTAATATTCAGAGATGATCTCTTGTATCTCTGTGGGGTCAGTTGTTATTTCCCCTTTATCATTTCTGATTGAGGTTACTAGAGATTTTACTTTTCTATTCCTCATTAGTCTGGCCAATGGTTTATCTATTTTATTTATTTTTTCAAAAAACCAATTCCTTCTTTCATTAATTTTCTGAATGATTCTTTTGTTTTCAATTTCATTGATCTCTGATTTGATTTTGGATATTTCTTTTCTTCTACTGAGTTTAGGCTTAGATTGTTCTTCTTTTTCCAATTCCATAAGATCTCTTGTGAGATTGTTGATGTGCTCTCTTTCTGTTTTTCGAATGTAGGCATCTAAGGTGATGAATTTTCCTCTCAAAACTGCTTTTACAGTATCCCACAGGTTTTGGTAGCTTGTGTCTTCATTGTTGTTATGCTCAAGGAAGTTAATGATGTCCTGTTTTATTTCTTCCTGCACCCATCTGTTATTCAACAGAAGATTGTTTAGTTTCCATGCCTTTGGGTGGGGTCGAGCATTTTTGTTAGAGTTGAGTTCCACCTTTAGTGCCTTATGGTCTGAAAAGATACAAGGTAAAATTTCAATTCTTTTGATTCTCTTGATATTTGTATTGTGTCCCAGGATATGATCAATTTTGGAGAATGTTCCATGGGGTGATGAGAAGAATGTATATTCTTTGTCTTTGGGATGGAGTGTTCTATATGTGTCTATCAAGCACAGTTGTTCTAGGGTCTCATTAAGTCTCTTATATCCTTGTTTAATTTCTGTCTAGAGGATCTGTCCAGCTCTGTAAGAGGAGTGTTAAGGTCCCCTGTAATTATGGTATTATCAGATATCATATTGCTCAGACTGAGTAAGGTCTGTTTCAAGAATCTGGGAGCATTTAAGTTGGGTGCATAGATATTTAGAATTGAAATGTCTTCTTGTTGTAGTTTTCCCTTGACCAATATAAAGTGACCATCTTTGTCTTTTTTGACTTTAGTTGCTTTAAATCCACATGTATCTGAAAATAAGATTGCAACTCCTCTTTTCTTCTGAATTCCATTTGCCTGAAAAATTGTCTTCCAACCCTTGACTCGGAGCTTGAATTTGTCTTTTGAAGCCAGGTGTGTTTCTTGCAGACAGCAAATGGATGGCTTGTGTTTTTTAATCCAGTCCACCAATCTATGTCTCTTCGGTGGGGAATTCAAGCCATTAACATTTATTGAGATAATTGATAAGTGTGGTAGTATTCTATTCGTCTTATTTTGTGAGAATCCATTGCTTAGTTTTATCTTTTGCATCAGTGTGGAGGTTAGGTTCTGTCCTTTAATTTCTGAGTTCTTACTTTGCTGCTGATCCATTGTGGTGGTCAGTGTGCAGAACAGGTTGAAGTATTTCCTGTAGAGCTGGTGTTGTTGTGGCGAATTTCCTCAATGTTTGTATATCCGTAAATGATTTGATTTCTCCGTCAATTTTGAAGCTCAGCTTAGCAGGGTACAGAATTCTGGGCTGGAAATTGTTCTGTTTAAGTAGATTCAGGGTAGATGACCATTGTCTTCTTGCTTGGAAAGTTTCATTAGAGAAGTCTGCGGTCACTCTGATGTATTTGCCCCTGTAGGTCAACTGGTGCTTACTCCTGGCAGCTTGCAGAATCTTTTGTTTTGTCTTGACTTTGGACAGGTTCATCACAATGTGTCTTGGAGAAGCTCGGTTAGTGTTGAGGCCACCTGGGGTCCGATAGCCCTCTGAAAGCAGTGTGTCAGAATCTTTGGTGATATTTGGGAAATTTTCTTTTATAATATTCTCTAGTATGGCTTCCATTCCTCTCGGGCATTCTTCTGCCCCTTCTGGAATTCCTATAACTCGTATGTTGGAACTCTTCATAAAATCCCATAATTCTGACAGTGAACGTTCTGCTTTCTCTCTCTTCTTTTCTGCCTCTTTTACTATCTCAGTTATCTCAAAAACTTTGTCTTCTACCTCTGAAATTCTTTCTTCTGCATGGTCTAACCTGTTGCTGCTACTTTCCATTGCATCTTTAAGTTCCCCGATTGACTGTTTCATTTAGCAAAGGGATACAAGAAAAAAGGAAGAAATATAGGACCACAAAACCATCAGAAATTCAATAATTTTAACATGGCAGTAGTAAGTTCTTACCTGTCAATAATAACATTGAATGTAAATGGACTAAACCAGCCAATCAAAAGATATAGAGTGGCTAAATAAATAAGGAAATAAGACCTAATTATGGGTTGTCTACAAGAAACCCACCTCACCTATGAAAATTCATATAGACTAAAAATAAAGCGATGGAAAAAGACAGTCCATGCAAATGGAAACCAAAAGGAAGGAGGAGTAGCTCTATTTACATCAGGTAAAATAGATTTCAAGGCAAAAACTGTAAAAAGAGACCAAGTAGACAACTATGAATATACGCCAATAAATTGGAAAACCTAGAAGAAACTGATAATTCCTTGATGCATACAACTTACCAAGATTGAACCAGGAAAAAATCCAAAACCTAATAAACTAATAACAAATAATGAGATAGAAGCAGTAATGAAAATATTCCTGTGACTACACCACTGAATGCTACTAAGCATTCAAAGAAGAACTAATACCAATCCTATGCAAACTATTTCAAAGAAATCAATGAGAGAGTACTCCCAAACTCATTCTACAAGGCCTGTATCACCCTGATACTAAAATCAGACAAAGACATAACAACAACAAAAAAAGAAAGAAAGAAAGAAAGAAAAAGAAAAGCCAATATCTCTGATGAACATAGATGTAAAAATCCTCAACAAAATGCTTCCAAACTGAATCAACATCACACTAAAAAGACAATTCATCATGATCAAGTAAATGAACTCACCAAAGACTTACAAGAAAACATTTTATAACCAATAATTTTAACCATATGGCAACTCTGTTTACAATAATAAGGAAGCAAAGAGAAATCTAAAAAAACTGTATACTTAAACTCCATTTCCCCTACTTTTTGACTTTGTTTCCATCTATATCTTTTTATACCATCTATCTCTTTAAAAGTTATTGTATTGATTATTTTTGATAGGCTTATCTTTTAGCATTCCTACTAGAAATTAAGTGGTTTATTCCCTGTGATTATAGCAGTAGATCATTTCGTATTTATTTATTTTTTATTTATTTTTTTTTTATTGTTGGGGATTCATTGAGGGTACAATAAGCCAGTTACACTGATTACAATTGTTAGGTAAAGTCCCTCTTGCAATCATGTCTTGCCCCCATAAAGTGTGACACACCCTAAAGCCCCACCCCCTCCCTCCATCCCTCTTTCTGCTTCCCCCCCATGACCTTAATTGTCATTAATTGTCCTCATATCAAGATTGAGTACATAGGATTCATGCTTCTCCATTCTTGTGATGCTTTACTAAGAATAATGTCTTCCACTTCCATCCAGGTTAATACGAAGGATGTAAAGTCTCCATTTTTTTTAATGGCTGAATAGTATTCCATGGTATACATATACCACAGCTTGTTAATCCATTCCTGGGTTGGTGGGCATTTAGGCTGTTTCCACATTTTGGCGATTGTAAATTGAGCTTCAATAAACAGTCTAGTACAAGTGTCCTTATGATAAAAGGATTTCTTTCCTTCTGGGTAGATGCCCAGTAATGGGATTGCAGGATCAAATGGGAGGTCTAGCTTGAGTGCTTTGAGGTTTCTCCATACTTCCTTCCAGAAAGGTTGTACTAGTTTGCAGTCCCACCAGCAGTGTAAAAGTGTTCCCTTCTCTCCACATCCACGCCAGCATCTGCAGTTTTGAGATTTTGTGATGTGGGCCATTCTCACTGGGGTTAGATGATATCTCAGGGATGTTTTGATTTGCATTTCTCTAATATATAGAGATGATGAACATTTTTTCATGTGTTTGTTAGCCATTCGTCTGTCGTCTTTAGAGAAAGTTCTATTCATGTCTCTTGCCCATTGATATAAGGGATTGTTGGCTTTTTTCATGTGGATTAATTTGAGTTCTCTATAGATCCTAGTTATCAAGCTTTTGTCTGATTGAAAATATGCAAATATCCTTTCCCATTGTGTGGGTTGTCTCTTTGCTTTGGTTATTGTCTCCTTAGCTGTACAGAAGCTTTTCAGTTTAATGAAGTCCCATTTGTTTATTTTTGTTGTTGTTGCAATTGCCATGGCAGTCTTCTTCATGAAGTCTTCCCCCAGGCCAATATCTTCCAGTGTTTTGCCTATGCTTTCTTTGAGTATTTTTATTGTTTCATGCCTTAAATTTAAGTCCTTTATCCATCTTGAATCAATTTTTGTGAGTGGGGAAAGGTGTGGGTCCAGTTTCAGTCTTTTACATGTAGACATCCAGTTCTCCCAACACCATTTATTGAATAGGGAGTTTTTCCCCCAAGGTAAGTTCTTGTTTGGTTTATCGAAGATTAGGTGGTTGTAAGATGTTAGTTTCATTTCTTGGTGTTCAATTCGATTCCAAGTGTCTATGTCTCTGTTTTTGTGCCAGTACCATGCTGTCTTGAGCACTATGGCTTTGTAGTACAGACTAAAATCTGGTATGCTGATGCCCCCAGCTTTATTTTTGTTACTAAGAACTGCCTTAGCTATACGGGGTTTTTTCTGGTTCCATACAAAACGCAGAATCATTTTTTCCAAATCTTGAAAGTACGATGTAGGTACTTTGATAGGAATGGCATTGAATAGGTAGATTGCTTTGGGAAGTATAGACATTTTAACAATGTTGATTTTTCCCATCCATGAGCATGGTATGTTCTTCCATTTGTTAATATCCTCTGCTATTTCCTTTCTGAGGAGTTCATAGTTTTCTTTATAGAGGTCCTTCACCTCCTTCGTTAGGTACATTCCTAGGTATTTCATTTTCTTTGAAACTATGGTGAAGGGAGTTGTGTCCTTAATTAGCTTCTCATCTTGACTGTTATTGGTGTATACAAAGGCTACTGACTTGTGGACATTCATTTCGTATTTATTTAATTACCCTTACTACAAAGTTGTACAACCTCAGATGATTTCATATTGTTCATTAATGTCTATGTTTCAGATTGAAGAATTCTTTCAGTATTCTTGTAAGTTAGGTATGGTGTTGATGAAATCCCTCCTGCTTGTCTGGGAGTCTTTTTTTCTCCTTCATGTTTGAAGGATAGTTTTGTAGAATTTATATTCTAGTGTTAAGATTTTTTCATTCATCACTTTGACTGTATTATAACACTCTCTCCTGGCTTGTAAGGTTTCCACTGAGAAATCTGCTGTCAGATATATTAAAGCTCCTTTATATATTTTTTTCTTACTTCTCTTAGGATCGTTTTTTATCCATGACATTTGGGAGTTTGATTATTAAATGCTTTGAGGTAGTCTTATTTGGATTAAATTTGCCTGTTGTTCTATGACCTTCTTGTACCTGAATATTGATATCTTTCTTTAGATTTGGAAAGTTCTCTGCTGTTATTTCTTTGAATATCTTACTATACTAATCTTTTTCTACCTCTTCTTCAAGGTCAATACCTCTTAGATTTCCTTCTTCAAGACTATTTTTTATATCTTATAGACATGCCTCATTCTTTTTGATTCTTTTTTCTTTTCTGATTGTGTATTTTCAAATAGCCTGTTTTCAAACTCTCTAATTCTTTCTTTTGCTTAATCAATTCTGCTGTTGAAGGACTCTGGTGCATTTTTCAGTTTTTCCATTAAAATTTTCAGCTCCAGAATTTCAACTTGAGTTTTTTGTTGTTTTTTTGAATTTTGCTTTCAACTGGCTTTCAATCATCTTAGTTCGAAGCTTTCTTTTAATTTTCTTTTTTTTTTTCTTTTCTTCCTTTAGTGATTCTCTTGCCCTCAGAGCCTTCCAAGTAGCTGGAACTACAGGCATCTGCCACCACACCCAGCTTTTTTTGATAGAGACGGGGGCTCACTCTGGCTCACTCCACCTCAGTCTGGTCACTCCAGCTCAGGCTGGCCTCAAACGTCTGAGCTCAGGACAATCCACCCACCTCAGCCTCCCATAGCACTAGGATTGTAGGCATGAGCCACCATACCTGGCCTCAACTTGATTTTTTATCATAATTATTTCATTGTCTTTGGTAAATTTCTCTGATAGGCTTCTAAACTTCTTCTTTGGGTTGTCTTGACATTTACTGAGCTCCTTCAGGATAGCTATTTTGAATTCTTTGTCTGAAAGATTACATATCTCCATCACTGCCTTATTTAGCTCATTTGATGCAGTCATATTTTCATGGTTGTTCTTGATGCTTATCTGTAGATGTTTGATAATGTCTGGGCATTGAAGAGTTAGGTATTATTCTAATCATCACAGTCTAGGTTAGTTTGAATTCATATTTCTTGAGAATTTTTTTCAGGTATTCAAAAGGAATTGAATGCTGTAATCAAAGTCTTTCATCGCTGTGGCCATATAAGCATGGTAGGTGTCCCAAGCCAAGTAATTCTGTGACTCTTGCAGACTCCTTATGGTACCTGGTGAACTTGGGTAAGATACATGAGAATTATTTGGATTATAACCAGTCTCTCATTTTCTTCCTTCAATCTCTGCTTGGCTGCTAAAGTTGAGGTAGGATTCATATGGGCAATTCCTTAGCTAGGACTGACCATACTAGGTCACATTTGAAACTAACCTAGTCTCACATAAAGCCCATAATTACTGCTGTGTGGCTATCTCTGATTTGCTCAACCCCCAAGGGGTCTTTAGTCTGAAGGTGGTGAATGCTGACAGGGCTGGATCCTTCCCTCCAGGGCAGCGTGTTTTCTTCTGGCCCACTGAAGGTCTAGAAATACCATCCAGAAACTAAGGCCTGGAATCAGGAGTCTGCTTGGTACTTTATTTTACTGCGGCTGAGCTAATACTGAAGTTGTTAAGCAAAGTCTGCTGAAGTATTTCCTTTCCTTTCCCAAGCAAAAGAAGTCTCTCCCTGAGTTGTACTCCCTGAAGTCGAAGGAAGGGTAACACAGGCAATGGCTTGGCAGCTGCCACTGGTGTCTTACTAGGTCACATGCACATCAAGTCCACTGGTTCTGAGCCTACACAGCCACCAGACTTGCCCATGGACGTCAGTCTTTGTGGCTTACCTACCTTATAAATTTATTCTGAGCACCAGGCCTCTTTTCATCAGCTGGTGGTGGGGCTAGCTGGAACTCAGGTTTCAATTACTGTGGTGGAAGATTTCCCTCTGGCTGTTCTAAATAAATGTTTCTTCTGTGGGTGTTGGCAGAATTCTGCCCTGTACTATGTTCTCCTATGACAAATTAGCCCTGGTTTCCTATTTAAAGTCCCACAATCACTTCATTCTCCCTCTCCTGGGCATACAGATTGTCTTTCCACCTGCTGCCCTAGCACTGCACTGCTAAGGGATAGGGAAGGGAGGCATAGGCATTGCAAGACAGTTTTTTCTGCCCTCTTCATTGCTTCTCTCCTGAAGCAGGTACTCCCTTTACTCACCTGATTTTTAGTTCTTCTGAAGGTGCTTTCTTGTGTGGATAGTTGTTGAAGTTGATATTCTGGAAAAGGGACAATCGCTGGAGTCCTGCTTGGCCATCTTGCTCTGCCCCCTTTCTCTGATCATCAGCATTTTTTAGCAATAAAGTATTTTCAAACTAAGGTATATACATTGTTATTTTAGACATAATGCTATTGCACACTCAATATATTATAGTATAGAGTAAAAACTTGACCTTTATATATAGTGGGAAACCAAAAATATTTGTGTGTCTGGCTTTCTTGTGATACTCACTTTATTGCTACAGTCTGGAAGCAAACCCACAACATCTCCTAGGTGTGCCTGTGTAATGATGAAGAGCAGACTCCATTAGCATGATTGGTCTCCCTCAAACCCTTTCTAAACTCAAAACTCAATGACATGTAGTGACCATTCCTCACCCACATAGGGAAGATCTACGTTCCACAGAGTTATTATAGTGGCCTCCTTCTCCTTAGTGGAATTTCTATTTCTCAGTATTTTTTTTTCCTTAAGTCAGCTCTAAATTCTCTGGCTTCAATAAAATAACTCTCTTATTCTAAGAGTTTCTGTACAGTGTTGTGCCCTTGTTCATGCCCAATTAAGGATCATAAAGAATAATGCAACTAATAGTAATTAGTAGCATAAAAGAAAATGATGGTTGAAAAAAGAAAAAGAAAAGAAAAGAAAAACAACCAGTAGGAGACTTCCTGGGAGAGTTTTTATTCCTATTTTGACTAGCCATATGAAAAATGTAACAGAAGTACCAACCACCTGGGATACAGTGGGGCTGGACAAATAGCAAGAATAGATGACAGTGGAGAATTCTGCAACAGTGAGGTAATGAGTTAAAAGGCCCAATGCTTTTTTATTCCATTTAATTTCAAAGGTTTAATTTTCACCATTACCAAATGGTGATTATTACATCCCCCTTGTGAACAAAGCACTGACCTAGATCCCACCACCTAGGAGCATATTATGCCAGCATGCATTTTGAATTTCCCTTGGTTATATTCATAGAAAAGTAGTGCCTGATGAAATGCTCTTCCTAAAGAATGACTTCGCATCTCTGCCTTTTGCTCTTGCTCTTTCGTGTGACTGGAGTTCCTTGTTCTCTTCCACTGACTCTGCTCTTCAAATTCTTCCCATTCAGGACCCTGCCCTCCTGGAAGCCTTCATGGATCCTACAGCTTCCACGTGAGTTGTTTCTCACTCTGAATTCTTAAGTATTCACCCCAAGCCAATAACTTTTAAAATATTTTTAAAAAATTAAAATAATTTTACGGTGGCACCTGTGGCTCAGTGAGTAGGGCACTTGCCCCATATACCAAGGGTGGTGGGTTCAAACCTGGCCCTGGCCAAACTGCAACAAAAAAAAGCCAGGCATTGTGGTGGGCACCTGTAGTCCCAGCTACTTGGGAGGCTGAGGCAAAAGAATCGCCTAAGCCCAAGAGCTGGAGGTTTCTGTGAGCTATGATCCCACGGCACTTTACTGAGGGCAACAAAGTGAGACTCTGTCTCTAAAAAAAAAAAAAAAAAATTAAAATAATTTTAGAAGTGTTATATGATTTAAATACAATAAAACTTATATATCTTAGTTGTACAGTTTGATACATTTTAGAAATAATCATAACTGAAATCAAGCTCTAGAACATTTCTAGAAGATTTCTCAGCACTATTTTAGCCTCTAACACCATAGACTAGGTTTGCTTGTTTTTGGTTTATATAAATCAATGATTCTGACCTGAAGGTGCTATTATCCCCCAGGGGACTTAGGCAATGTCTGGAAACATTTTTGTTTCTTACAAAGTGTAGTGGGCTGGGGGTACTGTTGGCTTCTGGCATGTGGAGACCAGGGGTGTCATGACATCCTACAATGCCTCACATCAAAGAATTATCTGGTTCTAAATGTCAACAGAGCTGAGGTTGAGAATCCTTGATGTAAATGTAACCATAAAAAGTATCTACTCTTTCGTGTCTGATTTCTTTTACTCAATATCATATCTGTGAGAAACATCTATGATGTTATGTGTCTCAGTAGTTCTTATTTATTGCTGTGTATTCTACTGTGTATTCTCTATAGTAAATGAGTAAACAAAAATATTTGTTTATTCATTGTACTGTTGATGGATATCCCTAAGTCATTTTAAAATCCAGCACTTAGAATATTTATTTCATTGGTAGATATTTGTATCCAAGTAGGTTGAAGAAAGTTAGTATGGAAAAGTGGTTAAGAGGTCAGATTAGGGTGTTAGACTAACCTAGATTTGCCCGTTGGCTTCATCTCATCCTAGCCATAGGACCGTGATGGCAAATTACCTAACCTGTCTGGGCCTCAAGTTCCTCTTCAGGAAAACGGAGATACTGAGGTAACTATAGCTATGTATAGAGTTGCTGAAAGGATTTTATAAACTGATACATTTAAAGTGCTCAAAATAGTGCTGAACTCATTTCGGTGCTAAAAAGTGTTGGGCTACATGCCCATCAAGTTCCTTGGGCTTAGTTATTGGTCAAAAAATGTATTGTGTGATAAATAATTAGTGGTAAAAAGGAGGAAAAAGAAATAATTGTTTGGGCATTTGTCAAGGTTGAGAAAGGAATTGGTGGTTAGCAAAGTGCCTCTAATGAAACATACCTATCCCACATTGGGGCTACCTCTGATAATCAAAAGATATGCAAACAGGTAATTGTCATATACATCTTAAAATAGTAAATTTCATGGAATTAGAAAATACTCTTTAAAGAGAAAAATAATTCAATGTCAGGATTTTACATCATTTTAAACTGATCTAGAACTCATGTTTTAGAAACCTCCAGGTTAAACAGAAGGAATCATGAATAAATGTTCTAATGCTTCTTGATTATGAGAAATAACAGCACATGGAGGGAAAGTGGCAACAACTATTGTAAATATTAACGTAAAAGGTTTTTGAAGGAATTATATTAAAGAAACATAAAGAATTTGCCTGGTTGAATGAGCATATTATTGGGTGACGTTACTAAACAAACATGAAGACTATTTTTTTTTATGAAGACTATTTTTAAATAACTTTTTTGAAAAAAAAACTTTCTTGGGAAAATATAATATTTTTAGTCTCTCTTTACATGATACCTTATACCTATGTGGCTTTGTAGAGGGTCAAAGCTTGTTCTAAGAAACAATTCACTATACAATGCAGATTGTATATAACAAATTTTGCTTCACTGTCATACAATCCTTGTTATGTAAGTAGAGTCACAGTCCTCACATCCCATTGTGGAGGGGATCTGAGTGGTAAGAGCTGAAAAGATGAACTCAATGAGTATCACCTGCCATATATAAATTCGGGGTGGGGGGGGATACTCCTGGTGATTGTTTAATTTTTCCTAGAAAAGACCTTGTTTCTTATGGAAATCTGGGGAATAAGATATGAAGGCAAGCCATGGACTTTGTTCATTCAATAATGGGTTCGTGGTTGTGATATCACCTCTGAGCAGAGCTAGAACCTTGATAAAAGGTGTTTTCTTAAGTGTCTGTTATATTACTAAACTGGAGGACATGTGAGCTTTTGCCTATGGGACTGACAATGGTTAAAGGATTAAGACATTTGGAAACTGGCCCATTGTTGCTCAGAGATCCGGTTACTCCTGGGCAGGAGGCTTCCTGAGAGCTTCATAGAGGCCCTGGAGCAGTGGTGCAGCTGTCACAACTGGCTGTGTCCCTGACTGCCACACTGCTGATGTGGCTTCTTTTTGGCTCATGCCATTCACTGACGATGACCAACTGTGTAACAAGGCAAACGACCCCTAAGAAAAACATAGTTTATATTAAAACCAAGTTGGGCTGCAGAAAACCACATTTTCTGATTTGGTACATGGAAAAAATCAAGAGGCAAAAGACTGTCCCACACAATCCCCATCAGGGACAAATTTTGTCCCCATGTTACTGGATCAATTACACAGGTAAATTTGAGAAAACGTGTGGGAGTCATTTGCTGTAGCCTTTGTGATGGGTTAGAGCAGAGCAGAAAGTTATTGGTTCCTGATATAAAGATTCCAAATAAATTTCCAGCCACCAAATCATGATGAGACCATGAAACAGAGAACTGATAGTACATCGCAGCCCAGTCAAAGTGGAAGAGGCTTCATCCCAGCTGAGCTCCTCACTTCTATTCTTTCTGACCCTCAGCATCACATAAAGATGGGAAAGGGTGTGGGGAAAGGTATAAATGGACAGAGAGAGGAAAACATGTAAAATCATGTGAACCATTTTACTTGCCATTCCAGCCCATGTGTGACAATGCCCGTAGGACCCAGAGATAGGAGTGGTGAAAACTCAGTTACCTGTGGTCTCCTGCAGTGTTAGCATCTCATCACTTTAAAGGATTTTAGTATTTTTAAAGATGTGTGTTTTTCATATGACATGTCCTCTAAACACAAGCTAAGTGCTTACTTGATGCACACACTACTGAGGAAACGGTATGGGTCCCAGGGCTTTTCAGTAGCCATCCCATGACACCATTGTCTAGAACCAGGGTTGTTCTACACAACCAACAAAATATGGTAGAAATGATGGTTGTACATGTGACGTAGGAGACCAAGGCTCAGAAAATGTGGCCACTTTTGCTGGCTTTGTCTTGGATCAATTGCTCTAAGGGAAGCTGGCACAAAAGCATCCCATGGAGATATTAATGTGCCAAAGAACCAAGGCCTCTTGCCAACCCCCAGCACCAACTTGTCAGCCGTGTAAGTCGCCTTGGAAGCAGCTCCTCCAGTTCCAGTCTGGGTTTCAGATGACTGCAGCCCTGGCTGACATGGGAACTGTAACCTTGTGAAAAATCTGAAGCTAGAACTACCCGACTAAATTATTTCCGAGTTCATGACCCACAGAGATAATAAATGATTATTATTTTAAGCCATTAAATTTTGAAACAATCTGTCATGCAGCAATGGATAATGAACACAATTAGAGTCCTGAGGATCCTCGGGGATGCTCTGGTGACTGACTCCCAGAAAGTCAGTCTTTTTAACAAAGGCATCCAGTTTGAGCACAACCGTGATTGCCACTATTCAACAAACTTCAGGCAAATTCCGGTATTGTCTCATTTAATCTACATAGCAGTTCTATGAAGTAGATGTTCTTTATTTCCCCATTTCACAGAGGAGGGAAAACTGAAGTCCCAAAAATTCCCAGGTCATTCAGGTAGGATGGACGGACAGCAAGTCCCACAATCTTAACCTCTGATGTCATACAGCCTCACCATCCAACAATTTTCTCACTCTTGTTATCTCAGCTTCTATTTTATGTGAGATTTTAATAGGTTTCCATTTTCCTCTGAAAGAGATAAAAAGTGGATTATAGGCACACTGAGATTTCATATCCCCATCGTCTGCAATGCAAGCAAACAAAGAAGGCGCACAGGGCACTTCTCTCACAAAACATGGCTCATTGGTACGCTGAATATTTTAAATGGAAGGCCATAGAGACGAACAGATGCTAGAATAAAGTTTTCTTTTATCTTCATAATGATGGGACAGACCCACCAAGGAGAACAATGGTCCTCAGGGACCCCTCCCAAAACACTCTGTCAATCTCCCAAAGCACAGGATGCAGCTGTTCTCTGAAGTCCCCTTGTCTGCTTAAAGTCTGGACTCACCAATGAAGAAAACAATTATCTCTGGGCTCTCACCTGAGTTTTCATTATCTGAACCCATGTCACAGGAAGGAAAACTAAAGTCTGTCAACAAACCTGAACTGACTCTTGTCACAAACCATGGTCTTCTGTTTGGGCCCAGCAGACTTTGTTCCAGGCTATTGTCTGTTCTTCAAGACTATTTGATTACTCTAAAAATCATTTACTACCCGCAAGACCATGCACACTTCCCTATCTCTCTTTTCTTCTGAAGTAGGGTATATAAACATCTGTACCCCATGGGGCAATCACTCTATGAATCTCCTAATGTTCATGGTAGTAGTAAATTTGTATGCCTTTTCTTCTATTAATCAGGCTTCTGGGGAGTTGAATTTTCAGTGAACCTTCCAAGGACAAAGAGGTGGTTTTCCCTTTGCCCCTAGGACTATAAACTAGGTTTCTATGAAATTTGAGCTCTTAGGACACTGTATCTGTAGTGAACGTAACCATTTTCCTAGTAAAATAAACCAGGTGAAGAGGAAACATATTTCTTCTGATATTTAGTTAGGTTACCTCAAAATAGCTTTGCTTATTCAAAGTAAAAAGATCAGTTTTCTATAAGTTATCATTTTAATATATTCATACAAACTTTGGACTATCCGTTCAAAAAGCCTCAGTTTGACCCTAGAAAGTGGAATTCATCCTATGCTCAAAAAGAAGTTCTTTCCAAGAAACCATACAAGGAGGCAGAGCAACATGGCGGCCGAGTAACAGCTTCTTTGCATCTGGGCACCATGAGTCTGGGGAAATAGGACTCCAGGCATCTCTGGCTTGTGGGATCTGCCTATCATCACCCCTGTGAGGATACAGGGAGTCAGCGAGAGACTATTGGACCCCAAGAGGAGGACTAAAACAGTGGAAAAACGGCAAGTGGTCACGTGTGTTCAATCCATCTAAACCAGCCCGCAACTGTAAGTTCAGTAGCAGTGAGACTGCAAACCGGAAAGGCCTTACCTGTGAACTGTTTTGGTGTCTTTGGACTTGGCACTCAGTTCCACTGCCTTGGGGAGAGCCTGAGCGGGAGTGTAGAGAACTTTGGCCATTGTCTAGGTCCCCAGTCTGAGCCGCTGAGCCAGACGGAGCTAATAGTGTTTGGCTGTGGGCCACAGGGAGCCATTGTGAGCGATCTGCCCCGGCAAGCTCTGCCCTCAGGGTCGCAGAGCTAGAATCAGGTGGGAGCTGGTAACCCAGTGACAGAATAGCCTAAGAGTGGGGTCTGGGCCACCTTGCAGCCCTAACCCTCAGGGGCAGAGTGTGACCGGTTTTGGCACACTGGGTAAGTGGATAGCCACTTCAGCAGTGATTCCAACGACAAGCACTTTCCTGGGAAAGCTTCTGCTCAGCAAGTTTACAAGTTCAAAGTGCCTTTTAAGTGGGCGGAAGAGAGATTTAGGGCGTCTATATGCTGGGGTTTGAGAAATCAGCAGCCTCCAGTCGTATCAGAACTGTGATTAACATCTCATACCCCAGAAGACCACGTGTTGCCCAGACAATATTCAATAACATATACATACTGCTTTGTTTTTGGTTGTTTTTATTTTCTGGGGGGGGGGGGGTTGGTTGTTTTTTTTTTTTGTTTATTTTGATGTTGTTGATGTTTAGTTTTTTAATTTCAACCTTTTCCATATAGATCCCGTTTCTTTCTCAATTTTTCTACTTTAATTATAATTTCACATTGCTGGCTTTTTCAATAACTAGAACTTCATTTTTGCTAGTGTTTCTACCGCTATTATTTGGTTTTTCACCCAATTTTATCCCATAAAGTTTTCTGTTTGCTTGTTTTGGTTTGATTTATAGCATTTTTGTCTTTCCTCTCTACTTGGTGGAGGTGGGGTACTGTGTCTGATCAGGTTAGCGAAGAGCTGCTGACCTCAAGGGAACCACCCAACTGGGCACCCCCAGAAGGTGTTTTTTTTTTTTTTAAGGTTGTATCAAAGTACCCTACTGTACACCTATATTGCTCTGTCTCCCTCTTTCTGTGCCTCTCCTCTTTATGTCAATATTCCTTTTACCCACCCCCTCTCCTTTCTCTATTTTTCTTTTTTTTTTTCTTATCACTTGGTCCTCCTTTCTTTCATCCCTTTTTTGCTCTTAAACCTTCTCACACTTCTGGTCCTGTAACGCTTAGTCCACAGACACGAGAACTTAAAGAGCAAGAGGAAGTGAAAGGAAAATTAGGGCAAGGAAACAGATAAAAGAAATCACTCATGAGGAAGAATCAGCAGAAAACTCCAGGCAACTTGAAGAACCAGTCCAGAATAACCCTGCCAAGGGACCATGAGGTAGCTACTGGAAAGGATTCCACCTATAAAGAAATGTTAGGAATGACAGAAGGGGAACTTAGAATACACATGTAGAAAACAATGAAAGACATGATGGAAACAATGAAAGAAACTGCTAATAAAGTGGAAAATAACCAAAAGGAAATCCAAAAACAGAATCAAATAAGAGATGAACTATATGAAGAATATAAAAAGGATATAGCAGAGCTAAAGGAACTGAAACAGTCAATTAGGGAACTTAAAGATGCAATGGAAAGTATCAGCAACAGGTTAGACCATGAAGAAGAAAGAATTTCAGAGGTAGAAGACAAAGTTCTTGAGATAACTCAGATAGTAAAAGAGGCAGAAAAGAAGAGAGAGAAAGCAGAACGTTCACTGTCAGAATTATGGGACTTTATGAAGCGTTCCAACATACGAGTTATAGGAATTCCAGAAGGGGAAGAAGAATGCCCCAGAGGAATGGAAGCCATACTAGAGAATATTATAAAAGAAAATTTCCCAAATATCACCAAAGATTCTGACACACTGCTTTCAGAGGGCTATCGGACCCCAGGTCGCTTCAACTCTAACCGAGGTTCTCCAAGACACATTGTGATGAACCTGTCCAAAGTCAAGACAAAAGAAAAGATTCTGCAAGCTGCCAGGAGTAAGCGCCAGTTGACCTACAGGGGCAAATCCATCAGAGTGACCGCAGACTTCTCTAAGGAAACTTTCCAAGCAAGAAGACAATGGTCATCTACCTTTAATCTACTTAAACAGAACAATTTCCAGCCCAGAATTATGTACCCTGCTAAGCTAAACTTCAAAATTGATGGAGAAATCAAATCATTTACGGATATACAAACATTGAGGAAATTCGCCACAACAAGACCAGCTCTACAGGAAATACTTCAACCTGTTCTGCACACTGACCACCACAATGGATCAGCAGCAAAGTAAGAACTCAGAAATTAAAGGACAGAACCTAACCTCCACACTGATGCAAAAGATAAAACTAAGCAATGGGCTCTAACAAAATAAGATGAATAGAATACTACCACAGTTACCAATTATCTCAATAAATGTGAATGGCTTGAATTCCCCACTGAAGAGACATAGATTGGCTGACTGGATTAAAAAACACAAGCCATCCATTTGCTGTCTGCAAGAAACACACCTGGCTTCAAAAGACAAATTCAAGCTTCGAGTCAAGGGTTGGAAGACCATTTTTCAGGCAAATGGAATTCAGAAGAAAAGAGGAGTTGCAATCTTATTTTCAGATACATGTGGATTTAAAGCAACTAAAGTCAAAAAAGGCAAAGATGGTCACTTTATATTGGTCAAGGGAAAAATACAACAAGAAGACATTTGAATTCTAAATATCTATGCACCCAATTTAAATGCTCCCAGATTCTTGAAACAGACCTTACTCAGTCTGAGAAATATGATATCTGATGATACCATAATAACAGGGGACTTTAACACTCCTCTTACAGAGCTGGACAGATCCTCTAAACAGAAATTAAAGATATAAGAGATTTAAATGAGACCCTAGAACAACTGTGCTTGAGAGACACATATAGAACACTCCACCCCAAAGATAAAGAATATACATTCTTCTCATCACCCCATGGAACATTCTCCAAAATTGATCATATCCTGGGAATCAAAACAAATATCAACAGAATCAAAAGAATTGAAATTTTACCTTGTATCTTCTCAGACCATAAGGCACTAAAGGTGGAACTCAACTCTAACAGAAACACTCGACCCCACGCAAAGGCAAAGAAATTAAACAATCTTCTGTTGAATAACAGATGGGTGCAGGAAGAAATAAAACAGGAAATCATTACCTTCCTTGAGAATAACAACAATGAAGACACAAGCTGCCAAAACCTGTGGGATACTGTAAAAGAAGTTTTGAGAGGAAAATTCATCGCTTTAGATGCCTACATTCGAAAAACAGAAAGAGTGCGCATCAACAATCTCACAAGAGATCTTATGGAATTGGAAAAAGAAGAACAATCTAAGCCTAAACTCAGTAGAAGAAAAGAAATATCCAAAATCAAATCAGAGATCAACGAACTTGAAAACAAAAGAATCATTCAGAAAATTAATGAAACAAGGAGTTGGTTTTTTGAAAAAACAAATAAAATAGATAAACCATTGGCCAGACTAACAAGGAATAGAAAAGTAAAATCTCTAGTAACCTCAATCAGAAATGATAAAGGGGAAATAACAACTGATCTCACAGAGATACAAGAGATCATCTCTGAATACTACCAGAAACTCTATGGCCAGAAATTTGACAATGCGAAGGAAATGAATCAATATTTGGAATCACACCCTCTCCCTAGACTCAGCCAGGAAGAAATAGAGCTCCTGAACAGACCAATTTCAAGCACTGAGATCAAAGAAAGACTAAAAAATCTTCCAACCAAAAAATGTCCTGGTCCAGATGGCTTCACTCCAGAATTCTATCTAACCTTCAAGGAAGAGCTTATTAGTGTACTGCAGAAATTATTCCAAAAAATTGAGGAAGAAGGAATCCTCCCCAACACATTCTAAGAAGCAAACATCAACCTGATACCAAAACCAGGAAAAGACCCAAACGAAAAGGAGAATTTCAAACCAATCTCACTCATGAATATAGATGCAAAAATTCTCAACAAAATCCTAGCCAATAGATTACAGCTTATCATCAAAAAAGTCATTCATCATGATCAAGTAGGCTTCATCCCAGGGATGCAAGGCTGGTTTAACATACGCAAGTCCGTAAACGTTATCCACCATATTCACAGAGGCAAAAATAGAGATCACATGATCCTCTCAATAGATGCAGAAAAAGCATTTGATAAAATCCAGCATCCTTTTCTAATTAGAACACTGAAGAGTATAGGCATAGGTGGCACATTTCTAAAATGGATTGAAGCTATCTGTGACAAACCCATAGCCAATATTTTACTGAATGGAGTAAAACTGAAAGCTTTTCCTCTTAGAACTGGAACCAGACAAGGTTGTCCTCTGTCACCTTTACTATTCAACATAGTGCTGGAAGTTCTAGCCAATACAATTAGGCAAGACAAGGAAATAAAGGGAATCCAAATGGGAGCAGAGGAGGTCAAACTCTCCCTCTTTGCTGACGACATGATCTTATACTTAGAGAACTGCAAAGACTCAACCACAAGACTCCTAGAAGTCATCAAAAAATACAGTAATGTTTCAGGATGTAAAATCAATGTCCACAAGTCAGTAGCCTTTGTGTATACCAATAACAGTCAAGATGAGAAGCTAATTAAGGACACAACTCCCTTCACCATAGTTTCAAAGAAAATGAAATACCTAGGAATATACTTCACGAAGGAGGTGAAGGACCTCTATAAAGAAAACTATGAAATCCTCCGAAAGGAAATAGCAGAGGGTATTAACAAATGGAAGAATATACCATGCTCATGGATGGGAAGAATCAACATTGTTAAAATGTCTATACTTCCCAAAGCAATCTACCTATTCAATGCCATTCCTATCAAAATACTAACATCATACTTTCAAGATTTGGAAAAAATGATTCTGCGTTTTGTATGGAACCAGAAAAAAACCCGTATAGCTAAGGCAGTTCTCTGTAACAAAAATAAAGCTGGGGGCATCAGCATACCAGATTTTAGTCTGTACTACAAAGCCATAGTGCGCAAGACAGCATGGTACTTGCACAAAAACAGAGACATAGACACTTGGAATCGAATAGAAAACCAAGAAATGAAACTAATATCTTACAGCTACCTAATCTTTGATTAACCAAACAAGAACATACCTTGCGGGAAAGACTCCCTATTCAATAAATGGTGTTGGGAGAACTGGATGTCTACATGTAAAAGACTGAAACTGGACCCACACCTTTCCTCACTCACAAAAATTGATTCAACATGGATAAAGGACTTAAATTTAAGGCATGAAACAATAAAAATCCTCCAAGAAAGCATAGGAAAAACACTGGAAGATATTGGCCTGGGGAAAGACTTCATGAAGAAGACTGCCATCGCAATTGAACAACAACAAAAATAAACAAATGGGACTTCATTAAACTGAAAAGCTTCTGTACAGCCAAGGAGACAATAACCAAAGCAAAGAGACAACCTACACAATGGGAAAGGATATTTGCATATTTTCAATCAGACAAAAGCTTGATAACTAGGATCTATAGAGAACTCAAATTAATCCACATGAAAAAAGCCAACAATCCCTTATATCAATGGGCAAGAGAGATGAATAGAATGTTCTCTAAAGATGACAGACGAATGGCTAACACATGAAAAAATGTTCATCATGTCTATATATTAGAGAAATGCAAATCAAAACAACCCTGAGATATCATCTAACCCCAGTGAGAATGGCCCACATCACAAAATCTCAAAACTGCAGATGCTGGCGTGGATGTGGAGAGAAGGGAACACTTTTACACTGCTGGTGGGACTGCAAACTAGTATAACCTTTCTGGAAGGAAGTATGGAGAAACCTCAAAGCACTCAAGCTAGACCTCCCATTTGATCCTGCAATCCCATTACTCAGCATCTACCCAGAAGAAAAAAAAATCCTTTTATCATAAGGACACTTGTACTAGACTGTTTATTGCAGCTCAATTTACAATCGCCAAAATGTGGAAACAGCCTATATGCCCACCAACCCAGGAATGGATTAACAAGCTGTTGTGAGATTGTTGATGTGCTCTCTTTCTGTTTTTCGAATGTAGGCATCTAAAGCGATGAATTTTCCTCTCAAAACTGCTTTTGCCGTATCCCACAGGTTTTGGTAGCTTGTGTCTTCATTGTTGTTATGCTCAAGGAAGTTAATGATTTCCTGTTTTATTTCTTCCTTCACCCATCTGTTATTCAACAGAAGATTGTTTAGTTTCCATGCCTTTGGGTGGGGTGGAGCATTGTTGTTAGAGTTGAGTTCCACCTTTAGTGCCTTATGGTCTGAAAAGATACAAGGTAAAATTTAAATTTTTTGATTCTGTTGATATTTGTTTTGTGTCCCAGGATATGATCAATTTTGGAGAATGTTCCATGGGGTGATGAGAAGAATGTATATTCTTTATCTTTGGGATGGAGTATTCTATATGCGTCTATCAAGCACAGTTGTTCTAGGGTCTCATTTAAATCTCTTATATCCTTGTTTAATTTTTGTTTAGAGGATCTGTCCAGCTCTGTAAGAGGAGTGTTAAGGTCCCCTGTTATTATGGTAATATCAGATATTGTCGGTGTCGCTCGGCCGCCGACCAGCAGGGACGAACACACCAACGCAGACAGCTTTCAGCAGGTTTATTATCAGGTACAAGCAGCTTGTCCGGGGAGAGCAGGATGGAAAAGCCCCTAACCTTGTCCGGGGAGAGCAGGATGGAAAAGCTCTTCTAACCTTGTCCGGGGAGAGCAGGATGGAAAAGCCCTCTAACCTTGTCCGGGGAGAGCAGGATGGCAAAGCTCCCTAACCTTGTCCGGGGAGAGCAGGATGGTAAAGCTCCCTAACCTTGTTTACAGCACTCTGTATATATACTCTAGGACACATCCTGTTACTGCGATTTCTTGACCTAGTTATCTCTCCAATGAGCGCAAAGGGAACGGGCGGCAAGGTTGTTGCCAGGGCGCAGCCTGCAAGCAGGTTTCCTAAAGTACGCCTCCGCCATCCTGTTTTTGTGCCTGATCGATACATTGTATAAGGGCCCTCCACATCTCCCCCTTTTTATTTATTTATCGCGAGTTGTGACCATGTCTTTCTTAGGTTGTCCCCCTGTCCGAGTATAGTCTTACCCGTCATGGAGGGTACAGGCAGCAGTGGCCTGTCCTCTGTCTTAGGTTGATCTACATTGGGGGGGAATCTTACCCGTCATTGGCTACTGGTCCAGCATGCTAATTCAGATTTGGGGGGAACCTCCTGCTTGGAGGGCGAGGAGGGCCTGCTGGACGATGATGCGGTCTGGTTGTTGTTTTTGGCGGAGGGTAAGGAGAAGTTTGATGCAAAAGACTATGGCAACTAGAAGTATAATACTTAAAGCCGTGGTGCCAGCCCAATTGCGGGCATGGGAGAGCAAACTAGTTACTTTTCCTAGAATATCGTGAGTGGTAATTACTTGCACTCCAGTGCTATTGATACTAACAATATGATTCAACATTTTGCGGGTGAGGTTTTCAAATTATGCATCCCAGCTCCCCAGAAGGTAACGGGATAGTTGCAAGGAAGCATTACGCAGGGTACCATTAGGTTCAAAAATTGTGGGGGTAACACACAAGGAACTAAACAACCAAAGGAGAGGCATCTCTCCACATCATCCACCCGCTGCTGCAAAATGTCCACTCCCTAATCGACCAACAACAGTCCAGCGTGAAGGCGTCCGGCTGCGGCGGCCCGGGTGCGCAGGGCCTCCGCAACCGAGGCGGCCCGGGTGCGCAGGGCCTCCACAACTGAGGCGGACAATTGGTTGACAGCAGTAGCGGTGGGGACCGCGGTGGCAAGGGCTGCAGTCGCGGTGGCGGCGGCTGCGAGGGCTGTGGCGATGGCCGTGACAAGGGCCGCCGTGACTCCGAAGTCGCGCTTCGATGTGGCTCCATGGGCGCGGCTTCATCGTGTGAGGGGTTCACTGGACGGGTGAGTCTTTCCGGGACCCACACCGGGGAGCTCTGGTCCTGTGGAGAAACACAAACTGCACCTCGGTTCCAGATGAGAACCGGGTCTGGGCCAGGCCATTTGCCGGTAAGGACATCCTTCCAGCGCACTTGCACTGGGGAGCTGGTTTGGCGACCAAGGCAGTGGCGGTCTGCTGCTGTTTGCCCTTTGGCATCCAAAGTTAAAAAATTAAAAATGAAGAAGATTGTGTTGAACGAGGACAGGCAACGAACTGCTGTTCTCACTCAGACTCAAGACAGATACAACAAAAGGGGTCATGAACACCAGACAGTACACACACTTAACAAAAGACTAACACCCGCCACTATGGTCGTGGCCAATGACCCGTGTACACAATCCCCCGCTCTGATCGCGGGCCCTCGCTTTTGTCGCGAGCTGGATCCCTTTTCCTCCCCCGCTCTGATTGCGGGCCCTCGCTTTTGTCGCGAGCTGGATCCCTTTTCCTCCCCCGCTTTGAACGCGGGCCCTCGCTTTTGTCGCGAGCCGGATCCCTTCTCCTCCCTTGCAAGCTCTGCGGCTACCGCAGAAGTCTCCCCCACCACTTATCTACCTGGTGGGGCTACCCGGACAAACCCGGCACGGGGGGCGGCTTACCTGTCAGCTGAAAGCAGTCTCGAGAGGGGATCCTGAAGTTCCCGGTTTCGGCACCAGTTGTCGGTGTCGCTCGGCCGCCGACCAGCAGGGACGAACACACCAACGCAGATAGCTTTCAGCAGGTTTATTATCAGGTACAAGCAGCTTGTCCGGGGATAGCAGGATGGAAAAGCCCCTAACCTTGTCCGGGGAGAGCAGGATGGAAAAGCTCTTCTAACCTTGTCCGGGGAGAGCAGGATGGAAAAGCCCTCTAACCTTGTCCGGGGAGAGCAGGATGGCAAAGCTCCCTAACCTTGTCCGGGGAGAGCAGGATGGCAAAGCTCCCTAACCTTGTCCGGGGAGAGCAGGATGGCAAAGCTCCCTAACCTTGTTTACAGCACTCTGTATATATACTCTAGGACACATCCTGTTATTGCGGTTTCTTGACCTAGATATCTCTCCAATGAGCGCAAAGGGCACGAGCGGCAAGGTTGTTGCCAGGGCGCAGCCTGCAAGCAGGTTTCCTAAAGTACGCCTCCGCCATCCTGTTTTTGTGCCTGATCGATACATTGTATAAGGGCCCTCCACAAGATATCATATTGCTCAGACTGAGTAAGGTCTGTTTCAAGAATCTGGGAGCATTTAAATTGGGTGCATAGATATTTAGAATTGAAATGTCTTCTTGTTGTATTTTTCCCTTGACCAATATAAAGTGACCATCTTTGTCTTTTTTGACTTTAGTTGCTTTAAATCCACATGTATCTGAAAATAAGATTGCAACTCCTCGTTCTTCTGAATTCCATTTGCCTGAAAAATTGTCTTCCAACCCTTGACTCGGAGCTTTAATTTGTCTTTTGAAGCCAGGTGTGTTTCTTGCAGACAGCAAATGGATGGCTTGTGGTTTTTAATCCAGTCAACCAATCTATGTCTCTTCAGTGGGGAATTCAAGCCATTAACATTTATTGAGATAATTGATAAGTGTGGTAGTATTCTATTCATCTTATTTTGTGAGAGTCCATTGCTTAGTTTTATCTTTTGCATCAGTGTGGAGGTTAGGTTCTGTCCTTTAATTTCTGAGTTCTTACTTTGCTGCTGATCCATTGTGGTGGTCAGTGTGCAGAACAGGTTGAAGTATTTCCTGTTAGCTGGTCTTGTTGTGGTGAATTTCCTCAATGTTTGTATATCCGTAAATGATTTGATTTCTCCATCAATTTTGAAGCTTAGCTTAGCAGGGTACAGAATTCTGGGCTGGAAATTGTTCTGTTTAAGTAGATTAAAGGTAGATGACCATTGTCTTCTTGCTTGGAAAGTTTCCTTAGAGAAGTCTGCGGTCACTCTGATGGATTTGCCCCTGTAGGTCAACTGGCGCTTACTCCTGGCAGCTTGCATAATCTTTTCTTTTGTCTTGACTTTGGACAGGTTCATCACAATGTGTCTTGGAGAAGCTCGGTTAGAGTTGAGTCGACCCGGGGTCCGATAGCCCTCTGAAAGCAGTGTGTCAGAATCTTTGGTGATATTTGGGAAATTTTCTTTTATAGTATTCTCTAGTATGGCTTCCATTCTTCTGGGGCATTCTTCTTCCCCTTCTGGAATTCCTATAACTCGTATGTTGGAGCGCTTCATAAAGTCCCATAATTCTGACAGTGAACGTTCTGCTTTCTCTCTTCTTTTCTGCCTCTTTTACTATCTGAGTTATCTCAAAAACTTTGTCTTCTACCTCTGAAATTCTTTCTTCTGCATGGTCTAACCTGTTGCTGATACTTTACATTGCATCTTTAAGTTCCCTAATTGACTGTTTCAGTTCCTTTAGCTCTGCTATATCCTTTTTATATTCTTCATATCGTTCATCTATTATTTGATTCTGTTTTTGAATTTCCTTTTGGTTATTTTCCACTTTAGTAGCAGTTTCCTTCATTGTTTCCATCATTTCTTTCATTGTTTTCAACATGTGTATTCTAAATTCCCTTTCTGTCATTCCTAACATTTCTTTACAGGTGGAATCCTCTGCAGTAGCTACCTCATGGTCCCTTGGCGCAGTTGTTCTGGACTGGTTCTTCATGTTGCCTGGAGTTTTCTGCTGATTCTTCCTCATGAGTGATTTCTTTTATCTGTTTCCTTGCCCTAATTTTCCTTTCACTTCCTCTTGCTCTTTAAGTTCTCGTGCCTGTGGACTCCTCAAAATCCCAGCAATAGCTTTCCTTTCTTTGCATAGAGGAGAATGAACACTTGTAATCCAAAATGTTTCCCAAAAAGTTCTTTTTAAAAAAGACATGGAAACAGAAGATTCATCAAAAAGAGATCCAATCTGGGAAAACAGATACTGTCTTCTAAATCTTGTGACCAAGAAAACTGTTCACCGATTGTCAGCCTCTGAAGAAAATGCTAACTGTGGGTTTGTCTTCTCCTGAGAGTAATACCTCTGGATGATGCTCCTTTATTGCCTCTCCGACTTCTGATTTGTAGGCTCTTCTGCCTGGATCTTTCTTCTCGTATCCACACAGTTCACTTTCTCAGCTCCCTCAGGCCTTTGCTCTATGTTCCTTCTTCGGCGTTACCTCTATCATGTTTACATGGATGGAACTGGAACATATTCTTCTTAGCAAAGTATCTCAAGAATGAAAGAAAAGTATCCAATGTACTCAGCCCTAATATGAAGCTAATTTATAGCTTTCATATGAAGGCTATAACCCAATTATAGCACTAGAATATGGGGAAAGGGCCAAGGGAGGGGAGGGAGGGGGGAGGTTGCGGTGGAGGGGAGGGTAATTGGTGGGGCCACACCTACGGTGCATCTTAGAATAGGTACTGGCAAAACTTACTAAATGCTGAACACAGATGTCTTCATACAATAACTAAGAAAATGCCATGAAGGCTATGTTAAAACAGTTTGATGAAAATATTTCAGATTGTATTTGGAACCAGCACATTTTACCCCTTGACTGCACTAATGTACACAGGTATGATTTAAAAATAATAATAATTGTAAAAAAAGAAATCAGAGAATTGCTGCATCAAAATATTAAGCCATAATAATAATAATGCAAAGAAAGTAACATTCACATTGTCAAATAAGAGTATGTCTATTATAGAATGCTTTGACTCAGACTCAGTATGGAGTCATCAGTTAACTTCTTATTTTTTTTAAGTCTCAAAAAATAGACAACTAATATTTATAAATAAAAGTGAAAGATAAAAACACACACCTGCTTTTTAAAGTATTTTAGACCTTGCACATTATGACTTTGGGCCAATGCGGGCCTGACATCGTGCTCACCATTTTTTTTTTAATGTTGGGAACTAATAGCTATTTTAGAAGTAGACCTCACATAAATCTCAACCTATTGCAGTTTCTGCTGGGACAGTCTTTAACTTTTTTTTTTGTAAAATATAATTCTCTTTGATTCTATAGTTATTAGATTCTGGGAGTAATAAACATATAAATATTTATGGAAGTACAGAAATTTTAGATTGCTTTTCCCAGACACAGGCTTTAATGTCATGTTTTTTTCCCAACTCATCTTGCATCATTTCTTTTGAATTTAATGCTATTGACACCTGATGATTGCGCACAAATGGGAGTCACTCTGAGGGTGACTATACTGTCTTTTAGCAGAAAGGCCAGTGCAATCAACTTTGCAGGCAAAAATTTCTTCATGATAGTCCAGCTGTGACATATATACTTCAGAGCGCAGGTGTATACCGTTAGAGAGCCCTTTTAGAGGACAGCAAAGTAGAGGGAGTTTGGTAAAACTTACTGTGAAGAGGGTGGTGCCTGTGGCTCAAAGGAGTAGGGTGCTGCCCCCATATGCTGGAGGTGGCAGGTTCAAACCCAGCCCCGGCCAAAAACTGCAAAAAAAAACAACAAAGAAACAAACAAACAAAAAACTTACTGTGAACATAGATTATATATCTAGACTAGTTCTCCAAAACTACTGAGCTGAAGAAAATAGTGTGAATACCAAATATCCTAACTGGGTCTTTTAGAGTTAAGAAAAATAAATAGTAGTCACTTATTAATGATTTATGATTTTCTAACTTACAAAACTACTTTAATTCAGCTTTTCTCTTTTACCATTTATGTGTGTATGAAATTGATAAATCCAGTTTAACCCGGTAAACAACACTTCTGACTTCATTTACAGTAGGCAACAAAAATCTTTCAAATGTGTACAAATAATAATGAGCCTATAAAAACATAGTTTTATAAATTGTGATTATGACACACTTTGGAAAAGTTGCAAGACATTGGCAACAAAATGTGAAATATGGTTTGTATAAAGAATGAGCTCAAGGGTGGATCAGAAACTTCCCACTGGACAGTGGGATGTTTAGAAGTTATATTAATTAATTATCTAATTAACTGATAGAGTTGTTTGTTTATAAACTATTGTTCAGCATGCTGGGCTGCGTATAACCCACCTGCAGTGGCATTGGGAGTATTTCAGATTTGGCAGCTAACTCATCTTCCTGCCTGATCTTGTCTATTTCTCCTAAGATACTCAGAGAAATAGTGAAAGGAAATAACTCAGGAATATTTTACAGCTTTAAGCAGTTGAAGGAACCCTGGCTAAGCCTTTCCTCTTGAGAATTGTATATTCTTGGTGTTGGGCTCATGGATGTGATAGAATTCATTTCTATGCAGAAAGACCAGACGGGTCACGGGGTCCTGACATCCTCCACACTGCCTTCCTATATGATGGCAAAGACCAAAATGGGTTAATGATCTGCAACTAGTAACTAGCTATTTTAATTTTTATTGGCAAGAAAGGCAATAATCAAATGACTCCTATGGGGATGAATTATAATGATGTTAGCAATAAGCCTTCGAGTGAATTATACTAATTAATTTCAGTAGGTCAGCATTATCCATCACCTCCATCATAAAAGGCAGGGAAGCCCCAATCCAGACAAACAAAGTTGCATTTCAAAAGCTTTTGAGTGGGCATCCAGGGATTGGATTCATAGCTTTGCATTCCAAATGGACTGTTGAATTCAGAGAATTAGGACAATGCCCAAGGGGTTTACTCTCTTCTTTCTCTACAGGGGTCCTGCTCAGGAGAACAAGCACTTGGAGCCCCCAGTAAGGATGCTGTTACTGCTTTTTCTGGCAGTTCTGTACTGCAAATAAACAATTCAGCCAGAAGACTTTCTAATGTACAAGGCATGAAATTCACACACACAATGGTGAGATTCAAGAGCCTACTGCCCAGTAGGACCACTCTTTAAAAATTAGAGTAAGATCGAGTTTTCTATAAGAAGGAGGAGCTCTGGCCTAAGAAATTGGCTCCATTCAGCTCTCTGAATATGAGCTAATGTAAGTCTTCTGCAAATATATTTTGTTATTGAATTGTCTTCTTTTAGGGCAAATGGATTTTTCAAAAACAGGTTGTGTAGGAAAGAAAATACAGTTCATTCTTTTTTTGTTCTATGTGCCTTTATTTACTTTTCTTGTATGTATTTAAGGTGTGCAACATGTTTTTATATACATAGTGAAATGCTTACTACAGTCAAGCATTATTATACCTACTATCTCACATTGTTATCCCCACCTACATTTCCAGTATACAAGGCAGTATTATTAACCATAGTCCTCCTACTGTACCCTAGATACATGGGCTCATTCATCTTACATAACTGCAACTTTGCACCCTCTGACCTATTTGTACCGGTGCCTTCACACCTCTCTCCTCCCAGCAATCCCCCTATGCTCCTTGGTAAACACCATTTTACTTTCTTTTTTCTATGTGTTCAATGTCTTAAAAAGATTCTACATGCAAGTGAGATCATGTAGTATTTGTCTTTCTGTGTCTGGCTTATTTCACTTAGCATAACATCCTCCACTTTTAGAGGTTGTGGTGAATGGCGGGATTTCCTTCCTTCTTAAAGCTGGATGAAATTTCATGGTATACATATGCTGCATTTCTTTATCCATTCACCCACTGACAGACACTCTGGGTGTTTCCATAGCTCAGCTATTGTGGACAATGCTTGGTGAATACAGGAGTGCAAATATCTCTTTAACATACGATTTCATTTCATTTGAGTATATACTCCTTTGTCCCTGGGGACAAGGATTGAACCTCTTTTCCATTTTCCATAATGGCCATAGGAATTTACCTGCCCACGAGCAGTATATAAGGGATTTCTTCTCTCCACACCCTCTCCAACACTTGTTATCGCTCATCTTTTTAATACTAGCCATCTCAACAGGGAGAAATGACATCTGATTGTGGTTTTGATTTGCATTTCCCTGATGATTAGTGATGTCAAACATCTTTTCATATACCTGTTTGGCTGGTTTTTGTTTTTCTTTTTTTCCTTTGGGGAAAGATATAGTCAGATCTTTTGCTCATTTAAACATAGGTTATTTGGTTTGTTTGTTAGTTTTGTTACTGAGTTTTATGAGTTCCTTACATATTTTGGATATTAACCACCTATGAGATATATAGTCTACAAATATTTTCTTTCAATCTGTAGGCAGGCTTTTCATTTTGTTGATTGTTTCCTTTGAGATGAAAAATCTTTTCAGTTTGATGTAATAGTTCTTTTCTTTTTTTTTTTTTTTTTTGGTAGAGACAGAGTCTCACTTTATGGCCCTCAGTAGAGTGCCGTGGCCTCACACAGCTCACAGCAACCTCCAGTTCCTGGGCTTAAGCAATTCTCTTGCCTCAGCCTCCTGAGTAGCTGGGACTACAGGCACCCGCCACAACGCCCGGCTACTTTTGGTTGCAGTTTGGCCGGGGCCAGGTTTGAACCCACCACCCTCGGTATATGGGGCCAGCGCCTTTCCAACTGAGCCACAGGCGCCGCCCAATGTAGTAGTTCTAATTGTTTATTTTTGCTTTTTTTTTTTTTACTTGAGTTTTTGGTATAATATCCAAAAATTATTTCAACCCCAATGTCAAGATTTCTCTGTTTTCTTTCTGAAGTTTTACAGTTTTAAGTCTTATGTTTAGGTCTTTAATTCATTTTAAGTTGATTTTTTGTGTTTGCTATAAGGGTCCAATTTTATTTTTCTGAATGTGGCTATCCAGTTTTCCCAACAAAATTTATTAAAGAGATTGTCTCTTCCCTGTTGTATCTTCTTGGTGTCCTTGTTGAAAATCAGTTGACTGTATAAGCTTGGCTTTATTTGGGGGATCTCTGTTCTGTTCCATTTGCTCATATGTCTGTTTTTATGCTAGTACATACTGTTTCAATTACTATTGCTTTGTAATATAATGTGAAATCAGGAAGTACAATGCCTCCAACTTTGGTTTTCTTTCTCAAAATTGATGTGACTATTCATGTTTATTCTGCCTCCAGATGAATTTGGAATTGTCTTTCCTATTTCTGTGAACAATGCCATTGAAATTTTGACATGGATTGCATTGAATCTATAGATTGATTGGGTAGTACAGACATTTTATTTATTTTATTTTATTTTTTGTACTATGGATATTTTAACAATATTAATTCTAATCCAACATGGGATATCTTCCCACTTATTTATGTTTTCTTTAATTTCTTTTATTAATGTATTACAGTTTTAGTGCGCAAACCTTTCACTTCCTTGGTTAAATTTATTTCTCTGTATTTTATTCTTTTTGATGCTATTTTAAATAATATTATTTTCTTTCTTTTTTTCATATATGGTATTGTTGTTGTAAAAAAAATGAAATTGATTTTTATGTGTTGATTCCATATTCCACAACTTTACTGAATTCACTTATTAGTTGTAACAGGTGTGTGTGTTTGTGTGTGCATGCATGTGCATGTGTCTAGTATTTAGAGTTTTCTACATATGGAATCATGTAATTAATCTGCAAATAGGAACTATTTACTCCTTTTTGATTTTAATGCCTTTTTCCCTTTTTCTTGTCTAATTGTTCTTGTTGTGCTTCTAGTAGCATGTTGAATAGATAAAGGTGAGAGTGAGCATACTTACCTTGTACCAGGTTTTAGAAGAAAAACATCATTTTTCCCATTGATAAGGATGTTATCTGTGAGCTTTTCACAAATGGCCTTTACAATGTTGAGGAAATTTCCTTCTATAACAACACTATTGAGAGTTTTTAATCAAGAAAGGACACTGAACTTTGTCAAATGCTTTTTCTGCGTCTATCAAGACGATTATGTGATTTTTTTTCTTTCATTGTGTTAACGTTTATTCATTAGGTTATGTTGAATCCCACCTGGTCTTGAGTAGTGAGTAAACTCACTGGGTTGAGCTCAATGCTGTTGAAGACTGTGGGGATCTCTAGCAGCAAAGACTGCAGGGATCTCAGTGGTTAGGACACCTGGGGTTCCTCCTGCTCACCTTTTGCCCTCAGTGGGGAGATCCTGATTGTGCCTGGGTGCTGGGGTGGCATAGGCAAGGTATTTCCTACCTTTTTCCAGGTAGCCATCCTTGGTTTCTGTGCACCATAGGGTTTCTGCTACTTTTTTGCTATACTCTGAAGTAGCTATTTTCATTGGCATATGGCTGTTTCTTCCTTGTTTCTGTGGGGGGAAACAAGCATTGCATACTCTTAGTCTGCCATCTTATCGGTGTTACTCCTAGGAGTTTATTTTCAAAGTGGGAAGACATTGCTAATCTGAGACAGAATGTACAGCCACAGTAACAGTTTTTCTGCCATTTTGGAGGGAAAATATGCTAATACAATTTATTTCAACAAGATGGAAAATTGCTAAGGCTGGAAGACTTTTATGTCTCATTAGTTCAAGAATTCAACTTCCAGATATGTGGGCACTATGACAAATATCCTTAAGACCACAACAGCATGTTGTATTTAAAATGCTGTGCTCTTTCCAAATTGAAAGTAACTACATTTAGATGCATCCTATCCTTGGAACTAGGCCATTTGAGACCTTTTGCTAGTAACAACACAAGTGCGTTTGTCAAAATTGTATTCCTTGCTGCTTAGGCATTCTAGATTTTGGAGTTTGGTAAAATTTTATAGTTTTCTCAGTGACCATCAGCTTTATATGGGGGATAAGACTTGATGTTACTTCTTATGACCAATTACCAGATAAAGGCATATAATTCATGACTAAATTGATACTTCATTTTGATAATATGACTGGTTTGGACAGTTGGCTTGAATATTTACATATGATATTTAGGTTGAAATAGTTATTTCCTCTTATGTAAAACTTTCATCAACTCTACCTGGAGCTTTGACAAATTTTAGCATTTTTTCATCTCTGTAGAACTGCAGTAATTTTAGACTGCTGTCAAAGCTGGCTCTACTGTAATCCTAAGGGCTGTATTAAAGGTCATGTGACTATTTACTGCTTCAATAAAAAGGAACTTATAAATGCAAAAGGTTACTCTCTATTTATTCATCTCATATACTCATGCAATGTTTGTTGGCTTACTGTGGTGTTTGCTTAATATGTATTCCACAGCACACCTTTTGTTTCTGCAAAGTTGCACATTATATCATTTCTGCATCTGACACTGACTTTCTTCTAGGGAAATGTTCTAATAACAAAGGGAAAAAGAAACCTCCTCTACAGTGAGAGGCTACCAACCCTCGTAGATTTGCTTAACTTGCTGAAAAGATAGGGAGATTTTAGGGGGCACACTGACCTTGACTAGTAGGAAATTTCACAACAAAAAGTGTTAAACCATAGTTCATTGCCAAGTCTTATCACTCTATTTATTTTATTTGTTTATTTTCACTTTAAGTTCCTTATTTTCCAGCAGAGATGTCATGGTTTATGTGAAACCTTAAACAACCATGGGGAAAACCAACATATTTATTCTTCTTTCTCCCATGAGAAAAATAATTTTTCAGGTTACTTCCTTCTTTTTTCTTTGGAAGACTTTAGATTCAAAGGCTTAAATAGTAACATGTCCAGATTCAACAATGTTAGGACTGTAGGACAATTCTGCTCATTCTTTTGTGTAATCAAACCTCCTAGATTTGAAGTTTTCATTTGAAGTTTCAATCCAGGTCTCAGTATGAGATTTGGGACAAACCAGATTTCAGTTTGAGTCTGGCAGCTTTACTTCAACTGAATGGTATGAAGTTAACGATCATCATCCTCTCTGAGCATTCCCTTCTTAACCTGTAAAATACAGATAAAAACACTGCCCTTGAAGAATTGTTGTCTATGTGTCTTTGTACAACACAGACTCAGTAAATGTTGATTCCTTTCCCAGTTTCTTTTGCTCTTTGAGAGGATAAAGTAACTTTTTTTTTTCTTATTCATTTACATCTCTGAGGTTGAGTTTATTATAATGGCATCTGTTGAAAAATCATGACAGTGTCTTTTCCAAAACTAATGCCAGTGGCCAAATCCAATGGGCACAAGGCATCTTCAAGTATTTTGGTTTTAAGACAACAGAAGGCCAGGACTTAGATCAAGATACTCCTATTCACTAGCTGGGTGACTCTAACCTCTTCAAGTCTTAATTTATCTATTAAATATGGATTATAAGAAGAGAAATTCCAGTAACAATACCCTTTACAAGTTATGAAGATTAAATGAGTTAACGTGTATATTAAGCACTTGGGATGTATAGCACATTTTAGGATCTCAGACACGATCTGTGCAATGTACCTAGATGCTTTATTTTTGGCCAGAATTCTCTGTTGGATTATAGTCTTGAGTATCACAGACTGAGACCCAGTGATTCAATCTCATGCAATTCAGCCACATTGGCAAAGGTGTGTTCAAGATCAATAGTAGCATTTATTATCATCCTTTCACTGTTTATGCCCCTTTTGTATAGAGTACAACCTCTCAGCTTGAGTAAATGGTGGGTACCGTCTCACATATTTGGTTGGGTTAATGAACCTAAAAATTATGCTTAGGATTCTAAGAGAAGAGGAGTGAGATTTGTTTTCTCTAGTAATTGCTTGAAGATGAAACACAATTTTGAATGAAACCAATGTTTGCTCCAATTTTTGTTAGCAGTTTTTGAATCTTTGGTTTGCATCTCAAGGTCCTGTCTGGGAAAGTGTTATGTTGCCCTTCAGGGACAGAGGACACATGCATGAAAGAGCAGTGACCTGTGGGCTAATGCAGAAGGTAAACCTTTACTGTGTTCTAAGCCTGTGCTATCTCCAAAGGCACTTATTGCTTCACACTGAAGGAAGGACTCTCTATTGTCCTCTGCAGCAGAGGACAGAGTGGTAATGGTCCACTGATATTGGGGTTCAGGGGAACTCATCTTGTTTTTCAAACTGTGGACTGAGAGAGTGCATGTTTAACCATTTCCAGATGCTGGCAACAAAGTCTCACGGGAGATTTATTTCTTTCACAACAGAAGTCAATTGGGCATGACACTAATATATTGTTTCAAGAAAAGTCTAACTCAACTAAATCGAGACTCAGTAGGAAATTTAAAGAGAAATAATTTCTGTTATCAGTTTTAATGAATACCATTAAGTGATAACAAAAAAGAAAGAAGAAGAAAAGATTAGAGATTGCTCAGAAAACATCCTTCCCACTCTTCTAAATTATCGTGACAACACAATCTTTAGCTGTGAAGTTAATTTCCCCTGTAATTACATTCTATTTAGAGGTGCGATTGCTTAGAAACACCCTCCTGTTGAGGAAGCTTTTTTATTCTAGTGAGGAATGAGGAGGAAGGGGTCCCTGGCACCATGTGACAAGTATTTATTTTCCCTGCTTCACTCTTTGGCATTTACCCATGGGGTGTCTTGGGAGTCTGTCTCATTCCATGGCTGCCTCTCATCCTGAGAGCAGTGGGCTGCAGAATTTGCTTTAGAGAGATTCTCAGGACAAAGCATCATCACTGGATGTGAATGGCACTTGCTTTGAATTCTAGGGGCTCTATGAAAGTACTTAAGGCTCCCCCTGTCCCTGGGATTATACGAAAAAGAATTAAATGGGCCCAAGTGTCACTGTCATAGCTATGCAGGTAAGAGGGCCAGGCACTCAAAAGAGAAATATTTCTTAGAACAAAATTAATGCTGATCTCCTTAGGTTTTTGGAGATGCAGTCAGATCCTTGCAAGCTTGATTCTACTATGACACAAATGAATGTATGTTAACATTTCCATCACCCAAATTCTTGTTTACAATCATTTCCTTCACAGTCATTTAGGGAGTGGGGATGGAGAGTGGGGGAACAAAAGCAGAATTGAAAAAGCCACAACCCAGACTTGCTGTCTTTGAGTTGGTCCTGATTCTCAGAGATGAATCCCAGGGATCACATGTTTCATGCAAAAGCACAGAATGTGCACAACAGTCCTGAGTCCAGCTCGTGGAGGCTCTAATTCTATTACCGCCTTATCCCGGCACATTATTTTTGCTCATTAATGAGATGGCATCATAATGGAGCATGCAGCAGCCAGAGTGATTAGCAAAGCGCCTCCTTCCATTCTTCAAAATGTCATCAACACACTGGTCAGGAAACAAACTCATTTTCCGACTCTGCCATGATTTGCAGGGTTTCGGGCACTGATGATAGCTTGTCTGCTTGGTTTAAAAGAGCTCCTGATATAACAGAACCTGACACTGTTTACTTCAGCCTATTATGCCTGCTGCATTCACTGAATGCTTCACTGGAGAAGAAAAATCGAAAGAAGGCTATTCATTGTAATGCCAGCTGCTTTTTAAAAAAAGGAAATCAATTTTTGCTTGAGTTCAGAATGTACTCTGCAGGTCCAGAGTGACCTACCACTTTTGATGTCAACAACAAAAGGATCTGCCTGAATTTTTCACAACAATCACCCAACAGCTCAAAGAACATTGAAAATCCTAGATTAGTTTTATTTTAGTTTATGTTCAAATTGGTAGCCACTCATCCCAACAATATCACCAAATAGAAAGCCTTGGGTGACACAGCCCTTGCATGCCAAGCTGAAGGAGAACCCCTGGCTTTGCCTTCTATGCGGGGTTTTGTTATAAATTACTTGGCAGGATCATTTTATGACGGAAATAATTAGTTATGTTTAGTATTTATAGCTAGCATCATGATGCCTTTCTGCACTGCTAATTAATTATTTTATGGCCAGCATGTTTCCAATGCAATTAGTTAGGTATGGCAATGATCATAATATTTTGCATATTCATGACAACATTCTGCCTATTTACAGCAAAACTTGGGTATCAAAATCAGTTCGTTTCCTTTTGTTATTAGGTAGAATAATTACAGGAAGCAATAACAATGATGTCTTGCACGTGAATAACATTTGACAACCGAGCAGCCCCGTTCACGTCACCCACGCATGTACCCCTGTGGTTTCTCATAGGGAAATGGAAACTCCATATGGTGACAAGTTTGGGCTGAGTCTTTAGCCGGCATGAAGGTCACCAAGAGAGGCTTTTGCTCTTTTTACACTGTAGCTGGAGTCTCATTTGGGCCGCAGGCAAGAACTGGTTGAGTAAAAAAGAGTATTGTGAAAAAATATTTGGGCTGGGTAAGTACACAAAGATTTAGTTGGTAGTAGGGTATTTTGCACCAAGCCCCAGACTTTTTTCCTTATTATTACTGTTGTTATTTTTTTTATAGTAGGTGTGGAGGTGCTTCTCATCAGAAGCAAAGCCACCTTAGTTTTCCTGAATGAGGGGCTCGGGCTCAGACGGCAGATTGAATTATTGCTTCCGCGGACTCCATATCCAGCAAGCATACTGCCTTATGTCGAATTATTGAGTGCTTCTTAAATCCTGAGACTCTACAAATCGTATTGCCCTGTGAAGCCTGGGAATGTTCTCAATTAGCTTGCAGACGAGATCAATGACATATGCTCTCTTCTAGATCCGTGCCTCTTTCTCCTTGCTTTAAGCCTCCCCGACTAGCTATAATTCCCCATTTCCTTTTCCCCCATATGTCTTTGCAAAGTGCTGAAAACTGTAAAAATCAAGAAAATTATTGACCACTGAGAATTGAGATCTTGCCCTGACTTCCTTTCGGGGTACATTCATAAGACTCGGCTGTGGGGGCTTGAAGAAGGGAGCGGAGCGGAAAAATGAAACGTTTACAACTTCCCAGTGTTTGCTCCTCGAAGTCCAGACTACCAAGGAAAAAAATATATTTTTAAAAATCACTCAAATTTAGATTTAAAAAAATTCCTTTTTAAAAAATCGTGTATAAATATGGACTCCATGACCTCAGATTGCCATATTTCTCCCCCTGATGGGCAAGAAATTTTTCCTTTTCCCTCACCAAATTCTCTCCTGCTTTTAATTCAAGCCCATTTCCATTCATTGGGTTTGTTGCAGACATTAAGAGCAAACTGGCTTTGAAGTTAATAATCATTATTTTCTCATTTCTCAGGATAAAGGCAAAAGGAATCCCTTTAGCCTTCCCTCGGAAACCATTCTTTAGCCCTTTAATCATCTTTGTCACGTCTCTGAACTCGCTCCAGTTTGGCCACATCTGTACATTGCAAGCGTGAGTTCTCCCTGTTCTTAAAAATACCCCCAACTCCATTCTCAGAAAACATCTGTTAGCACTTGAGGCCAAGCCTAGAATTAATTCTTCTGTCTTAACAGCTCTGGTATGGGTCACAGACTAGCTGTCTTGTTGCCTTTAAAAACAAATAAACAAACAAACAAAAAAAAAAACTTAAAAAAATGCACATACACACACACATACACAGGGAAGAGTTTTTAAGGTGACTGGCCAACTTTTGAAATGAGGAGCTTTTCTCGTGGCCTCAAAGATGGATTCCTTTCTTATGGAGCCTTGTGATTCCAATAAGATCAAGGCCTGGGGTCTGAGAATTGCAATGTGATTGAGAGTGGAGTTGGGAGGCCCAGTGGGGAGGATGGACCCCTCGGAGTGAACCCCAAGAGCTCCATCTGAAGGTCAGCCTGGGGTTCTGAGACTACTTAATTGAATTTAGCCCATCATGGAATATTTATTACTAAAAGCTCAACTATTATTATTTTGGGGAATTCTTTAGTATGTATAAGCTAAGCTAAAAAGGCAGAAAATGAATAGGGAGAAGAAACTTCATCAGATAAAGGCGCTAAGATGTACAGTATTTAGGCAGACGCAGTTAATCAATCCTTGATGATTAAAGATTCTGCTCCAGTTAACATGTCTATTCCTAACTTCATAAAAGTCCCAGCCATGCTCTACCCTGATCCTTCTTCTACTCCTCTGCTCTAACACTGTGGTTCCCTTTGTCTAGAGGCCTTGTTTACTCTTCATTGGCATTTAGGACAATTAAACAGTGACTGATACCTGGTAGGAGTGGCATCATTCTAATTCATTTTTCCGTAAGGATCCGTGCCAACTTTCTCTCTTGCTATAGCCCCAAGTGCAATTGCAGATGTTCCCTTAGTGAGAGAAATTGAAAATACAAACATATTGTAGTCCTGATGAGCTATTCATGTATTTTTTTTTTTGTCATCAAAGAGCAGCATAAAAAGAATAATGCAGGCGATGTGCCATTAGTAATTGAGAGCCTAATCAATTCCACATTGTAATTGCCCCTGTCATCTGTTTACACACCTTTCATCGGTTTACAATCGTGCTCTTAAAAGGCAGGCTTGCCCCAGCCCTGCAGATTGGGAAACATCTGTATTCTTGCTCTTTGAACACAGCATAAAGGTTATGTTGAAAGAGAAACATCAATACCATTTTACAAATGGATTTTGTATTCATTTAATTCATAATTGTGAAATATTAGCATTGGGCATCACTTTCAGCCAAAGCAGAGAGCTTGCCCAGACTTGGTTTATTATAGAACAGTTGATATATTGAAACAATTTGAAAGATTTTAATATATGTATTATTAGCTTACATTAGGCTAATGTAGTTTTGAAAAATTTGCAGGCTAGTTATTGTCATCCAACTGAATAACTTTACATATTCCAAGATGAGCTTAATTTTTTTAAAGGTTCCTTTTTTCCAATTGTAATTTTCACACTTCTTATGCTTCCAGAAACTTCCCAGGCACCACTAATATATTTCCATGAAGATTGACTTGTAGCAGCCTTCTATAGGGATTAGAGCTGACATCTGTGTAACAGCGCCTGAGAGAAAAAATATTAATATAGTTCCTGCTGTATGATGATAGACATTAGGACGCCATTAACAAACCAATTTCTGAAACAAAAACTGACACCATATTGGGCCTTCTGATCTTGGGTTTGACCCAGCAACATGATGTGGAACCAAGATAAGATTTCCACAGAACTCCAAACAACTGATGGGAGAGGGAACCTTACTTTTTTCTCTAAATTCTTCAGGCATGTGATAAAGAATGAAATTATGGAAGGCAGTGTGTGGCTTTTCTGGTTTTCCTGCTTTAACTCCTGTTTTCATAAGGTGAACTCCTCTACCCCCTGTAATATATTTCATTTATGACAGGAGAAAGCAGAAAACTCACCACACAGCTTTATACTTCAGTTTATCTGAAATGCATATAAAAACATACAAATGTAGCAGATTCAAGCAACACAGAGAAACTTGTTCTCCTTTATTGCCGGGTCCTTCCAGGTCTTTGCAGAGGGGATCCACTTAGCACAGCTCAACCGCACCTCTGCCAACACCACCTGATGTCCACGTTGAACTTGATGAGTGAGGGTCACATTAGCTTAACCTGCAATCCTTTAGCTGATATTCCCTGAGCACTTTAAAACTCTGTAAGCTCACAAATGTTATATCATTTCAATGAATTCAAATGCTTTTAACCTTGCCTTTAAAATTTTTTTAGCCACTTTTTTTTTTATTAGCAATGGACGTCTATTGATGTGTATGTCTATTACTACGTATTTATAAGCCATTGGTCAGAACACAAAGTGCATGACACCCACCCCAGTTCTGAAAGTTGCTTGTAACGTTATGAAACTAAATATACTTACCGAGCTTTCACTAGATCAGCCTTCTACATGTAAAAACTCCACACTCTATTATCGTAAAGTTGTTCGGCTTGGTTTGTGTTAGGAGAGAATCACCTTTGGTCTTGTTTATATAAAACATTCCTGTTTTCTGTTTATGTTACCCTTTCCATTTTACAATCACCCTTTGAGGGAGTTAAAAGCTTAAAAGAGATATGATAAGCACCTTTCTGGGAGATAAGGGGAATAATTTCCCCATTTCATGGTGAGGATCTGAGTATAAAAAGCCCAGGATGACAGATCCAAGGTCTAAGGCTGGATACAAGTGAACCGAGGCCCCAAGATGCTCAGACCAGGATGATTTTCTTTCAACTCCAGGACTGGATAGAACCAAGCGTTCCAGGGGTGATTGTTTGCAGACCCTGCTAAGTACCCAAGCGACTTCCAGTATGGTGAGTTTACGGAGCAATGTAAACAGATGGTCTATAGTTCTAGGAACGAGCTGAATGCTTCAATCTGTCGGCTCCAGCCACGAGGGTGAGCAGATCCTTCCTAATTCATAGTGGCCACAGTGCCGTAATTGCTGTTTGATCCTCCTAGATTTGCAGACTTACAGAGAAAGCACCTTTCTGTCTTTATCAGAATTTTTAGAAGATATTTAAGAGTAGGAAACAGGAAAGTGTCGTCTTTGTTGTTTTCACTGTCTGCATCAGCTAAGAATGCATTTTCACCAGAGAATTTTATGACTGTTCTTTTGGCTTAATCCAATTGTTCGAAATTAATTTCTTTTCTTCTCAGGGCAACCGCCATTTTGGCCTCACTGGGGCCTTTGCTCTTAACGTGCACACAAAGTTGTAAAAAGCAGGAGAGTCTGTGTGGCTGTCCCTCACAACATCTGAGGGAAAGTCATCCAGTTTGGAGTAGTTTGGTTTGAGAGGGATTTAATTGCTGCCAACTATATTTGTAAACCAGTTCTTTCCATTAGATCTAACAATTTTAAGGAGTAATTGTTAGCAGAAACAAAATCTGAATTTACTAATGTTTATTGCTTTTCAACTGAAATTCATTTTCAAAGCATTACATTCAAAAATAAATACAGCAGATGTGTTATTAGGCCAGCTTCAGGATTTTCCAGGAGGCCTAATGTGCCAACATTTACTGCATCAAGGCAAATGAGTAAACCTCCAGAGTGATCAGCTCCATGGAACTAATGTTTCATCTAATCTTCTGCTCGAATGAGACATGAACAGATTTCTGCTCTGCTAGGATACCAGTAATTAGCAGTCTCCCTAGGTCTAGTTACATTTAGAATAAAGTAAATAATATTCATGATTTGGCCATTTCTGATATATTCCCGTGGCTTTTAAATTTGAAAGAATGAATTAAAACAAGCTATTCCATGTGGTAATCACTATAAATGCTTCTCCAAATAGTGTAAGTTTTTTTTTTTTTTTTTTTTGCAAAATCTAAACCTCCCTTTACCTAGAATTATACTAAGCAATATATTCACAATAGGGCTACTCAATGTTATTTTTTCAAACCCCATCTGTCCCCCACCCCCGAAAGAACCAGGTATATTTTTAACTACAGGAGACCAGTGTATACCGATGTAATTTTAAGTCTTCATTTCTGGCCTCACGAACAGAAGAGGGCCTGCTGGAAGGTCTCCTGTCTTTACTTATCTTTTGCGTATTTCTAAAAAGAAAATGGACATCTTGTTAAAAGATGACAAAATGCCTGTTTTATTGCAAAAGTCTTCCTTTTCACATAGAAAATGGATGTAGACACAAGTTCTCAAATTGCCAGCCTTCCTCAAAGAACAAAGGTGACAGGGTGAATTAGTTTTCCTTCTTCAGAGTAATGCTTTCCACATATCAGCCTGTGCCAGGGTTGGGCTCCACCTACCTGGGCAGGAAGGTTATTCTCCCTGACAGGAGATGTCTGCAATATCTCCACCCAACCAGGATTGTCTACTTTCATAAAATCCCAAAGGCATTGAGATACAGCTTTTCTTGCTGCAGCTGTTTTGATGCAAAAAAAAAAAAAAAAGGAAAAATTCCCCAATCTCAACTATTTCAGAAAGATCTTTGATCATCTGTCTTGCAAGATGGGATTTGAGTTTTAAGGAACACATTTTTATGATGGCAAGGACCTTTGATGAGGCAAATGATGAGTGTTAAACTGAGGAGTGAGTTAAGATTTTGGTTGCTGGGTTCCAGGAGCACCTCCCTTCCTTTCTGAAGATGCAGTGGAACATTCTTCACCGCAGCGACTTTTCATTGTCTATGTTATTCTCTATTCAAAATTGGTTTTATTTTTGAAGCCTAACTGCTGCTTATAGGGTTGCTATGAAATCCTTGCTTTTGGACAAGTTGGTGTTTATGGATACAGAAGAGTGATTGTTGAATGTCTGTGGCTCAGTAGTTTGTGTGACCCTGAGGCTCCCACTTAATTTGCTGCTCCTCCCCATGGGCAGTGGTGCCCCAGCAGTGGGGAGGAAGGGAAGTTGGGCAAAGGAGAAGGGCTGTTTCATTAGGTTTTCCTAAGGATCTGGGTTATTTCCTGTCTTAACCCTGTCTTTTAGGGTAATGATGAAAATAAGGCTCCTTCAATATGAAGATTTGTGTGATGGCTCTATAACTGTGGACCTCCTAAAAAATGTATTTTGTGTGTGTATCTCAACCTTCCGAGTTGAAAAATGTGCCAATAGCTGATGAGTTGTTGTAAAATGGAAATATAAATTGAAGACAAAAGTATTTATTATAATACTTGGCACACAGTTGGTATAAAATAAATGTGAGTTGATACTGAACTACAATGGAGAATTCTACACTGTGAAAATTGCAAGACTCATTTTACGTGTTGCTGGACGTTCTCTGTGACAAACATCCTAAATAGTGAATATTTCTATCTTTACTTTTCTCAAAAAGAACAGAAAAAAATATTAAAAATCAGTGTAGATGAGGTTATGTGGTCACAGACAGATGAAGCAGTCAGGACATTGTTTAATTTGATTTCCTTCTTATTCAGGAAGGCAGAAATCAGTTAGTTTTTTTTTTTTTTTTTTTTTGTAGAGACAGAGTTTCACTTTATTGCCCTCGGTAGAGTGCCATGGCGTCACACAGCTCACAGCAACCTCCAACTCCTGGGCTTAGGCGATTCTTCTGCCTCAGCCTCCCGAGTAGCTGGGACTACAGGTGCCCGCCACAACGCCTGGCTATTTTTTTGTTGCAGTTTGGCTGGGGCTGGGTTTGAACCCGCCACCCTCGGCATATGGGGCCGGCACCCTGCTCACTGAGCCACAGGCGCCGCCCAATCAGTTAGTTTTTTAAGAAGTTGTAGTATCCATTGACCTTTGTTTAATTTTTAAAAATAATTTTGCTTATGTGGGATACGTCTGTTTTTAGAATTTACTTCTGTTGAACCATTTAGATCCAGTTAGTTTAAAAACTGCTGTGAAGTATTCTATTACACAAATAAATTCTAAGGTCTAGTGACCTTTTTGTGGTTAAAAAAATGTTAATTCTTTATAAAAGCATGAATGTGTATGATAGAAAAACATGGCAAACTTATTTCTCTTACTGGTAAAGATTTTGGGTTAAAATTTTAGCAAAGCCACGGAAATTCCAGGAATGTAGATTTACAGATGTAGGGTAGTTTCATAAATTGGACACTGGCTCTTTGATTTAATTTTGCACATACATTCTAAGTAAGTAATTGATATAAGTTTTTACTAAACCTAACTCAATATTTTTAATTATAGTCTAGAGCATACATCATTATATATTATAGAGGAAAACAGTTTAAATCTAAAGAAATTCTAAATCATCTGTGTTCCTATTTCTAAGAAAAACAGATAGTGTTGGGACAATAATTATCATGTAGTTGGTAGGTAACTGTTATGGGCTGAATATTTGCATCATCCCCGAAGCCCTAATCCCCAATGTGACTGTATTTGGAGATAGGGCCTGTGAGGAGATGATAAAGGTTAAATGAGGTGAAAGGGTGAGGCCCTAATCCCAGAGGGATGGCACCCTTACAGGAAGAGGAAAAGGAAGAAATACCTCAGCTAACTGTCTCTCTCCACCGTGCAAGGACATAGCAAGAAGACAGCTGTCTGTAAGCCAAGAAGAGAGTCCTCACCAGGAGCCAAACCAGGCTAGAACCCTGATCTTGAACTACCTAGCCTCTGGAAAAATGAGAAATAAACTTCTATTGTTTAAGCCCCTCAGTTTGTGGTGTTTTTGTTATGACATACAACCTGAATATTTCTATGTATTTTAACATGTTTGGGGGCCTTGCAATTTTAAGAATAACCAAACCAAGAATCTTCCCGGATTTTGTTTATATTCTGTGTCTCAGAGTCAGTGAAGTCAGTGCTGGAGTTATCTTCTGGTACTGACTGCTTCATCCTCATAACGAAATTGCTCACTACAGCCCAATTAGTCCATTCACTGTCATCACAGGGTTGATGAGCGAGTTCCTCATTGCACATTATTGTCATTACTGTCTTAAGGATGAGGAGACTGGCTTCCCACAGTTGAACTACAAATCCAGTGGTATTTTTATACCACACTGCTTTTCAGTTTGAAAATTCTATCCTGAATCATTTTATTGGTATGACTTGCATCACCCTAAAGAGAGCTCTGATCTCAGGGAAGCTTTGTGCAAAGAAAGGGAACCATAGGAGCTGGATGACATTTAATTGACCCAGAAACTTCTAAAAATTCCAAAGGCGATGTTATGTGCAGTTACATGCCACTTATAGGAACCAACTTCCAGCAAGTGGCTTACCAAGACTAAGGAGGCAGCAAAAGGTAACTGCTGAAAGGGAGAGAGTGGCTTGGTGAAGTGTGTTTAGAATAAATCTATCAGTCAAGGTCCTGGCAGGTAGAGCACTCTCAGGCTGGGTGTTTGATAAGAATTTCTAGGAGGACATGGGCAGCATTTTCAAAAAGCTACTAAGGATGACGTAGCCACCCTAAGGGGTATTAAGAGTGCAAAGCCATTATTACCCCAGATCTGAAGGAGAAAGCAGAGGTAGCAATTACAGGAAAGCAGAGAGAGAAAGGGCCCCGGATCAGTGCTCTGACCTTCCACGGAAAGTCACAGCCTGTCCACAGTGACCCTCATTCTCTTTCTATCCTTTGCTCTCTACAAAGCAAGAGAGGTTAGTGGCAGTAGCTTAGCACAGGCAGAAACCAAAGAACAAGGGAGGGCCTATAAGCCTGTCTATCACGCACACAAGGGGGTGGGGGGAAGCGCATCTGGACGGGCAACTGGAATGTATCAGCTCCTCAGTACCCCGAGATCTGGCTCTCCCTACCTTCTGCCCTCTGCACACCACCCACTCTGCTCAGCCACCCCGACCTTGGCCATTTGCCATTCATGCATCTCTCTGCCAGCCATTGTTCTTCCCTAGACGGAGCGAGCACTAACTTTGCAGAGAGACTTCTGTCTACCCCAGAGATTCTGCTCTCCCCACATGTGGGCCCGCTCACTCTTTTCTCTCATTACCCTGTTTTCTTTCTTTCTTTTTTTTTTTTCCTTCATGTACCTTCTAGTTTCTCAGACTGTGAACACACTCGTCATCCATCACCCTTTGTACATTGAAAGGTCCATGAGAGCTAGGCCATGTTGGTTTTGTTCCCTCCTTCCTGCTGTGACCCCAGCACCTAGAATAGTGCCCAGCGTATTGTGGGCTCTCGAGATGCATGCTGAATCAACAGATGAGGGAAGGGTAAGGGGTGCTCTGGGTGTGCAGTGTGAAGTATAAGCTCATGGCTGAGAGGCACAAGGGAGCAAATCAATAAGGTGGCTGACTGCATTGGGCCACGCTGTGTGGAGTTCTACCGCAGAGAACAGTGACTTGTGTCTTTATGCTGTTGAATTCCTTGGCCCTGTGATGCCGCTGATGAAGGCCTTGGAGAGCCCAGCCTTCCTATGGTGCTGTCCCTGCTGCTGTGAAGTATAAACTGGAAGTCTTCTTAAGTGGCAGAAAATGCTCTTGTTCTCTGTGAGAATTAACTTTTTTCTTCACTTCAAGGGTCAAAGAGGCCCTGGAACTAGATTGCCTGGGCTCTAATCCCATTTGAGATTCTTAGTGGCCACTTCACTTTGGCAGAGCTAATTTTTCTATGTCCTGGTTTTCTCCTCTTTAAAATGGGGGTACAGGTTGAGTATCCCATATCTGAAATGCTTGGGACCCGAAGCATTTCAGATTTGGGATTTTTTAAAAAATTGAAATATTTGTACCATATTCACCATTTGGACACCCCGACCCTGAAATTCTGGAATCTGAACTGCTCCAAAGAACATTGCCTTTGACAGTCATATTGGTGCTTAAATATTTTCAGATCTGAGGGCATTTCAGATTTCAGATGTTGAGATTTTGAATGCTTAATCCATAATACAAATATCTACCCTATACGACTGTTCTGAGCACCGAAGTTGTATAGTCACTGGAAAATAATAATCATTGTTCAATGTTAGCTATTGTTATTACATACTGACATAGAAGGCTGGGGAGGAGTGAGAGGGGTAGAGCACAGTTTTGAGGGGGATGATTAACAAATTCTGTTATTAGCATAGTTTAAGTTGTCCATTGCATATATGTGTGTGTGTATGTGTGTGTATATATATATATATATAGATACAATTAGACTCAAAAGTCTGGACACCAGAGGAGAGACCTAGTTCAAAGACACAAAATTAAAAATCACTGGCATAAAGTTCATTTGGAGATGTATGTAAATAGATACCAGGCTGGGAAGAGAGGTGGGATCTGGATTAATCTTTGAGCTCAACCAGAGGAGTAGAAGCCAGTAAAGGAGAATGAGAAGAAGCCCCTAGCATGCTGGGAGGGAAACCTGGAGGAAATACAAGGCAAAAGAAGGCAAGAACCAGGGATTAGACACCTGGATCTGAAGCACTGTGGAAAAGTCCAGAATGGTGTCCACTGAGTGTGGTGACGAGGAGGTCATCAGCCACTTTTAAGGGCAGTTTCAGTGGGATTGTGGTTAAGTGTACAAAGTGGTATGTTGAGGTTACACCAGGAGTAAAAACGTGGGGGACAGTTCTTGCAGATAACTCTTGAGAGGACTTACTTGTGAAGGGCTGCAGAGGTGCTGGGCATGCACATGGAGATGAGATGTTTGTTTTGCCTGTTTTACCTCAGCAAGGAAGCAGCTCCAATGGGCATTTTCCATTAAAAAGTTGGAGACTGATAACTTAGGAGAGGTGGAGAATGACCGAAGGAATGAAATCCGTGGGTCAGGATGGAAAAGAAGTACAGAGCAGGGCGGTGCCTGTAGCTCAAAAGGGTAGGGTGCCAGCCCTATATGCTGAAGGTGGCGGGTTCGAACCCAGCCCCAGCCAAAAACTGCAAAAAAAAAAAAAAAGAAGAAGTCCAGAGAAGATGTGGGGAGCAGAGCTGTGGGAAAAGGAGGTCTCTAGCTGAGGAGGAGGGAAGAACAACCAAGAGAGACTGTGGACTCAGGATGGGAAGATGAATGATGGGTGTTTAATTCCTATTTTCTGAAGGAAGGAAGAGGTGAAATCACTACCTGAGCATGAGGGAAAGAGGAGGTGTGGGAAGTTTGAGGCAAGGGAGCTAGGAAATAGCAGTCTGGGGAGGTGGGACTGAGTCTCTGGCTGTGTGGAGTACTTACTTAAGCCTTGAAATCCTGAATCTAAAATACAGCCACTATGGGGCCTGGAAGGCTCCGTCGGCAGAGCATCAGACTTTTAAAATACAACAACTGCAGTCATTACATAGTTTCTTCCTGCAACATTCCGGTGTCGGGAGCCTTAAATTGTTAAATATAAAGCTATGCCTATAGACTTTAAGCTCAGGGAGTGAATCAGGACTAAGACTCTACTAGTCTAGAGGTAGTAGTTGCATTCATGGAAGTGACATACTATTTTAAGCAAAGCTGACCGTCCTTTTATCAAGTCAGACTACTAGGATAGCCACTTCTACCATGAAATAGGCACCAAGCAGGGACTGGAGACCAAGGGTTTATCTGTGACGTACTCTGAATAAGCAGAAGGCAAAGCCTACCCACAGTTCTTCATCTGAGGCAGGGGGGTGTGCTGATAAGATGCTGTGTTCTGAGGAATAGTCACTGACATGGTCCCTCAGCTCCCAGTGGGGCCACAGTGACATTACACACATTGCTCTCATTATGGAGGTTGTAGAGGAGAAATGGCACAGATCAGTTACCTCCAGTGCCGTCTTTTTACATAAAGAAAATCATGATTAGTTGTGGCAAACCGAATGAACTTGCTTTTAATGTTCGTGAAATTTGCTAACTAGCCTTGGATTCCTTTGAGGGGACTTTGTGGAGGTGTACCTATAGGCATGCGTCTGTGTGGAAGTATGTGTGGGTAAGGAGTAGTTGTTTTCACTTTGTCAAAACTAAAGCTTCTGTTCCCCGCATTAGTTCTTCTACAATGTGCACAAAAACAGATAGATCTGGTTGGTTCTGAGAACAGGCCAATGTTTCGAAATAAGTTACCTTCCCCGGTTCCCTGTTTGGGAAGTTTTTCTGTACCGAAGATGTGTAATTCTGTTCTTGGGAGTCTGGGGACTCGAAAGTCTTATTTGATATGATAGGCCATGATGAGAGGTAACTTTGAAATGGGATCCATATGAACTCAAAATGGACTAAAGCAACAATTTCTACCTTTTGGGAAAGGAGAAGGAGGGGGTTTTCATACAGAGGCTTAAACTTTAAATATTAGTGAAAATATTATCTGGAGACTTTTGTAACACCCTTTGATAGGACTAGAAATGTCTTGGTGGTGGGTGGCTAGTCACAGCTGTAACTATGAGGCTTCAGCTAAAGCATCTACTGAGGCATCAAGTTGTACACACAGAGGGTCATGGAAACACCCATGCAAAGGCTTCTTCACTAGAGCTCTGAGCACCCATGGAAAATAAGGAAAGAAGAGAGTTCAAATCCTCTCTCTCCCTTCCTACCAGAAAAGCATGCCCTCTGTCCTGGATAACCAGATAGCCTCTCTCTCACACAGGCAATTATTTAACCATGGAAAAAAGTAATAGACCAAGATTTGGGACCTGGCTGTAGCATATAATAGCCGTGAGACCTTGAGCTCAGCTTCAGTGGGGGGCTCATGGGGTTGTAGAGCCAAGATGAACCTTACAGATCGGGGTATAACGTTTGGGGATATCATGTGAGTCTGTCAGTTCTTCTCAGCTTGGTTACTTTTCCTAATTAGTTTGTCCCTTGTCAGTTTGCTCTTTTGCTCCCCCCCTTAGTAGCATCCTTCCTCAAATGTCTAATCTCAGAAACCTCTATTCACTAAGAAGATATTGAGTAGTAACCCTCCCCCCCCCAACTTACTAATTTCTCGTCCGCCAAATGATCGTCATGGGCTCTGCCCACAGGGTATGCTTCTTCTGACCCCATAAGTGGGGCCCCACCCTCTTACAACCCCACACACACTCACATATTCTTCCAGAGCACAATCCTCTTGGGTCTTGTGTCCATTCTTCAGTTTCATGGTATCTTTCCTCTCACCAAATTATAAAGTAGGCTCCTTAATCTGTGTCTGATAAGCCCTCTAAGTCATTCTCAAAGATAATTAAGTTGTTAAAACCAAAGAATGGGGAACAGATTCTGGGAAGCAAAATCTTGTCTACTACAGGGTTCTATTCTACTATATGCTCCCCAAAGACCGCCCTTCCCAAGTGTTGTATCTCCAGTTGTCAACCAAGGCCTGGGTTTCTTGAATGAGTGCCTGGCTGTCCCCAGGGCAGAACAGAGGAGAGTTTCTTTACTTTCTCAGTTTTTTTTTTTTTTTTTCCAATGAATTTTATAGATTTACTCATGTTGGGAAGTAACAAGCTACCCCTTGGAGTCCTGAAAACAAGTGACCTTTGTTGGCTGGGAGCTGTGTTGTTTGCCTAAAGCTATATGACAGCAGAAGCCCCTGGTACCATGACCCTTGAGCCCCAACCTTCTGTAGCTTTGTCCCCTGTCTCAGTTAATTCTGACCTCACTGGGTAGATGGCATTTGAGTGGAGCTTGAGAGTTAAACAGGAATTTGGTAAGTGGAGAATGAGGGGAAGGATATTTCTGGCTGAAGGAATATTATAAACAAAGACAAGAGGAATGAAATTACAAGACATGTTATGCAGCCAACAAAAGTAGAATGGTGTGGGCTGAACAGAAATGAGACTGGAAACGTGGTTTGTAACCAGTCCCGGAGAGCATGCTAAGGAACTGGGACTCTATTCAAGAGATCACATAAAGAGTAAATAAGGGTCATCACATTACAAGTATTAGATCACATGCTTGTGTCTCAGGGATACATCTATATAATTTTATTTCCTGGCCAAAGACATGGATTAAACATGCAGCTGGTACCTGGGAGGCCTGAGAGCTCAGTTGGATAAGGCTGATTAATCCACCCGACCCCTTGCCTGGAGAGCAGAGGTGACACCTGTGTACACATTTGCGCCCCAGGAAACAATAAGAGCTGTGTTTAGTCTGAGCTGCAGATATCTGATTGGTTCCTTTCTTGCTTTGTATAGTGTCTACACTGGCTCTTCAGGTGTGGAAGTCTTTAGTAGTGATGTATTCACTCTGAGACATGGGAGCTGAGGCAACTGCGTGGTTGTGAAAACACACTTTAAATAAAGCTGGCTCTTTTTTGAACACCATCTCTTCCTCACCTATGCTCATCTACCTGGACATCTCTAGCTAAGGGAATGATGATTTTGATCTTCCAAAGTGAGGATGGTGACTCGTTAAAGAAAACAACTTTTAGGCTCCTATTCCATGACTGGTTTTGCACAGGCACCAAGTCAGTTTCCATTTGATGGGGAGCGTTCACCCTCTGCAGTGGCTGCAAAGCTAACTACCCCTGTAGGTGATCAGTGTGATCCGGTGATCCGCAGTCATTAGTTTAGCCTCTGGCTGTTTTGATTTCAGAGTGATAATAAAGAACTTAGTGGAGAAGCCACCGCAGACCTGGCCCAGGCCCACAGAGGAGCTTCAAATGCCTGCCTCTGGTTAAAATGGATTTATTTGCTCAGGTTAAAAGATTTGCTACCCAGACTTGACTTCAAAGTCTAAGACAAAGACTTAACCAGAAGGAGAAAAAGGAGAAGGTGGTATGACTCGTGTGTGTGTTTTGTAAATTACTGTCAGTTTTTCTTGTTGCTTAATTTTCCATCATTATATGTTGGGAGATGAAAGAAAGAAACAAGTCATCCTTTGACTCCTACTGTAAGACACCTCTGCCTCGGCTGATAATAAAAAAGAGCTGATGGTAGGAAGCCCCAGAAATGCAGGCCAATCACTCCCTGCAATTACTGTGTCTTATTGATAACTTGCAGCTCTATCCAGCAAATGCCATCTCTGGAACAAAGCCTGTCACAGATCAGACTGAATCCATTAAAAAGCTTTGATTAACATGTCCCTGGGGTGTGCTGGGGAAACTTTTTACACCAAATGACAGCCTACTGCTGCCGCTTCTGAATTGGCCTCCTGCAATACTCTTGTGTTTTAATCTAGTGCACCGTTTAAATTAAAAAACGGCAATGACTTTGTGTGACCTAAATACGAGCCACTTCTATTCAGGGTGGGATTTATCAACTGCTAACAGATTAAGTGTTCAGAGAAGCAACAATTAACCTTACTGTATGGCGGCTAATATTAATTATGTATATAGGTATAATACATATGTTGTGTATATAATCTCTCGTTCTTTCTTCTCTTCTTAAACATGGCTCAGAGAAGGGGTCAGAGTTAATGTGCTTAATCTGGTGGATACAAAGCTTTGTGTTCATCCTTAGCGGAAAACAAATTTGTTTGTATTTGGGCAGTGCAGTAATCACCCTCCCCGGTGCTTTTTTATTGGTCTCGGTTGTGGATGCTGTAATAAATTGCAGCCTTTTGAAGCGAAGATAAAGCCCCGTCTTCCAAAAGCGGAGTCATTAGGGGCAGGAACCTGCCTGTTGTCCACACAAATATCTCCCTTTCTTCCTATGGGGGGAATTCAATTTTGATAGACCCTATGTATAGGATGCATTGGTGTGTGAGGGCTTGTATGTGTGTGCGTGTGTGTGAGTGTGTGTGTGTTTGTATTTCTTTATTGCTACCATACACTCTCCTCAAATACAAGTGTTGAATGGTTATATTTTGAGACCATTATGAACTACATTATACAATAAAAAAATGATTCCCTTTGAGGCCCTAAAAAGACACTGTGAAAACTATCTAGCACCCTACTGTTCTGCATAGTATTTTAGAGACTCTGAAACTGGTAGAAGCAAAAATGAGATTCTATGGCAAATTGATTAGTGGCAGCTGTGGCAGGAAGGCAAGAAGAAATCAAAGTTCTAAATAAAAGAGGATCACCTAGACAATGTTGCAGCCCTGGGGACCCCTTGCTGCCCCCCACAATGCTTGAAGAGAACCTTTTCTGTTCCACTGCCCGAGGAGTGAAGCCCCATGCTCCTGTTAGGGCTGGCAGTGTACCATGGATTAGGCCCTCATGGTGCCTCCGCCTTTCATCACATAGAGTGCTATGTAGCTACAGATGGGGTTGTAGGGGATCTTAGGGTGAGGGAAATTTTTGATCCTTACGAAAGATTTTCTAATTATTTGGGGGTACGCAAAAATGTAGCGGCCTACACCACTGAAGTAGCTCCTGGTTGTTGAAACCAGCTGGGCAGTGGGCATCGAGTGAGAGTTGGTAGGACGTGCCTAGTAAGGCAAATGAGACATTGAGAAAAATATTAAAAATTTACTTTTTTTTCTGGGCCTAGAAAATGTTTTTATTTTGTTCCATTAAAATTCACTGAAACTTGACTATAAGCTTAGTGAAGGCACAGATCCTGGCCTTTGCTCATGGTTGTATCCTTAGCTTCTAGAACGGTGTAAGTACGTAGTAAAACACTCAACAGATATTTATGGAATAAATGAATTACCCGTCTGTAATGGTTATATTTGCACTGGCTTCTCATGAAAGAACAACAACACATTATTAGCAAAATAAGCAAGCCTTCGTTGTTCCTGCCTCGCAGCCTGTCTCATCACAGGGGTGGTAGGCAGCCCGGTCGCTCTATCCCTACCCTGGCATCCTTGTTAACCTCAGACATCTGCTAGCAGATATTCACTATGAAAGGAGTGACTTCGGTTTTGACAAAAGTAGACCTTCAGCACTTCAAGGGCATCCAGCAGTGAGCTGACACACCACTGGAGAGCCCCGCACTTTATATTTAGTCTAGATTCTGTTCCATTACTCTATTAATAGATAGTCTCTGGCAGCCTGAGATAAACTAGAGTTGAAGTGTGTTAGATTGAATAGGATGGTGACTGGATCCTTCTGAGCAGGATCTTTCAGATAGACTCGTTTCTGACCTGGTTAACTCCGAGGGCCATCCTTCCCACTGATCTGAAGGACCTCTCTCCCTCGAAAAGGACAGCATGTGATGTGAGCCAAGCATGAACCTGCTTGGAAGAGCCTTCTTGGAGAAGAATGAAGAGGTAGATGTGAAGCAGTCGACCAGGCATTTGCAAAATAGAACATCCCCCTCAATGCCACAAATGTCCAGAACCTCTAAACTTCTTCTAAATGTTTTATATTTGGCTTTGAAAATTTCCCCCTTTCATATCTACCTTGCATCTAGAATTACACCTTTAGTACCGTACTTCCTGATGGTGAAAAAGCTCCGAGGATATGAGAAGTGTAAGTCATACATAAACAGTCAAAGGGCATTCTTCATCACAGGGCAAAACTGGGGGAAAATATGAATCTAAATGTCCCAAATAGGGAATTTTAAAAGTAAAGGTTTTCTAATAATGCAATTGTATATTAGATGACTTATAAAAAGGCAAATAATGACAGGGGAAATGTGTGAGAAAGGAAGTACTGAGGGGAAAAAAAGGAAAACTATCCCATATAAAAACAGGGGTTACAACTATATATGTTTTTTAAAATGAAAGAAAAAGGACATTAACAAACCTCTCAGAAGTAAATTTTCTTGAAAGTGGGGAAAGGCAACTGTCATTAATAGAGCACTACATGTATTTCCCAAGACATTCACAGATGTCCTCACAATAAGCATATGCAGGAGCTATTATATCACCAATCACACACGCAGAGATACTGACCTTCAGATCAGTAACACCCAAGAAAACACTAGGAGGAAGAGATGAAGTGGGAATTTTAATGCAAGTTTATCTGATGCTGAATTTTAATGCAAGTTTATCTGATGCTGAACCCCCACATCTCTCTGTTACAACAAATAATTTAAAGTTTATTATTCTTTTCTGTAACATTGGATTAAATCGCACTATAACAAAGGTCTTTTGATAAGATTGCTTCAAATATTAGTGGATCATGAGTTAGCATTCATGTTACACTGACAAACTTGAGGCAAATAAAAAACGATGCTTATGAATACATTTAATTTCCGAGTGGGAGAAAAAGAAGGATGTTAGCCAAGGTAGTAGATAAAAATCTTTCTCCAGCAGTTTAACCGTTTTTCCTCATTATAGAACACAAGGATGTAAACTGTATGTACACAATTTCTGTTGCTCTTCTGTCTGTAGGGCACCAGCTCACCTTTGGGGGAAGTAACATTACTGGTTTATTTATTTTTGTTTTTTTTTATTTTTTGGAGACAGAGTTGCACTATGTTGCCCTCAGTAGAGTGCGTGGCATCACAGCTCACAGCAACCTCCAACTGGTCAGCTTAAGCCGTTCTTTTGCCTCAGTCTCCCAAGTAGCTGGGACTACAGGAGCCTGCCACAATGCCCGGCTATTTTTTTGTTGCAGTTGGTTAGCTGTCCTGGGCTGGGTTTGAACCCGCCACCCTTGGTGTATGTGTCTGGTGCCGTAACCTCTGTGCTATGGGTGCTGAGCCAACATTACAGGTTTAGACATCATCGCTAACTTGGTATTGAGAAATGAGCAGGCATGTGACCTTTCAACCCCTACTTCTAAATGTTAGGTTCATCCACTTTAGAAAGTTAAACTTACAAGTCTAGATACCTATAAATATCATCTCTGTGAGGCCTCCCCTGTTTCTTTTCTTGTCTGTGTCCCTGTTTTCTAACGGAGTGAAAGATACTCCTAATATGTCTTGACTTAAAAGTTTTTCCTAAGACAGAACTAACAAGCATTTTTGGTCATGAAAACTCTCTTAAGAAGATGTATTGGTGTAGGGTGCAGGGACCTTTCTTTCTCCCCCTGAAGGTTTGAGAACTTGATTCTATAAAATAAACTGACAACTGGCAGAAATAAAAAGTGACAAATTTAGAAATAAAAACACAAATTTATTAACATGCAAGGGCACAGCAGTCACACAAAGCATGAAGCTTAAAGGAGGGCCAGATGGTTGAGGAAGAGTAAATAATTTTTAGGAGAGATGATTAAGCCCAAAGAACAGACGATAGCCAGAGATAACCTTTGTCTGAGCTCTGGCTGTGGTGCCAACCTCAAGTCTTCTTTGCTGTAAGTTAATCTTCTCTGTTTGATGAGATTATGGGCAGGGGACTCAAGACCTGTGGTTTCATGCTTACTTTGGCAGCACATGTGCTGGAATTGGAATGATACAGAGAAGATTAGCATAGCCCCTGCACAAGGATGATGCAAGTTTGTGAAGTATTTCGTATTTAAAAAAAAAAAAAAAAAGACCTGTGGTCTTCGACCCTTGGGCCACAGAGCAGTACCAGGCTGTGCAGAAGGAAGTGAGCAGCGTGAGTGAGCGAAGCTTCATCTGTATTTGCAGCCGCTCCCCGTTACTCACTTCACCGTCTGGTCTCCACCTCCTGTCAGATCAGCCGTGGCGTTAAATTCTCATGGGAGCATGAACCTGACTGTAAACTGTACGTGTAAGGGATCCAACTCAGGGCTCCCACTGATTCTGCATTATAGTGAATTATGTAACTACTTTATTATATGTTACAATGTAATGATAATAGAAATAAAATACACAATGAGTGCAATGTGATTGATTCATCCCCAAACCATTCTCTCCACCCCTGGTCTGTGAAAAAATTATCTAGGAGATCAGTCCCCAAAAGGTTGGGACCACTGCTCATGAGAGTTGCATTCTTTCTGAAAAATCTTTCCTTAGTCAGGGAACATCAGTTAAGGAGCTTAGAGAGACCTTGATTCTGAGGCTTCTTTAATTTAAAGTACTCAGCACAGCAGGGTGCAGTGGCTCACACCTACTAGTAATCCTAGCTCTCTGGGAGGCCAATGTGGGTGGATTGCCTGAGCTCTGGAGTTGGAGACCATCCTGAGCAAGAGTGAGACCCCCGTCTCTACTAAAAGTAGAAAAACTAGCTGGGGATTATGATGGGTGACTGTAGTCCCAGCTACCTGGGAGGTTGATGCAAGAGGATTACTTGAGCCCAAGGGTTTGAGGTGCTGGAGCTATCATGCCAAAGCCCTATACCCAGGGCAACAGAGTGAGACTCTGAAAAAAATCAATCCATCCATAAATAAAGTACTCAGCATGTCAAAGCCCTGTGCTTTGGGATATTTATTATTTCTCCTGAGATGGAAAAGGGACCCCAAACATGGAAATAAAGGAAATGCTTGAGTCCTTTCATGGTAAGTTCCGGGTACCTACCTAGACTTGAGAAGTGAATGGGAATAATGATAGACCTCCAAGGAAGCACAGGTCATGGGATGTTTTGGATCTCAGTGGACACTAAAAGATGGCATCTTCACATGTATTTGAGTTGCTTTTCATAGACAACCATTGGATGAAAAATGAAAATAAGGCAGAACTGAGGAATTGAACTCTGGCTATTCTTTGCTCTACATTTCTACCAAAGGTCCTGGAGAAGGTCACACCCTTCTTAACATTCCCTTCTGCTAATCCAAGAATTCCCGAATCCACCTATAACCCAAAGGCCCCCCACTCCAGGAAATCCTGCCCTTTGGGACCGGGCCAATGTACAACCTCCCTGTATCAGTTACAATTTTGTCTTCCTGAATTGTATCCTTGCTTTTGAAACCCCTTGTTTGTAAGCCATTGAGGAGTTCTAGACTATTCCCCTTGCTGGGCACCATGCAATAAAAATACCTCTTCCTCCCATTGCAACTCTTGGCACAGGTATTCAGCTTTGCCGTGCTGAACAAATGGATCTCAGTTTGGTTTGGTAACCTTCTGAGCTCTAACATCTAGTTACCTCACACATTTCTAATATGTATAAACCAATCTTTTTTTAAAAGCAGAATATTAAGACAATGGCATTGTTCCACATATCTCAGGGAATATGTTAATTAATTATCAATGTGCATTGTATTACATTGACATTTAGTGTTAGACACATCCAGGGTTTACTCTATGACTAGTCAGTTTGGTATACCACTTAGCCTGGAAGCCTGAGCAGCCTATGGGGAAGAACTCCAGCATTGGGGGCCAGCTCTTGGTTTCATTCCTGGCTCTGCTACTAACCACTGATGTGATGCTATGCCAATTACTTAATTTTTTGGAACCATATTTTCCTCTGCCTTATGAGGATTAGAAATATGTCACATGTAAGGGAAGTACCTGAGTTAATAAATTCTACCAATTATTTATAAGTAATATTCGTACAGCATAGTGCAGTGGTTCTCAAAGTGTGGTTCCCAGACTAACAGCATCAGAACGATGTGTTAAAAAAGCTAGCTCTTAAACCAGGGTCCAGACTACTAAATCAGAAACACTAAAGCTAGAGCTCAGCTATCTGTTTTAACAAACCCTCAAGGTGATCCTGAGACCTCTAAAGTTTAAGAACCACTGGCAGAGTTTTTAAGTGTAGGGATCTCATCTAGAAAATTGGATAATAAATACATCTACCTCATGGGGAGTTGTAAAGAACTTAGAACAGCATTTTGCATTTAATATGAACTAGGTAAGTGTCAGTATTATTTACATCTGAGAGACAGAGGGCTTATATGCTAGAACGAATGCTGTAAGCAAGTGTTCTTTGTATGCAAGATCTAATAGCTTTCAGGTATATGGATTTTGAGCTCAGACAACTTACATTCAAAGGCTGGTAGTGTCATATAGAAGCCATTAGTTTTGGGAAAGTCTCCTAATTTCTTTAGGTCTCAATGTCCTTATCTTTGAAAAAAGAGTAATGTATCTACCTCAAGTAACTCCAATGACATTAACACATGCTTAGTAGGGTGTTGACGAAATTCTCTCCTTAACAAAACTCAATCCATTGAGCCCTCTGTTCAACTAGGCCTGACTTCAGACTTCTGTCTCCATTCTCGTAGAGTCCCGTTTTAGTAAGAAACTTGGTAAGTTAATTTAGAGAGAACCCCACCCTTGATATCCAATCACCCTTGATATCTTTATCTCCCACCATCTCCCAGGGGATATCTGACCAGTTTAGCTTGCTTTCAGCAAGAAGTGTGTTAGATCAGGTTAGCCAGGATCATTTTATACAGAATCCTTTCTTACCCTATGTTTCCTCTTAGTAATTTTCTAACAAATCCTAACCCCTCCATCAGTCCCCATTTTTTATTGTATTTAGAGTTAAGTCTAATCTCTCTTCCCAATCCCAAACCCCATCACAGTAGTATCCGCACTTATCACAATTGTCCTAAGTCTATATAACCAAGTGTCAGAATAATTTTCTCTTAAACAGTGTCTTAGATGAAAATGTTAGTTGTTAAGAATTATTTTTTGAATGGAAGTAGTCTAGTTGAATGACAAAGGCTAAGCCTTAAGCCTATAATGCTATATAAATCTTAAACTTGCCATAGATAATTATTCCTTCCTTCCTTCCTTCCTTCCTTCCTTCCTTCCTTCCTTCCTTCCTTCCTTCCTTCCTTCCTTCCTTCTTTCCTTTGTCTCTCTCTCTCTCTCTTTTTTTCTTTCAAGAGTCTCAGTTGCCTTTGCTAGAGTGCCATGGTGTAATAGTTCACCGCAACCTCAAACTCCTGGGCTCAAGCAATCCTTTCACCTCAGCCTCCAAAAGAGTTGGGACTACAGGCACCCACCACAATGCCTGACTATTTTTAGAAATAGGGTCTTGCTCCAGTTGAGGCTGGTCTTGAACTCCTGAGCTCAAGTGAACCGCCTGCCTCACAGAGTGCTAGGATTACAGGCATGAGCCAAGGATAATTATTTTCTAAATTCCTTGCTTACTCTCAGAGCTTTAAGACAATTTCATAATATTTTTTTAAAGCTTTGAGGTTACAAAATATCTCATGATTTTTAATGAAATTAATCTGTGCATTTAACCTGACACTCCATTTAAAAAACAATACAAGTGCCTCTGACAGTGCCACAGAAATAGGTACTATAACCAGCAGCTGCCATTCTGTATGAGAGGATTACTCTATCTGCACATCTCTTGATGAAGAGCAATGCAGGGTAGCACTAATATGGTTGTATTTAGTGCAATGCCATACCCAACTTCACAGTCTCAGATGAGGCTTTGTTATTCCTGAAGACCGTGATCCCTTAGGTAGTCTGGAAAACAATTCACAAAAGCTCTCTGAATAAAGATGTGCATGTTTAACAAATCTGCTCTTGCTAGTTTCCATTACCTTCTTTCAGCAGGTGTAAAGCTTTATTCCTGATATTCCTTTCCATTGTAGACGCCTGGCTCTAAGCCTTCTTTGTTTCTACCCAGATGCCAGCTTCTAGTTAACTATTCTTTCTTTCTTTTTTTTTTTTAAAGCTTCCCACCATCTGGAGAAAAAGCAATTGGGGCTAGGGTCATTTTTGTACCTTTTAAAATTGCTGTGTAGGTAAAAGGATTTGTCAAACCCATGAATGATCCTTCTCGGTCTGATCTCAGAGGCACTTCAGATGGTCTGAGGGCTCCTTCGTGAAGAAGCCGAATCAAGCAGAGGTAGCAACAGAGGTAAAGAGGAGCATGCTCAAGCTACAAAATGGGTTGAGAAATATAGATCTGCCCAATTATAATTCAAACAAAAACAAGTGAGAAACTGTAGTCGGTTGAGGCACTCTTGGCCGAGCATCTGGGCTTTGCATGCATGCATGCATAATTAAGCTTCAGGCAGCTGCAGGCTTCCGCAGTGCAACAGGGCAGGCAGGGTATCATAATACACAGTAGGTTGCATATCAATGAAACTCTTTTTAAATTCACATGAAGCCTCAGATAAAAAGACATCAGCAAAAAATTAAACAGCATTCAAAACGTCGGTGAATTGTGACACAGGCCACCAGGAAAACAATGGAACCCGACCTGGTTTCCCCCCATTGTTCTGTTTCCTCCACACAAATAGATTGGAGCAACAGTGCTGACTTTGTTTTAAAACACACACACTCATTAGATCAAAGCGATCAATGCACATTTAAGCAACTTTCAAGGCATCACAGGAAGAGCGAAATGGTCTGCTTTATTTTGAAAGACAACAGAGAAAATCACACACATGCGTTGGGGTATTGTGATATGCAGATGGTTAGCTTTCAGGAGAATTAAATATTCATGGAAGATAAAAATCTCTCTTGTTATATTTTTAATGTATATGAGGCTTTGGGCTCAATGCCCTCTGTGTTCACATAACAGACCGACCCTGTTCTCTGCACACATGGTTCTGCTTACAAGGATGGCTAAGATTGCAGCCAATGATGTCACCCTAGCTCAGGGCGGTCAGGCCCTTCCACCACCCAGATGCCCCATGTAGCCAGTGATGTCACTGAGACAACTTTGCCATCGCCTTACTTTTTTTCCTTGGACACACAATCTATGGCAAAAGACCGTCAACTGGTTTTGTTTCCTTATTGCCCCAAGTGTTCCTTAAAGGCAGAATGCGGGGGCCAAAGGAAGTGGCCTGGGCCTTGACAGGTGCAGGGAAGTCGCAGAGGTACCCAGCACACCCTAGGGTAGCATTTGCTTCCTTATTAACTCAGGTGCAGTGTTATATTCGTTCTGCTATTTGCTGTTTTATTGCATACTTTTGTTTGACAAGGAATCGAAAAGATTTCTCAGAGGCTTTAATCTGATTAACCACACATGGGTGGCAACTGTAAAAGTTGAGACGCTGCAGGACAAGGCAGCGTTGTCAGCCAGGGCCGGGTTTGTCAGCTCTGAACCTTCACACCCTCCTGCCTTTGGTTTCTCTGAGGATACTCCCAGCTTTCTCCTTTCCCCACCCCATGTGCCAACTCACACATAAACAGGATTCAAAGAGGCTCTTTTGTTCAGAAAAAAAGACATGTTTCCTCTTCAAGGCTGCTAAAATAATGAATTGATTCGTCAAATCAGTGAAATGAATGAAAACTAAACTTCCTTTAAGGAAGGCATTAAGGAAGTGGGAAAAATAAATAGTTGTCTGGATTTCTCTTGGATTCTGAATTTAGTTAATTTTAATCCAGTTAAGAAATGGACTCTACCATTTTCATTCATTGGAGTGGTCTACTTTTACGCTATGTAAATAATCTTTGCTTCTCTGTAAGCACCTCCCTCCACCCCCACTTTAAGACCATGTACTCTGTAAATGATGAGTGATTAGAGAATGACGAAGGCTGAATAGTCAGAGCACGTTGATGGCATTCAGTTAATTTCATATGCATGTGATCAGTTCTGGTTCTGCTGTGTTGTACTAGTCCCTTGTGTTGTTTTGTTTGTTTTTTGTCATTGCCACTGTCCTCAAATAAATGCTCTTATCACCAACTTAGATTTTATTTATTTTTTGAGACAGAGTCTCACTTTCTCTCCCTGGATAGAGTGCAGTGGCGTCACAGCTCACAGCAACCTTAAACTCTTGGACTCAAGCGATCCTCTAGCGTAAGCCTCCCAAGTAGCTGGGACTATAGGCGCCCACCATCTCTAAAAATAGCTGGGCTCTCACTCTTGCTTAGGCTAGTCTCAAACTCCTGAGCTCAAGCAATCCACCCTCCTTGGCCTCTTGGGATTACAGGTGTGAGCCACTGTGCACGGCCACCAACTTAGATTTTAAAACACATGTTTTCTAGATGTTCTCTTTGTCAGCATATTTTAAAACACAAGCATCAATGTGCTTACATTACTGGCTCCCAAAATATAAATAGATGTGACACTCAGGAATCAGATCTAACTCATTCTTTTCTGCCTGTCTGTAAACTGTAAAAAGTGATGTTTCCATGGTGAAAATGTTCGTCATTTCTTTTAAATACCCTCTAGAGCCCTGATTTAAATAGGAATCAAATTTCTTATTCCAGTGATATGATATAAATGTGGGGATCAAAGAGATGACTGAAAATCAGTGCCTGGCCTCCTGTGTGACCAGCACAGAAGCAGCACCCTCAGAGGTGGCAAGTGGAAGGGAGCAGGATCACGTTGGACAGGAAATCCTTCCTCCCTCCCCAGCTTTATGGAGGTGTAATTGACAAATAAAAATTGTATGTATGGAAGGTGTACAACGTGATGTTTTGATATGTATATATTGTGAAATTACTACACTCTAACTAACATATCTGACAGCTCACATAGTTAGCTTTTTTTTTTTCTGGCAAGGACACTTGTCATCTACTCTCTTAGCAAAGTCCAAGTATACATTATTCCTAACTGTATCAGTGAGCTATACAGTAGATCTCCTGAACTTATGCATTTCATAACTGAAAGTCTGTACCCTTTGAACAAAATCTCCCCATTTCCTGGCCCCTGGAAACCACCATTCTACTTTCTGTTTCTATGTGTTTGACTTTTTTTTTTTTTGGATTTCACAGATAAGTAAGATTTTGCAGATTTTGTGTTTACGTATCTGATTTATTTCACTTAGCATAATATCCTCCAGGTTCATCCATGTTGTTATAAAAGGCAGGATTTCCTTCTTTTTTTTTTAGAGACAGAGTCTCACTTTGTTGCCCTTGGTAGAATGCCGTGGCATCATAGCTCACAGCAACCTCCAGCTCTTGGGTTTAAGCAAATCTCTTGCCTTAGCCTCCCAAGTATCTGGGACTATAGGTGCTTGCCACAATGCCCGGTTATTTTTTTGTTGCAATTTGGCTGGGGCTGGGTTCGAACCAGCCACCCTTGGTATATGGGGCCGGTGCCCTACTCACTGAGTCACAGGTGCCACCCAGATTTCCTTCTTTTTAAAGGCTCAATAATATTCCATTGTGCGTGTATGTATATATGTATATGTATCATATATAATAGTACTATCATTTGGGGGGCTATCTGCCCAGTAGTAGGACTGATAGATCATATGGTAATCTCTTTATAACATTTTAAGGAAATTCCATATCTTTTTCATAGTGGCTGTATCAATTTATATTCTAGCCAGCAGTGGGCAAGGGTTCCCTATGCTCCATATCCTTGCCATAATTTGTAACCTTTTGACTTTTTAATAAGAGCCATACCAACAGCTGTGAAGTAATATCTCATCGTGGTTTTGATTTGCATTTCCCTAATGATTAGTGATATTAAGCATCTTTTCATATACTTTTTGGCCATTTGTATGTCTTCTGTGGAAAAATATCTTTTCAGGCACTTTGTGCATATCTTACTCAGATTAATTTGTGAGTTTTTTTTTTTTTTCCTGCTATTAGGTGGTATGAACTCCTTATATATTTTGGACATTAACCTCTGATTGGATGTATAGTTTTCAGAGGTTTTCTCCCATTTCAGAATTTGCCATTTCACTTTGTTGATTGTTTCCTTTGCTGTCCAGAAGCTTTTTAGTTTGATTTGTTTATTTTTGCTTTTGTTGCCTATGCTATAAGTGTCAAATTCAAAAGCCATCACCAAGAACAATCAGGAAACTTTCCCCGTTTTCTTCAGGGATTTGTACTTTCAGCTCTTATGTGTGGGATTTTAATACATTTTGAGTTGATTTTTGTGTGCGGTGGAAGGGTCCAATTTTTCTCTTTTACCTATGGATTTCCATTTTTCCCAATGTCATTTATTTAAGAGATTAAATTTTCCCTTTGTGTATTCATGGTGGTTGCCTTCATCAAAAATTAGCTGACTGGCTCGGTGTCTGTAGCTCAAGCAGCTAGAGCGCCAGCCACATACACCAGAGCTGGCGGGTTTGAATCCAGTCCGGGCCTGCCAAACAGCAGTGACAACTACAACCAAAAAATAGCTGGGCGTTGTGGTGGGCACCTGTAGTTCCAGCTACTTGGGAGGCTGAGGCAGGAGAATTGCTTAAACCCAAGGGTTGGGGGTTGCTGTGAGCTATGACGCCACAGCACTCTACCCAGGCTGACAGTTTGAGACTCTGTCTCAGAAAAAAAATAAAAATAGCTGACTGTATATGAATGTATTTATTTCTGGGCTCGGTCTTCTGTTCTGTTGATCTGTGTGTCTGTTTGTATGACAGTACCAGACTGTTTTAATTATTGTTGCTTTCATATAATATATTCTTAGCAAGACAGCATATAGTTGGGACTTGTTTTGTTGGTGGTGGTGTTCATTCAGCCACTTTATTTATGGCTTTAATTGGAGAATTTAATTTCTTTTCATGTAATTATCAGTAGGTAAAGACTTACTATTGGCACTTTGGTAATTATTTTCTAATTGTTTTGTAGATCCTTTATTCCTTTCTTCCCCTCCTTGCTGTATTTTTTCGTGGTTAAGTGATTTTCTCTAGTGCTGCACTGTGTTGAATCCTGCTTTTTACTTTTTGTGTATCTGCCATAGGTTTTTGCTTTGTAGTTACGATGAAACTTACAAAAAACATCTTATAGCAATAACAGGCTATTTTAAGTTAATGGCAACTTAACTTTGATTGGGAAAAAACCAACTTTGCATATTGATTCCACCTCCCTCACTTTGAATTTTTGATTTTACAATTTATGTACATCTACATATATTTTACAATGTATCATTTTATATTTAATAGCCTGTAAAAATTTTTGTAGTTATCATTACTTTTAATAGTTTTGTCATTTAACCTTCATAATAAAGATATATGTGACTTAACTATCACCATTATTAGAGTATTCAAAATTTGTGTAATTATTTTAATAGTGAGTTGTATATTTTCATATGTTGTTGTGTTTGGTACTTATTAGCATTCTTCTGGGTTTTTATTTTATTTATTTATTTATTTTGCAGTTTTTGGCCATGGCTGGGTTTGAACCCGCCACCTCTGGCATATGGGGCCGGCAACCTACTCCTTTGAGCCACAGGCACCGCCAAACTTCAGGATTTTTTAAAGATAATTTTGGTGGTGGTGACTTCCCTTGGACTTTGTTTTTCTGGAAAATCTTTTCTCTTTTTCATTTCTGAAGGACAGGTTTGCTTGGTATAATATTTTTGGTTGGCTTTTGTTTGTTTGTTTTTACTTCAGCAGTTTGAATCAGGCCCAGGCAAGGCTCAAACTCACAGTCCCAGTTTTCAAGGTCACCTTCTAGCCACATGGCTCTTTGAACACAGTGCTATGTTCATGCTGTTGAACATAGCACTCAAGCTTATTTCAGCACATTGAATACATGTATATTATCCCACTCTCTCTTGGTTTGTTTCTGCTAAGATGTTTGCTATTAGCTGCATTGAAATTGCCGTATGAGTTATTTGCTTCTTTTTGTTGCTGCTTTCAGGGATCTATCTATCTATCCATCTATCTATTTATCTATTTTTTATTAAATCATAACTGTGTACATTGATGCATTTATGGGGTTCAGTGTACTGATTTAATATATAATGTGAAATGCTTACATTGAACTGATTAACACATCTATCACAATTATACTCTTTTCTTAATAGTTTTGAAATGTACCATTGCATCATGCACATTAGGTGAAGTCCCTCCAAATACCCTGTCTCCTCCCACCTCTCCTCTCTTCCCTTCTACTTTCTGGACTATAGTTATGTTTTACCATTCATATGAGTGTGTAGGTGATTATATATTAATTTCATAGTAGTATTGAGTACATTGGATACTTTTCCAAGAAGAATTTGTTCCAGCTCCATCCAGGTAAACATAAAAGATATGAAGTTTCTTTTTTTATGGCTGCATAGTATTCCACAATGTACATATACCACAATTTTTTAATTCATTCATGGGTCGATGGGCACTTGGGCTATTTCCATGTTTTGGCAATTATGATTTGGGTTGCAATAAACATTCTGGTGCAAATGTCTTTGTTGTAAAATGACTTTTGATCACCTGGGTATATACCTAGTAGAGGAATTGCAGGATTGAATGGTAGGTCTATTTTTAGTTCCTTGGATAGTCTCCAAACTTCTTTCCAAAGAGGTCATATTAGCTTGCATTCCCACCAGCAGTGTAGAAGTATTCCCTTCTCTCCACATTCATGCCAACATCTGTAGTTGTGGGATTTTGTTATGTGGGCTAGTCTTACTGGAGTTAGGTAATATCTTAAAGTGGTTTTGACTTGGATTTCTGTGATGATTAAAGATGATGAGCATTTTTTCATGTGTTTGTAGGCCATCTGCCTGTCTTCATCGGAGAAGTTTCTGTTCAAATCTCAGGGTCCTATCTTTGTCTTTGATATTTGCAAGTTTAATTATAATATGTTGCTGGATAATTTTATTTTTATTTTTAATTTTATTGACTGCAGACCTTTGACCTTCCTGTACCTAAAATGTATAACTTTCTTCAGTTTTGAAAAGTTTTCTGTTATTATTTCTATAAATGAGCTTTCAACTCTTTTTCTCTTGTTTGTACTCCCTCTTGAACAGCATTGACCTATAAATTTGCCTTTTTGATTTTATCTTATAAACCATTTAAACTGTCTTCATTCTTTTTTATTCTGCTTTTAGTGTTTATTTTACCTAAGCTGGCTTCAAGTTCACATATTCTTTCTTCTGCTTGATTAGTTCTGCTGTTGAAGCTTGCTATTACATTTTTTATTTCACTAATTGTGTTTTTTATCTCTAGATTCTGGGTTTTTAAATCATTTCAACCTTTGTTAAATTTCTCTGATAAATTTCTGAATTGTTTCCTTTTATTTTCTTAATGTTTGCTGAGCTTTGAATTATTTATTTTTAGGGTCATTTTAGGGTCATCCACTGCTATCTTATACTGTCTGTTTTGTCTCCATCATTTTTCCCTGATTGAGCTTGATCTTTGTGACTTTGTGTTGATGTATATAGGCACTCGGTCCGGTCTTGGAAATCTGACTTTGTTTGAGAGCTTCATTCAGCACTAAGCCTGAGCACAGACTCAGTCTAGTTGACTAGTGCTTCAGGTGTTGCAGTGCTAAGGGGAACGCTATGTCTAAGACCACAGTAGCTGAAATCCTTTGGCTTCTTAAGCTGACAAAATGCTGAGTCCCATAGGAAGCTAACAGCTGCTGAGACCAGCCAGGACTGGGTTATGCCCGAGGCCTATGGATTTCTGTAGCCTGCCTGTTGCTGAGATTTATTCAGGACCTGATGCTGCTATAGTTGGCCAGTGATGAGGTGGGCTGGAGTTTGGGTTTATCTCACTGGGGCTGTGTGTTTATGCTTGGCACCAGGTAAAGTTGAGAGGGTTCACTCATAGATACCCACCTAGTGTCCGGGAGGTTCAACCCAGCACTGGGGTTCTACCAGACTGTGGGGTTCTACCCAGGGCTGGGTTTTACTGTGATGGAACCAGTCTTATGTTATAAAGCAATGTCCTGTATTTACTTTCCTTTCCTTCACACAAGCAAACAGTGTCTTTCTCTGCACTGTGCTTCCTGGGATTGGAAGAACAATGACATGGGCAATCCCATGTTCACCAAGACTGATGTAACATTGGGTCACATCCAAAGCCCACTGCTGCTCAGAATGCACAGTGCTAGATCATTAAACCACACTTAAGGCCTGCAGGTGCTATGCCCTGCCTTCACTGAGGTTATTTGGCCCCCTAGGCTGCTGTAGTAGGCAGACAGTGATGTAGCCAGAACACGAGTCTGTCCCACTGGAGCCACAATTTCTCATCTAGCACTGGGGCAGGGACAGAAGCTCTGTCCAGAGGCACCAGCCTGGTGTCAGGGGTTAAGAGGTTTTGTCTGATGCTAGGTTTTACTGTGGCTGGCCTGGTACTGTGTTGCAAAGCAAAATGAGATCTGTTTCCTTCTCCTTCCCTTAAGTGTCCTTTCAGTGCTATGGGACCTAGGGGTGGAGGAGGGATAATGCAGGAAATGTAATTGTTCTTCCTATCCTCTATAATACATCTTTTCATATTATTACGCCAAAACCACGTACTGTGATCTTACTCAATTTCTTACTTTTTTCATGTGCAAACAGTTGCTTAAATTGACATTTCCATGGGGGATGATCCCTGGAGAGTTCTACTTGGCCATTTTGTGGAGTTTAGTCCTAGGAGTTTATCCTTAATTTCCTTCTTGAAACGTTTGTTGTTAGTATATGGAAACTAGAAACACAAATTAATTTTTGTTTGTTGACTTTGTATTCTGTAAATTTAATGAAATTTGTTGATTAGTTTTAACAGATTTTTTTTTTTTTTTGTGGAGTTTTTAGGGTTTTCTATGTATAGGATCATGATATCTACAGACACAATTTTACTTCTTCTTTTCCAGTTGCATGCTTTTTATTTATTTTTCTTGCCTACTTGAGAAATCTCACAACTTCACACAATTCAGCAAGCCACAGTCATTCTGGAGAAAGGATGTTTACTTATTTTTCTACAAGAGGAAATGGTGATTATTTTTACTTTTGCATTTGACCTGTTGCTATCAAAGCCCTCAAGTCTCTGGGGAGAGGTAAAAAACTTGCTGAGACTATAATCACACTATCTACTTTACAAGTGTGAAAATTGCACCCATTAATTTTAGTAGCACTTTAAAAAAACAAAAAGGAAAACCTCTCACCAGCTTCCTGCTGTCCTCCCTCTCAGCCCTTACACACCCTTTTGACAGCTCAGCTGTGTGATTTTCTGACCTTTTATACAAGGATGTTTCAAAAGAGATAAGTGGTAGAAATCAATGCACATCATCTTAATTACCAAATGCAGTTTATTTTATTGTAAGACATTTATCTATCAGTGGCGATAAGACAAATGCTCTATCCTTGTGCTAAGAATATGCCTATATTTCTAAAATGATGCAGAAACATTTGTTGGATAATTCTACATCTCCAAACTGATTTTTCTATTCAAGATACCCTGAAATGTAAGGAAAAAATACCTTAAATTTTCTGTTTTATATGTAGACCCTACTTATTTTAAGATGTCCTAGTTTTTACTGTATGTTTTATTTCTTTTATATTGCCTTTCTGTAATCTACAATCCATGAGTTATAATATTAATTGTACTAGGTCAGAATTCTCCTCAGGCAATTTTTGTAAATATATTTTTAAATATTAAATTAATGCACTCTTTTTGTTGAATAATAAAATACTAGAGCATATAAACCATGTAGGTATAGATACATATACAGATATAGATATCACGGGCTCACATGATACTTGGGGACTTGGTACATTGTGAACAGGGGCTTCATGGGGATATTTTAGGAGGCTTGAGATCTGCATAAACATGCAATGATCTAATCACTCCAGATGGAAATGTGGAGGCATCATAGGACATTTTTGGTTTTGGTCATTTGCATTTTTCACATCCCCAATTCTTCTTATTTTATGTGACTTCTTATCCACTTTTTTTTTTTGGAGACAGAGTCTCATTTTGTTGCCCTTGGTAGAGTGCCATGGTGTCACAGCTCACAGCAACCTCCAGCTCTTGGGCTTAGATGATTCTCCTGCCTCAGCCTGCAAAGTAGCTAGGACTATAGGCACCTGCCACAACACCCAGCTATTTTTTTGTTGCAGTTTAGCCAGGGCTGGGTTTGAACCTGCCACCCTTGGTATATGGAGCCAGTGCCCTACTCACTGAGTCACAGGCGCTGCCCTTTATCCACTTTCCTTTAACTAGCTTCTAGTCTGGTAATCCTCAAATCCATCCTATCAGTTATGACCTCTGTAAACACAAGTCAGGCATTGTCAATCCCCTATAAAATCCCTCAATAACTCCATACATTCCCTAGGATAAAGGCAAATAAGCCCTGTATTTGGGCTTCCCCCACCTCATCAATTTCATCTCTTGTCAAGACCACTTGAGGCTCCACCATGAAGATGCATGCTGGAATATTCGTAACCTCTAGATCTTAGCGTTTGAGATCCCTTCTGTCTAGGATCTGCTTCTCCAGCACTCCTGCCAGACTTGCTCTTATTCATTAGTGCTCAGCTTAGAGGTTACCTGCTCTGTTTTGCCATAATACTTTGTATATCTTGCTGTCATTGACTGAATGGATGAATTCCACCCAGCTCTTAGCTTAGTGGTTCAGGCTGGAACACTGCCGCGACAGGCAATGCATGGAGCATTCCCAGTCATTCTCACCTGTGGAAAGAAAGAGAAATAAGGAGAGAGTTGACGGTGGTCAGCACACAACACCCCAAAACATGACACCTTGGCCTATTAACGAAAACAGTAGAAACAAGAAGGTCACTGATGAGAAGAATGTGTATTAAGTTTTATTAGGATAAAATGTTCTATTTATGTCTGTTATGTCCATTTGTTCTGGGGCGGTATTCAAGTCCGTTATTTCTTGGTTTAGTCTTTGGTTGGAGGATTTGTCCAGTACTTTGAATCAGGTCAAAAAGTCCAGGAAGGATTTTCTGACCTTCCTCTGAAGCAGGTCATAAGATTCTTATCTGAGAGGTGCCTTCTCTATACCTGATGTCTGAAGACAAAGGAGAAGACTCTGAGGGAATAGGCTTTGCTAAGGTTCTCCTAGTTTATTACCATTGGATCATACTCTTTGTGTCCTATGTTATTCTCCATGACCGTCCACTGTTCATCGCCCCCGGCACAAACATACACAGCTTTCACCATTTCTCCAGGTCTTCATTTCCTTATGAAAGCTGCCACGTCAAGTAAAACTTACTCAATACATTTGTATGCTTTTTTCTTTGTTATCTCTCTTTCATTATAAAGGCCTCCGTTACAAATCTAGGATAGGTGAGGATAGGTATCTTTCCTCCCATACAGAGTACATGTCAGTTGCTGAGACTGGTGCCCAGGAGAAAGGCACCACGGCTTTGCTCAGAGAAAAGGGCCCCAGGAGGAAGTAAGGCTCTAAAAGCTTATTCTGTGGAGAGGCCAAGGTCTCTATCACTTTCTCTATTGCTATTTTCTTCTTGAGAAAAGAGACAGAATTGAAACCAAGACATTATCTCAGTTCACTTTGGGTTGGAAAAATTGTTTTCTCAGCTGAGCAAAAGCTTGTGTTACCCTGATATGTGAAAATGCTATGAGAGGGTGTGTGTTCGGTGTGACTCCGGCACTGCTGGAGTGTCGGTATCTTTGTTCACACTTGACTCCAGGGCACCTGCCATTGGTGACTAATAAAAATCACATTTTCACCAATAAATAACTTTCTTGGCCTTCTTAAGCCTTTTGTAGAATGAATTTTTTTTTTTTTTTTGTAGAGACAGAGTCTCACTTTCTGGCCCTCGGTAGAGTGCCGTGGCCTCACACAGCTCACAGCAACCTCCAACTCCTGGGCTTAAGCGATTCTCTTGCCTCAGCCTCCCCAGTAGCTGGGACTACAGGCACCCGCCACCATGCCCGGCTATTTTTTTTTTTTTGGCTGCAGTTTGGCCGGGGCTGGGTTTGAACCCGCCACCCTCGGTATATGGGGCCGGCGCCTTACTGACTGAGCCACAGGCGCCGCCCTGTAGAATGAATTTTGAACAATGTATGTGCTGCAAGGAAAACTTAAGTTTTTATATTACATGTTACAAGTAAATGTGACCATGAAAATTAGATTCTTTCATAGGTATACGTTTTCTAAATATTTTCACTCCAAAGTAAACCCTGAAGGTCACAGACTATAACAGAGTAAGGGGGTGCCTAGGCATCCTGTAATCTAGTTGCCTGATTTTACAAACAAACATGGTAAAGTTAAAAGCATAAACTCAGAAGCCAGGCTACCTGAATTTATCTTCTGGCGCACAATTGTTGCATGACCCTGGGTAGATTAAGTAATTTCTCTGTCATCTTCCTTTTGGATAAATGGGGATAAAAAGAGTATCTACTTCTCAGGATTGTCTGGAGGACTGACTAATCCAGCAATGTGTTCAATGGTCTTTGCTACTGTTGTTGTTTTATACATATCATAGCAAACAAACCAAGACGAAGACTTAAGTTTTCTAATTCCTATCCAAGTTGCTTCCACAATTTCTCATTTCCCAAATCTACTCAGTTTTCCTCCACATCCTGTAAGATTCTACAGGAGTAGTTTAAAAGCATTTTTTCTCGGTTTAGTCCCCTCATTTCCTCATCAGGGATGTGTGTAGAGTGTCACATGCACTCTGTGACATGTCTGTTTCCTTGTCTAGTCTATTTCTGTCTCTCACCCTTTAGTTCTGTTTCTGCCAGCACAGCAGAGATGCTTTAGGCCAGGTGAATGCTTGTAGTGTCCAATCACCAAAGTAGCTTTAAATTATTAATTCTTAAAGTTTATGTACAGAAAGACAGCTGAGAACCAGCCCTCAGCACAGGCCCACTGTCTTTAGGGCACACAGGCCAGGGCTCACCACTCTGGATCAAGACCTCACCCTCTGTCCTGCACATTCTGGATAGCCCATGCCAAGGCCCCAACTCTCGCTGACATTGGCCCATCACAGAGGCACTGCCTGGGACCTGAGAACTCCAAATCAGGCTGACTAAAGCTCTCATAGAAATCAGGCTAAATATGGCCCAGGATATAGGACCAGCTCAGAAACTGAATGGATTTTGTCAAACATAGGATATGTGTCACCAGCCTTTGATGGCTATAACCCTAGTCACTGTCTAAGACTTTTTGAACGTGCTTTCTGGATTGTTTGGCATAATCTTATTTACACAACTGTCCTGTCATCATTATAAACACTGTCTCTATTCACTCTCAAGCATCACCCTATCCAAGATGCAAGATCACTCTGACCTTCCCTAATCATGTACCCTTCATCATTTACCTCTTACGCCCCCTTATCTGTGGTTTCACTTTCCATGATTTCAGTTAATCATGGCCCCAAACAGGGGAGTACAATGCATTAAGATATTTTGGGAGAGTGGGCACATTCACATAAGTTTATTACAGTATATTTTACCCTTGTTCTAGTTTAAGATTAGTTAATATTGCTAACCTTGTACTATGCCTAATTTATAAATTAAAGTTTATCACAGGTATGTATGTGTAGGAAAAAATATAGTAATTGTATATATAGGTTTCGGTACTATCAGTGGCTTTAGGCACCCTTGGGGGGTCTGGGAACATATCCCTTGTGGAGATATGTTTTTTGTCTTTGCTAATTGGCATTTTCTGCACCATGACCCTTCTCTATCTCTATCTATCTATCTATCTATCTATCTATCTATCTATCTATCTATCTATCTATCTATCTATCTATCTATCTCAATCCCCTTTCTTCCCTCTTGCCTATATATTCCATTGTGAAATGACTCCCATTGTCTTAGTCCCCAGGGAACACATCTCACCCTCCTGGGCAAGCTGGTGCCCTGACCACATACTACTGGGAGGATGGTTTCATATCTGTTCAGCCCTGTGTCAGGAACTGGCTCTCCCCTCCAAAAACTTAGGTGTTGGCCTAAGTGGATCTCATAGTCCTCCCTGTCCCCTCAACCAGCGTCCCACCTAGAGGAGGACAGAGGTAGGGAGCTCATTCATTCTTAGACATTTTGGCTTCTAGGAATCTCACAAAGTCTTTGTAGTAAAGAACTCGGCCTTGCCCAAGGAGAGGTCTTGCCTTTGCCCTCAGTTTCTGGGAGGTAATTTCTGTCACACCTGATGGGAGTGTCTTCGTTTAAGGCAGGTGCTGAACATGCCAGATCTGAGTGGAGACCAGTCATAGGCATGAGGGGGGTCACACAGTGTGGGCTGACCTGCAGACTGAGACCAGCCACGGGCAATCCACAGTCAAGCCTGTGTAACAGATCCCATTGAAAAAACCGGGCATCATAGCTTGGGTGAACTTTTCTATTTTTTCCTGTTTGGCAATACTTCCTGCTTATTGCCACACATTGATGTCCTAATTTCAGAAAGAGGGGACAACAGAAGATGTGTGTTTGGGATTGTCCCAATCTGTGCCTTATGGGTCTCTTCCCTTGGCTGTTTTGCTTTAGCCATGAGTATAAGAGCTTTCTGTGAGTCCCAGGGTCTTGCTGGTGAATTACTGAAAATGAGTGCCCTTTCAGGAATCCAGAATAAACTGACAGTTGGTGCCAGAATGAGGCTTATCTTACATGGAGGCTATGCCCTATAACTTTTCCATTTTGGCTAATTCCAAATAGGGTTCATTTTTGTATCTTTAAATTTTTATGGAAGAGGGGACAGAAGAGCCCCATTTTTCTCTCAGGAGGCTTCTAGCTCCTTTCCTAGGCAAGAGCTGTTAGGGGAGGGATGCTAAATCCTCCAATGTCAATGTGATGTCTCACTACTCGGTCTGAATCCCATTTCTCAAGTTCAGCCAAACATGTCCTATATATCTGTGCCCACATGGGCAAGACATTAACCACTTTCCTGGTTGGCATTAGAATTGCTCTTAACAGCATTTGATAAGCTTGTACAAAGATGTAGAGGAAGGGAGAAGATGGTCTGCATCATACAAGAGGAATAATTAATGATTTTCATTGCTTAGTGGGAAGGGAGTTAATAAGTGAAGGTGAGAAAGAAAGAGGGGAAGGGACCGTTGAATTGAGAAGGAGAGGCCAGGATTAATGAGAGCAGTGTCAATGGGAGCCTTGCTGGCAGTAGCCTAAGGGCACCATAACAAACACCAATGCCCAGTTCCCCTTGGAGTCTTTCCGACTGTCCAGATCTATCACTCGTTCATGTGCATTGCAGACTCCCCCCTTTAGAAGCTCACTGATGTTCTGCAAGTGGGTGCCTGAGGAGCCCAGCAGCACAGACGCAGCGCAGAACGCAGAGCGGCCCTGGGAAGCAGATGCCCTGGAGTCCGCAGAGGCCTCCACCAATCTGTCGTGGCAGTCTGTAGAAGCCTCGGAGAGGACTTTGGGCCCCAGACAATAAACTTGGGAGCATTAAGTTAGCTCTCCTGGATGGAGCCTGCAGGTGACATTTGTGTACATAGACATTTTCTATCTCAGCATTTGCTGAGAATTGACCCTGTGTTTGGCACAATGCTAAGCAGGCTGCTGTATTTCATCATCCCACTACCCCAGGGGGTGAGTACTTTTATCTCCATTTTATAGTACTGTAATATGCAAATCCACAGCCGGGCTGCAGTAGCTTCACTCTAGCTCCTGCACGACACCTCCCAGTGGTTCTCTGTCACTTACGTGTTAAATCCCAGGATTCTTATGAGGTCCCTGAGACCCGGTGGGATTGGACCCTCTGGCCTCTCTGGCCTGACATTTAACCTCCCCCACCACGTTCTTCTCACTCCAGAGTTTTGGACACTAGCATTTAGAGAAAGCACCTTATGCCTCTGGGTCCCAGAGCAATTTCTTCCTCTTCCTGGCCTACCCCTTTCCCTCCTCATAGCCTGGATGACCTTGACTGCCTCTCCCCAGATGTCATCACCACCTCCCTCGCTAAGTGTGGTGAACACCCACATGCTGCCACAGAGCTGTGTGCACGCTTCTGTCCTAGTGATCCACTGCAAAGTCGCAAGTGCCTGGGAGCTCCTCCCTGGCTGGGCAGGCATAGACAACACACAAGCTGCATTCAAGTAACAAAATAATGGTTATGAAGGCTGGGAAGGTGGCAAGAGTAGGGCAGGTTTTAATTTTTTTCTAGTTGAGCTGCTAGGAAGGGGATTTGAGAAAACTATTAATGAGATTTCATTAGATTGACTCAGTGAGTGAGCAATGAAGGTGTGGGGGGGCAACGGGCAAACATCCAGAATTGGGATGGGGATCTCAGAGCTGCCTCTATTCACCTGCGTAGGATACACTCTGCCAACAATTTTTCCTACTCCCCCACCTCTTCTTTTCTTCTTTATCATTCTGATTTCTAGCCCTTCAAATCTTCTTGAATTTTAGATTTCTTTTCCCTAGAGCATTAGTGGGTGCTATATGGATCCCAATAGTGACCCCAAAGGAGCATTAGTGGGTGCTATATGGACCCCAATAGGACCCCCATATGGACCCTAAATAATGGACCCCAAAGATGCCTAATTTCTGGAGACCATGGACATGTTGGGACACATGGAGAATGAAGTCCATGAAATCTAGGCTATCCTGGAGGAACAAGGTCATCACAAGGGTCCTTAACACTAGAAGCATGAGGCAGGAGAGGTCAGAGGTCAGGAGGAGATGTGTCTCTGGAAGAAGGGTTAGAATAATGCACCTTGTTGTGCTGAAGCTGCTAAATTTGTGGCCATTTGTTACAGCCACAATGCAGTGGGCAACAACAAAAGGGCCTATGGAAAATTCCTCTTTTTAGGCCCATTGGCTAGAAGCCTGGGCACCAAGGCTGCCCAGAGATGTTGATGAAATCACTTATAGTGTTATTGTGAAAATTAAGTGAATTAATAGATCTAAAGTGCTTCAAATGGTGGCTCTAAAATCTTAGTAAGTTACTGCTTACTAATCCACCGATCACCACCCTAGCCAGGAGTGGTTCTTACTTGAAAAATAAATCTATATTGAGGAAACATTTGCTTCACGTATATGCATAGAAAAAGTTAAAACCTAGTAGCCTAATTTGAAGACCTGGATTTAAACCCTAGCTTTACATAAAAGCCTTGGCATCGGTAATTTTCAAAGAGCTCTATCTCTGAGATCTGGAAAATTTTTCAAGCTATGCACATAGAACCAGCTAAGAACCCACAAGGGAAGCTGTGCATGCAGATCAGGGAGACCAAGGCCCTTCACACAATTAGCTGATTGCCAGCTAGGAGCTCAGGTTTTGATTTCTTCCTACTTGAGCTGTAGGTGGGGTTAGCAACCTGGGTTATGAAGCAGTATTCTTCAGCTATTTCATAAAAAGTATGGCAAGGCAAAGAATTTGTTTAAAAACATACTGCAAGATAGAAATGGGGTCAAACAGAGTTTGTTTAAAAAGCCTCTTTGCCAAAAAAATAATCTATGTCTAATTTGGAGATTTTCAATATTTCTCTCTACTGATGCAAGGAATATTTGCATCTGTCTCCAGAATGGTTTTAGACTTTATTTGCAAGCCCAGCTGAAAGTTGCCAATGCAAATTAAAGTTTGTACTTGCAGAAGGCACCCACCTGCAGTCTGACGATGATACAGTAGAAGGCTGCAGAGTCTGAAGGGTATTTATATTTGAATGCCATCTCCCTGTTCTCCGTTCCCAGCAGCCTTTCTGTCCTTCCTTAATTCTGTTCAAAACACTGTTCAGCTCCCAACCTGCTGTGCCTGTTTCTTCTTTGTCTGTTCCATCCTGTCTACTTCAGCTTCATCCTGTGAGTGACAGAACCAAGACACCCCGTCATTTCCCCCCTGCTGTTCACTGCTCCTTTCTGTTCCCACCACCTCCTCCCCAGCTCTTCTGTTCCTCCTGTCTAGACCACAGACACAGCCTTCCAACTCTACCATCTTAGTTTCTCCTCTTCTAATTCGTTCTCCATGAACTCAATTCTCCTCCTGAGCTATGGGTTTGACATGGTCGCTCTAATTTACACAACACCTCAATGTCTCCAGCTGGCTGCGCCATTAGATAGAAATCCCTGGGCCTAATGTTCCTAGTACACAGCCTAAGGTTTTCTTCTACACAGGCTCTGGGTCTGCCCCGGTTTATGCCACTTCCCTCTCTGAGATGTTTTTTTTCAGTTCCTTTATTGTCTGTTTGAAGTCTTACCTGCTATATAACCAATTTTCAGATAAGATCTCTTGGCTTCTCTGTGATTGCCTCCATACACATTTATTATATATTTTAATAAATTTTTATTTACAGATATGTGTATTTGCATTTTCCTTTAGTATAAGTTCCTTGAGGATAGCATCTATGAATGTCTAGGTCTATGAATATCTTCTATATTTGGCATGTTACTCTGAATATAGTAATGATCTAAAATATTTTATAAATCAAGTTCAATTATTTGTGAAGCTACTACTTATTTTCTTTTTAAAAATTCAGATGGAAAGAGATTATAAAAATATATTCTAATGAGAGAGTCTATACAATTGGTAAGTACGGCATTGTTTGGGGTTCTTAGGCTGTACTCTGCATCATGGGGCAGGAGACTTTTAGCTGAATGGACTCTCCAAACACACACACACACACACACTATACAATTGTTTGGGCCTGAAATGAAATGCATGGTTTTATTTTTGGAGAGGCCTGAGGGTAAAAAAAAAATCCAGTTGGGCTGTTTAAGATTTCCCTATGTAATAGTTATGTATTATTATGAATCAAATTGAAACATAATAAGAATAAACATTTCTTATCACACATTGTTCTGTGTGTCTGGAATGGGAGCAGCTTAGCTAGATGATTATGGCACAGGGTGTCCCACGCACTTGCAGGCAAGAGGGTGGCTGTGTGTGGTTGCAGTATCATCTGAAGACTAGAACGAGGCTGTAGCATCCAATTCCAAGGTGACTTATATGGTAAGTTAGTGCTGGTTGTGGGTAGGATGTTTTAGTTTCTCACCACATGGTCACCTCCACTGGGCATTCCAGTATCTACTGGCATGGTAGCTAGCTTCTCCCAGAGTGGGTGATCTGAGAGAGTGAGAGAACATGTGGGAAGAGGCCGTATGTTTTATGACTTGGCCTGGGAAAGCACATGCTGTCCTTTCTAAATGATGCTCTTGGTTACATAGTAAGCACTCTTCAAAATGAAAGAAGGGTACCCAAAGGTATGAATATCAAGAGGTAGACCCATTGGGGGCTGGCCATCTGAAAGACTAGGTACCACGTCCCAGTAACTACCCAATTATGTCTTTGGGACCCCAGCAGAAAGAGAAGTTAGCTTCTTTACTTTCATGGAGTTTGGTATGCCCTAAGGAACTAGTCCTCAGATTTGGCCTTCTGGGAGTCTGATTTGCTTTGTTCCCTGACTCAAAGATGTATAACTAGTGGGGATTTTGATTTCTGTGCCTCTTGGTCACCTTTGAAAGGATGCAGCAGCCTCACAGTGAGTCACAGTCATCAGTGGTTTTTAGATGAGATTTGATTGAACAGTAGAAAATAAGTCCTGATTCTGCCAGAATGCTCCAAGTACTTTTGACTGTTTTTGTAGGGCTTATTTCTTTCAAATGGAAGGTATTTCTCACTCCCTTTGGAAACAAATTCTTTTAATAAGGATCTGGATCGGCTTCAGTTATTTACTCGGCACTCTTTCAGCTGCAAGTTGATGATTAGATACATTCCATTTCAGTGACACGCACATCTGAAAGGATTCATGCTTCTAATCATAAAAAGATAAAGTTTTTTTTCTTTCCTAACATCTGGAGTCTGATGAATAATTACTATAATTAAACAAGAGGCCATTGTATATTTGGGTATTTTTTAAGCTCCAAATGCTTCTCTGTGTGCAGGATTCACATTGCGCACGCTTTGTTCTAAAGCATTCTACTGTGTAGTGCTCACAATCTATGGAGGCACCGTAGTGGCTGGCACTAAAAGTAGGTCATCATGGCCTAATCTTCATCATTCCCTTATTCTGATTCTCCAACCCTTAATAAGTAACTTTCTGCTTCACTCAGCGTTCTACAGCTTGCCTTCCTACACCTTATGGCATGGAGGGGCAGAGGGCAGGCTGGCCACCTGGATGGGGTTAGCTTAGCTCTTCTGCTGCTCCCCACTGCCATTACTGATTTAGTGATACCATCTCAAAAAGTAATGCCATGTCCATGGTTGCTAAGATGATTAGGGATATAGTTTAGATAAAGTGACATGTAATATTAAATTGAAACAAGTTTAGTCAAATTTGTAGTAAAAGTATGTCACCTTATATATTTTAGTTGCTCACTTCCCATAAAAGTATGTCAGCTCTGTTACCATCCCCTTATCTAGTCTCATTCTTTTAAAAGATCCTGGTTCTTTGCCTGCCAAGTTGACCTTGGCAGTGGGTGTGATATCTAAGAACTTGTGTTCATGCTAAACTTGATAACCTGCTTTGTGAGAGAAGCTATGGAAATAAACCTTGTTACATAGAGCCTAAGAAAACTATGGAGATAGCCCAAGAAAACTATGGAGATAGCTGATTGTCTCTTTGAGTTCACCATTTTTGATGGGTGAAAACTTACTAAAAATTCTGGAGGTTTTGATGAAGACATGCTTTATATTTCTGAATATTTCTTAAATACTTTCTGTATGGTAGGTGCTTAATAAATTCTCCCCAAAGGTTTTAAATAAATTCTGAATAGTTTGACATTTGATATTTGTGTTTGGACTTTCAAATCATGGCACCAAAGGCAAAAATAACTAGAAGGAGAATGGTGTTAAGGTAGGCAGGACAAAATTTAGTTTTTTAAGAAAATTATTATTTATTTTATTTTGGTGAAATACACATAACATAAAATTTACCATTTAACTTTTGTTCTTTTGAGATAGGGTCTTCCTTTGTTGACCAAGCTAGAATTGTACAGTGGCAGTCCCAAACTCCTTTGCTCAAGTGATTCTCTTGCCTGATCCTGCCAAGAAGCTGTGATTACAGCCACCATACCACCACGTTCAACTAAAATTTTAAAAATGTTTTGTAGAGACAAGGTTTCGCTATCTTGACTAGGCTTGCCTGGAACTCTTGGCCTTAAGTGATCCTCCTACCTTGGCTTGCCAAAGTGCTGAGATTATAGAGATAGCCTATTTTCTCTTTTTGTTTTCCTGATGAAGGCATCTAATGCTGTATGTTTCCCTCTTAGGACTGCCTTTGCAGTATCTGACAGGTTTTGATAGTTTATGGCTTCATTATTGCTTTGCTCAAGAAATCTAATGATTTCTTTCTTTCTTTTTTGGCTGGGGCTGGGTTTGAACCCGCCACCTCCGGCATATGGGACCGGCATCCCACTCCTTGAGCCACAGGCACTGCCCGATTTCTTTCTTAATACATCCTTAACCCAGCTGTTAGGTTCAGCATAAAGTTCAGCATAAAGTTATTTAGTTTCTGTGACTTTATTTGGGTATAAAGATTTCTGTTGTTGTTGAGTTCAACTTTTATTCCACAATGTTTCATGAAGATACAAGGGATAATTTTTATTCTTTTGAATCTGTTGAGGTTAGATTTGTGTCCTAAGATATGATGAATTTTAGAGGATGATACGTGGGCTGATGAGAAGAATGTGTATTAAGTTTTGTTAGGATAAAATGTTCTGTTTATGTCTGTTATGTCCATTTGTTGTAGGGCTGTGTTCAAATCTATTACTTCTTTGTTTAGTCTCTGGTTGGAGAATTTGTCTAGTACTCTCAAAGGGGTGTTAAAATACCCAATTATTGTGGTGCTGGAAGATATCATATTGTTCAGATCACTTAGGGTTTGTTTTATGTATCAAAGAGCATTTAGGTTGGATGTGTAAACATTAGTTATCGAAATCCCTTCATTTTGTGTGCTCCTCTTGACAAGTATGTAGAGTTCATCTTTGTCTTTCCTTATTTTTGCTGGATTAAATCAATTATATCCACAAATAAGATTGTAACCTCTGCATTTTCTGATTTCCATTTGCCTACATTATTGTTTTCCATCCCTTCACACTGAGTCTTGTTTTATCCTTAGAAGTTAGGTGTGTTTCTTAGAGACAGAAGATATTAGGCTTCAGCTTTTGAATCAAGTAAGCCAGCCTGTACCTCTTTAGTGAGGAATTCAAACCATTCACATGTATTAAGACAATTGATAGGTATGGTGGAGTTTTGATTCTCTCATTTTTCAGAGATACAGAGCTGATTTTTATCCCTTGCATCACTGTAGAAGTTAAGCTTTGTTCTTTAATTTCTGGGTGTGTTTACTTTGAGGAGGAAACATTGTCCCAGTCGGTATGAAGGATGGGTCTAAGTATTTCCTGTAGAGCTGGTCTAGTTATGGCAAATTTCTTCAACATTTGCATGTCAGTAAAATATTTGACTTCTCCAGTACAAATGATGCAGGATCCTGAGCTGAAAATTGTTTTGTTTAAGAAGGTTAAAGGCCAATGACAATCCTTTTCTGGCTTGAAAAGATTCAGCTGAAAGATCTGCAGTCATCCTGATATTTTTCCCTTTGTAGGTCAGACCTTTCTTTGTAGGATTTTCTCTTTCATATTGATTTTGGCAAAGTTAATTAGGAGATGCTTTGTTTGAATTGAGTTGGGCTGGGATTCTGAAACTGTCTACTATCTGAATTTCTGTGTCTCTTGCAATACTTGAGAAATTCTCCACCATGATGTCTTGAAGTAAAGCATCAGTGTTTTTAGGACCTTCCTCTTTTCCTATAGGAATCCCTATAATTCAGATGTTGGATCTTTTGGAATGATCCCATAATTCTCTCAGGGGATATTCTGTTTTTGTTCTCTTTTTTACTGCCTCTTTAAATGATTGGGATAATTCAAAATTCTTGTCTTCAATTTCTGAAACTCTTTCTCCTCCATGTTTTACCCTATTACTAAGGATATTTACTGAGTTTCGAAGCTCCTTGAATGCCGCTTTCAATTCTTTAAGGTTTACCATATCTTTTTCCTATCATGTCCAGATCGTTGGAGACTTTGTCTTTAAATTCACTAATTTCTTGAGAAAACTTTTGGACTATTTTTACAATTCTATTTCCATATTCTCTTCAATTCCATTCATCTTATTTGCTGTCTTTATTCTGAATTCTATTTCTGACCTTTCAGCAGTTTCTTTGTGGATGGTATTTTCTTCTCTATGTCCCCTATAATCTCTTGAGGGAGGTAATCTGCAATGATTTTTCATGTCAAAATTTTTCTGCTGCCTCCTTCCCATGAGTATTTTCAGCTTTTTAAAAATATTACTTTTACTTTTTTGGTTGAAATGTTAAGTTAACCCTGAATAGTTATTGAGAGATAATCTCTAATTGGGAACCCCTAAGGAGCACCACACAGACCTATTTGGTAACTAAACTAGCCAGGTGAGACCAGATCTGGAGACCCCAGGAAGTGGACCAGACCACCACTTCACCAATGAGCTGGAGCTTGTGCTTGTCACCTTCCCCCAGGAAGCTCCTTTCAGGGCTGTAGCAAGAGTCTCTGAGGGCTGACCTTGCTTAGATAGCATAACCTGATTCTGTCCTGGTGTCAGCCTGTCCTCCACCCAGTTTAAAGGAGCCACAGTATTTCACTGGAGTTTCTGATGTATAAAGATTGGAACTGCTCTGGCTCTGCCCCCACTAGTGAAAGTAGCAGAAGAGAATTTGTGGATAGATCCTCTGTTGCTGTCCCTCACAGTGCCAACCCCCCTTGCACAAATAAATTCAAATCAGTAGCAAACCTGCATCCCCAGTCAGTGGAGGCTGAAGAATAAGAATCCGAGGACAGTTTTGACCAAGAGTTCCAATTGAACTAACTTTAGCAACAACAAATTCAGACAAGCCAGTGTCTTTCCCAACCCCACTCTTCCTGAGTCTTGGCTGTGGACTAGATAAAATTAGCTGTTACTCATAGCTTATGAGGATGTCTGGGCCTTCCCAGTGCCTGTTGTATGAGGGAGGCCAACTTCTCCAAGTTGCAAGAGGGATGCCAAGGATCACTAGGGGTTGTAGAGCACAGACCCCAGGCAGGGGCTGTCCAGAGAATGGGGGAACGATCCCCTTAGCAGGAGAGAGAGCCAGGAATGATCACAGCTCCCTATGCCAAAGTTAGAACTGCTGCACCAGTTTCTTCTTGTAGCAGGAGGCAGTGTGCTACTCTGTTCAGCAGCCCATACAATGCAGAGGTCTCTCAGAGAACTCACCAAACACACCGGCCTCTGCAGGGGGCAGTCCATCGGGTATCCAGAGAGGGGAAAGTGTTTGCTGTGGGCTCAGGACTCCAAAGAGAAAATTTGTTCACTTTTACACCAGACAGGATGGGGACTCAGAGGTAGAAATTCCCAGGTGCAGAAGAACTGGGACCTCACAGCTCTCTTCCATGGGTTGAGGTGAGAGGACCTTTGTTCCTTATTCCTCTCTGAAAGCCCACGGTAGGGCTCCCAGTTGGGACAGGGGTCTCTCGTACTGTTTCACACCAGGAGCCTTCAGTCTAGTCCCTCCCTACCTGATCTCTGTTATTTTTCTTCCTCATCTTCACAGTTTGTCTTAGTGGGCATAATGTGCATCTTGATTTCTAATCCTTGTGCTCAACTCCCTAATTTCAGCTTCTCTGAGTTCACTTCAATCCAACTTTTCTCCTAGTAGACAAGAGCTTTTGGAGAAAGCTGCCTCTAGTTAGCCATATTGCCTCTCACCAAAGTGCCAAAATTATATATGTAAGGCATTGGGCCTAGCCCTGTAACTATTTTTAAGTGTGCTGTTTAGTGGTATTAAATACCTTCATAATGTTATACAACTATAAACACCACCCATCTCCATAACTCTTTTCATCTTGTAAATCGTAAACTTTGTGCCCATTAAACAAGAACTCCCTCTTCTCCCTCAAGCCTTTGGCAATTGCAATTCTCCTTCCTATTTCTCTGACTTAGGCTACTCTGAGTACCTCATGTCAGTGGAATCATATAATACAGTTGTCCCTGATATAAGAGAAGGATTGGTTCCAGTATCCCTTTAATATGTTCAAGTCCTGTACATATTAAAAGTTGGCCCTTCGGGAGGCTGAGGCAGGAGAATTGCTGAAGCCCAAGAGCTAGAGGTTGCTGTGAGTCCTGTGACATCATGGCACTCTACTGAAGGCCGTAAAGTGAGACTCTGTCTCTACGAAAAAAAAAAAAAAAAAGTTGGCCCTTCATACACACAAGTTTCGAATCCTTTGAATAAGTACTTTCAATCCTCATTTGGTCGAAAAAAAAAATCTATATGTAAGGGACCTGCACAGTTCAAATCTGTGTTGTTCAAGGTTCAACCATAGTTGTACTTTTGTGACTAGCTCATTTCACCTAGCGTAATACTGTTCATCCATGTTGTACTATATGTCAGAATTTCCCTCCTTTTTAAGGCTGAACAATCCAAATTAAGCTTTATAACTGTATAAAATGTTGGGAGGTTGATTATTGTAGGGAAACTTTTATAAAATCAATATTAGTATTTAAGTATATATTTATTATTCTAGAGAATATAATGTTGAAATTATTATAAGGGAATTATTATAAGGGATGATACAAACACCTATTTGATTTATAAACATTCTGGATGTGGTATCTTGAAGAATTTAGGTCACACTCAGGAGTTACAGGCTAATGAACATCTTCATCTCTTCTTATACATTCAGAGATTTCATGGAAAACTCAACATTCAACATTGGGGATGTTGGAATGAAAAGTTGTGTTTTAGCATTTTGTAATTTTTTACATAAAATAATTCAATGAGCTTAATGAATGCATACACTCAACCTAATCAAGAGAAATCTGTTGGGGTAATAAACATTTTGGTAGCTATTGCAAAGAAGAAAGTACTTATTTCTAAAGCAGGAAAAACATATTTTCATATTTAATGTATATGCATATTACAGCTATATATAATGCATATCAGATATGCACAGACTATCATTTGGAGAAAAATCCAGGTGAAGACCGCCTTTCAAAGAGTTCCTGGTGTCAGATGGCGGAGTCAGACGAGTGGGTCGGTTTATCCTCACAATGCATCAGATGACCACCTCTCATAAAAACCATTACCTAATCAGTGTAACCTGGCTTATTGTACCCTCAATGAATCCCCAACAATAAAAAAAAAAAAAGAATCTTTTAGTTTAATTAAAAATAAATAAATAAATAAATAAATTCTCCAGATTGGCAAAAAAACCCCATTACCTAAACAGGCAGCGCCTGTGGCTCAAAGGAGTAGGCTGCTGGCCCCATATACCAAAGGGGATGAGTTCAAACCTGGCCCCAGCCAAAAACTGCAAAAATTAAAAATTACCTAAACTATTAGGGTCAGTGAAAGCCTAGCTCTAATTCACAAATCTCAACAAACTGAGCTGTTAGACTCAGTGAGCTTATCCAGACAACTTGAAATATGTGATTTTTATATATTTGATCATATCAGAACAACCCTTTTAATAACATCATCTTATTATAGAACTCCTGTGTTTTTCTTAAAACCAAATAGGCAATCTAAAAAATTTAACGCAGTTTTGTTTTCTAACTTTTAACCCCATCATACTTGATTTAATTTAGAAAAGCTGGCTTAACTGATGCTATTATGGGACATAATTATAGCAAAGACGAGAGGGGGCAATCCTGCCACTGAATTCCAATTTTCAGTCATGAATCATCACTCTACTAGCCACTAGAGCAGTGGTTCTCAACCTTCCTAATGCCATAATGTATTTTCATTGTTAAAAAGGGGCTGCAACCCCTGGGTTTGAGCCCTTGTCATATACTATTTTCTGGATTCCAAAAAATACTTAACTTTCTTTTACAGTAGTCCTAACAAAACAAACAAACAAACAAAAACAAACTAGGGTTTACAGCAGCAAAATCAAATGAAACAGAATGAATGAAACAGAAATTAGAAAAGCATTTTTTTCAGAATTAGTAATATTACTTAACATGAGAAAAAAAGAAAAAAACTCTTACAAATGTTACCATTAATAGGCTGACCCATGCCCAATGATTTATTGCTTACAAGAAGCGTCACGGTATCTCACTCAAACTTTAATATAATTCTACTTTTTATCATTATTTCTGATCATATCAGAACTTCTGAACTGAGTCAGAAATGGAGTCAGAAATAGCTGATTTTCTACTCAGCTTGGGTTAAGGCCAATCCTGGAATTATCACATACAAATAATGAGAGAAAAGAGTTCTTGCATAGTTGTAGATTGTACTAGAGAACAAACCGTCCTCGTAGGGCGTGGTTTCTCAGACTATAATCTGGCTTAGTAATTATTCTTTATCTGGGGATGATTTTTTTTTTACAGGAGGTAATTTATAAAACAATCAACAGGGATCTTTAAGCTTACTGTGTGTACTTTTTTTCCTGGTAGAGAAAGTCAGTAAGGGTGGGGGCAGACCCAGGTATTTGATGGTTACCATCAAGTTGCTATGCAAAAGATAAATGAGATGGTGATAAAAGAGAAAAAGCAGCTGAAATTAAAGTAGTTTTCCTCTTTGCTAACAACAAGTTCCTGCAGTGAAAAAAAAATGTAATCACAATGTTTATCTATAAAGAATGGGACATTCATCTAACACTCCACTACAATAAGACCACAAGAACAAAGCCCTCTAAAGAACTCAGCCACATCTGGGGATGGGGGCAGAGGGACAGGACTTTGTTGTCATATTGATGTTTGACCAGGCCGATGGAGAATCCTGAGCATCCTGATAGGTTAACAATTTGGTTCTTTTACAAATTATGTTCTTGAAATATTTGTACATTTATTTTGAAGAAAGTATAAGCACTGTGTAGGAGAAAGGTGGAGGGGGAATCTGAGGGTCCCTTGGCATCTCCTTGAGAGTCTCAAGCTGTTCAGCTCTATCACATGTGGATTTTCTACTTAGCAGGGCTGTGCCTGCAGCTCTCTGGGCCACTCTGCTTGGAAATCAGACTCAAATAACACCTCCTGCGTTCCCTGCCCCACCCCAGTATCTCATCCTTCTCCTTAGGAAGCAATATGATAAACACAAAGTTTGTCCATCTTGTGACATTTCCATGATCATTCTGAAAAAGTGGTGCCAGATCTGCTCTTTGGTGCATTTCTGATAGTATATTTCATACGAAAGATAAACACGCACATCAGATGTTTCCTGTTTCCGAAAAGTCATTGTTTGATTACACATACATTTGTAAGGATAGAGAAGGAAAATGATCACAAACTTGTACTACTTAGTCTTTCAAAAGAAAGGAAGGATCTTGAAAATTTTTTATTTTCTTTTTTTAAAATTGTCTGTTTGGCCAGACACAGTGGCTCACACCTGTAATCCTAGCACTCTGGGAGACAAGGTAGGTGGATTTCTTGAGCTCAGGAGTTCAAGACCAGCCTGAGCAAGAGCAACACCCCATCTCTACTAAAAATATAAAAACTAGCACCTGGAGTCCCATCTATTTGGGAGGCTGAGGCCAGAGAATCTCTTGAGACCAGAATCTGAGGTTACTGTGAATGGTGATGATGTCACTGCACTCTACCCGGGGCAAAAGAGTGAGACTCTGCCTTAAAAAATAATAAGTAAATAAATAAATTAAAATTATCTTTATTTATATATTATATATTTATATATTAAATTTATTTATATATTAAATAAATAAAAATTATCTTTATTTATTTATTTACTTATTATTTTTTAAGGCAGAGTGCCTTCTACAGGGCATACCAGTCCAAATACTAAGACACATAAGTAGGAGAATTAGTGGTCTAAGGAAAAGATGGCATAACTTATTCTTATAGGCATGTGCTGCTTAACAAGGGGGATATGTTCTGAGAAACCCGTTGTTAGGCAATTTCTTGTGCCAGCATCATGGAGTATACTCACTCAAACTAGACAGTGTAGCTTATTGCATGGAGGCTACAAACTTGTAGAGCATGTTACTCTACTGAACACTGTGGGCCACTGTAACACAGGAGTAAGTATTCGTGTATCTAAACATAGGATAGGCATAGTAAAAATACAGTACTATTATCTCATGGGCTCACTGTTGTATGTGCAGTCTGTCATGGATGGAAACATTGTTATGTGGTACATAGGACTGTATTTCAGCATTCACTATAAAGAGACAGGTGATCCCCAGCTCTGTCTTCTGGATATGTGATTTGTGGCTACATATTAACGTCAGCAACATTTTAATATTATTATCAGAAATATTAAAATACTCAGGCATTTGTAATGAAAAGGCATTTGTAAATTAATTTTATTGCCAAAGAACCTGAGAACCTGTGTCAATTTGATTCAGTGACATTTAAAACCATTCATCAAAAATCCTTCAATGTTCTGTTACAGTAATATTTGACTATTATTTTCGGTGGCCAAAATATTTTTCATTAATTTCAATATGGAAAGGTCTGATTTTATTTTATTTTTAAACACAAAATTTGCAAATGTAGCTTTATTTTTTTAGAGGCAAAGTCTTGCTGTATTGCTCAAAGCAATCCAAACTCCCTTTCATTCTTTAACTTTAAGAGAGTATATAAGATTCAGTACCCCACTGGGATTGAATAATCACTCTTGTGTTCTCCCCTTGCATATGTGGTAGGATCATTCCTCTGTAACCTTCAACTCCTGGGCTCATGCAGTCCTCCTACCTCAGTCTCCCAAGTAGCTTGGACTATAGCCATGTGCTGCTATGCCCAGCTAATTAAAAAAAATTTTTTTCTTTTTTGGAAGACAGGGATCCCCACTCTCAGCCCAGCCTGGTCTTGAACTCCTGGGCTCAACCTCCCACCTTGGCCTCCCAAAATCCTGGGATTATAGGCATGAGCCCTGTGGTTTGCCTGCAGGAATATGAATATTTTTTAAATCTAATTGTGGCTATGTAAGTTTTAATTATTATTCTCCATATTTTAAATATATTAGATAGCTTGCATAATAGATTTAATAATACTGAAAAAGTCAAATAAGTTTTCATTTGAAATTTATTTTTCTTCAGATAATAGTTGAAAGAAATGAAAATATTTTACCCCCAAATATATTTCCTTGACATATTCGGGGATGGCTACTGGAGAGCCAGCAAATAGAAGTCACGCTCCTAAACTATCTTGTGTAGGGGAGGTATGCAGCAGCAGAGGATCTACATGGGTACAGCTAGGCCTTCCTTCCCTTGTCTGGATCTAGGAGAGATTAACATAGAGTGACACATTCAAAAGTCTGAAAGAAACATTTACCATCTATTCTTGCTGAGAGCTGCGAGGTTTCATCTTCACAACAGGACCACCTTTACTAGCCAGGCCTCCTCTTTGCCTCTCTCCATCTCCCCATTTACCACTATAATCTGTTTTGTCATAATGTAAGCCCCCATTCATTTCATAACCTTAAGAGAGTTTATAAGCTTCTGTACCCCACTGGGGCTTGGGTAATCATTCTCCCCATGACTATGTTAATAAATTTGTATGTTCATTCTCCAATTAATCGCTTTGTGTGACTTGATTTTTCAGTAAACTTTCAGAAGGTGAAGGGGTGGCTTTTCCTTTGGCTTCAACATGATCATCACACACACACAAAATCCTCCATATTAAAAAATAAACTTGAAAGGTACAAAGAATTAGGCTACACTGATTGCATTTGTTAGATAAAGTCCCGCCCCCAAGAGGCGTGTCATACACTGTGAGCACATCTCCCTCCCTCGACCCCTCTCCTCACTTGCTCATTCTCCTCCCCCCCATTGTATTAACTCATCTCCTGCCTTCATATTAGAATTGAGTACATTGAATTCTTGCTTCTCCATTCTTGTGATGCTTTACTAAGAATAATGTGTTCCACCTCCATCCAGGTTAATACAAAAGAGGTAAAGTCTCCATCTTTTTTAGTGGCTGAATAGGATTACATGGTGTACATATGCCACAACTTGTTAGTCCATTTCTGCGTTGGTGGGCATTTAGGCTGTTTCCACATTTTTGGAGACTGTAAATTGAGCTGTGATAAATAGTCCAGTATAAAAGTCTTATGATAAAAGGAATTTTTTTTCTTCTGGGTGGATACCTAGTAATGGGATTGCAGGACCAAATGGGAGTCTAATTTGAGTTCTTTGAGGATTCTCTATACTTCCTTCCAAAAAGGTTGTATTGGTTTGTAGTCCCAGCAGCAGTGTAAAAGTGTTCCCTTCTCTCCACATCCATGCCAGCAGATACAGCTTTGAAACTTTGTGATGTGGCCATTTTCACTGGAGTTAGGTGATATCTCAGGGTAGTTTTGATTTGCATTTCTCTGATAATTAGGGATGAAACCATTCATCTGTCTTCTTTAGAGAAGGTTCTATTCATGTCTCTTGCCCAGTGATAGATGGGATTATTGGGAGGTTTTTTGTTAATTAATTAGAGTTCTCTGTAGATCTTAGTTATCAAGCTTTTGTCTGATTCATAATATGCAAATAACTTTTTCCCATTCTGAAGGTTGCCTGTTTGCTTTGGTTGTTGTTTCCTTAGCTGTACAGAACTTTTCAGTTTAATTAAGTCCTATTTGTTTATTTTTGTTGTTGCAATTGCCACAGAAGTCTTCTTCATAAAGTCTTTCTCCAGGCCAATATCTTCAAGTGTTTTCACTACACTTTCTTTGAGAATTTTTATTGTTTCATGACTTATATTTAAATCTTGTATTCATCTTGAATTAATTCTTATAAGTGATGACAGGTACAGGTTCAATTTCAGTCTTTTACTTGTGGTTATCCAGTTCTCCCAACACCATGTATTGAATAGGGATTCTTTTTCCCACTGTATATTCTTGTTTATCAAAGATCAGGTGGCTGTAAGACGGTAGTTTCATTTCACGGTTTTCTATACAGTTCCAAATGTCAATATCTCTATTTTTGTGTCAATACCATGTTCTTTTGACCACTATGGCCTTACAGTACAGCTGAAAGTTTGGTAAGGTGATACACCTGGATTTGTTTTTATTACTAAGAACTGCCTTGGCTATGCAAGATTTCTTCTGATTCCACACAAAATGAAGAATTATTTTTTCCCAATCTTGAAAGTGTGATGATAGTATTTTAATGGGGATTACATTGAACCTGTAGATTGGTTTGGTAAGCATAGACATTTTAACAAAATTGATTCTTCCCAGCCATGAGCATGGTATGTTCTTCCATTTGTTAATATCCCCTGTTATTTCTTTTCTTAAGGGTTTCCTAATTTTCTTTGTAGAGGTCCTTTCCTCTTTTGTTATGCATATTCCTAGGTATTTCTTTTTTTTTTTTTTAAATACTGTGAAGGGAATTGTGTCCTTGATTAGCATCTCATCTTGGCTGTTATTGGCATATACAAAAGCTACTGATTTGTGGACATTGATTTTATATACTGACACATTGCTGTATTTTTTGATCACTTCCAGGAGTCTTATGGTTGAGTCTTTGGGGTTCTCTAAATATAAGATCATATCATCGGCAAAGAGGGAGACTTTAACTTTCTCTGCCCCCCATTTGGATGCATTTTATTTCCTTCTCTTGTCTGATTATATTGGCTAGAACTTCCAGCACTATGTTGAACTGTAGTGGTGATAGAGGACAACTTTGTCTGGTTCTAGTTCTAAGTGGAAAAGCTTTCAGTTTTACTCCATTCAGTATAATATTAGCTGTGGGTTTCTTGTAGATGGCTTCTATGAGATTAAGAAATGTGCTACTGGGCAGTGCCTGTGGCTCAAGGAGTAGGGCGCCAGTCCCATATGCCGGAGGTGGCGGGTTCAAACCCAGCCCCGGCCAAAAAAAAAAAAAAAAAAGAAATGTGCTACCTGTGCCTATATTCTTAAGTGTTCTAATTAGAAAAGGATGATGAATTTTATCAAATGCTTTTCTGATGAGAGGATCATATGATCTTTGTTTTTGCTTCTGTTGATATGGTGGCTTACGTTTATGGACTTGCATATGTTAAACAAGCCTTGCTTCCCTGGGATGAAACCTACTTGATCGTGATGAATGATTTTTTTAATGTGTAGCTGTAATCTATTGGCTAGGATTTTATGGAGAATTTTTGCATCTAAATTCATTAGTGAAATTGTTCTGAAATTGTCCTTTTTAGTTGGGTCTTTTCCTGATTTTGGTATCAGCATGATGTTTGCCTCATAGAACATATTGGGAAAGATTCCTTCCTTGTCAATTTTGGGAATAATTTCTGTTGTATGGATATAAGCTCTTTGAAGGTTTGATAGAATTCTGGTGTGAAGCCATCTATACCAGGGCATTTTTTTGTTGGGAGATTTTTAATTGCTTCTTCAGTCGCAGTTCCTGAAATTGGTCTGTTCAAGAGATCTATTTCTTCTTGATTAAGTCTAGGCAGAGGGTGTGATTTCAGTATTGATACATTTCCTCCACATTGTCAAATTTCTGGACATAGAGTTTCTTGTCCTCAGAGATGATCTTTTGTATCTCTGTGGCATCTGTTGTTATTTCCCCTTTATCTTTTCTGATTGAGGTTATTAGAGATTTTACTTTTCTGTTTCTAGTTAGTCTGGCCAAAGGTTTGCCTGTTTTAATTACTTTAAAAAAAAAAAACAATTTTTGTTTCATTAATTTTCTGAATGATTTTTTTGTTTTCAATTTTATTAATCTCTGAATTATTTTTTGGTTATTTCTTTTCTTCTGCTGGGTTTGGTATTAGATTTTTCTTCTTTTTTCAGTTCCATAAGATGGTTCATGAATTTGTTGATGCCCTCTCTGTTTTTTGAATAGGCATCTAATATGGTAAATTTCCCTCTTAAGACTGTTTTTGCTGTATCTCACAGGTTTTGGTAACTTGTGTCTTCATTGTTTTTATGTTTGAGGAATTTAATGATTTCCTCTTTTATCTTTTTCTGAACTCAACTATCATTCAGCATAAGGTTGTTTAATTTCCAAGTCTTTGTGTGAGGATGAATGTTTTTGTTGGAGTTGCATTCCACTTTTATTGCCTTGTAGTCAGAGAAGATCCAGGTATAATTTCTATTCTTTTCATTTTACTAAAGTTTGATTTGTATCCTAGAATATGTTTGATTTTGGAGTACATACCATGGGATGATGAGATATATGTATATTCTTTAGCTTTGGGATGGTGTTGTTCTGTATATGTCTATTTGTATGTGTCCCATTTGTTCTAGGGTCACATTTAAGTCCTTTGTATCTTTTTTTAGTTTCTGTTTAGAGAAGTGGTTCTCAACCTTCCTAATGCTGTGGCCCTTTAATATAGTTCCTGTGGGTCATGGTTGAGAACTGCTGGTTTAGAGGATCTGTCTAGTTCTGTCAGAGGGGTGTTAAATTCCCGGTTCTTATGGTGTTATAGGATATCATATTGCTCAGACCCATCAAAGTCTCTTTCATAAATCTGGGAGCATTTAAGTTGGGTGCATACATATTTAAAATTAAAATGTCTTCTTGTTGTATTGTTCCTTTGACCAGTATAAAATATCCATATTTTCCTTTCTTAACTTTAGTTGCTTTATACTGCCTGTATCTGAAAATAAGATTGCAACTCCTCCTTTCTTCTGATTTCCATTTGCTTGAAATACTGTTTTCCATTCCTTAACCTTGAGTCTTCATTTGTCCTTCAGGGCTAGGTGTGACTCCTGGAGACACCATATAGATGGCTTGTGAATTTTTATCCAATCAGCCAGCCCGTGCCTCTTCATTGGTGAATTCAGTCCGCTGTCATTTATTGATAGAACTGATAAGTGTGGTGGAGTTCTATTCATCTTATTTTATGAAAGTCCATTGTGTAGTTTTCTCTTTTGCATAATTGTGGAAGCTATGTTTTGACCTTTAGCTTCTGGATGTTTACTTTGTGGTAAACAGTGTGGTCCATTGTGATGGTCAGTGTTGAGAATAGGTATAAGTATTTCCTGTAGAGTTGACCTTGTTGTGGTGAATTTCCTCAGTGCTTGTATATCTATAAAAGATTTGATTTATCCATCAATTTTGAAGCTTAGTTTAGCCAGATACAGGATTCTGAGATGAAAATTTTTTGTTTAAGAATGTTGAAGTTGGATGACCATGCTCTCCTGGCTTGGAAGGTTTCAGTTGAAAAGTCTGTTGTCATCCAAATGGTTCTGCTCCTTTAGGTCAGTGGTGTTTACTCCTGGCTGCTTGCAGAATTTTTTATTTCACCTTGACTTTGAACAGGTTCATTACAATGTGTCTCGGAGAGGCTCTGTTTGAATTGAGATGACCCCGGGGTTCAATATCCCTCTGATAGGAGTGTGTCAGGGTCTTTTATAAAACTTGGGAAGTTTTCATTTGTGATAGTCTCCAGTATGGCTTCCATGCCTTTGAGACAATCTTCTTCCCCTTTAGGCATCCCTATTATTGATATGTTTGAAGTCTTCATGGAGTCTCATAGTTCTCTAAGTGCCTGTTCTGCTTTCTCCTCTTCTTTTCTGCCTCTCTGACTACTGGGGTTAACTTTTCTTCTTCATGGTCTAACCTATTTTTGATACTTTCTACTGTATCTTTATATTCCCTGATTGTCTCCTTCATTTCCTTAAGCTCCATCATATCCTTTCTATATTCTATATATCTCTTGTCCAACTTTGTCTGTCTTTCCATTTTCTCATCCATTCCTTTTATTGTCTTTATCATCCATATTTTAAATTCTTTTTATGTCAAGTCTATTAATTATTTATAGGTGGAGTCTTCTGCAGCACCTGCCTCATGGTCCCTGGGGGGAGGGGTTTTCTCTGTTTTGGTTTTTCGTGTTTCCTAAATTTTTCTGTTCATTCCTCCTCTTGTGTTCTTTCTTCATTTTCATTTCCTTGCCTTCCTTTTTCCTTCTCTCTGCCTCCTTTGCTTCAAATTACCTTGTCTCAGAGCTTAGGTCTTGAAGTGACCTCAGTCTGAGCAAAGCCAAACTCTTCCTCATGGTCAGGTAAACATAAGTCCTTGCTCTTGATGACAATATGTTGCAATATGTCACCAGGACACCAGGCAGTGCTGTGGTTTTTATAGGAGATGGAGAGCACAGACAGCAACCTCTATGGTCCTTATTCTAAACTTAGTTGCCTTTGGTAATGGCATGATTTTTTTCTCAGCATTCTGACCTTCCTGGGCTGGAATCTTAAAGCTCACAAGAATCCTTCAGGGGCAAGTCTCACAGTGCCCCTGACTCCGATTGCCTTTGGGTGCAGAAGTCCCTCAGCTTGTCTCAAGAGTGGCGTTCTAATCCCAGCAGGTAGAATTCAGACAGCCATATTTTAGGCCCCTGCTAAGACCTTCTCATGACTTTCGCACAACGGCAGCCTTCTGGCTGTCAAGACCTTCTCAGTATAGCTGCCTTGCCAGCCACCAAACCTATGGCAAATCCACTCCGATTGGCATTCAAATCTGATTTCTGCATACTGTTTGAGTCTGTCTATTCTTCCAAGCTTTCCATACAACACGCAGTTTCCCTCAACAACTGAAAACTCTGGATAAGATTCCTCCCATCCTGGACCTCCATTGGGGGCTAGCCAATCCCAGCTGGTCACAATCACTTGCCTAATTTATCAGATTTCCCCTGCTCTGGATCATACATTATATCAAGCTTACCATCTCTTTGCTATACTCCCTGAACTATGATTCTGGGTAAGGGCCCTGCCTGAATTTCACTTTTTTTTTCTTGAGACAGAGTCTTATTATATTGCCCTCAGTAGAGTGCCATTGTATCAAGCTCATAGCACCCTCAAACTCTTGGGCTCAAGCAATTCTTTTGCCTCAGCCTCCCAAGTAGCTGGGACTACAGGCACCTGCCATAATGCCTGGCTATTTTTTTGTTGCAGCTATTATTGTTGTTTATTGTTGTTCAAACCCAGGCTGGGTTTGAACCTGCCAGCCCCTGTGTATGTGGCCAGCACCCTAACCACTGGGCTCTAGGCGCTGAGCCCTGAATTCACTTTAAACAAAAATATTTTTCAGATACGTTTTAATAATTTTATGTAATTCATTTTCACATTTTTTTACGAAGTGGATAAATGCTTTGGAAGAGGATATTCATTTAGTTCGATTATAAGTTATTGTAACAGTTAACTGCCAATCAGGGAGCAGCACAAACATAGAAACACTTGTCAAACTTTCTCTCACTTTCTAGTCAGCTGGCAAGTTTCATTTTCTTTAGGAATCATGTCCTGCTGGCTCTTGGTCCTGGACACCACACTGTCTGAGAAGCCTCAGAGCAGAGGTAGCCCAACCAGCAAGGAAGTTGCCATGATAGAAATAGTGATAATTTACCATGAGACAGACATGTTCTAGTGCCAGTGTACAGAGATGAACAGGACACTAACGTCTTCACTTTCAAAGAATTGAGTTTTCTTGTAAACAAACAAAAAAAATTGGTAGTAATCATTGCTATGAGGAAAACAACACCAGATCTTGTCATAGTGAGTGAGACATGACAGGAGGGGTACTGTGTGTGTGTGCATCTGTGTGCGTGTGTGTGCATTTGTGCACACATTCACCTGTGTGTGTATTTTCTATTTTGGATAACAAATCAGGGTCCACCCTTGGAGTTCGGGGTCAATCTCAAGAGGAACAGGAAGGGGTGTTTTCAATTTTCTTACCATTTCATTCATTCTCTTTCTTGCTTTTTCAAAGAAAGGTCCAAGCTCTAATCCAAAAGGCAAAAATTTATCCTTTTTAAAAGCCAGAGGCCAGTTATAGGGTGAGAGTGAAGAAGCAGGAAAGAGGGAGAGATGTGGTTTTTAAAATAATTTTTTAAATCTCTATTATATACATTTTTAACTTACCAAAGTGAAATCTTGTAACCCAAGTACCTATGGTAGTAAGCACAGATATTACATGCATATGTGCTCCCTAATGAATAAAAATGAAAATATTTTATGTAACATGAGTTTTTAATTATTAAGAATTAGAAATGAAAATATGTGAGAGAATGGTCATCATTAAAAAGAGGCAAACATGCTGAGTCTTTGTAAAGTGACTCAGAATAATAGTTATTATTGCTTTTTTACCATTTAGGCTTTAAAAAAAAATCAGTCAAGCAGGAATGCTGATGTTTAGACTTACTATTATTACAGTTAGGGATTGTGCACTACGGTCCCTGCATTCCATGTGATGGTTTCCACCAGGGCAAGATTAATGCAGGACGGTGTCTACTCCTTGGGTCATTATTACAATTAGACTTGTTCTCATCAGCTCCTATTTGGAAAGGATTAATGTTTTAATGTTTATTTAGACTGTTACCATCATTTTACTATGGACTCTGAGGTACAATTTATTGAATCAGAATTTCCCTAGAAAATATTCTTGTTGTACTAATCTAAAAAACCCAAGTAGAGGGAGAGTATTCTGGACAGTAGAATCTCTGTGGCAGGTGGGGCATGGCTCTTACTGGTAAAGCTGGGTCATCTGGTAGGAATGCTTTATATCCACACACAGAAGACAAGGATCCACCTCCTTGGAGTCCACAAAAGGTTCTGTTGAAATCCATCAATCCCCTCCACCAAGGACAAGTGGAGACAATGACAGCACCAAGGTGTGAGACAGAAGAAATGTGATAAGCGGCTCAGTTTTGTTTACATCTCCAGGGGCTTAGGAACACACAGTTTTTCTGAGGCTCTAAACAAAGAACTAAGAAACCTCTTCAGCTTTAGAGATTGATTGTGAATACGTGGGTTTCTCTTCGGTCACCTTAAAGGTTCACATTGTTTAATTTGAAAACTCTATAGCCCTTGTAAGTTTTTAGAAACAAAATTCTCTTAACACCTGTGCTCTTCAGAGCAATCTGATAAAAAGCTCTTCCTCTCCAGAGCCCATCTACAATTTTCAAAAGGAAAGTACCTAATCTGGGATTATGAATAAGACCTGAATAAATGTTCCCAAATGCTCACTGAGATTTAAATACATGCCTTATGTTCACTCAGGTATAGTTAATTATGAAAAGAAATAAATGTACCAGAGGCCCAGTCCTGAGCCGAATGAAGAAATGAGGAAAGTTTTGGTGTCTTTCAGGTTTCACTGGGGGCACCTTTTCCTTCCTTCTTGACAATCCTGTTAACATCCTTTCTTTCCTCACTTGCTACCTTTCAGTGAAACTGGCAGACATTTCAGACAGTTCCAGTTGTCAGTGAGATGCTCCCAACTCTGTTCATTCATTAGCTAACAGTTCACATCTGGACAGACAACAGACTCAAAGGGGCTCTGAGCTGTGAAGCTCAGAACTCAGAGCAAGGAGAAGAGTGTGGGATGGTGGGTCCGTGCGAGGTCTGGAACTTCAGGGAATGACCCTGATCTTCCGCCTTCTCATACCCACCTGCCACTCACCAGCTCAGCACTGGTCTGTCACCTTTTCACTCCTGCTGTTTTAGCTGACTGAGGGCACTGAATTTTCCTTCTTGTCTTCCTTCTTTACCCTCTACATTTCAAAATCTTCAGGAAACTGGAAAGAGTTCAAAACTGACAACTTAGAATGTAAATAACTGAAAGCAATGGTTGAAAACTAAGCTTGCTGCCCCAACTGTGGTTCCCAGAATAGCAGCTTCATCATCATGTGGGAGCTGATTAGAGATGCTGAGTCTTGGGCTCACCCCACACCCGTGGGATCAGAATAAAAGGAGATTCCCAGGTAATTTGTGTGCATATTAACATCTGAGGAGCACTGCCCCACCCTTAGTACTTACTCATGAAAGATTTGAATTATGGACTCTGCCCGTGGTGACACAGAGATTACTTTTTACTCACACCCTTGAAAGAATGATTTGGGAAAGAAATATTAACATTAGGTGTTAATATTTAAGAACAATTCCTAGGGTCTTATGGTGCCAAATTTGGAGGGAAAAGAGTGTGTTAAGCAAATAAGATAGATTCATTTCAAGCCAGGGCAGTTTTCAGTGTTTGGAGGAAGGGACTCTGGGGATGCTGTAGGGTGTAAAGGAAGTGAATAAGGAAAGAAGAATTACTTAGAAATCTAGCCGTGGACTGTGTATCCTCTTCACAGTGTTAGAGAAGTCCTGGTTACCAACATGAATTATTTCAAAGGTATGTTTTGATTTCAGGACAATGTTTTCTGATGGCAGCAGCTAGCCTGGGTCTGACTACATCAGTCATAGATTCAACAGGGTTATGAATGATAGATGCAGGACTATGTCAAAATTTTAATTCTATGAACTATTCCTTTAGAAAAGGCTTTGAGGCCAGAGAGAGAGAGAAAAATGAAGAGATGCCCGGCTAGGCCCTGGATAGTCCAACTCTCACTGTTCAAAATCTACCACAAACTCAGAACTACCCAGTCTAATTCCTGGCCCACAGAAACTGTGAAAGAAGATAAAAGAATCAGCCTTTGTGTGTGTGTGTGTGTGCAAATATTTTATCGGGTCCTGTCTAACAACATTTTGTGTTTTCGTGCCAGATTTCTGCAGTGGTTAAGTCTGAGATATTATTAATGTTGTTGCAGTGGGCACAGCATTGTGCAAATGGTAAGGGAGACCTTTAGAGGTGGGTAAGACTTAGGAAAATGAAAGCCATTGGAAGGGGGATGTTGTAATTCCGTCAAGGGAAGGAAGTACTGTGGCACAAGAGAAAATGGAAATCACTGTGCAGGACACATTTTTGTTGGGGCAAGGAGAGTTAGGTCACAGCAAAACTGTGAGACCAGATTACAGGGTTTATTAAATTGCAAGTTGAGTTTTAGCTTTTGTCTATGGACAAGGAGAAATGATTGACGCTGAATTTTGTGTACATCTGGGGTGGGAGGGGGATGGTGGTGCTGACCTAATTGCTATGTAGCACAGTCCAATTGTGCTTAATGTGAATGAAATGAGTCTGATAAACTTCATCTTGAATTCCATCTGAATACAATACCAAGACACAAAACATGCTTAGTCTTTCTAATTTGTTCCTTATGTGGCGAGAATGCATGCTCACACTTTATAAAAACAGAGGGAATATTGCTCACAGCTGTCTTTGGTCCACTCTTAACACTCCAGAGATTTTGCTCCTTTTTTCTATTTTTATAACCATTTTTGTCACTTTCACTTCTTTCCTTTTTCCCCTTTTTGATTCAGCTGCAGCCGTATCCAATAAAACACAGTGACAGATAGATGGATCTTACAGCAAATCTGCTGATTGCTCTCTCTGTAAACCTCAAATGTAAACAATAGAAGGACATTTGTTTCTCTGTCATGTTTCTTTTAGTACCTAAAGATGGAAAACCAAATCAATGTTAGGAAAAAAAAAATATGCTGTGGATCCCTCCTGCTTGACTTTTTGGTAGCCATTCTCCTCTTGAAAAGACGGTAAAACAATAGGCTTTTATGATTTGCTTGTCTATTTCACCAGGGACAAAATAATTTCTGTTTTTCTAATTCTCAAATCCTTAGTGAGGAAGACAGTCAAAATCCTAGTTACTAAAAAAAGAGTTACTGCTAGAGAAAGAAGTCAAAATCCTAGTTACTAAGATGTGTTTTGTCTGTTATTCCTCTGATTCTATGAAGTTAACATAACTAGAAGATGGCATCAAAATAAACATCAACGTGATTGTATGTGGAATAGTCAAGGATCTGCTGAATGCTTGGTTTAATAAAAGTCTAAATGAGAGGGTGGCACCTGTGGCTCAAAGGGGTAGGGCGCTGGCCCTGTATGCCGGAGGTGGTGGGTTTAAACCCAGCCCCGGCCAAAAAACAAACAAACAAAAAAAACAACAAAAAAAACAACCAATCTAAATGAGAAATGGTTTGTTATTTTGAAAAGAGTAGGGATCTTTTCTGAATGGCTAAAGTTTACGACTCTGTTCCACCTCCCCTCTAAAATGACTCACCACCTCTCTAACCAACAATTGAAATGGACACAGAAAAAATATTCGAGTTCATTACACAATGGATTATTTTTCAATCAAATTTTGGTGGTACAGATACATGCTATGCCCTAGTGAAGATGTGTAAATTCTACCTGGACTTCAATGTTTCTTCTACTTTTGAATATAGCATTTGTGTTTGCACTTTTCATAGCTGGAAAATGCATTCCTCAGTCAGTAATACAAAGCACCAGAATTATGCCTGTGTAGTCAATAGCAGGTGAGGAACTCTGGTCCTTTATGGTGTCAGATGAACAAGGATCCAACGGCATTTAAGATGGATGATTTAGGCACCATGTGGTCCCTTGGGGTTTGTACTGCTGGAAAACATTTTCAGCCCCAAGTAATAAAAATGAAACACAGTCACTCAGCCTACATGGAATTGTACCCTGTCATCTTTACTCAGGAAAATCTCCTTCTGAAGTCAGTGGGGGGTTTTAGACTGAGAATGGGCCATAGAATAGGCCCCTTTAAATGAAGACAATGGAATTAATGTTAGCTGAGCAATTCAAATACACATTGCAGTGACATGTCTGACAAATTAGGGAAATTTCACTATTTCCCTTAAAAGTGCATCATCACATTACTAGATACTGTGGTAGCCACCCATCTGTCTTTGAGGGTGGATTTGACTGGCTTATTCATAGAATTTCACAGGGCAAATAGCTTTTCTGTTTTTTACAAAAGGTCTATGAAGAAAGAACCTCATTCTATCACCAACTTCTGGCTAGTTGATATTAGCATGAAGTGCTCAATAGGGATTTAAAAATAATACCCTTTTCTTAATTCTCTGAGGGTTTTTGCTTAAGTACCTGCAGCAGCATAGAGCTAATATTGCAACAAATGTGTTAGATAGAACCCAAATGTTTCTGGGGAAGAAAAAGAAAACTAGAACCATCACAGGCAGAGTTGTTGGGAAGCTTGAGAGCCAGACTCAGGCTCCTGAAAGGTTTCCAAACATAAGGAAAGACCATCATTCTCCTGTACACAAGCATCCTTCAAATGCTGATGGGGACAGTAGGTAGAGACCATCATAATCTTATGTCATGTCATTGCTTATTATTCTCAAAAGACAGTTACTCTCATTTAAGTAAAATTTCTCTTTACATTTCTGTCATTTTAGTTTGGTAGGTCCTTAAAATGAAGGCAGAGGATTGATTGCAAAGCACTGAGCAATCTTACTACATTTCAAAAATATGTATTTGAACCCTGAAATGTCCAACCCATTCACAGAATGAATGTATTTTCCATGTCTTTTAAAAGAGTAGAATGGATAAAAGATTGGTAAGATGCATGGGCTATGCAAGGTGGGGGGAGGCACTATTTATTTGGTGCTTCAGGTTTTAGCTTCAAGTGGTTGGTGAAATATAAAAAGAAAAGTAAAATGGATGTACTCAATTATTGAGAAACATGGTCTAAATGCATGCATTACTGATATTGCGTATTCCTCCATTAGAGTTCTTTTCTATCCTATTTCTCCCTTTGGTATAGATATTTTTCATCAGTAAATGGTTGGTGCATTTTTCATCAGGGCTTGGCTGGATGATGGGCATGGATAATGTCTCTTTTCCTCTCTACTCTGCCATACTCTTGGACCATGTATTTCTGGATGCTGACTCTTGGCGTCAGACAGATGAATCGAAATACCTGGGCTAAGGACAGATAGTACGTGTGACAGTTCTCACTTTGCTGCCCCTTTGCTGCCTTGCGCTGCTGCTGTCTCATTTCAACCCTCCTTCCAATCCACAGTATCACAGGACTCCAAGATCAGTTCAACTAATGATTCACTCAGATGCTTTTTTTCTTTACCCATTCTACTCCTGCAAAGTCCTTTGTAAAGTGCTAACTACCTGCTAATCTTTCTGGAAAACTTTGTTGACATTATAGGTACTATCTTGCCTGTGGCCCATCACTACTGCAGTGGGTTTGCAAACACAACAGCCAGTGAGCAAATGAACATGGGTTGTTAGCCTGGATCTTGTCCAACAGGGTATTGACCTCAACTGAAATGATAAGGTTTGGGGATTAAATGTCAAAATAGAGCTCTTTGAATCTCACCAGCTGATGGACATTTGTCCAGTTTTCTTTTAAAAATAAATGACTCCCCCATAAATGTCTTGCCATTACCATGCCCTAATGCATTCCTCATTTTGGTGGCTTAGATTCTTGTCAGGACCAAGTGTAAAAACAAAGTGGATAGAACAGATCCTCCTGCTCCTTAGTTCTTGCTTTGAGAAGCAGAGTGAGACGGGTCCAGACACCAGATACTACTGCACTCAGCGCCACTGGGTGCTTCTTTCCCTGCCAGCACACTGTAATTAAAGAAGAGAGACATCAATGTGGAACCAGATCCGAGACGCTGTCCAGTTGAAAAGGTCACTGCCTCAAATGAGCAATTAGTGCACCCTGCTGCTGCAGAGGCTTTGGCTTCAGAAACAGCTGCAGAAACACAATGCCTGGATAAACCAGCTTTGTAATCTGCTTGTCACAAGTCCAGTCATCAGGGGTCTGCCCTGAATCCGAAAGGATAATGCTGTCCGGATTGGGAAAAATCAGATTTTTTTAAATGCAGTTGTCAACAGAACAGACCAGAGGGATATTTCATTTGTTGGCAGTGAGGATGTGGCAGATAAAGCACAGGAACCACGGCTTGGAAACCTCATTCTAAACCTCTGGAATTGGGGGCTGCCTTTTCTCGCCATCTGGGAGCTCAGCAGCAAAGTTTGATTTCAAAGAATGACAACGACTGCCAGGGTTCAATTGACTGTGTTGTTAGCACTTTTCCTGAAGAAGCAGCTGCTTTATTAGGGATTGTTCTTAAGAGTGTCCCATTTTAAACCTGAAACCTCTGCTTAGCCTTAATCGGCATGGCAAATGGAAACAGTGACAGGAATGGAGGAGGGCTTGCTGGTGGCAAGACGAGTGAGGGCGTCCGTGGTGGGAGGGGAACAGGGAAGGGAAAAGTCTCCCCACATTGTTCTTGGTGGGAAAGCCTGGCCTGCCCTGCTGCCTCCACCCCTGCAAAGCCCAAAGCAGGGCAAGCAGACAGGGCTTTGGGGAGCCTCTCTGAAGCTAGGAGTTTAACTTTGAAGGCAGGTGACTCACTTTGCAATGTAGACTGATAGAAACTTCTTTGTCTCTTTCAGTCAAACCCAGAGAAAGAAAAAAGACAATTCTCATGTCATCAGTCCAAAAACAAGATTTTGTTTTATGCTATAGACAGAGCCCTGAAATTGCATTTGACAAGAGAGGCCCCAAATAGTGAATCACGGAAGGTTGTGACACATGAGTGAAGACCCCCCCTCTTTGTGTTGAAAGGTAAACCTTCAGACTGTAAGGTAAGCAGATCAAACTTGGGGCACTTGGCCTCTGCCCATCCTCTCTGTTCAGGGTGTCTCCTTGAAAACCTAACAGGCCTTATTTTTATAGGATTTCAGACTTCTAATTTTGCAGTGTGTGCTCATGGACCTTCTGACACTTAGCATGGTAAACACATACCTCCGAGATTAATTTAGAAGTTTCTCATAGGCATGCAGGAGTTAATCTCGAGAAAGGACATTTTAATTTTTTGTCCTTCTACTTTTCTGTGTAGAAGTGTGAAATTCTGCCCAGACTTTGCCCACATTTTCATGCAGGCAAATCTGTAATGCATACTCACTACTAAAGCGTACCCTCTGCCTTGTCTATATTGGCATAGAGAGAAAGGTCTTTTGTTGGAAGCATTGTCTTATTTTGCTGACAGGGAAAGGAGGGTGAGAAACTTTGAGAAGGGTGACACCGGTCATGGGGCATGTGGTGAACAGAGTGGGTGACTCAGGGCAGTCCAGGTGCTGGGGCACAAGGGACCATGGGGGTCAGCAGTTGACTTAGTGACATCTTTCAGTACATCTTCCTCTGCTCATCTCAGAATGGGATTAAATCAGAGGCTTTCATCACTCACTCTGCTTTCAACTCATAAAAATATGTTTTTCAAAGTTCAGGTTTTCAGATTCCATTCATCTGTTCTTATTATGCAACTTGTCTGAGCCCCTGTGGAGGGAGACGGCAGTTGGTGCTAGCTTCTTGGCACTAAAAGCTGCTTTTCTTTACAAAGGCTGTGCTTATTGCACTGGAGCATTTTGTTGTCAAGCCCCAAGTTGACAGCCCAAAGTTACTATCACTCTTTCAACAGAAACTAAGTTTATAAGCTCGGAATTAGTGTTTAATGCTTGATATTTACACAGAGCTCTATGAAGCTCAAAGCATTCTACAAGAACAAAAGGAAAGTAAGCAAAACAAAGCAAACACAATACCCATGAGAACAATAATGCAGAATGGTAGAATGCGATGTAAAACTGTAAAACCTAAATTCCATAGGGTGTATGTGTGTGTGTGGTCTGACAATTAAGTTTGCAAACTCATCCCAGAAAAATTGCTTTGAATGGTGGACTAGGCACTAGTGTTGGTACATAGCTTCCCAAGGGCAATACTTTGAAGGTGACCATGGTGATATTCAGCAATGGTGTATGTAGCACTTTTTCTAGGCCGAGTTCAGAAACTTGATTGTCCGACCTCATGTATGTGTATGTGTATACATATTAATAATATATTTATGTGTATATATATATATATATATCATTAAGGGCTCCCATCTATCTGAATGATTTAAGGACGTCTTTAGGTGATCATTGAAACATTCCTAGGTCATATTCTTTATTTTTCATTTGTTAATCATTAATTCTTTAATTATTCAGAAATCAATAATTCTATTACCCTACAAGTAACACTGGTCAATGTTTTACTGAGTCCAGATACAGATACTTAGAGTTTTGGCCATAGAGTCTTTTATGTCCAACAGACTGACTTTTGCTCAGGACTGTTCCTCTTTCTCCTTCTTTCTCCCTTTTTTTCTCTTTCTCCTTCTTATACAGCATTTTAAAAAATCCAATGTGTTTTAAGAATTAACTGCATAATATTATAAGAATATTTTCTCATTGTAAGATTATGAATAATGGCAAAAGTCCTCCAGACTCATTGCTAAGCCAAATTCTCTCTCTATTCCTCTCCAATCATTATTTCCGTATCGGCACATTTCCATCAGGACCACTTTCTTGGAATGGTGTATGTGTGTACATGCATGATACATGTGTGCGCATGAAGAAAATATTGCATTTGTTAATATTTGAAAGAATAATAATGATAGCTGGTATTTCTTGAGTACTTAACTAGGGACTGTTCTAAGTATGTTAAATTTAGTGCTCAAAAACTCTATGAAGTTAAGTATTATTTGTATCTCCATTTTACTTATGAGAAAATGAAAAACCCAGATAGGGTAAATGACTTTCTTGGGTCACTGAGTCAGCAAGTTTCAGGGCCAGGATTCACATCAATGATGGTACTTCTTAATACTATGCCCCTCTGACATAAATGATATCATTTTGCAGAAATTGTACTCTGTACAGGTAACAACGTGTAGAATGTTTCAGAAAACATTCTAAACTATTTTATTCCTCTAAATTGCTGTATTGTTTCCCACTTTATAGATGACCAATATTTTATTTGGCCATTTCTCATTGGTTGACTTTTGGTTATTAGCAGTTTACTTTTTTCTACTTTTTAAAACCATGGTAAAATACCCTATAAAATTTACCTCTGCTTGACTGTTACTTGTATATAGAAATGCTACTGATTTATGTACATTGATTTGTAACCTGAGACTTTGGTGACTTTATCTCTCCATTATAGGAGTCTCTTGGTTGAGTATTTGGGATTTTCAAGAAGCAAGATCATATCATCAGTGAAAAGCAATAGATTGACCTCCTCTTTGCTGATTTGAATACACTTTATTTCTTTTCCTTGCCTGATTGCTCTGGCTAGAACTTCCAGAACTATGTTGAATAGACGTGGTCACAGTGGGCATCCTTGTCTTATTCCAGTTCTTCGGGGGAATATTTTCAAAATTTTCCTATTCAGCACAATGTTGGCTACGGGTTTGTCATATATGGCTTTTATAATTTTAAGATCTATTTCTTCTATGGCTAGTTTGTTGAGGGTTTTTGTCATGAAATGGTGCTGAATTTTGTTGAATATTTTCTGCATCTATTGAGTTGATCATTTGGTCTTTATTTTGCTTCTGTTTATGTGGTGAATTACTGTATTGATTTACATATATTGAACCATCCTTGCATGTCTGGGATGAAGCCCACTTGGTCATGGTGGATTATTATTTTTTTATGTGATTTTGAACTCAGCTTGCAAGTATTTTATTGAATCTTTTGGCAGCTATATTCATAAGGGAAATGGGTCTGTAGTTTTCTTTTTTTTATTGTGTCATTTACTTGGTAGCAATGTAAAACTGGCTTCATGGAAAGAGTTGGGAGAATTCCTTCCTTCCCTATGTTATGAAACAACTTTTGCAATATGGGTACCAGCTCTTTGTAGATCTGGTATAATTTGGCTATGCATCCATCTGGTCTAGGGCTTTCTTTTGTTGTTGAAAGATTTTTTATTACAGCTTCAATTGCCTTGTTTGTTACTGGTGTATTCAGGATTTCTATTTCTTTCTGATTGAGTCTTGGGAGGTTGTGTGTTTCCAGGAATTTGTCCATTTTCTCCATGTTTTCTGTTTTATGTATGTAGAGACTTTCATAGTATTCATGAATAATGGTTTGCATTTTTGTGGTATTACTTCTAATGTCTCGTTTTTCCTTTGTGATTGAGCTTATTTGGGTTCTTTCTCTTCTATACTAGTTTATTTGTCTTTTCAAAGAAAAATTTTTTTGTTTCATTGATTTTCTGCATTATTTTTTAATTTTCCATTTTCATTTAGTTCTACTCTGACCTTTGTTGTTTATTTTCTTTTGCTGTCTTTGGGTTTGTTCTTGTTCATTGAGATGTAAACTTTGTTAATTTGTGATCTTTCTGTCTTTTTGATGTAGTCATTTAAGGATATAAATTTTCCTCTGAGGAATGCCTTTTTGAGTCCCATAGATTTTGATAGCTTGTGTCACCTTTATTATTCAGTTCAAAGATATTTTTTTCTACCTTAATTTCATTCTTAACCCAAAAATCTTTCACAGCTGGTTGTTTAATTTTCATGAGTTTGTGTATAATTGAGTCTTTCTCTTGGAATTGATTTCTAGTTTTACTCCACTGTGTTCTGATATGATACATGGTATGATTTTGATTTTTTTTTAATTTGCTGAGTCCTGTTTTGTGGCCTAACATATAATTAGTCTTGAAGAATGTCCAATGTGCTGCTGCAGAAAATGTATATTCAGTACTTTGGGGATAGAATGTTGTGTAAATGTCTGCTAGGTCCATTTGCTAGACCATTTGCTTAGAGTCTGGTTTAGGTACAGTGTTTCTTCATTTGTTTTCTGCTGTGATAATTTTTCCAACTATGACAGGGTTTTGTTCTCCCGTGCAATTGCAATTCTGCAATTTATTTTTCTTAATTCTAATAAAATTTGTTTTATGTATCTGGGAACTTCACTGTGTTAGGTACATATATATATTTAGAATTGTTCTGTCTTATTGTTGAATTGCTCCCTTTACCATTATATAATGACCCTCGTTGCCTTTCTTAACCTTTGTTGATTTAAAGTCAATTCTATCTGATATGGATATTATTATGCTTGCTGTCTTTGTGTTCCATTTGTGTGGAATATTTTTTCCATCTTTTCACCTTGATTCTGTGTGTATCCTTATGGTTTGGATGTGTTTCCTGGAGAGAGAAGATACTGAGGTTGTGTCTTTTCATTCATTCAGCCAGCCTATGTCTTTTGAGTTGTGCTTTGAAATTATTAACATTAAGAGATAGAGTTGATATGTGGGATGCTGTTCTGTTCATCCTGTTGGGTGGTACCATGTTGCTTTGTTTCCCCTGTTGTGCTATTGTTTCATAATTTTGATGGGGAGTAATTTTACACCTGTAGATATCAATTGTGTTAATTCATATATAATGCAGTTCTGAGTATCTTCTGCAGAGCAAATCTGGTCATGGAAAATTCCCTCAGTTTGCTTGTCTGGAAAAGATTTAATCCCCCATCAAATGTGAAAGTTAATTTTGAAGGATATAAAATTGTAGGTTGGCAGTTGTTCTGTTTAAGAAGATTGAAGATGGGGCCCCACTTCCTTCTGGCTTATAAGGTTTCTCTTGAGAAGTCTGCTGTGCTAGCCTGATGGATTTTCTTTAGTTATTTCTTTCATCTAGTTGCTTGTAGAATTTTCTCCTTTATTTTGGCTTTGGCCATGTTAACTACTATATGTCAGAGATGTCTTATATGCTTTAAATCTTCCTGGAGTTCAATAACCATTTTGTGTCTGGATATCTGAATGTTTGGCAATAAAAGGGAGGTTTTCCTCAATAGTTCCCTCGAATGGATTTTCCGTGCTTTTAACTCTTCTCTCCCTCAGGGATACCCCCCCTGTAATCTGTATGTTAGTTTGCTTTACAATGTCCCGTACCTCTCTAGTGATTGCTCTGCCTTTTTTGTTCTCTTCTCTGACTTTTTAAATGATCACATTAGTTAAGAGTCTTACTTTTAAGTACTGAGATCCTTTTTTCTCCTTTGTTTAATCTATTGCTGATGCTCTCTGCTCTGTTTAAATTCCCTAAGCAATTTTTTTCATTTCTTTAAGTTTTATTATATCCTTTTTTATGTTGTCTAGCTCTTTTATATTTTTTTCATTAATTCCCTAAAATATTTTTTGGCTTCTTTTTGTTGGTTTTCAACTTTCTTTTCGATTTCATTTATCTTATCTTCCATCCATATTCAGAATTTCATTTCTGTCATTTCAGCAATTTCCTTATTGATATGGAAGCCACTACTATAGCTCCATTGTGATCTCTTAGGGCTGTTGAACTTTTTTTTTTTTTTAATGTTGCCATGGGCTTTTTTTGTTTGTTTGATTTTTGGCTGGTTTCTTCTCATCTGGCTTCTCTTATCCCATCTGTAGATTAATAAGATTGCAGGGCATTTGTTTTCCTCTGCTGGAAACTCTCTTATTTAGTTAGGAAAAGGGGAGGTTCCTAGATAGAGCGTTTGTGACCTACCCTTGAATGTTGACCTGTTGGTGAAGGAGGAAGTACACTGAGAACCTATGGAACAACTGTTCTGTTTTGATCCATTCCCCTGTGATTGCCTCAGTTTCAGCCAGTACTGGATGATCTTTATGTAGGGTAGAGGGCTGTTCCCAAGCTTGTTGTTAGGAATTTGAGTTGGGGTCTGGATATGACTCCCTCCACCATGGCTGCTGTTGTGAGAGGTTTCTCTGCCTGGTGTCACCCAGTGGAGGTGAGAGTGACAGCAGGATGGGTTTATTTAGGCAGTGGTAATGGATGACCAGGCTGTGGGCATTTGCATGAACCAGGTTTAGAGGAAATGTCTGCTAAGGCTGGGGAGGGGGTGGTGTCTCAGGTGAAGTATTAGATCTTGGAGAGGTTCTGCTAGCCCAGAATCAGTGGTGGAGTCTCAGGAGTAGTGTCTTTGGGCCTAGGTTCAACTCTGAAATCTCAAGAGTGGTGTCACAAGTACAGAGGGGGCCCTGCTACAGGGGCAGAGCCTCAGGTTTGGGTGCAGTGACAGTTTAGGAGCCATATCTGAGGATATGGGGGCAGAGCTGCACTAATGCAGTGCTATTCCAAGTGTGGAGACTGTTGATGTCAGGATGGCATCTGGTGCAGAAATCTGCAATTGATATCGCTCAATCTCTGTTGTTCCAGCTTTCCAGTGTAATGTCTCTATTCAGACTCTGAGAAGCTCCCCTATCAGCCCCGAATTCTGCAGTAGAGGAAGGGGACCCCTCACAGTTTGGTCTAACTGCTACTTTTGTATCTCTCCTATAAAGATATGCTCTCTAAGGTTGCTTCTATTTTGTTGTCTTCCCATCACCCCAGGAGTATGAATTGCATTCATACCCTCACCTTAATCTCTGAGGTGATAAGTGGTGCTTATGAGTAGAAATTTGTCATGCCCTTTTTGATTGAGTCAGTAGATGCTACAATGAGCTATACAGTTAGTTTTTCTCCTTGTCAGTGGTTGATGCTTTCAGGAAAGAGCTAATAGAAGAAATATTCTTTTGTGTCTATAATAGGCTGTAGCCCTTCTGGAAAAGCACTTGAATGCCCCAGGCAGTGTGAGTGGCTCTGTAGCTCCCAGGGTGGAGGAGTAAGGTTGACAGGGTTAAGTTGGGCAAGCCCAGAACGCTCTGCAAAGTCTCCACATGGCTCAAAGGTCATTTTTCAGGATCCCAAGGAAAGCTGCTGGGAGGGGAGATGATGCAGCCTGTCCAAACTGGAAAGACTGCTTGGTGAGGAAGGGGCCTTCTATTATTCATGATCTGGCTATTGGGACTGAGCTCTGCCCCTTCCACTCTATTCCTGCCTTGAGAGTTTCCCTGCAGTGTCTGGTTACAATGAGGCACTTGAAGATGCTGTACTTGGCAGCAGTGGTGCTTCAGGCTGGGAAATTCCTACCAGGGGACCTGCCCTAGCATGACAGCATCACTTTCCTGTGGGGGATAGGTGCGCCACAGCTTTGACCCACACTGAACTCTACTATCAGTTCTGCCCAGGTGGGCTCTCTTGTCTCTCCCAAGTCCAGCCCTTAAATCTCCCCCTTGTTCTTCCAGCAACCCATTCAAGTCCTGTGGGTATGGTATCCAGTCTGTGGCATATGTCTCAGGGGAGTGCTGTTGAACAGAACAGGGGTCTCCCAGACCAGGCACTCCAGTGTCCACTACAGGTAGTCAAGGGGAAAGATGTGGACCCCACTCTCTGTGGTGACCTCAGACTGGAGGACACACCAGGAGAGGAGAGATGGCCACTGCTGAACATCTCTGCTCAATCTGCCCTTTGTGGGCAGGACGAATACAGGGAGGAAAGTGTCTGAATAGAAATGAGCCAGGACCCTGGCTCTTCTGGTACCTTTTCCCTAGAAGGAAGCCCACACAAAAAGTCCAAGCTCTGGGATCACATGAGTTTTCATATAATTCAGTGGTTGCAGCTGTACTTGGGGCTGTAATGGTGGAAAAGCTTCCAAGCAACTTGATAGTCCACTGATTACCAAAGACAAGTGGGAAGGGCTGGGCATGGTGGCTCATGCCTGTAATCCTAGCACTCTGGGAGGTCAAGGCAGGTGGATTGCTTGAACTCATGAGTTCAAGACCAGCCTTAGCAAGAGTGAGGCCCCGTTTCTACTAAAAATGGAAAAACTGAGGCAAGAGGATTTCTTGAGCCCAAGAATTGGAGGTTGCTATAAGCTATGATGATGCCATGGCACTCTACTCAGGGCAACAGCTTGAGACCATGTCTTTTACACACACACACACACACACACACATACACACAAAAGATGAGTGGGAAGGAGAAAAGGACTCTTACCCCTTCAATAGGCTCTGAGCCTCTATGGGTTTGATCTGCACCAATATATTTTTACCATTTTTCTCTTCCTGTTTTTCTTCATTATTTCCCTCTGTGAAGTCCCTGGCAGGCTTCAGCATGTCTTCCTTTGAACTACATTAGAGTGGTACCCTTTCCCCCTTTTCCTTTATCCTAAAACCCTCCTTCCCTCCTGGACGATCCAGCAAACAGTGTCCCTAGTCAGCCACTGTGTTTGGAATCTGGAGTATCTTTTTCCATCTTTTCACTTCAATCTGTTTATGTCTTCAGATCCAAAGTGTATTATAGACAGCATATAGTTGGATCATATTTTTTAAAATCCACTTTGCCAACCTCTGTCTTTTTTGGGGGGAATTAAATCCACTTGCACTTAAAGAATTACTTCAATAAAGCAAGGGCATTGTTAAAGGCTATATATTATGAGTTTTGTAATTATCTTAATGCCGTGACCGAACAGGAAATGTGATAACACAAAATAGTAGAGACTTTGAAATGTTCCCCACAAACCTGTCATTGTGTGTTACTTTGAGAGAAAGTTGATCACCATGGTAAAGAGGCAATGGATCCTGTTTGTCTAGCATGGACATTGGTCCATTTCTTTACCTTTACATATTCTATGTCTCTAAAATATATGCATTCTATATCACATTTATAGTCTATGTCTGTAAAGTGTATATATTCTATATCACATTTATAATCTATGCTTTATGCTATATAATGACCTTTAAAGGCAAAAGGAAATAATTTGATGAACGCAAGCCTTTCTGAGGCTGTCTTCCAGCTCTTAATCAAATGTATTTTTTAAATGAGATGCCTATAAATGGGAAGTGAAAAGAAGGAGAATGTCTATATTTTTATGATTGTTCTTGTTTTCAGGGCCAGAGGATAATATATTACTATACTTTTCTGTAATTTTAAAGGAAACAGATTAAAACTTAGATTGTTCTGTAATGTTATATGTTTCCAAAGAAACTTAGAAAAAAGGGTAAATGGTTTTTTAAAGGCTGAGATGAATGAATGCTAATATTCCCTAGAGAGATATGTATTTACAGACCATGTCCCTTTATTCATACAGTGAAGGTAATGAACGTGTACTATGTATTAGGCAGTATGCTGAAGATAAGGTATAAAAGGATAATATATTTTCTTCTTTCAGGAATTCTACTTTAGTAAATATAAACCTAAATGTATAATTACAATGCAGTATAGTGAAGATTCTGTTTCTAACTTGTCTTTTATTAACCTAAAGCTACAGACAAAAGTAATATATGCTATTGGAACTTAAGGTGGGAATTACCTCACTTTGGGGAGCCAAAGAGGCTGCCCAGAAAAGATGATATTTTATGGATAAAGTAGACATATGAATTTCTTATTTTCCTTCCAAAAAAGAAAAACAATTATAAAACATAGAAAACAATAAAGCAAAACAAATATAGCAAAAATATTATAAGAGAATAACAGTCAAAATAAAAAACAAACTCAAACATGGTATGATTATAACTAATGATGTCTAAGAAAAGGTCATTTGTTTGACAGAGGGTTTGGTTCACTTGATCCCTCTCCTTTGAATGGCACAAATGCCATGACTTTGAATTTGTGAAGAGAAAAATATAATCTTGGCACACTGCCCTAGCTCTGCAATGAACACGGTTTTACATGTCATATTAATCTACTTTGATTAGTTTTTATTCTTTTCGTAGCTAAATCCTCATCTTCAAGTTAAAATAGAATCCATACCCCCAAATCAATAATTTCAGTATAACATATTGTTTAGAGCTCCCTAAATAATGAAAACTAATAAGATTAAAGTGAATTATCTCCGGAAAGCAGGACCCTGGGGGAAGAAGGAAGGAAGATTGAGACTAGGATAATCATTAAAAATTTGAAACCACTCCTGTAATATTTGACTTTTTATACTATATGTGTCTTACTAGAGTTTTTTAAAAAGGATTTATTAAAACCCTAAAGTAGTTTATCAAATTAGTTCAATGTAGAGGAACGTTATTATTCAAAATGACCACTTAGCAATGTGAAACTCTAGGTCCAATGAGTAGTTTCATTTTCCTCTTTGCGTTTCTGATATCCTGTGCAGTGCTCAGCCTTACTCACAACAAGTCCCTCCCTATGCCACGTGGTCTTATGTTTTTAGCCTTTTCCAGTTACATCATCATTTTTGGTCCCCCATCCCATTTTTTTCCTACCAAGCTGAGGCAGGTAGGAAGGAAAGAATTGAAGAAATGTGTGGTTCAGTAACCATTTGTCCAGAAAGTAAATGGTTAGGAGTGTTCTTGCTACTAAATTATGCTAATCCACTCTGTAATCCAATCACTATTTTCTAGATGACAAGGGACCCTAGTGCCATAGGAACTGTAGTCAATTTTCTTCTTTGTCCCAATAGGTCAATTATTCCTTTTTTTCCTGAGGTAAAAGAATAACTTTCTTTCCTTGAAACTTGTGAGTGCTCTGAAATGCACACCACCCACAGGATCTGCCAAACCATTATCACTCCATTAGACCCGGCTGAGATCATAATTACCTAAGAAATGCCATTCTTCCCCATGCTGGATGTCAGCGGCTGCAGGCACCTCAGCTCACTCAGGAGTTAAGGTTCGTATATCCTGCCCTTTGTTTTCCCTTAGGACACCTGTGATTTCCCATGCTCAGGAAAACTTAGAGCATTGCCTTAGAGTTAGTTGTGTGTGAGTGAAAACCCAGCCATTTAGAACTAATATATTTATTGCAGTATCCATAAGAAAGATGGCATGAAGCATTCTTATTTTTAGGAAGCGTGAAAATGCCTCATACTCTGGTTTCTGAAATGACACCATCCACCCAGAGAAAATTAGAAAGGACTAGAAGATTTCTCATCATTTGGGTGGTTGGTAAGTGTAGAGATCCAGGAATAGAACCCAAATGTAAGTCATACACTTGGTAACATGAGCGAGGCTCATAGTTGCTGCCACCATAGAATGGGATGAGAACGGGAGACCTAGATAATCTCACTCAAAATAACTGGATATGATGGTTTCTTTTCTTTTCTTGTCTCTTTGTTTCTACCTTGTATACTATGACTTAATTTGCCTTGTTTGGAAGACCTTGAGATGTGTGTGTGTGTGTGTGTGTGTGTGTGTGTGTGTGTGTGTGTGTGTGTAGGGGGCAGGACGTCTGGATTAGCTTTGAAGGATCCTTCTTGCTTTATCAATATCATTCTGCCAAGATCTGGCTTTAGCATCCAGGCCTCATTGTTAGGGAGCTTTATCAGCAGTACCCTTAGTCTCTGACACATTCAAAAGGATGTTATCAGTGATTTTTCATCCTTTGAGAATACATTTGGATTCAGAAAATTGTCAAAATGTATCTGGAGCCAAGCCCAGTGACTAATGGTGGGCGATGAATGTGGAAAAGAGAATGTTTATAGAAGTGGTAAAAACCAAATGATTCTAAAACTTTTTCTTCTTTTTTGGAAATGGTTGTTTCATAATAAATAGAATATAACGCCACCAGGTAGCTTGCTACAGGACTTAAATTTGTTCTCTGCAGAAACTAGAGAGAAGGTATCAGAGGCCTGCCTCGGAGAAAATGCCAGGCCGGTGGCAATGTTCTGTATATGCCAGGCTGGTAGCAATGTTCATCTATTGATGAATAACCTGGGAACTTCGCAATACTCTCTTCAGATAAATGGAGGATATTATTCCTGAGATCCAGCCTCTGGCTCCTTGTCTCCAGCTCCCAATTCAATAGTAATCACTCAGCCCTCACAGCAAATGTCATTAACCTGGGGAAAGCAAAAAAAGAAATTTGATCTATTTCAACATGTTAGATTCTTAGATAGACTCTGTCAGAGGGTAGACAACAGTGAATAACAGAAAAGATCAGAGAAATAAAGCAAATTATGGGACACTACCTTCTCAGCCTTCAGTCCCAGATAAAGTAGGATTTACTTATATTCCAAAATATTTGTGCACTCTAAGTAATTATTTATAAAACACCTTAATGGAATAAAGAGAGAATAAAAAAGCTGCAAGAGAATCCTTCTTTATAATATCAAAATTTTTCTTTCATGGGAGAACTATCAAGGAAAAAAATTCTATCGCACGAAAGTACTCCCATTCCCCACTCCCCAAAATCACACCACAGAAATTGGTTTCTTGATTTGGTTTTTTGATTTTCTAAAATAGTTTATTTGCTTTGGCAGTGTTTGGCTTACAAGTATATTAAGAGTAGTTGGTATCCACAGCGATTTTGCCCTACAGTACGGATTAACATATAGTATGCTTAGATCCGAAATCAACAATAGAACTGCCAGCACTCCATAAACTGGAAGAAGAAAACTCACTAAAGAAATACAGAATTAACACAAGTGCCAAATTTGACTTACAGACCTAACACTGAACTTGGAGCTCCAAAACCCAAGAACTGTTTTAGGTCTGCTTTTCATCTAGGAATAAAAAGAACCGCTTCATCTATCTCCTTTTGTGGGTGTTGTGGAAATACTCCTATTGGAATAGCCTGTCATTATTTGATCACTGAACTTTATATAAACCTTTAATTCTTTTCTGCTTTACCGCCTATATTTCTTTCGTTTTCTGGTCAGTTTTAGACTTTGACTTATATTTTTGGGTCATAGGGATTTGAGCTTTGGTTCAACAAATCAATTTTATAAAAATTAAGAAGCACCTCAAATCAACCCAATAGAACAAATGGTGGGGTCAGATAATACGTTGAGCATGAGTGGGATCAATAGTTTCAATCCATTTGTATTTATATATACATATTCAGGAGAAGCATTTTTTCAATTCTCCCCAAATGTAAAAATATGATTTTAGTATTTGGGGACTTTGAAAAAAGTTTTGTCCCCATGTTTTCCATGTAAGGTCATGAAATGGCTGTTGTTTATAAAATGCCTTTTATCTAGCCAGTGTTTTTATATAAAAAGGGCCTAGGATAAAGGTTGAAAAGCAGATATTTCATATATAAATAAAAAACATGAAGCCTGCATGGACTCAACATGTTTATGAATTGGTTCATGTCATGCCTGTTTCTTTGGTACTTATGTTTCAAACATTTTCTTGAAGGGTTCTTTCTTTTAAATTGAGAAATACTACAGGATGGTAAAGCAGGCAGGATCAGGGAGTTGTGAGTTGTTTCTCATTTTTTTCTGAGAAACACTTATTCCAGCAGAGGAGCTTAAGAAAGATGCTGGGACCATTTCTCAATTTCTGTAGTTTAGTTCTGATGTTGGGTAGAGACCTATGGAGCGATTTCTCAGTGAGATCTAGACTAAAATCTTTGCCTTCAGCACCAAACATTGCTGTGGATCCAAAATGTGACTTCAGGCCAATTATCTAGTAATTTTAAATATCAAAAGAACATTATTGGCTTCAGACAAATCTCGTAATAGTCAATTAAATTTGAATGATACTTTAAAGTTAGTCCTTATGGATAAAGAAAAAAGTCTGGAATTTTTCACAAATAGTCAGAAAAATAACTCCCAGACACCCACTTACTGCTCATGCATGGCCAGTTCTCAGGTTCCTCTTGATTAGTGTTAGTCTTCTTTGGGGAAATAGACATGTATATTTTTATTTTGAGGAAACAATTTTTCTTGTACAGTGATGATGTTCTAATGTTTCTCTTCTCTAAAAGGCAACAATTATAAGTAGCATCAGAGTCAATTTGTCATTACTTTCACTATTTCCAAATGTAAATATGTCACCCCCTTGAGGTTTTACTCCATGAACATTACTACAGTATATTAAAGAATGTTTTTATATCTTTAAAAGAAAAACTTTAAACGAGACCTATATTATTAGTCCCATAAATGCTGGCAAAAGAGCATGGGTGTTTCCAATTAACTTGTCTTCCTTTTGCTGCTTTATGGGGAACAGATGAGAGACTCATACCTTACAACAGTGAAAAGAGCACTGGACGTGAAGCTATGAATAGTGAGGGGGAGACATTTTCTTGCTGTGAGAACATGGGCGAGTTGTTTAAAACCTTTGAGTCTTTTCCCGACACATATAAGGTGAGAATAATATCTGATCTACTAATGTCAGAGTGTTATGGGAGCGAAATGGGGTAGTGGGGAGTGAAATCACACATTGTGAACTGTGGATCATTGTATAAATGTTGGTATGTGTTAGTTACACACCTTTGATTATAAGCAGTTAAAAATGAAATGTGGGCTGGGTGCTTGTGGCATAGTGGTTATGGCGCCAGCCACATACACCAAAGCTGGTGGGTTCAAACCCAGCCTGGGCAAGCTAAACAACAATGATAACTGTAATAAAACATAGCTGGGCATTGTGGCAGGTGCCTATAGTCCCAGTAACTTGGGAGCCTGAGGCAAGAGAATTGCTTAAGCCCAAGAGTTTGAGGCTGCTGTGAGTCGTGATGCTGCAACACTCTACCGAGGGTGACATAATGAAACTCTGTCTCAAAAAAAATTAATTGTGACTAAGTAAAGTTAGAATTTACTGAAGGATATTGGGGCTCACAGAATTGCCAAGAGCCTCAAAGACTGAAGATGTGGCAAGACATAAAGCAGACTTGGGAGCAAAGAAACAAGACATTTCAGAGAGTGGCAGGAATCATCCGTGAGATTGGAGGGGGCTTTATTTATTTCCAGTCCCATTAACCCTATGCTCAGATTTAAATATTGGGGAAGCTTGGTTGGCTAAATTGGAATCTTGTCCTGATTCCTTGGTCAGGGAAAGGCATGACTCCTGACTATTATCCTGTCATCCCAAGTCTCATAGGGAAAAAAACAATTATTCAAAAGAAATCAGAGTGCTGATAGGAAATGGATAATAGACAATCCAGACATTCACAGATGTGAAATTGATATTAATTCCCCAGTTTTGAACATAAAATTTATACAAATTTAATGACTTTGAATGTTTCATATATTGAATGTTTATAATATTATCTGAATGTTTCATATATTGAAATCCTTATCCCCAACCTTAATCCTTATCCTTAATAGGTGGGGCCTTCATGTGGTCATAAAGGTGGGGCCCTTGTGGGCAGGATTAGTACCCTTATAAAAGAGGCCTGAGAGTGGCTCTTTGCACCGTGTGAGCCCAAAGTGAGAAGTCACTGTCTATGAACCAGGAAGCAGACCCTGACTCTGCTGATGCCTTGATCTTGAACTTCCCAGTCTCGAGAACTCTGAGAAAGAATTTCTTTCTGTTCTTTTTTCCTTTTTTTTTGGTAGAGACAGAGTCTCACTTTATTGCCCTTGGTAGAGTGCCATGGCATCACACAGCTCACAGCAACCTCCAACTCCTGGGCTTAGGCAATTCTCCTGCCTCAGCCTCCCAAGTAGCTGGGACTATAGGCACCTGCCACAGTGCCTGGCTATCTTTTTGTTGCAGTTCAGCCAGGGCTGGGTTTGAACCCGCCACCCTCAGTATATGGGGCTGGAACCCTACTCACTGAGCCATAGGTGCCACCCCTGAGAAAGAATTTCTTATTTAAGCTCCTCAGTTTATGCCATTTTGTTATGGCAGCCAGCACACATGGACTGAGACAATATTCTGAAATCAATGTTCTTTTTTTATGTAGCTTGAGCTAAAGTTTTATACATTTAAAATCAATTACTCTGAACCATTGTCCCCCATAATCAAGGGGATGTCTTATTTTTCCTTCCTGGGGTTTCAGTTGACAACTCCCAAGTACAGCTGTAATTACGGTGCACAACAAAGAGTCCATCCTGATCATCACTCCTCAAGCAGGGAGGAAAAATCCTGAGATGCAGGTCAGCCTGCTGAGGAGACCTTATTTCAGACTCCTGTTGATACAATGCAGCCCATTGTGACCTGTTGAACTCCAGATGGTCCAGTTTCCCTGGGGTTGTCCTCCTTGTGTCCTGCTTGAATTGGGGGGTTGGGCTGGTCTCTAAATCAGGGGGATTTTCCAAGGAAGAAAAACACTGTCCATCGTCCATGGCTTCTACCCTGGTAGTAGTTTTTTCTCTTTGTGTAAGGGTGGAAGAAAAAATATGTACCCCTATCTTCCAAATTCTTTAGGGCTTAGCCATGAATTTCTTGACTTAGTCATAGGCTATGCCTGGGCTTCTCCTTTCTTGGGATCTCTGAGTACCCTGGGAGTCAAGGAAGCCCCTCCCTTTCTGTGTCCCAAGACCGAGCTCCATTTGCTATCCTAGTAAAAGTGAAAGGTTTTTCACACAAAAGAAAAACTCTCATTAAGGGCATTATTTGCTGCCTATATGACTTTTCTTAAAGACTTAAAGGGAAATACAGGAATGATGTATGCAAACTGGTATGTTTAAACCACTCCTTCACATGGGACAGCAAATTAGTTTTGAACAAAAATTGAGTCAGAGAAAATTAGAGCATATTAAGAAAGGAGTAAAATATATGCTACTGGGGGCTTTGTGAGGCCAAGAGCTGTAAGTATCTAGTTATTTACTTCATCCTGCCCTGCCCCAATCTGTATGTCTTCCACTCTTTTCATAAGGATGGTCTACTTCGCTCATTTGAAGATGGAAAAAGTGCATCTTTTCATGGGCCCTTACAGATATCTAGGTTGGTATAACCAAATAAAGAAGAAAAATGATAGTGCCAAGTTGGCAGTGCAAGGACAAATGAATTTGAAGTAAAAGACAATGGTGGATATTGGAGAAAACATGTGTGGGAGCTGCCTCTCAAGCTGCCAAGCTGCCAAGGTTAAGCCAAGAGAAACTTTTAGTGAAGACTTACGTGGATGCCCTTCTCCTTGTCCCATGGCCAAACACACTGCAGGTGACTTTGTGTGAATACATGGTTAGCACAGAGAGACTTGTTCCTTGACCTTCTGGGCTGATCTCAAACATCAAGTCACTCTCAAAGACAGTAGGAGCTCTGAATTCAGATGAATTGCAAGGGGTATTCAGAAAGAATTGAAACCCCCAGTGCTGACTGCCACTGTGTGTTAAGTTGAGCTGCTGGTGTCAGGACTTTTAGTAAAGGTCAAGTGATTACTAGTCTGTGTGCCAAAGAGCAATGTAGGTGAAGGGCTGAGATCACATCCTTACTCAAAGAAACTCAGTGGACACCGACTTGAGTTATGATGATACTAGGTCTTCCCGTGATATATAACCATCCAGAAGTGTTTCCAAGAATACCACAAATGGTTTGTTTGGGAAACTTTCTCGCCACTTGTCAACTGGATCAGTGTTTGCTGTGAAATCAGAGCACATGAGAGTAATCAGATCTGCTGGGAAGATAATAGTTTGGCATTCTTGCTTTCCAAAACATTTCACAATTCCATTCGTGGTTTTTCTATATACTATGGTATCTCGAACTAATTATAGATGCCCTTAGGCTACAGCTGAGCAAGCATAGTCCAACAAAAGTTATATTCATTTATTATACATTTCAACTGTTTGGCAGGAGCTTATCAACGTGCTTTGGTTTATCAAACAGAACTATTAACATCTAGTTTGTGTATATAGTTTTTTTCTCTAACACAGATGTATCTGTTGTAAATCAAGACATCCTGTTCAAGTATTTTTGTTCAATATTGACTGGTGTTCCAGGAGAGGTAGGAAAGAGACTCTGTGAAATGTTTTTTGTGTGATCTAATGAGTCAAATAAAGAGCAGTGTACAAAAATACCTTACTGTTTTCAACACATCAAATGTGCTCAGAACATTAAAGAAAGAACTTGAAACCTGCCCTTTGTTAGCCAATTTTGGCAATACCCATAATTGTTTCCACCGGGAACTTGAGTCAACCCAACTTAACTTTATGTCAACGTTAAATTATAAAATTATGCTCAGGCACTAGAATCAAATAATGTCAGAGCTAAGTGAACTGAGAAAGTATCCAGTTTTATCCTTCCATTTAAGAGATGAGAAAATTGAGGCCTGAACTGGTAAAATGATTTACCCAAGAACAAATAGCTGGTCATTTACAGAGCTCAAATAAAGTTGAGCTTTATTTACTGTGCTTTCTACCTTTCCATAAAAATGGAGATTATGTTTTCTCCATGGTTCTTCTCATATAGACCACTTTGAATCAATACTTCCATTCAGGTGACTAGAGTACATCAGAACATAAATGAAAGACTCAAAGTTAAAACCAAGACTATATTGTTGTCCATAGAACCTCTACAACTCCTCCATTAGCCTGAAAATGTAAATCAGCTCTTCAGGTAAATAGGAAAGATTCATGTTTTCTCTGAAATTTACATCATAATTTTTTACGCCCACGGCAAAGCTGCTGTTCATTCGCGTCTCCAGTCACACAACAACTCTGAATTAGAATCCATTTCTACATGAGAGAAACAGACCTTAGAGAAAGGGGGAAAATAAAGATAAGAGAGAGGGCATTGAAATCTTCCTAAGGGGAAGCTGAATATCTTGGATAAGTATATTTAAAAAGAATCATTTATTTGAGTCCTGACTTATTGAAGAATTTTTTTTTAAGAATTTTATTTTTAATTCTTTTCCTTTTTCTTTATTTTGAAACAAGGTCTGTCTCTGTCTCAGAGGCTAGAGTGCAGTTGTGGGAACTTAGCTCAGGGTAAGTCCAAACTCCTGGCCTCAAGTGATCGTCTAGCCTCTGTCTCCCAAAGTGCTAGGATTACAGGCATAAGCCACCAAGTCTGGCCTGCCATAATAATTTAATCAACAGTACTGCGTATAACATTGCCTCAATGTCACAGTCTTCTCACACTTATAGTCTCTTAAATTTTAATACATATTTGTATGTCTACCTATCTACATCTAAATTTATCTATGTTGATGTGTCTGTATTTACATTACCCATTGGTTATTTTGGGTAACTTTTTTTTTTATTCTTTGTTAAATCATAACTGTGTACATGAATGCATTTATGGGGTACAATGTGCTGATTGGATATACAATGTGGAATGCTTACATCTAACCGATTAACATAACCATCTCCTCGCTTACTTGTTGTGGTAAGACATTTATACTGTATTCTTAATACTTTTGAAATGTATCATTGCATTATGAACATTAGGCGAGGTCCCTCAAATACCCTCCCTCTGGAGGAGGCTGAGAGGAAGGAGGATATTTGGAAACTTTGGTTTAAATAATAAAATAAACATACTAGGGTTAGGTCCTTATAAAATATGTTTGATTCTTATTTAGTTTTGCTAATGAATCTGAAAGCACTTGATTTTGATCATAAATTTGAAAGTGACAATGACAGCTGAAATTCTTGCATATATATTAAATTACATAAAAATTACCAGTTACCAAAAAAAAAAAAAAAGGCTTGTGTTTCCTTTATTAGTATTAATTTTGAAGACATTTCAAACTTCCATCAAGAATAACTCTATGGGTAAAGTACTGAATTCAGAAGCCCGTACAACTTTTGGTGAGCTTGTTAGGAAACAAACTGCACTAGAAAATGTTCTGAAAATTTTCATTAGAAAAGGGGAGATAATTTTTTTACTTTAAAAATTTTTTTATTTTTACATATACATGTGTTTATTAGGTTTCCATTTTTTTGCCTTCACAAAATTAAAAAGATTTAAAATTTAATAACAATGTTTAAGACAAGGACTAGAAACAAAAACCTCATAAAGAACAAATGAACATAAATACATTCAGAAAAGAAATCAGACAATTATTTCATCAAAATATTAAGCAACAATAATAATAATGCAAAGAAAGTAACATTCACATTGTCAGATAAGAGTATGTCTATTATAGAATGCTTTGACTCTGAGATTCAGTATGGAGTCATCAGTTAACTTCTTTTTTTTTTAAGTATCAAAAAATAGACAACTAATATTTGTAAATAAAAGTAAAAGATAATTTAGAAAAATAGATCATACCAAATCTTATAGACAGTAGAAAAAAGAAATGCTTCAAAATCATTCCACTTCATCTGGGTACACCTGATATTGGAGAGAATATGTTATTAAAAGGGGAAAATTACAAACATATGTCACTTATAAATAAAGATGCAATATTCTAAACAACATATTAACAAGTTGAATTAAATATTAATGTTTAAGTAATGTACTTTGGTCAAAATTAAATATTAAATCCAATTTATGTGAGAATTAGTAATTATTTTCTTTTCTTTGCTTTTATTTTTTTCCTTTTTCTTCTTTTCCTTTCTCTCTCCCCTTCCCTCCTTCTCTGTCTATTGTCCCCTTCCCCCATGCCCCACTGTGTCATTAATTGTCATTAATTGTCTCCATATCAAAATTGAGTACATAGGATTCATACTTCTCCATTCCTGTGATGCTTCACTACGAATAACGTGTTCCACCTCCATCCAGGTTAGTACAAATGCTGCAAAATCTCCATTTTTTTATGGCTGAATAATATTCCATGGTATACATATACCACAGCTTACCCATCCATTCCTGGGTTGAAGGACACTTAGGTTGTTTCCACATTTTGGCAATTGTAACTTGGGCTGCGATAAACAGCCTAGTACAAAAGTCTTTATAATAAAAGGTTTGTTTTTTTTTTTCCTTCTGGATAGATGCCCAGTAATGGGGTTGCAGGATCAAATGGGAGGCCTAGGTTGAGTTCTTTGAGGTTTTTCCATACTCCCTTCCAAAAAGATTGTATTAGTTTTCAGTCCCACCAGCAGTGTAAAAGTGTTCCTTTCTCTCCACATCCGTGCCAGCCTCTGCAGTTTTGAGATTTTGTGATGTGGGCCATTTTTGCTGGGGTTAGGTGATATCTCAGGGTAGTTTTAATTTGCATTTCTCTAATAATTAGGGATGATGAACATTTATTTATGTGTTTGCTGGCCAGTCGTCTGTTGTCTTTAGAAAAGATTCCATTCATCTCTCTTCCCCATTGATGTATGGGACTGTTGGTTTTTTTCTTGTGGATTAATTGAAGTTCTGTATAGATCCTGGTTATTAAGCATAATCATTTTTATAGTTGTTTGAGATACTGTAATATATGTACTGATACTCCCAGCTGTTTCACTGGCCATCGGTTGTAAAACCCAAGTGAGGTTTGGGCTTTCAGAACGTGCATGCTCCCGTGTTCCACAACATTCCAAATATGAACAATCGATCCCAGGAGGGCTCTTGCTACAGTTTTTCTTAAACTCAACCATATTTTCACAGTCTTTCATCTTTATTTTCATGGAGGAGAGTGCAATGTCTATAGGAGCTTTAATAATAGCAAGCAAAATTTAGATCTCTAGGTTCAAATCTGGATCTACCATGCAAGTTGTTTTTTAATCTTTGCCCTCGAATGTTTATAGCAGCTCAATTCACAATTGCAAAGATGAGGAAACAACCTAAGTGCATCAACTATGAATGGATTAATAAACTGTGATATATGTATACCATGGAATACTATTCAGCCATAAAAGATGAAGATTTTGCATCTTTTATATTTACTTGGATAGATTTGGAGAACATTCTCTTAAGTAAAGTTTCTCAAAAATGAAAAAGCAAGCATCCCATGTTCTAATCTGAAAAGAGAAGATCAACAACTACTGACGAACACAATTATAGTCAAGAAGGGAGGAGCGGGGATAGGGCTTGGTAACTTCCCACCTATCAGGTGGGACAAACAATATCCTACCTATCTGGTACAAACAATACAGGGGTACGTGGCACACATCCTGGGTGAAGGATTCAACTCTAACTCAGACTTTGGACTTTACCTTACAAACGTAAATAATGTAACCTCATTGAACGTACCCTCATATTAACCCTAAATTTTAAAAAATTGATAAAATAAGAGTTGACCTCATTTTGTTGCAGTAAGCTCGTACTTTGTTGTAAGTAAAATAAGGCTCCTGTGTACAGGTGTGGTGAATTAAATAAGAGGTGTAATGTTTTACAACATCAAGAGGTAGAGTCTATTCTTTCACCTCATTGCATCTGGGCTGGCCTTACAATTGGCATTGATTTTGAATGTAGCAGAAGGAACATTATGTGAGTTCTGGGGTTTAGGCCTCCAAATACTATGTATTTGCTTTTTTGGAATAGTGCCTTGAGACCACTAGAAAAGGAAGCCAGTTTAACCTACTGAATAATGAGAAGCCACTGAGAAGAGATGTGATCTGCCTTAGCCAACAGGTTGGTGAGCATCCAAGCATGGGAGTCAGGTTGCTGAATGCAGCCACATGTGACAGCCAGATTATAAATCTACCCTTCCATACGTGGCCACACCCACACTTGGTAGGGTACGCATATTCTCTTGGCAGGCAGATATTTGTGAGGTCGAACCCCTATCCAACTTTTCTTTGAGTTTTCTCTGAAGTGGTTTCTTTTGGAAGTCTGCTGAATTCAGAGGCCCTGTGTCTGCCCCCTTCTCCATCTACATAGCTGGCAATGCTGAGTCTGAGTAGTACTGAGGTGTTGGCCCTTGACGTGTGAGGTGTGTGTGAGCATTTGACAGAGATGCTGCCCATGGATAGTTATGTAGACTATGTAATAAGAAAATTGTTGCATGAAGTTGGGATTTCTTTTTCTAAGTACTACAAAGACATCGTATTTGGTGGACTTGAAGTCTAGCCGCAGTACAAAACAAATTTTCAGTAAATGTGAGCTATTCTTACTACTACTGTCAGATAATAATAATTTACATAGTGTTTTACCGTTTATAAAGCAGACATAACAACTTTATCTTCATTAACCATGACAATAACCCCATAGAGAAATTATGTTAAGTAAGTTATAAAAAAAAATTAACCCAAAGTTAGTGACTTTTTCAAGTCATTAAAATCAGAAGTTAGAAGCAGAGCTCATATTCTGCTTTTTGGGGGCCATTTTTAGTTTCTATGTCCCTGTTTCCACATCAGTGACTTTCACTGATGATAGAGTATTGGTTTGGTTTTAAACAGTAAGTTAATTATGGGACCTGATTTCAACTTTTCCTGTTGGCCCAGCCTCTGAGACCCTCCCTGGGTATATTACTAGTTAACATGATATCTGCCTCCCTAATGCTCTTGCTTTGAGATGAACAAGTTGTTCCTACTGGCTTTCTCCTCTTCTTTCCCTTTGCAAAATGAAGTGTGACATGTTATCACAAAGATCTGGGCTGAAAAGCACCTTCTTAGGCACTTCTCACTGTAGTAAAGCCCAGACTGGCTGTTTGTCATCTAGGAAGCACCAAGAAGCCAGAGCAATATGCCTCTCAGAGGCAGTGGCTTATAGAGGAGGTCACTGAAATAGTTTCCGCAATAGATTAAGACAGTAAACCATCGGGAAAGTGCAAATCAAAATCACAAGGAGATACCACTTCACACCCCCCAGGATGGCTCTAGTTAAGAGGATAGATAATTACAAGTGTTGACAAGATGTGGAGAAATTAGAATCCTTATGCATTACTGGTGGGAATTTAAACGGGTGCAGCCCACTTTGAAAAACTATTTGTCAGCTCCTCAAAAAGGTAAAAATAGACTTACTATAGGAGCCAACAACTCCAACCCTAAACATATACCTATGGGAATTGGAAATACATGTTCATGTGTTCACAGCAGAATTGTTCACAAGAGCCGTAAAAGTGGCGGCAACCCTGGTGATGAATGAGTAAATAAAATGGGGTCTACCATTTTATTTGGGATTATTGTTTGGCAACAAAGAGGAATGAAGTAGTGATACACACCACAATGTGAACAGACCTTGAAAATGTTGTGTTACATGGAAACGCTAGATACAAAGGTCTACATCTTCTATGATTTCATTTATATGAAATGCCCTGAGTAGGCACATCCGTAGGGACAGAAAGGACATTACTGTTTCACTAGAGCTGTGGGGAGCAGGCTGAACGGGGTTTCTTTTGAGGGGTGGTGAAAATGTCCGAAAATTGACTGTAGTGATGGTCCTGGATATACTAAAAGCTGTTGAGTTGTGTCCTTTAAATGGATGAATTATATGGTATGTGAATTATATCTCAAAGCTGTCAAAAAAGGGGAGAGACTAAGACTTTGGCTTAAGATATTAGCATGACTAACCTTGATCTAGTATGAATGATACTGATATGTTGAAGGAAATGAGTGGTCAGAAAGGGAGCAATCCAGTCCACGGCCCGGTCACCCTGAATGCGCAAGATCTAGTCTGATCTCTGAAGCTAATCAGAGTCAGGGCTGGTTAGTATTTGGATGGGAGAAAGGGAGTGATCCCCCCAAAATACAGAATACAGGAGTTTGAGATAAAAATACTGGAGGTTTGTCTGCATTATTAAGCAGACGATCTGACTCAGGCTTGAAGGTGTGAACTTCAATGATTGAGAATGTTGTTCATCCCTCTAGTTGCTGATTCCATTAAACATTCATCCTGATGGTCCAATCCTTGCTCCCCAAACAGCAGGACACTTCCGAAAAAGCTGTGCAGGTCGGTGTTCTTCACAGCAGATTTTTCACCATTAATCAAGAAACTGGCATTGAGGCCTTTGTGAGGGCAGCAGAAGGAGGTGGGTCAGAGAGAGGGGGAGGGGGCTGATGTTTATTCAGATCAGCTACTATATGCAAGGCACTGTATTAGGCCCTCTGTCTCTTTGTTAATTTTCACAATTATCCTATGTGGTAGATATCACAATTTCTAATTTAGAGTTGAATAAATTGAGGCTGAAAGATACCAACAATTGCTTCATCATCCATTCCACAAGTGGCAGCACCCAAGTATCAGACCAGCTTTCACTCTCAATAAAGCCTATGACTTTCACCCTTTGTAAATCTATTAGTGTGATTCAAAATCCCTGATTCAGACAAATGCAGGGATTTGATCAACTTGAGTTTAGAGCCTACAGAACTGAGGACAAAAATGCCATAAGGAATTCACCAAGGTAATGCCGGTTATACTAATTATATTTACCTTTGGTTAAAGGGATGGGCTTGTGAACCGAGGCTGGAGACAGGGTTGGAAGGGGGCCCATTAGTACCAACCTCCTTTTGCTGAGCACGTCTGATTGTTCTCCTTTGCAGATGGCCAAAGCACTGGCCCTTCCAGCTAGGTACACCCCCTGCTTCTGAGTGTCCCCTCAGCACCCAGGGACTGCTTTGTGTAACAGGACTCCAGGCAGCTGCTGTGAGCTCGGAGGTCAGGCAAACACGGGCTGAGGACGGGAGGACACCTGCCTCTTGCATGCAAAGATGGAACAAATGACAACATTTGTTGTCTTGGATCTGAGCAGCCCAGGCAGCATGTGTGAGGGCCTCACAAGCTCTGTTTTCTTCATGAGCATGAGTCCCTCTTTTCATATCTGGAGCAGGGAACAGATGTTTCATCAAAAGACACATTTAAAATAAAGATAATTATGCAGTAAGAGGCTTAATTACATCAGCTTATTCAGGTCCACTTAATTGCCTGACAGCCCGAGTGCCTCCCACTTATTTGCGGCAGAAGCTCTTGTGTTTTGCTGGTTTATCAAATCCTTTGATGGCTCAAGGAAGATGTTATTGACTTAGCAATTCAGAAAATATCAATTCCTTATATACAGCTGGTACAGGAAAATGTAAATATTTTTAACAAGCAATAAAAAAAATCACCATTTTTCCAGGGGTGGCTTACGGTGTCTTATAAATGATTAATAACTTGAATGACTCTGAGAGGTAAACCTGGACTAGATATTTCATCTTTAGTTGTCTCTTGGTCATCTTTGAAGCCTTTCTGTGATGTTAAAATCCCAGGGAGAAGGTGATTTTCTAATTTAAGGAGGCCATTTGAATCATTTGACAATGAGGCAATTGACCAAAAAAAAAAAAAGCAGTTTTATAGGGCTATTTCCATCTCTTAACTTTAAAGGCTTAGATTAGCTCCGTTTCAGGCTCATGTTTTTTCTTTTCCTCCCATAAAGCACCAGTGTTTTGATAACTGGTTTTTATTTACAGCCTTTATTTTCTCTTATCATTAATTTCCTCCCCCAAACCTTGCAACCTGGCTCTTGCCTGCACTAGTCTTTTGAAAAAAGAGGGGGAGAAAAAGTCAAACTGTGCTTCTTGTAAGTCCTTATTTTATTACGTGCTCTGTAGCGTTTACATAAACTCCTCTATGGTGACTTCCAGAGTATTACACCCTTCTGGATGTACACCCTGAGTCAGTGCGTCCTGCAGCTGATGGCACTGCAGCTGATGGCACTTTCACACTGAGTAACTGAGGGGAGAATAATGAAGGAGGCTCTTTGCAAAGATGGGGCAGGGACAGGGAGTGAATGGGGATGGGGCTAGGAGGGGCTGTGACCTCCCCTGAGGGCAAGAGGTGGGACAGACACCAGAACTGCTGCCTGGAGAGGACCTCCTGATGGAAGCTTTGGACTTCATGAAGGTATGTGGCTAACCTGGACCACCCATAGGGAGGCAACCCAGAGAAAGAAATAGATGAACCTGACTTTTCCCAACATTTGATCTTGACCGATGCTTCCCACTGGCCAAATTAGAGCCAATGTTAGAGAAAAAGAGAGCCCTGGATGTGGCTCAGACAGATGAGCCTCCTGGGGGGCACAGAGCATGATGGAAAGTAGATGTCTAAGGGCAATTAGAAAATCTCTACCACATCTGCATATCCCTTATGTTTTCTTGTTAGTCTCACAAGTTGTCACTTCTGCCATCTCCATCTCTGTAAGTATCATGCTACTGAAGACTCTTTCTCCTCTTCTCCTTGTCCTGGACCATCTTGTTATGTCCTTAGCTTCAAATATCACTCTAAGTTCATGATTTCTAAGTGCCTATATTTAGTTCTTTCTTTTCTCCTAAGCTTTATTTTCTGGATATGTCTGTATTAAATGACTAGTTACTTCTTTTATTTTAATACGTTTGAACGGAACTTCTCTTTTGTCCAATTTTATGCCTCTGAATTTATTTTCTGGGTTCATGTTTTCCTCCCACTCACCTTAATTTCCTCACTCTTCTCTACTCATTGGACCAACTAAGTTCTGTGGATTCCATCTCTGAATTCTCTCCAATATTCCTTCCTCCATCATTATGAGCAAGGTGACAGGTCACACTCACAATTTTTCTTATGTGCATGTTTCTGTTATATAATAATCTCCTTGCTTCTACCGATTGACTTTCACACTGTCTTCTGCATTGCCTCTGAAGTTTTCTCTCTAAAACAGTTTCCCCTTCTTTTATCATGCTCCACCCACTGTCTTCTTTCTTACTTTAAATTTGGATATACAAGTGGAAAGGTAAATGAGGGAAGCAGTTCCTTTAACACAACAGCAAGGGGAGGTGATTGTGGCCGTAGGAGAGAGCATGCTGGTGTAAAGTGCATAGTTTTATTCAGGTCCTATGGGTTGTTGTCATATGGCATGTACAATCTTTGTTTTAAGGTCTTCATTTTTTAACAGAACCTGAAAATTTTAATTGTTATGTGAAACATCCGGGGGTATGTTTTAGAGCTATCAATGATAATGCAAGGGTATCATTTGTCCAGAATCTGCTTGGATTAAAGCCTCTCTGACAGTTCATCCCAATGGAACCCTTGATAGGAGCTTTGAGCTTTCCCCAAAGAGAGCAATTTGGACATTCCTCATGCTATATGAGGTTCCAGAGCCAGCTGCTCATTATCCAGGGGGGCTCAATGGCTGCATTCCATGCCTGGCCATATACTTGCCTCCCTGCTATATCATACCACATAGCACTGCGGTAAAAGAAAAAAAATATGGAGCAAGGTAGCCATCTGATGTTTCCCAAATGTTAGAAGCTGAAATCTGCTCACACCCTTGCCTCCTGAGAGATTTTAGGGGAGTCTATTGGTTTTTCCAATATATAATGGTGAAAGCAGATACCTACAGAGACCCAGGGTTCAGTGCTTGAGAGAGAAGGCAGTAAAGTACTGTGTTTCCAAACAGGTGGGTTGAGGGCTGGTCTGCAGCTTCAGCATGGTGCCTGAATGCAGACCCCCAGTTTCTAAAAACAGAATAGTCATGTTTGCCAGCTTTATCAGCCCGCAAGTTACCAGTGCTGCAAATTAGCCATTCAAGTGTAGATTTGGTGGACTTCTATACACTGAATTCTGCATTCTCACCTGATCTTCTGAGTAGAATGGTCCAATGCCTTGACTAGACAACTGGAAAGGATCTTAAGAATGTGCATGTAGACTTGTCCAGAACATTAGAATCCTCCCACTTCGTGGCATGTATTGACTTGTGAAAGGCTAGAGTTTTGCAAAAACTCCTATCATTAAAACCAGTTGCTACATTGGAGTGGGGATATGTCATGTGCCCACATATGTAGCTGCTTTCTGAGTCTCTTATATGTACTTGAAAACTGCATGAATTGCCAAGTTAGGAGAAAAGGTAGTGGCATGGTGAGGCCAGGTGCCTGGTGCTGGGGCCAGCAGTCTGTGGGACAAGAAGCATACCTTAGACAAGTACACAAAGCCACTGGGGGGGGAGGGGTGATCTTTCTACTCCTAACCCCAATGGCATGTCCAGCACACCTTTGGACATGCTCATGTCAGGCTGTAATTTAGACCTCACGTACTCTACCTCCTGTAGTTACGATGGTGCGTGAGCTTTCTGAAATGGCTTACTTCAACTTGACCATCTCTCCATTCTTCCCACATTCATTGTCCTTTCTACAACCCTACTCATAAAGGAAGATTCTCAGGTCCTTGAAATACCACTCTTTCTAATAACAGACACTTGCTCTAAGTTTATATGTAGCTTATGAGAACACCATTCAAATTCATTCATGTTCACACACACGTTCACCATCACCTGGAATGGACTGAAGGCTTCATGGAGAAATTTAACTGGTCCCACAAGCATGTCCTATTTCTACTTATCCTGCATAAATTGTGATTTCTCCAGACACTAAAAGAATCTGGACCGAACAACCTATTTATTCATCACCTACAAGGCAACCGTTCACATCAACCAACTTTTCTCTCATGTCAGGATGTTGGCTGCCATGGGCCACTCAGAGGGACTTAAATGGCACATTCCAGTAATCCTAAGAATCATGTAAAACATGATTTTCCTGATACTGAACCCCAGGAGAAACCATGTGAATAAGATATGGCATCTGAATTTGTTCTCAAGAAATATCTATGTGTGCTTAGATCTGTAGGATTTATCCCTGGAGCCCTATACTTCCTTTCATGGTTATCTTCCATGAATGGCTGTCTAAATGCTCATACCCAGATCTCAGCTCTGGGGACCTGAGAATTACCTTATACTTCATCCTAGACTCCATAAGTACTGCCAGTGCTGAGTTCTACCACGTGATAGGAACATATGAAAACCAGTAAGAATGGCAGTGCCTGCTCCAGACTTGCTCCCTGCTACTTTAAGGGGATGCCACCAACCATCTCTGGCCCCTCATCAAGTGGCCTAGTCCCATCTCCCCACAGCAAGGGACCCTACAGCTTGGAAACCCCCATATCCCTTCTTTGTTCATGGAAATCTTTTTTTATCCTTCATGAATGGCCCGGTTGAAATGACTATTTGCTTTTGTGAAATATTACCCTGTCTAATCCTTACTACTACATTGTAAGATAGCCTTTTTAAGCTCCATTTACAGGTGATAAAGCAAAGACTCAAATAAGTCTAACTTACTTAAAATCACATAGATACAAAGCGACAGAATCATGATTTATAAATGAAGATCTTCAGATCCAAAATATGTTTTTTTCTATAACATACCGTCCCCCAATTTGTTTCATTCACTTAGGTTGTATGTTTAGGTTATATCAGCATTGCAAACTCAATTCCTTCAGCGTTTCAGTGGGTAATACTGTATAACTGTGTGGAGTGACCAAATTTAAGTTAGAAGAAAATAGAGCGCAGAGTGCAGGCCCAGTTTAGAACAGTCAAATTAAAAACTCAGCAGAACAAACAGATAAACTGGAGCTATGGACTAAATTTGCCTAGAGGCCATGACTTTGCAAACCTTTGTTAAATACCTGATTTCGTGACTACAGGGTAAAATCTTCAGGGCTGGGCCTGTAACCTACTCATCTTAACAGTTCCTGCGGTGTCTAGCCCAGGCCTCTTCACAAAGCAGACACGCAGTAGATGTTTACTCAACTGAGTGGAAATTTAAAAAACTTGTCTATAATCTTTAAATTGACAGTCATTTTGTTTCTATAGAAACCGTCCATAACAATGGTTTGGTTAAAATTCCTTCACTACCCCACACCCTTTGCCCATCTAGAATTTGAAGGGAGATGAGACAGTAAGGGCAGAAATTATAGATTAGTCTGATTCCTTTTCATTGGTCTTAAAAATCACAAAGCAGATGCTTGGTTTCCCTGTGCACTTAAAGATGTGGTCTGCTCAACAGGACAGAGTGATTTTACCACTGAGACGCATTTCGTTTATTACCCACAGGCTCCGCTTAAAATGAGGGCCTTCCGCAATGAAGTCTTGAATGAGACTCAGGTGTGCCTTGGAAGTGTGCCTGTGGGAATGATGGCTCTGGTCAGTACCGTATTCTGTAGGATACCCATCCCCACTAGCCAATACATCAATCTAATTGGCCTCAAGGAGAAACCCTGGTATGTGGTTTTCAAAATATAGAAAATGAAAGAGAATTGCTTCAAGGAAGCCAAGATCCAAAAAAAGGAGAAAACACTGTCAATTACTGTTGGTTTTCTGACAAGGAAGATTTATAGGTAATCTGATTTTATAAAAATTATAAAGCCTCAGAGCTAAAAATAAGTATTTGCACCCAAACGGGAGGATGGAGAGATTATTTCATCATTCTAGAATGTCTTTGCCTTCGTATTCTACTATTGTAGGCTTTGTATGAATTTCACATACTGATCTTCTGGATATAAGGTTTAAAGTTGTCCTTAAAATAGCAGCCCCTACTTACGATGATGTTACCAAATTTATCTTAAAAGAAGGGAGGAGTATCTTAAAGTCATTAAAAGTAATGACTGTTAAATTCATGCCATTTTAAGCATATACTGATATATTTTGGAAATCTCCCCAATGCACTTTAAGATTTTAAAATCATTTCTTATCATTCAGCAGCTACCTTAACAACTCTTTTTTTTAGGACATCCACAAGGGTTAACCATTTGCAATAGAAAATTTGAAAACTGCTTTTCCTATATTTATTTAGCTGTAATTAGCACCTTATGAATTAAGTTTTGCACTTCTTTGCCCATATTTCTTCACATAAACTTATTTTTAGACAAATGCAGATACTAATATATAGGACAAACTAAGTCTCTAATAATTACTGACAAGTTTCCTATCTCTGCTTTTTCACTTGCATCTTTGGTCTTTCTCAGTGAATCAAAGACTTGTCTCAGTTCCTACCCGCAGCGCTCGAGATGTTTTGAGTTTTCTATTGATCTTTATTCCCCAACTGTTATCCTGTTCCCTAATTCAAAAACATGTACCTCTTCCTACTTTATTTTCCCATTGTAGTTACATCATACTTTTTTGGCTATTCAGTGTTTGTGTTATTATGACCATGCAAATATTTAAGTAGATGAGTATGTAAATATGACTATATACACCATGAAATCTGTATCACACTGTGTTTAGTACATTCCAAATTCTTTTCATTATCTCTGAAGCTAATAATTTGAATGTTTTAAAAGTTGGGCACGTACTCTCCAGCTCATTCCTTGATGATCTACATCTGGCCACTGCACACAATTATGTTATCTGCCTGACCTCCAAAGGAACTGTTTCCTGTGATCCTATAATGCATGCTAGTATTTTCTGGCAGAACTCTAAAACACCTTTCCATCTGATCTAACTCATCAGCTTTTATATTGGTTCCTACTTTTTGTCTTAGAAATTTCCCTCCTGAAACCTATCCTTCTCTGATATATAGTGGCTGTTCTCCAGATCCACTGCAGAGCTGATGTCTTGGTAGATTTTACTTTCTTCTGAATTCATGCCCTTTGTAATGTGACTTTGCAGCTTTTATTATCAAGCAGAGAAATTTATTTCTTCTTTTGAGTCTTGGCTGGGTTTTGAGACTTGCTTTAACCACTAGAATGCAATGGAAGTGATGATGTTGTCTTTTCCCCTAAAAGTGAGCATGTGTTTCCTTTCTCTCCCTCCTTCTTTCTCTTTCTCTCCCGCTGCCCCCAACCCCCCTTCTTCCCATAATAACAATGTCAACCTAGCTGGAGAATGAGCAACTATTTCTCCTGCTAGAGCTGTCCTAGACTACATAACCCCTAGTTGACCCAGAAGCTGACTACAGACACGTGTAACCATCCATGACCAGGAACTGCCCATCCGAACCCAGCTCAGTAAGCCAACTTACAGAAATTTGAGGAAGTAAATAGCTGCTACTTCAAACTACTATGTTTTGGAATGGGTGCAGATTCTGATGCAAATGGTTCCAAGAGACCATGCCAGGTGAATTATTTATGGGAGGAGGAGAGATGGCATCTTGAGGATGTGATAATGGTATTGGTCCTCATTAGGCCCTAGGGGCACAGGATTCTGAAGTACCAGCAGCATTTTTGGTTCATGAATATGTTGAGTGTTATTTTTTTTCTTTTAAATTTGAGATATAATCCATATCCCACAAAATTGACTTTTTAAAAGTGTAGAATCCAGTGGATTTTAATATACTCACAGGGTTATGAAGCCGCCACCACTAACTAGTTTCAGGGTGTTTTTATCACCCGCCAAAGATACCCGTACACATTAGTAGTCACTCACTATCCTCCTCTACCTGTACCCCATGGAAGCTACTACTCTATTTTCTGTCTCTATAGACTTACCTACTCTGGACATTTCCCTTAACAGTATGTGGCCTTCTGTGTTTGACTTCTTTTAATTAGCATATACTTTCAGCTCCTACATTTAGCTCTTCTATCCACTTTGAGTTAATTTTGTATATGGTGTGAGGTATGGTTATCCCAGTGGGCACTTTTCTAGCTGAACATAATCAAATGATGGTGAAATTTTTCCCTAAGAAATTCCAATACAGGAGAGAGAGGTAGCAGCACAAGCTGAAAAGTGCTTTCTCACAGACACTGTGGAGTCTCTATTGGAAGACTGCACTCACCTGCACTGAAGTTCTAGAAACCCAGAAGACAGAGGGCAAGAAAATCTAAGTATTTAAATACACTGGATGGAGACGATGGATACTTCAGATAATCCCTGCTGACTTTGCTTTTATCATTTAAATTTTCTAAACTTTGTAAGAAGGCAATGTAATGTCTTAAACAAGACAGTATGTTTAGAGAGATTGCCTATGGAAATGGCAAATGAATCATACCAACATTAACATGTTGCTGGTAGATTTCACCCAACTGATTTTAAGTTCACAGCTTGCAGATTCTGGAAACAGGCATCAACAGCATATGGTGATCCTGAACCAAGAGTTTTTCTATTTACTCTTCTTCCATCAAATATCATTTAATTTTGCTATATGGCCTTTAGATACTCTTGGAAGTAAGTTGTCAGAATATACTTTTGCCTATAGTAACTCTTCTAGAGGCTGGGAATTGTTTTATCAAGTTGAGGATTGTGGAGCTAAGTCTATGCTATTCTTCTAGGTCATAATGAATGTTTAGGGTCTTAGAAAAGGGATAATACATAGAATCAACACTGAACTAATATCACTTTTGATGTACATAAGGAACTACATGCATCCCAAGAAGGATAAAGCTACGAAGGAACCACAATTTTACCAAGGCCTCAAGAACTCCTTTTCTCAAGACATGAAGAATATTAAATTAGAGAGGGTAGATTTTGAACTTTAAAAATTCCAGACTTTGAATTAACTCACTAGGTCAATAAAACCCTGATTTTAAACTTTAATACATTTGGACTTTAATTTGCAAAAGCTTTTACTCAGAAGGACAAAATACTATGCTTTGGACTGTAATATATTTGGCATGTAATGTCTCATAATATGTTCATGGGAGGGGGTTTATATTAAAACTGGGTCATTTCTGCATTGGTGACATTTTATTATTAAAGTATTTTTATCCTATTTTTATTGAGTATTTTAATATTTTCATTTAATTTCATTGATGAACTTCTCATATATTATGTTGTACAACACACTCAGACATTATTTAGAATGGAAATAGAGTAGTAAACGGATTTTCACCTTTATCCTTTAGTGCAGAGGAAGCTTGAAGTTATTTTAATTACTATATTTGTCTTAGAGCATGTCTTCGAGCATTTCACTTTAGAGCATGTCAGGTGGGGGAAAAATCAGTATGTCTCCCCAGTGACCCTAAAGGAGAGTGTTATTGTGAGAATAGCCTCATGAAGGGTTGTCCTGATAACCCCCTGTCTTTACCCTCATGTGAGAGCCACCTGCCTCCCTTCCCTTCACACATTTCTCAGTTAAGTCCAATATGTTAAGGAAAAAGACAAAGCTAGGGGATTCTGTTGATGGAGAAACACTTCTCTCCTATTCCAGATGTTTCTTCCATGTGGAAAGATGCAATTATACTACATTGTAGTACGATTCCTGCCTCGTTCCCCTCTCTGGCTCATTCCAGAAGGGAAGACCCAAGTTTCTCAGTTCCTGGTACTTGGTTTCTCAAAGGGTGCATCCAAAAGGCAAGCATTACATGGGTGTTTTTGCAAACCAGCACAAAGACAAATGGGCCAGCGGGCGAATGGTGGGAAATGAGGAAATAAAACACACAAGAGACATAACACACACAAGAGACAAAGATGGGATCAGGAGGTATGGAGCAGCTAACACTGCAGCCATCCCTGAACTGTGGAAACAGCTTTATTTATATAGTATCTTAAACAAGGTTACTAAATGATGTAAATCTTAGCACATGAGGTAAGGATTAACTTTAAGGAAGAAAAGTTGCATGCTTGGTGGCAAGATAAAAAGGAAAGTATGCACAGGCTACAGGACTTCTGGCAGAGGAGAAAAGAATGTTTGTTGTTAAAAGAGGAGAAGCAGCTGGGGGGGGTCATACCCTGAATGTCTCCCCAAGCTGTGGGGGGGCCCTGCTGTCTCACACCCATACTTCAAGTGTCTCAGGCAGAAGCTGCAAAGCTTAAGATCAATTAGCCTTAGAGATCCCAGGATGTCATGTCTGCTATCCACTGTTCATTAAATAAGTCAGAAAAGCCAGCCTAAATGTAAGAGGAGGAGAATTAGTAGCTTGTGATGTGAGGAGCAGCCTCTGTCTAAGCAAGGTAGGAATTGATGGTGGACTTTTCTGGAAATTATCCTCTGCCCTTTTATTTCAATCTGGTTGTGCTTCATAACGTAAAGCATGTTTCTCATAAGGAGCGTAAAGTTAGATCTTGATTTTTCTATCCAATCTAATAATTTCTTTCAACTGCTGTTTTAGTTCATTTACATTTAATGTAATTACTGATATAGTTGTATTTATGTACCCCGTGTTAATGTTTACCTTATATTTAATCCATTTGTCCTTTATTCCACTGCACCTCCCTTCCTGACTTCTTTGAGTAAATTGCATTTGTTTTAGTATCGTTTTGCCTTATGTATTATTTTTCTAATTCTTTGTGTTAAATTTGTTTTTAGAAATTGACTTAGAGTTTACGATATGAATTATTAAATTGTCATCTACTTTAATGAACTACATAAGAACATTTAAGAAATATTGAATCTTTCTCTTTCCTTCCACATTGTGTATTCTTGCCATTTTATAATTTGCTACTATCTATGGTATAAATACCATAAACATTATTAGTGTTTTTGCTTTAGACAAAAAAATTTTTAAAGAAATCATGTATTTATATGTGTCTAATGTACCATATGTTTCTATATTATACTACATAGTAAATATGTATGTCACATATAATACTATCTAATATAAAGAAAAATATGTAATGTTGCATTACATAAAGAAATTATATGTACATACACGTGCACAGTACATGTTATATTAAATGTATTTATGTGCACACACACACACACATCTCAGGGGATATCTCTGTCAAATCTCCATCTGTTGCTACTCTTGCTATACAGTGCTTCTGAGCACTCAGTGACAACTCATGCAGGTGACACAGTGAGTGGTTGTGGTCCCTTGGAATTGTAATCCGTGATACAATTAAAATACTATTAGAGGTTTGGCTTTAGGGGATTCTTCTTCCTCCTGCAGTTCTTCCAGGCATGAGCACAGTGGTCAATCTTTTCTGTCTTGAAAAAGGTTTCTCACTCTCTGGAGTTTAGTTCATGTGGGTTACTTTGTGTCCTTTTCTGAAGGGTTTTTTGAAACTACCATTCTATAGCTTTTCCAGCCTATTTCGTTGTTGTTGTTGTTAGGATGAGTGCAGCTGCCTCTTGTCACTTTGTACATATAAATTAGAGCAGAATTTTCCAAACTCTTTAGAGTTAGGCAACATTACATTTAGAATGCCTTTAACCTCATCCTCTTGAATGTTTCTTACTTCATGTTTATTCCTCAAATTTCAGATTAAATATCACTTCCTCATGAGAAGCTTCCTCTAATGATCTTACTTCTTTTGTAATTGCGAATCATTCTCTTCATGAGATGCTTAGTAGTTGTCATAGTGATGGGTCTAATACTCTGTGATTAGTGTGGCTATTATAACCCAGAGGAAATAGGGACAGTTAGGGAGAGAGAGGATTTTCAGGATACCGGTCATCTGTGTTTTTGACTGCCTTGCATTTCTTTTGTTGTCTTTTACTAACAGTGGCCCTTATCCTGTGGAGAAACACAACTCTGGCATTTTATGTAGAACAGATAGGGGTAGGTGGGCAAATGATCATCTAGGCCATGCCAGCCACAGTCTCCTGCTCCTAGTACTAGCATGGGTACTACTCACCACTCCTTGGATGTAGGTGACTCCTGACTTAAAGAAACCCAATCAAAACTGGGAATTCATTTGTTTATATAACTAACAAGCATAAGAATTTTGTTCCAGAAATTGAACCAAAATCTTTTTTTCATTTAATGTAGGACTTTTCATTTAATAATAAAAAATAATGAATGTTAACTTTGTATTCTTTTGCAAATAAGTGGCCAACACCTAGAAGAATATTTTGTAAATATTTTGTAATGAATGTTTTGTAAATAAAGGTACATTGAGCTACAATTTCCCATTCTCCCACCCCACCAAGTGTGGCAACTTTTAGAACACCCTGCATTTTAGACATTATATTATTTAACAGATTCCTTAGGATCTGGTTTCATTGCTAATACCTTATCAATTGGCCAATGTCCTTTAGTTAAATATCTATTAGTTAAATTGTTGTATACTCTCATTTGGGGGATGATACCTCATATGCTAAGTGGGAAATACCAGAACCATTTCAGTTCATTAACGAAAAGCAGATTATTATGGAAGAAGCATTATCTGTAGCAATAATAGTTTCCTTCACTAATTTCAATTGGTCTAGTTTTAGGGATTTTGTATCAACAATACGGGCTGTAGGAGGATATTTTTACCCGTTTTCTTTTTCTTTTTTTTCCCCCTTCTTAAATTAGAATGCATGTAAGAATTATTATTAGACTATTATAATAAACACAGTCAAACTAAATAAACAGACAATCTATTAGGATGGTATAGGCCAATGAACAGTCCCTGAGATGTACTGGCCTCTTCTGAGAGAGGCCCAGTTTTATTTAAGTCATTTAGTGGAAGAGAATTCCCCAGGATAAGGATCTGGCTATGTCTGACAGGCTCTGGGGCAGGGTTACTACTTCTCCAGGGCTCTTCAGTTGGTGAGTTGTGATAATAACACCAGCTCTGAGCACAGGAGATTTTCATTTGATGAGTGGTCAGAACACCTACTTAGTGGTTATAAAATATTTGCTGCTGAAAGCCATGGAGCATTGATAAACAGATCCTGGACAGCTGAGTTATTGCAATCTACTTAACATGAGGAGAACAAATTATGAGTCAAATGTTCCCATCTAATAACCTTACTCAGGGCAGAGAGCTAGCTGCTCAGGGCTGGTATTAACCCTGCATGCGCTGCACCTGGCCACCATCCCACAGAGGGCTGTGCAGACACTGAAGCAATGCAGGTGGGTTTTCCATTAGGACTCAGGTATACAGAGAGGAAATTTAAAGAGGTCCATCTGGTAAAGGAAATAAACAATTTGTAAAACTGCTGTATAGTATTGGATATACTACCTAGACTCCCTCTGTGACTTACCTTTTATCCTCCTTAGATTACACATGTTTAGATTTATTAAATCTTGTCTTCAGAATAACACTGTGTTCTTTTATGTTACTGGGGAAGGAAAGAAATATTTGTCTGTTTTCTATCAGTCATTTGAACCAAGGTCAGTCATCTTGGCCCAAGTGCTATAAATACTCTCATTGAAATCTGACTCCTTTTCTCGACTTCCAAGATCATTCTTTACTTAAACACAGGAAGAAAGGGATTTCTTCATCTCATTCATGGGGAAACAGACAAGAAATACATTTCCTGTGTTCATTTATTTAAAAAAAAATTTTATTAATAATTTTTTATAATTTATTTTATAAAATGAATTTAAAGTAGTGTTTTTCTTAACTTACTCCCAAACATGCATTTGAGGGTCTATAGGGAAGGACACAAGCTGGAGGGTGGGTCACCGTATTTCTGCTGGACTGTGGGAAAACGATTTCTTTGATGCTCATGATGTGAATGTTGTTCTGAATATTTTGCTTCATCAGAGCCATGGAATAAAGTTGTATTTGAGCTTTAGCCAACTTGGGACATCACATTCCTGGGTGGTATGTCCACTCTGTTTACTGGCACTCTACTCGCCTCCAATCGCTCTTATAACAAGCACACGCACATTTGCGTGTATGTACGCACACACCTGTACCCCAGACCTGGGCTGTAACTACTCAAGAAGCCTTTACTCTTCATCTGAATGAAGCTACTGTTCATTTTTCTTTTCTTGATCTTAAGGCTGGAATTGTTGCTAGAAACCAACTTACAGAATCCAGAGTCCCTGCAGAATTGGGAAATAAAAGTATACAAAAATATATGTTTTTCAAAAATACACAGAACCAAATTAAGGGCACACAGGAATATTTTTTTTTTCTATTGGCATATTCCCAATAGCTTGAAATTGGTTTTCCTGAGCCAAGAATTTCCTTAAATGAAATGCAATGTGTTAGGAAGGCTTTTCAGACCTTTTCACCTTAAAGTGCAAACCTCTGAATGGGACCTTAGAAAGCAAAGTCTAGATTTGGCTGGCCACTTAAACCATGATTAGTAAAGAGCATCAGCATGCTAGAAATAGCTGTATTTGTGAACCTCCTGTTCTTCAGCTCTTGATGGCCAGCCAAGCCCCAAATCAATCCCAGAGAATGAAAACTAAGATAATAATGAGAAAATGGACTGTTCATGCCAAAACTCAGAAAAGCATCTTATTCTCCATATGCTGACTTTGGGGCACGTTAAATCGGGAGCAGTGCCCCTGGCCTGCTAATTCTTTCTTCGAAACAGTTTGCCATTCACCATAGACATATCCTTCCTATGGTGCAGGCTTCAGTTTCCTTAGTAGGAAGCTGGGGGCCAATTGTGCCGGCTCCCTCATGCAGAGTATAATGCATTTCTTTTACCTGTGTACCTGGTGCTCTCAATCAGCTAGGATATTTGGGGGAAGAAGGCTTTTTTTAGCAGTGCCAGCTAATAAACTTAACTCCTGCTCTCAGTTAGCGGGAGGCAGACTTGTTCCTTTTTTTCCTTCCATTGAAATATGTCCTTGTGCCTTACTTGACAAGCTGTTATAAAATGCTTAGAAAGATCTCTTTTGTTTGGAGACCACACTTGCTTGGGTTTGAATCTGAGCTAGGTGGAGAATGGACACGGTTAACTCTTCCTCTCTGCATAGTCGGGTGGGTGTTTACTATGAAGAATTGGCCATAAATCAGTACTCATTTTCCATTTTTTTTCTTATTGATGGGATTGCTGTAGGAAGACAGTTCGTCTCTCCCCCCTGGAGGCCTGCAGGACTGAGAGCTACATACAATAAAAGTTGTTTTGACAGAAAACTGACCGAACGTGACAGTGGACAGAGGGAGAAGACAGAGGGAGGGGAAAGGGTGTACATGCTTCTCTGTTTTGAACCAAGGCGTGCTCTCTCTCTTTTTTCTTTGTTAAATTACTTTTTCATGTGAGGGACACAAAGGGAACAGCCCCTACTGGCAGCCAGAAGGCAGAAAACAAACCCTTTGAAATTTCTAATTTGTTTATAGATGGTTCTCCAGGAGCCGGCTGGAAAATAATTTTGTCTGCCAGAGACAGCGAACAGCTACCCGAGGGTGTTGTGCTGAAAAAAATGACTCTCTGGTTCTGGCCCTTGAACGTCTTATTGTTCAGCACTCAGGAGTCGCTCTGAAATTACTCATCTGACAGAAAAACAAAATGAAAGAAAAGCTCCTCCCTACCCTCTGGCCTGAGTTTCTAGGAAAAGTAGTTTCTTTAAAAAAAAATTTTTTTTTTGATTGGACTTTAAAGTGCACATCAATTAATTTTAGAATTACATGAAGCTTTCCTAATCTTGTCCCTTAATATGTTTTTTCCTCTTTGAAGAGTTTGTTTACTTGGGGGATACTTTTGAGACCAGTCACTCGCGTAGCTCAGAAGAGGCTGTCTTCTCTGTGTGATGTGATAATAAATGGAACTGTTTCTTATGGACAATGCCACGGGTTCTCCAGACCTCTTACTCTGCATACCTAATCTGAGGGTGTCTCCGAGGGCAGTGGAGATGTGAGTTTGGAAGTGGATCACCAGGTGACCTCTGCTCTCCAGTGTTACTTCATCTGCCTGGGTCTTTGGTGTTGGTTAGCTTCTCCCTTAAATGTGTGAACATGTCCATTTTCTACTCATATTCAGACAAGTCCAAAACTTGTTATTTATTTATTTATTTGTTTATTTTTGAGATGGAGGTCTTGCTCTGTTATCCAGGCTGGAGTGCAATATTCAGCATAGCTCACTGAAGTCTTAAATACCTGGGCTCAAGCCACCCTCTTACCTCAGCCTCCCAGGTAGGTGGGATTGCCGGTACGAGCCACCGTGCTAGGCCCTGCAACTTCCAGATCTTTCTTCCCAATACATATGTCTTTTCTGAAGTCAGACCCAGTTATCCACTGACAACTCTCCTTGATATTGTATAGAAATTCCCACTCAATACAGAGCAAATTACCTTTTATTCCAAACCTGTGCTTTCTTCCATGTTACTTATCTATCTCAGTGAATGGCGTCACAGCTCACCCAGCTGCTCAGGCCAGCAACCTGAAATTCCTTCTTGATCCCTTTTACTTACCAATGTTTTTCATCCAATGTCTTGAGAGAATTTCACACAATCCTAAGTATTACTCAAATCCATACAATTTCCCCTACACAGCTTAATCCCTGTCACTGTTCTCTCTTGCATGGATGACTTTATGCATTTCTAAATGAAATTTTTATCTCCTGGATTGCTCCCAATCCATTCTCCACACTATAGCCAGAGTGATATTCCTAGAATAAACATCTGTCCAAGTCATTGTCTTATTTTAAACTCCTCAATGTTTTTTTCTTTTTTTTTTTTGAGACCGAGTCTCACTTTGTCCCCCTCAGTAGAGTGCTGTGGCATCATAGCTCACAGCAACCTCCAGCGTTTGGACTTAGGTGATTCCCTTGCCTCAGCCTCCTGAGTAGCTGGGACTGCAGGTGCCTGCCACAAGCCCAGCTATTTTTTTGTTGTTGCAGTTTGGCTGGGGCCGTGTTTGAATCCACCACCCTCAGTATATGGGGCCGGCGCCCTGCTCACTGAGCCACAGGCACCACCCCCTCAATGATTTTTCATTGTCAAAATTGACTCCTGGTCTCCATTCCACTTTATCTGGCAAGATTTTCCTTCTTATATACTTCACTACGGCCATTACGCTATGGTTTGAATGTCCTTTGTGGAACTTACACTGAAATTTAATTCTCATTATAACAGTATTAGGAGGTGTAACCATTAAGAGGTGATTAATATTGTTATCAAGGGAGTGGGATAGTTATCAGAGGAGTAGTTCCTGATAAAAAGGACTTGCTAGCCTATGTTCTTGTTCTCTCTTCCCCTTCACATCATGTGATGCCTTCCACCATGGTCTCATGTAACAAGAAGGCCCTCACCATTTGTGGCCTCTCAGTCCTGGACTTCCCAGGCTCTTCAAAATCATAAGCTAAAGAAATATATTTTCTTTATCAAGTATACAAAACATGGCATTCTGTTACAGAAGCATAAAATTACGTAAAACAGAAGATTGCTACCTAGAGTGAAGTCATTGCTACAACAGATATCTGAAAACGTGGAGGTAAGTGGCTTTGCCACTGGGTAACAAGTAGAAGAACATGGAAGTATTTGAAGGAGCAGATAAAGCCCATGTTGCTATGAATAGAGCATTAAGGCCAATTCTGGTGAGGGTTCCGAAGAAAAAGAACGACAGGAAAAGTCTGAATCTTCTTAGAGCTTACTTACATGGCCATGACCAGAATGTTCATATAAATATGGACAACAAAGGCCATTCTGATGAGGTCTCAGACAGAAATAAGGTACAAGGTATCAGCAACTAGTACAAAAACCATCTTTGTTATGAAGCGGCAAGAATTTAGCTGGATTGTATCTGTGTCCTAGGATTTTACAGAATGTAGAACTTCAGAAGGATAAACTAGAAATATCTGAGCAGCAAAGTTTCAGGCTGCTTTCGTGGCTACTTTTAATCACATGTAGTAAGATACAAGATATAGTAAGACATGATTTAAAGGTGAAATTTGTAATTAAAAGGGAAGCAGAGCAGAGAGATTTGGAAACTTTCGGCCTGGCTGTGTAAAGAGGAAAAAGGAATCTTTGGGGGAGGAAACCAAAGCTGTGGCCAAGTAAGTGTTTGCTAGAGAGATTACCAAGGATAGAAGGGAAGCGGGAAGAAGACTGTGAAGGCATTTCAAAGATATTTGAGACTGCTCTGCCCATCCTCAGCCCAGAGGTCTAAGACGGCAGAATGCTCCCAGAGGATGAGTTCATGGGGCTCTCCTAGGCTTACTCCAGAGAACCTCTTGGGTCTCTTCTCCCTGCATTCTGGTGAAGTATTCCCCACCAAGCCCCACTGTGGCTCAAGCAGTCACTCCCAAAGGTACAAGCTGTACATTTAACTGTATCCATGTGGTGCTAATTCTGCCAGGGCAAAGAATGCCAGGACTGTGGTGACATGGCTTCCTATACCTAGATATCAAAGGATGTCTTACACAGCCTGGAGGCCAGGCAGATACCGACTGTGAGATGGAGCCATGGCAGAGAATTCTTACTTAAGGCAATGCCCAGTGGAGGCATGAAAGTCAGGTCATCCTCAAGACCACAAAACTATAAGAACCCCTAGTGCTCAACTCTTCCCTGGGAGAGCTCCAGTCATGGGTCTTCAATCCAAGAGAATTAAAGCATGGATTAATTACTTCAAGACCATAGTGGTGGGGCTTTCTGAGGCTTTGGGGGCTCATCCCTCCCCCCCAGCCTATGTATCCAGGAAGTGGGACAGGAAGTCAAAGGAGAGTTTTCTCCAGGTTTAAGACCTAATATTGTTTTCCCTACCTTGTTCTGGAAGACTTATTTAGGGCCAGTTAATTCTCTTTTTTTCCCTATTTCTCCCTTTTGGAAAGAAAATGTTTAACCTATTCAAGTCTCATCATTTTATTCTGAAAGTTGTTTTGATTTAACAGGCTCACAGCTAAAAAGAATTGACTTCCAGATGCACAATGCCTTCAGTCTCGTCCATATTTTACTTAGATGCATCTGTGGACTTCAGATTTTAGAGTTGATGTTGAAATGAGTTAAGACTTTTGGGGCTATTGAGATGGAATGAATAATTTTGTATTTGAGAAGGACATGAATTTGGGAAACCAGGGTCAAAATGCTATGGTTTGAATGTCCTCTCAAAAAATCATATTGAAATTTAGTTGCCATTGTAAGAGAACAAAGAACTGGGGCCATTAAGAGGGATTAGGCCATGAGGAGTCCATCTTTGTGGATGAACTAATACATTATCACATAGGTGGGTTAGTTCTTTTGGGATTAGGCTCCTGATAAAAGGGTAAGTTTGGCCCTTATTTCTCTCTTGCCATGTGATTCTCTCTCTGCCATGCTATGATACAACAGGAAGCCCCTCATCAGACACAGCCCCTTGATCTTGGACTTCCCAGTCTCCAGACTCATAACCCAAGTAAATCTCTTTTGTTTATAAATCACCCAGTCCGTGGTATTCTGTCATAGCAGCAGAAAATAGACTCAGACACATGGTGAACACTCATTTCCTGCAGTATGCCAGGCTTTCTCTTTCTTTTTATCATCAAGAGATTACTGAGCATTAACTGTGTCAAACTCTGTGAAAGAGATTTGCTTGTTTGCCTTAATACATGTGCTCATTGTTTCCTCTGCCTTTCTTTTTCTTTTCTTCATCCTCTTTTTAGTGTAGCTAGATCTTACTCACTATCTTTGATTTCCCCGAAGAAGTCCTTCCCAATGCAGGTATTTTTCAAGTTAAGTGTTTCTGCTCTATATTAAGTCCCTTCTATGGCTATGTTGACTGTTCCCTCTTATAATTGTTTATTTAATTAATAGTTTTTACATTAGGTTTTATGGGTATATGGGCACAGATTCTATCCACATTGTTCACTACTATGTTTCTACCATCTAGAAAAAAAGGAGAGTCTTAGAAAATATTTATGGAATGATAGAATAGATAAGTGAACATCTATAAAGCTCAGAGAGAGAATGTGCATCATATTATTAATAGTATCACCATTAAACTAAATAATGATAACATCAGCATGCATCTCACCTAGGAAGTTAAGAAAAAAAGTATTTTTAAATTTCATCCTTTGTTTTTTTTTTCATCCTTTCATTATGAAGATTTTAGAACATGCCTGGAAATAGCTGGCGTAAAAGAAGGGTGAGATAAAGGAATTTGTTTGGCCCAATGCAATTATAAATGTCTAAGGGGGGCTCCAAACTAGCACCATATTTACATAATTCAGGGAGGGAATGTCATTATTGTTCTTTAGGGCTTGGAGCTAGGTACTTGGGTAGCATTTATGTGGGTATAATATCCAGATTCTCCCGCAGGGGAATGGGAAAGGAAAAGAGAAAAGCAGAAAGAAAACTCAGAGGTTTACAGTGATGGTAGAAGAGCTTCAAACTGTATGTTTTTATTCTTACAGCTTAATGTCGATGTTGAATGGGCTACAGCATATCTAACCTGTGATAAAAATAAAGCAACATTGATAGCAAGGTTGCTAATGGCAGGAAATTCTTATTAGTATAAAATCACCTAGAGTAGCAAAAATAAAGAGTGACAGAGGATGACTTTATAACAGTACAAAGTTAATGAGCACGGAAGTAAAGTGCCCATGGCTAAAAGGCAAAGCTTAATATTTGTGTACAGGGCAGCAGAGAGATCATTAATAAGACTGGTAATACGTTGTTAATGGCATCAGAGCTCACAGAAAAGCAAAGATTCCAACATGATTATTCTATTAGTCTGTTTATAATCTGTATAGCTATTGCAAACAATCCCCTAGAAATATTCGCATATCAAGCCTAATGGTAGATCAGATTTAATAGGAGCTATACTGTTTATTGAGTTTTATCATATACCATAAACTGTGCTAAGACCTTTAAACATTATTAGATTTAGTCTTCACATCAAGCATGAAGTAGATATTACTATTCCCATTTCACATACTGACCACAGGAGTGGGAAATACAACTTCATAGTTTGTGCTCTGAATATCTGTGCCATGCCATTGCTCTCCTTTTCTCAGTTTCTAAGAAAATACATCTAATTGGTGTACGTTTAATTTTCATAATAAAAATAAACCGCATAATTTATGTCTCAATAAAATAAAAACATCCAATTTGTGGAAAAGTCCTTTTCCTAATGTGATATGTGGGGTGGGCACAATGGAGTAATTGTGAAGAAAGGAGAACGGACTGTCCACTCTGAGTTTCCTTCCAACTCCAAGATGAGGAACCTCTAATAATGTGATTTGTTGTGCTTGTAATAGATGAATTGCTTATCCAAAAGTGCTATCTGTAATTGTTATCATCACTTAAAAATACTGGCAATATTCCTAGAAGATTTCTGTCAGTACTGAAAAGTTCCATGCATCTAATTTTTAAAATAGGCATTGGGGGTATTGTTTAAAGCAATATCAAGCTCAGCAAGGGTGACAGACATGTAAACAACATAACAAAATGCAAAGTATCAAGTGCCATACTTAATATTGTAGCAGGAATAAATTATGTTGGCCCTCTCATCACCCCTTTTTCTTTATCTGTGGAATAAATTGCTCTTTCACAAAAGAATTTGTTCTGACTGTGACAATGAGTTCTATCAAGCACAGGTGTGATTGACTAGCACTTAGCCACTTAAAGAGGACTTAGGGACATGCCAAAGAGATACTGAGCCAGTCAAAGAGGGAGTACTCCATTCCTACATCTCTGACCTCATCCCAAATTCATTCACAAATCGGCCTGTGACTCAAAGTAAACCAATCACATTCTTTTTCTCAAGAATTTGAACCTTGAACTAAAATGGAATATGGGTTGAAAACAGCAGGAGTCATTCCCTTCTTATGGCAGCACTCTGGACACAGGGCCTACAGTTTTCTATCACCAAGATTCCTAGAACTATATTGCTTATGTCCATCCTGGAGGCTGATGGCCCAATTTCTCCTGCCTCATGTGAGAGACTTTCAGTTCATCAATAAATTTCTCTGTGGTCTCCTCCCTCCCTCTTTCCTTTCCTCCCTTCCTTCCTTCCTTCTTTTTTGTAGTTTTCGGTTGTTTCTTGTTTGTTAATTGGAGTCTTCTTTTTTATTGCTTATAACCAAAAAAACCTAACTGCCACCTAAATTAGTATCAGGAAGGGGGGTGCAATGTGTAACCAAAGCTAAAAAACAAGAGTCATCATGGCTGGGTGTGGAGCAGTGATGCTGCTCTCATCTCTGACTAAGAGGTCATCAGTACTTAAATGGCAGCCAAGCAGCTTGTTATGACATCTTTGATGGTTTCTTGATATAGAAATATGCTTACCAAAACTATAATTTGGGAAGGGTTTGTGGGAACATATGAGGATCTTGGAACTTGGTGATTCCTTCCTTAAGCTTTATATTTCAGTATTGTTTTAGGTTCACAAAAAAACAAAGCAGAAAGTATAGAGAGTTCCCATATACTGTGCTTCACAACCCACTCCTACTGATTAAGTTTTAAGTTTTCTAATAAGGAATTATAAGAAAGGTGTCTGTCAGCTTGGCTGTAAGCTGGGCTATCTGCAGAGAGATGAGGAGAGCTCTGCTGTGAGAACACTTCAGATTGTGAGCTGAGAGTATGGCTGCCGAGAAGGCCTCTCATTAGAAAATGGAAGTAGAAAGGGGAACTCTAACTTATCTCAGATTTCAAGATCATGCCTTCACAAGTTCTTTGACTATTCTATGGATTTCCTAGTAAATTAATTGTGCAGTGGCCAAATGAAGTTTCAAGGTACAGATTTTCAGTGTAGAGGAAACAGCCTTCTGTTGGGTGAAGATGCCATCTAGGACCTTCACAGCTGGAGAAGAGAAGTCAGTGTCTGGTGGAAAAGCTTCAAAGGACAGGCTGACACTCATGTCAGGTGCTAATGCAGCTGGTGACATTAAGTTGAAGCCAATGCTTATTTACCTTTCTGAAAATCCTAAGACCTATGATTTGTTTATTACTTTAGAATTAAGCTGGATCCATTCTGCCTGTGTTCTATAAAAAGAACAACGAAGCCTGCATAACAGCACATCTGTTGACAGCATGGTTTACTGAATATTTTAAGCCCTCTGTTGAGAACTACTCTCAGAAAAAAAAGATTCCTTTCAAAATATTACTATTCATAGACAATGAACCAAAAGCTTCAATAGAGATATACTAAGAGATGAACATTGTTTTCATGGCTGTGAAGAAAACATCCATTCTGTAGTCCATGGACCGAAGAGTAACTTGACTCACAAGTCTTATTATTTAAGAAATATATTTTATGAGGCTATAGCTGCCATAGATAATGACTCCTATGGATCTGGGCAAAGTAAAATGAAACACGTAACCATTTGGGAAAGAATGTTATTAACAACATTCCTGATTCATGAAAGAAGGTCAAAATTCAACCTTAACAAGAATTTGGAAGAAGTTGATTTTAACTTTAGGGATGACTTTGAGGGGTTCAAGACTTCATTGGGGGAAAGTCACTGCCTAAGTGGTAGAAATAACAAGTGAGCCAGAATTAGAAGACGAGCCTAAAGATATGACATAATTGTGGCAATCTCACAATCATATTTGAACAGATGAGAAGTCACTTCTTATGGATGACCATAGAAAGTGGTTTCTTGACATGAAATCTACCCCTGGTGAAGATGCTGTCAGGAACAAGGGATTTAGAATATTACATAAACTTAGCTGATAAAGCAGTAGTAAGGTATGAGAGGCTCGGCTCCAATTTTGACAGTTTTACTCTGGATAAAATACAAGTCAGCATCACATGGGGCAGAGAAATCTTTCATAAAAGGAGAAGTCAGTGAATGTGGCCAACTTCGTTGCTGTCTCACTTTAAGAGGTTGCCACAAATACCCTAAACTTTAGCAACTACCTCCCTATCAGTCATCAGCCATCAACATCAAGGCAAGATGCTCCACCAGCGAGATTACAGCTTGCTGGAGGCTCAGCTCATCAGGTGCTTGGGGGCAGCACAGGAAAGAAAATTGAATACACCAGAAAACAGTAAAATATACTAGCTTGCATACTCTCTTCTTAGGGGAGGGGAAGAAAGAGACAACTTAGGGAGCAGTAAAGAATTTTTTTAGAAGATGAACGGGCTCTTAGAAGAATAGGTGACAGCCTGAGACAGTGTGTCTGGGTGTGGCTTGGATCTCCAGTATTCTTTCCTGTGATAGAAGTTAATGTTTCCTGGTTGATGAGACTGCTGGGGAGGGGATTCATAACAATGGAGTTCCTTTTGGTGTATATGTCTTAAGGTAAATGGGGACTTCAGAGACACTTCTCCCATTTGCTATTTTTCAAATGCCTTTGGTTTAAAGTGATCAGTATATCAAAGTCACATATTTGGGGGTGGCATTTTTGAACTTCTTCAGAAGGAAGACTACAAGGATATGCATGCATGCATAGTGGAGAAATGGAAGGAGGATCATTTTCAAAAGGTAGTTGATGTGGCCAGATACAAACAGTTTGTTTACATCCTAGGTGGTGCCAGCATCATGCAGCCTTTGAAGTATTTTCCTGTCAGAGTAGCAGGCTTCCATCAAGGTTGGCAGAGAACATGCATGGTAAGAGGGGTGAAGACACAGCAGCCAAAATGCCTGGAAACAAACCTTGGCTCTGCGTGACTTTGGGTGTATTATTTAACCTCTTTAAACCTCAATTGTTTCACCTGTAAATTTAGGGTGATAATAATAGAACTTAACTCATAGGGCTATTATGAAGCTTAAAAGTAATGCGCCTATATAAGTGCTCGACCCATGTCAATTGCTCAATAGAGGTGTTATCTGGGACTTAGAAATAAAATTCTGGGGAGGGAATTGAGCATTTCTGGTGGGGGAAATGGGAGGAAAACCATTGATCATTTGCAAAGGTTATCCCTTTAACATGAGACCATTTCTTAGCCCAGCTATCCATCCCCTAACAGACAGATTAGTCCCAGAAGAACAGGATGTAGGACTAGCATGTTTGAGTAGGACAACAGGAAGAGGAAAAAATAACAGTTTCCAAACATGCGATATCACTCAGCAATGACCCTTAGGCATACTTCTCAAGTTGGAGGTCTCGGATGGCCAGAAATAGCCAGGGACCTCTGGGAGTTGGGGGAAATTCCTGTCACTGGGGAGAGGGCCTCTAAAGTTCAGCAACCAATGGGAAAATCTTGACTAGAAACAGCCTTGACTGTAGCCAGTTAAGTGAAAGAGTCTTTGAAGATGTGTGGGATAACTCTTCAATTGGAAACTACAGAGGAGGGTCTGCAGGAGGCCAAAGCAACAGCAAGGGGCCAGATGGTTCAGTTAACACCCTAGTGAGAAATTCCACAGTCATGGATTCCATTTGATGCCCTATCACCCAGAGCACAGGTTTAGCCAGCAGCAGGGTAGACAAAGCCCCTGAGGGTCACTGTTAGGCTGAAGGCAAAGGCAGGGAAAAATGTAAAAGTACAGAAAGATAGGGAGAAGAAAAGGAAGGAGGAAGGTGTAAGAACATTAAATAGGAGAAGGTGAGAACAAGAGTCAACAAGAGAAAGGAGGCATATAGGGTGGGAGAGGAGGAACAGCGCAAACACCCCGTATGTTCTCCAAGATCTTTTATATATATTTATATATTGCCAGTAAGCATTCTGGGGAGGAATGATACAACTGGAGAATTACACTATTAAGTCTCTTTCACTTTTTCTGCTGCTTTCATTTAAATTACTGCCTATCTTGCCACTATATAGTTGGAATAAATTTATACATATTCATATATATAAAATTTTGCTACATATTAAAAATCAGCATTCAACTTACATTTGCTGCACCAGCTAAACCTTCCTTCAGATACTGCAGGCAATTGTTGCAGGCTTTCGTAACCACTGAAAACTTGAGTCTGGCTGTAGTCTCACATGAATAATATTAAATAAGACTTTATATTTGTATCTCATATTCTAGATCAACAGGAAACTGCTTTGACAGTTGGAATTGTACAGCTTTCTATCACCTGTAGTATTTAACATAGTGTCTGGCATAGTAGCTGCTCAATAAATGCTAATGGATTAAGTATCTCCTATTGCCACAGCTTAACTACAACAGTAACTGAAGGAGGAAAAAACAGTAGTTGGATTTACCCAGGTTTGAATTGTAGCTCCATTAATTACTACCTTGTGATCTTGGGCAAGATGCAATACTCCTATCAGCTTGAGTTTCTTCGTCTGTAATATGGGCATAATAACAGCACTGACTCTTCGAGATCCTACTGAAGGTTAGAAGAGTTGATGTATAATATATGGTATAAAGTAAGTGCTCAAAAAATGTTAACTAAAAATAAAACCTCCTTTTCTACTGTAGTATTTTAAAATACGGTCAGTCATACACTAAAAAATTTACAAAGTTTACAAACATATGCTGTGATGTGCGATTTGGAGACAAAGGCTCCCTCAAGCTGCATCATTTCTACTTCATTCTGCCCGGTTTGAATATGAAACACAATCTCTTCTATTTAAACAGTAGATGGTCCTAAAGGAAAAGTGAGAATGTGAAAACCCAACTCAAATCCAAACTCTGAAATGACTAGCTGTCTAATACTAAAAAGCTGCTTATTTTAATTTATTTTAAATAGATCCAATCTTTCTGGATTATCTCTCAGTATCCAGAACAGAATGTGGCATATAGCAAGTGTGCAGTAATTATTTGTTGAATCAATATGCAGGTAAAATGGGAACTTGTCATTATTAGCTGAGATAATAATGTTTTCTGAATATTCACTAAACACCACGAACTATTCTGAGCCCTTTACATTTGCTAACTCATTGACTTCTCACAATAACCGTGTGAGGTAGGTAAGATCATCATCTTCATCTCATAGATGGGCAAATTTGGGTGAAGAGAATTTGAAGAAATCGTGCAAAATCACGTGGCTAGAAACAGAACCAAGATTTTCCCTAGATTATCTGGCTTCAGAACCCAAGTTCTTAGCCACCATGGTATATTGATTCTTAGTGTGAATATTGTAATTGCCTGCCCAATCCCTCATTCCCCCAACTTTTGGTAACTACCTGCATTTTCATTCAGCTATTTAAATCTCCCCTGTGTGAAGTCTGTGTACTTTGGGAAAAGCAGAGAGTAGGTAAAGACTAAACTAATGAACAGGATCCCATGTGTAATGGTTCGGGAGTCAGGATGGGACCTAATTTAGTCCAAGAAGATTGAAGATGTTCTTTGGGGGTTTTCAAAAAGAGGCTCTCTAACTATCTAACTCTTCCTGGAGGGCTCCTAGAAGCAATCTCTCCTCATCCCCCACTGCCTCTCTGTGTTGCCAGATGACTGGTGACCATAAAGGGCGCCGGTCTTAGAATGAAGTTGACACAGTGGGAGGCCACATACACAGAGAGAAACTGGGTCTTTGTTGACGCCAATGACCCACTAAATCAGGCTTTGGCTTTTGTTTTCGGCAATATAGTACACATGCCAAGAACTTTTCATTCCTCAACCAATTTGAGAATAAATTGCCAACATGATGCTCTATCATTCCTTAATACTTTAGAATTTACTTGCTACAAACAAGAATATTTTCCCAAATGAGATACAACTATAAAACTTTCAAACTATAAGATAGAGCTATTGAAATTAGCATATTAACTTTAATTTGTTACTTCCGTCTAATCCACAAATTGCCTTCAAGTTTTGCCAGTTGTCTCAATGGTGAAAAAATAATCCAGTCTAAAACTTTGCATTGCATTTAGTTTTCTTGTTTTTCTGCTACATTCAATCTATAACAGTTCCTTGGTCCTTTACTTTCATGACATCTTATAAGATTACATTCCAGTTATTTTGTAGACTATTCCTCAATTTGAGTTTGTCTGGTATTTGCTTGTGATCAGACTTAGGTTTTGCATCTCTGGCAAGAATATTATAGAAGTGACCCTGAATTCTTATCATCACACCCCATTGATGGTGTGATGTCCTCAGAGATGCCCTCTTCTCCTTAGTCCCACACCCCCTCAGTCATCCTACCCTCTCCCACAGACACCCCCTCTCCCTCTCAGGCTTTGCCACCCTCCATTGGGCTGCCACAGCATGCTTCTACACATAAATGCCTACTTTTCTCAGGCTCCACCTGTTGGCTTTTGAACTGAACTATTTAGGGATGGAAAGGAGAGGAAATGAAAGAAAAAAATGATGATGAAGAGAAAGAAGAGGAAAAAGAAGAGTAAATCCCCAGCTTTGAAGTCCATTGTAGCTCTTGATTCTCAATTATAGTAGCCAACTGATTTTCTTTATAGTTTAAGCCAGCATGAGGTAATTCCATTTGTTTCTGTAAACAAAAACTTATTAACCAATATATAATGTTTATAGTAAATAGTAGGCAATCAATAATGGAAGCTATTATTGTGATGGTGATACAACTGCGAAAAGGCATTAAACTTGGAATCATAAGACCTGAGTTTAATCCAAACTGTGTCACATTGGATAAAACACTCTCGTGATTAAAGTCCTAGGTTTCTTAAATATATAATGCAGGGGAAATAACTCTTAGTTCATGAATTATTGTTAAGGTGCTGTTATTGGTTGAATTGTGTCCCCCAAAATAGATATATTTTGTTCTATGTTCTAACTCACAGTACTCAGCATATGACCTCATTTGGAAATAAGATGATTGTGGGTATAATTATCTAAGTTAATACAGGGTCATACCGGAGCAGTGTGGGCACAATGTGACTGGTGTTCTTTGAAGGAGATGGCCATGGAGATATACGGAGATACAGGGAGAATGTCTTCAAAGACAGAGACGGAGATTGTATTGACAAATACAGGCCAAAGAACACCAAGGATTGTCAGTCATGAGTAGAACATGGTTGGACAAGGGGAAGTAGGATCTAATGGTAATAAAATGGAGAGATTAGCAACACCTGTTTATTCAGAGTCTTCTCTATAACCCTTTGTCTTCAGAGGTGAGAACACTCTTTTCCGTGGGGCATAAAGAGGACATCTCTCACAGGAGGGTCCTGCAATCTGTTTCAAGATAAGGTTAGAAAATCTTCCCTATCTTTTATTACCTGTTTCAGGGGAGAAGAGGGAGAAAGTGAGAGTGACCTTTCTGTCATGCAGTGTCCCCTCAAATTCCTCTCTAGTGCTTTCTCTGGTAAAAGTCCTTTTAGTAGTGCATGAATTTGTTCACAGTAATTACATTTCTTTGATTCTGTTCTGAACTACTCTGGTCAACTAATTTTGCTTTCTAAATAACTTCTGAGTTATTCTCTCATTCTGTTGCCCCATAAAGTTTATCCTTTTGAAGTACATAGAGGTTGGTCTATCAGCTAATTCTGGTAGCTAAAAGTAAGAGCTTATTTCGATTGCCCCCAAAAGGGAGCGATTTCTCCACTAAGGAGAATTTGCAGAGTCACTTTCCTCCATGATATCATTAATTGCATCTGCACACAGTGCTTTGGGTTATAGAGTTAGCAGCACCTCTACGTTTCTAAGAGCAATACTTTATGAATCATTTGCTTCAGAAAAGTCTCCAAGTACAGAGGCCACAGTGACTGTGCCTCTTAACTACAGAAAATGTATCTAATAAATATTACCTGGCTTCTCCACTTTGTCAAGCAGAGAACAAAATTTGTTATAAATTAAAATAGTCCTATAATTGACTTTCCTGGTAACATTAAAAGCAATTATCTGTTTTAGTCATGGAATTTTATATCAAATCTAAAATAGTCAGTGGTATTTATTAGGTACTACTTGTCTACGTGTATTACCTGTGTTAATTTAATCTATACAGCTCTGGGTGGTAAGAGAGATTATTAGCTGTATTTTGCTAATGGCTAAGAGAGGTTAAATCATTTATTCAAGTTCTTAGAGTAAGTGGCAGGATTTGAACCAGGGCAGTCTGGCTCCAGGCCGCTGCTTTGAACTCTGCTATAAACAGTGTAAACTATACTGACAGACAGCCCTTCTCAAGGGCTAGGGATCTGTTCTTAGGTACTGAGTCAGATCACAATGCCTTATCCAAGGTTAGTTACTTTCTGAAATCACATTTGTTTGTCATTGATTTCAAATGCATTATATCCAGCTTCTTGGAACTTTAATTGAGTTGATTGTAGTGCATCTTTCAGACAAGTTCAGATAACAGTGACCTTTTGGGGAGCAGATCTCTCAGCATTTGGTTTATGTTTTAGCAGTAGAATTGCATCCCAACTCCATCCAAGTAAATTCTTTTCTTTTCTTTTTTTTTGACCTGAAAATTGGCTGTATTGATGAACAGTTAATGGATGGGCTGGTCCACACATTTTATCCATCTTCACTCTCACCATTAAGTCCAGTAGCTAAATAAAGGTGCACCAAATGCCCTGATGAATGAAGAGGTGGAACAGACCAGAAGCTCACCAGACTGGAAGTAAGTTCTCTATACTAGCAAGACATTAATTTCAAAAAAGATATGGCACTCAATGTGTCTGCAGAGAAATTTTATTGCCCCAAACTGTGTTCTATTTTCAAGCATTTTTCAATGCTAGAAATAGCATGTTAATCAATGCAGAAAGAACTTTTGGATTTCCCCCTAGAATGATATAAGTTTAAAGGGGAGTCAGATTTAAATTATAAAATTAAGACGAGAAATAAAGAGCAAATAACAACCAAAAGAAGAGTACGGAATCTTCAGGCTGTGCTTATGTAAAACAAATATACAATTACAAGAAAATAATAGGGAGAAACTTATTGGATTTGAAATAGCAGCACAGGAAAAGGGCAATTAGCTAAAAAAAGAGTGATCTAGGGTCCTGCAAAACTACCATCCAGTATCAGTCCTTTCCAGTGTCCTCTCTGGAACTGGGTGTGAAGAAAACTCAGTGCTGTCTATATGGTTAATTTTATGTGTCAACTTAACTGGGCCATGGGATGTTCTGATAGCTGGTTGGAGTTTGTTTCTGTATGTGTCATGAAGGTGTTTCTGGAAGAGACTAGCATTTAAACTGATGGATTGAATAAAGTGAACAGCCATCCACCCAACCAATTGGGGGCCTGAATAGAACAAAGTGGTAGAGGGAGGTCAAATCCTTTTTCTTTGTCTGATTGCTTGAGCTGAAACATCAGTCTTCCCTTGGCCATCAAATAGGACTTCATATCCCTGGTGTTCCTTGTTCTCAGTGCTTTGGACTTGGACTAAAATTTATACCACTGGCTTTCCTGTGTCTGTAGCCTACAGATGGCAGATCATGAACTATCTTAGCCTCTGTAACCATGTAAGCCAATTCCTTATAATAAATCATATTATATTTATATGTCCTATTGGTTCTGTTTCCCTAGAAAACCCAGACTAATACAACATCAAATCAGATCAAAAGGAAACTCGTACAAATTGTGGCATGTCCTTGGTTACGAAGTCAGCTCTCACTCTCCCAAAACCTGTAAGTCAGCTTTCTCTCTCCCAAGATCTATCTCTTGGATCCAAGAGAGATTAAGGTGAATGGGCCAAAATCATGGTCTACTTTCATTCCCTGTAGTTGACAAAAAGAAACAAAAAGATTAGGTTTTAACCTTAAATATTGAGGGCATATCTCTAATTCCGACAGAGGAATTCATAGTGTCAGATAGCCCCATTAAAAAAAAATAGTAACCAACATAGTTGCACATATTTCAGCAGTATTTTATTTTATTATTTATGTTTTGAGACAGAGTCTCAAGCTGTCACTCTGGGTAGAGTGACATGGTGTCACAGCTCACAGCAACCTCAAACTCCTGGGCCCAAGTGATTCTCTTACCTCAACCTCCCAAGTAGCTGGGACTACAGGCATCCACCACAATGCCCAGCTATTTTGTGGCCTGGGCTGGATTTGAACCTGCCAGCTCCAGTGTATGTGGCTGGCGCTCTAGCCACCTGAGCTACAGGTGCCAAGCCATCAGCAATATTTTAAAAAACAATTTTTTGTCTGCCTTTCATTATCTTCCCTATATACACTGTCACAAACACATACACTTTTGAATCAGATAAAAGTATAGCCAAAAATTCATTAAGCAATTTCTACAAAACAAGATAATATTTAAGATGTTCAGTTTAGGGCTATACATGGTTTGTGTGTACACTAGTGGTGTAGTGGTGGAGACAGTCATACATAAACTGGTTTTTTACAAAAATCAGTGGGAAATCTGGCATTTTAAAAAGTATTATATCAACAAGAATGTGGCCTCTCAAAATTGCTTGCTGCCTTGCTGAACCACAGCAGTAAGTCACTTCAGAGTGCACTGGGGCACATCACATCATGTCATTATGTCATGGATCATAATGAAGCACAGAGGCTGATTGAACCAACAGGCCTCAACCAGTGCTAATCTCCATGCCAGACCAGAGGCTTGAGAAGTTTTCTGATGGGGATAAAGGAGAAGAGATTGAAAGCTAAAGTTAATGATTAAAGCAAAATGAACCCCATAGGTGAAATTATTTCAATAACAACATGTCTCATAGCCAAAGTTTTGATGATTAATAAAATGAATAGAGCAGGCCAGAAATTCCCTCAGGTCACTGAGTGGAAGGGTCAATCAATGCACAGCTGGACAGCCTGGGGGCTGGGCCCGAGATGGCTGGGGAAGAGGGGGGAATGTGGTCATTGCAAAGAAAATGGTTCTCACTGGAAAAAGTAGAAATCTTTGCATCTTTGGTTCATGTCCTATTTATGTTTTAAGTTTAAGAAATATCTCAAATATTTTGCTTTTAAAAATTCACAGAAAAGCATTTTTCACCAAGAAGGATAAATAACAATGAGCTAGTCTGATGAGACTCATATAAAAAGTCTCATCAGACAATCATCGTAAGAGATCAGTTTAAAAGACTTCTATTTTAGTTCTGTTCATTTGTTTCCTGAAGATTAAAGTTGTAGGTGCCTATTGTAGAAAAAGTTGAAAAATAGATAAAATATATGGGGGGAAAAGAAACAAACATTGATATGTCTGCTTTCAACAATAACTATTGCTCATATTTAAGTATGTTTTCTTTCCATTGCTCTTCTATATATAGTTTTTTCCACCATTACAGCTACAATTTAGATCCAGTAGTATATCTTTTTTTTTTTTTTTTGTAGAGACAGAGTCTCACTTTATGGCCCTCGGTAGAGTGCCGTGGCCTCACACAGCTCACAGCAACCTCCAACTCCTGGGCTTAAGTGATTCTCTTGCCTCAGCCTCCCGAGTAGCTGGGACTACAGGCGCCCGCCACAACGCCCGGCTATTTTTTGGTTGCAGTTTGGCTGGGGCCGGGTTTGAACCCACCACCCTCAGTATATGGGGCCTGCGCCTTACCGACTGAGCCACAGGCACCGCCCCAGTAGTATATCTTAATGATATCATTTTTGTTGTGAAAATTAACTATTAGCATTTTTAATTGCACCACTACACTATTTGTCACCATAGTTAGTGGCTATAATGCATCTGTCCATTTCCATATTATTTATGATTACTTTTTCTTTTTTGGCATTATTATTTAACTTTGTGATGAAGATCTGGAATAGGATCATTGTTGACATTTCTTACTATTTTCTAATAATTTATCCTATGGATTTTTTTTAAACTTATACTCCTATTTGGGGGAAAATGGAAGAGGCTCTTCATGAGTATATATAGTCCAAAATTCTTGACCTTATTTAACGGTATGATTCACCAGTGAATGTATCAAATACATATTGCATAATTTGGAAAAATCATTCTTGCTTCAACTTTATCCGCTAGGCACATAAGGTGCAGAGCCAATCTAATGGTCCAGGTGGAGTTTGTGGAGTTTTGGATACTGTGGGAGATTTCGTTGCTTCAGGCATTGTAGAAATGCAACACTTTCAGGCTGAGTAACTTGTTCCATTGACACAACCGCAGCTAGATAAATGATACCTTGGGAAAGTTATAAATTTCTATCACTTGATTTTAACTGGAGAATGTAATACCACTGTGCTGACTCCCCCATCCTCATCAGATCACAAACAATGATAGACTTTCCATCTGATTTGACACGGCAGCTGAATCTACTGTATCCATTTCTGACTCCACAAGACTGTCAATCTCACCACTGAATAATATAAGACCTGCATTTGCCAAGTCTCTTGCTAACATGCCAGATGGAGGAAAACTGCCACCATATCTAATTTGTAAGTTTGAGTCTCTGATCAGAGAAAAAAAAAAAAATCATTTTTCTTGTGGCCAAGAATGGAAAGAACCATGTGATGATTCATAAATGAGTTTATGAAGGAGGAAAAAGGAGAGATCTATGAATTGACAATATGATCTGCCTTTTGCTAGATAAAGTGAAGGCTTATTTATACAAACATAATAAAGCTACATTTTATAAAAACTGATGTGCATAACATTTCAAAATAACTAAGGGTATATTATAAATGTCTTACCACAAAAAATAAGTAAGTGTGGTGATGGTCACATTAATCAGTTCGATTTAAGCATTCCACATTGTATATCAATCAAATCATCCATCACATTGTACCCCATAAATGTATAGAGTTATGATTTAATAGAAATTAAATTAAAAAAACTGATGTGCTCTATAAAGTGCTTTTCAACTTTGTCAAATTGCTATCATCCTAAAACCCTGTGATAAATGAGTTTTTCAAAGATATCCTTAAATAGTGGATCAGGAAAAGGTAAAATACACTACAGATGAATAAATTAACCTTACCAGAATGTGAATATTTTAGAATGTAAATTTGTACTGATAAGACTATGCTATTTCTATTTCTCTCTTTCGACCTCGCATAGAATTTTACATATTGTCCACTGAAGAATCAAGAGGTTCATGAATTTCTCATAAAGGGTTGCAGTCTACAGGATGGCTATCTCTCAGGCTGGGAAATATAGCTTTGGGCAGAAGCTGAGAGCAAACACTTAATATTGGAGTAAAAGGAACAGAAATGTATGTTGACCAGGGTAGCCAAATGTACATACTTAATAAGCTATCGGAGGAGTCATGACTACTTTTTCTTTTTTTTGAGACAGAGCCTCAGGCTATCACCCTGGGTTGAGTGCTGGGGCATCATAGCTCACAGCAACCTCCAACTCCTGGGCTCAAGCGATTCTCCTGCCTCTGCCTCCCAAGTAGCTGGGACTACAGGTGCTGGCCATAATGCCCGGCTATTTTTTGGTTGCAGCCATCATTGTTTGGTGGGCCTGGGCTGGATTTGAACCGGCCAGCTCAGGTGTATGTGGCTGGCGCCTTAGCCGCTTGAGCCACAGGCGCTGAACCAAAGTCATGACTATGTATGAAGGAAGCCATGTACATAAATTGAGATTCATACCTCTTCACAGGTCCCGTTTTAAACAAATGGCAGTGTTAGCATGATCCAAGGCAGAGTTTTGGCTCTTTGATGTCAAGAGGTGAAGCTGAGGACACCAAGGTGTTCAGTTCGCAGCCTCTGTAGACTGGCCGGAACTATTCCATCATCAGTGGTGTGTTACCAGCAGGGAATGCTAGGAATCCTTTTTATTGTGTGATGATAATGATTGGGGTAAGAACAATAACATTTGAATATTTGCAGTACCTTACAGCCAATGAAATGCTCATGTCCATTATTTCATTTTGATGTGCAGCTATCTCCCCTTATACATAAGGAACACTTTTCAAGATCCCCATGGATGCCTGAAACTATAGATAGTACCAAATCCTATGTACATTGTTTTTTCCTATATATACATACCTATGATAAAGTTTAATTTATAAATTAGGTACAGTAAGATTAATAGCAATAACTATTATGGTATAAATGATGTAATAGAACAGGTACAATAAGCCAGCAGCACTACTCTTGTGCTTTGGGGACTTTATTAAGTAAAAAGGGGTTACTTGAACACAGCACTGATACTGCAACCGTTGACCTGATAACCAAGATGACTAAGTGACTAGCAGGAAGGACATAAGCCTGGAGAAGCAGGACAAAGGGAGAGATTAAAGTCTGGGCAGGTTGGAGCTGATGGCATGAGATTTTATCACTCTGCTCAGAACGGCATGTAATTTAAAACTTATGAATTATTTATTTCCAGAATTTTTCATTTAATATTTTTGGACCAAGGTTGACCGCAGGTAACTGAAACTATGGAATACAAAACTATGAATGAGGGTTCCTGAACACACACGCACACATATTTAAAAAATTCAAAAGCAAGTAGATGTGATATTTCTATATGAGGAAGCTGAGATTTAGATGAGATTTATAATCAGTGTTTCACAGCAAGTAAGGGATGGATCTGGGCTCGACACCAGTGTTTTCTTATTTCATGTCTTCTTACCACACTTTGGTCCATAAAGCAAAATTCTAAATTTAGCACTAAGGACATTTGTAACTGACAAAGACTTTGAAGGCGGAGCTTTTCTGCCTATGATTAAAATGGTGGGTGTCAGAAATGGCTCATTCAACCATAGAGGGTTTATATACACATTAGTATTTTATTCATTAGTCATCAGCGGAATAAACAATTCTAAAATAGTCCCAAGAGGAACTTGGGTTATTTGACCATTATGGTATTTCTTCTTTTAACATTTCTCTCCTTTAATCTTTATTTCCCACTTGGTTTGCTTTGCAGTTATGAACAAAGTCAGTGAAAGTGTCATTCAATATCAGGGCAGCCTGTTGGAGCAGAAAAGCAGCATGGACTTTGGGAATTTTGGCACTGTTTCAGGATTTCGAGTAATTTGGGGTTTATCAACCAAGAGAGACCGTGGTGAAAATGAATGGTTACTGTAAGGGAAGGTGTATTGAAATTAGAGTGGTGAGTGTGTATTAGTTTGCTATATTATGACTAGGATGCTATTTTTTAATGATATTCTTTCTGTGTGGCTACATGTCTATCTGCACCTGTATGTTTGTGGCTACACACATATTTCCGTGTGTATATGTGTATGATGCTTATATGTTTGTGTTTTCGGTGTTTAATGGATATACACGTGCATAAGTGTGTAGTTTCTGTGTGTGTGTGGATATTTTTTAATCCACATATGGATTCTAGCACCAATGTTTGCACAATGGTGCTAGAGTTGTGAACTGATGGCTCAAAATGTCTCCAAAAGCTATTTTTTGAAATGTGAAGTATCTCTATACTAATTTGACTCTGTGAGTAGAATTAACACTTGCACATGAACCAAAAATAATTATTAATAACTTCCTGAGGTATTTGGTCCTCTTTGAAGATTTTGCTAAAAATGGGAGGGAGGATGTTACGTCACAGGCTTGCATCTGAGGATATTCTCAGCATGATTTAATCATCGATTTGCTAATTGCAGTTCTGCAGCGTTTGAGGCAGGGTGTGGCTCTGTGTCCTCCTGAGTTGATCCACAGCCACCTCTCTAATACACGCCCTTGGTTTTTTATTTTGTTTTGTTTTGGGATTTTTTTTTCTTTTTTTATATTTCTCATATCTTCACATCTTTTTAATAGACTACCAGGGAGATTGAAGAGTACGTTTCCCAACTTCTCTGATTTTCACAACTTGCACAGTGGAAAGATGGCAGACTTTCCCCCAATGTGGGGCTTCCTGCGTTCCATTCCCCTGGCATTCCCTGAACACCTCCTTTCTATTCCTTGCTACAAGGGGTGTCATTCTTTGTTGTCATATTTTACTACTAGATTCTGGGTACTAGGAGGGCAGCGGCTGTCACATTTGTGGCTTGGTAGGCAGGCGGCAGAGGGCCACTGACCGAGTACTGGCCCGAAGGCAGGAATGAATCAATAGACCACAACTGGAGAAATCTCCCAGGATCCAATGCAAATGCTGACTCTAAAGAATTAGTCCTGGAGGTGGAATCCTTCTCTTCTGCTGAGAAGCAAACAAAGCCTATTCTTTTAATAACTACATTATAAATAACGTTAGTGGCAGAATTTAGTGGAGAAACGAGACAGCCTATGTAAAAAAAGCCCTGAAAACCAAACATAAACCTCTTTTCTTTATGTAAGGTTTCATTTTATTCTGCTGAATGGAAGATTCTTTCATACACTTTGATACAAAGGAAGGGGTAATACTCTCTTATGCAGGCAGAAACGTAGGAAAAGGAACTTTGAAAGAGAAAAGCAATTGAAATTCTGCCCAGAAAATGTTTTAAAAGGCTAATGAATGCACACTGTTGTATATTTGGGAGTAAAGTGACCATGAAAAGGAAAGAAAAGAAGCAGAAAAATTCCCTCTTATTTGTACCAATAAAATGTAAATGCGTGTTATTTCCCTATGAACATCATCATATTGGATCTGTAGAGCACCGTTTTCCAGAATTTAAAATGCAACAGTCCATAGAGAGAGACTGTTCCTCTAGCAACCAAACCTTGAAAAGAAATTAAGATTAAAAGCAAATGCAGAAAAATTCTCTCTCAACCCACATTCTGGAAATCAAACCAATTTTATTTCCAACTATTAGCAAGAAATACCCTGCCTATTTACCGCTTGCATTTTCCCAGTAATTTATAATTAGAACCCAGCAGTGAGTATTGATTTCCAATTGATGGCTATCATCTGGCCCTAATAAACTGACAGACCTTCAGAAATCTATCTAGGGAGACCTTTAGAATACATGACACGAGTTAAACATATTTTATTTAACAACAGAGGAAATTTGCATTTCATCTCTCAGGCTTTTATGAAGCTGCTGTAAATGATTTAGCTTCGCTCTTAGATTTCAGAGTCATTTCATTTCAATTTGGGCACACTCTTGGATAATTCTTAGCCTTTGTTCAAGCAAATGTAGACTACTGACATTTCGCATGTGGAATAACATGTCAAAAATATGGGATGCTTAAATTCACGGTTTGTGGATTTAGTAAAGATGTGAAATAAAGCTTTTGATGCGTGTAAAAATCACAGTAAAATGTAAGTGAAACCTAATTGTAAAATGGAAATGAGGTCTAATTGTTTACCATGCTCTTGTAACTAGAATCCTGCTGGGTAATATGCCACAGCGTCCCTTAGGATGGGGTAATGCCATGGAGGTTTAGCGACAACAAACACAATCATTGTTTAGGAGCAGATGGGTGGGGCACTTTTTTTTTCTTTACCCCCCAGAAGTAAGATTTTCTGTTTTATATGGTTGGCAGCCTACTCAAGGCATGGCCACTGAAACCAGAGTCTCCAGACAGAGAAAGGTGGGTTGTAAGAGGGGACGCAAAGGATTAGCATCCTTGAAAGATTGCCCTGAGCAAACTCAGCTGCCCAAACTAAAGCTCTATTTTATTAACACCTTTTCTAATCTGAGAAAAAAATAGGGTGGACGGGGCCTCATCATTAAACACCCTGCCTTTCTAAGGGGTCAATTTACGGTATTAACTTCCATTTAGATTTTTTTGTAGCAGAACCAAATACGATTTTTAAAATTTGTTTTGTGTTTAAGGAAGAGAATACACCTGCAAGCATGCGTGAGTGTGCACACACACACACAGTTTTAATATAAAGTGGGAATGGGCGACCCTTGAGCATTTCTGTGTGGATTTTGTTTGTTTTATGGGGAAAAAAAGAGAACCTATTAGCAGGTTCATTTGTATAGTAATCATTCATTAAAATAGACTCTGTGGCAATGAAATACTATACTTGAATTCCAGCACAAAGCCTTTAAAAAGCTAAAATGTCAAAACAATAAAACTAATTAAGGCAACAAAATAGCTTTTTCCAACTTAATGACAAGCTGGTCCAAAAACACAGTTCAATGATTTTTCTTTCCTTCAGAGACACTTTAAGTAAAGCAAGGATGGAATTTTCCACAGTCATTATCATCTAGGAACCTACTCCACTGAACAATCCGGCAGAGGGGTCACGCATCTACTTTGGTCAAGCTCCCCTCCTCCTTCCCTCCCTCTTCTCCTTCCTCCAACTTTCTCTCCCTTCCCTCCTGTCTTCCACACTGTATTATGTAAAAGGTGCTCTGGAGGGACAGCAAACTGGGTCAGCTGTGGACCCTGCAGTCCAGCAGCTGATGGACTAGAAGGGCACACAACATATAAATCACTCTAATCTGGGGCAGGGGTAGAGGGACCTGCAGGTGAGGGGGGCAGTAACAAGTTTCCAATTTACAGAAAAATTGCAAGAACACTACACAAAAATATCTATATACCCTTTGCCCAGAGATGGGATTCTAGTTTTGCCAGTCATTCCAGCAGTTTCCTTTATAGCCAAGGACTTCATCCAGGATCAGGTGCTGGCTGCTCCCGGTGGTCACTTCTCTCTAGTATCTCTGCTCTGGAGCAGATCCTCACCTTTCTTTGATTTCCACGATCCTACCATTTTTGAGGATTACAGGTCACCATTTTGCAGAATGTCTCTTACTTTGGAATTGTTCGCTGTTTCCCCAAGACTAGATCTTAGTAGTAGTATAATTTTGGCTGGAATAACTCAGAGACCAGGTTCTTTTTATCAGATCCTTTTGGGGAGGCACTTGGTGTCTATTTCCCCATTACTGGCACTGTGGGCATTTATCATTTGACTTAATGTCTGCCAGATTTTTCCATAGTAAGGTACTTTTTTAAAAAATATGGATTGATAAGTATTTTGAGGTAAATGTTTTGCGACTGTGTGAAATTCTATTCCTTATCCATGTTTGTCCACTAGTTCTACCATCCATTGCTGTTTTCTGCCTGAGATAACTATTACTATAATGGTTTCCAAAAGAAGGTTTTACAAAGTCATTACTTCCTTTCTATCTACCATTATTTTTTTTTTTAGCTAGATTTCTGTTATAAGGAAAAGTTTTCTCTTCTCATTACTGATCCATCATTTAATTTATTTGGATCAATGTTAACTCATAAATTCCTATTAACTGAATAATCCTATTATTTAATGAGTTATAATCTATTGGGTTATAATATTAGGTTATAGTCAACACATTATAATTGGGTTATGTAGGTCTCCATTATACTTGGAGAATTTTATTACTTTCTGGAACCAGAAGGAATTTCAGGCTTCTCTTTTATCACAACAATCATCCTTTTCCCCAAGGAGCTCTGGCACATTTAAAGTGGTGTTCAGAAAACAGTATTTGGACTACTGGAGTGTCACTGTTCCCTTGACCTTTCAGAGGAAAGAGTTAAGATATGTATTCAAATATATATACTTTTATATATCACATATGTAGGTAGGTACACACATTTATAAACGTAGTTGTTTTGTGTTGTAAGGGAGAAAAAAATAGTTTTCCTTTATTTATCCTACATTCTCTGGACCCCTGTTCATTGGGCTAACAAAAGAGGTCTAATGAGAGAAATACAAGGGTAAGTTTGCAAACATGTGCATCGCACATACACATGGGAGTCCTCAGAGATGAATAACTCAAATGAGTGGTTAGAGCTTGGGCTTACATAGTGTCTTCACAAAAGAAGAAAAAGTCAATTATTCTATTGACTGGGTTCTGGGTTCTCCCTCTAGGGATTCTGGTAAGTTCCAGGTATCTATATTTTTTATGACTCCCTAGGTCCTTCAAATATGCAACCTTGGTTGAGAAGCAGCAAAGGAGTCCAGTCTTCTTCCTGTCTAAGAATAGAAGCTGGGGCTCAGAAGAGTCAGGTCTTAGTGGTTGGCTCAGCTTTCTTCTCACTCTATCTCAGCTTTTCTTTTAGCCATAGATCATAGATGAAAACACCTGAGAACAAGTTTCAGGAGTTCTGAAGGCCTTCTTGTCTCTCACATTGGTAGGCCATTGGTTTCATGGTTATAACATTTGCTCTTTGTCTGATTTCTTCTTCTCTGAAGAAGCTAGTGTGTCAATGCTTTCATTTAATATTCCCCTTCCCACCCTCCTCCCAATCCCCAAAGATAAGCAGAGGGATGTAAAAAGCTAAATATTTACTGAACATTTCATGAATACTTGAAGGTCTTACCTTTCCTACTTAGATATTGGCAGTGCATTGAAAAAAGACTGGGATGTGTGAAAAGGCAATTAAGTGAGAAGTGGGGACAGGACAGTGGCAGAGAACAACAGAAGGATGCAGTTCTTTCGTCCTTGTCACTAATCTGCTGAGAAGGGAGGGAAACCCTCTTAAACCCTAGGTATGTGGGAAATGGAAAATAGTAGCAATTACTTACAAAGCTCAGGAGCCTGATCAAGTTTATGATGACAGGAACAAAGTTCTGCATTTTCTGATCATGATGACAGCTAATACAGGTCTTGGGTCATCTAAGGCCTCTGCTTTAGACAGGAAGGCAGCCCTGAAAAAGCAGATTTGCAAATGAGCTTTACCTGACTACTTTCACTTCCAAATAAGATGAAAATACACTTCACAATAAGTAAGCCAAGGAGCCATGCATCCTGCAGGAATTTTGTCTATCTTATTTTACTGTTATAATCCCAGTACTTAGAACTGTGCTTGGCATATGGATTTTGGGCTCAATAATTATTTGTTTAATGAATGAACAAATATCAGGTCCAAGTCATAAACCAAAATTCCCACCAGGTCAGGCAGACACCATAACGAATGGATCAGGCTGGATGGAGGATGAGAAAACTGGGTATGAAAGTGACATATTGTACCCCATAAATACATGCAATTCTTATTTATGAATTAAAAATATTTAAATAACTAAATAAACTGGGCAGTGCGACCAACTGAACATCTAAAGGGTTAATTTTTTTTTTTTTTTTTAATTAAAATGCTGTGCTAGTAAAGGAGCTTAGGAGATTTCACCTCAAAGTATGACTCCTTGGTATTGAGAGTGTTTTAAATTGAGGGCCCTTGGAGAGCAACAGACCCTTGGAAGGGGCTTTGCCTCTATCTGCATGAACCAGACAGACCCATGAAAAGAACAATTGACTTCCCTTCCCCTCCTGGTTATCTCAATATATTGCAGGAAAGAAAATCAAGAATATAATTAGACCTGGCCCAACTCATTTTAAACATAACACTAGACCTATTTCTCCGGTTAATTTGCAAGTCAATCTGTTTCCCCCATATATTCATTCTCTCTCCCCTCCCAGAAACTGTTTACAGTCCTGAAACAGAATTACCTACATTCCTCATCTCTCCATCCCTCTGAAAGGTGGGTATGAAAATATCTGAATCCCACTAGGATACTGAGTAATCACTCTGCGATTCTTCCTGTAGGCTGTGAATTGATATTTCCGTGAAATGTCAGGGGGAAAGGAGGCGTTTTCTACTCACCCCATAGGAGGCAAAGCATTAAATATGAACTTTGTTCCCAGTTTGTAATCTCTGTACCTAGTCACTGTGTTATTTTCTTAATTTTCTTGAATTTAGTTTATAGAGACTCCAAGTTCCTTTGAGATATTTTTCAAGACTAGAGGATTTCCGCACATTGCTTAGATCACAAAGCCCAATATTTCAAAGCTGGGTGAGGTCTGAGAGACAATGGGTACAATTTCACTTTTCATCCATAAGGAAGGCGTTGCCTAGAGAGGTTAAATGACAAGGTTGTGCAAAATCAAACAACCTGGAAAAAGAGAAGACAATTCTGGGTCCAGGGGACTGGAATCCCAGGGTGCAGTATTGCTCCCACACCACGCTGACTGTGCACTTTATGGAAAAAGCTTTATTGCATTACTTCTCTAAATGATCATTGCTTAACTGGAACCATGCCCGCTTTTATTTTAATTGAGATTTTATTTTCGCCTGCCTGCAGCAAGGAGGGCATTATGGTATTTTAAATGAGAACCAAGGAATTACCTGCACTTCAAATATTAGCAGTTAAATTCTGCTGAAGACACATGTGGACTATCTATTAGAAACATGTCGTAGGTAAACCAGAAACATTTCATACTAATTGTTATAAGCGTATTATCCATCAAAATGTAAATTTCCCAAAGTAGGCTTTATGTGGATCATAATTTCCTTTATTACAAAATGGACTTGAAAACTCTGGCTGGCCCCTCGTCCTTATGTAAAGCCTCCATTTCCTGTGGTGACTCCAATTTATTTTTTCACAGCTTTAACAGCTTTCACACTGTGATTTTCTATATCTGTTGCAAACGTTCAACAATTTACAGAGAAAATTTTAGTCCATGGCTTTCTGCTTTTAGCTTTTCATGTATAAAGATTAAAGAATGAATGTGCAATCAGCAGATACATAGAAAACATCTCCTGCTAGAATAAAATAGATGGTTCAACTTCTGAAACCCCAATGGAATTTATAATATCTACCTACAGCACTTCCGCTCTTTTGTATTGCGCCTTCTGATAAATAGGCTCCCAGAGGAGACAATTTGGGAAGCTAGAAAAGGGCTTTATTTTTCTTTATAGCATGACATAGCATTGTCCAGGCCTCGCAGGTGGGAGAAACATTGGAAGCAGGGAGGCAGGAGGAGAGCTAGGGGTGATAGTGACTGACAAATCCAAAGAAGCTTTGCACTGCCTAATGCGAACCTTAAAGGTGAATGTTTTTCAAAAAAATAGCACAGAATTTGAGATTATAACTAGAATATTGATTATCAGCCGTCTCTACCCCAGGACTTAAAAACATGGTAATACAGTGAGGCTCGTAATGGTATGTTTAGTTAGAGGCAAGGGGCTGGTTCTTGATATTATATATGCGGTGTGTGCATGAGAGAGAGTCACAGGGAGAGAGAGAGATTTGCATTTTTTTTTAGGACAAAAAGCCAGTATTTCTTCAAGGTCAGATCTATAATAGCATAACTGAAACCCAGGCTGTCTAGTTTCTCCGCTGTGTTTACGTGGAAGACTCTGAGAACGTCTCAAGTGCTAGGGTGCTGCTCGTGTTAACATCAAGCAAACCCCATCTGTCTACCCCCATCCACCCTCCCTCAGAAACAAGAGCTACTACTTCAGAAATGTGTTAATAGAAAAGCTTTTATTCCCATCTCTATATTACATGTTTTTATTCTGGGGAAATCTGAAGGAAACATGTGGGCTGCTGTAGGTGGTCTAACCTAGCGGGCCTCACCCAGCATGTTCATTTGAAGGACATTTTCACTGGCAGTTCCTTAATATGACAGGATACATGCACAGTGAATTGGCTGAAAAGGCAGGGGGGACTAAAATAGAAGTGTTCCAGGCTGAACTGTGTCTGCCCAAAGTTATATATTGAAACCCTAACCTCAGTACCCTGGACTGGGACTCCACGTGGAGATAGAGCCTTTGAAGAGGCAATTAAGGCAGAATGAGAGCACATTCTGGGTGAGCCAGGATCCAATCTGACAGATGTCCTTATAAGAATAGGCACACAGAGGAGATTGCCAAGGAGGGAGGCCTCAGAAGAAACCCACCCTGCTGATGCTAGAATCTCTGACTTCCAGCCTCTGGAACTGGGAGACTATTGGTTTCTGGTGTCTGTGCTGCCGGGTCTGTGAGATGTTGTTATGCTACCTGAGCAGACTAAGACAAGAAATTTCAAAATTAGATTAGATAAGTTTAAAATTATATTTTATATGACATTTGACATTCTGATAGGATTTTCATATCCAGCCCCTCTGTCAGTCCCTATGCAACCATACTTTACAAATCAGTAACAGGGAGCAAGCTAAAACTGCAAAGCATAGACCTAGATAAAAATAATGATAATAACCAACCCCTAGTTTGCTTGATAACAATTTGTCACTGTCCCCTTGTTTGCCTCTGTATAATTGCTACCCTGGAGTCACATATGGTGGTCTGCAGGTAATATCACCTTTTTGAAACCTAAAGGTAGTCTCTGAGATCTCTTCTAAGTTTGGCATTCCAGTGGAGTGGGTGACCCACTCAGACCAGCAGCTTAGACCAAAAACTTACTCAACTCGAATTGTGACCCCCACCCCAGAACTGGAGATGATTTCTACACCCTTATAATTTTGCCCTGATCCTCGCCAATTAGCAAACCCTAATCCTTTGCCCAGCAAATTGTCCTTAAAAACTTGGCTTCCTAAATTCTTGGGGAGGCAGATTTGAGACATTCTTCTCCTCTCCCTATTTAGTGTTCTATGGAATTAAACCCTTTCTCCACTGCAACCCTGGCTGTCTCCGTGTGTTGGCTATTCTCTGGACAGTGGGCAGTATGACCCAGTTGGGTGGCAGCACCTATGGCCATCGTGCTTCTAAAAACCATCTTCATTTTTTTTGCCTAGAATGAAATTGTAATCATCTCCTAATGGGTTTGCCTCTTCAGTTAATCCTCTCCACTGATGAAGACTTCCTAAAAAATGAAGTTGTTGACTGCTTAAGCACCATAGTTGTTCCTCATCACCTCTAGAATGAAATAAAAATTATGCAAAGAGTACTCCAGGCTGAACACTATAGGGGTTAGGGGAAACTTCCCCTTTCTCCCCGAAAATCTCCTGAAAGATCCACTCATAATTAAGGCAGACAATAAAAGAAAGAGAGTTATTTACTTTGCAGATGGGGAAAAACACAGAGTGATTACCCAATATCCCAGTGGGATCCAGGTATTTTTATACCTCCAGGAGAGAGAAATGAGGAATACAGGCAACTCTGTTTAGGGGCAATAAATGGTTGCTAGGGAGGAGGATAAAAGATGGAGGAAACAGACTGACCTGCAAATGATTCTTTTTGCAAATTAAATTAACCTTGAGAGATAAGTATTATATTTAAAGTAACTTGAGCCAAGTAGGATTGCATTCTTGATTTTCTTTTCAACAATATAGTGAGATAACAGAGAAGGGAAGGGAAGCCTATTGTTCTTTTAATGGGTCCCCAGCTGGTTATGGGTCCTATTCTAGGGCCTGTTGATCTCTAAGAGCTTTTAATTCTAGATACTCTTCATACCAAGGAGTCTTATTCGGGGGGTGAAAATTTCTGAGCTCCTTCACCATAATCTGGTTTTACCTCGCGGGGTCTGTCCACCTGCCTTAATCCCTGCCAACGCTTGTATCTGTCCCTCTCTGTAGCTCTTCAATAATCCCTGCACTGCCATATCTCTGGTCTTCTGCTGGTGATCCTCTCTTAACCTGGAGGGCTCTATGGCTTCAACATTCACTCTTCCCTGTCACCTCTTCCTTCAGGGCTTCCCCCACTTGCCCAAGTTGGCATGAGCCTTTTCTTACATCACACTCTGATCATACTTATTTCACTCTGCTTTTACTTAGTTGAGAAAATTCTTGTCTCCCACAATTAGATTATATAGTATTTGAAAGGATAGACTTACTAAAATTTATAGGACTATCAATAACAGAAAAATTACCTAACTTAAAGATCCTCAGTAAGGGCTAAGGTCGGTCATATGAGCTTTTTCTCTCTCTCAATGACTGGCTGCCTTCTGAGGCTCTGTTTTCACCACATCTGAAAAGAGCTGAGCAGACAGAAAGAAAATGTAAATTTTTCTCTCAAAATTCTGTAAGAGAATCAGTTTTACAGAGAGTTCATGAAGGGAGGAGAGGAGATGCAAGCTATGGGCTCCAGTTTCTGCTTTGGGGCAGAACCAATGACTAGACCACAATAGCTAGTGATAAGCCAGTCTCTGGCAGAGGGGCCAACTCCTGAACTTTGACACCTGCCACTGTTTCTGTTATCAGCCTGCTGCCAAGAACAAAGAGCAAGGGGATTCAGTAGAACCCTGTTAACTGGGGAATAGCTATAAATCTTCATCGCCTAAATAAAAAATCTGAGCACCTGATTCTCTCTGCCGATACTATCTCCATCTCTGTAACCATGTTGGCCCTTTTCTGTATGGGCAAATAAAATAAACTTTTTGTTCTTTCTATCCTAATCTTTGCCCAGAGATATTTTTATCAAAACCTGCATCCACTAGCTCACACCTTAACAGTATTCATAGGTAGGCATCATGTTAGTAATGTTTGAAAGCCTAGTGTCAAGTAGAGGGCTTGCGCTCAGTACAGATTTGTTGAATGAATAATAAATAAATACTGTAGCCATTTTGGTGGAGTAATCCCAAAGGTCCTGTCCCAGTAGCCTGCCACATCCTTGTTCCTCCATGCTGCCCCACCTTGAATTTTGCCTTGGTGACCTTCCTGTGGTATAACAAAAGGGGAGATACTCTGTACATGCATTAGAAATGTTAAACAAAAATTATGGGAAGCTATTGTTTTGGACTGAGCTCCTGGCTCTAGGCTTTAACAGACTAGGCAAAACCAAAATGGAATCATTCTTGCTAAATGCCACATATTCAAACTGAAGCTTTAAGGAAGCAGATAGATCCTAAAACAAACTAATTTTTCCTGACAGTGGGAGATTCCAAGTCTACCTGACTCAGCATAACAAGGAAGTCCTTCTGCTTTAACCTTTCCAAAAAAGCAACTTGAAGTCACCTGACACAAACCAGCTTTTTTTTTTTTTTCCTCTTGCTGGGTTTCCTAGTTTCCACCTTACAGAAATCCACCCTACTCTGCTATCACCCGGGGAAAGCTCTCATTTCATTTTGTAGAATGAAAGCTTCCTGATTATGAATCATAAATAAAATCCAATTATATCTATAACTAACTTTTTTATAATTTCATATTTTGTTACAAGAGAGTGCATGAGACTTTTTGACTTTGATCCACAACTTTGGGTTGTTTGATCACCACAGAAAGTATTGTGGGCACAGCCGTTGGCACAGCACGCACAGGGCACGTATGTGACTATGGGAAGAGGACAGTGTTTGGGTGATGAGTGTAGCGGGTTGGGAGAGGAGACAGTCACACAGTAGGAACAATAACAACAGCACTGGAACTATCAAATAATTTTCTTTCCTTTTTTTTTTTTTTTTTTACTGCTTATTTATTTTTTTGCCAGGCAGCGTTCTAAGAACATTGCATGCACAAATCTATTTTCTTCTCAAAACAACAAAACCAGGCAAAAGTGGCTGGAGAGCATATATGACTCATCTTGGGGCTTGGGCCCAGGGCAGATAGGCAATAGTGAGAAGGCCCCAGTTCAGGGGTAAGAGGAACCATTGCAGCAATGTTATGGGAGTGATTACCAGAGAGAGAAGAGAAGGATTTGGGAGAAAATCTTCACTGTCTTATGAACCATGTCTCCCTGACCTTCCCATATGCTGTAAGGTGCTTATGCATAGGGATCATTAGGTGAGAAAGAATAATAGACAATTATTGGTATTATAAACATAAAATGATCTATATATATATAACTGATGTGATATATATATATATATCTGATATGAGAATATGTTTACTCTGGTAAACCAACTAAAAAAGATGCAGAGATCATATTAGCTAAAAGTATTCTGACAGTGACATTTAAATTGACATTGTGACAGCACCCAGAGGACAATGACCTGTACCCTTGCTGCTCATATTATGGCACATGGATCAGCAGCATTGGAATTCCCTCAAAGTTCTTTAGAAATTCAGAATCTTGGGCCCAATCTCAGAATGAATCAATCAGAATCTGAATTTTAACATGATCTCTAAGTGATGTAGGTTAAAATTTGAGAATCACTAAGGTATATACCAAGTAAGAAACATCTGTCAAGTGGGGGATCCCAGGTTATGGAAAAGTTAGATAGTGGCTAAAGGCATGTGGTGAAGCTAAAATCCATCTAAGCAAGGGGGTTTCGGTGCTGGGACCCATCATGCCAGCTTCTGGCTATCACTATCAAGTTTCTCCAAGACGGAACAGATCAACAGAGCTTCCTGGTAGGAGTTTCTTTGGTGATGTCTCAGTCATCTATCCATATCTGCCTATGAGTCCAGAGCTACAAGGCCTTGAATTTGTCAGTTCTAGCTTCCTACCCACTGGTTTATATGACTTATCAGCCCAGCTCTGATCTCTGTGTCTAAAAGTGAAAGGAGAGAGGAAGAAAAATGATGAGGGAGAGGCTTAGAGAGCAGTAGGTGAGGTTTTTTTCTTAGATTATTACATTCATGATTGACCACAGAGTAAAAATAAAGTCCTAGGAGGAAAATAAAGAATACTTGATGAACGAGTTGAGTTTCTTTTTCAAAACTTAATACACCGAGGTCTAGATAATGTGGTTGCAGATGCCTCACTGTTACTGAAAGTTCAGTACTCATCCCCAAGGCCAAATCAGTGCAAAAGAAGAATGAAGACAAGTGGTTTGAGGAAAGAGGAGTTTATTAATTTTTCTAGCAAATGAGGAAGGCATAGACTATTGTCTCAAAGGCCATGATCCTGCAGTTAGGCAGATAAACAGGGCTTTTTAAAGGGGTGTTTTCAGAAGCAGGGCTTGGGCCTACTTGACTGGTGTCACATGTTGTGTCTTGGGCTTTAGCTTTCATCGTGTTCTAGATCTTGGGTCCTCAGGAACTCATCTCCAGGGATGATGACCTTGTGACCCTTGTTCAGACAATTCTGGTGAGTTATCTACTGTGTTTTAGAGAGCAAACTGCAGATGACATTGTTGTGCCCCTTTGATCACTGGCTTTGGGAAGGAGTGCAAGTTTTATTCCCACAAAGGGGAGAGAGGGGTCAAAGAAACAACTCATGAAACATTTCATTGCCCTTTTTGAGAACATTACTTCTGTTGCATCACCTTGGTATCACCATTGTCATTTTCACTATCTTTTTATAAGGATCTATTTGGTATCCATTGCTTTACCTGTAAGGTTTCTTATTCTTACAACTTCATAAGAAGGTGTTGATAAAGTACATAAAGTTATTTCTTTATGTCTGATGTAAAAATTGAGGCTCCAGGGATATCCGTTAGTGCCACATCAATGCTTTAATAGGGCTGACTTCAGACCCTGTAGTACTTACCCCAAGTTGGGTTTCTGCTCATCCACCATTCCTTTGCCCTTTTTAAAAATAACGTTCTTTCGAACCTTCACAGAAAAGACCATTTCTTCTGGGACCTCAGTCTTCTCATCGGCAAAACCAATGTGTTGGAGTGGATGCTCTTTGAGTACTATCAAGCTCCAAGTTTCTGTAACTTATGAAAAAGGGAGCTCCACCCAGGTAGATATCCAGTCTCTTAACTCTGAAACTTGCTCAAATAATCCATTGGTAAAGGTAAAGAAACAAAAATAACAGTGAAGTTGGCATCCAGGTACACACAGAAAAAAGGCTGATGTGATCTTTACATAATCGCTCTTTCTCTTTCTCTCCTTGTGTCTGCTTGATGCACTGAGCCTGGTAAGATGACAGGGGAGAGGCTTTGGTCCACAGTGCAGGGACGGGTAAAGAAGATACAGAAAGGAGAAGGGCCTTCAGAGAGGAGGGTGCAGGGCAAAAGAGAAGATGCCTACGCAAGATGGTCACTTTATTCCTTTAGTGAAGGGATTTTTTTTTTTTTTTGAGATAGAGTCTTATTTTAGTCCTGAGTAGAGCTATCATGTCATAGCTCACAGCAACCTCAGACTCTTGGGTTCAGTCCCTGCCACAACGCCCTGCTAGTTTTTCTATTTTTAGTAGAGACAGGATGTCACGCTTTCGCAGTCTGGTCTCAAACTCCTGAGCTCAAGCAATCCATCCCCCTCAGCTTCCCAGAGTGCTGGGATTATAGGCGTGACTACTGTGCTCGGCCTATTACAGCGATTTTCAGCCAGTATGCTATGAGAGGATCTTAGGTGCGCTGTGAAAAATTTTTAAAGATCATTAATTAAATTATTTTGAAAGAAGTTCAAAGCACAGTAAGTCTATTCTTTCTTTCTTTTTTTGATCAACACAATTCGTGTGCTGTGGAAGTTTAACTATAGGTTCAAGTGTGCTGTAAGATAAAAAAGGTTGAAAACACAGCTCTAGTGACTTAAAAAGTTGAAAATTAGATTATATAAAATTTATGAATGTAGCATTTACTAAAAAATGAAAGAGAAATGAGATGGTGAGAATCAGGTGTGAAAGCAAAGATGTGCTGGAAGCGAGCAGTTCATCCGTCACATTTCTGCTTCCCAGTGAGAAAGCAGCGTAATCCTCCTTGTTCAGCATCACTCCAAAGCATCGGGCACAACTCTCAGCAGAAAACCATCAACAAATTTTGCTGACTGAATTTTCCAGAGGAAAGTCTGTTCCTAGTCATCTTCATGAGAAGAGTATAGAAAAAAAACAAGCAAGATTGTAAGATACTGATTTAATGTATCTTAAAGTTTAAAGGGTTGAGAAAGTACACATATTGTTTTCCAAACATAAACAAGGCTGCATCTGGAGATTGTTGGAAAATCAAGAAACAAACAATGCAAATAATATATAATAAGGTGTATCAATGCTTTCGAATAATGGCTTGTCCCATAAAACCTCCTGTCCTCCAAAGCAAACATTAAGAATACTTAGGCCCAATAGATCATGTGAGCAGAAATGCAAAATAAAGCCTACCCTGGATCAGATAAAAGTTGTTGCCTCCTTTTCTAATGAGAAGCCAGAGTACAATTAATGAAAGCTATGTAAATGTGCTCCAGGCCGTTAAGATTACAAAGAGAGTTCAGAGCTGGGGATAAAGAATCAGGCAAATAGGATCCACAATCAATTACGGAGAAGGTCCTCCTATCTCGGACAGGCACACACATTTTGATATCTCATCAGGGAACCAATTGCACCCAGGTGCCTTTTGGAAGAAAGATGTAGGAACATGCTCCCTCCTATTTGGGGAATGATACAAGGGGGCTATTTTTGAATGATTAATTAAAGGGAATCAATCTTCATTGCTTTGCCACTGACGTGAAAAGCGCCATGCCTGCGCCATAATCGCATGCAATTATTCAACTACCCCTTTGGCAAGGACAACGTAATTAGTCCTGGTGGTGTCGAGAGATTCTCTTTATTCCCAACAAATTGGCAGTTTTAATCAAGTGTTGCTGGAAATTTATCATAACACAGAGAAAACAATAGGTGAAGGTACAGGGCCCCAAGCTGTGTGACTCCTATCTACAATGGTACAAATTTACAATGCTAACAACATGATAAACACCACCAATCCGGGAATGCATTGATTATAATTTCATATCAGCACCAAAGCCTTGGCAGTTCTTATTTGTTTAGAAACATGGCTGTAACCCTTATTGTGCTGCCTTGCGTTTGTTTGCTGAGGAAGCAGAGCTAAGTCTTAGGTGCTGGTAGCAAGATTTAAAAGCACAAGGAACGGAGGAGGCATCCAGAAATACTAACCTGCTCCACTGGCAGAGAGCATCAGAAATAAGGCAAAAAGCAAGCTCACCTTGTCCTACTTTGTGTTTTACTCAGAAGAGACTTCTGCTGGGGTGATTTTTCGGGTATCCAAGGACAAGCTCTCTACATCCCCCCCCCTTTTTTAAATGCATTTTCATGCATTAAAATCTTTGCTTAAAAATAACAGCTGATATTTATCAAGTAAATTGCTTAGTACAACACGCTGCATGTTATCCTAAGCACTATACTAGTGTCGTCTAATTTAATCCTCAAAAAAACCACTACTTTTCTTTTTATCATCCCTGATTTTACAGATGAGGACACGGAGGCTTGGAAAACACAGAGCAGTAGAGTAGGGATCACAAACCCGGACGGCCCCATTCTAGGTCTGTGACTGACCACTGTCCCGTGCACCTGGCCAAGTGGGGCTAACTTATCCTTTACTCTCTTAGGCTTCGATGCTCATTATTCTTAGAGGCCTGGCAATAAAAAGGTAGATTATAAATGCTTCAACCTTTATACACTTCAACTTGCTTACATTATCTCTGCCTTCTTTTTCCATGAAAATATTGTCTCTATGACTTCGGGGGCTTGAGTATTTTATGGTGTGCTCTCATAGCTAATGTGCATTTGTAGATGTCTGTGTTTGTAGCTATGTTTCACAGCTAATAAGTATTTGTAGATGTGTATATAGATGTATGAGGGAGTCAGGTAGGGCATGGAGGGGGAAGGTATCCAGAAGGGCAGAATTTCTCAAAATTAGCTCATTATCAGAATCACCTGGAGTCCTCATTAAACCTCAGGTTCCCACTTCTGATCCTCTGAGTCAGATTCCCTAAGGATGAGCTTGCTGTAGGGAGAAATGCCTCAATGTTCCCCACAAGAGTTAGTTCTATGGGATATTAATCATTATGTGGCAAAGCATTTTCCCCAGTCAAGCAATTTAGGAAAACATGGATTAAACAATATTGAACAAATTTCTTTAAACAAATTTCATTCGCGATGAAAATTTCAAAATGTTTCCCTAATTTCTTTGGCCATGGGGTACTTTCTTCAAGGAGAATAGCCTGGGTTTTAGGGATTTGTAGGACCTGCCCTGAAAGATTTGGTTCTAAATGATAATGCCTGATGAAACAGAAGGATCACCAAGAAAACTTTAGTTACCAGATTGAACAGTTATGAAACCTTTCGGAGACATAACCATCAAAATTGCTTCCCTGAAGGCCTTTAAGATAATTTCTAGAAAATAGTTAGAAGGAAACAGTATTCAACATATCCAAGAATTAGAGGATTTCCTCAATTTAATTAGTGCAGGAAAGGTGGAGAAATGTCTATCTGATGTGAAATTTTAACAGCATCTCCTTAGAGTCACATTGGAATGATCCTCAGGAAACAAACACGTGATCCAATTTTTCTTGTTCTGTTCCTGCTGTCATAGTTGCAGCACAGGCTAAAGGAATAAAAGTGGTTGTTTAATGCTGTTTTGGCATTCGAAGGGAGTCTGGATCCTAGGCTGAAAAGGGCTGGAAAGCATATCTCATAAATCAAAGGATGTTAGCCCAAATCCCATTGCTTAAAGGTGAGCCCTCTTCCAAACAAAATCTAAAAGCTCTGAGAAGTCATGATCAGCACAGTTAACACCAAAGCAGCTGATTTCTGGCCTTTGTAAAATGCAGTGCAGTTAAAGCAGGTTTCAGGAAGGAGCACATCAAGAACTAACTCCCAAACCCGGCAAAGCTCATTTGTGGACAAGGCCTTGTCACTGGCTGCCCTGATCTCACTTTCACTCCTTTGTTCTACTTGTTGCAAGAAGGAACATCTGGCTCAGGGCCTGGAAAGCAGACTCCATTCTCCATTGCACCTGCCCCAGGAGGAAAAAGAGAAATGCTTTACTGACAAAAGGTAGGATTTTCAGAGCCACATTCCCGCCCATTAAAGCAGCTTGTTTGATCCCTTCAAAGCTTGAGATCAAAGGAAGGCTTTTCCGGAGCTGCCAACCCATAAAGCTACAGGCAGAGAGAAGGACCTCTTTGTTTTTACACAGCCAGGTGGACTCGCCATGCCAGTTCCCAGCTGGAGGCGGGGCAGTGGGCAGGCTGAAGGGTTTCTCACATCTGGCTGGGGCCTTTTGGATGCTGGACTGTCCCAGGAAGGTAGGAGCTACTCCAGCAAGACCCTGGCAAGTCAGAACCACTATTTGGCAAAGAAGCCTGTAACACCTTCCCTCTCTCCTCGTCTCCACCTGGAGGCCAGATTACCAGCATTCATTTTATTTCCTAATCCCCAAAGCATAACTACAAATTTCTCTGCCCAGGCACAGCTTCCAGCACCTTTCCTCCTCTTTAATTTACTGAGTGCAATCATGAGAAAACAATACTGTAGTTTTAAGTGTACTTACAAATCTCCATTTTATGTGGTGCTTGCTGGCTTTGACTATAATGGAATGTATGAACTGAGGAAATGAATTTGGACTGGCTTCCCTGAGAAAGTGTGGTGAGAGGATTCTGAGCCCCCTCAGCCTGTCACCACCTCCCTGCCAGTGCCAGTAGCAGAGTCCCCTTGGCCCCAGGCCAGTGCCACATGCTGGCCCTGGCCACAGCTCAAGGAATGACGGGATAGAGTTTTTTTTCTGGTAGACAGGCAGCCAGATTGTGACTTTCCCTGGCAAGGACTACACAGTGCTATAGAAGATTTTTGCTTTAAAAATAATAACAACCTCCTCCCACATACAAACAAACATTTATAATCGTATCCAGCAAAACCTCGCAGCCATTGGAAGCCACACAATACTGTACAGAGAGTAACCATGAGCCTGCATCTAACAATGGACACAGCTTAAGCACAGAACCTACAGATGGAAGAAGTTCAAAACAATTATGAAGCTGTAGAGGAGAAGAAAGGGGGAAAGAAATACTCCCTCCATAGCCAAAAAAATGAGGAGAGAAACCAGATAAGACAAAAGCCAAGGGAATGGGATAAAGAACACCAATTTCTGGAGACATAATTTGCCAGGGTGCAAAAGCACCTTGGTTGCTGCTGTTTGTCCAAGGATTCAGAGTGCCTGGAGACATTTTTTTTTCCATAGAAAAGAGTTTTCCCAAAAGCAAAAAGTGCTGGTGTCATTGGACTCTCCATGCAGGAGTTTGCTGAAGCCTGATTTATTTTTAAGCCAGGCCTCTTTCCTAGGTTCTATATGTGAGGCCAGTTGGAGGAAGGGCTAAGCTCAACTTCAGGCCAAAGTAGTACCCAAAGGGTAGTTCCAGCATTTTATTCAGAAAACTCTGATGAATTCACTGGGCAGAAAAAAAGGAAAGCTACACTCACTTAGAGGATTAGCTGAAGTTAGAGACACAAGGAAAAGGCATCATCCAACAATGTGCAAGAGGAAGGCAGGGCCCAGCTGTGTGAAGTGAAGAAGAGAACAGTGACAGGCCAAGTAGGAGGAGGGTATGTTCCTATGCATCTCTGTCAGCAAAGCATTGATCTGTACAGGAACCTAATGATTTTGGACATTACTGAGCCACTGACTTTTTCTGGGCTCAGCCTGATGGTTGTTCTGCTCCCGTTTCTCCAGCTAGACTTAAGTTAAAGGTAGTGAGAATAAATGGTGCTGGTTAAACTATCATCCAAGTCTATATAGTGTTAGGACTCTGGTGCCAGAAAGGGTGTGATCCCAGGCAGTGCCTGTGGCTCAAGGGAGTAGGGCCCTGGCCCCATATGCTGGAGGTGGTGGGTTCATACCCAGCCCTGGCCAAGAACTGCAAAAATAAAAAGGGTGTGATCCCTATTCTCTCCATGATAAGTTGGAGTCAACACCCCCATAACAAAGACAGATTAACAAGAGAAAAGCATAACAGTTGTATTTAATTGTAGTTTCATATGACACAGAAGGCTTCAGAATGAAGGTCCAAAACCCCAGGGAACTATCAATTTTTATGCTTAGATTCTACGAAGCATAGATCGTCATGTAGACATATGATTGGACAAAAAAGGGTGTGATCTAATAGCAATAGGCTGGAGGAAGGAGGATCCAGCAAGCTTTGTCTGTCAAGATTCTCTTTGGCCTCTTTGTGCAGCATTCCTTCCTTCCAGTTAGGGTGCAGGCTCCCTCTGGCATGGTAGTCTCATTATCTATAATCAAACAAGTAGGTCAGAGAGTTTCTTTATGGTTAGTTCTTACATAGAAAGACAGGAGTCAGACTAATATTTTTAAATTGTATGTCTGGCTTTGGAAAAAAGGGGTTCTTATTTCTATAACCTGCCTTGGGGAAGAGGATTTCAGTTTCTATGGCTTGCATTAAGGGAGAATGAGGCTGGAGATAGGAGGCAGGAGACAGGGACAGAGAAACTTTGCTTCTGAAATTACTGTTGAGGTTTTATTTTGAGTATTGTTTTTTGAACAGTAACATGGTACAGAGACTGATACCCCAAAACATGGTGCTTTGGTATACTGAGCACTTTAAACTAAAAGAAATTGCAAAGACTAAGAAGCTGCTTTAGAACCAAGGACTTTCCAAAGTTCTTTTGTTGCTTCTCTACCGTGAGTGCAGGGAGGGACTCTCTGTGAAATTTCCTTATCTAAGGAAATTTCTTTTCAAAAAAAGAAAAAAAAAATGCAATTATCTTAAGACACTCTTCTTCCTAGGAATCACATCAAATAACCAGGAAAAGTTAACCATTGGAGAAAAGACTAAATGTCATTACCAGGCCCACAGTTTTTTCATCTATTCTTCTGAGGGCAGCTCTTGAGAGATTACTTGGGGGAATTTGTCTGCCTAATAAGACCATCATTGTTCAGAGCGAAGTTCCCCTCACCTTCTCCTTCCTCCCATCTCCCACAGAACTCAGAGGAACATTGTCCCTGGCCATTCATTATTTGTTCTATAGGCTCATTTATTTTCCCTGCAAACCATTTACTACCCCTCACAATTGCCAACACCCCCACCCCCATTTCCCTTTCCCTTGTGGAAAGGGTATTTAAGCCTCCACCACCTGGACCTTCTTGGAGTCTCATATTGTAGATGGCTCCTATGCTAATGCATGTTAACAAATTTGTCTACCTTTTCTCCTATTAATCTGCCTGCTGTCAGTTTGTTTGGAGATTCACACATTCAGATAGGGAGGGAAAATTCTCCCCTAATGTAGCTTTCTTTACTCTTGAGGAAAGAGCAAGTAGTAGCAAAAGAAAATATTGAGACAATAAGACACAAACAAGGCCTTTCGTTGGCTTGGAGAGATCAAGCTAGAGCACAGAGGCCAAGTTCAGGGCTAGGCTGTAAACCTGACTCTTGTAGCCTGTGTTGGAGAACAGCGAGCCTAACATTTTGCTTCACTGCTCTCCTGGCATCACAAAAAAGCAGTGAGGGATTTCCCCCAAGTTAGAATTCCCCTGGGTCTCATTTTTGGGCATGTTGGAAACAGTGTTTTAGCAGGTTGTTGATCGCAGCTCAGAGAGCTGGTGACAGATGAGTTTGCAATCACATATTTTCAAGGGAGGGCTGGACTTTAGGGAGGTTTCCTCGTATTTTCTGATCTCAAAATTTCTAATTCTTAGGGAGGACCTATGTTCCCTAAAATATGTAGTATCATTCCAGAAAAAAATAATGAAAAAAAGCCCCCCTCCTGCAGCTTTTTTTTTTCAGATACATAGACTCTTACTGACAAAGCATTGAAGCTAAAAGGTGCCTTAATTTTTGTTTTGTTTTGTCAACCCCCTATGAAAAAATTGAGGCCCAGTAAGAATGGTTGACTTGCTGAGACCTGACACACTGGGTGATCAGTGAGAAGTGTAGTAACAGGGAAACACAGAAACAAATGAAGTCATTTTGATCCATTTGGCCACTTGCCACATTGGGAAGTGCCCAGTCCCAGGCCATCAATTCAACTAAGGCAGGAGCCACATCTGTCAGCAGCATCAAGGCTTCTACACCCCTTAAGTTCCTGGCACATGGTAAGGACTCAATAAAAATATTTTCTTCTCACCACCTACATTTAATTCTTTCTCATGTCCTTTTGGACACACTTTCAAAATATATTCTCAACCCAACCATTTCTCACCCCCTCAACTGCCACCACTCTAAACTCAGCCATGTCATCTCTTTCCTCAATTATTGAGACAATTTCTGTCTTGCTACATCCATCATTACCAACCCCTCCATATAATCTGTTCTTCCATCAACAGCCAGAATAATCCTATTAGGAAGTAAGTAAGGCAGATGATGTCGATCTTCTGCTTAAAATCTTCTAGTGGCTTCCCTGCCCCCAACACACACATTGTTAACCCCAACTGTGTCACCTACTGATCCTTTCCTCTGTTCAGCCACATGGAACCCCTTGCTCTTTCTTCAACATGCCAGGCATTCTACCACGTCAGGGCCTTGGCAATTACTATTCTATCTGGTCAGCATGCTCTTGGCCCCACTGTCTACTTAGCTGCATTGCCATCCCTAGACCTTTGCTCAAGTGCCATCATCTCAGCAATACCTCTCCCATCCTTCCCAAGTACATCACACTCACCCACCTTACTGCTCCCATCAACTCCCATCTCCTTTCCTTGCTTTATTATCATCCACAACACTCAGGATCATCCCTTGTAATTGACTTGATTATTGTCTATATCCCACTACAGTGTAAACAACATGAGGTCAATGATTGTTGTTTATTTTACTATATCTCCAGTGACTAGAGAAGTATGTAGTACATAATAGGCACTGGCTTGATATTTGCTCAGTAAAGGAATGGAAGAACAGCTGCAGAGACTTTACACAAAAGATTTGCTTAAGGTAAATTCATTGTCCTTTTTCTACTTAATAAAATAATGATATGTTTATATTTCCTACAATTTTCATGGAAACCACTGATGACTAAACTATGGTAGTCAAAGGCCTCACTTTGAATTCTGGCTTCACTGTAGTAGTGTGACCTCTGTGAGCCTCGGTTTTCACAAAAATAAAATACAGAATGATAATGTCTGCTTTTCCTAACTCACAGACTTGCTAAATAAAAACAGTATATTTGTAAAAGCATTTTGAAAACTATAAAGCACTTTTTATATGTAAGTCTTTATTTCCTGTGAAATCTTCTTCCCTAAGGAAGATGTCTTGCACTTCAGGTAAGGTAATAACATATTACTCAAGCAAGACAAGTCATCTTAACAAATTGGATGCCTTGTTAATTTTATAGGCCAGAAATAAAGGAGGTGACAGGGTCCTTAGAATATTGTTTCACGATGAATTCCAAGCAGCAATTATCAAGGCCTATGCGAAGTTTGCTTGATCTACTAGACTTGGTGAAAACCCTAGTGATTCATTTAGCAGAAATGACTAGACAGTTGTCAGTGAGGTTTGATACTCAGCCCACAAATATTTATTGACTGTCTATTAGCTCTATACTAGATGCTATAAGAGGAAAAATGAATTGCATAATATTGAAAGCCCTTTGGACACAAGTTTAATCTAGTAAAATATAGAATCCTAGCATATATCCAGCCAATGTGTTTTATAGCTCTGGTAGCTATAACTGTAAGCTCAACATTTCTAGCACCTGCCCACTTCCCTAGTCTCAGGGGCTGACTATCCTATCACATATTTTTACGTGTTAGCAACTCTCAACCCTTGTGGCTGCCTGAAAACATCATGAAAATTCCATGTCTTTTGTCAGGGTGTTTCCTCTGGCTCAACAGCCTTCTCCATTTTCTCCATCTTTCTTTTTCTTTCCAATCTTTTTTCTCTACCCTCCTTCTTCTGCTAAAACACGTAATCCTCCTTAAAGACTTAGCTTAGCCATAACTTTGCCAGTTCATTCAGATTGCCTTACCCCATCAATCTTGTTGAGTTAGAGTTTGCCCCAACCCTTAGAATTAAATCCAAGTTGCACTTACATTGAAATGTAAAGACTTTCTCTAGAATGTATAATCTGATCCTGGCATCCTGCTAGGCCTTAATTTCCACCATACTCTTCTGCAAATATTGCTCTTCTTTATAAAGTTTTTCACATTCTTCCAACATGCCAAACTTAGGTGTTAGGATTTTTGCATTTGCTGTTTTCTTTCAATATCTGTTTATTAATTCAAATGTTATTTTTTTCAATTGTTTATGGAATGGTTGATTGTATATTTGTGCCCCCAATATCTAACAAGGCTAAAGAAGTGTTTGTTGAGCTGAAATGAAAGGATACTATAATCTCTGAGAACCACTGTCAAAATAAAAGAAACCATGGCCATTCTTCCTACAAATATTATCTACACAGTAGCATCTTCTCTACAATGTCAAGGTCAGTTCTGAATTTATGGGATTTTGCTAATAACTCACAAGATCTCAGAACTTCTATCTTTTGGTTTTACATATTAGTCCAACCTCTTCATTTTATGAGAAAACTGTGATTCCAATTATAGAATCTGGGGTCCACGGCGTCTTCAAGATTTTCAAAGCAGAAGCTTGGATTCTGAGCAATGTTGTTTAGATGTATGGCTCCTCCAAATCCCTTGCCCAGATTTGATCCCTAGTGTTAGAGGTGGAGCTTGATCAGAGGTGTTTGAGACATGGGAGTGGATCTATCATGAACGACCTCCCCCAAGTAATGAATAAGTTTGTGCTTTTTAGTTCACATGAGAGCCTGGTACCACCTCTTCTGTCTCTTGTGCTCTCACCCTGTGACACACCTGTTCCTCCTTCACCTTCTGTCTTGTTTGGAGGCTCCCTGATGCCCTCACCAAAAGCACATACTGGTGTGATGTTTCTTGTACAGTCTGCAGAAACATGAGCCAAATAAACCTCTTTTCTTATAAATTACCGAACTTGAGGCCTTTCCTTTATAGCAATGCAAAACATACTAATACACTGAGTTAAAAAGGTGTATGTGTGCATGCTGATCAGAGCAGGGAAGTGGAAATCACAGATGAGGGTCAGGACTTACTGTGGAGAGTGCATGCCTAAATGCCAACCTCCCAGCTCTCTCTGAATCTCTGTTCCTTGTATCCATCTACATTCTGCAATCCCTCAGTAATGACATGTACGAAAAGGAGGTGTGATCTCAAGACTTGACCAAAGGAGACAGGTAGTAACACTTTTTTATGGCAATATTTTAGTGCTCAGACTTAGTCCCTGACAGTTTGGGACCATGTCACATAGGAGAGTTGAAGACATCAATTTAATGTGGGTAGTTGAGTTTGAATTTTCACAACCTTAGAATCTTGGTACCATCTGTTGGCTTGGTATCATTGTGAATGGCAACCCCAGTGTAGAAATAAAGGCAAAAAGGGAGCTTCCCAGAATTCTAAGTATTCAGTGATTATCAATTTGCTTGTACGTAGAGGCCAGGCAACACTCCACGGTTAAACTTCTGTCAATAAAGGCTCTGAAAATTAAAGTTGAAACCAGGGACTCATGGCTTCAGGAAGAATCTTTTAACAGTCAGTTGAAAACAATGCCCTATATCTAGCAACTGTAGTGGTCTTAATACAATTTTAATCACTCTGCAACAATCAAAGAATTATAGATTTTTCAGAATCATTTGGTTTAATAGCCTATGTTAACAGCAATTTGTTCAAAAGTGTGACAAAGACATGATCTATTCTATTGGCCAGAAGCAATTTGGATTCAAACCCAAAATTAGTTTCTATATTTTTCAAATTCTAATGAACACACTTTTAATTATAAATGAAGAGGAAGCTCTGAACAGCTGGGCAGAAGCATTGAAGTTCTTGGTTTTCTTTTGAGTCTTGCTAACTAAATAATGTAATTACACTGCTGCATTTTTTTCTCCCTACATTGCCCCCAAATCTGGCTTGAGTCAATATATTGCATTGCTTAAAAATATTGTGAAAACCTTCAAAAATCACATTATAAAGTGTTACCAATATTGATGTTTAGTTTCTACCCTACATTTGACGTATTATTATAATCCCTTAATTGTGTTCCCTGAAAAAGGTGTATTTCAGGCCAAGCGCAGTGGCTCATACCTATAATCCCAGCACTTTGGGAGGCCAAGGTGGAAGGATCACCTGAGGCTAAGAGTTCAAGATTAGCTTGGGCAACACAGCAGACTTCAACTCTATGAAAAAAAAACAAAAACCATTAAAAAAAGGCGCATGTCTTAGTAATGACTACTGTACTTACAACATGCCATTATCTGAAAAGTGCAACCAAGGAGAACATCAAAAAATAGAAGCAGCACACATACTGCATAATCACCTCATATGTGGAATGTGAAACAGTCTCACTCATAGAAACAGTGAACAGAACGATTATCAGGGTCTGCGCAGGAGAGGGGAGATGTTGGTCAGAGGATAGAAAAGGTTTAGGTGGACAGGAAGATACATTTTTGAGATCTGTCACACTGCATGGTGACCATACTTAATGTAATGTATATTTCAAAGTTACAGAGAGAGTAGATTTTAAATGTCTGAACCACAAAAGAAATTAGTATGTGAAGTGGTAGATGTGTTCATTAGCTTGATGTAATCTTCCCACAATGTAACATATATCAGAACATCAAAAAAAAAAAAAATCAAATCAGTAGACTGGGCTAGAGCAGAGAGTTAGAAAGTCCACTATCTCTACATGACTTGGGTTGGTGGAGTCTGCAAGGGAAGTGTGCAGGAGACTTTGGCAAATTGGTTTACAAGCTCTAATTTGGAGAGCAACAACTTACTTCCAAATGGTGCTCCAACCACAGGGTAGTCAAAAAGAGCCAGAAAAAGATGTGTATACATCTGGCTCATCTTGTGTATCACATTGTATACAATGCGAAATCCGATTGTTTTTAATAGACGTTACTTTGAGAGCAGCTTTCGATCCACACTAAAATTGGGCAGAAGGCACAGCAATTTCCATCTACTCCATACCCTCACACTTGCAGAGCCTTCCCACTGTTGGCATCCCCTACCAGAATCTCATCATTTTTAAAGTTTACAATTAATACAAACTAAAAAGTAATTTTTACGAGCCCAACAAAACGTATTTTTGACTGACTCTTTGTGGCCTTTAGGTGAAAGTGAAGAGTGCACTTAAAAGTTTTCCAGGAAGAATGTCATGAAGGAAATATCGGATCTTGCCACCTTTCAGGGGTTGTAATCTTAATGTCAGCAGACACAGATATACTGAAAAAAAGGAGTGTTTACATTTCCACCGAGGGAAATCGGGACATCTGCACAGGTTGCTCCTTCGTCTGATCCTTCCCATCACAGTCTGTCTCTGCTGGGTCTGCTGTACTTGTCTGAGGTACAGGGTCTCTTACTGGGATAGGAGAACCATGGGATCCTGGAGGACTTGCCTAGCCTGGCCTTAAACTTTCCATGTACTGAGTCTTTTCTTTTTATTCAGGAAATAAGAGGACTGCCATGGCCATTTCCCTCTGACGATTTTTGACAAGTTGAAATCCTCAAGATAGGATCATGATGTCAGTAGGGGATGAATCATGAACAAATAAGGTACTTTGCGAAACCTGGGTTATTTTCCATTTTCATAAACAAAATGGAAGCTGTCATGTTCTGCACTCAGCAATTGTTTAACCATTAACATCACGTTTCATGCAAATTGCCTGTGATCATGTGTGGAGTTGAATTAATTAATTATATATGAAGAGGAAGCTCTGCACCGTCGGGCACAACTTTGAAGTTCTTTTTTGTATCCAGCTTGCTAAATAACATAATTTGGCTGATACCATTTTCCTCCTTACCCAGATTGCCCTTTAACCTTCATATCCTACTAGTCTGGCCCGATAAACTATGTCGATTCTCTCAAGTTCAGGCTGACAGTGGATTTTGAGATCATCAACTGGTGACACTGAAGTTCACAACATATGTCTTTTGTTAGCCTGAAAATTCTTCAGCCACTAAATGTTTTCTAAATAAACACATATGTACTTTTAGGGAGTGCCATTCATGTGTTTATCTTGGGCAAACACACATACTGCACCCAGTCTTAACCCAATTCTTTCATTATTGTCGTCACCAGATTCTCCAGAAGAAGTTGTCTTTAATATTCACTGTCTCTAAAATCACCTCCAAACCTCGAATGAATTTTTTTCCTCGGGCTACATTTCCATGTTGAATGTTTTATAACACTGCGAGTGAAACGGTTTTGCACACTGCCAGAAACCTACATTACTTGTGGCAAAGTGGTGATTTGTTATACTGAATGACATTTAGTTAAAGATACCAAAAAAAAAAAAAAAAAGAAAGAAAGAAAAAAAAGTGAGGTAGAAAGGAAAAAGAAAGAGAACAGAAAAACCACGGCTCTCACAGTGAGGCTTTGTGTCTGATCTGAATAACTTCCATCCCTGCTGAGGCCTCTTATCTTAATGACTTTGCTAAAGAAGTTGTCTTGTCAAATCTATTTAAAAGCTTTTGCCTTATATGAATAATTTACCAACAGAGGCAATTTGGGAACATTCTGATGAGATTAAAAAAAAATAGCTTAGTGATAAGAAGCAAGCTTGAAAGAGCTGAATATAAGAATAGAAAAGTGTCCTAGGCTCCTGAGGGACCGGCCCTCAAAAGGTCATTAGATCTGTTCTGGTTTAGGGAGGGCTCAGACTCCTGGCTTGAACATAGCACATTTAAACAAACATATTCAAGGAAGGAAGTCCATTATGTTCCCATAGTAATTTAATCTGTTTTTTAAGAACGTAACTATTAGGAACATTTTATATATATTTTCGTAATTCTGTTTTGATCACGCTACACTTAGGGGAGATCGTGTACAGACATTATCCACACGTCTGCCATATGCCTTTACCGACTATGGAGCCGTCCATACTTGCAACCCATGGCCTTCATGGGTCAGTGATCTTACATGCTTGCTGAGGCAATGAGCTGATTTTTTTCTGGTCATATGTGTGTATTGCTGTACTCAGAGAAAATAATTTCCAGGACCCCGGAAACACACACTGAAAAGAACCCTAGTCGGACCCTCCTCGGAAACTTCCTGTCTGGGGATATTTCTGAACTTCTGTTCACTTGAAAGCTGAGTATATTTTAATCCGGAAATGCCCATAGGGGAAGAAAAGAGTACATGAAAATCTACAAAGTGGCAGCTACTCAGAAAGTGTGTTATTTAAAGATATGAGAATAGAGAAGTAAGAAAACTTACTACTCAAGAAACGGAATGATGGAAGGGACCCTGATGTACATTGTTAAAAATCGCTCCCTCTGTCTACAGGCCTCACCAACTTCTGCTCACGGGTGCAAAAGTAGGTAGCAGGGAAATCCAGCTGATTTACAAGACTTTCATGGGCCTGGATGCTGGGAGGTGAGCCACAAAAGCCTCACCCAAGCTTATCTTAATGTAGGAAAGATACAGGGCAGAATAACTTAAGTAGGTAAGTGGCAAGAAAAGGTTTCTGTTTACTGTTGGCTTTTTCAAGGTTTCAACTCGAATCTTGTCCAAAACAAACATTTCATCACATGCATTAAGCTCTGGGATTAGGATCTGACTGAGAGTTAAAGGTAAGTAGAAAATGTGTCAAGTGAAAATGTGGCCATGGGGGCTGAGGAAGAGAGTTAGCCTGAGGAAAATGTGGTAAAAGTAATTGTGCAATGTCATCTCTGACAGGCCCAGACCCCAGCAAAGCCTGGGCTCTGCAATGGGAGCTGCACAACTCTCCTGAGGATGCTCCCTAGGAGGAGTTTCTTCCCTGGGTACCAGGCCGACGGCAAAGTTGGTACACCATTACCAATATGCCAAGTTGGGGTATTGGGGACCAGAGACAGAGCAAGGGATAGGACAAAATCAGCTCTGGGCAGAGCTGGGTAGACCAAACGGTCTGTGCCACTGGCACTGGTGCCTCTCGGCTGGCACAGGGAAGGGACTGTCTGACCTTCCACACTGCACAAGCCACAGAACCCCCAACAGGGTGTGCTGTGACGGAAGAAGGAGTGTGGGCCTGCAGGTTCAAGATTTGTATCTTCCATTCTTAGTTCCCAAGCCTCCAGGACTCTTTGGGTCACATTAGAAATGCTATAGTGCACAATGCAAGGGCACATGTTGGATCTATTAGTATAGAGTATAAATGTCTTAACACAATCATTAAGTAAATGAGATGAGGTATATATTACCAGAGTGATGTAAGCGTTCCTAATTCTATATGAAATCAGCACATTGTACCCCATAAATGCATTAATGTAAAAAAAAAAAAAGAAAGAAAGAAAGAAATATAAGTCTGGAGCCCTCTTTAGAACTCAGGAGCTTGGAGTTGGGGTAGTGACGTGATTCCATTTGTATCTGTTAGACTCTGTCATAATTTAGAGTTCTTTGAAACTCCAATAAATTTTTTGTGTTTTTTTTGTTGTTGTTGTTGTTGTTGTTGTTATTGTTTCTTTGTTTGTTTTTTTGAGACAGGGTCTCACTCTCACTGTGTTGCCCCAGACTAGTATGTCTTGCCATCAGCCTAGCTCACAGCAACCTGAAACTCCTGGGTTCAAGCAGTACTCCTACCTTAGCCTCCCAAGTAGCTGGGACTTCAGGCACTTGTCATGACACCTGACTAATTTTCTTATTTTTAGTAGAGACAGGGTCTCCCTCTTGCTCAAGCTGGTCTCGAACTCCTGAGCTCAAGCAATCCTCCCGCCTTGGTTTTCCAGAGTGCTAGTATTATAGGTATGTTTATTATACACCTGACCCAATAAATTACTCTTATTTGATGATATTTGTTGAATGCTTTTATAGGTACTGGGGGAAGAAGATAAGATACAATCCTTGACCTAATAGGATTCAATAGAGGGCCTATGATTTTTATTCCCATGAAAAAGTAAATGCTCACTTTTTAGTTCTTTGGATTCTCACTTTAGCTCACTTTTTATATTCTTTGGATTTTTTTTTTTTATTACTTTTCATTACTTCCAACCTATCCAATCAGCCAACCATCCCAGTTAGGGTTGGCAGATTTAGCAAATAAAAATAAAAGGCTTAAATTTTTAAGCCCACTTAAATTTGAATTTCAAATAAACAATGAATAACTTTTTTTTAGTATAATTGTGACCCAAATGTGGCATGTTTCAAATATAAATATGTTTTGTTGCATTAGGAAATAATATGCTTTTTCTTTTCAAATATACCTATTGGTTGCCAGATTTAATGAAAATGCAGGATCCCTGTTAAATTTGAATTTCAGATAAACAATGGATAAAATTTTAGTTATCATATTATACATATTTACAACTGAAAAGTTATTTGTTATTTATCTGAAATTCAAATTTAGCAGGGCATCTTATATTTAATCTGGCAAGACAAATCCCAATGCTTAGAGTAGATTCTTTTATCTTTTCATCCAGGTAAACTTTTTCAGTACTTACAAGGTGTTATAGACCGAATGTTTGTGTCTGCTCGGGATTTATATATTGAATCCCCAATGAATGATGTGATGGTTTTGGAGATGAGGCTTTTAGGACTTACTAAGGGTAGAATACATCATAGGAGTGGGGTCCTCATGACTGGACTAGTGTGCATCTGAGACACAAGATAGCTAGTGCTCTCCCCCAACCCCTGCTGACACAAAGAAGAGTCATGTGAGCCCACAGCCAGAAGGTGGCTGCCTGCAACCCAAGGGGAGAGCCCTCACCAGATAGAGACACTGCTGGTGCTTTGATTCTGGACTGCTAGCTTCAAGAACGTCATCTTTGGTATTAACGTCATCTATGATAATTGTATATGTGCCATCTTGTTTCTTATTTTCAAAAATCTTTGTGCTGTACATTTAAGATGATTATGTTAAAGATGTGTGTCAGTGACTTGGAAAAATGATTTACTCCTACGTACTATACTAATATTCACTACTTTCATTCATTAAATGGTCAAGTACTGATACCATTTAAAAAAAAAGGAGTTCAGGTTATGGAATCAGACTACGATTCCATAGTAGTCTGGCTGTGATGCTTGCTAAATATATGATCTTGTGCAAGTTACTTATCTTCAGTATTTTGTTATGGCAGCCCAAGTTAAGGCACAAGGCTTGGTGTTAAATGTTGTAAAAGGATTCAAAGTGAATATGACAGGATTTCTGCCCTCAAGGGCTTCTCTTTCTAAAGAAAATAGATGCATACACAACTATGCTTGGTCTGCCCTGCTGCCCAAACCTCTCCTACATCTGTTCCCCCTTGTTCTAGTCATTGAGTTCTGCCCCAGATGAATCACATGCATTTCTTCTGAATGGTAGTAATACCCAGACACAGTGCCTTTTCTCCAGATTCCCCATGGTCCAATTTAGCCTCAACGCTGCCCACCGAAGTATTTTCTAAAATAAGGATCTGACAAACTCTTCCCCAGAGTAAAATCTATTATTGTTTCCTTATTTTCTACAAAACAAAGTACAAACCCCAGAGCATCCCGGAGTTCTGTTCTTTAGCCTTTTTGACCCCTCCTGCCCACCTGCTGCCAGTCTTCCTGCTCTATGGACCCTACACTCAAGCAACGTCAGCTTTTGTGGGTCAGTTGGAGTCCTAACCCCCAAGACCTCTGATTGTGACCTTGTTTGAAAATAGGTCTTCACAAGTTAAAGTGAGATCTGGTATAGTGGGCCTCAATCCAATATTATGCATGTGGATGAAAAGGGGGAGTTTGGACCCAGAGGCAGACATGCACAGTGGGAAGACGATGTGAGGAGACAGAGCCAACACCACAGAAAGACATCAAATCGGAGTGAATTGTCCGATTCATCAAGGAATGCCAAATATGGCTGCAAACCACAAGTAACTGACAGGAAGTAAGGAAAGATTCTTCTACGGCAGTGTTTTCAACCTTTTAAATCTCATAGCACACTTGAACCTATAGTTGAACTTCTGTGGCCCACTTAAATTGTGTTGATTGTTAAAAAAAGAGTAAGAAAAGAATATACTTACTTCTAGTAAAAAAAAGTAAAAGAAAGTAAAAAATGAAAAAAAAAGAGTAAAAAAATATATACTTACTATGCTTTAAACTTCTTTAAAAAACAATTTAATTAATGGCCTTTAAAAATTTTTGTGGCACACCTAAGATCCTCTCACAGCACACCAGTGTGCCGAGACACACCGATTGACCCTCCCTGCTGACACCTTAATTTTGTACTTGTAACTTCCAGAACTCTTTACTGAGACAGTAAATTCCTGTTGTTCTAAGTCATCCAGGGTGTGGTACTTTGAAACCACACCCCCTTACTTGTTCTTTTCCTTAATGTGTCATGCCATTTCCCATCATCTGATTTTGCTCATGCTATTTTCTTGATCTACAATGTTCTAGCCTTGCCCCTGCCTTCCATTGACTTTTACTCCAAGGCCTAGTAGAAATGTTGGAAAACTTTTCCTGACCACATACCATCAGGCAGGATAGGTTGGTCCTTCATGTGAGATCACATAGAAATTTTATATCTTTAACACCCTCATGTGCTGTTGTTTTTAGTCACTTAACATTTAATGAACATTGCAAGTATTTGTTGGGCATGTAAAGTGGTAGCACAGTGGTAAGAACTTGAATACTCTCATTTGACTTTCACACAAATTCTGTGTGAAGTAGGTTTTATTAGTAGTTCTATCTACAGAGGGTGAAACTTAATGCTAGGAGAGTTAAGTAATTTGTACAAGATCATATATTTACCAAGCATCACAGCCAGAATTTAAATTCATGCAGTCTGATTCCATAACCCGAACTCCTTTTTTTTTTTTTTTTTAATGGTATCAGTGGTTGACCATTTAATGAATGAAAGTAGTGAATATTAGTATAGCACGTAGGAGTAAATCATTTTTCCAAGTTATTGACACACATCTTTAATATAATCATTTTAAAAATACAGCACAAAGATTTACTGAAAGTAAGGATAAGATGACACATTTATAATTATCATAGGTAACATTAAAATTATTACAAAATCAATTATTTGGGTAGTAAGAAACATATGTGCATGAACACAACAAATGCTAACTAACTTTGTTAGCAAGATGAATCAGTGGATTCTTAACCACTCTGCACACTGCCTTCCATTTCTGTGTCTTTCTCCCTCTTCAGAGATTAGATTCTGTGCTTTCCACTTTGTACTTAGCACCCCACCTATAGCAGCTCTTGGACAGTGTTTGGGGAATACATGGCATTAGTCGCACTAGCTCTAACGTGAGCAGTATGTCTTAGGTGAAAAGAAGAGAACGAACGGCCAAGGAGAGAGATCAAGTTCACTAGCGGACTGACAAAGGTTTTTAGTTAATATATAGTTGCCATATTCATCACATATTCACTCTTCATATAGTGAAGAACACCATTAAGTTGTCACCAAGATCAATATCACATTTCTTCAACATTTACTACATTTTTTCCAATGTTGATTTTTGATTCATTCCAATACCTTTTCCAATATCTCTACCAACCTAAATTGAAAAACCACTAGAAAAGTTAGTATTTCTTTACAAAGCATAAAGATGGTTCAGACTTAGAATCTGAGAATTTTTCACAAAACAAATAATTACTGTAGGATTCCTAAGAGCAAGGTGGCATCCTAGAAGTAGTGATTAAGAATGTATTTGATGGAATAAGCAAATACCTCCAATGAAGATCAGATTGTTTTTCCCTAAGGGCATTAAGATTTATAAATATTTATTTTGATCTGTTTGAGATCAGAGTGATGTTCACTTTTTTTTTTTAATGTTCCCACAAGACATGTCACCATATTGTTAAAATCCATGGTCATCTGATGGAAGAGAGTAATGTACTTTATGAAATACTCCAAAATGTTAGATCTTAAAATATGTTATTGGGGGGAAAAGTGTAGTCAAGTGTAGGAAATACTATAAAAACAAAATCAATCAGTTTTGTTTGTTCTATCTTCATGGCATCTCTGAGCCTTACTTTGCTTATAGTCATATTGTGTCCCAAAGATGAGAAATTGTAGCATTTGGCGTAGTTTTGACAACAGAATTTTTTATCTCTACCTTCTCAACAAGAGATGATTCAAGGAAAATAGTTTTAGAAACTGCTGGTTTAGTATTACTTTGTTAGAGATTAGAGAGAAACTTGCCCCTATTGCTTTTATAACAGTTTGTTTTGAGTAATATTTATCTTGGATTCATCTTCATTTAGTTAATAAGTTTATCAATAATTTAAGACTTCTCTGCCACATCATTATTCATAAATACTGTACGGAAGGAATACATTTTAGTATATATTTTCTTCATTGAGGAAATTATAACTAAACATGGAGACTTTTGCCTATGATTGCATTTTAATCTTGGAATTTAGACTAAGAAATGTCTTTGTCCATCATATTTCATCATTGTACTATACATAGAATAATGAGTAAATAAATTAAACCAATAGCATATTTGCTATATGTTGCAAACTTAGGTATTTGTAAAATACAGATGTACCAGTGCCATTAAAAAGTAACTGAATTCAGCCTTTATTAAGTAAAATAAAAAACACTGAAACCCTGAGGGGGAGTAAAGAGTTGAAATCAACAGCATCACCACTGAGGCAAGTCAAAGGAGGCTGTAGAACTGAACAGAATATGAAGTATATGATAAGATTTCTAGCTAGCATCCTTATCAGTAATAAGTAGCAAAATTAAGGCTTTACTAATAGATTTGAAAAATTTTCCAATTGAGAACTGTTGCTATCCCTAACAGTGGCCCTAGAATATTCTGAGAGCAGGTGCTGAGACAGCCACTCCTGGACCTAGGGCCTTCATTCTTACCCAGGTTGGTGTATTTTGTTATAAATAACAATAACCTGAAATTGGAGGAATACAAAAAAATCAAGGGTAAGACTATTTTTTACATATTTCACCAGCAGAGATTCATATACAAGGGATGGATGATATTCAACTATAATCATCGATGAACCTACACACTCATAAATTTTCCAGCCTCCATGCTCTTTCTTTCTCCTTTCTTGGCTTTCCTCTCTTTCTCTCCCTCTCTCTTTTCCATTTAGTCCATGCCAGGCCATAGCTATCTAGAAATATTGAATAAATATTTGTAGTGGGAAACTAAGGCATAGAAAAGGAGAACACGTTAGTGGTTTGTTGTGAGAATTGGCAGACATTTCTTTTTACTACTGTGTAAGCTCTCAGTAGAGAACTAAGGACCTTTACAAATTGATCAGAAGTTATTAATGTATCTGTGACCAATAATCCAGGTTGACTGTCCCAATGCTATTTAAAAAATTCATTCTCAGAAGAAATTTTTAAGGAGAAACAAAGTGATGTTTATTAAATACCTATCGTAGCTGCTTTATGCATAGGCTATTTTATAGTAATAATCTTCACAGTAACACTCTGAGATAGACATTATCTCTACTTTATAGATCAGGGTATTAACACTCAATCAAATTTGTACAGAGCACATTTGAAATAGGATCTTTTGATGTACACCTGATATATTTGGATACTTATTCCCTTATTCCAGTCTTTCCTCATGCTTTGCTCTCCTCTCTCTCTCTCTTTTTGGTTCTTTGAGACAGAATCTCACTCGGTCACCCTCGGTAGGGTGTCATCATGTCATAGCTCACAGCAACCTCAAACTCTTAGGCCCAAATGATCCTCTTGCCTCAGCCTCCTGAGTAGCTGACCACAGGTGCCCACCACTGTACCCAACTAGTTTTTCTCACTCTTGCTCAGGCTGGTCTCAAACTCCTAAGCTCAAGCATTCCTCCTGCTTTGGCCTCCCAGCGTGCTAAGATTACAGGTGTGAGCCACTGCACCAAGTCTAAGCAGCTGGCTTTTAAGTAGGTGAAATGGGTACATAAATGAGTGGGTGCAAAAGCAGAGTGGTAAATATTAAAATACGAGTAAGAAGAAACAATTCGTCCATTGGGAGGCAGAAAAGATTTGACATAGCAGGTAATACATCTACTTAAACTCAGAAAGCAGCTTTACCCACAGTCTTGGCAAAACTGGGACCAAATCTGAGTCTCCTAATTCTTGGTCTAACATGTGTTTTAAAAAATGAATCATGTCACCCTGTTGTGATGAGCCCAAATGAAGTTATACAAAAGTTTACACGGAAGAATGGAATTGAAATGACAAATAATTTTGAGAAACGAGAAACCTGCACACCAAGGTGTAAAATATCAGCATAGGAATATTCACTGGGATACCCAAAGCGGCAGGAAATTGGGTTAAACATGAGAGAAGGAGTTCTCTGAAGAAGTCATCTTCCAAAATTAATCTGTGCCTGAGAACCTGCATATAGTAAGATTAGGAAGGGACAAATTGGAGAATGTGCCCTAGAAAACTGCTCCAAAGACACAGCACCAAATTCTTCTGGGGGCCATCTTTTCTGTAGCTGTGGTGGTTTGGGGATTTCTGGGTGAGTAGTTTATAAAGGATACATTTCACTGATGCTTTGTAGAAATTTCCTAAATGGACGAAGGAGTGTTTTAGTAAATCTGTACTGAGGGCCTACTTTGCGGCAATCAGTGCACTAGAGACAGTTCTTTAACTATTTCCTCAATTATTTATTCATACACTTCTCCTTCAGAAAAGAAAAGAACTGCTAACAAAGATAAATAAAACATCAGCTGCCATCGGTTACAAGGTTGCTTTTGCCATCCTTTTAATTCTGTTCTAGTGTACAGACCCTGTAACTGTCCTATCATTTTGGTTATGAAAATTTAGTCCAGTTCAGTTATAACCCCAGTCTCCACATTTCGACTCAGATGTCCAGTTTAAGTCTCCAGTCTCTAATTTAAAGGCTCTTGGACAGGGTAACTATCGAGCTGCAGAGGTTCAGAGAGGAGAAAGGGTGGGATGGCTCTGCCACGTCCTATCCCCCTTCTCTTTCATTTCTGGTCCAAACTCCTGCTGCATAACGGACTGGGAGACTGGATGGGGGAGGCAAAGATTACTTTCCACAACTGGAGATTTCAAAGGCCCATGGTGGGAAGGGCCCCCGACTTCCGACCCTCTAGTTATACTTGATTCTCTTTGCCGCTGGTGTGCCCTGCAGACGCAGAGTGTTCCTGAGGAGAGGAATGTAGACAGCCTGGGGCAGGGCTCAGCTCCAGACAGTCCCACTGTTGTCCAGGGCCCCTCAGAGAGCCACAGCTCCATCCATGGTCCTCTGGCTTCACCAGCTTCTGGGGCAACCCTGCTGCTCCTGCCCTTTCTCTCCCCCATGTCCCCTCAAGTGGAGCCACAACAGCCACTGAGATTTCCTTCTGTGTTTGTCAAGGGTAATTCACAGGCATCGTGTCTCAAATATCCCTGTGGGATTTTAATTTTTAATGGTGACTGAGTGATGATACGGACTGGTCAATGGCCACTAAGAGATGAATTTCTTACTCATATTCCTGAGAGAAGGGGCATGTCCCTCCATGCAGGGCCACATGGAGAATGCTCCAATCAGGAGGCAGAAGCAAGAACCAGGGGACACCTGGTCAAAGGCCATTATCGGGGCTTCCAGAGGAAAGTCAGGCAGGGCAGGGTAAGCAGCTTAGCACTGTCTGGTTTGAAAACGGTTAGTGGGATTGGGGGTACAAAGGTAGGCTCTAGTCACCTGGTACTTGCCCCTGGGCTGATTTGGGATAAGGAGAATATTGGCTTGGTGTCTGAGAGTTACACGCATATAAAATAAGTGGTTGGGGGGAAAGGGCTCAGATTGGTTAGTTTGCATAGGCAAAGAGCACTTCCAGCTAAGCCCCTTGCCGTCTCTGAGAATTGGCCAGCCCCAGCTAGCCTTACAGTATCTCTTTGGCCAGCAAGATTTTTAAGCTATCAAAACATCAATCATAAGATACAGAAAATTGAAAACATGATTAATACGAACCCATCCTTTAGTTCCTCCACACACTTCCAGCTAGCCCTTATCTACACTTCAGAAGTTAGTGTTGGATTCTTTTTAGAACTTCTCAGCATTGCCCTTGGAGGAGGCAACACTGGACAGAGTGGGTTACTTGCAGGTTCTTGGTCCTAGGTGGATTCCAGCCAGGGACTACAGAGGCCACCTCCCCTTTTTTGAAATCACTTTAAATCTTTCTGAACGTGAGCAGCGCCTGTGGCTCAGTGAGTAGGGCTCCCGCCCCATATACTGAGGGTGGCAGGTTCAAACCCGGTTTCAACCAAACTGCAACTAAAAAATAGCCGGGCGTTGTGGCAGGCCCAGCTACTCGGGAGGCTGAGGGAAGAATCGCCTAAGCCCAGGAGTTGGCGGTTGCTGTGAGCTGTGTGACGCCATGGCACTCTACTGAGGGCGACAAAGTGAGACTCTGTCTCTACAAAAATAATAATAATAATACTAATAAATAAATCTTTCTGAATGATTGAACCCCATATTTCTACCCCTCACCCTTCAGGAGGAACAAGGGGTAAAATCATTACCCAATATTTTGCTCTAAATCGTGCAGTCCTCCCTCCATTTCAGATGCTGAAAAACCTAACCCACACTGTGACTATATTTGGAGACAGGGCCTGGAAGGAGAACCAGTTTAAATAAGCTCATAAGGGTGGTGCCCAGATGTGATGAAATTCGTTCCCTTGTAAAAAGAGATGCAAGAAAGCTCTATTTCTCTCTCTCTGTCTCTCCACAGATGAAAGGACACGTAAGGACATAATTAGAAGGTCGCCCCCTACTACTTTGCTAGCACCTTGATCTTGAACTTCCTTAGAATCCTGGGATCTTCTACATCCCTAGAATCTAGAACTGACAGAAGTTCTGTTTTGAAGCCACTCAGTCTGTGGTACTTTGTTCCAGCAGCTCTAACTGACTAATACACCTAGGAACCCCTAATTCCCACAGATTAATGGTGACGACTGCACCTTCTTCTTCTCTGTCATTCTCTTCTGTCCTCTGTGCATGCAGATTCAGGATAATGGTGATGACAGGGATGGTGGTGGTGTTATTATCATGAATAGGGGAACATCGTCATAAGCTCCGGGCAAGTTCGCTGCAGCTGATAGCAGTTAACACAGTAACTCCTTGGAAAACATAAGTTAATCACACAGGATTGGCTTACACATAATTCTAACTTGCCCAATAAGCCAGCCTGTTTCTTACTTAAACACCATTTGAAGACATGGCAGCTCAATTGAACTCACAGCTTCGTTTTTTCCTTTTTTAATTCCTCTATCTGGTGGCCCATTTCTTCTATATGCAGACACTGCCTGGAAGCCACAATTGCTGTGGAGCAGTAACAAGGGGTCCTCCACAGGCCACAGATTCTCCAGTCAAGAACAGGTGCAGTCACACCCCCTCCACAAACAAAGATATTCTGTTTGAATGGGCACAACGTGGAAGAATGGGATGTATTAATAGCTAAATAGTGTCTTTATTAACAGTAGAACAGCTGGCAGTTCTATATGACAGCCTCATTCCAATCCATTTTATCCAATTGCAGAACTATAAGCATGCTCCACCAGGGAACTGAGGGGACCACACGCAAGCAATCAGCCATTCAACAGCACTCTAATTGCTGCACAGTGGGAAGTGTGTTCTCCTCCGCCACTGTTATTCTGTTAGTTGGAATTGTTGGTGCACTAGCCTATCTAGAATCCAGCACTGCTGATGCAGATAAGCTGCTCCAAGCAACTTGCTTTGTTTTACAAGGCCTTGTGATCATTCCTCCATGGGGGCGCTCCCTGGCCTGGCTCATCATAAATCCCTGATGCTGGGTGCCAGGAGGGAAGCGGAGGCAGGGAGTCTCGGCATCTCTGTCATCTCCTAGCAAAGTGGTTACCCTGAAGAGGGGAAAATAAACTCCCAACTCATAAAGATCCTGTTAGACCCTGCTTGAGAACCTTTCTTCAGGGCATCCTACTGAGCCGAAGAATAGATTCAGCGAGTCAGCACAGATGTATAAATGCCTGCGACTGTACTCCAAGTCTCTGAGCAGTGGGGAGGCTGGATACTGGGAGAAGTCCATGTCAAGGTATAATCAGTTACATAGGTAAGAGCGAGCAAAGAAGGGAAGGGATTAGAAGGTGGGTAAAAGCACAGCCAAGGAAGCAGATTAAAAACAAAACATAGCATACCTGGGCAGACCAACCCAAAAATGATTTCTTCAGTCTATTTATCAGAGAAAGGGCTGGCTCGACATAATTAAAATCATTTTCAATGTCAAATAAAGGAGGCTGGATTACGTTCATATTCTTTTCAACTACTGTTTAATTTTCTTTGTGTATTTATTTGCAGTTTATCCAGTCTAAGAAAATACTGTTTGCAGAGCACTGTATCTCTGCCTTTTTACAGGGTAATTCGTGTTTGGTGAGTTTTCCAAGTATCCTTTAGGGAGAATATTAAAAAGCTCTTGGCTGTATTTAGCCCAGATAAATATAGGCAGATATGAAATTATAAAATCTTCCCGAGATGCAGAGCTTTCTTTGTTCTCTCTGATCGTGCAGGGATTAAATGATTCAGAGGAATAAGAGTTATTGTTGAGGATTCACCAATCAGGCTACTGAGCCTTCTCTGGCTCACCCATTGTGGGGACTTCTTGTTTTGTCTGTGTCTTGTTAGCATGTAGTTCCAGGTAATAGAATTAAAGGGTGCTCTCATTTATCTACCTCCTTCTTAAATGGTCCCCAAATGGCTTTCAGACAATATATATATTTTTTAGCCCTACTGATGGCACTTGCTGAATAAAGAAGCCCATCTTTGGGCACGACAATAGATTAAGATGAAATGGAAAGCATTGTTGAAAATAAAATAGACCCTAGAGAGCTCAGGACAGTGAAAATCACCCTCTCACAAAGAAAGCCACTAAAGCTTTCATAAAAGGCAGCCAAGACGCAGGAGACCAAGCCACAGACTCCAAAAGGAGGCAAAAGGGCATGTCTTTTATATGAACTCTTTTCTGTTTCTTTCATGATGGGTTAAGTTTTGAGAGCAGCATAAATTCCTCCACAAGAATCCTTAAATTCTCAGCCCTCCTGCCCAGAAAGGGAAGCTGCATATGCATCTGTTTGGAAATCTCCCAAATGCATGTGCAAAGTGGGCCAAGCAGCCTTCATTGCCAAACATTCGGTGGAGGCCCATTGCAGCCTCACGTGGAGAACTTTGCACTTAGGGCGAAGGTACCTGCAGACAGTGCCGGCAAGGGAGGAGCGGAAGGCAAGGAGATTTTTGGCAACAGGATGCCAGGGTCTGCTTTGAATGGAATGAGCCGAAGAACAGATTCCTCCCTACTCAATGGGGAAGTTTAAAGAGACATGCCTGAACACGTCTGATAAAAAACTAACACCATCCACACCCAGGATGGAGTTAAGTTCTCTTTCTCTGTACTCCATATTATTTTCTCGCTCTCTGGCTGAGTTTTTTTTTTTTTAGGGAAAAGATAATATTTCTGGCCCTTAGGATTCAGGGTTTCTGGATTAGTTAAATCAGCATCTTTCTTTTCAGGGAACATGTTGAACATTTCAAAGAGGCTCCTGCATCTTCCTCTGTTCAGATGGGCATAGTCAAGGCAGTATTTGACTCCTGAAACTCTTCTGAAGTTCATACCTTTGTGTGATCTTGAGTACGTCTCTTCTTCTTGGAGTTAGTAGTTGCTCTTTTAAAATAATTAAAGGTGTAAAGTCCCTGAGAGTAGAGACTGCGTCTTTGCTTTTTTTGTTTTCCCAGGACTTTGCACAATGCCCTGAACATAAACTGTAGGATGCAATAGCCCCATTCTCGACATGTGTCTGATCTGGGTAATGTGAACATCATCTCAGCCTTTATCATAGAAGAACAAGAAAAGTATATAGTTTTTGTTTGTTTATTGCTTTCAGCATTTTTAATAACTTACACATTGATCTTGTGAGACAGGGAGGGCAGTTATTTTTATGTCTGAGAACATACAGAGGTACTAAGAGTTTGAAGGACACACCCATGAGGAATGGAGCTAAAAGCCTCCCTTTCCTCAGAGCACTGATTCATTCGTAGTGGAAATAAGAGTTCAAAGAGAGACAGTGAGTCAAACTGCATCCCTCCTGGTGCGCCAAAAGCTATGTCCTATCGTGATTTTTTTGAAGGCAAGAGGGCAGTTGTCATCCATTTGATTTTTGTTCTTTATTCTGTGTCCATCTGTCCTTATTCCCGGACATGTGCCATCCAAGTGTTAGATCTTGTCTTCGGGAAGGTTTGGTGTTCTCATCCGGTCTGGCTTCTAAGGCACCTTCTGTGTAGCTGAGTCAAGTTTCTTCGTCTATAAAACTGGGACCCTGGCCTCAGTTTTTTCTTCCATATATGGGATACAGGTTGCATAGAGATGATAAACCCTCTGGCTCTGAGATTGTCCTAACTCTCCATGCTGACTGTGCGATGCTCTCACCAATGTTGGCATAGCTTTGTCTATATTGGCTATGAGGGGGGACAAAAAACACCATCTGTGATGAGCAGTGCCCTTCCCTGTGTTCCAGACCTGCAGGCAGCCACTGACCACCGTGTGTGAGGACGAGCTCCATGCGTGTGGTGCCAAGCAGGGTCCCCTGCCCACAGGCTGAGCATTTGGCCAGACGCCTATTCCCTCCACACGGATGAGGAGGGTCGGCTTTCCTGGTTGCGGTGAGTCTGCCAGGGCAGCTCACACCTCCAGGAAGGACTTTGTGGTTCTTTTAAACTCCTTCTGTGGATTTTGGTTTGGTCTTTGCTTTGTAGACGCTGATGTCTCAGGATCTGACCCAGTAACTGTCTGGTTCTTCTATTGAGTGACTCTAGGGCTAATGGTAAATTTGTTTTGTATGAAACATGCCGGAATTACCTCAGAGGCTGCTGAGGCAGTGTCACACTACACCATCAGATTTAATCAGCTTTTGAAAGTAGATTTTTCAAAATAACAGATGAGTTAACTAAATAAATCATGGTACCTACATTCAGTGGAATACTAAGGCTCCTTTAGAAAGGAAGCCATGGACCAGGTAAAGAGGCTTACTGCTTAATGCCAGCTCTTTGGGAGGCTGAGGCAGGAGCATCACTTGAGGTCAGATGCACCAGACCAGCCTGGGCAAAATAGTAAGACTCTGTCTCTAAAACAATTAAAAATTAACAGGGCATGGTGGCATGTACCTATAGTCCCATCTATTCAGAAGGCTAAGGCAGAAGGATTACTTGAGTCCAGGAAATTCAAAGTTATAGTGAGTTGTGATAGGGCCACTGCATTCCATCCTGGGTAGCAGAGTGAGACCCTGTCTCCAATAAAAAAGAAAAAATGATGTGTTACTATATTTATTGACCTTGAAAAAAATCTCATGGCACAATAACACTTGTAAAATTATTTCACCTATATGAAATTAAAAATATCATTATCTATATAATTATATGTGCAGACAAAAGTCTGGACAATTGCTTATAAGTTAATGGTGGTCATCTCTGGGTGGCAGATTTTGATAAGACTTAACATTTTTATTCTAATGATTATGTGTATAATCTCAAAATTTCTGACAGTGAAAAAGTCTTATGTCTCACTGTAAGAAAATAAAGCTAATTTCATTTGGAAAAAGGATGTCTTCTGCTGGGTTTTACTGAACAGTCTTACAATCCCATTTTCAGCAGTAGTAGAAAGCATTTACAAAGCGTGACCGAGGAACTTCTTGACATTAAGCACAGTCATTTAGATGAAATTTAACTCTGGCCTTCCATAGTTAGGGCTCAGAAAACAATGCCCCAAAGTGGGTGCCTTAGCACGCGAAGGGCCTTGACCTGGGGAGAACAGAGGGACTCACAGGAAGCATTAGAACCAAGATCTCCCTGACCTCTCATCCTCCTCTCTCCAATTCCTCTTTCTCCCCTGAAGTGAGTCACAGAAACTAGAACTCCTTTGCCCCAAACCAAGACATAAACCTGAGAAGAGTACTGTAACCTCTTCCCTTACCCTTGTGTAGGCGCTAGCCGTAAAATAATTCCCTGACCTAACATGTCTGATAGTCGTAAGACCTTCATTCTAGAGGGGTCCTGTCCCATGTAGGAGAGGGAGGAAGGCTACACAGAGGGCCAAGATGGGTCTGAACAGACAGGTCTTGCTGGGGGCCCACAGTTTTTTACCATTAGCTCATACCCTTCTGTCCAACCACATTTCTCCACAGTTGTCCATTCTTTATCCAACCTAAGCATACAAATAGACGGTTTGTCCTTGACCTTGGGCCTTTATCTCTTAGATTAATCTGTCGTTACAGGAGTGTTGGTCATGACCCTGTGAGGAAAGGGATCACAACTTTCTGCTTCTATGAGAGTGAAATGGAGCAGCAATGCACGAGACACCCTGACAACCAAATAAAAAAGAAACTCGTATATTCAACAAACTCACATTCATATACGGCAATGTTTCCCACATCTCTATTGCCATCCATTCTATAGTCTGTGAAAACAACAGAGTCCAATGGACAGAATCTGGGTGTGAAATTTTGCATTGCTCAGATACAATTGCAATGGGGGTGTCAGAATTTCAAAAGCGAACAAGAACTGCAGGTCCTTTAATCACCATCCACCTGATAGGCACTCCCTTGGTGCCTATAGCTCTTATATCTACTGAGAAGTGAGGAAGCTTCTGATAATGTGCAATCTGCCAAAGCTCTCAAGAGGAAAAAACAGATTTTTTCATTGCCCTGAGAATATGTTCAGAAATTAGTTAATGAGGTTTGCCGATGGTTCTGAGGTTCGCTGTCCTGGCCACAGAGTCAGGGACATTGGTGGGACGGTGGTGAGAAGTAGCAGAGGAGAGCTCTTCAAATGGCCCTCATTTTCGTGAGAATTATAATGTGAATGTTAAATAAGTAAGAGGGATTAATGCATTTGTTGATGATTGATAATACATAAGTGATATTAGAATTAGGGGAGAAAAAAGCAAGACAGGAGAGAAATAGAGGTTTTTTATGGAACAAAGAAGGATAAACAGAGGTAAATGTTACATCTAGAAGTTAGAATGACAGGGGAGAAGGGAAGGGAAGTAATTTTCCCAGCTCTAAAAGAGAAACTCTCAAATGACATTTAAAAAGCAATAGTGTAAAGCCTGAACAGCAGCATACATATTATCTTTGACAGAGAAAGTTCAGGACTCATGAATTTAGAACACATACTCTTCCATATTCATGTAATTTTACGCAGCAAGATTTTATTCATCATGTCCACAACTTTAATAGACTAAGAGGAAAAACAGGGATCTTAATCTAGGACTCCTACAAGGTCCACGGATAGAATTCAGGGGCCTGTGAATTTGGAGGGAAAGAACAACTCTATTTTTTCCAATGTCTAACAAATTCAGTATTTCCTTCAATTATGGATGAAGGCAAAAAACATCACAGTTTTAGGACAAGCACCTCTGATTTTATTACCAAAGGACCTCACGGATGATATTTGCATTGCATTAAAGTTTTTGCAGAAAAGTTGCTTTATGCCCATCACTTACTTCAATAGATTCCCCATCCTTTGCCCAATTCCATCATTTAATTTAATAAACACACACACATTACTATATCACTAGTGTATTTGTTTAAATAGTTTGATAGGCATATTTTAGTAGACTTGATTTCTTTTGTATTCTTCTCTATTTTATTTTGTGCGTGCAAACACATTATTCTGAGGAGTCCATAGTCTTCACCAATTGAGATCCCCTATTTTTGATGCAGAAAGAGCACTCTAAGAGAAAACACTTGGCACTGAGGGCACACGAGCTCATGCTGTCAGAGGATACTCTTCAACTTGACCTGCATTTCTTTTCTGGTATGACTAAAGCAAGGATCCTACAAGAAATTGGGGACACCGAATGTTGCAAGTGATAGTGGTCTGTAGAGCGGGAGGAGGCATCCTTTCCCTGGTAAGGAGATTTCTTTTTTAGTTTTATTAATAAGTTTTGGTGTTAACTTGACAAGATTCCTTTGAAAAATTAAAGCACATGAATATAAAACTATTATGCTTATAATTACGTTTCTAAAGGAAATAGATGTGTAGAAATGACACTCAGGACACCTTTCCTGGGATGAGATGAGTTACAACTACCCCTAAGTTGACACACACTTGTGTCAGTGCTCATGTTCTGAAGGTCCCCATCCTCTCAGTAGGTGTAATGACCCCAAACTCAGTTGAAATGAGGAAAGCTTAAGTACGGAGGTGCAAACACCCGTTCGATTTCAGTAATTGTATTTTGGCCACATTGTCTGCACCAGTCTGTGCATTTAACACTCTCATGATAATTCCATCCAAATGGACAGACGGCAATGAAGGAGGAAAAAAGGGAAAAGCCAGGAAAGCCCCGTAGCTCTGGTTTATGTGTTTCCAACAAAAGATGCACCTTCCCTGCACTGCCCCGTGCCAGCAGCTCCAGTGCGGAGCCCATAGCAGATGGTTCTGCCACGTCAGGCTCACAGCTGTGTGTTTCTGGCACAAGAACAATGTTTGAATTCTGTATAGAATTTTTCTGAGATATGTTTCTTGTTGCCTTTTCATGAGTCTTATTTGGTAATTCTTTTAAACCATAAAGAGTCTGGAGATCATATTGAGAAAATGTTGGCAGGGGAAAGCTATTTGTTAGCTAGCCAGATTTATTTAAAGAGGATCAATCACATATAATTTCTGGAAAAAAAGCAGCGGCTGGCACTGACGGTGCCTCCCAACAAACTCCGAGTGTGAACTGCAGCTACTGGTTGCCACCCATTCCCTCTTAAAATGAGATTTTTTACCAACTCTCATAGCCAGTTTGAGAAGCAGCCTGAACATTTACTCTTTGAGTATATCCAACATATGTCCTTTCAGATTCAAAGGAAAAGGAACAGAAAACATTCAGAATTTTTTGAGCTAATAAGATGTAATGTTGCCTGATTTTATAGAGGTAGTGGTGCTGGGCCATTTATGGGACCACTTTGAAAGATTTGGGCCTTTTTTTTAATTCTAAAAGCAGTCAGGATAAAATCTAAAATCGTGGGACAGTTTCTGTGTCTCCTATACTCACTCTCCCCCAAGGAAGCTTTAATCTTACACAGGGTGGTAGACCCAAGTTGCGTTTCAGTTGACTTTTTCAAGATAACCCAGCAAATCAGAATAAACACAGACATAGGGCCATTAGTCCTCTAAATCCAACCACAGGTACAATTCGGTAGGATCCACTGGTGGACAGTAGAACCTCCAAAGCTGACGACCTCCTTAAATTGACCTAATTTTCATACACCAGACATGCACCACCGGGTACTCAATGGAAGTTCCTTATGTCGACCAATTGTTTACAGTCCCTTGGGTGGTCAACTTACAGAGGTTCTACTGCATTTAAAGAATACTGAACTGGCCATTTTCAAGAAGAGATATAAACACCTTGTGGGTTTTAAAATATTTTTTTGTTTTTAAAGAAAATGCATACTTTCCTTCTGGAAGCCTTATCACTTCCTCCTGGATCTCTTAATCCTAAACTTTGTGTCTACAATAAATTTAGGGTGTTTCCTGCTATGCTGTTGAAAGGCCCCCAGGATTGCTACTGTTCTCAGAGAAAGGTTCCAGTGCCATTGTGGTGTTATTCAATAGTGTGTCAGGCTGTCTGCACCTGGCAGCCTGCACTCACTCCGGGCTGTTCTAAGGAGCTGTTCCTCTGATTGACAGGATCTTGTGACCAGGGTTAGACCCACACCAGCTGCACATGGAAGCAAATTCCTCTCATTCACATTTGATGGATAAAGCAGAAGAATCTGGCAGGGAGATCCATATTAATGGCTGTAGCTAGCTTTCTCTTTCATGATTCTCTTGCTTTTTCATTTTGTTTGAGATTGAATTTGAAAGTGAACTTTGTTCCACACTGTAGCCTGTGGCAGTGGGCAAATAAGATGAAACTGCACAGAGGAATAACATGCATATTGCACACACCATCGGGAATAGATGTATGAAAAATGGAAGTGACAAGGGTGGTTAAGCCTAACTTGCTTGTTATAGGAGCTGAACCTCCATCAGTTACCGAGGGAGGCTTCACAGTGGAGAATGCACTGGAGTTTTAGGAATCTTCACATCGCTGGCTTTCCTGGACAGAAATGAGAGCCAGCTCCCGGGAACTCACACGGAAGTGAAGTGCAAGGAAATAAGCCTGCCAGCAACCACAACTCAAACACCGTCACCCCATTTTCCATTCCTAACCTGTCCAGACACCATCGCCACCCAGATAAGTTTCTCAGTGCTGGTGGGTAGCAGTGCATTTTACTTATAATACTATAAAACACTCCCCTCCTTTTCATGATCTTATATTTCTGGTATGTCTTTTGCAAATATTTTCTCTCTGTATGTGACTTGTCTTTTTTTTTCTTTTGACAGCGTCTTTCACACTGCGTAAGTTTTTAATTTTAATGATGTTCAGTTTATCGATGATTTCTTTCATGGACTGTGCCTTTGGTAAAAAGTCATTACCATACCCAAGGCTATTTAGATTTTCTTCTGCATTGTTTTCTAGGAGTTTTATAGATCTGTGTTTACATTCAGGGCTCATATGATCCATTTTGAGTTAATTTCTGTGAATGATGTAAGGTAAGTATCTAGATTCATTTCTTTTACATGTAGATATCCGGTTGTTCCAAAACTATTTGTCAAAAATACTACCTTTTCTCCATTGTACTGTCTTTACTTGGGCATCAAAGGTCTGTTGACTGTATCTTAGTCTGATTCATACTTCAGTAACAGCAAACACAGACTGGGTAATTTACAATGGACAGAAATGTGTTGACTCATGATTCTAGATCCTGGCAAGTCCAAGACTGAGGGGCTGGCATCTCGCAAGGGCCTTCTTTCTGTGCTATCCCATGACAGAAAGGAAAAGGAGAAAGGAAGGGGGATAGAGAGAAAGAAAGAAGGGGAGAGAGTGGGGAAGAGAGCTGAATTCACCCTTTCATAAGGAACACACTCTTCTGGTAACAGCATTAGCCACTCCTGAGGGCAGAGTGGGTAATCTCTCATTAGGCCCCACCTAGTTAGGGATCCACATCTGGGGTCAAGTTTCCAACACAGAAACTTTAGGGGACACGTTCAAACCATAGCAGTTGTATTTACATGGGTTCTGGGTTCCATTGATATATCCGAGTTTTCTTTCACTAGTACCTCACTGTCTTGATTACTATAGCTTTATCATGAATCTTGAAATTAGACAGCATCCGTCCTCTTAGTTTCTCCTTCAATATTGTGTTGGCTGTTCTGAGTCTCCGCCTCTCCATATATCCTTTAGAATCTGTATACATTGATCTCCACAAAATAACTTGCTAGGAAAGTTTCTGTTACTTCTTTGACTTGGAATCTCTCACACTAACTTACCTTGGAGAATTTTTAAAAATTTTAATGCCCAGTCCTTCCTCCAAAGTTTCTGCCTTAATCAGGGTGGGTGGGGGCGGAGCAAGATGGCAGCCGAGTAACAGCTTCCTTGCATCTGGGCACCGAGAGTCTGGGGAGATAGGACTCCAGGCATCTCTGGCTGGTGGGAACTGCCTATCATCACTCCTATGAGGATACAGGGAGTCAGCGAGAGACTTCTGGACCCCAAGAGGAGGACTAAACAGTGGAAAACCGGCAAGTGGTCGCGTGTGTTCAACCCATCTAAACCCGCCCACAACTGTAAGTTCAGTAGCAGCGAGACTGCAAACCAGAAAGGCCTTACCTGTGAACTCTTTTGATGTCCTTGGACTTGGCACTGAGTTGAACTGCCTTGGGGAAGGCCTGAGCGGGAGTGCGGAGAACTTTGGCCGTTGTCTAGGGCCCCAGTCTGAGCCGCTGAGCCAGACGGAGCTAATAGTGTTTGGCGGTGGGTCACACGGATCCATTGTCAGTGATCTGCCCCGGCAAGCTCCGCCCTCAGGGTAGCAGAGCTAGAAACGGGTGGGAGCTGGTAACCCAGCAACCAAGTAGCCTAAGGGTGGGGTCTGAGCCGCCTTGCAGCCCTAACCCTCAGGGGCAGAGTGAGACCGGTTTTGGCACACTGAGTAAGTGGATAGCCACTTCAGCAGTGATTCCAGCGAGAAAGCTGGGAAAGCTTCTGCTCAGCAAGTTTACAAGTTCAAAGTGCCTTTTAAGTGGGCTGAAGAGAGATTTAGGGTGTCTACCTGCTGGGGTTTGAGAAATCAGCAGCCTCCAGTCGTATCAGAACTGTGACTAACATCTCATACCCCAAAAGACCACGTGTTGCCCAGACAATATTCAACAACATATACAAACTGCTTTGTTTTTGGTTGTGTATTTTTTTTTCTTTTTTTTTTTGTTTGGTTGGGTTTTTTTGTTTGTTTATTTTGACGTTGTTGATGTTCTTTTGTTTCTTAATTTCAATCTTTTCCATACAGATCCCTTTTTCTTTCTCAATTTTTCTAGTTTAATTATAATTTCCCATTGCTGCCTTTTTTAATAACTACAACTTCATTTTTGCTAGTGTTTCTACCGCTATCACTTGGTTTTTCACCCAATTTTATCGCCATAAAGTTTTCTGTTTGCTTGTTTTGGTTTGATTTATAGCATTTTTGTCTTTCCTCTCTACTTGGTGGAGGTGGGGTACTGTGTCTGACCAGGTCAGCAAAGAGCTGCTGACCTCAAGGGAACCACCCAACTGGGCACCCAACCCCCAGAAGGTGGGGTTTTTTAAGGTTGTGTCAAAGTACCCTACTGTACACCTATATTGCCCTGTCTCCCTCTTTCTGTGCCTCTCTTCTTTTTGTCAATATTCCTTATCCCTACCCCCTCTCCTTTCTCTATCTTTCTTTTTTTTCTTATCACTCGGTCATCCTTTCTTTCATCCCTTTTTTGCTCTTCAACCTTCTCACCTTTCTGGTCCTGTAACCCTTAGTCCACAGGCACAAGAACTTAAAGAGCAAGAGGAAGTGAAAGGAAAATTAGGGCAAGGAAACAGATAAAAGAAATCACTCATGAGGAAGAATCAGCAGAAAACTCCAGGCAACATGAAGAACCAGTCCTGAACAACCCTGCCAAGGGACCATGAGGTAGCTACTGCAGAGGATTCCACCTATACAGAAATGTTAGGAATGACAGAAAGGGAATTTAGAATACACATGTTGAAAACAATGAAAGAAATGATGGAAACAATGAAGGAAACTGCTAATAAAGTGGAAAATAACCAAAAGGAAATCCAAAAACAGAATCAAATCAGAGATGAACGATATGAAGAATATAAAAAGGATATAGCATAGCTGAAGGAAATGAAACAGTCAATCAGGGAACTTAAAGATGCAATGGAAAGTATCAGCAACAGGTTAGACCATGCAGAAGAAAGAATTTCAGAGGTAGAAGACAAAGTTTTTGAGATAACTCAGATAGTAAAAGAGGCAGAAAAGAAGAGAGAGAAAGCAGAACGTTCACTGTCAGAATTATGGGACTTTATGAAACGTTCCAACATACGAGTTATAGGAATTCCAGAAGGGGAAGAAGAATGCCCCAGAGGAATGGAAGCCATACTAGAGAATATTATAAAAGAAAATTTCCCAAACATCACCAAAGATTCTGATACACTGCTTTCAGAGGGCTATCGGACCCCAGGTCGCCTCAACTCTAACCGAGCTTCTCCAAGACACATTGTGATGAACCTGTCCAAAGTCAAGACAAAAGAAAAGATTCTGCAAGCTGCCAGGAGTAAGCGCCACTTGACCTACAGGGGCAAATCCATCAGAGTGACCTCAGACTTCTCTAATGAAACTTTCCAAGCAAGAAGACAATGGTCATCTACCTTTAATCTACTTAAACAGAACAATTTTCAGCCCAGAATTCTGTACCCTGCTAAGCTAAGCTTCAAAATTGATGGAGAAATCAAATCATTTACGGATATACAAACATTGAGGAAATTCGCCACAACAAGACCAGCTCTACAGGAAATACTTCAACCTGTTCTGCACACTGACCACCACAATGGATCAGCAGCAAAGTAAGAACTCAGAAATCAAAGGACAGAACCTAACCTCCACACTGATGCAAAAGATAAAACTAAGCAATGGACTCTCACCAAATAAGACGAATAGAATACTACCACACTTATCAATTATCTCCATAAATGTTAATGGCTTGAATTCCCCACTGAAGAGACATAGATTGGCTGACTGGATTAAAAAACACAAGCCATCCATTTGCTGTCTGCAAGAAACACACCTGGCTTCAAAAGACAAATTAAAGCTCCGAGTCAAGGGTTGGAAGACAATTTTTCAGGCAAATGGAATTCAGAAGAAAAGAGGAGTTGCAATCTTATTTTCAGATACATGTGGATTTAAAGCAACTAAAGTCAAAAAAGACAAAGATGGTCACTTTATATTGGTCAAGGGAAAACTACAACAAGAAGACATTTCAATTCTAAATATCTATGCACCCAATTTAAATGCTCCCAGATTCTTGAAACAGACCTTACTCAGTCTGAGCAATATGATATCTGATAATACCATCATAACAGGGGACTTTAACACACCTCTTACAGACCTGGACAGATCCTCTAATCAGAAATTAAACAAAGATATAAGAGATTTAAATGAGACCCTAGAACAATTATGCTTGATAGACGCATATAGAACACTCCACCCCAAAGATAAAGAATATACATTCTTCTCATCACCCCATGGAACATTCTCCAAAATTGATCATATCCTGGGACACAAAACAAATATCAACAGAATCAAAAGAATTGAAATTTTACCTTGTATCTTTTCAGACCATAAGGCACTAAAGGTGGAACTCAACTCTAACAAAAATGCTCGACCCCATCCAAAGGCATGGAAATTAAACAATCTTCTGTTGAATAACAGATGGGTGAAGGAAGAAATCAAACAGGAAATCACTAACTTCCTTAAGCATAACAACAATGAAGACACAAGCTACCAAAACCTGTGGGATACTGCAAAAGCAGTTTTGAGAGGAAAATTCATTGCTTTAGATGCCTACATTCGAAAAACAGACAGAGAGCACATCAACAATCTCACAAGAGACCTTATGGAATTGGAAAAAGAAGAACAATCTAAGCCTAAACTCAGTAGAAGAAAAGAAATCTCCAAAATCAAATCAGAGATCAATGAAATTGAAAACAAAAGAATCATTCAGAAAATTAATGAAACAAGGAGTTGGTTTTTTGAAAAAATAAATAAAATAGATAAACCATTGGCCAGACTAACTAGAAATAGAAAAGTAAAATCTCTAGTAACCTCAATCAGAAATGATAAAGGGGAAATAACAACTGATCCCACAGAGATACAAGAGATCATCTCTGAATACTACCAGAAACTGTATGCCCAGAAATTTGACAATGTGAAGGAAATGGATCAATATTTGGAATCACACCCTCTCCCTAGACTTGGCCAGGAAGAAATAGACCTCCTGAACAGACCAATTTCAAGCACTGAGATCAAAGAAACAATAAAAAAGCTTCCAACTAAAAAATGCCCTGGTCCAGATGGCTTCACTCCAGAATTCTATCAAACCTTCAAGGAAGAGCTTATTCCTGTACTGCAGAAATTATTCCAAAAAATTGAGGAAGAAGGAATCTTCCCCAACACATTCTATGAAGCAAACATCACCCTGATACCAAAACCAGGAAAAGACCCAAACAAAAAGGAGAATTTCAGACCAATCTCACTCATGAATATAGATGGAAAAATTCTCAACAAAATCCTAGCCAATAGATTACAGCTTATCATCAAAAAAGTCATTCATCATGATCAAGCAGGCTTCATCCCAGGGATGCAAGGCTGGTTCAACATACGCAAGTCCATAAACGTTATCCACCATATTAACAGAGGCAAAAATAAAGATCACATGATCCTCTCAATAGATGCAGAAAAAGCATTTGATAAAATCCAGCATCCTTTTCTAATTAGAACACTGAAGAGTATAGTCATAGGTGGCACATTTCTAAAACTGATTGAAGCTATCTATGACAAACCCACAGCCAATATTTTACTGAATGGAGTAAAACTGAAACCTTTTCCTCTTAGAACTGGAACCAGACAAGGTTGTCCTCTGTCACCTTTACTATTCAACATAGTGCTGGAAGTTCTAGCCACTACAATTAGGCAAGACAAGGAAATAAAGGGAATCCAAATGGGAGCAGAGGAGGTCAAACTCTCCCTCTTTGCTGACGACATGATCTTATACTTAGAGAACCCCAAAGACTCAACCACAAGACTCCTAGAAGTCATCAAAAAATACAGTAATGTTTCAGGATATAAAATCAATGTCCACAAGTCAGTAGCCTTTGTGTACACCAATAACAGTCAAGATGAGAAGCTAATTAAGGACACAACTCCCTTCACCATAGTCTCAAAGAAAATCAAATACCTAGGAATATACCTAACGAAGGAGGTGAAGGACCTCTATAAAGAAAACTATGAACTCCTCAGAAAGGAAATAGCAGAGGATATTAACAAATGGAAGAACATACCATGCTCATGGATGGGAAGAATCAACATTGTTAAAATGTCTATACTTCCCAAAGCAATCTACCTATTCAATGCCATTCCTATCAAAGTACCTACATCGTATTTTCAAGATTTGGAAAAAATGATTCTGCGTTTTGTATGGAACCGGAAAAAACCCCGTATAGCTAAGGCAGTTCTTAGTAACAAAAATAAAGCTGGGGGCATCAGCATACCAGATTTTAGTCTGTACTACAAAGCCATAGTGCTCAAGACAGCTTGGTACTGGCACAAAAACAGAGACATAGACACTTGGAATCAAATTGAACACCAAGAAATGAAACTAACATCTTACAACCACCTAATCTTCGATAAACCAAACAAGAACTTACCTTGGGGGAAAGACTCCCTATTCAATAAATGGTGTTGGGAGAATTGGATGTCTGCGTGTAAAAGACTGAAACTGGACCCACACCTTTCCCCACTCACAAAAATTGATTCAAGATGGATAAAGGACTTAAATTTAAGGCACGAAACAATAAAAATCCTCAAAGAAAGCATAGGAAAAACACTGGAAGATATTGGCCTGGGGGAAGACTTCATGAAGAAGACTGCCATGGCAATTGCAACAACAACAAAAATAAACAAATGGGACGTCATTAAACTGAAAAGCTTCTGTACAGCTAAGGTGACGATAACCAAAGCAAAGAGACAACCTACACAATGGGAAAGGATATTTGCATATTTTCAATCAGACAAAAGCTTGATAACCAGGATCTATAGAGAACTCAAATTAATCCACATGAAAAAAGCCAACAATCCCTTATATCAATGGGCAAGAGACATGAATAGAACTTTCTCTAAAGACGACAGACGAATGGCTAACAAACACATGAAAAAATGTTCATCATCTCTGTATATTAGAGAAATGCAAATCAAAACATCCCTGAGATATCATCTAACCCCAGAGAGAATGGCCCACATCACAAAATCTCAAAACTGCAGATGCTGGCGTGGATGTGGAGAGAAGGGAACACTTTTACACTGCTGGTGGGACTGCAAACTAGTACAACCTTTCTGGAAGGAAGTATGGAGAAACCTCAAAGCACTCAACCTAGACCTCCCATTCGATCCTGCAATCCCATTACTGGGCATCTACCCAGAAGGAAAAAAATCCTTTTATCATAACGACACTTGTACTAGACTGTTTATTGCAGCTCAATTTACAATCGCCAAAATGTGGAAACAGCCTAAATGCCCACCAACCCAGGAATGGATTAACAAGCTGTGGTATATGTATACCATGGAATACTATTCAGCCATTAAAAAAAATGGAGACTTTACATCCTTCGTATTAACCTGGATGGAAGTGGAAGACATTATTCTTAGTAAAGCATCACAAGAATGGAGAAGCATGAATCCTATGTACTCAATCTTGATATGAGGACAATTAATGACAATTAAGGTTATGGGGGGGGAAGCAGAAAGAGAGAGGGAGGGAGTGGGGTGGGGCCTTAGTGTGTGTCACACTTTATGGGGGCAGGACATGATTGCAAGAGGGACTTTACCTAGCAATTGCAATCAGTGTAACTGGCTTATTGTACCCTCAATGAATCCCCAACAATAAAAAAAAAAAAGAAAAAAAAAAATCAGGGTGGGTGGATGGGCTCATCAATATGGTTTAATGCTTCCCAGAAGTGATTTTAATATATCAAACCAACATACCTACATATCAAACTGCTGTGGTTTTCATAAAGAATATTGTACAAAAACAGAGGTCATTCTAATGAGGGCTCAGAAGAAGAAGAGGGATATCTTATTGGAAACTGGAGTAAAGGCTGTTCTTGTATGAAATGACAAAGAACTTGGCTGAATTGTGTTCATGCCCTAGGGCTCTATAGAAGGCAGAATTTAAAAGCAGTGAACTAGGATATCTGCTGGAAGAAACTTCCAAGCAAAAATATAGTCACGCACTACATAAGAACATTTCGGTCTATAATGAACCACATGTACAGTGGTGGTTCTATAAGATTGCAATGGAGCTGACAAATTCCTAACACCTTATGACACTATAGCCATCCTAATGTAATGCATTAGCATAATGCATTAGTGAGGTATCTGGTTTGTGGTGACGCTGGTGTAAACAAATCTATTGTGCTGCTAATCATGTAAAAGACTAGCACATATAATTATGTGTACTATATAATACTGATAATGATAATGAGCAGCTATGTTCCTGGTTTATGTATTTACTATCTTTTTCTTTAAGTGTATTTTTTTAATAATCTGGTGTGGCTAAGCAATTGCTAAGTCTATTAGTACAGATAAAAGGGTCCACAATGACCTTCTGGGTCATTTTCCCCACAAGACAATGGGGAAAATGGACCCTGAAAGCATTTCAGATTTTCAAAGCTTCCTATCCCAAAGTGTAGGTGGAGAAAGCCATGCCCCAACGGCTCTTGTGTTTTGCACACCTATAGATGGTACAAAGGTTTACAGCTTCTACCTTCCAGAGTACCAGGGGGAGCCCTGCCTGGGCCTGCCTGAGTCATGGTTGGGGGCTGCTGAGGATCCCTGCATCATAGGCCCAGAGACCTAGAGGGCAGAACAGTTCTCAGGGATGGGCCTGGAGTGCCAGAGCGATCTTGGTCTCTGCTCCTCACAGTCTGGTGCATGGGTGTGCAAAACACAAGAGCTGTTGGGGTATGGCTTTCTCCACCTACACTTCAAAGGAAGTCACAGTCAGCAAAGGGGCCTGGACAGCAATGTGTCGCAGGGATGGAGCCACTGTAAAGAGTCTCCCTAAGGCAATACAGAGCAAAAATGTGGGAGTCAGACCCACGATTACTACAGCAGAGCCTAGAGGAGCCAGGGAAGTGACTCAGTAGTGACCTGAGACCTGTAGAGCCACCTGCACGCAACACAAGCCTGGAGAGCCACAGTCACCTGATTCCATCCTGTGAGGGCAGCCATGTGGGCCGAACCCAGCAAAGCCAAAATGGCGGTGCTGTCTGAGTCTTGGGGCCCAACCCCCACACCAGTGTCTCCAGGATGTTGGGTATGGAGTCAAAGGAGATTGTTCTGTCAGTTTAAGACTTGCTGTTGTTTCCCCTGTTGGGTTTGAACTTGTTTGGGAGCACTTACCTCTTTATTCTTGCCTATTTCTGTTTTTTGAAATGGAACCTTTTCCATGCCAGTCCCACCACTGTATTTTAGAAGTGGATAATGTGTTCTGATTTCACAGGCTTATAGCAGGAAGGCAAATTGCCTCCAGACAAATTGTGCCTTGAGTCTCACCTGCATTTGATTCAGATAAGATTCTGAACTTTGAACTTTTGAGCTAGTGCTGGAATACGTTAAGATTCTTGGGCTTATGGGGACGATTTTGAGTTGTGAGCAGGACATGAATTTTGAGGGCCAATGGCAAAATGCTATGGCTTGACCGTGTCCCCCAAAGTTCACCTATCAGAATTATAATATCCAATTCAATAATGTTGTAAAGTGGGTCCTAATAAGAGGTGATTAGGTCATAAGGTGAACCCTCAGGAATGAATTAACATGGTTATTATGGGAGGGGGTTAGTTATTGAGAGAGTAGCTTTTTTATAAAAATGAGTCTGTCCTCCTCTTGTGTGCTAGCTCCTACCCTTTCTTGCCCTTCTGCCTTCTACCACGGGATGACACAACACAAAAGATCTTGCCAGATGATGGTGCCATACTGTTGGTCTTCCCAGCCTTCAGAAGAACCACGAGCCAAATAAGTTTCTCTTTATTATAAATTAGCCAGTCTATGGTATTTTGTTATAGCAACACAAAATGGACCAAGACACAAAACATACATCAAAAAACTACAGTAGTAAAAACCACTGCACTTGTTTTCATCCCCATCATCACCACTGTAATGTCAATCTATTTCCTTTAAATTGTCTGAAAAGGCACTGCTTTAGTAGAATGCTCTCCGGAAGTGTTAATTCTGCCTCCCCCATACATGTTTCTAGGTTTTCATGGTTCCTTTAACCTTCCCTCTGCAGCGGCAAGGTTGGCCTGCCTCAGACAAAATCCTGGACAATCCACATCCTCCTTCTTTACCTTCAATGGTAGCTTTTGTGGGGAAAAATTCATAGGGAAACAAAAGGCTTCAACTCTGACATTATTTTCAGCATTTCAGTTTCATTAGATGGTAAATATTGGTAGCACCTGAACTTGGAGCCCTCCCTGGTGTCCACATGTCTTCACACTCCAACTCTACCACCTGTTTGCCCTCCCTCCCCTTCCTCTTTTTCTCTCTAGTCTTTTCCTATATGTCTCTTTCTTCTTCTCCTTCCCTTCTGTGTTCTCCTATCCTCTCTCTTTAGTCTCACCTTCCTGCTTTCACCTTCTCTCTTAGATTTTTTCTTCACCTGTTTCACTGCTCTTATCCCCCCCCTCCCAACCAATCTGAGTTTCTTGGTCCAGGATCCCTGCTCTTCCAGTAGGCAGCTTAACTTTTGTTAATTTATTCTAATTGGAAGATGAGGTGCAGACTTGATGAATAAAACTCTGAGCAACCAGACACTGATTTAATCAAGAGAGGCCACGTATAGAATGTGAACCCTGGGATCAGCTGCCTACTTGTGATGTGACCTTGGAAACAGTATTCAACCACTCTGTGACTCAGTTCCCTCCTTTGTAAAATAGGATCTGGTAGTGTCTTCCTCCTTATATTTGTTCTATCTATTAAGGCAGCAGGTACAGTGTCTGGCACACAGTCAAGTGTTTGTTAGATGTTGGCTTAACATTAGCATCATTACTACTTTTACGATTACAGAGTAACCTTCCCAATAGCAGGAGAACAAAGTGCTTTAACAAAAAGATAAAATTATAATTTATGCATGTATTGTTTGGATTTAAATGCTACTCTATTGTGTCAGCTAACATTTCCCTTGTTAACACTATTAATTTGCTTATAAATTCTTTGTTTCACGGTAATGCTGTTCCCATGTGTCCACTCTGGAATTTGGCAGCTGAAATTCGTTAATCGGGTGTGACATGGTCTCTGCATCATAGAACCCTGAACAATTAATGCTCCATCTAGTTCTGCCCTGCCTGCATGATGGTCCACAAGAAATACACATGTGATTGTGTGCTACTCTGGTTACTAACAAGGCAGGAACAAGACACCGTGTGGCTGCAGCTGAATCTCAGTTCTTTGTTCTGCTTTTGGGTAAAAAAAAATATCCCAACACCTTTTCCAGTGTTTAAAAATACTTTCTTAAGCAAACCACACCCTTCACAAACTTCCAAAACAAAAAGTAAAATAGATGCCAGCCAAAGGTCAGCGGGGAAAGGTGATTTTGAGCATTTTCCCTCTAAATTCAATGAAGACAGTTTTGTACTAGTATGGGTGGCTGATACAGGACTTCCGGCTGGGTCTTGGGACTTTTTCCAGGGTCCAGAACCAATGTAGATGGAGGATTGAAGAAACAACCAATAATCAGGAAGAATGAAAATAAACAGACCTCATTGGCCGGGTTGAAACTGGGGAGGGGCCAACGTCAGGATATATACCCAGCACTCTCCACCTTTTGTTGGCAACCCTCTTTTGGGGCCCCTTCCATGACTATGTGGAAGCCCCCTCCCTCTTTCTGAAATAAACCAGTTGTGCAGCACACTGTCCCAGTTCGAGGATTTGAAGAACCTGCCCACGACTCCAACAAGGGCTGAGAACACTAGGGGCTTCAGAAGTTCCCCTAGAACCCAGCTTTCCACATTCATCATCACGTCTACCCTGCACCTCTCGGTTCCTGAGTGTGTTAGTTGCTGAGGGCCCAGTGGCAGTGATTTCTTCTCCTTCCCACTCCAACAGTAGTGTCACCAGACTAAGAGGGTCTGGCAGGCTATCACTATCAGCCAAGATGCAGAAAGGGGGATAATTCCACAAAAGTTTACTTGTCAGAAGGCCAGCGATTCTGGAGAACAGTGAGAATAGCTCCTCCAAGACTGTTCTGTTCTTCCACTTCCAAAATCATAGTTTTATACATGAAAGTTCAAAGTAGAAACTATTGTTAGGTCTAAGATAAAGTAGAAAATACCTGTTAACTCCTGACAAATTCCTGGGCTGCAAGCCCTCAAAAAAATGGAGTAAGTCTGGTTCACTCCCAAGATAGATAGGAAAGTACTCACTAACTTCTTGCTTGACTAACTCCCAAGCCTGGGAAATGAACTGACTGTCCCCAGACCTTTAGACAATACCAGGTGTAGAGAATAGTGAGACAAAGGTGTATGGAGAAAAAGTACTAGAACTAAGATTTATGGGAAAATTTAAAAACAAAGATGTATGACATATAGCTAACTAACTGCAAAATTCAGCTTCTGTACAATGCTTGCTTGCTACCCCCACCCAAATACACCTGGACAGCCTGCGTGCCAACCAGGATGCAGACCAAGCCTAACTCCTTAAGGAATCAGTATCCATGTTGGGATACTGAGGCAGTTACCAGCTGGCTCTTCAACAAAAGGACTCTGCTATAAATGTGGCTTGTTTGGCAGTGTGGTCTTTGTGGAATTCCTGGGCACAACACTGTTAATTTTTATCTTAAACCACAATGATCAGCATAGCCATGATCCTAAACAACATTCTGATTCAAAAGTTAATCTCCTAAATCAATCCTCCTCAACTAATCACAATAGGCATCTTTAGCATAGGAGCTAGGTTTACAAAAAAAAGAGAATGAGAGACAGGAGGTAAAGGTCACTTAGGACCCAAACCGACCAGACCATCATGTTGGCCCTGGCCTGACTCAGTCCATCTTATTTTCACCACATGCACTCTCTGTAGCCTGGTGAGATAAAGAGAAGTTTGGAGACATATTATGGGGACTATATGGGATCCCTTCTTTACCTACAGGACTAGCTGATATGAGTTATTGATAATCATCTAGTCTAACATATAAATAGGGGACCACCCATCCTGGTTGGCCCAGGACTAAGGAGTTTCTTGGGGAATGGGGAATTCATTGCTAAAGGGAGGATGGTCCCAGACCAACAAGGCTTATCTTCAGCTTAGGAATTGAAATTTCCACTTCTATATTCAAGGGCGCTGTGTTATCTATTCCTGGATAGCACATTATACCAAATCTTAGTGGCATAAAACAATTTATTCTCTCATGATTTTAACTGAGTTGGGAATTCTGATAAGGCACAGTAGGCCTGGTTTATATCTATTCCACATATCTGGGGCCTCATCTGGAAGGTTCAAAGGCTGAAGACTAAAACGATCTGAAAACTTGATCAAGGCTAAAGTCTCCTTTCAAGGTGACTCATTCTCATGGCCTGTCCAGAGGGCTGCTTGAGTGTCCTTACAACATGGTAGTAGCTTATCCCCAGGGCTAGTGATCCAAGAGAGACCATGGCAGGAGTAGAAATGCCTTCAATGACCTAGCCTTGGAATTCATAGAGACTGTAATGACTCACTTCCAATGAGATAGTGCCAGTAAAACAGAGAACATAGCAGGGTGGCTATTACCACAACTCACCAGCAGTCACTGTTTCCAGAAGGCCAACTATGCACTCTCTAGTGAGTGGTTCACTTCCACCCTCACTAATACGTGTATTCACCATTGTAAGTAACAACTTCCACTACATTCTAATCATTGGAAGTGAATTATTAAATGCAGCCCACATTCAAGGTGAGGAGAAGAGTTCCACATTTTGTGCATCAAAGAATTTCTACACATTTTTTATAACCATCAAAAATGTAATGAACATATTCCTGTGAGGATGAAACACAGGAAGATGATGATGCCAAAAACTTTTTTGAAATATTGGTTTTCATTCTAAAAATAATGATATAATAGCCTATAATTGTGGAGTACTTATTATATTCCAGGCATTGTCCTAAACTCAGATACATTCTCTTGCTCAAAATGCAGGCCAACCCTGTGGGCTAGTACTATTATTATCCCTGCATAGTAGATGAAACTGAGGCCAGAGTTTAAGTTACTTTCTCTAGGCCACACAGATATAGGGCTAGAACTGGGATTCAAACAGGCAAGCCAGCTTCACACCCTTTTGCTACATATGATCATGTTACAGTAATTTTTTTCTTTAAAAATCTAAGAAAAATAAGGTTTGTGATCTTGTTGGTTTTATCACATTATTCTATGAGTATTAGTCTTGTGTTATTTTTAAAATCCGATCCTCCTCGCTGACTTCACAACCTTTATTTTATCTTACCTCAGACAACTTTGGTCACCTTAAGAAGTTACATTTTAGAAGAGAAATCTCAATAGTTTACAACTTATCCAAAACTTTCTGCAGGTGGCAAAGACTGTCTATCACAAAGGAAAAATTTTGAGATCAGAGGGAAATGATGAATGAAATCATTATAAAAATCTGTAAAACTCTAAAATTAATTATGCCCCTACATAAGGTGGCATCTCTATTTTCTGTTCCATTTTTCTGCCTCACAAACTGAAAGAAAACAAAACGACATTAAGGTAATTTGGAGGGTCACTATTCATTTGGATTCGGCTCATGAAGACTCCTGGGATTTTCTCTCCTGCATGTTTTACTAGAGTAATTTTTCCCTCTGCTTCCCAAGTTCTCCATGAACTCACTAGGTGAACGTCAGCAAGACTGGGAAAGTCCCCAGGTGCCTACTGTTTGTGAAAAAGCCTCCAGTGAATGGGTCACTTTCACCCTCACTAAGGCTGGATGCCACTTAGACATGGTCTAGCCAACCTGCTGTGGTTTCTGTGTTTGTGCCCCCCACCATTCCTATGCTGAAATCCTAAGCCACAGTGCCATGGTATTAGGAGGTAGGGCCTTTGAGAGGTGATTAGGTCATGAGGCAGAACCTGAGGGTATGGGAGTAGTACTCTTAATAAAAGATTTGTTTGATCTGAAGAGAAACTAGACTATAGCAGCACTCTTTTTTTTTTTTTTTTTTTTTGTAGAGACAGAGTTTCACTTTATGGCCCTCGGTAGAGTGCCGTGGCATCACACAGCTCACAGCAACCTCCAGCTCCTGGGCTTAGGCGATTCTCCTGCCTCAGCCTCCAGAGTAGCTGGGACTACAGGCGCCCGCCACAACGCCCGGCTATTTTTTTGTTGCAGTTTGGCCGGGGCTGGCTTTGAACCCGCCACCCTCGGTATATGGGGCCGGTGCCTGCTCACTGAGCCACATGCGCCGCCCAATAGTAGCACTCTTTTAAAAGAGACCAGGGAGCATGGTATGTTCTTCCATTTGTTAATGTCCTCTGCTATTTCCTTTCTGAGGATTTCATAATTTTCTTTCTTTTTTTTTTTTTTTGTAGAGACAGAGTCTCACTTTATGGCCCATGGTAGAGTGCCATGGCATCACACAGCTCACAACAACCTCCAACTCCTGGGCTTAAGCGATTCTCTTGCCTCAGCCTCCGAGTAGCTGGGACTACAGGCGCCTGCCACAATGCCCGGCTATTTTTTGGTTGCAATTTGGCTGGGGCAGGGTTCAAATCCAACACCCTCAGTATATGGGGCTGGCACCTTACTGACTGAGCCACAGGTGCCACCCCATAATTTTCTTTATAGAGGTCCTTCACCTCCTTCGTTAGGTATATTCCTAGGTATTTCATTTTCTTTGAAACTATGGTGAAGGGAGTTGTGTCCTTAATTAGCTTCTCATCTTGACTGTTATTGGCATATACAAAGGCTACTGACCTGTGGACATTGATTTTACATCCTGAAACATTCCTGTATTTTTTGATGACTTCTAGGAGTCTTGTGGTTGAGTCTTTGGGGTTCTCTAAGTACAAGATCATGTTGTCAGCAAAGAGGGAGAGTTTGACCTCCTCTGCTCCCATTTGGATTCCCTTTATTTCCTTGTCTTGCCTAATTGTATTGGCTAGAACTTTCAGCACTATGTTGAATAGTAAAGGTGACAGAGGACAACCTTGTCAGTTCCAGCTCTAAGAGGAAAAGCTTTCAGTTTTACTCCATTCAGTAAAATATTAGCTGTGGGTTTGTCATAGATAGCTTCAATCAGTTTTAGAAATGTGCCACCAATGCCTATAATCTTCAGTGTTCTAATTAGAAAAGGATGCTGGATTTTATCAAATGCTTTTTCTGCATTTATTGAGAGGATCATATGATCTTTATTTTTGCCTCTGTTAATATGGTGGATAATGTTTATGGACTTGTGTATGTTAAACCAGGTTGCATCCCTGGGATGAAGCCTACTTCCATTAACAAATGGAAGAACATACCATGCTCATGGATGGGAAGAATCAACATTGTTAAAATGTCTATACTTCCCAAAGCAATCTACCTATTCAATGCCATTCCTATCAAAATACCAACATCGTACTTTCAAGATTTGGAAAAAAATGATTCTGCGTTTTGTATGGAACCAGAAAAAAACCCATATAGCTAAAGCAGTTCTTACTAACAAAAATAAAGCTGGGGGCATCAGCATACCAGATTTTAGTCTGTACTACAAAGCCATAGTGCTCAAGACAGCATGGTACTGGCACAAAAATAGAGACATAGACACTTGGAATCAAATTGAAAACCAAGAAATGAAACTAACATCTTACAACCACCTAATCTTTGATAAACCAAACAAGAACATACCTTGGGGGAAAGACTCCCTATTCAATAAATGGTATTGGGAGAACTGGATGTCTACATGTAAAAGACTGAAACTGGACCCACACCTTTCCCCACTCACAAAAATTGATTCAAGATGGATAAAGGACTTAAATTTAAGGCATGAAACAATAAAAATCCTCAAAGAAAGCATAGGAAAAACACTAGAAGATATTGGCCTGGGGAAAGACTTCATGAAGAAGACTGCCATGGCAATTGCAACAACAACAAAAATAAACAAATGGGACTTCATTAAACTGAAAAGCTTCTGTACAGCTAAGGAGACAATAACCAAAGCAAAGAGACAACCTACACAATGGGAAAGGATATTTGCATATTTTCAATCAGACAAAAGCTTGATAACCAGGGAACTCAAATTAATTCACATGAAAAAAGCCAACAATCCCATATATCAACGGGCAAGAGACATGAATAGAACCTTCTCTAAAGATGACAGACGAATGGCTAACAAACATATGAAATTATGTTCATCATCTCTATATATTAGAGAAATACAAATCAAAACAACCCTGAGATATCATCTAACCCCAGTGAGAATGGCCCACATCACAAAATCTCAAAACTGCAGATGCTGGCATGGATGTGGAGAGAAGGGAACACTTTTACACTGCTGGTGGGCCTGCAAACCAGTACAACCTTTCTGGAAGGAAGTATGGAGAAACCTCAAAGTACTCAAGCTAGACCTCCCATTTGATCCTGCAATCCCATTACTGGGCATCTACCCAGAAGGAAAAAAATCCTTTTATCATAACGACACTTGTACTAGACTGTTTATTGCAGCTCAATTTACAATCGCCAAAATGTGGAAGCAGCCTAAATGCCCACCAACCCAGGAATGGATTAACAAGCTGTGGTATATGTATACCATGGAATACTATTCAGGTATTAAAAAAAAATGGAGACTTTACATCCTTCGTATTAACCTGGATGGAAGTGGAAGACATTATTCTTAGTAAAGCATCACAAGAATGGAGAAGCATGAATCCTATGTACTCAATTTTGATATGAGGACAATTAAGGTTATGGGGAGGGGAGGAAAAACAGAAAGAGGGACCGGGGGGGCTTGGTGTGTGTCACACTTTATGGGGGCAAGACATGATTGCAAGAGGGACTTTGCCTAACAATTGCAATCAATGTACCTGGCTTATTGTACCCTCAATGAATCCCCAACAATAAAAAATATATATATATTTAAAAAAAAAAAAGAGACCAGGGAGCGTTCCCTTGCCCTTTCTGCCATGTGTACCCCAGGAGAGGGATCTCCCCAGACCCTGACAATGCTCCATCCTATCTCTGGTTTCCAGCCTCCAGAACTCTGAGAAATATGTTTCTGTTCTTCGTAAGCCACCTGATCTGCAGCCCTTTGTCATAAAGCCCCAGTGCACTGAAACACACCTGAAGCCTAAAGATAAATGTGAACATGAGGAAGCTAATTGAGTGCAAAAGGAAATGACAAAAAGTTGGGGAGAGGAAACAGCAGAACAAATCAACCATACACACTGCACATTTTATTTATCTAAGAAACATGTAGTGCTTAAGCGTGTGCCAGAAACAGTGCTAAGCCCTTTTCTAAAATTAACTCATTTATCCTCATAACAACCTTGTGAAGTCAAACTGCTTATGGGCCTCATTTTGTAGATAAAAATTCTGTCCAGAAGCACAAAGCAGGTAAATCACTTGCCCAAGGTCACACAACTGGTGAGGACTGGCGTTGGAATTGCAGTCCAGGGTATTTGACTCCTGAGTCCTGGTTTTTATCTGTTCTCCAGAATTGCCTCAGTTTTGCCTCAGAGACGCCAGAAGGTTCGCATCACTGTTGACCTCAGAATAAAAGCCCAAGCTCAATTTGAATGTACAGGTAAGCATTTTCTATAGGGAGAAATGGGATGAGGGTGGGAGTGGGGGAGGGGAATTCCTCAGCTGAGCAAATGTCAGTAGCAAAAAATTCAAGTCTGAATTGATAGATAGTGCAGCATGCTGCCTGATATTTCCCAGATGTGTGGCTATAATATTAGAAGAACATTTAACGTAATAGTCCTTTTGGCATTTAAATATGGGTGACAGGAACTCTTTAAGGCTGCATAAACAGAGCACACAGGTGTTAGAAAAACAGCTGTGAATAAAGGCCAGGTCTTTTCAAATAGAGAGAGAAATGGTGCAATAAAAGGGCTATAACCTTATGTTTTTAGGCTTATGACCTTTGTTTCATTAGGTGCACCTTTAACTGTGATAAACATCCACTTAAATGAATATCATTTCCTTACAATTACAGACGGGTCATACATAATACACTAAGTTCCCCTGGCAGCCTATGTGTTAGTCATGCATATTTCATGAGCAGTTTTATTCCCCAAGTCACTTGCAAGCAATGCTCAATCCCATGGTTTTGGTGCCTAGGAAATAAAGGTCTTGTCCGTAAAGAGATCTCAGGGCAATTATTGTAGCTCTGCACTTTATCAAGGAGAGCAACTGAATGACCCGCTTGTAACATCTGACCGGCACGATTATCAATTTTCTTCTTAATATACATGATTCCTCTTATTTATCAGTGGGTATGGGAAACATTTTCCACTGATTTTATTTGCCTAATGTACATTGTTTGAATGATGCTGAGTTATAGCTATAAGGCGATAAAGCCCTTAAGAGAATTCTTGTAGTCAGCTAATGAATGTAAAAAGAAAAAAAAAAAAGTCATGTCCCTATGCCTACAACATGCTCAATACTTGTGGGGCAGCAGAAAATAGAACGCGGTCCGCGGAGCGTGGTCAGGCAATTTAAGAGAGTCGACATCTGTTTGTGCAATGTGATATTTTTCCCAGCTGCATCAGCTGGTGGGAAATAAAGTGTTGGAATGATAATAAGCAGAAAGGAAGTTTGCAGTAACAGTGAAATATAAGCCTCTTTATAGTCTCAATATCTTTTGTGGGCAATTTCCCTTTTTCTCTTTTCAAGCCTATTGAGTTCATCAAGACAGCTTTATCTTTTTGAGATCTCCCACTACACTTGGAATAAGATGGAAGAAACATGCATCCATCTGCCAGCTTTTGCAGGTTGACTTTCTGCATTGGATAAAACAAAAAAACAATTTACTTTTTAAAAATTCTGGCTTTAGAAACATTGCCTCTGCAGAAAGAAGTTGCATGTTTTTTTCCCCCCTCTGCAACCACCTCTGGTTTTCCCTAGCTGATGTACTTTAAAATCATTAAGATTTGGTTCAGGTTGGGGCCCAAACACTTCAATCTTAACAGCTAGTTCAACATCTTACCTTTCCACCCCAACCTGCCCCAAACAGATTTAGGTTGAAGTCTGTTCTACAAGGTCTAGAGAGCAGGGGCAAGGGGAAACAGAGAAATGTTCCTCTTAAACCAGCAAAATTAATATTTACGTTGTTAAAACATTAGAGAAGCCACAGAAAATTATTAATCTAAAAGGTTATAATTATCTCTAAAATGGTGGCAGCCATTGAAATGTAAATCCTCATGGGCGGGGAGAGGGCTCATGTTCTCGGTGCCTGGGGCCGCCTGCCCGGCTGCTGCAGCTGCAATTGATCATTCCAAATCAAAGGGAGAGGGCGATATTTCTGGTGGCGCAACCAGGGGGGTGGGAAGCAAGCAGAGAAAGATGTTCTGTTCTTTGGATCTGTTATCAAAAAAATGAGGTGGAATGTGTTTCAAATCTCTCGTCTGTTGAATTTGCAGCCCTTCAAAGCTTACCCACAATAAATAAAGTTTTCAAAACCCATAGCCTCTAAAAGATTCATTGAAAATTCCTCTGAATTAAGCATCTCTCTCTCTCTCCCTCTTTTCCTTTCTCTCTCCCTTCCTATGGCTCTCTTGGTCTACTGTTACCAAGGCCAGCACAGTTTCAAATAAAAGTGACTTTGATGATTAAATATGAGGTATATTTAAAGTGTTTTATTATTTTCATTGATTGTGTGGTGATTTTCTGGCCCACACTTCTTGCAAAGTGAAAAAGTGGTCTTCATTGCTACACTTCGGTTTCCTGGTCTAAAGAAGAGAGTAAGGCGTGAAGGGAAAGAGAATGACAGGGACCCAGGGATAAAGTAGGGACCAGAAATGTGAATTCCACCTGTTCAAGTGGACTCCCAAGGCTGAGGTTTCAGGAGTTCACCAACAAATGACAGGAGGCAACCAGAATCTTCCCCAGTCCCTGGATATTACTGACTGTGTAGACATTTCTTGAGGTCCATTAAATTCTATTTGACGTACATTAAAAAAGATTTAATCACAGATGCCAGTCAGCTAACCAACCCATTAATCTAGCTGTTTTTCCTAAGAAAATTGTATTTAAAAAGGTCTTTTTTTCTCAATTTAATTTAGTCATCCTTTTAAATTTCATGTATTTATCATGTAAATGTGCCTTATTTGCAAAAGAAAAGCACAGGATTCAATGAAATAAATAGTTATTTCATTAAAATGGATACAAAAAACCCTGTGATTAGGGTAATTAATTTGCACACTGAAAGCTATCTTCCTGGTTCAGATCATTAATATTGATGACATTCGATTTTGTTCTCAGTAATGTTCCTTGAAACATACTCAGAATACTCAGAACTGGCACCAGGGCTGAAAGAGTACCATCAGCACACAAGTGAAAAAAAAAAAAAGAAAGGAGGCATTAGTGAGTATTGGGGGCTGCCCCCCGTCCTCTTCTTCAGCCAATACCATGCTATGTGGAGACCCGTGTCCTGAAATAAACTCCGCCGATTCTGTGGGAATGAGCTCCTGTGGTTCATCTTATCTCAAATGTCAGTTATTGATGCCTGGCACTTATTGACATGTGTCTTGTTTCTGAGGCAGAGAAAAACATTTAAATTGCAAAATAACATTACAGGAGATTATGTCTAGGTACAGCACGCTGTTATGCACAGCCTTGCCAGATAACAAGGCAACGTCTGTCAATATACCTTTCTCATTAGATTTCCATCTGCATATTATGCAAATGGATTGGAGCAGGTTTCCACTTTGATAGCTCTCTGCCACAAGTTTAAGTCAAGGCACATATTTTGTGTCTGTTCTGTTCAGCAGATGTATTCCACCAAAGACCTTGTAGAAAAGGGTTCATATCAATGTGGCGAACTATCAAATGCAGCTGTAGGCTGCACTCACGTGAAAATCAAATCCTGGGCCAATTTTCGTTTGCCTCATCTAGCTGTGTCAGCGAGCTCAACATTCCTGGTGATGGAAAGTGAATTAACATTCTGCGTTAGATTATATGTGCATGCAGACACAATCATCCAGCGACTAGGAACTGGCTGATATTCTAACTTGCATTTCAGGGCTTTCTGACAGGCATGTCATTAATACTTTTTAAATTACAGATAGGAGTATGATTTTTAAGAATGGTTTTCATTTTCCGAGCTGCTCTTTGCTTTTTTGTGACACAATGCACTGGAAGCACCCCTTCTGAGACAGTATAAAGTTATCCAAAGGTATCGGAATTATTCTTGCTGCTGCTACTTTGAAGCTTCTTTAGACCACTAATCTCCTCCGAAAACAAGGACGCCAGCACAGAGGTGTTTAACAAGCTTCCTTGTTGTTTTAGTGTCAGAAGTGCTTGTGTTAAAATTTGAACACTGTTTTACGGAGTGCAGACCGTGTCCAGGGCCCATCCCACCTCTGATCTTGGTAGTGTGAATTCTATAGCTGGTCTGACACTTTCCTTGCCATTTAAAGTGCCTTCAGGTTTTTAGTTTCATGGTTTGAACAGCAAAGAAGTACTTTAGAGATTATCAGATGAAAACAGCTTCGTGTATTTCTGGATTTCTACAGTATTTTCCAGGCAAAATAAGGCAAAACAAAGGAGAACCTAGCCAGCGCTCTTTTTCGACTCTGATGTAAACTTCATGGGGTGAGAGAAGGTGGGTAGAAAAGAAAACGCAAGTTTTTTAGACCTACCCCAAAACTAATCGCCGGGCTTCCTTTGCCTAGCTAATTTTGTGCCATGTTTCCAGAGGGGCTCGCGAGGTGCCCTGTCATAAGACAGGGTGCTGCTGCAGAAGGCGACGTGCTAATTAAAAAGAGGAACACAGCACAAATCTACTCGTTATTATTCATGGCAAGAATGCAGCAAATTGCTTAGCTGTTTGCTTTTAAAAGAAAAGCTTTTTTCCTACCCTATTTTTTCCCTTTCTTTTCTTTCCTTTTTTTCCCTCTTTTTTTTCTCTTTCTTTCTTCCTTTCTTTCTTTCTGGACTGCCCCATTTAAAAAGACATGCATGGTCTCAAAGACTTTTTCTAAAGAATGACATTGAAAAGACATTGCCCCAAGGTTTGGAAGAGCAAAAGCCTAGATCACTTGTACTGTTTAATGTCATGCCTTTTTTCCCCCTGATTCATTTTTTTTTTTTTCAACCACTATTCACCCATTACAATATGCTTTCCACAATATGCTTCCTTTAACGGACTCTAGATTAACAAGTAGGTGTGAGGAGTAGGGAGTATTATTCCATAGTTATTTCTTTTAAGCAGTAGGAAGAAATGGGTAATGAGAAAAACAGTTTTCTGTAACTCAGATCCCCAAAACGCTGACATTAGAAGGGATTTACAGCCTGACTATTAAGCTATGTTCACATTTATTAAGATACCAGACACTGAAAAAAGCAGAAATAGCATTATTTTAGAAACAGCAATCAGTCAACACCCCTCTCCCCATCCCCCCAAAGTTCAACTCATAAACTTGGGTTGAACTGGTCCAGTTCTCTGGACTCTGAGACTCCAGGATCTCTGAGTAGGCAAACACAGCATAGCAGACCATGTTTTCTGTCAACACGAACCTTCATAATTGCTTTCCCAAAACATATTACTATTTAAAGGAAGCTGCTACAACTATTATTTCAGATTTATACAACGCTTTTCTTCGTAGGCATCTAAGAAGTATATAAGCGAGCAATCCACCCACATACTTCATCATTGTCCCCAATGTTGGTGTTGCAGGAGGCCAAGGCCCAGTGGAGAGAAAGAGCACCCAAACACCATGTTTAAAAGACGAAGGGAGTGAGGCACAGAAGAATTCAAAATGGCCATGCTCCCTGACTGGCTCGGTCTTCTTTTCATCCCCAGTAAAAGAGTTGTACAGGCGAAACCTACTAAATGCAGAATATAAATGTCTACATACAATAACTAAGAAAATGCCATGAAGGCTACGTTGAACAGTTTGATGAGAATATTTCAGATTGTATATGAAACCAGCACATTGTACCCCTTGATTGCGCAAATGTACACAGCTATGATTTAACAATAAAAAATAAATTAAAAAAAAAGTTCTGGAGATTGTTTATGTAACAGTGTAAATGTACTTAATACCTCTGAACTGTACACTTAAAATGGTAAAATTTAGCTTCTGTATATTTAACCATAATTAAAATCAAAAAATAACAAAAAAAAAAAGTTCTGGCCCATGGGCACCTACCTTTCTCGCTGGTCAGTTTAAATCAAGCTGAAGAAGCTGGCTCCTGCTATTACAGAACTCACAGGCTTTAGTGGAAGCGTCAGCCTCCAGGTCCCAGGAAATTATGTCTACAAATTTCTAAGAGCTGAGTCACCAGGGGGAGGACCTCACAGGTGTATCCTTGGAGTGTCCTTGAGAAGACCTCTGTTCTCTTAGACCTAACTCTTTCAGGTTACCCTCTCTCATTGGGATCCTTATTTTCCACATATGGTGGCCCAGGAATATAAATGGTCCATGGGTTTTCAAGAAGACCAGAAGAATTAGAATCCTCAAATAACTATTAATTCTTCTTCTGTTAGATTTGGGGGACTTGGTTCGTATTTTCTTCTTCTTCTTTTCTTTTTTCCCCCAGGCAAACCTCTCTAAATGAAATGTATAAACTCTTTTTGTGGTAATTCAGTTTGCTAGCTACAAGGTCCATTGGTATTTTTGATGCTACCTCTTATTCACCAAAAATATCAAAATTTTGCTCAAAAAGAATATTTTTGTATCAAAAGAGAAAGCTGAACTGTTAGGCATTGGGACTCCCTAGCCATTTGCAACTGGGCTGCATTGCTTAAGGCTATGGTCCTAGTTCACTGCTGTAATTCCTTCAGGCCAGCTGCCAGGGTATCCTGCCGACCTCATTCTGCACAGTGGAATTGTGAAGTTACAAGTATCACTTCACTGTTTGGAAGACTGGCTGAACAGTCTGCATTATCTTTGCTCATCTTGTCCTATGCCTTGTTCAGTAGTGTTCATGGGTTACTCAACTATGAGCCACTCATAGAGGTAGCTCCAAAGGACTTTGGAGGTTTTTAGCTTCCATCTATTTATTTCAAACCAGGTTTAGTTACAGAGTTAGTGACATTGTGATAGGTGGAACAATAGAAGAAATCTCTAGTATGTTAGAAAAGAGCCTGGCTTCCTCTCTCAGTCCTAGCCTACTTGTGAGGGGATCAACCTTGCTGGCCAACATGTTTCTCCCCTTGTTATTGGCTGAATTGTGTCTCATCCCCAGAAATCCATATGTGGATGCCTTAACCCCTAGTGCTGAAAATGTGACTATATTTAGAGATGGGTCCTTCAAAGAGATGATTCAATTAAAATGAGGCTGTTTGGGTGAGCTTTAATCCAATCTGTCTGGTGTCCTTAAGACAACTTACAGAGGACAGCCAGGGATATACATGCATAGAGAAAAGGCCATGTGAAGAGGTGCAAGAGAGTGAGGAGGGAGGCTTCGAAGGAAACCAGCCTTGACAGCAACTTGATCTTAGATTTCCAGTCTCTAACACTACGAGGAAATAAAATAAATTTCTATTGTTCAAGCCACCCGGTCTGTGATGTTGTGTTATGGTAGCCTTAGCAAACTACTGCTCTTCTCTTTCTTGGACAGTATGGGTTGCCTTTCACTAGATTCTAAAAAATCTCCCTTACAACCATGGCCTTCATAGAATAGTGATGAGTACTCCATAAAGTTCACTAAGTTTGGCTTGGAGCCTGCAGCACAGTGGTTATGGTGCCAGCCACATACACCAAAGGTGGAGAGTTTGAGCCTTGTCCGGGCCAGCTAACCAACAATGACAATTACAACAAAAAATAACCAAGGCATTGTGTCGGGTGCCTGTGTTCCCAGCTGCTTGCAAGGCTGAGGCAAGAGAATCGCTTGAACCCAAGAGTTTGACTTTGCAGTGAGCTGTGACACCACGGCACACTACCAAGGGTGCCATGGTGAGACTGTCTCAAAAAAATAAAAAAAAAGTTCACTAAGTATTACAAATGAATGTTAATGTTAATTTCAAGTTGATAAATGAGAAAACTGCCTCTGTGATGCTAATCTCTAAATGCATCCTTATTTTATTGGGGAAAAATCTATTCTAATTTCTCCTTGGCAGTCTTATACTCAAGAGAATTCATAAATCTATTTCAATTTGAATTTTTAAAATGTGGTATGTATGTAATTTATTTTTTCTTTAGTGACTAGTATTAAAAAATGTCAAAGACACTCAATATAAAGAAGGAATTTAATAGATTAAAAAGGTTATCATCAACAGAGATGACAATAAAATATTATTTTTCTCAATTTCTGAATTTGGGGGTCTTCTTCAATTTTGTACCTGAGACGGATGCCTTGCTTGCTTCATCCTAGCTCCAGCTCTGAATCTGTAGATAAGGTGATGTCAGCAGTGACACTCATGAGTTAATTCCTCCAAAAATCCCCCAGACATTGCCCAAAGAAAGACTTAGCAGCTGACTCTACTGTTTAGGACATGTGAGGATGGAAGCTCACCAACAAAATTCCAAGAGGTCTTTACATCATTTCATATTAAAATTCCTTTAAAGAAGGACATTGTTGACTGAGCTTTGGAGAGTTTCACAGTGGGGAAAAAAATCCAAGATTAACTGTCATGATAAAGTTGACATCAAAAGGGAATGATGGGAAGTGCTGGGGACAGAGCACAGGTGGGACAGGGAAGATACAAAAATAAAAATCACCAACAGAAAAAAAATCATTGTAAACTTGTGGGCTGAGCAAATGCGGAATTCTCGCTTGCTCAAAAAATTCAAAGCAATGCCATATATTATAAATTATGACGTTAGCAATTGTCATCAAGAGTGTGGAGGGACAAGAACTCTTGTATTCTGCTGGTGGGAGTGTAATTTGGGAAACACCTCTTTGAAAAGAAATTTGGCAATGGATATTAAGGTTTGAATTATGCATGCCCTGTGACTCATTCCAGTCTTAGCTATGCAACCCAGAGAGACTTTGGCATCTGTGAACAGAGAGTTATACAGGAATGTTCAATGTGGCATCGGCCACCATAGCAACAGAATAGGAAATAACCCAAACTACTTTCAGAGGATGTAAAATAATCTGTGGCATATTTGTAGAATGAAATGTCATACAGGAGGTAAACTGAACGAACTAGATCTACCTGTACCTATATGGATAAATCTCAGAAACAAAGCTGAAAACATTGGCAAGGAAATAGAGCAATTGGAACCCTTGTGCATTGTTGGAAAGAATGTAAATTGGCAAATTGTGATGCAAACAGTACAGCAGTTTAGAAAATTAAACACAGAATTACCATATGACCCAGCAATTCCACTTTGGTGTATATACTCAAAATAATGGAAAGCAGTGACTTGAACAGATATTTGTACCCCCATGTTCATAACAGTGTTATCCATTGACAGAAGAATGGATAAACAAAATGTGGTATGTATATACACACAATGGAATATTATTCAGCTTTAAAAAAGGGAAACTCTGACACATACTACCACATGGATGAACTTGAAGGTAGACTAATTGAAATAAGCCAGTCATAAAAATATAACTATTCTATGATTCCACTTGTAGAAGGTACCTAGAATAGTTAATTCATAGGGACAGAAAGTAGAATGGGGGTTTCCAAGGGCTGGAAGTGTAGGCAGAAATGGGGATATAAATTTAATAGGTACAAAGTTTTTAGTTTGGGAAGATGAAATAGTTCCAGTGACAGATGATTGTAGTAGTTGTACAACCATGTGAAAGTTCTTAGTGCTACTGAACTGTATACCTTGAAGAATAGTTAAACTGGTACATTTTATGTTACATATAATTTTAACACAATACAAAACAGATGAGTCAAAATCAAAAAAGAAGGTAATTAAGAGATATATTAGATATAATTTGTATAAATTTGGGGAGTACATAAAGCAATATTATATAGTGTTTATGGATACCTACGGTTGTAGCAAAAATAGAAGGGAAGTAGTTAATTTGAGGAAGGGAGGGAGGGAATAGAGATGATGGTAGGAGGTGAGAACTTCCACTTTATTATCATGGTAGTATTTTATTGATCAGAGAAATGGCTGGAGAACTGCAAAATGAATACACTTAAGAGATCAGAAAAGGTGGTTACAGGGCATGGGTGTGGTTCTTTGATTTATTACATGATTCTATATGTCTAAAATACGTATTTCATTATTCAACATAAAAAGAAAATCCTTAAAAGTAACAATGGCATTTCATGTTTGGCTATCTCATCATTTCACATGCGAGTGAGAAGATAGGACCTCCTACAAGTCAGATGGACACGGGGCCACCAGATGGATTCTAGATGGATAGTGAGCCTCAAACAACTCAAAAGTGTGGGCTTCCTCCTACTTTGGTGCTGAGAAATGAAACCTATTTTCCTTCATGGTTCTTTTATGACGACCAGCACCGGATAGTCAGAAACACAGAGATTACCCTCATGGCAATGGGTTCCTATGGTGCAGGTGCTCTCCCCCAAGGACCATTTTGACCTGCTTATTTTTGCAGATTAGTATATACCATTGAATATCATGCTTCCTATATAGGCCTAGGCAGTGCCAACATGTATTTCGGCATTTCTGATGACAATTAAGCTTTATTCACTATTTAGGCACTAGTTCATGTGAACACTTACTATGTAAAAAGCATTTTCCTAAAAATAGTGTAGGCTTCCCAAAGATAAGCAGAAGCTAATACAGGGGAATTGTGTAGGCTCTTAAGTGAGAGTGCTCAGTTTAGTGTCCCAGAACTGATAGTTTCTTCATTTGTAAAAATGGGGATAATCATAGCACCTACTTCTTGGTGAAGAGGTGATGGATATGCGTGTAAAACACCACAATGGCCACATTGTAAGCACTTGGTAAATGTTAATTGTACTCATTTACTCCTACAAGTTTATGGTATCCATAGTAAGCAATGATAAAATACAGATTTCCTGTTTTAGGAAGTATTTTAAAGAATCTTCTCATGATTTTTGAATACATATATAGTTTATTGAGTTGGGGAAACTTTATAGATATTTACAAATGCAATACATTAACATATTCTAAATATCTTCTAAAATTTTCATATGAATCTGTGTTTAAAATAAAATTGGTTCCAGTCTAATTGTAGTAGTGGTACATAATCAATTTCAAGTAGCTTTCATTTTTCCAGATTTTACTAACTGTACCATCTTGGTGTCGACTTGTCTTAGTGATAGAAATTGTCAGGCAACTAAATCATATTTCAGCATCCAGGTTTGCAAATAATATTGAAGGCTTTTTTGTTTAATAACTTTCTTTAAGTTTTTGTGTAACTGATACAAAGCATAAGCTATAGTAGCTATGCCATGCTATAATCAGCTTGCTCTAGGATCCATGGCTGGCACAATTTGAGACAACAAGAACAGTTAAACCGTTAACTATTATTTGTAGAAGTTGTATCATGTTAGCTAAAAACACAGGTAAGTGATACTGAAAAATTAGGCTTAAGCACTCAGCCTCATCATTTATTTAACTACATTGAGTCTCAATTTCCTCACCAGTAAAATAAGGATAGCCATGTCAGCTTCACAGAACTGCATCATGTCAGGCATATATACACCTAGCATGGAGCCCCCATTCAGCAAGTAATATTATTGAAGAGCCATTGCTTGCATCCTTCTCGGAAATACTTACTATTCTCACTCTCGTCATTGTGAAGTTATAACTTCTACTTCCAATATGGAAAAGGAGAAAATTCAGATGCCAAACAGAAATTCTTACTACAGTAAAAATGCTGTCTAGTTCTAGAATGTAATGATTCTTCATGGCTTGGACTATAGCGCTAAGTTATGTCAAAGTCTACTAAGTTGTCATACTTGAGCTTATGGGATTTTTTTACTCTCAGTAGAGGAAGCTGTGTTAAAATTTTATTCGGTGCATACAAATGAATATGTGTGTGATCTGAGATAAGAAGTTCTAGGGGAAAATATAAAGAAAAGGAAACCTAAATTCTGGATTATGTTTCTGTGCTATTTCCCAGAATACTCTTTGACCTTGCAAAATCTTCCCATGAGTCAAATGAAGATGACAGTACCCATTAGCTCTTACACATTTCTACCTTATAAAGAAAAGGACTGCTATCAGGATTAATGAGATGATGTTTGTAAACAGCTTTGAGCTCTTTGGGAGACAGATGTTCTATAAATACAAATTATTAATAAAGTATTTATAATGATGATTGCAGGGAATGTTAATAGTGCTGGGGAAAAGAAGCCATCAATTAAACAGCACATTCAGTGGGAGGGAAAGTGTGACTATGGAACAGAAATGCTCCGAAAGTGAGAGTACAGTGGTGAGAGTACCATTTGCAACGATGCCAAAGAATTGTGTTAGTTGGGAATCTTTCTGGTTATGAGGATGGGAAAATAGCTTAGGACATCTCAATGCTAGTGATTGGGTTAAATGAAAGACTGGTAACATAAGATCAAGTCCTACAACTGAAAAGTCAGACCCCAAAGACCTCACACACCCCTGTCTGGAGAAAAGAGCAGCTCTTGACATCTCAGAGGTCATCTGTGTCCTTTTCCTTGCTCTGTCCTATTCATTATTGAGTTTCTCTCTCTTTCTCCCATTAACATCCCAGTAGTATGTTTTCCTCCTTCTGGCCTCTCTGTCTCTTTTAACTTGCCTTCTTCCCTTGTGGTTTCTCCTGATTCATGGCTTCCCCACCCTCATGGGTTTTGCTTGCAAACTTTTCTCAGTGTAGCTCTTGCCTTTGTCTCTCCTTGGTGGCTCTCTTGTGTTTTAACACCCTGAGAGGGAGGATTTGAGCAGTCTGAATGGATTGAGTAGTCACTAAGGGGTATAGGAAGTATCTACAAGAAAAAGCTCTCATCCTTAGCTACCTCCCAGGCCTACTCATGCTCCCTCTCTCTCTCTGTTGTTGTTGTTTGGTTCCTTTTGCATTAGACACTAATTGTTATCACATTCAGTTGTGAAATGAGTTGCCAGGGATATTAGACAAGGAACAGAAACCAACAGAAAGAAATTGGCTTTGAACATCTAGCTAAGAAGCAGCTTCAGGGGATCTCAGTTCACCCTGTTGCAACAATTGTCTACTCATAAATGAGATTGAATAATGTAGGACTGAAGTTTAGAACATTGATATTTATTTTTGTAAGCTCATTGGGTTCTTTTTATGTCACTTCCTCCAAATATTCAAAAATAAGACAGGATAAATCACCTCAGAACTATTGCTTAATTTGATGCAAATGTTTGGTATTTTAAACAACTCATTTATGATTTTATTCACCACTAAAGTTTTTTAAGTTTTGTGTTTAAATATCCTAATCTTTTTTAGTGATCTCCAACTTTACGGCTTATTTATAAAGACTTTATTCATCAAAATTATGAAAATAGTTTCATGGAGGAGAGAGATTAAAGATGGTGGCTGAGTAACAGCTTCCCTGCAACTGGGAACAGCGAGTCTGGGGAGACAAGACTCCAGGCATATCTGGCCGGTGGGATCTGCCTATAATCATCCCTTTGAAGATACAGGGAGCCAGCAAGGGACTTCTGGACCCCAAGAGGAGGACAAAAACAGTGGAAAACTGGCAACTGGTTGCGTTTGTTAGATCGACCTAATCACACCGGCAATCGTAAGTACAAGCAGCAGTGAGACTGAAAACCAGAAAGGCCTTACCTGTGAACTGTTTCGGTGTTCTTCCACTTGGCACTCAATTGAACTGCCTTGGGGAGAGCTTGAGCAGCAGTGTGGAGAACTTTGGGCATTGTCTGGGGCCCCAGACTGAGCCACTGAGCTGGGTGCAAGAAGCCATTGTGAAAGAACTGCCCCGGCAAGCTCCGCCCTCAGGGTCTCAGAGCAAGGATTGGGCAGGTCAAAGTGACCTACAGACTGAGCAGCCTAAAGGCGGGGACTGAGCTGCCTTACAGCCTTAATCCTTAGGGGCAGAGTGAGACAGTTTTGGCACACTGGAGCCTTGGGCTGTTGCCCTGGGTAGAGTGTCGTGATGTCACAGCTCTTAGCAACCTCAAACTCCTGGGCCTGGCACCACCCAGACCTCCATAAGAGCAGTGCAGCGACCCCCGACCAGTGACCCACACCCACCGGGGCTCCACATTCCCTGACCAGGAACTGCGGGAGCCACACAACCCTGCGTCCTTCCTCCTGTCTCCTCCCAGCTTCCACACTAGCCCGTTCATCTGGACAGGGACTCTGGTAGCTGTGTACCCTTTAGTGCCCTCCCTGCCTCTGAGCAGAGCTCTTCTCCTGGCCAGAGACTACTGGAGCCTTGTGCTCTCTGTGCCAAAGTCACTGGGCGCCTGGCACTCCCAGAACCATGTGCACCACCCCCAGCCCTGTTGCTGGATCTGGGTGTGTCACAAACGAGAGCTGCTTCCACAACCAGAACTCCCCAGCTAGAGCAGCCCCAGAGGAACTACACAGGGTCACTCCCTACAAAGATCCAGCAACAATAGAGTGATCCCGCTGGGGTCTAATCTTGGAGAGACACCTCCCCAACTCTGAGGATAGCCAGAGGCAATGGTGAAAAACAATCATGAGGTGAAATCAACAGAAAAACTCTGGCAATATGAATAATCAGAGTAGATCAACTCCCCCAAGGATCAATGGGGCAGAAACAGCACAAGACCCCATGCACAAACAAATAACTGAGATGTCAGAAATTGAATTCAGGATCTGGATAGCAAATAAGATTGAATTAGAATTCCAAAAGTTATCTCAAGAATTCAACGGATTCAAAGACCAAATGACCAAAGATTTTGACACATTGAGACAAGAAGTTGCATCCCCCAAAGATCTGAGAAACACAGTAGAATCCCTCAGTAACAGAATGGAGCAAGCAGAAGAAAGGATTTCTGACATTGAAGACAAAGCTTTCGAATGCTCCCAAACCCTCAAAGAAGAAGAGAAATGGAGAGCAAAAACAGATCACTCTCTCAGAGAGCTCTCGGATAATTTGAAGAAAACCAATATTTGTCTTATAGGGATCCCCGAAAGTGATGAAGTGGCTTCACAAGGCACAGAGTCTCTTCTCCATGAGATTATGAAGGAGAACTTTCCAGACATGCCAAGAGATTCCGAAATTCAGATAGCAGACAGTTTCAGAACTCCAGCACAACTCAACCCAAATAAGACATCCCCCAGACACATCATAATCAATTTCACTAAAGTTAATATGAAGGAGAAAATTCTGAAAGCTGCCAGATGAAAGAAAACCATTACCTACAAGGGGAAGAATATCGGAATAACTGCAGATCTCTCTGCTGAAACCTTTCAAGCTAGAAGAGGATGGTCATCGACTTTTAATCTCCTAAAACAAAATAACTTTCAACCCAGGATCCTGTACCCAGCTCAACTGAGCTTCATTTATGATGGAGAAATTAAATACTTCAACGACATTCACATGTTGAAGAAATTTGCCACAACTAAACCAGATCTCCAGGACATTCTTAGACCTATCCTCCATAAAGACCAGCGTAATTCTCCACCACAAAAGTAAATCCACCCAGAAAATTTTGATCAAATTTCAACTTCCACAGTTGCAAAAGGATTAAAAATGTCCACCGGTCTCTCGAAAGGCTTATCAATACTCTCAATTAATGTGAATGGTTTAAATTGTCCTCTAAAGAGGCATAGGTTGGTGGACTGGATACAAAAACTCAAGCCAGATATCTGCTGCATCCAAGAATCGCATCTTACATTAAAAGACAGATATAGACTCAAGGTGAAGGGATGGTCATCTATATTCCAGGCAAATGGAAAGCAGAAAAAAGCAGGCGTTGCAATCCTGTTCGCAGATGCAATAGGCTTTAAACCAACCAAAATAATTAAGGATAAGGATGGACACTTCATATTTGTTAAAGGTAATACTCAATATGATGAGATCTCAATTACTAATATTTATGCACCCAACCACAACGCACCTCAATTTATAAGAGAAACTCTAACAGACATGAACAACTCGATTTCCTCCACTTCCATAGTAGTTGGAGATTTTCACACCCCTTTAGCAGTGCTGGATAGATCCTCCAGAAAGAAGATAAGCAAAGAAATTTTAGATTTAAACTCAACCGTTCAACATCTGGACTTATCAGACATCTACAGAACATTTCATCCCAACAAAACTGAATACACATTCTTCTCATCAGCCCATGGAACATACTCCAAAATCGACCACATCCTAGGCCACAAATCTAACCTCAGCAAATTTTTAAAAATAGAAATTATTCCTTGCATCTTCTCAGACCATCATGGAATAAAAGTTGAACTCAATAACAACAGGAATCTGCATACACATACAAAAACATGGAAGCTAAACAACCTTATGCTGAAGGATACATGGGTTATAGACGAGATTAAGAAGGAAATCACCATATTTTTGGAACAAAACAACAATCCAGACACGAATTACCAGAACCTCTGGGATACTGCAAAGGCAGTTTTAAGAGGGAAATTTATAGCACTGCAAGCCTTCCTCAAGAAAACAGAAAGAGAGGAAGTCAATAACTTAATGGAACATCTCAAGCAACTGGAGAAAGAAGAACGCTTCAACCCCAAACCCAGCAGAAGAAAAGAAATAACCAAAATCAGAGCAGAATTAAATGAAATTGAAAACAAAAGAATTATACAACAGATCAATAAATCCAAAAGCTGGTTTTTTGAAAAGATTAATAAAATAGATAAACCTTTGGCCAACCTAACCAGGAAAAAAAAGAGTAAAATTTCTAATTTCATCAATCAGAAATGGTAATGATGAAATAACAACAGACCCCTCAGAAATTCAAAAAATCCTTAACAAATACTACAAGAAGCTCTACTCTCACAAATATGAAAATCTGAAAGAAATCGACCAATACCTGGAAGCATGCCACCTACCAAGACTTAGCCAGAACGAAGTGGAAATGTTGAACAGGACTATATCAAGTTCTGAAATAGCATCAACTATACAAAATCTCCCTAAAAAGAAAAGCCCAGGACCAGATGGCTTTACATCAGAATTCTACCAAACATTTAAAGAAGTAGTACCTATACTACTAAACCTCTTCCAAAATATAGAAAAAGAAGGAATATTACCCAGCACATTCTACGAAGCAAACATCACCTTTATCCCCAAACCAGGGAAAGACCCAACAAGAAAAGAAAAGTATAGACCAATATCACTAATGAATATAGATGCTAAAATACTCAATAAGATCCTAACAAACAGAATCCAACAACACATCAAAAAAATCATACACCATGACCAAGTCGGATTTATCCCAGGGTCTCAAGGCTGGTTCAATATACGTAAATCTATAAATGTAATTCAACACATAAACAAACTTAAAAATAAAGACCATATGATTCTTTCAATTGATGCAGAAAAAGCTTTTGATAATATCCAGCATCCCTTCATGATCAGATCACTTAAGAAAATTGGTATAGAAGGGACATTTCTTAAACTGATAGAGGCCATCTACAGCAAACCCACAGCCAATATCGTATTGAATGGAGTGAAATTGAAATCATTTCCACTTAGATCAGGAACCAGGCAAGGTTGCCCATTGTCTCCATTGCTCCTTAACATTGTAATGGAAGTTTTAGCCATTGCAATTAGGGAAGAAAAGGCGATCAAGGGTATCCACATAGGGTCAGAAGAGATCAAACTTTCACTCTTTGCAGATGATATGATCATGTATCTGGAAAACACTAGGGATTCTACTACAAAACTTTTAGAAGTGATCAATGAATATAGCAATGTCTCAGGCTACAAAATCAACACCCATAAATCTGTAGCCTTTATATATACCAACAATAACCAAGCCAAACAAACAGTCAAGGACTCTATTCCTTTCACAGTAGTGCCAAAGAAGATGAAATATTTGGGAGTATTCCTAACAAAGGACGTGAAAGATCTCTACAAAGAGAACTATGAAACTCTAAGAAAAGAAATAGCTGAAGATGTTAACAGATGAAAAACATACCATGCTCATGGCTGGGAAGAATCAACATTGTTAAAATGTCCATACTGCCCAAAGCAATATATAACTTTAATGCAATTCCTATTAAAGCTCCATTGTCATACTTTAAAGATCTTGAAAAAATAATACTTCGTTTTATATGGAATCAGAAAAAACCTCGAATAGCCAAAACATTACTGAGCAATAAAAACAAAGCAGGAGGAATCACGCTACCAGACCTGAGACTGTACTATAAATCCATAGTGATCAAAACAGCATGGTACTGGCACAAAAGCAGAGAAGTAGATGTCTGGAACAGAATAGAGAACCAAGGGATGGATCCAGCTACTTACAATTATTTGATCTTTGACAAGCCAATTAAAACCATTCAGTGGGGAAAAGATTCCCTGTTTAACAAATGGTGCTGGGTAAACTGGCTGGCAACCTGTAGAAGATTGAAACTGGACCCACACCTTTCACCATTAACTAAGATAGACTCTCACTGGATAAAAGATTTAAACTTAAGACATGAAACTATAAAAATACTTGAAGAAAGCGCAGGGAAAACTCTTGAAGGAATCGGCCTGGGTGAATATTTCATGAGGAGGACTCCCCAGGCAATTGAAGCACTATCAAAAATACACTACTGGGACCTGATCAAACTAAAAAGCTTCTGCACAGCCAAGAATATAGTGAGTAAAGCAAGCAGACAGCCCTCAGAATGGGAGAAAATATTTGCAGGTTATACCTCCGATAAAGGTCTATTAACTAGAATCCACAGAGAACTCAAACATATTAACAAGAAAAGAACACGTGACCCCATCTCAGGGTGGGCAAGGGACTTGAAGAGAAACTTCTCTAAAGAAGACCAACGCAAGATCTACAAACACATGAAAAAAAGCTCATCATCCTTAATCATCAGAGAAATGCAAATCAAAACTACTCTGAGATATCACCTAACCCCAGTAAGAGTAGCCCACATAACAAAATCCTAAAACCAGAAAAGTTGGCGTGGATGTGGAGGAAAGGGCACACTTCTACACTGCTGGTGGGAATGCCCAGTAATACATTCCTTCTGGAAGGATGTTTAGAGAATACTTAAAGACCTAAAAATAGACCTGCCATTTGATTCTATAATTCCTTTACTAGGTTTATACCCAGAAGACCAAAAGTCACAACATAACAAAGACATCTGTACCAGAATGTTTATTGCAGCCCAATTCATATTTGCTAAGTCATGGAAGACGCCCAAGTGCCCATCGACCCACGAATGGACTAGCAAATTGTGGTACATGTATACCATGAAATACTATGCAGCCTTAAAGAAAGATGGAGACTTTACCTCTTTCATGTTTACATGGATGGAGCTGGAACATATTCTTCTTAGCAAAGTATCTTAGGAATGGAAGAAAAAGTATCCAATGTACTCAGCCCTACTATGAAGCTAAATTATAGCTTTCACATGAAGACTATAACCCAACTATAGCACAAGACTATGGGGAAAGGGCCAAGGAAGGGTAAGGGAGGGGTGAGGTTTTGGTGGAGGGAGGGTAATTGGGGCCACATCTATGGTGCATCTTAGAATGGGTACAGGCGATTGCACTAATGTACACAGCTATGATTTAACAATAAAAAAAAAAAGAAAAAGTTTCATGGAATCTTCTCTAGTACTCATATTTCATGCTTACTATTTTTACTTTTAAAACTTTAGTCCCTCTTGTTACAGTGAGAGAAACACAACAGTACGAGGAAATATTAATGTACTACTCCTAGCCTTTGATAGGCAAACAATAAAAATATTGAGGTTTAAAAGGTACAATTAATGACGCTATTGATTTTCAACAATATCTAAAACTTTATATCAAACAAATAAGCAATATAATTTTTTCCTTCAGCTCTTATTAAACATATTTAAAGTATGTTTCTACAAAAGGCCACAAGGAAACTCTCACTACATTATTAAAGAGGTTAACATGTGTCCCCCACTGCAACTCAGGTGCTATCCTGAGCAAATCTTGGATGAAAGGGTTGATCAGGATTGATATTGAAGACAATTTAGAAAAAATAAATTTATAGTATTGAGGGCTTTTATTATTAAACAAGAATAAAAATTAAACTAGTCATTGATTCACAAAGAAAAAAAGCATCACCCAATTAAACCCAAGAACAATAAAAGAGAGGAATAAATAATGATAAGAGAAATGGGGAATAGGAAACAGGAATGCTATAAAATAAAGTTTAAAATACTTAATTAGGAAAAAGGAAAAATGTACATTTAAGAAGTAAATCTAAGAATTTTGAAAAGTTCAATAATGAAACCAAACTTTTCATAAGGCTACTTAAGGCTAGAGGAAGAGAAAAATATGAAACGAAACAACAAGAAAAATGTCTGGGCACAGAGGTTCACGCTTGTAATCCCAGCACTTTGGAAGGCTGAGATGGAAGGATCACTTGAGGCCAGAAGTTCAAGGCCAGCCTGAGCAACATAGTGAGACCTTATCTCTTGAAAAGAAAAAATATATATGAGGTGGGACAATTAAGTTTGCAAATTCATCCTAGAAAAAAGTGCTACATACCTCATTGCTGATTATCATAATGGTCACCTTCAAGGTACTTTCCTTGGGAAGCTATGTACAGACATTAGAGCCTAGACCACCCTTCAAAGCATTTTTGGAACTCCTTTGGAACATCAAAGATGTCATTATATGAAAAATGGACAATTAAGTTTGCAAAGTAAAAATTTCTATATACTTCATTGCTGAATTTCACTATCATCACCTGTGAGGTATTCCCCATGGCCATCTGGTGACTGCAGTGATGTTCAGCAGTGAGGTATGTAGCATTTTTTCTAGGACAAGTTCATGAACTTAATTGTCAAACACCCCATATATATAACCAAAGACACAAGGGAAATACCATGATTATGGCTTGACAGATAATAAACTTAAAATTCTTGAATTAAATGAAAAATTTTCATAGAAAATATTAATGCCCAATATCGACCTACATGAAGTTTAAAACCTGAATAGACAAACCATAATGATATAATAATTATAAGAGGAAGCAGTGGCATTAAAAAATGGCAAGACAGATCAATGGAAAAGAATTAAAAGCCCCGAAATAGACCTAAACAAAGTATGTATGAAACTGTAATAAATAATGATGGGGGGAAGGTACCACAAATAAGTTGGAGAAAACGAAGATTATTCAGTGAGGTGTGCTCAATGATATAATAACCATTTGAAACGAATCAATCAATGATATTCTTTCTTTAAACCTTATGCCAGAGGCGGAGCAAGATGGCAGCCGGGTAACAGCTTCCTTGCATCTGGGCACCATGAGTCTGGGGATATAGGACTCCAGGCATCTCTGGCTGGTGGGATCTGCCTATCATCACCCCTGAGAGGATACAGGGAGTCAGCGAGAGACTTCTGGACCCCAAGAGGAGGATTAAAACAGTGGAAAACCGGCAAGTGGTCGCGTGTATTCAATCTGTCTAAACCCGCCCGCAACTTCCACAGGCACGAGAACTTAAAGAGCAAGAGGAAGTGAAAGGAAAATTAGGGCAAGGCAACAGATAAAAGAAATCACCCATGAGGAAGAATCAGCAGAAAACTCCAGGCAACATGAAGAACCAGTCCAGAACAACCCCGCCAAGGGACCATGAGGTAGCTACTGCAGAGGATTCCACCTATACAGAAATGTTAGGAATGACAGAAAGGGAATTTAGAATACACATGTTGAAAACAATGAAAGAAATGATGGAAACAATGAAGGAAACTGCTAATAAAGTGGAAAATAACCAAAAGGAAATCCAAAAACAGAATCAAATCAGAGATGAACGATATGAAGAATATAAAAAGGATATAGCAGAGCTGAAGGAAATGAAACAGTCAATCAGGGAACTTAAAGATGCAATGGAAAGTATCAGCAACAGGTTAGACCATGCAGAAGAAAGAATTTCAGAGGTAGAAGACAAAGTTTTTGAGATAACTCAGATAGTAAAAGAGGCAGAAAAGAAGAGAGAGAAAGCAGAACGTTCACTGTCAGAATTATGAGACTTTATGAAGCGTTCCAATATACGAGTTATAGGAATTCCAGAAGGGGAAGAAGAATGCCCCAGAGGAATGGAAGCCATACTAGAGAATATTATAAAAGAAAATTTCCCAAATATCACCAAAGATTCTGACACAGTGCTTTCAGAGGGCTCTCGGACCCCAGGTCGCCTCAACTCTAACCGAGCTTCTCCAAGACACATTGTGATGAACCTGTCCAAAGTCAAGACAAAAGAAAAGATTCTGCAAGCTGCCAGGAGTAAGCGCCAGTTGACCTACAGGGGCAAATCCATCAGAGTGACCGCAGACTTCTCTAATGAAACTTTCCAAGCAAGAAGACAATGGTCATCTACCTTTAATCTACTTAAACAGAACAATTTCCAGCCCAGAATTCTGTACCCTGCTAAGCTAAGCTTCAAAATTGATGGAGAAATCAAATCATTTACGGATATACAAACATTGAGGAAATTCTCCACAACAAGACCAGCTCTACAGGAAATACTTCCACCTGTTCTGCACACTGACCACCACAACGGATCAGCAACAAAGTAAGAACTCAGAAATTAAAGGACAGAACCAAACCTCCACACTGATGCAAAAGATACAACTAAGCAATGGACTCTCACCAAATAAGATGAATAGAATACTACCACACTTATCAATTATCTCAATAAATGTTAATGGCTTGAATTCCCCACTGAAGAGACATAGATCGGTTGACTGGATTAAAAAACACAAGCCATCCATTTGCTGTGTGGAAGAAACACACCTGGCTTCAAAAGACAAATTAAAGCTCCGAGTCAAGGGTTGGAAGACAATTTTTCAGGCAAATGGAATTCAGAAGAAAAGAGGAGTTGCAATCTTATTTTCAGATACATGTGGATTTAAAGCAACTAAAGTCAAAAAAGACAAAGATGGTCACTTTATATTGGTCAAGGGAAAAATACAACAAGAAGACATTTCAATTCTAAATATCTATGCACCCAATTTAAATGCTCCCAGATTCTTGAAACAGACCTTACTCAGTCTGAGCAATATGATATCTGATAATACCATCATAACAGGGGACCTTAACACTCCTCTTACAGAGCTGGACAGATCCTCTAAACAGAAATTAAACAAGGATATAAGAGACTTAAACGAGACCCTAGAACAACTGTGCTTGATAGACCCATATAGAACACTCCATCCCAAAGATAAAGAATATACATTCTTCTCATCACCCCATGGAACATTCTCCAAAATTGATCATATCCTGGGACACAAAACAAATATCAACAGAATAAAAAGAATTGAAATTTTACCTTGTATCTTCTCAGACCATAAGGCACTAAAGGTGGAACTCAACTCTAACAAAAGGCATGGAAAATAAACAATCTTCTGTTGAATAACAGATGGGTGCAGGAAGAAATAAAACAGAAAATCATTAACTTCCTTGAGCATAACAACAATGAAGACACAAGCTACCAAAACCTGTGGGATACTGCAAAAGCAGTTTTGAGAGGAAAATTCATCGCTTTTGATGCCTACATTCGAAAAACAGAAAGAGAGCACATCAACAATCTCACAAGAGATCTTATGGAATTGGAAAAAGAAGAACAATCTAAGCCTAAACTCAGTAGAAGAAAAGAAATATCCAAAATCAAATCAGAGATCAATGAAATTGAAAACAAAAGAATCATTCAGAAAATTAATGAAGCAAGGAGTCGGTTTTTTGAAAAAATAAATAAAATAGATAAACCATTGGCCAGACTAATGAGGAATAGAAAAGTAAAATCTCTAGTAACCTCAATCAGAAACGATAAAGGGGAAATAACAACTGATCCCACAGAGATACAAGAGATCATCTCTGAATACTACCAGAAACTCTGTGCCCAGAAATTTGACAATATGAAAGAAATGGATCAATATTTGGAATCACACCCTCTCCCTAGACTCAGCCAGGAAGAAATAGAGCTCCTGAACAGACCAATTTCAAGCACTGAGATCAAAGAAACAATAAAAAAGCTTCCAACCAAAAAATGCCCTGGTCCAGATGGCTTCACTCCAAAATACTATCAAACCTTCAAGAAAGAGCTTATTCCTGTACTGCAGAAATTATTCCAAAAAATTGAGGAAGAAGGAATCTTCCCCAACACATTCTATGAAGCAAACATCACCCTGATAGCAAAACCAGGAAAAGACCCAAACAAAAAGGAGAATTTCAGACCAATCTCACTCATGAACATAGACGCAAAAATTCTCAACAAAATCCTAGCCAATAGATTACAGCTTATCATCAAAAAAGTCATTCATCATGATCAAGTAGGCTTCATCCCAGGGATGCAAGGCTGGTTTAACATATGCAAGTCTATAAACGTTATCCACCATATTAACAGAGGCAAAAATAAAGATCAGATGATCCTCTCAATAGATGCAGAAAAAGCATTTGATAAAATCCAGCATCCTTTTCTAATTAGAACACTGAAGAGTATAGGCATAGGTGGCACATTTCTAAAACTGATTGAAGCTATCTATGACAAACCCACAGCCAATATTTTACTGAATGGAGTAAAACTGAAAGCTTTTCCTCTTAGAACTGGAACCAGACAAGGTTGTCCTCTGTCACCTTTACTATTCAACATAGTGCTGGAAGTTCTAGCCAATACAATTAGGCAAGACAAGGAAATAAAGGGAATCCAAATGGGAGCAGAGGAGGTCAAACTCTCCCTCTTTGCTGACGACATGATCTTATACTTAGAGAACCCCAAAGACTCAACCACAAGACTCCTAGAAGTCATCAAAAAATACAGTAATGTTTCAGGATATAAAATCAATGTCCACAAGTCAGTAGCCTTTGTGTACACCAATAACAGTCAAGATGAGAAGCTAATTAAGGACACAACTCCCTTCACCATAGTCTCAAAGAAAATGAAATACCTAGGAATATACCTAACGAAGGAGGTGAAGGACCTCTATAAAGAAAACTATGAAATCCTCAAAAAGGTAATAGCAGAGGATATTAACAAATGGAAGAACATACCATGCTCATGGATGGGAAGAATCAACGTTGTTAAAATGTCTATACTTCCCAAAGCAATCTACCTATTCAATGCCATTCCTATCAAAATACCAACATCGTACTTTCAAGATTTGGAAAAAATGATTCTGTGTTTTGTATGGAACCAGAAAAAACCCCATATAGCTAAGGCAGTTCTGTGTAACAAAAATAAAGCTGGGGATATCAGCATACCACATTTTAGTCTGTACTACAAAGCCATAGTGCTCAAGACAGCATGGTACTGGCACAAAAACAGAGACATAGACACTTGGAATCGAATTGAAAACCAAGAAATGAAACTAACATTTTACAACCACCTAATCTTTGATAAACCAAACAAGAACATACCTTGGGGGAAAGACTCCCTATTCAATAAATGGTGTTGGGAGAACTGGATGTCTACATGTAAAAGATTGAAACTGGACCCACACCTTTCCCCACTCACAAAAATTGATTCAAGATGGATAAAGGACTTAAATTTAAGGCATGAAACAATAAAAATCCTCCAAGAAAGCATAGGAAAAACACTGGAAGATATTGGCCTGGGGAAAGACTTCATGAAGAAGACTGCCATGGCAATTGCAACAACAACAATAATAAACAAATGGGACTTCATTAAACTGAAAAGCTTCTGTACAGCTATGGAGACAATAACCAAAGCAAAGAGACAACCTACACAATGGGAAAGGATATTTGCATATTTTCAATCAGACAAAAGCTTGATAACTAGGATCTATAGAGAACTCAAATTAATCCACATGAAAAAAGCCAACAATCCCTTATATCAATGGGCAAGAGACATGAATAGAAGTTTCTCTAAAGACGACAGACGAATGGCTAACAAACACATGAAAAAATGTTCATCATCTCTATATATTAGAGAAATGCAAATCAAAACAACCCTGAGATATCATCTAACCCCAGTGAGAATGGCCCACATCACAAAATCTCAAAACTGCAGATGCTGGCGTGGATGTGGAGAGAAGGGAACACTTTTACACTGCTGGTGGGACTGCAAACTAGTACAACCTTTCTGGAAGGAAGTATGGAGAGACCTCAAAGCACTTAAGCTAGACCTCCCATTTGATCCTGCAATCCCATTACTGGGCATCTACCCAGAAGGAAAGATATCCTTTTATCATAAGGACACTTGTACTAGACTGTTTATTGCAGCTCAATTTACAATCGCCAAAATGTGGAAACAGCCTATATGCCCACCAACCCAGGAATGGATTAACAAGCTGTGGTATATGTATACCATGGAATACTATTCAGCCATTAAAAAAAATGGAGACTTTACATCCTTCGTATTAACCTGGATGGACGTGGAAGACATTATTCTTAGTAAAGCATCACAAGAATGGAGAAGCATGAATCCTATGTACTCAATTTTGATATGAGGACAATTAATGACAATTATGGTTATGGGGGGGAAACAGAAAGAGGGAAGGAGGGAGGGGGGTGGGGCCTTGGTGTGTGTCACACTTTATGGGAGCAAGACATGATTGCAAGAGGGATTTTACCTAACAATTGCAATCAGTGTAACCTGGCTTATTGTACCCTCAATGAATCCCCAACAATAAAAAAAAAAAAAACCTTATGCCAAATAATTTTCTATTATATTAAAAAATTAAATGTTTAAAAGAAGAATTGTAGAAAATACAGATGAGTATTTATTGAACCTTGAGAGAAAAGAGCTGTGCAATTGTGAACACAGGGCAGAAGCCAAAGGAAAAATGCTGTTGAAGTTAACTGGTATGAATTTAAAAGTTTTGGTTTCAAAACCAACCAATTGATTGGTTTCAATCTATTCATTTTACAAACAACTTGGAGAATATTAATATTTGCAATTTATGTGTTAAAAATGTGTTGCCATTCTTTTGTTTTAGGTTTTTCTCCCTGGGTTTTGCAGCACCAGAAAAGATGCTGGGGGCTGGGGGTCCTGATTCCCTGAACCCAGTTACCTGGTTCCATTACTCATCTGAACTACAAAGTACATCTGAGGCATGACAGTAAGGAAAGCAAACGAGAATGGAAACTGAAATCAAACTGGAGCAGCACAGGCAGTGTGGATAGAAAGTAAAAGTAAGTTAAACAGGTTTCAGCATAAAAAAGAGAGATTTTTATTTAGGAAGAACAAAGAGGAAGTTGAGAGCACTTCCAGAGAGAGCTGGAAGTGGGTCCCTCTCGTGAAGCAGAAAAGTAAGAGACCAACCATTGTTAATATTAGTATGTATGTTCCTACAAATTTGTAAGAAAAAAAATAAATTCCCTAAAGGAAAGGTGGGTTAAAATTTTCTGGAGAAGAGATTCAGCTGGCTTATGAAAAAAAAAAAAAAATTAACCTCACTGCTGAGAAATGAAAAATCAAAAAAGTTACCATTTTCTACTTTCAATAGGCAAAGATGAAAATAGAATAAAAAAAGAGAAATTCTACTCCTTGTTGGTAATTTTTATTTTATAAGTACAAACTTTTTGAAAAGCAATTTGACAAAATTTACTAGTGTTCTTACTGAAGTGTTTTTAGGAAAAATGTATTACAAATAGCAAAAATGTATTATATATTAGTATATTTATTGCTCCCTACAGGTTGTTTATGATAGTAAAAGGTAATAAAATAAATGATCTGAAACAGCATATTAAATAAATGATTGGTAATATATCCTTATAGCAAAATTCCATACAGCGATTAAAATGATGCAAATAGATTTTTCCTTTTAAGGAATATCTTCCTGATAGATAACATAATAGAAAAAAAAAAGACTTCAAAGAGTGAAATCTCTTTTGTTAGAAATGTATCTATTTAAAAAATCTGAAGTGTTATAACCAAAATACTGACAAACAGTCCATTTGGGTTAAATTATATTTGTCATAAGTGATTATTTTCATGTTATTTATTTTTTGTGTATTTCCTAGTGTTTACATTAACCATGCCATATATTTTTAATAAAATAGTGAGATATTGACAAAAATATTGACTTTTTTGTCATTATTGTCAACTGCATTGTCATCAACAAATATTTTTCCAGTATTTTACTTATTAACTTTCAAACCTATAGGAAATTGAAAAAAAATGTAAATTGGCAGCCCATAAACTCTTTATATAACTTCAGTAGTTACTATTTTGCCGCATTCACCTCATCTCCTTCTATCTCTGCAATGAACTATTTGTAAGTTGCATGCTTCATGAGATCGCCTATCTGAATACTTCAGTATGTAGCTTCTAAGCAAAGGAATGTTCCTCCAAAGCACTTCCCCTACACAGCCAAAGACAATGGCCAACTCCAGTAACTCACTGAGACTCCTTTGGGTCTCAACTCTGCAATACTGTCATGTGATCTGTTATTTTTCTGGGGTGACATGACTTGGAACAGGGAAGTTCATAATTTGTTTTCCGTAAAGGTCTTCAAAATAAATACCTTTTCATATAGTTGGTAGATGTTTTCCTAAAAATTATGTGTACCCAATGATATTTGCCCTCAGAATTCCATTTCAATTAGAAATCCAGCACATAAGATTTTCCAAATATTCTTCCCTTGGTGATACATCCTACTGGTTTATTTTCAACTTGCCACTTGCCAATTGCTGTTTGAGGCTTGGCTTTCAAAGAACATTCAGGAATAGCTTACCAAATGTCTTCTGGATTACTTCCTGAGACTATGCCTCATTATTTTTAATACTTGAACTTTGTAGAAATTATGTATTTCTGTTTCCCCCACCCCCCAACCGAGTCTCACTATGTTGCCTTCGGTAGAGTCCCATTCCTCACAGCTTGCAGCAACCTCAAACTCTTGGGCTTAACTGATTCTCTTGCCTCAGCCTCCCAAATAGCTGGGACTACAGGCACCCACCACAATGTCCAGCTATTTTTTGTTGTTTTTATTCTTGTTGTTGTTGTCATTGTTGTTTAGCAGGCCTGACCGGGTTTGAACCCGCCAACTTTGGTGTGTGTGGCTGGTGCCATAATCACTTTGCTACAGGTGCCGAGCTGAAATTATGTATTTCTTACCAAAATATATTTCAGCTCATGTTTTTGTAGAAAAAATTATATTTTAGTATGAAAGTCTTGAATAAGCCCAATAAAATAAAGTAAATGCACATATAAAAAGTATATTGATGGGTGGGTCAACAGGGAATTTTTAGGGCAGTGAAACCACTCCGTATGATACTACTACAAAGGTAGATACATGTCATTATATATTTACGTAAACCCATAGAACATTGAACACCAAGAGCGAAGCCTAATGTAAACTTGGATAATGGTGTGATAATGACATGTTGATGGAGGCTTATTGATTAGAGTTAAGAGTAGGGATGCTGTGTGTGTGTGTGTGTGTGTACAAAGAGGGGTACACAGGAATCCTCTGTATCTTATACTCAATTTCTCTGTGAGCCTAAAAATGCTCTAAGAAACAAAATTCATATTTTTTGTTTTTTAAAAAAGGAGTATTGAACAAAAAGCTTACTCTAACGGCTAATACAAAGCCATTTTACTTTTCTTTGTTTTCTGTTTTCTACTGTTTTGTCAAATCTCTAGGTCAGATTTCATAACTTTACACTAGTAAGTCTGGACCAGTCTGAAACTTTACTTAAAGCCCTTCTCTCTCCCCTAGACCAGAGGTAGTTTGGGACTCTGACAGCTTGAGTGCGTAGCACCAGAAGAGACAAGTGCTTTCACTTGGAGATGGCCTCCTGCCTCCCCAAGGCCTGGCTGCTTGTGTGAGTTGGGGCAGGAGGCAAGGAGGGATGGGAGACAGATGTCTTTGTACTCAGTGACTAGTAATGTGCCTGCTGTCTGCATGTTAGGCTTTCCAATGCTGGCGCTTTCATGGGGTACACGTAAAAAATGTTTGGAGGATCCTGTAGTGCCTCCTTACTGCACTATTCCCTGACCTTGGTAATGTAAAGTCAGGCAACCTCTCCCTTGTCTCTCAGCCCTACCACAGTCTATTGCTTAGTCTGTTGCTGTTGGGGTCCCCTTACTCAGTGGGCAGGTCACATGCAGGGGACTGACAGAAAGACAAAAGGCATCTTCCACAGAGCCCAGTTAAGCCTTGGAAAAGTCATGAATCCTTTCTAGTCTAGCAAGAGGTATATGTATTGTTCAGTTCTTTGCCATCCCCTGTCATTTCTAACCAATACTCCAGGTTAGCAAGTCTGCTGCCTAAACAGATGTCCACTCAAGAGTAGAATGTCATTTTCCTCTTCTATCATCATTGCAATCTCTAAGAGTAACTTTTTTGAAGTTTGCCCCTCACTCGAAGTGTGGCAAAGGGATTTAAATGAACAGAGTACTCTCTGAATGGTCTATGGCTCCACACTGGTTCTCCTTCCCTCCTTTCTTACATCTCTTGAGAAGGTGTGCAGGTGAGGAATGTGGGTACTGGCTGGCAAGAGCCAGACCCAATGTCACACTTCAATAACCTCCACGTTAATAACCTATCTTACATGTAGGTGCCTCTCTCTGAATCTCTTTAGAGCATGTAACCTTTAGAATGTGACTCATCAGACAACACGTTAGCCTAATACATTCTGAAGAGAGCCAGTTCTAGGGCAGCACCAAAAGTCCTTCTTTGTATCTTGTATAACTGGTTGTGTTTTGACTTGCTCTAGCTCCAAAGTTGTAACTGTCTTCTCCTGGTAAAGTTGTCTTAGCCTAGCTCCTGTGTTTACCTTGGAGGGGGGCAGCTTTTAACCTAATTTCTTCCATTAACAAGAACTGACAAAGAGAGAGGTGGCCATCAGATCACTTTAGCCCTGCTAAGTGGTCCATACTCCAAGCCCCTTCTCCAAGCAGGACTTTCTCTTTCTTACCTGAAAATCACCCAGACAGCTTTATGGAAATTTACTTACTTCTAGGAGCCTGTCCAGAATCTGTAAAGTCATTTATAGTACCTGCAAGAATTGTGAGGACCCATCCCTGCATGCACATACTTTATTTTGGAGGTAAGAGGGATGCAACTTGACCATCGGTCCCCTCCCTGAAGACTCTAAGGATTCTCTCTCCAGTCTCTTCCTCAGTTTATTAGGAAGAGAAAGGGTGAGGTAGGGGCTTGAGATAGTAGCCATAAGAACTTATATCAAGTCCCCCTTTAAAAACCTCAGAAACATTGTTCTGCTGAATTTTGGGATCCTTTCTTTAAAATGTGGGATTCTTAATGTTTTCTTCACCTCAGCTCTGGTCTCAGATCACTGATTCTCAGTCAACGTGCAAAGTTCCTGTCAATACCTTCTTATTTACATTTAGAGTTAGAAAGTCATGATTCCTATAACAAAATCATGTTTTTTCCCCACAGTTTTTTCCATTGGGGTTTGATATTTAACCATATGGGGATTGATTTTGATAAAAAGGAGGAGGATAAATAAATATAGGCACACTGCCATTGTGTCACCATCTTTCATACTGTTGTTGCTGGGTGATTTCATTTTTAACATGTCTCCAGAATCTTTATGACAAACATGTCCTGAGTAGGTGTAAGAAAAGAGGCATTGTGAGTGATGAAGGAAGATATATTCTGTCAACTCTATGAAAATAAAACAAGTGTTATCATGAAGTTTTTAGTAATTTAATCTTATTTTATTCACTTAATCCTCTCACGGGTTCACCATTCACTTACTCATCAATTAATCATCTGAGTCTTAGTTGACTTCATGTAACTCACTTCCTTATCTGAGCAGGAATTGTCTCAGGAGCCTGGTCTGACTGCTCTCTGCACCATCAGTATTACGGATATAGTGTGTGCTTCTCTGCCAGAGGCAGGCAGAGATGGCCCAGTGGACAGACCCTGCCTAGTCAAGGATCTTTCCTATTGCTGTTTAGGTCTGTGGCCTAGGACAGCGGTCCCCAACCTTTTTGGCACAAGGATGGATTTTATGGAATAAAATGTTTCCACAAGCCAGATTGTGAGAGAGCAGAGGAGAATTAGGAGAGGAGGCAGAGCCCAGGGATGATGCTATGAGAGCCAGTTCCTAATAGGCCAAGCACCAGCACCAGTCAGCAGCCTAGGGGTTGGGGACCCCAGGTGTGGGGTCTATATCTATATCAAGCCTGTTTCTACCTTTGTAAAATTAATTAATGGGTTAAAAGTTTCTCCATACTGAACCATACTATGGATATCACACTTTTAAAAAATGTAATTCTTGCCAAATATTATAAAAGGCCTGAGCAAAGATCCCTCTTCTCACAAACAAAGGAGCATATTATTTGTTTATTATAATATGTAATCACATTGTCATCTTGGAAATTTCTACTCTTTTGGGCCAGGGAAAGGATATGTTAACCAAAGCATGAATTACCCTGAAATTTATAGGCGAATATTTGTTTTAGAATATTTACCATCCTAATTTTGTTCTGCTTAACCTAATATGATAATAATTCATATTCTATGAGAGAAATTAATTTTTCTGACAATCTAATATGAATAACCTACATGTTGATAATTGATTGGTAGATTATTGATGATCATTTGAAACTCATTATGTATTAGATATTATGTCACATGATTTTTACATACTGTCTGTGTGATTTTTTTAATAATCCTTTGAAAGAAGAGCCATTATTTTTCCCATAATGGTTCTCCTTACAGAGAAAGAAACCAAGGCTTAGAATGGTTAAGAGATTTGCCCAAAATCACATGATGATTAAAGGACTAGGATTTCAACTCAGGTCTGTCTGACTCCACAACTTGAACTTCTAACCACTGCCCTGAGATTTTTCTCCTTTCCCACCTGGGTTGGACTCTGCACCACACACTGTAATAAATCTGTGCAACATGTATGCAAATGTTAGTTTCCTGGACCAGTGCTCATTTTAGCTCCTGAAAACTCAAAAGTTATCCCTTTCATTTTTTTCACTATATTTTCACTTATTTGAAAATAGTTGATGCTTTATATCTAGAAGAGAAAATAAGATCATATATGTTAATATAAAAATAGAACAATTCAAAAATATGTAACTACCAATCTCACTATTTGGAGATACTGTCAACCTTTCAGTTCTCTTACCCTCCTGTCTCATTGCTATCTATTTAATCTCCATTTTCAACATATTTTTAAGTGGTATCAAACTGTAGATAGACACTATTTTTAGCCTACTTCTTCTCATTTCATTTGGCAGATGAGAAGTTCCCTACTTTTTCTTCTTTTTTTTTTATTGTTTCAGGTTCATTGAGTTTACCAAGAATTAGGCTTCACTGTTTGCATTTGTTAGGTAAAGTTCCTCTTATAATTGTGTCCCACCCCTGAGAGGTGTTCCATACACTGTAACTCCCCACTGTCCGCCCTCCTCCCCTCTCCCTACACCATTGTTCCCCCACCCCAACCTTGAATTGATTTGGATTTTTCTCTTACATGGGTATGTGTTAGATCAACTACTGCCTTAATATTAGAATTGAGTACATTGGATTCTTGCTCCTCCACTCTTTACTAAGAGTGATTCTTTACTAAGAAGAATGTGTTGCACCTCCATACAAGATAATACAAAAGATGTTAAGTCTCCATCTGTTTTAATGGCTGAATAGTATTCCATGGTATACATGTACTATAGCTTGTGATTTCATTCATGGTGTGGTGGGCATTTAGGTTGTTTCTACATCTTGGTGATTGTAAATTGAGCTGTGATAAACAGTTTAGTGCAAATGTCCTTGTGATAAAATTCTTTTTCTTCTGAGTAGATGACCAGTAATGGGATTGCAGGATCAAATGGGAAGTCTAGTTTGAGTTAAATGAATTATTTCTGAAAAATGGGAAAGCCAAGTGTTATGTCCAGTAGTAGACTCATATTATGAGGATGGGAGTGGGAGAATGTGAGTCCTTCCCCCCAAACAAAAAAATCTTACAAAATCTGCACATAGTTTCTGCAGGTGTGGCTTTTATGAGACATAAGCAATCCAGCAAAGGGACAGATGTCTTCCTGGCCCCAAGGAAGAACTGGAGGTAACCAGGTTGGACACTGGAGTTGGGTGATCGGCCACTGAGCAATGACTCCAAGAAATAGAACAGTTAATTCAGGAATTTTTCCCTTCACTCTTGCTCAGTTTTCTATCTTCATACATCTGTAAGGTCAGGGAGGAAGACAGGATATACTTCAGTCTTCATTGCAAAAAATGGCTCATATGTATTTCATCATGACCTTAGATTTTTGTCACTGTTATTTTCCAGGAGCTAGTGATTTCTTGTCTTGGCTTGTAACCACTGGGCTGAGGAGCATTGTAGACCCTGAATTGCTAATGAATCAAACAACTATTTACATGCATAGGAGCCATTTTGAACACTATATTGTCTAGTTTCCTAGTGCTGCCATAACAAATGACCAAGAACAGGGTGGCTTACAATAGAAATCATTCTCTTACACCTCTAGAGGCCAGAGTTCAGAAATCACACTGTCTGTCAGCTGGACCACACTCCCTGCAAAGGCTCTATGGGAGAAGCTTTCTTGCCTCTTCCAGAATCTAGCATCTGTTGGCATTCCTTGTGGCTGGACCACTCCAGTCTCTGCCTTTGTCTCAGCCTTTGTCACAGAAACCATCTCCTCTGTGTGCCTTTTCTTCTTCTGCCTCCTATATGGACACATTATTGGAATTAGGCATTCACATTATTGGTCTCATCAAGAAATTTTTTTTTTTTTGAGACAGAGTCTCACTCTGTCACTCTAGGTAGAGTACTGGGGCATCATAGCTCTCAGCAAACCTCAAACTCTTGGGCTTAAGTGATCCTCTTGCTTCAGCCTCCTAAGTAGCTGGGACTATGGCACCCACCACAGTGCCCTGCTATTTTTTAGAGGTCTCTCTCTCTTCAAAGACCTGTTTGCCCATTAAGTCACATTCCCAGGTTGTGGGTAAAATGTCTTTTCTGGAGGGAGGAGAAGAGAATCATTCTACCCGCTACACTCCTGTATTCCAGATACTTTGAACGTGAGCAGGCATGAAAGATATTGAAGTAAGTAATCAACCCCCTATGGTAAGTGCTAGAAAACAAGCCTGGTAAAAATGCTATGGGGACATGGAGGAGGAGTAGACATTTGGAGTGAGGGGATGAGGGGGTGAGGGAATGAGAAGGGCAGGAAGCTGCATACAGAATGGCAGTTTAGGCTAATATAGGAAGATCCATTTGGGCCCTTGATGAAGGCTATCAAAACAAACAAGCAAAAACAAAATGGTTGGTTTTACATATGGTCATTTTAAATGTGACAGGTGAGCCAAGTGAATTAGTGTTGGACATTAGAGAATTATAGGGGCTGGCCGTGATGTCTTACTCCTGCAATCCTACCACTCTGGGAGGCAGAGGCGGAGGTAGGTGGATTGCCTGAGCTCAGGAGTTTGAGACCAGACTGCACAAGAGTGAGACCCCATCCCTACTAAAAACAGAAAAACTAGCTGGGCTTTGTGGCAGGTGCCTGCAGTCCCAGTCACTTGGGAGGCTGAGGCAAACAGATCCCCTGAGCCCAAAGTTTGAGGTTGCTGTGAACTATGACACTATGGCACTCTACCCAGTACAACAGAGTGAGACTCTGTCTCAAAGAAAAAGAAAAAGAGAGAGAATAGTAGAGACTGTGGCAAGCCAGAGACACCTATGGTACATCTTACAAGGGTACATGTGAAATTTACTAAGTGTAGAATATAAATGTCTTAACACAATGACTAAGAAAATGCTGTGAAGGCTATTTTAACCAGTTTTATGAAAATATTTCAAATTGTATATAAAACCAGTACATTGTACCCCATGATTGCATTAATGTATACAGCTATGATTTACTAAAAAAAAAGAATTGGGAGAATTGGGACTGTGACCAAATCTAAAGGGGACTAAAGGACCACACTTTCACACTCTCCATTGAAATTGACCAGAGTCCCCCCGCCCATCATAATGAACTTGGGTGAATGGCATTCCTTTTGTTCAATGAGATCCTGAGACCTATCTTTAAATACATTAAATCTTCCCTTCATTTCTAGTTCTAGGCTAGTTCGACTTCTCTTGATTTCTCCCCTGGAATATTCTAGCACCTCTACCCCTTCTTCTTTTCCCTTTCCTTCACCCAGCTTCCAGTGTCCAATCTATCTTCTCTACCCCATCTATCTTTCCTATCTTTCTTCAACTCAGTCATGTTCTACCATCAGCTCCAAATTGCATTTAATTGTTTCCAAATCAGTTCTCCTCTCTAGTTGGAAAGCTCCACAAGGGCAGAGACCACCTTATGTTCCTTTCTAGTCTTCCCCTCTTCCCAACATCTATCACATGATGGTGGTCCGTAAATAAATGAACTGGAAAGGAAATGCTAGTTCAGCACATTAGGGTCCAGTTTCATGGAGGCAAGCACATAAAACCCCAGCCCAAGATTTATCTTCTAATGTCAGTGGTGAAGTGTTTTAGTGAACGATTATCCACATTGGTATGAGGCAAGCATGTACAGGGTTCTAGAAAGAACCAATTTCTTTGTAAATACTTCCCTAATCTCTCTTGCTTCTTCTGCACAGATATTGCTCCTATTTCTTTGGCTGTCAATCTAGTAAGATCTGAAGGGCGCATTGTTACATCATCTCCATGGAAAACCACTCTAACTGCATATAGGTCATGACAGTCCAACTCATAAGGCAGTGTGGGTAGGTAGATGAGCCAAACTCCAACATTTGATAAGCATAGGTGCTTTTGTCATCCTGCTCAGTCACTGTGTCAGAGACCACAAACTCAATGCACCATCAATGGGTGAAGAGGGCTGGTGTTAGACATGAGAGAATGGTGAAGAGTGCGGCAAACTGGAGAACAATGACACTAACGGGACGCCAGCTCCTGGCCAGTGATTGGTAGTTGAAAATGTGTCTGGTGCTGGCATGTGTTCAGAGTTCAAGTGTTTCAATGGAAGATAAAAATCTGGATTTTTTCTTTTGTGCTATTTCTAGATTCTAAAATCACCACATGGATAGAAAATAAAGTAGATGGCTTTTTTGCAACTTCCAGAGAAAAAGGTGCCAATAACTTATCTCAGTCTTATGTAGTATTCTTAGAACCTTATAAAAGGATTGGAGGGTTTTTTAACCTGACTTGGAATGTCTCCCCCTTTCAAAATTGAAGTTTTATGAAATGACCATTTGAGAAAAAAAAAAAATCTGAAAATGAAGCTTAACAGTCAACCAGAATCTTCTCAATTAAACCTCAATATCATATCCAGGAAATTCAAAGAACAGGTTCAGAAGGTAATTTTTCTTTAATTTTTAACCAAAATAGTGTTGTTCTCAATGGAAGAAATGGACTAGTGTGGGCTCTGTTGAATTTTTCTTGGTGTTTCAAGAGTGAGAACATGATCTAAGTGTCTCTTTAGCTGTCAGGGGCTCCCAGAAGGGTAGATTCCAACTCCTCTCAATAAAATCTTGGCATACACTTCCCTGGGGTGGAAGCTTTATTTTCTCAGGCAGCTCCCCATCTACCATGACCCAGCTGTTGGAACTGGCCCAGTACTATAAACACACATGTCTGTGCATCTACGCAACTTAGTTGTTTTGACTTCAGGGATTTTGCTGTCATCTAAAGCTCATTCACAAAGCTAAGTCAGGAACTTAAGAGTAAAACCATAATTGAGCAGATAGGAGGTGGCTACCATTCCGGTGTGCCGGGCACCATGCTAAGTATATTACATACATTTTTTCATTTAATCCTCAGAAAAATATTCTCATGGGAAACCACCTTGTAGATAAGAAAATTGTGTGTGTGTGTATGTACATATAATATAAAATAGAGCAGATAGCTGACTTATGCCAGCAATAGGGATTAGCTAGCTGTATTACAGTGTCAAATCAGGAGTAAAAGTTTTACTTTCAGACAGAACTGGGTTTTAGAGCTGCCTCTTCCAAGTTACTTGACTTCTTTGATTCTCAGTTCTTTTATCATGGGCCCTAGTAAGTGCCTGGCATATAATGACATAAGTACAATGGGTAGGAATTTGCAAATACCATGCTTGGGTGCAGAAAATATCCAGGAATTTTTATTCCTCCCAGATTAGGATAAATCTCATTCTTCCTTATACTTTGAGTACTCAACAGGAAATTCACTGCCTATAACTGAGATTTTCTTCTTTGGCCCTGGTTTATAGAGATATTAAGTATATTTTATTTGAGCAAATAAGATACTTTATACAGGAGTGTACTATCACCAGAAACACCATGCAAATTATTTTTTGGGGACAGAGTCTTACTTTGTCACCTTAGCTCACAGCAACCTCAAACTCTTGGGCTCAAGTGATCCTTTTGCCTCAGCCACCCAAGTAGCTGGGACCACAGGTGCTCACCACGATGCCCAGCTATTTCTAGAGATGGGGTTTTGCTCTTTCTCAGGCTGGTCTGGAACTCCTGAGCTCGAACAATCCACCCACCTTGAACTCCCAGAGTATGAGGATTACAGGCGTGAGCCACCTTACCCTGCCCACATTGTGCAAATTATAAGGAAACTAATTCATTACTAGCTTCTCTAAAAGTGTCTACAGCTTTTAAAGAAGTGATTTGAGTTTAAACTTGTGAACTTGGGTGGAGAAAGTCCTGGCTTCCACACTGTAATTTTCTTAGTGTTGGTTGTAGCTTCTAAGTGAGGTTAATTAAGATCTGGCATTTCCATGGTTATTTATTCCTCAGCACCTCAGATGCTTTATATTCTCCCATTTTCTGAGAAACCTCCATGATTTGTCATCATGAAAGAGTCCTTCACAGACAGGTACATTTTCCTCTGTTTCTATTGTTTGACTCCTTCCTAACACTTATGACCTTATCTTGCTTTCAGGTTGCTATTGAGTTGTTCTTTTTCCAAAGCATTGAAAGGTTTTAACATATTTTTTTGCTTTTTCAATTTGATGTCATAGTCTTATTGATTTATCTTCACATTTGATAAGGTATAAAATACTTACTTGAACCTAATGTTGTTTGATGTTTGGGACCAGATGTCAGATCTCTGTGTTCCTAGGTTCTTGGTTCCCGGTACTGAAAAATAGTTACTGGTACCAAGTTGATGGGGAAAAGGAGCAGAGCAAGCAGGTGTAAGCATGCAAAGTGCCCAGGGTCATTAAAGCACAATACATTCCAGAGAAGGAATGGGTCAGCCCCAGGGGTGGAGAGGCCCCGAGTTTAACAAGATTTCTCTTATTGTGCTGACTCCCTAATTTTGTTAAGTGTGGGGGGTAGAATATTCACAGTTTTTCTTGGAAAAGGGTGGAGAATTCCTGGAACGGGGAGCCTCCCCTTTTCTACTCCTGTACGGCAATTTCTGGGGTTGTCATGGTATTTGTAAACTGTCATGGTGATGATGGGTGTTATTTTTACTATGTTAATGAGGGTAGGTCATTTATACACACTGCTACCTGAACCCTGCACATGCATCAAAGAACCTCTATCAAAACCTTGATAACATCTCCACTTTGTGATTTCTCTACATCTTTTTGGTTGATCAGTTCTCGGACACCCTCTATTGTAGAACAAACATCTGTTCTGTCCTTGGGGAACCCTCTTGACTTGTCATTTATCTTTTCTTGGGAGCCTCCTTCTGATCAATTTGTTCTTCCCAGCAGACAAAGACACTTCATCTGCCTCCCTACAGACATTCCTAGACAAAGTTATCCGTTCCCCTTTCTCTTTGTCTCTACCTAACATGGTCTTGGTATAACTTTGTACGATACTCATCACCAGCTATCTCAATGAGTTTAGAAAAACAGTTATGTCTACTGTGTGTCCCTGCCATTCTGTTGTTTTCTCTGACATGTCCTACCCAAATACACCCAAGAGCCTCTTGCCAAGAGTTACTTCCAGCTTCCAGTGTGATTTGTCCATCTATCTCCTCTCTAGATTTGACATCTGCTGTGAATGGCTTTTTTAGACTAGCTATGGACAGCAAATGCTATACTTTCTTCCTTTTTTTTAAAATGGGTTGAACTGTTATTTATTTATTTATTCAAATTCAAATTTATATATAAACAATTATGCACTCATATGAACGATAAAACACTGTACTTTCAAACCTGTTCACGCTACGATGTGGTTAAGACACGGTGTGGAATTAGTCAAGGCATCAGCTAAAATGGCTCACATTACATTAATTAGTAATTGAAGTCCTGTAAATCCACATTACTTGTTGTTTTTTTGCTTTGTTTTGTTTTGATAGTAAGCCAGAGGATTTGGTCCATAAAGAAATTGTGCTTGCGTTCATCGTCAAGCTTTTTGGGAGGTAGTACCATCCTAATGATGTGTATGCGAGGGTGTCTGTGAATGTGGTTTCCTCATGTTGCAGAATAATAAAATGCAAAGGAGATGACCCATTAATTCTCATTTCCTTTATTTAGTTATCTTTGCTTTAAAAATAACATGATAAGGAATGTCATGTAAAAGAGAGCATTATATTTGCCTTCAATTACCTTGCTGTAGAATTAGAAAAGAAGATAAAAATAAGATTATATGTTCAATCTCCTGTGTCAATTAATGTAAATAAATAGAGGGCTAGTTTCAAATGTATGAATTTAGACTTGTCAAATAATGAAACTCATAAAAACAAACTACTCTCAACTTCTAGATATAAAGTAGGTCGTGCTATAGTATGTCAGGGATGAGTAATTTCACACCTTCAGCAATTATTGTTTTAATGTCATAACCAAAGAATGAGGGGGTAGGGTCATTTGATGCTACCATGTCATGGTCTTTTGTTTTTATGCAGAGAACACAAACTGAGTGGGAAAAGAATTCAAATTTTCTACCAGTGAAATATAAAAGCATGATATAAAGATTCAGAATATATATCAAAAACATGGTAGTAAATTATTATTTTTACATGGTCCAAAAAAGCAATCTTTGTATTTTAGAAAGTATTGCAGCCCCCAAATTTGGTGTCATAGCTACACTACATATTTCCTTATATCCCACTCCCAATAACACATAGACACACACACACACAACTCTTACAGCACGTTGGATAAGTAGGTCATTGCATTTATCCTCCAACCTTACAACTTTCCACGGCAGCAGATGCTTTTGGAGAAAACCGAATCAGTTTTTTCTATAAGTTACATGCTTCCAAATCATCTCCTCTCTTCAAATAGAAATACTGTGGGTATTGGAAAATTGTCAGCAAAATTTCCCCAAAGCTACACAATTTAAGTTAAAACTCCATGCCCTTCAATTTGTTCAGATTTCTTGTCTCCTATAGTTAAACTGAAGGGGGGAGAGTGTTCGGTGAAATGTCTACTCAGTGATTCTATCAATTTAGAGCAGGATCAAACAAGCGAATGAATCATGCAATAAGCTTCATACACTGGAAAATGGGTCATCTTTCCGTAAGCAGTGAGATGTCTGGAGCCAAACCAGGTTGAAAATGTCATTTAAGTAGATTCTTTTAACGTGTGCCTAAAAAAAAAAATGTCAACTATTTGTCTTCTCAAAGACACCACTTTCAAATACCTGATCCCGCAAGCTGAAGAATATATTTAATTCCAGAGAAAAGCCTTTCAGCACCCTGAGAAATCCTTTTTGTTCAAAACTAATCAATTTTTGCTTTGTGCACAAAAGTAAAATACTTTGTCAAACTCTCTGCAGAAATCCTTTTAGCTATCTTAAAAAATACATTTGGTGCAGCCCTGGCTGATTTCTGTTATATGGGCAAAAATTTACTTTGTCAAATTATATTCTTCAGAAAGCCTTTCAGCTGACTTAAAAATCCATTTTGTGCAAAACAATGACCATGCATCAGCTCAGAGTGATTGCACAGTAGTTACTTAGCCTGGCAAATGGCAGCAAAATGTCAGCTGAAATGAAAGACACACAGCCCAGGGCTTATCAGGGAAAGTGCAGATGATTCATGTAACATCATAAATAAATAACGCCGACTTTGTGTGGAGGAAGGTTTAACAGCCGGGGTTCTTTTACCAACCATAGTACGTTTCAAAGCACTAGTAATGGGGGCCTTACCTGGTAGTGGTGACCTGTGCTAAGATGAGGTATACTGTCTTTAACACTCATATTTCAAGGTCACCAAACACTCTATTCATGGGTGAATAAGAAAAAAAATCTATGCCTTATGATAGGGTAGAAATTAAAGTATCATCAGAGTAATAATAGTCACAAAGGGAGTAAAATTTCTCAACCCGATGCCCACAATAGCTATACCCTTCTTCACCACTTTTGTACCCTTATTGGCTAGACTCTGATAGAAGGAGTAACACAGAGGGAAAAAAGAGATTGGAAATGTAGCAATGCATGGTAAATATAGAGATGGAGACCCTGGTCTTGGTTCATGAAATACTAGTTTCTAATAATATCAAGATGGGCAGTACCTGTGGCTTAGTGGGTAGGGCACTGGCCTCATATACCAAAGGTGGCGGGTTCAAACCCAGCCCTGGCCAAACTGCAACAAAACAATAGCCAGGCATTGTGGTGGGCGCCTGTAGTCCCAGCTACTCGGGAGGCTGAGGCCAGAGAATCGCCTAAGCCCAAGAGGTAGAGGTTGCTGTGAGCTATAATGCCACAGCACTCTACTGAGGGCAGCAGAGTGAGATTCTGTCTCTAATAATAATAATAATAATATCAAGACACCCCTTAGCTGTTTCTTGGGAGCAGTTGCACAGGGCCCCATGCTCAGAGAGCCCCACATTTGCTCTAATACTCTGCCGTCACCACCTTGAGATTCATGACATGAGGTCTTGCATGTCTCACTTTGCCAAAGGGCCATGAAAATCATGTCACTGGCCATGATCAAGGACAATCAGGTCAGTTTTGTGACTTTTATGGATTCTAGGCAGGTTTGTTTCATGGACTTCTTCCTCCACAAAATCATATCAAAATTACATGTTATCACTGCATCAAGCTGACTATATAGACATCTTTGAACTAAAACCTCATTTTTTCCCCAGTTTTAAAAGAAATTAAAACATTTTCATGAGTCCTAACACTATTATGAGGGCTTGTACTGTGACTATTCTGCCTTATGGAGAAGCTGGCCCTGGGGCCCAGTGGGTGAAGAAAGGAGGCCAGCAGCCCATTGCTAGCCCTGCCACCAAGGTGACATGTGCTGGTCAGAAATGAATGTTCCTGGATGTCAGCATTCTCAGGGAAAGATGGGAGGCCACATTCTCTGCTCACATGGGCTGGCTGGTTCAGATCACATGTGGCTTTTGCTGCAATTAACAACCAAATAAGGAGCATGGTTCATCCCAGAGAAGCCGCCAAAGTCCACAGTGTTTTCAATACAAATCTGAAGGTACTTTAAAAGTTCCAAATCAGAATCTGATTTGCTCAGAGATGATTCAGTTTGTGGCAACCATATCACACACGTTCACCTCACTCTGCTATCACAATCAGATGGGAAACAGAGGTCTTGAGCAAAATGAGCCAGTGTTCAGAATTCGTCAGCAGACACCCTCTGCGTCTATGCCCTGTAGGCTCATTTATTTTGATATGTCCTTTAACTCCTCCCAAGGGGGCTGGTGACCTCCTTTCACTCCTCTAAAATCCCAGGGAAATCTCCTGTAGAATCTGAGGGGGGCTGCTCCTCTGGGGGAGGGGGTCAAACTCCGTGTTGTGAGTGTTTCCCGTTCCTTCTTCCCTGCTCTCCCAAAGCTTTCAGGCCAGGTGCCTCTAATATCTTCCCATACGCTGTGTGGAACGATGAATGATGAGTTGAGAGAACTGAAAAATTCTCCTATCTCAGTTTTCTCAGCTCTGGATGTACATCATTTTGCCACAGAGTAGAGAATATCAGATATTCAGGCTTTCCCCCAACCTTAATCCAGATCTTCAGGGAAGGTGTCTGAGCATTTATCTGTGTTTTTACAAAATTAGCCAGGCAATACTAAAATTTGGGTTGGTAACCTACCTATTCTTTGATCAACTGACACACATACAGGAATCACTTGTACAGCATTCTTGATCTTATTTTGCTTGGTATTTGGGAGAAAGACATAAGAAATGACTAAAGTCAAACATGATCACCCTTATGGGAGATATCCATATAATAAAATATCATCTTCTGTCTTTTTGTCTGATGCTATATCACACATGGGACCGTGGGATGGATTTTTACTGAATTTGAAAGGTATATTTGGTATGGTCAGTTAAGGCATAGGCTTTGTGGCATGTGCACAATTTATTTCATGAGCCTCTGGGAGCATCTCAGGTAGATGGGCACATTTTCAGAGTGGCTGAACTGAGGGGCAGAGTGAGAGACCTGTGTGACTGCCTTAGGGAGGACATGGAATATATTTTAAAATACTGTGGACAGAGAAGACCAAAAATGAATTCAAATACGAGCTTTAAATCAAAAGCCAGGAGGGAAAAATTCTGAATCGCAGCCGTTGATTTGTGATTGAGCTGCTTCTCACAGAGCAACGTTGTGTAGTTTTGTTTCAGGTGTAATGTTAGATGCTCAATAAATGTTTATAGTAGGTGCTTAATAAGTGCTGATTGCTTGGATAAATCATGGCAGGTAGGCTTCTTGAGTTAAGACATCTGCAATTACATCTTCTTTGTCCAATAATCACCATTTTTGATTTGCTCCCCAAATTGAGAGATTTCACAGTACAACTTATACATTTCACATTCATCATTTTCAAACTATAAAGTAAACCCAAGTTTTCCCTCTTTTTCCAGTTTCCTCTGGACATTCTATGTTGGAATTTGAATTTAAGACATTTCAAAGAATCTGGCCTATTACCTAAACTTTGCTGTACAGCGTGAGTTCATTATTGCCATATTCTTCAGAATGCTCCTAGGTTCAAACACTGGAAGAGTTTTCCTGGTAAAAAATATTTTGAACACCACTTAAAATGCCAAGATTATTTGCTGAAGGCTGGCTGCCCAGAGAACACGCTTTGTTTTGAATTGGGACCGCTGGCTCCATGAAGAAAAGTCTATAGATTAGAGCCTGCCTCCAGGGGACTGAGGCAGTCCTTAAAGAGAGAAGGAATTTAGAACCTAATTTATCAAGTTAATATTCCAAGAGTAGCTCACTTTGCAAACCTCTGTCTCCTAGGTCAAGGTCTCAAATTCTTAACCCTGTTGTCCAGGATACCCTTGTAAGTGCAAACATCATTTCTTGTGTGGTTATTCTTAATAATTACAATCTCTCAGGAAACTCCAGTGACCTCAGTCCAGCCCTGAACTTTTCTTTCCCCACTCTTCTGCTGTTTCCTATTGTATCTCAGTGGGGAGGTCCCATTGTATTTTTCAATTCTCACTTTAACAAAGGCTCTGATTTTTCAGATCTCTCAAAATAGTAAAACTGGCTATAGTCATCCAAAACACCCTAGATTTTCACGATTATCTGCTTATATGTATACAATGTAGAACAAACATTCTGCAGTGATTATTCATGTCTGATTCAATTTCAAGTTTAGAATTATTTTTTGCCTAATTCCCAGATCTCTCCTTGCAGTTCAGATGAAAGAGTACTGCGCATTTATAGCACATGTAAGTTACATGTTCACTCTCCTTACTGTTCAAAAGGATCTGCTAGTGAATTTTTCTATCAGTGTGTTTTAGCAGGTAACAGAGAAAGAACATATTTTGGAAGCAAGAAAGAATTTCTAAACATGTGTGCTTTCCTGAAGGTGGTTTGGAATATGGTATTAGGTATTTCAATTTTACTGGGCTTTGCCAGAAATAAATCACACCTTTAGTCATGGTCCGTATCTCTACAATAGTTTTATATATTTAAGTGTGAGTGAATTTGATTTATTTTTCCTGTGCCCACACAAATTATTCCACCCTATTAGTATTTATGTCAGCTAGGTTGGAGAATATTTTATACCTGGGCCCCACACTCTTTTTAGATTCCAATTTTATTGTGGGTCTGTTAAAAGGTCACTTTAACCTCTCTGCAAAATGAAGAGCATAAAGACATAGAGCTTTTCTGTCATTTTACCAATACATGTCAGTAAACATTCAGCTGGGCTTGTGTTGTAATAAGTTTGTGAAAGAAAAGCTGTCTAGATACAAAGGATGACATGATGAATAATCAAAATAATTCTGTGCTTCAGACCTAATCCTATAGGAAGTGTTATGATGGAGAGTCCTGGGCAAAAATCACATGATAATTTCAACGCAGAAAACAATTTCTGCTGGATTTGCCTCTTTCTCCATGATACCACGCTGAGTAATGTCCGCTACCTCTGGAGGCCCCCGGGTTACAGCCAAACATTGATTATTTGTCAGATAATGCTATCAGACTTACAAAGACATGCACCGTGATCCTGCAAGGAAATAAATGACTCCAGCATTCTTTTGGGGGTAGGGGGAGACGGCACAATAGGAGTCAATGCAATAAGAGCTCTAAGAGTTTACTACAGGTCAAATGTCATTTTAATAAAATTTCAAGCCTGTTACCAAGATTATTAACATTCATTTTCTCTGCGTAACACAACATGGCTTTTTGTGCTTCAGAGTAGGAATAGTAGAAACTTCAAATGTGTTGTCCCCCATGCCAGGTGCTTTGGCTATGTTTTTTATTTAATTCTCTAGCAACTATGCCAGATGGATACGGTCCTATAATGCAGAGAGAAAAAATGAGATCTGGAGAGATTCAAGGTCACGTGTAAGTAAGAGATTTATTGTCTGCACAATCTATGGTTAGTTATCAAAAATTGCAGTTATATATGCTTATAGAAAATTGTTGTTCATTTGAGCCCTTTTCAGAATATTTGGTACTGTCTGGAATGAAGTTCCAAGTACATTTTTTTCCTTTTTTTTTTTTTTTGTTCATGGGAAGATACAGTGGCACATAGGATTGTAGGAACTTGGTTCTCTGGTACTATAAAAGATTTCCATATGTTCCAGGCATTTGGTTCTTGGTTTCTCAGGTACCTGTATCCCTAGGACATTTTCCTATGTTTATGCTTGTTGCCAAAGCACCTGGCAGTGGCCCTTTGCTGTTCTGAGGCTCTGCCTTCCTTTCAAGGGATTTACCATCACATGACAAGTCTGAGGCATGAGGATTTTCTACGTAACTGGTCACAGCTGGGGTAGATTATTCTCTACATTTACAGGGATTAAAAAGGATTGTTATGTTCCGTGAAAAAATAAAAATAAGTAAAAATAATGGTCTTATAAAGTTAAATGATAAATGAATGAAGAGCAAGCAGGAGTGTCTGTTTATGGCAGAGTCTTTACTCTTCAAAAGGTAGAGAAGTTTCATCCTGGGGAAGCCAGGTACAGGGAGCATCCCTACTTCACCCCCGGTACCGATGGAAGCGCAGAACAAGGACACTTATTTCCCTCCAGGCGTTAACAGGCTGCCTTTTCGGCTGTGCACTTCATGTTCACTTGCTTTAACAAGATTTACACAGTCCTAACTCACTTATTAAATGCTTCAAAAACATTTTAAGGCAAGGATCTTCAAAAGCAAAATGCAAGTCTCAGCTGTCATTCTGAAGCCTACTGCATGGAGTTCACTGATTTACATATGTGTGCCGGAGTTAAAAAGAAACCATTCAATCTCGAATTTTCCTACTTCTGATTCCTGCTCTATTGCTTGGATTCCTTTCATTGAATCGCCCTCCTCCAAATTCTATTAAAACAATGATTTCACTGAGCTAAATTTGAGAGTTAATAAATGTCGGATTTTTCAATGCCGGGAGGGGAGGGATATGGGTGTGGCCTTAGAAGAGTCTCGAAAGAGGTACTGCCAAGGTGTGCAGACTTTGAAGCACAAGGTTAAGTCTTGCCAGTAGCCTGTACAACGTGTTTAGGGTTGGCACAAATTAACTCCCGTGAACAGCAATCTGTAAATAAAAACTCTGAAGTGTAAGGGTAACGAAGCAAATGAAAAAACATTTCTCTGAAGAAAAGCCCTCACTAAGCTCATTCGAACACTCGGCTGCCACAATCAGCACTTTAGAAAACCCGATCCTGAGTTCTATTTGATTTTCCATCAGAGAAACAGATGAGAGAATTTGTGTGCACTAAAAGATTTTTAAAATATCGATTTGAGGAAATAGAGGGTAATAAAGAGGATGATCCCAGGAAAAGAGAATTGGCTTTTTCTTGGCAACTCCCACGGAAGTTTCACATTACTGTTGGAAGAAATGTTTTCTGGAGATGAAATAGTCTGTAGACAGTGGAAAGGGAAAGGCCTAGAATGGGGACAATTTGCGTACATGTAGCTCTATTAATATCATTAGGCAGGAAAACCGGGGCCGCGCTAGCTGAATGCTGGAGATGCAGGACCCAGCACTTTATCTCCTGTTGCCAAGGACTACGTGATGAACTCTGCGGTGACCCAAATTTATTACAGAATCCTGCTCCTTGCTGCTGTATCAAGCACTCTGTTGCAATTACAGCACATTAGGTGGAGGAACAAATCTCAAGGGGAAATGTCTAGGCTTTTAATCAAGTAGGAGAAAAGTCAGGGTGCATAAAAATCACCCTATGAGATATATGTGTGTGTGTGTGTGTGTGCACGTGCGTGTGTACACACACACATATACAGGGTGGCCAGAAAGTTCACATGCAATTTAAAATAGACAACTATTTTAAATTGACAACTATTAAAAATAGACAACTATTTAAATTGCACGTGAACTTTATGGCCACCTGTGTATTTATCACATCTGTACACGTCCATCCCTCTATCTGGCAACCATCTTAATTTTGCTTAGGAAATGCTTTTACTATATATGGGAGTCCTCCCTTAATCTTTCTATGCCAGGATCCAGTTATACAATATTGTGTTCTCAGTTTTCAAGAACTTAGAAGGAGGGAAAGGACACAAAATAAGCTAAGCACTTGGACAAATAATTTATTATAAGATTTTTTTATATGTCTTCATTTTCCCAAGAAGTACTTCTTTATCAGATTTACTCTTAAAAAATAAATAGGGGTTTCTCTGATTTTCATCCCAGAAATCTGATTGCTTGAGGAAGACCAAATAACATCACTCCAAGAGCTGTATTTCAGTATTTAAAGGGAACAGGAAGGCTCCAGCTACAAGGATGTGGAACCTGATAAGTCATTGATTAGTTGTAATGGATGGGAGGAAAGCTTACATAAACAGGCTTAGGAGACACTATTAACATGTTTTATAGGAGAAACAAGCAATTGTTTTACGCAATTCTCTGAAATTCTCTTATATTAAGAATTATAAATTCGAATCACAAATAAATCAATGTAGCTTATATACTAAGAAACTATAAAATAATGGGCAGAAGAGAGGAAATAAAAAGGAAGCAAAAGGAGAAAAGAGAAGAGTAAAGAAAGCTACCGGTTAAGTCTGGACTGACAGGCCATTGCGAGATAGTTTGCTTTGCGTTTGACGTCTCTCTGTGTGTTTTAAATCATCTGTGGCTTACAGAGTCATTTAAAATTGGGAAACTGGTTTGTGTGGAAAAATCACAGCTTGAAAAAGAATAGTTGAAGTTACAGCAGAGGTGATGATCCTGCCCATGGCATTTTAGAACTCCTCATTGATATCTTTTTTATCATAAAGGTATTCACAATGTCAAGAAGTTAAAACATATTTCATGTGAAAAGTCCATATTTGCATCCTAAGAAGATGCAGCATAAATCAGGGACCACAGTACCCCAACACTAATTGTATTCCCGGCCGCTTCTGTGGTGAACACCCGTGCCTTTTTGATAAATACTCAGCTCCAAACCTCAAGTGTCCCATCAGGTTAAGTTGCAAACATTCGTTTTTCTCATTGTGCTTCTGAATGCCTGAATATCTCTCCAACATTCATGTGCAACGCAGTAGTCCCTTCTAAGGACAAGCACATAGGTAGGTGTGTTTAAAGGTTTCATTTCTTATTACAATCACACTGTTAGGTCCTTCAACATGCAACCCGGGGAACTGGGACCCAATACTTCCTTGAAATGTCAGGAGTATAATTTTAAGCCCTAAAGCAAATGCTCCTCCATCAATATTTCTCCACTTCAGCATATGGATTTCCGCTCCTTAGACCTGCAATCAGAGGGAATTTACGTCTCCCAATCTGGTCAATTTTTACTACCTATTGTGCATGTGTGATTTTGTGAGGCTCTAAACAACATATTGACAAATTAGATCAGTAGAACACCATTTTAGCAGTGGAAAGATTGATTCTTTCTATAATTTATAAGCTCCCCCTTTCCCACTTTGCCCTTTCTGTAGTATTAAATAAAGCAGAGCAAGGTGCATTGGAGAGCAGTGAAGGAAAATGAGATGTCAGAGAGGTGGACGAGTCAGGGTTGAGGAGAGAACCTAAAAAGCACAATAGATTTTTCAAAGTAAGATCTATGACAGAAGAGGGGAAGGTCTGTAGAGAGCATGAAATTAAATAAGATGGACTAACAGAGATGGAGAGATCTGCAGAAAGGAGGCTGCAGCCCTAGCAACAGGGAGACATTTTTCTGGTATCAGTGGAAGTGAGAACTGGAGACAAGGCTATTACAGTAGAAAGAGAAAGACAAATGAAGCAATAGAAAAAGACACATATATACAAGTCTCTGCAAATGGTCCCCCAAGAAAGACAGCAAAGTCAAAAAGCATTCACCAATATATACAAGCTGGAGAGGACACTATCATTATTTAGTTTTTTAGAATGCTTTCTAGTCAGAAAGAGCTTTTATTTTCTTTTTCTCAAGTGTAAAGCCATGAGGGCGTAATCAGTATTATCATCCAGACTTAAGGAACTTGAGGCACAGGAAAATTATTTGAATTATCCCGAAGCAAAAATTGGAAAACAGTGCCACAGTCAGACGCTGAATATACAATCATTCTGATTTTTTTTTTTCTTGAATGGTGGACATTCACTGATTGTCAAATGTTAAACTGTTTGTGTCATCACCTTCCCCTTTCAAGAGGTTTATGAGCACTATAAAGCATCAAAATCCAAGCATCTGTCCCAGTCCCACTCTCTTTTGGATTCCTTACAAGTTTAGCTAATCTTGCTGCTCCTCTTAGATTCAACATGACTGGGATGGTCACTGGGAAGACCCCAGTGAGCCCAGGTCAGGAGCAGATCTGCTGGGGTTGTGTTGAGATTTGATGCCATGTTGGTTGGTGGTCAGTTTAATTCTGACAGAGTGACAAGGGGGAAGATTCTTCTAGAGACTCTCTAGGAACTAGAAATGCTCAAATTCCTTAGGTCTGGGAAGTAGCTACCCCGATGAAGGCATTACTGGGAATTCAGGACATAAAATTCAGATCTGGTTGTAGCGCAAGCAATAATCCTCCTGAGATGAACCTTGGAAGAGATGTTTCCAAGACTAATAGCAACTTCTTTGTGCAATATATTTCCTTGGTCTCTGACAAGGTTTGGATGTTTGGCCCCTCCAAATGTCACATTGAAATTTGATCCTCAAAGTGTTGAAGGAGGGGCCCAGTGGGAGGGGTTTATGTCAAGGGTGCACACCCATTGTGACTGGCATGGTGTCCTCCCTGTGATAGGGAGTAAGTTCTGTTCATTAGTGCCCAGGAGATCTGTTTCTTTAAAGAATGTGTCACCACCTCCTCTCTAGCTCCTTCTTCTAGCCTGTGACAGGCCTGCTCCCCTTTACCTTCTGCCTTGATTGGAAGCTTTCCAAAGCCCTTACCAGAAGCAGATGCTGGTGCCACAATTGTACAGTCTGCAGAACCATGACCTAAATAAATTTCTTTTCACTATATTATAAGTTACCCAGCCTCAGGTATTTCTATAATAGCAATGCAAAATGAGCTAACATAATCTTCAAACCACTAAGAGAAGTTAACAAAAGATAAGCAGTTGGATTCAAATCTTCCTCTATTTCCAAACCTCATCTGCATTTGTCTAAAGGTTAGATTTATTTATACATCACTTAACCCTACATTTCCTAAACCTAACCAGTCATCTTACTCTCACATGGGCATCCAACTCTTTCACCAAAACATGTTCTTCTTTGTGTAGGTACTATGGGGGCAAATGACTTCCAAGATTCACAAATCTCAGATCACATTCTCTTCCCAAACTCATTGGTTGCAGAATCTCATTGATTCAACCTATTGACTGCCATCATATTTTCCCTCTCTCTTCTGCCCTACCATGAGTATTCTATTAATAGTTGAGGTTATGATTAACTTTTATTGAGACAAAATTAATAGTGCAGTGTCTTGAATATTCTTGTCCCTCACAATGCCTTCTCATCCCACAGCAAACCATATTTTCTACAACCAAATGTTTTCTTTTCTTTGTTTTTGAGGCAGAGTTTAATTTTGTCACCCTCGGTAGAATGCCGTGGCATCACAACTCACGAAAACCTCAGTCTCTTGGGCTCAAGCCATGCTCTTGCCTCAGTCTCCCGAGTAGCTGGGACCATAGGAGCCTGCCACAAGGCCCAGCTATTTTTAGAGACAAGGTCTCACTTTTGCTCAGGTTGGTCTCTAACTCCTGAGCTCAAGAAATCTACCCACCTTGGCCTCCCAGAGTGCTGGGAGTACAGTCATGAGCCACTACGTCCAGCCGTACCCACATGTTTTCTAAATGTGTAGAACAAATCTTTAACAATAGCCAGTCATACTTAGAATAATTTCCACATGTCCAGGTCAGATAATTGAGAATTCCAAGTCCTGATCCTTTTCACCTTTCCAATGTTAATTTCTACTTCATTTCTCTTCATACCCAGTGCCCTAAGGACTCTCAAAGATTTTACAACTACGTTTTGTTACACAGCAATACAATGAGATTGTAGCTGGATTGTGAATTTTTTTTTTCTGTCCTAATTTACCATAAAGTAAAGATGGGTGAAGACATAGCACAAGCAGACTTTAACTCATGTTTAATCAACTACTTCATTTAATTTTGCTATCATTTTCTTGGGCTGTTTACAGATGAGCCTAAGGGATTCTAATACAGAATCCTTATTTATAAGAATTTCCAGCCCAGGAAATGAATCAAATCTGTGAAGCCCAGATTAAATGTATAGTCAGAAAATTCAGCTAAGTCCTGGCTACAAGTGAGATGTAGCTCTTTTAGATCTGAGTCTCCAGGATATATAACAACTGTAGGAGTCAAATGGTTGTAAAATGTCAGCTCTGGCTCCTGCTCTTCACTCATCTCCACAAGTAGCAGGAATACAGGAATATCCTGAGCCTAGATCTGTCTTAACTGGAGCAGAAAATTAAACTGCAACCCATTGGAGAAAGAACTTTAGCTGGCCCACTGTGCCTGCTCTTTTAATGGCATTAGATGCCCTGATGTTGACCTTTAAATTTTCTTCTTGCCATTAGACTCATTCTATGCTCCATGATGTCGCCACATTGTTTCTTCTCATTCCCATCCCCTTCAGGGTTCTTCTTGTGCCTGAGTTCCTCACCTCCCTGTGGTGATGTATGTAAGTTCCTAGCTATATTTGCACCTTTGTCTCCATCTCTCACCAAGAGCCTCAGCTTCTTTTTGGATCCTGCCTTATATTTGTCATCCCTACCCCTGGATAATGGAGTCTTTGAACATTGGCCTGATAGTCCCATCACTATATTTCCTATCTCTTGGTTACATTTTCTTTATTGTACTTAAGCGTTGCTTGATATATACTTTTTTATCTGTTTGCTTATTTCTTTACCGTCTTCCTCTAACTAATTAGAAATATTGTTGGCTTTCTCTGTCCATGTGTTTCTCAGTCATGGATTCAGCCAACTGTGGATTGGAAAAATTCAGGAAAAAAAAAATCCACAAAGTTACAAAAAGCAAAACTTGAGTTTGCTATATGCTGAATACTACATTGAATCCATGAGAATGAAGTGATATGCAGGTATTGTTTTCGGTCTTACAAGTAATCTAGAGATAAATGTATATGTTATATGTAAATACTACGTTGTATTTTGGATCAAAGCATGGAATAAAGTAATCTGTGGGGGATTCCTGCTCCTGAGGGAATACTATACCAGGAATGTTTAGACTTTACTTGTCTTGTTCTTTATCTTATGTCCAATGTCTAGAAAAACATGGCTTAGAAACTCTTTGGTGAATAAATACATCCTATAGTTGGAAAAAAGCCAAGATGCTCACTGTCCTCGTGCCTAGTGGGTGGGTGCTGACTTTCTACATACCTTAAGGCAGCTGTACCCAACCCTTTTGGCACCAGGGACCAATTTCATGGAGGACAATTTTTCCATAAACAAGGGGTGGTATTGGTTTTTGGAAATTCAAGCACATTATATTTATTGTGTACCTTATCTCTATTATCATCACACTGTAATATATAATGAAATAAATATACAACTCACCATAATGCAGAATCGATGGGAGCCCTGACCTTGTTGTCCTCCAACTAGAAGGTCCCATCTGGGAGTGATGGGAGACAATGACAGATGAAGCTTCGCTTGCTTATCCACCACTCACCTCCTCCTGTGCAGCCTGCTTCCTAACAGTACTGGTCCATGGGACTATAGGTTTAGGGAACTCTATTACCCCATGGTCTTGTGGTGCTCACAGATGTGTGAACACTGCCTGGAAAGTGTAGTACGTTGGGCTGCACAGACAAACCTCAAATCATGCACTTTCTGCTGAGCCTCAGCCAGCGGGGCTGGTCTCATGCCAGGTTTCTTTCTAGTAGGAAACATCTAGCCCAGGGTCAGCAATAAAATGATACTGATGCCATCACTTCCTCTTCTCTTCTCATGAATGGCCTGGCTAATTGTTCAGGGCCTTTCCCACTGAGCCAAGCACAGCTTCACAGTCACAGCATTTCAGTTAGCCAATACCAATTGATCTGAAGGGACATCGCTGTCATTCAGAGCTAATCTAACCTCTGATTGAATGCACAAAGCCATAACAGCATCATTCAGCACCTACAAGGGCAAAATGCATGAGAAGGAGTGTGTATTTTCTCCTATCATTTTGAATAATACTAAATATTAGAAAGTTCTCCTAAAGTACACCTTAAATCTGCTTATCCATATCTGGGTCCTAATTTTGCCTTATGGATGGTTAAAGAATAGAAAACATTCCTAATTTTTCAAAGTTCTTTTGATACATCTTTTAACATTAAGAGTCTTAATTAATAATAGGAGGTGACATTTATTAAGCCTTTGTTATATGATAGCCATTGTCATAAGTACTTTAAAATATCTCATTTAATTCCCAGAAAAGGTATTGTTACCACTTTCTGATTTAAAAACTGAGACATGGAGTAATCTTCTTATTAATGACTATTTTCTTTCTCCTGTCCTTGGCTCAGTCTATGTTATGAGCTTAATCTCATTGCATTATGATTAATTGCCTGCATATTTCTCTCCTGGGACAGATTGCAATTCTTCAGTGGTAGGTGTGACATCATGATCTCAATGCCTAACACTGTCTCTGGGACACATCCAGTGTACTGTAAAGGTTCGCTATTTAATGAAAGGATATAACAATTTAGGATGGGAATTTTAGCTCAGTCTAGTTGAGGAGACAATTGCTAATTCAATTAAATTATTCTGGATCACAGGAACATGTGTCCAGGATAGAAGAATCAGACCCATGTGATCTAAAAACCAAATAATCTTTGAAAAGTAGTGCATAATTGGAGAAGTCCCAGAAAATGAAAAAGAAACATGTGATGTCCCAAGTCAAAAAATGTAAAAGTGAGTTAAAAAAAAAAAAAAAAACTTCAGACTAGTAAACTTGAGACACATTCTGCAATAATATTTTTTAAATGTTTTCATTGAACAGATGTTTATGAATTTTTATCAAAGATTGTGGCCATTGCTAGAAACCAGTGCCATTTAACTACTTATGCCAGATTAAGGTCACTTTCTCTTTTGCATGTGGGGGTGAAAGGGACTGCCAGAATATTAAATTAGGAAGATTTGCTGTATGCACATGACATGCACTTATTAAACAAGAATTTTGTTATTTCTTATGGAACTTTTGTAGATAAAGTTGTTTGCTAGATGTAATAAATTCTCAGAGGCTTTTTACTTTGTATTGTATCCCAAAAAGGACTGGTTAGTGATACTTGGGGAAGTATCAGATGTGGCTTAGTAGAAAGATATCGTATTTTTCAGTAGAAGTGGTTTCTGTCATTTACAAATGATCTGACCAGGAATACCCCATTTAACCTCTCTTGGTCTTAATTTCCAGCCTGCCTCAGGATTGTCGCACAACTCAATGAGATATATGAGATTATTCACAGAGAAGGAGCCTTAGTGAGGAACACGGATTATTGTGCTTAGTTTTGTCCCCTACCATGAGCGTGGGGAAGACATAACCTAACATGACTGAAGATGACTTTTTCTGGAAGAAATAACTCATCAAGAGATGAGTAACATCAATACTTAAAGTGATTTTCAGTAGCTTAAAGTACTTTAGTGAACAAGATAAAATTTAATAGAAATAAACATTATATTCTTCATTTAAGTAAAAAGTCAACTGTACAGATACAAGTTAAAATACGCCTGACTTGGCAGTGGTTCTTTGAAAGTATATCTAGCCCTGGAGACTAAAATGTGGTATGGTCATTAATAACATCAGGACTGTTGATGCTTTCATTGACATTTTTTTGTTGAGATTCCCTCTTTTGCTGGTAGACCATGAGTTCTCAAAGGGCAAAGACTATACTTTTCTCCCCACACATGCCATATCTTCTAGTAAGCAGATGGTTCCTGTTTTGAGTTAGTCAATTCTTACAAATCTCAAAGGCCTCAATCCTTGGGAGGAAGTCACTTTTACAGTATGAAAGTCAGCCAGGTGGGGTGGCTCACACCTGTAATCTCAGCACTTTCAGAGTACAAAGTGGGAGGATTCCTTAAGGACAAGAGATCCAGACCAACCTGGGAAAGACCCCATCTCTACAAAAATAGAAAAATTAGCTGGCTTTGGCATACATGCCTATAATTCCAGCTACTTGGGAGGCTGAGGCAGGAGGATCGCTTGAACCGAGGAGTTTGAGGTTTCAGTGACAGTAATGATGATACTACAGAATAGCCAGTCTCTAAATAAATAAGCAGACAAATAAGTAGATAGTCCAGCAAAGAAATATAACTTAAATACTGTTTATATACATTTTTCTTATCTTAAACCATATTTTAGGAAATTGTATGATGAGTGCCAGTACTTCCAAAATGTCAATACTTTTCTCAATTCTTACGTAATGCAAAACAGTCACTCATCAAATTCTTAAGAACTTTCTTTCCAATGCCTGAGGAATTACTTTTCTGCCTAATTCTTTCCATCATTCTCTCATTTGGCTGTGAGATACATATATATGTATATATGTGTGTGGGTATCATATATATATCATATATCTATCACATATATGTCATATATATATATATTTGTCTGTAACTCAATCTCATGGGGCATAGGTGAGCAGAAATATTGAGTCATATTAGGATTTTTCTTAGTGAATTCTTGGGAAGATTCTGCCTATAATGAATTAAATATTTTTTGTTTTTAAAACTAATTTTATTTTTTATTGATACAGAATAGATGTACTATTTTTGGCATAGACATGACAATTTAATACATTTGTATAATTTATAAAATTATAAAATAATTTGTAAAATTATAAAATTTATAAATTAAAAATCATAAAAATTTTTTAAATTATATAAATGATAAATAAAATCTATTAAATTTTTGTAATATTTAATAGATTTTATTTATCATTTATATAATTGGGATATTTATCACCTGAAATATTTATCTCTTTAATGTTGGAATATCTGAATTATTCTCTTCTAGCTACTTTGAATTATACAGTACATTATTGCAAACTATAGTCAAACCCTGGGTTTTATTTTCTCCACCTAAATGTATAGTTTTGCCCATTAATAAATCTGTCTTTATCCCTGCTTCCCCCATGTTACCCAGCCTCTGGTAACTGCCAATCTATCCTTCCTCTTTAAGACATATTTTCATGCCTTAAAATATGGTTTAAGATATGAAAAATGTATATAAACTATATTTAAGTTATATTTCTTCACTGGACTGTCATACTTTATCTATTTATTTGTTTGTCTGTTTATTTATTTAGAGACAGAGTCATGCTGTATTACCCTGGCTAGACTACAGGGGCATCATTATTGTCACTGCAACCTCAAATTCATATCATATCCCCAGGATATGAATAAGAATACGTTATGTTTGCCTTTCTGTGCTTGGCTTATTTTACTTAACATAATGACTTTCATTTCCATCCTTGAATCTTCAAATGACAGAATTTTATTTTTTTATATGGCTAAATGCTCCGTTGTGTGTCTATTCATCCACTGATGGGCACTGAAGTTAATTCCATATTTTGATTATTGTGAGTAGTGCTGCCATAAACACAGAAGTGCAAGTACCTCTTCAGTATATACATTTCTTTTCTCTTAGGCATATACTCAGTAGTAGAATTGCCAGATCATCTGAGAGTTCTACTCTTAGTTTTTTGAGGAACTTCTGTACTATTCTTCATAGTGGCTGCATTAATTTACATTCTTAGTGTATGAGGGTTTCCTCATAATAACCCCTTCTCCCTCATACTAACCCCTTTCTCCACATCTTCACCATTATCAATTATTTTGAGATGACAGATCATTGCAGTTTTGAGTTGCATTTCTCTGATGATTATTGATGTTGAGCATTTTTCTTATATACCTATTGTCTGTTGGTATGCCTTCTTTTGAGAATATCTACTCAATCATTTTGCCCATTTTTTGACAGACTATTTGGCGTTTCTTTGCTACAGACTTGTTTTAGCTTCTTATGTAATTCTAGTTGTTAATCCTTTGTCAAATGAATAGTTTGCAAATATTTTCTCCCACTCTGTGGATTATCTCTTCCCTTTGTTGATTGTTTCCTTTGTTGAGTAGAAGTTTGTTTTTTAGCTTTATGTCATTCCATTTGTCTATTTTTCTTTTGTTGTGTGTGATTTTAAGGTCTGACACAAAAAATACTTGCTCAGACCAATGTCCTGGAGTATTTCTCCAATGTTTTCTTTTAGTAGTTTTGTAGTTTCAGGTCTTAGAGTTAAGTGATGAATCCATTTTTATTTGATTTTTATATATAGTAAGAAGTAGGATCTAGTTTCATTTTTCTGCATGTCTTTATTCAGTTTTCCCCAGTACCTTTTATTGAAAATATTATCTTTTCCTTATTATATGTTCTTGGCACTTTTGAAATCAAGTTGGCTGTAAATGCACAGGTTTCTATCCAAGTTATCTATTTTGTTCCACTGCCCTATACATCTGGGTTTATGCCAGTTACCATGCTGTTTTGCTTACTATAGCTCTGTAGCATATTTTAAAGTCAGGTAGTGTGATACCTCCAGCTTCATTCTTTGTGCTCAGAATGACTTTGGCTATTCAAGGCCATATCATATAAATTTTAGAATTTTTTTTTCTATTTCTGTTAATGTCATTGGTATTCTAATAGGGATTGCTTTGAATCTATAAATTTCTTTAGGTAGAGTAGCCATTTTAACAGTATTTGTTCTTCCAGCCCATGAGCATGGAATATCTTTTCATTATTTTCTGTACATTTCATCAATGTTTTATAGTTTTCCTTGAATAGATCTTTCACTTTTTTGATTAAATTGATATTTAGATATTTTATATTCTTTATGGCTATTAGATATACATAGGATTTCTGTTTTCAGATTATTTACTGTTAGCATAATTTATTTATTTATGTTGATTTTCTATTCTGCAACTTTGCTGGATTTGTTTATAAATTCTAACAGTTCTTTGGTGGAGTTTATAGGTTTTCTTAGTATAAGAAGCTTAGACAGTCTTTGTAATTTACCTGTTGATATTTTTTCTTTTTTTTCTTTTTTTCTTTCTCTCTAGGTCACTGCCATCCTGTAGGCATTACATGGTACTGTTAGCCCAGATATGCCTTGGTTCTGGGGAATAATCAGAGTGCTGTCCATCCTGAATGTGAGAGGTACCGAGACAGATATCCTGGGAAGGCTGACTGCAGTGTGTGTGCAGGGCATCTATGGAAGGAAGCTCCTGTACTGTGGTGCTACTGAATAGTCACTTTAATTTGGCATTTCCTTTGGCCAAGTTACAGAGCAGAGTTTATAGGGCTGGGGGTGGTAGTTCTACCTCTGCCCTTTATCTCTGGCTATCCTTAGAGATGTTTCTCCCTTCAGACATTCCCCAGGCTTCCTAGGGGTGAAGCAGGGACAGGTCTCCTATCAAGAAACCCAAGATGGTGGAGAATCTAGTTGTCCACATCACTCTCAATTTTTTTCCAGTGTAGAGACCATGAATTGGCAGAAATTTTTCCATTTGCTTTATGGTGGGCAGATTGGTGGGAAAGACATCACAGATATGGCATTCAAATTTTCTTCTCATCTTCTTAGAATCTTTTCACTTGTCTGTGGCCCCAGGAGCTGTCTTATTCTCATATTTGAGTTCTGGTATAATGTTAGTGATAATCTTGGGAATATATATTTGTTTTTGGATTTCTAGGGAGCTTAGAGAGAGAAACCAGCTTGCTTCTATGTTACCATTTGGAACTGGAAGTCCAATAAATTAAACATTGTTCCCTGTTTGAGAATGAATGAAGCCCAACATAATGGAAATTACTCTGGTTAATGGCAGAATACCTAGATCACAGGACAATGTAGTGCTTCTATCCTAGGCTGAGTATCACATTTGATGTAAATAGCTAATTTTGGGGGTGATGAATTTAAAGTAGATATTGATAATCATGTTAACATCTGAAAGAATACAATCAGAGTTATGAAGATCTGATGCTCTCCCATACAAAGACTGAAGTTATTGAGCTTGGAGAAGAAAAGGTTAGATGAAATGTTGGCCCTTTTTTCCTTAATACTCTTATGGGTAAAATAAATTTTCAATTAGAGCTAAAATTTTAAACTAGAGCTGAGAGATAGAGAAAAATCATTGGAAGGCTATTCTTGTGGAAATTTCTATCAAATGTGCTTCTAAAGGGCTGCTTCTTAAAAGGGGGCTGGTGCAACGTCAGGTATGTTGCTCTTTTCTGGGATAGAAAATTTAAAGATTGAATATGGAAGTCATGGTGACTCTATTATCAGATAACTCCAGGAATTCTTCAGATATAAAAAAAAAAGTTGAAAAACAAGTGCTTCAGAGACCTCTAAATTCAGTTCAAATTGCTAATTATGGATTTCCAAGCCTTCTATAGATTGGGCTGATATGACCATCTATGGTACCAGAGAACAAGGATGCTGGAAGTAATTTCATTAGCCCCAATCATTGTCTCACTTGGTTGCCTAAAATATTTCAGCAAGAATTTGATTCTTTCACATCAATTTCTATTCTGTTGCAATGCACATGTATTTGTAAAAGAATACCCTCAAGCTATTATCGTGTATTTTGTATTTACCAATTTTCAGATGAGTCAGGTCAAGGTATGACAGAGAAGAGCATGAAGGGATGGGCTCTTGAGGTAGAAGACAGGCTGCCTATTATGGAGAAGAAATGGAGAAGACTGGGATTTGAGGGCCAGCATGGACCCACCAACCAGCTTTCTTCACTTTCTGGACTATGGAGCTCATACATGAGTCAACTTGGTTTTGGATTTCTCAAAGTATATTCCAAAGAAATGCTATTAGTATTCCTACAAAATTTTACTGAGAAAAGACAGTTCTGGGGTCAAATAAGTTTGAGAAGCCTGGATTCTAGGAAAATAGACAATCTGTTAATGAGTTTTAAATTCATGTTCGCTAGATGAATCATCTTGGTAGGAAAAGAGAGGGGGTGGCTAACACTTATTAACATTCCATGGATTTCATGTTCCCTGAAACACTCTGTTAGAAATACTCATTACGTATGCAACTTCATCAAAATATAGTTCAGCTGGGGGCTCTAGTGAATAGTTAACCAAATTCCATCTGTAAAGAACTCAAGGAGTAATTAGATTTCTATGAGAGGCCCTTGTCTGTGGTATTCCTTGTTCACCATAGTTCGGTGCAATCCTTGTCTAATGACCTTCTACAAGCAGAACTGTAAAGAACTGAAGGATGCATCTTTTTACATTGACATCTTATTTATTTCAATATATGCCAGTTGTTGCTCTACTTTTTATGCATTCTGGTTGTTAGCCCTTTGAACTTTTGCCCTAGGCAAATTAATCATGATTGGTTCAATTGTGTAAATCCAATAAACAAATCTTGGCCGAGCTTCCCTGGAGGTATTATACTGACATCTCTCTGGGTGTGTTTACAAACTCCTTCTACCCAGTCTTAGAACCATGTATTCTTCTATTCTGAGAAACCTACTGCTTTACGGAAAAAGCATCTTAGATCATGTAAAGGGCCTTCATTCCTAAAAAGAACACATTTTTGACTGATTTTAAGTCTCTAATTTTCTTCATATTTATACCTTCAAAACACTCTCTGCAAGGGCATAGCCACTCGTAGTCTGTGGCTACAGCCACACCCAGCCTTAAATGGAAACACAGCTAGCACATTTCATTTTTTATGGCTCTTTTTCTGAAGAATAATTTCCAGGGCTTTCACAATGTCTATGTGTAATCTAGTCCAGAAAGATATTTTCTACTGCCTTTAGTTATTCTTACTTTAAAGGCAAAGGTGTTCTTTAACCTTTCAGTTGAAGCTCTCTGAGCAAATGCTAAGTACTGCTCAGGAATTGCTCTTCTGTGACAAATATACAAACTAAAAGACAATGGAGTTATTACAGATCACTCTGGAGCAATATAAAAGCACAATTTGGGAGCTGTATCTAAGATATGCTTCTCTTTACCTCCTGAAAATTGTAAATATAGGTAGGAGATTTCATATTATTAATTAATAAACTTGAGGAAATTATCTTTTTAATAGCCCTGTCTTCCTTTTGAAAGGGAAAGAAATGGGCCACATATGTAAGCATAATTTTATTTCTGCAAGCTGTTTAGATAGTCATTTTCATGTGGAATATTTACATCAGCTTGTAAACTGATATATAATAACTTAAGTTAAAATGTTTCCACTCCATATACTAATGGTTAGCTCTGGTATTCATCCAAGAATTGTGCCCCTCACAATTATAGCATCTGTTTTTGTTTGGTTAATTTTATAATCTCAGATGTTTCCATAAATCCTGAATTAAAGAGAAAACTGCTGGGACCAATTTGTGTGGCTAGGCTAAATGTAATAGTATACCATCATGGTGCAGGGATTTTTTTTTTTTGTCTCTGTGGCTTGTTATTATAGAGATCACATTTCAGCAAATACTTCCATGCCTTCAAAAAAAAAAAAAAGATACTGCCTTGAAAATGGTCCTTTTCATCTTGTTTCAGTTGGATTATGATATTCATAATTTAGGCCATTTGAACTATTGACAAAATAGGAACAAATGAGTTGATCATTTTTAATTCTATCATAAAATTTCTGTATAGTTCATAAAGTGTTTCTAGTTCCTTCGATTAGTTCAATCTGTAATGACAAGTCTTTTTTTTTTTTTGGTAATGAAAAAACCGGGTCCGTGGAGAGGGTTGCCAGGAATTCAAAAATGCTTTCTTGTTATTTTTCTTATATGTACTTCAAAGAAAAATAGTGACATATAAATGTGAAAAGCTATAAAAAGGCTGAAATTCTGCGTCTTTTTGTATTACTGGTCAGATTCCTACATTTGGAGTGATCATAGAGTAAAGATTATAGTATCTTTACAGAGTCCTATGCCAACGACATCGTAACTGAGAGCAGCTCTTTTAATTCTTTACTCACTATTTGAAGAATTGAGCGGGCAGAGACTTTTCAAGAGCCCATTAGATTGCAGCTGAAATCTAGGAAAGCCTAAAGCACAGGGGAAATGTGTTAATTGTTTTAAGTTTCCATCAGATTTTCAATTGCAGGTTACAGCTTGCAAGTTGGTACCTGAAGCTTTTGAGACTTTAAATATTTACTTGATCAAAGTCAGAGTAATTTTTTTTTAAAAATGTGATTATTGCTGAAGGCAATGGCATTACAAATAAAAAGAAGCATCACTGTCAAGTATTTCCCCTTTGCTCTCTAGGTGAAATCCTCTTCAAGCTCTGCTCAAATGTGGATGAAAGATTTGGGGGACTACCCCTAGAGAATTGATATTTTTAATTGAAAGCTAAAAAGACTGCTAGGTCTATCTCTCAGATCATAATAATTTTTCTCAATAAAATGAAGTTATTTATCTAATTTTCATTTAGAAGACAATTGAACTTTTTCAAAATCGTTCTAGTTCTTTTATAAAAATTAATTGATGGCATTCATTTAAGTCTAACTTATGAAATTTTAATTTTAGAACTAATTTTATGTGCTTTGGAGAACATAGTTTCTTCTTTATTGAGAAATGTAATATAATTTCATTTATCATTATAGCTCTGAGGGATGTCCTTAAAATAATAAGTTATCCTTTATTAAGCTTTCTCTTACAAGTTATTTGAATTTTGGTTATTTTAGATAAGAACTCGCCATTTTATTTAGGGGAGAGTTTGTAGTCAATTTTAGTTATTAAACATAGTGGAGAAAGGCATAAAATATGCTGGAGGAGAAAGTTATAAGTCTACCGACTTGAAACTTTGAGGGAACTTTTGGATGGAGAAGGGGTGATCGCTTTTCTCCTCATCATAAAAGAGTACAGCTGACATCCCTATGAAAAAACACAGGTTGATAAGAGAAAAGCACAACAAATTTATTCTGCACACGTGTGTGCACAGGAGTCATACAAAACACAAAAATTCAAAAACGGGGGGGCAGAGAGGGCAACATGATTGATGTTTAAATACTCTTTTTATTTGGGGAGAGGAGAAATGTGGGGGCCTAAGAGTAAATGATTTCAGGGTAAATGAATAAGCCAAAGGAACAATGACCTGGAACCAACTTTCTCCAAAAGGTGAGGGGCAGAAATTCATTGTGCATAAAGGATGTCCACTTATCCAGCTGAAACTCCTTAGGTTTAACTCAGGGAGCTGTCATCAGAAGAATGGATGGTGGGCTACAGTAAAAATTTCTTTGCCAGATCTTTAAAAGTGTGAGACTCTTTTTCCTGTGACTTGATCTTTCCTAGACACAAATAAGTGGGTGCCAGAGAAAGCCGGTTTGTATTCTCTGTTTCATGTCACTGGTGTAGATTTCCTCTACAGAAGCAAACCTCTCCCCAAAAGTCTGTTTTTCAAGGCTATTTTTGTGTTTGCAACTCCTCTCAATACTCATTTCAAATTATGCCAAAAGGGGATATTTAGGGTGAAATATTGTGGTTTCCTTCAAAAGGAAGGGCTGGTATGATAGATATGGTACCTCAGATGAAGACCTTCTATTAGGTACCTAGTGTCTCCGAATCTCAATTATGAATAATAATACTGCTGAAGGGGTGCTGTGAGGATTAAGGAAAACTACAGTAATATGTCTCATATCGGATCTGGAATAAATACTAAATATTATATTTACATATATATTATATATATGTGTGTGTGCACCTAACTGAAAAATGAAAGCTTTTCAAATATGACATAGATCATGCCACAAACATCCACAGTTTCAAACCTTTCTTTGCCAAGGTTTGTGTGATTTATATAGGACTAAATAGAAAAAATGTCACAGCCCATGAAATCATTCTTGCTTTATTATATGCTCTTTCAAGATTATCTAGAACAGTGGTTCTCAACCTCCCTAATGCCACGAGCCTTTAATACAGTTCCTGTGGGTTGCGACCCACAGGTTGAGAACAGCTGATCTAGAGTGATAATATGCTTATTTAAGGAACTGTAGGAAGTTAAGAGAAATCAATTCTATTCCAAGTAATATTTAAATTTCATCCAATGTAAATTCCTGTAATAAAAAAGACTTAAAGTAGCATCAGGAAATGACATATTAGTGTATTAGTAATAATTTGGGAATTGCTATGGGGATATATTCAATTTTTCTTTCCTGAAAGATACCAAAGAAATGTAGTTTTAAATAAACATGTATTATTTTATTAAAAATAAAACTTGGACAATGTTTTCTTTAAGCTTTCTTTTTTTTCTGTATTTTTACAGTTCACTTTCAGATTCTACCAAATAAAAGCTTATAAATGTTTTTAATTCAGAAGAGCAAGAGAAATACAGGGAGTTATAGACTGGGAATAGCCCCGTATTTGGTACTTAAACTATCAAGACTGGATAGGTTTGAGTCATCACTCTCTTTTTTCATATGAGGATCTAACAAAAACTTTTAAGCTTCTGGTTTGGGAGGTTAGATAGGTTTGATTTTTTTGGATAAATAAATGGTGGATTGCTAAATTTAGTCCAATTTCTCCCGACCAGCTGTTCCTAAATTCTTAGGATACGTGCCAGTAAATTACACTTTGTGAATTAATTGTCATATGTGTAATAGTTGCATTTTGGACCTAACTGGATAATTAAAAAAAATAATTTCCATTTAAGGTATCCATTTGCAGGTCAAAAAGTGAGAAAATGTAATTGTGTTATGTTCAAAAATGTAAAAAAAAAAACAACCCATAAAGCTACAAATAAAGTTGACTAAATTAAAAAAAATAGCATGAGAAATAGTCTAAAAATGATCTCTAATCCTAGCAGCTATAGAAGTACTATTAACATTTTATGTATCTGTCAGAGTCCGCTTCCTAGAAGCCGGATCTGTAATAGGGAACCAGGCACAGCACGTGACTAACTGAGAACGTGTTCTCGGGGTGGGGGAAGTGACAGGACAGGGCAGAGGAAGGTAGTGGGAAAGGCTGAATTCTCATTTGCTGTTCTCGTGGAAACTGAGTGCTGACTGCACTGAAGAGTTAGTTGAGACACAGGGCCAAGTATTTGTTGGCCTGTGTTGTTGATTGCAAATGCCTCCTGGGACAGAGTGCTGTAACTCTGGTAATCCTTCAGAGAAAGGGGACAGTGGTGAGCTTCAGCAGGGAATAGTTATAGCAGCCAGAGTGGTGCACTGGTCCAGTAAAAGTAACGCAGAGGGGCCACCAATAGCATTCACTACATTGTTCTAGACTTAAACACCCGTATTTATGTGTATATATTTTTTCTACACAGAAGGAATGATGCAGAATGAATTTTTTTTTCTTTGTTTTATTTATTTATTTATTTATTTGCAATTTTTGTCTGGGTCTGAGTTTGAACCCACCACCTCCGGCATATGGGGCCAGCGCCTACTCCTTTGAGCCACAGGCCAGAATGTATTATTTTTAAATTGCTTTTTAAAACTTTAAAGATGTGGCCAGGCGCGGTGGCTCACCCCCATAATCCTAGCACTCTGGGAAGCTGAGGCGGGTGGATTGCTTAAGCTCACAGGTTCGAGACCAGCTTGAGCAAGAATGATACCCTGTCTCTATTAAAAAAAAAAAACCCACAAAACTTTAAAGATTGTTAAATAAATTTCTACAGGGATGCATTATATTGTACTATAAATATAGATACATCACATTTATCATTTTGAATGTTTCCAGATCTTCCCTTTTGTTTGTTGATTTTTGAAGGTTTTTTATGGAAGAATATACCTTTCTTAACTATTGGTTGTCTCAGAAGATATAGCCATTGAACTATTGTTTTATTGTTTTATCTTTAAAATATTTTCCTGTGTTATATTTGTGTACCTCCTCATATCCCAAATGAATAATTTCTACACTACTTTTTTGAGTAATTATTTTCCCAGCCAGTTTATATTTCTCAGTGTTGGTCAAGGTGGCAAAATGTAACGATAATGTCTTTTTATTGCTGGTGTTGAATCCAAGAAGAACTTAAATTAGATAGATTTCTGCTTAAGTTATGAAGAAAGTAAACTTAAATTACTCCTGATTTGGAGAAATTAGGTTAAAAAATGTTCACTAGTGAAATTGGTTTTCTCCAAAAAAAAATTTTTTTTTTCTTTCTTTACATGCATTTTAGATGTATGTGTGTGCATGGGGTGAATAGGAGAGATAATTAGTCATTTTATTTCACAATTCAAGAACAGCCCCAACCGAGCAACTATGTATGACTAAACCTATGGAAACTTGTCTGCATCTGGACCAGATTAAGGGTGAGATTCCAGATTTTATGCTAATAGTGGAATTGAATGAGATTTGAGGGGTCCTGGGAGAAAATATTTTGCATGTGCAAGGGATATGCATTGCTGTGGACAGGGACTAAACTGTAATTGATTGCCTTCAAAGAAGACACTAACACTTCCTATCATTTCTCCACTTGCATGTCTTTACCAGTAAGAAATACAGCCCATTTAATTTGCAAATTAATACATTCCTTTTGGAAAGATATATGGAGAACACTCAGAGATCTAAAAATAGATCTGCCATTCAATCCTGTAATTCCTCTGCTGGGCATATACCCAGAAGACCAAAAATCACAACATAACAAAGATATTTGTACCAGAATGTTTATTGCAGCCCAATTCATAATAGCTAAGTCATGGAAAAAGCCCAAGTGCCCATCGATCCACGAATGGATTAATAAATTGTGGTATATGTATACCATGGAATACTATGCAGCCTTAAAGAAGATGGAGACTTTACCTCTTTCATGTTTACATGGATGGAGCTGGAACATATTCTTCTTAGTAAAGTATCTCAAGAATGGAAGAAAAAGTACCCAATGTACTCAGCCCTACTATGAAACTAATTTGGGGCTCTTACATGAAAGCTATAACCCAGTTATAACTTAACAATAGGGGGAAGTGGGAAGGCGGGGGTGGATAGAGGGAGGGGGATCGGTGGGATCACACCTGTGGTGCCTCTTACAGGGGTATTTGCGAAACTTGGTAAATGTAGAATGTAAAGGTTTTGGCACAGTAACTGAGATAACGCCGGGAAGGCTATGTTAACCACTGTGATAAAAATGTGTCAAATGGTCTATGAAGCGAGTGTATGATGCCCCATGATCATATCAATGTATACAGTTATGATTTAATAAAAAAAAAATACAGCCCATTTCTCCTTGAACCTGGGGTGACCTTTGGAACTTACTTTGATCAACAGAATGATATAGAAACCATGCTACGAATTTGCAAACCTGAGCTTTAAGAGGCCCAGCAGCTTCTGTCTTTGTTCATTTTGTATGCTCTTGCCGCTATTAAGCCTACACTACTGAGTGGTGAGAGATTATATGCAGAGAGGGGTTCAGTTATCCCAGCTCCTGGATGAGCCCAGCCCCAGTCAACTCATAAGTTAAATTCAGCTATGTGAGTAATCTCAGAAAGACCAGTGAAAGAATCATCCTAACCTGCAGGACACGAAAGACAAAACATCCTTGTTTTTTCAGGCCACTAAGTTTTGGAGTAGTAGGTTATGTAGCAGTACCTGGAGCGCTAGGTGTAAGCCCCAGTGGGATTTTAAACCACTGAGTTTAAAATCTGCAAAACTGGTGGAGTACGATTGACAGATGACATATAAAAAACACTTTTGGTTAGAAGAAAATGAGACACGGAGGTTGTAGACATAGGGACAAAGCAAAGAGAGAGACTGTAAGGAAGAAAGGAAGGAACAATGCTGCATGCCTCAGACGTGGCCTTCAGCCGGGACTTGTGACAGGGTCCTTCTGTGACAGGAGGAGTGGGGGCACTGAGGCATATAGCTTGTTGTGGAGTAACAAGGAGTGACATGGCAATCGTACTGAGGAGACGGGAATTCTCCTGCTTTGTGTGCAGAATGGAAGCACGACAGCATTCTAGACACGTTGGCACTGACCACCTGTGAGTCTCCAGAGGATGACACCTGACAGGGAACATGACAAGACTCTTCTTAAGCTCCCCAACTCCACGGCCCTCACTCTCCCAAAACAAACCAGCTCAGATTTTGAACTGACTCCATGCATTTGTAGGCAATGGAATGGTGAAGTTCAATTATTATTGTTAAATAATTTTATTTGAACCATAGATTAGTGACTTCTCGAAAATTCAGGCTGTGTCATAATACTTGTATTTAGATACATAATTAGATATATATGTGTATATATATAACATTTGCAGTATTAAGTTTCTCTATCTACATTATTTCCTTTAAATGTTTCCTGACCACTCTGTGAAGTATATAGAATAACATTACTTTGCCCATTTTAACGGAGAAGTCAAGTCATACTACATAAGGCATTAAGGGATGTTTTCAATATTATAAAATAAAAGTGATAGAACCAGGGTTTGAACTTAGCTCTCCTAATTTCAGCCATCAGTGGAGAATCAGTGTTTATATGCTAGCTTGGATGTATTTACATGATATTTAAGTACTGACTTTGGCTTTTTTTTGTCTGTATGCATATCAACACACACACACATTTGTGCATTCATATACACATATAAAATATTCTGAAGACATATTCTTATTATCTTGTTATAGGTTAAGAAAGAAAAAGACAACTAAATATAAGTGCATGCAAAAGACCTTCTTATAAACAAAATTATTCCCCTACAAAAATCTCCTATGGAATACATGCTAACATAATACAATAAAAGTATTTTTGCTTACTCTTATGTGAACATTTCTCAAATATTATTTGTGAAAACATATTTGTAGCATCTAGTATAGTTTTAAAAATATCATCACTACTAATACAATGTTGTCTGGCAAAAAGGTTACGCATCAACAGTTTCCACTGAAATAAGCTGTCATCAGCACATTTCCTTATAAAATAATATTCATTAAAAATAGGATATTCTCTTAGCTAAAGTGACAGCTCATCAACTTGTCAATTTTCTATAATAATATATACTTCCCAATACAGTGCTAACAAGACACAAGGTAGCATTTCCATCATCTGCTGCAGTGTCAAAATGGAGACTAGATATACCGCATTCAAAGAGGAGATGCCAATTAGGGCCCTTCTCTCTGCAGAAGGGGCTCCCGTGCCATGCAGTAATGTGATCTGTACCCTTGTTATCCCATATCGGGTACTCATGTTCTACCACGTTCATTTTTCTCCTTCTTGCTTCTTTTTCAATATTAACCCCAAGCATATTGTCATAAGTACTACAAGTGGGATTGCCAAGCCACAGAGTTCTGGGACCCAGAGCCTAGGCAGACCCACAGGAACGGAGGAAAAAAGCAGACAGGAAGCAACGTTACATACAGAGTGATCATGTTTAGCATCTGGCACAGCGACGTTTAAATCTTTACCACTGGTTAGCTGTCTGATTTTATGAAAATAATCAATACTTTCAAGCTTCAAACTCTTTTCATTAAAATGGGGATGTTATGGTCATTGTATCTCACTGGGAGAGTGTGCCGCCGCCTGGCACATCATGGGAGAAGCCCAGTGACCACAATTTCTGTCCACAGCAGCCTCACAACAAAGATGTTATTCCCTGGGTTTCCAGCTTGCATCTCTGGGCGTGTGTGTAGAAGCCACCTCTCCGTCTTGCTGTCCCTTCTCTGAATGCTCTCAGAGGTCGGGAGTCTTTGTTTTTCTACAGTTCCATGAGGTGCACCGACTTGTGTTTTCCTTCATGTTTATCCTGCTGGTAGTTTATTGCATTAACTGAATATGTGGTTTGAAATCTTTCATCTACTCTGAAAAATTCTCAGCTATTATCTTTTCAAAATTTGTGTTATTCCACACTAGAACTCAAATTCCACCTATGTTACACTTTATAACTGGGTCTAGTATCACGTATGCTTTATTTTCAATTTTAGTTGTTATCCTATGTGCTAGCCTGACTACACCTCTCTCCAGTCATACCTACTCTGCTGGTAAGGATCTATATTACATTCTTTTTTTGCCAGTCTTTTCTTAGGAAAACATTCAAACACAGAAGAGTTGAAAGAATTCTACATCGGATACCCATATATACACAAACGAGGTTCTACGATTAATGCTGTATTACATTTGCATTATTACACCCCTGTCTACTGTTCACTTATTAATCCTCTAACTTTCTGATGCATTTCAAATTAAATTGCAGACACCAGTACCCTTCCCTCTCAATACTTAAGCATGTGTTCTATTAACTAGATTGCAGTATTTGTTTGCAAGTTTTATTCCTTTTGAGGTAGAATTTATGTACAATGAAATCCACAATTCTTAATCCGTTTGCTGAATGTTAATCGCAAACACTTGTGCAAAGACATATTTTTCTGGGGGGAGACGAGATCATGCAACCTGCCATACACACAATCCATAAGATATACAATATTCTCTTTACCTAGAAATTTTCCTCATGGCCTTTTCCAGTCATTCTCAACCTCAAGGTCCATAACCAAACACTGTTCTCATTTTTTCCATCATAGATTAGTTTTGCCTGTTGTAGGCTTCATATGAAGTGAATCTCAAAGCACACATTCTTTCACGTAAGAACTTTTACCCAATGTAATGCTTTTGTGATTCACCCATGCTGTTAAATGTATCAGTAATTATGTTAATTCCTTAAGGTGGCTATAACAGAACATCAGAAACTGAGCGACTTAAAACATTAGAAATTTCCTGTCTCCCAGTTCAGAGGGCTAGAAGGCTGAAAGGCTGCTGGCAAGGCCAGGCCCTCTTTGACAGCTCTAAGGGAGGATCCTTCTTCACCTCACCGTAGCTCTGGTGTTTGCAGCCACCCTTGGTCTTCCTTGGCTTGTGGCAGCCTCATTCCAGGCATGTGGCCATCTTTTCCCTGTATATCTTGGCATCACATTCCTTCCGGATGCCAGTCTCTGTATCCATATTTCACTCTTTTATAACCACAACCATCATAAGGGATTAGAACCCACCTTATGACCTCATTTTTGCTTGATTTTCTCTGTAATGACACTATTTCTGAATGAGGTTGCATTCTCCAGTATCGGAGGTTAGAATGTCAACAAATCTCCCCCTTTGTCCCAAGGGGGTATCTGACATGCTGCATGCCCCTCTCAGCTGGAAGCAGCCCACCCTGAACACCTGAAATCTGACAGAGCCACAGTCCTCCAAGGCTGTTATGGTCTGAGCAGGGGCTGGGCAGGTTGGCTGTGGATCCAGTGATCAGAGAGCCAGGGGTTAAGATTTCCAGGTCAGGGCAACTCCAGAAACACTTCCCAGACATGTGAAGGGAGGGAAATGAGCTTCACCTTCCCTGCAGAAACCCAGACATGGTGAGCAGAGTATTGGCAAGCCTAGAGCTAGCAGTCCCATAATACATCCACCAAACCTCGCCCATGGGAGCAGAGGTAGCTACATCCACAGCACTGGGTGGTTGGTGGAGGGGAGGTCCCCATCTCCATGTCCCTTCCGGGAATCCTGTGCTGCTTCTGATCTGGGGTGGGAACAGTGTCCTATCCTATGGACCTCTCTCTGCACCCTCAGCCCTGAGAGGGCTGCAGACGCCTGCAGATCACACGCTGGTGGTCTCAGGTGTGGAGAGTGGACATTCTGCCTTCCTCTGTCCTGAAAAGCTTTTATAGCACTTCTCAGTTCCCTTGGGGGAACCAGTGCACAAGGTCAGAACCCCAGGAATGCTGCTGCTCTCCTGAGTCTCCCTGTTCCTTTGTGGCTCTAACAGTCCAAGCAGGTGCTGAGGAGTGTTCATGTGGGACTGAGTGACAGGGAGATGGAGGGACTGTGACTTCCCCCATAGGACAGAGGCATCCTCTGTCCCAGGTCAGGTCTGTGGTTGGGGGGAAGAACCCTACTGAGCCCATAGCCTGGAGCTCTACTTCTGAGAAGCGCTCAGTTTTCCAATGCAGCAGTGCCTGGAACGCATCAAGTAGAAGGGCTCTCTGACAGACTGGGAGCCAGCGACCACGCTAGGTGTGAGGGGAGGAAAAGTAAACACTCCCACCTACCCCTTCCCCTGGACTCCAAATCCCCCAGTCTAGGCCAAAATGTTTTTTCATATTTTTTTTAACTAGGTATCTACCCAGAAGAAAAAAAAAAGTCATTCTACCATAAAGACATTTGAAGACATTTGTACTAGAATGTTCATCACAGCTCAATTCACAATGGCTCCGAGGTGGGATCTGCCAAAATCTTGCTCCTTCTTTTTCTGCTTCATGACTTTTCCCCATGTCATCTCCAGTAACGGTAAGTCCTGGCACCTTTCCCCAAGTATTTCACCTAGGCTAAGTTTTTCATTCGCCTGAAACTTTTTTGCCTCTGTGGGATGGTCTGGTGACCACCCTGCTTTACTGAGAGATAATGGAAAAAAATCAACTACACAGAAAGCATACAATTTGACACCTTTTGATACATCCATATCCTCCTAAATTATGCCTATTCATAATGCCCCTTTCTTGGTATCTCCTGTTACTCTCCAGACAACAAGCAATGCGAGTTCTGTCACTAAAGTTCAATCTTCTTTTTCTAGAACTTTATATTAATAGAATAATAAGAGCGTTGTTACTTTGTTCTTGTTTGTTTTCATTCACTCATTATACTTATCTGCAGGTTCATCCCTGTGCCTATTAATAACAGTTCATTCCCTTTGATTGCTATGTAATGTGTTCTCTTTAATGAATTATTAGAATTGGTAAAACTAAGCTATGGTGAGAGAGATCAGAAAAGCAATTGCCTCCAGGGGAGATTGGGAAGTGCTGTGAAGGAAGTTTCTGTGTATGGCTGCTGTTTACGCGAGTGCATACATTAGTTGTAGTCCATTGAATGGTAAACTTAAGATGTGTATATTTCACTATTGTAATTTATACCTCAGTAAAAATAAAGGGCAGCATATGACAAAAATCACCACTTCTACCGCCCACTTGTCAAACTAGTTTGTTGAAATTCTCATGTGTTTGAGTCAATCATTTATTTTCATATTTCTGGTTACCCAGAGTAGTGTCTTTTGGCATATTTTTTAAGCATTTCCCTATGGCTTAATCCTTTGTGAGAAAAAATTTATGAAAAGTTTATTTTATGCCAGGCTTTCTGAAAACAGTCTAACTAAATCAATCATTACTCTCTCCAAGTTATCTGTATAAAAATAAAATCTGTGGCCCATTTGGGGTATACTGCCCAATATATTATATATTAAAATGAAAGAATGAAATTGCTAATATCTCATTTTTAAATATAACTTTTTAACTATAAAATATAAATATAAAAATTTGTAATATACTTACCTATGATTTTTTCCTTTATCAATAAAATATAGTTTCCTTTATATCAGATAGAATTAGATTTTTGTCATAAACCTTTAAAAAATTACTTAAATTGACTTATAACAAATAATGTCAATTAAATGACAAATTATTGACGTCTAGGTATTAATTTATTCATTCAAACATCTATTGACTACCTCCTGTAAGAATATATATAAGATTTTATGTGTTTTTACCACCTCTGGATTTTGGTATTTTCAATAATAAATGTTAGCCCACACAGAAAAGTGATTGCATTTTTATGTGGTTTGGTATACACAGTTCAATATTAAGCTATATATAATTATGCTCTACTTAATATTGAAGCATTATTGAATACTTGATATAAAGCTATATGTAACCTAAGTAGAGAATGTTGAGTTCAGAATCCACAGAGCCACTGCACGTAACGGGTTCTTTTCAGAGCATATTCAGTCTTCCACTTAGTTTCAGTACCGTTTGTTATATAGAGCAGAGTAAAAAGGCACAATTTGATGTCAACTGTCTTTGAAAACATAATTTTTCAGCCAACCAATAGTGTTCCTGGTTACAGTTAGGATTGTGATTTTCCGATGAGAACCTCAATAAAATAATGAACACTCAGTTCTATAATCTCCAGGCTTTCTCTTCTTGCCTAATCTATCTAGGGGAAATTGGGCGCATCAAAGCGGAGCTGCTTTTCTGCTGCATGAACCTTCAATGTTCCTCTTCTGATTGGAAGGAACTCTCTGGGGCTTCCTTTGTCCTTAGGAAAACGTCAAATTTCTTGGACATCCAGGCCCTCTGAAAAGCGATCCCTTTCCTGTGCCTCTGACCTTGTTTTTGCCTCTGCCACCCTCCCTGGCCCAGTAGGCTGGTTGCTCAGACCTTCTCTTTGACCCCAGAGACTGCCAAACTCATTCTGTGTTTACACCTTTAGAACATCCTTCCTTAGATCTTTACAAAGCTGGATCTTTCTTATCATTCCAACTTAAACTTTACTTCTTTAGCAAAGCCTTTCCTAAAATCTCTTACAAGGTGGCCCTTGGTTTTAACCATCCTCTTTGTGGTGTTACCCATGTTTATTTTTCTTTTTTTAAAATGAAAGTTATAACTGTTCTCTAATTTCCTGTCAGTTTATCTGTACATTTTCTGTCTCCCTGTATTAGATTATATGCAGACTTGTGCCTCGCACCACTCCAGGGGGGCCATTCATCACGTGGTCCAGGTGGATGATGACCCTGGAGCCAGGCAGTGTGAACCAGCACAGCAGTGGCTCCCAGTAAATGCATTATTCCTGGTCCCTGCCTGACAAACAGCAGGTGTTCCAAAAATATTGTAGGAAAATGAACTCTTAAATTTAATAGTTTTGAGAGGCCTAAGGGAGGTAGAGAATTTATTTTAGCCTCAATCTTTTCCATTTCTGTTGCTCTAGTAAGTTCTTGCAAAGAAAATCTACACTTAAAACTGTGAAAATAGGCTCAGTGCCTGTAGTTCAAGGGGCTAGGGTGTCAGCTACATACACCAGAGCTGGCGAGTCTGAATCCAGCCCAGGCCCACCAAACAACAATGATGACAACTACAACCAAAAAAAATAATAGCTGGGCATTGTGGTGGGCACTTGTAGTCCCAGCTACTTGGGAGGCTGAGGCAAGAGACTCGCTTACGCCCAAGAGTTGAAGGTTGCTGTGAGCTGTGATGCTACAGCACTCTACCCAGGGTGACAGCTTGAGACTCTGTCTCAAAAAAAAAAAAAAAAACAACAGTGAAAATCACCAACTTTTTAATATAAATTACAAAGAAAAGAACCAATCATTTAACTGAATTGCTTAATGAAGAAAATGCTTAAGAATGAGATAGCATGTATCACGGATACTTTCATTTTAATGATTATAGGCAGATTTGTATAATCTTTACCTTTTCATTAGTATTTGTATTTATGCATTAATCAAAAATAAGTCATGTGCTACCAGGATGGGATAGTATTTATCTTTATAAATCTTTTGGGATAGAATAACTTTGTTAGGTAGATCAGGTTTCATAATAATCTACATGAATCTTTGAACTGAAGAATATTCTTCATTCTCAAATATTAAATATGCGGATGAAAAGTCATACCACATTTTATTCCAAACATTCTAGCACATGCAATCATGTAGAGAAATGAAGAAAAATCTGGATTTGTAAACTAACATTTAAAATGACCAGGATTATAAAATTTAAAATAGATTATCAGGTAGTATCTATTTATTGACATCTAGCATCAAGATCCTATTAAAAAAATCTTTTTATCTCAGTTTTCTGAGAAGTCTTGCAACACAGCAGGGTGATATTTTTTCCCATTCTTACTCATCTTGGGACTCTGGGACAAATGGACATGAGATCTTTGGTCAGATTAGGTGAATTTGGTCCATGTGATTATTAATCGATCCCGCATGCGTATATCACATTTCACAAAAAATCCAACCCCTTCACCTTCCAACCCCATTTATGAAATAAAAATGCTGCAGCTAATGCGTCTTTTCAAAAAACAGACATTTTTATTACACTGCAAGCATTTCCTCCTTTCTCTCTGTGGTATCAATGAAGTCTGTTTTTTAAAACAGAAGTTGAACAAATGAATCCTTCTGTCTTCACTTTCAGTTGTCAACAGTGCTTCAGAGTGAGATGAAATAAATTGCCCGGCCCTTTCATCTTCTATAATCAGCTCTGCACAGCTGAGCGCACCCACAGCCCTGCTCGCTGCCTCTGCCAGCGCTGGCTCTGTGTGGAACAGGAAGTCTTTGTTAGTGCCCCGTTTCCAATGCTCCAGGAGGAGTGGGCTGATTTGGGCTCCCTCCTTCCTTCCTCGCTCCCTTGCCTCTGCCACCTCTTTTCTCCCCGCCTGCACAGCTAATGGGTGGTTCGTTTCCTGGAGGAAGGAATTTTTAGGGCATAATATTATTTGTTAAAACTACGTCTCATGTAGTTTTTTCCCACCCTGCCCCACAATCATGCACAATACCGTTCTTTTAGTCATGTACATATTGAGAAGATTTATAAATTGAAAATCACTCGGGGATGCCTTCAACCGCCCTGTTATCATGTCAAAAATGCTTCAGAGGAGCAGAGAAGCAACACATTTTTATTTTTAGCACCAAGGCAGGGCAGCCACAGTTTTTTACTTACCTCAGTCTAGAATTTATCTTTTTAGCAATCAAACTGTGGAAAAATCTGTCAGAGAACAAAGCAGTGAACAGCAGGTTGACGTAGGGGCTAGGAGCCAATATCCTTTGGTTATTGTGGTTTCTCCTTGTTGCTTTCTGCCCTGAACCCTTGAGTTCCTTTCAAGACTGTCCGTCTACCTTGTGTGCTTCTGGGAGGGTCATCAGTCCCTGATGGCTCCCCCTCTCTCTCCTCCTCATCCCCACCACCCTCCTCTACCTCCTCATCAAGGCCGGTCGGCATTGCTAATGCCTATGGAGTGGTTATTAAGTGTTGGGAATTAGCTTAGTTACTTGGCATAATAAAATTATGAAATAGGTATAATTATTTACTACTTTTATTCTTCAGAGGAGGAAATGGAGACACAGGATGGCTGAACAATTTGCCCAGTGTCACAGAGCCAGTCAGGTGGTTACACCTGAGATCTAAACTTGGGCGGTGTGTCTCTAGACTTCTGTTCTCGCTGAGTTCACAATAGTGCTGCTCTCAGGGTGGGCAGATGGCCTGTCCTCCAGTTCCCTGGACTCAGACATTAGTTCAGGGCTGGTTGCATGGCCCAGGAGAAAGGAGATGGCACAGGCAGAGAGGTACACAGGCAGTCTGCTTGTGGCAGTTACACAGCCAGCAGGATGGGACTCTTGGGCTGTTAGGGGGCAGCACGCCTGTCATGCGCAGAGATGCAGGCCTGATGCTATTGATTGAGTTCTGGTCCAGCTGCTATTGAATCCAAAGTGCCCCAGAGGATTCTTCTTCTTCTTTTTTTTTTTTTTTAATGTGAACCAGTAAGTTTTCTTTGTTTGCTGAAGCCAGCTGCATTTGGATTTCTACCACTGAGAGAAGAAAGGTTATTGAGTGATAGCGGGAAAAAAGCCAAATTTTAAAAATTTCCTGGGCAAGAGTAATTCCTCTTGCCCCCCCTTCTACGTGAATCCCCTGTTCCTCCCCCAGGGACATGTTCAAAAAAATGATAGTGTCCACCCAGCTAGGCCACTGACTTCTTAGAAATAAAAAAGAGCCGTTTTGAGGAGAGAGGGCATGCTGCCCTGAAAACGTCTATTGAGCCTTTTTAAGTTTAAATTTATAAATTCAAATTTTATCTCAAGTGGGAAGAGAGCAGAAATGAATTAGTGTTTTCCAGCCACTTTCTGATGAGAGGGATCAACAGCACTTGGAAACCAATCATAACAACGATAGACCAGAAAAGCAATTCCCAGGGATGGTCTTTCTCTGGAGAGCAGCTGGACACCGAAAGAAGGAAAGGGATTTCTCCTTAAGCTTCCACTCACATTAGCTCTTTTTTCAAGACCAGATTCTCCCAATGTTTAAAAAACTCTTTTACTATGCAAATGATATATTTTGGAAGTGTAAAACAAACATCTCTGATTGTTTTGTCTTAGCAGTTAACTGTGGCGTGCTCCCAGTTAGGATGATGGAGAAGGCCAAGTTGATGACAGTTTGCCAAAGGTTTGCAGAATCGCCTTGTTCCATGGGATTCATTCTGTAGGCCCAGCACCAAACGCAGTGTCTTTCACACAATAGTTAACATGTAATAAGCGCTTGTACATGATTTAAAGAAGTTCATGCACCTTATTTGGTTTAAATTTATTTTGTTCTATGAGATGGGAACTATTATGATAAGCATCCCCATTTTACAAGGGAGGAAACTGAGACATGAAGCTGTAAAGTAACTTTAGCAGTTACTCTCCCTATGGAGTGGGGGCAAAGCAAGGATTTGACCAAGCAGTTAGCTCCTGAGGTCACATTGTTAACCATTGTGTTAAACTGACTTCTCTTACAGAAAGGGCCTAATAAATATTTGTTGGCCTGAGCTGAGGTTATTGAATTTCCCACCTCAGCTCAACTAGCAAGAAAGCAAGCTTTTGTTTTATGAAAAAAATAAACAGCAACTCCAGGTTATAAGAAGTAACCACCGTAAAAATTCTTCCATCCTCCTGAGGCTTGGATTGCCCCAAGATAACTCCAGTCTGCAGGATTACTTTACTGTCATCAGCATGGATAATTAAATATTTATTAGGATAATTAATATATTTAAATTTGTTTAAAATTAAGCTGACCACTAATAGCTCTGCTCATCAGTAGAGACTCTGTATGTTATTCTACAGCTTAAGAACATTTTAATGGCCAATAAAATTGCTCCCTAGATCCTAGCAGCTTTCGGGTTTTGAAATGATAGCTAGAGATACTGTTAATCATCCCTAAATTACCAACTACTCATAATTGATGTCTAAATTGTGTAGACGATCTTTACATTTGAGAAAAATAATAAATATGACTTACCCAGGGGTGGATTATATACAGGGCAGGTATAATTATATACTTGTGTATACATGGAAGACATAGATTACTGTAGAATAAAAACCAACTGTACCATCTTGCATATGGCTATATCTGAATGTGATATAGATTTATATATTATCTAATTCGGGGAATTGGGATCAAAAGATTGTATGTACCATTGTAAAATGTATTACAATAGTTACATGGTTCAATTGTTTCCATAAATAAATGGATTTTATTATTTTAAAAATATTTCTATTTTTATTTTAATTATTTTATGTATCATCTATTTATGAACAAATAATATGCACTTATGCCACAAAAATGTGTAGAGCAGGAGGTCTTTAAATAGATCTCTGATCACTTAAATGTTAAATATCAATTAAGAATGTCTGTCTAGGGCGGCTCCTGTGGCTCAGTGAGTAGGGTGCAGGCCCCATATACCAAGGGTGGTGGGTTCAAACCGGGCCTGGTCAAATTGCAACAAAAAAAATAGCCGGGTGTTGTGGCGGGCGCCTGTAGTCCCAGCTACTCAGGAGGCTGAGGCAAGAGAGTCGCCTAAGCCCAGGAGCTGGAGGTTGCTGTGAGCTGTGATGCTATGGCACTTTACTGAGGGTGAGAAAGTGAGACTCTGTCTTTCAAAAAAAAAAAAAGAATGTCTATCTAAATTCAAGTTATTCCATCAAAAACTTCCTAGCTATAAGTCAAATGGAACAAGTACAAAAGGAAGAGATGTTGAGTGGAACCCACTTTGACACTGCAAGAAAGGTGCACTTTTAACCCTATCTACTGTCTCCTTATGCTGAGGATGTGCACCATTTCAAACATTGTATTTTTCTTCCTTCTTTCTTTCTCTCTCCTTTCTTCCTTTCTTTTCTCTTTTCTTTTCTTTTCTCTCTTTCTTCTTCTTCTTTTTTTTTTTTTAAGATAGCGTCTCACTCTGTTGCCTAGTCTAGAGTGCTAAGCCAGCAGCTCACAGCAACACCATGCCTGGATAATTTTTTTATTTTTAGTAGAGATAGGATCTCACTCTTGCTTAGGCTGTTCTCAAACTCCTGAGCTCAAGCAGTCCACTCACCTTGGCCTCCTGAAGTGCTAGGATTACAGGTGTGAGCCACCATGCCCAGCCAATATTTTAGACCTGGCCTTGTCTGTTATACCATTTATACTATATCTTCCTTAGCCCAGAGAGCCCAACATTTGTATTTACTCTGTAGTTGTTAATCCACAAATGTAGATTAATGTAGTATAAATGTAGATGTGCCAATTAGATTATTACAGTGCTAAATTTATTTCTTATGGCTAAGAAATTTTTGATCTAAAAATTTCTAGAGGATTGACCTTGGGCAGTCAGGTTGGTCACTGCCTCCTCCTTGGTCCTTCATTCCTTAGAGTATCAGGCCCACAAAGGCTCATTAATCTTTAGTAATTTTATACAATCTATTTTGTTATAATTTGTTCTTAAATCTCTCACACAAACAAAAATTAAACTATAAAAATAATGGTTTCATTGGGGACTTTAGGCTTGTAACCATTATGTATTTTTTCAATGTAAAGCTTTTAATAATAAATTATTTTTATCATTATACGTTAATATTGTTATTGTCATCTAAAAATAATACTTTGTTTCATCAAAACTGGTAAAACACACACTGGGAGGCTTTCTCATCACTCTTTAAACCACTTCTAGTAAGTCCTTCGGTTTCCTTGGTCATCCTTGAATGTGACCTTACAATTCTGTTTGTAACTCAGTTCAACACAGGCAAAGGAAAACAGAAAAATAAGAGATTACTGCCAACAAAGGAGTCCACAGTCAAACAACGCAGTAATATGTTCTTAGTTTTATGAAATAGATTTTACTACTCAGATAAGGATAGATCCAGATGGGAAAGCTGCAGCATTCAAATCTTGGTATATGCAAAATAAATAAATAAATAAGCCAAACGTAACCAAAAAACAAAACAGATAAACAAAGAAACCCAAAACAAAAAAAATCAAATTTTGGTATATGTAACAATCACTAGTACATTTGTTAAAAATGTAGATTCCTGGCCTCATCCTTAAAGAATCCAATACAGGGCAGCACTTGTGGCTCAAAGGTGTAGGGTGCTAGCCCCATATACTGAGGGTGGTGGGTTCAAGCCCAGCCCTGGCCAAAAACTGCAAAAAAAAAAAGAATCCAATCCAGCAGGGCTGGGTTTGAACCCGCCACCTTGGGCATATGGGACCGGCGCCCTACTCCTTGAGCCACAGGCGCACCCAGGAATCCACATTTTAACAACTTCTCCAGATGATTCTGAAGCAGCTAATTTGCCAAAATACTTCGAGAAAAAAGAATGCAAAAGTGGCTACTCATAGGTAATTAGTCCCTTTATATCTAGTGTGAGTTTCTTTTTCATATTACATTAATGATATAGAAGAACAGTGATAATCTTTGTGACTCAAAGTACATCTAAATCTGTAGCCGAGAAAAACGCTTAAGTGCCCACAGCTTCTGTGATTTGTACGTTCAATAACTTTATCAATCAAGCAGAAGACCTCTGAAGATTTCCAACAGGCTGCAGACCACACTTTCAGAATCACTTTCCTCAGCTGTCTTAAAAATATGGCAGAATGCCCGGAAACTGATATTTAACAACCATGGAAATATATCTACTTGCAATCTTACAAGTGAAAACAACTTTGGGAAGCCAGTTCCCACTTCAATATTTGGCACTGGATAAAAGTTTCACATCCATGTTAGAGACCCACATTCAAAGACAGAAACACTTCAATCTTCACAATAATTTCATTTACCTAAAAATAACAGCAAAAGAACGTGCAGCTGATGTTGATCCCCGGCGGCGTTTAGTTTGTTTATGCTCTGTCTTGGCTGTGCCCCATCGTCATGTCTAGAAACTTTGGACATACTTAGAAGAGCCACGGAAGATTACAATCTAATTATAGGGAAGTTTAAAAACAAAAATCTCTGCAAACAAATACTGAAATATTTGAAAGTGAACAAAAGCTCGATTGCTCAAATTTACAAGCAGCAAGGGAGTAAATAAACACAAATGCAAATTATAAAATGATCTGACCTCAGGGGACTTGAATGCTTCATTTTTTTAAATGTCTTTTAAAACATTTTTTATTGTACTTTAATTATCAGGAAACAAATTTCGCAAATTTAAAATACACAATTCGATGAGTTATGACATATGTACTCCTGTAACATGCCTGCCACAAAGTAATGAACACATCCATCATCTCTTCAAGTTTCTTTGTGCCTCTCCTTAGTTCTCTGCTCATCAAGCAAACAAAAATCTGCATTCTGCCTTTCCGTCTCTACACGTTACTTTATATTTCCTAAAATGGTCTATAAATGAATTATACAATCTGTGTTTTTTTTTTTTTTTGGTCTGGCGTTTTTCACTCAGCATAATCATTCTAGGATTTATCCACATTGTTGCGTGTATTACTTGTAGGCAAAAGCAGACTTTGTGCCATTTTACTTTTACATATTTTATAAAGCACACCCTACAATATTTTTTTGTTTAAGTAATTACCTGCTTCAGAAATTTAAAAGATAAGAAAAGAAGTACACAGTTACCACTGCTAGTGCTTTTCATTGTGTAGATTTATACGTTTATGTCTGGCATCATTTTCCTTGTGCCTAAAGGGCTTCCTTTAATATTTCTTGGAATGCTGGCTGGCTGGTGATGAAGTCTTTCAGCTAAACTGTGTCTGAAAAAGTCATTATTGCCCTTCAGAACTCTAGGTTGGCAAGTTGGAATTTCCTCTTTCTCCCCTTTTGAGTATTTAAACAATGGTACTCTGCAGTCTTCTCTCTTGGATTATTCTGCTATGAAATCTGCTGTTATCCGAATCTTGTACTGTCAGCAATGTGCTGCTTTTTTAGTTAGTTACTTTTTAAGACATACTCTTATAAAGCACTATGCTTTTGATTTGCCTTGGTGTTCTCTTTTTCATATTTACTGCTTAAGAATGGTTAGGTTAGATCTATGGGTTTATAGTTTTCCTTGAATTTGTGAAATGTTCAGACATTATTTTTGCAAGTGTTTTTGTCCTTTCCCCTTTTTTTCCTCTTCTTCTTTCTCCTCTCTTTTGGAAACCGCAATTACATATATATCTTAGCCCTTTTGAAGCTGACTCGCATCTTACTGATACTCAGTTTATTTATGTTTTTTAAAATATCTTTTTATTCTATGTGTTTCATTTTGGATGGTTTCTAATGTTTGGCTTTCAAGTCCACTAAATTTTTGTCTTCAATTTCCAATCTGACATTAACATCATCCAAAGTATCTTTCATCTCATACATTGTAGTTTTACTTTCTTATTGATGAGGGATATTGCTTTGTAGTTATCTTTTGTACTGCTATTGTCTACATTTGATTTTAATGCTGGCCTCATAGAATGAGTTGGGAAGTATTCTCTTCTATTTTCTGGATGAGTCATAGCATGCTACTGTTAATTCTTCTTTAAATGTTTGGTAGAATCCTCTAGTAAAAATATTGAGGCCTGGAGATTTCTTTCTTCAGATAGTTTTAAAATCCCATATTTAATTTCCTTAATAGTTGCAGGACTACTCAAATTACCTATTTTGCCCTGGGTAAGTTGTGGTAGTCATTCCCCATATCCTCTTCATTTGATGTCTGCCTGGTCTACAGTGATGTGCCCTCTTGGATGTCTGAAATAAATCATCATTTTTTTCTTTTCTCCCTTTTTTCTTCTTTATCAGTCTTGGTAAACTTGGACAATTTTATTGATCTTTTCAAAGAACTGGCTCTTTGTTTTATTGAATTTTTTTATTGTTTTTCTCTTTTCAATTTCATTGATTTCTTTATTATTTCTTTTCTACTGCTTGGTTTATGTGTATTTGGCTTCTTTTTTTCTAGGAAATTTTGGGTGGAAGTTTAGATTTTTTAAAAAATATTTTTTCTCTCTTCTAATGTATGAGGTTAGTGCTATAAATTTCCCCCTCAGTACTACTTCAGTTGTGATCCACAAATTTTGATACATTGTAAGTTTCCTTTTATTTAGCACAGTGTATTTTTAAAATCTCCCTTGATTCTTCCTATTTGACTCATAAATTTTCCCATGGGTTATTTAAAGTTGTGTTGTTTAGTTTCTAGATATTTTGAGGTTTTCTTATTTATCATTCTATTATTGTATTATTTAATTTTGATTAAAGAACACATTCTGTATAATTTTAATTCTTTTACATTTGTGGTGCAGTGTATGGACTATCTTGATATACATCCCACAGGCACTTGAAAAGAATCTGAATTCTCCTCTTATGGGGTATAGTGGTCCATAAATGTTGATTAGGTTATTTTGGTTAGTGGTGGTGTTGAATTTTTTTATATCATTGCTGGTTTTCTATGTAGCTGTTCTTTTAATTTTATAGTAAGGAGTGGAAGTCTTCAGATATCATTGTGGACTTGTCTATTTCTCTCAGTTTTATCAGTCTTACTTCCTGTATTTTGCAGCTTTATTGTTTGGTGCATGCACGTTTAAGTTTGCTATGTCTACTTGGTGGAGTGACCCTTTTGTCATCATGTAATGTTTGTCTGTGGCTGGTAATATTCTTTGCTCTAAAGTTTACTTTATTTGATATTAATAGCTGTTCTTGCTTTCCTTCTATTAACATTTGCATGATGTATCTTTTTTTAATCTTTTATTTTCAATCTCTTTATATCATTATATTTGAAGTGAGTTTCCTATAGTTGGAAGATTTTCTTTTCTTTTCTTCCACTCTGTCAGTTTCTGTCTTTTAATTGGTCTAGTGATTTAATGTGACTATTGATACATTAGGACTTCAAGTCTACCTTTTTTTTTTTTTTGTTTGTTTGTTTATTCTTTCTGTTTCATTTCTCTGCTATCTTCTTCCTGTTTTTATGGGGGTTACATGAACATGTTTTAAGAATTTTATTTTAATTTATTATGCTTTTGAGTACATCTCTTTTTTTCAGTCATTGCCCCAGATATTATAATATATATGCATAACTTACTGAAGTCTACTGATGTTGTCATTTTAACATTTCTGGTAACATAGAGAAACATCACCTACCCTTATGCCTCTTGAGACTTCCCCTCTAATGATATAATTTTTTTCTTCTATAATTAGAACCACATCAGATAGTATTATAATTTGTTTTTCATTATGAAGGAAACTTCAGAAAACTCAGGAGGAAAAGCAAAGTCTGTTATATTTATTTGTATTTGTACTTATTGCATTCTTTTTTCCTACTTGATATTCCAGCTTCCTTTTTTTTATTGTTTCTTTTCCATTTAGTAAATTTATTTTAGTGATTTTAGGTTAGGGAAGCTGGTGACAAACTTAGTTTTTCTTCATCTGAGAATGCCTTGAATGTCTGTAAGATATTTTTATTAGGTATAGAATTCTTGATTAACAGGCCCTTTTTTGGTTTTAGCACTTGAAAACTATTGTGCCACTTCCTTTGACTCCAAAATTTCTGATGAGAAATCTGTTGCAATTTGAATATTTTCTCCTAGGAGAAAGGTGCCATTTTTCCATGGCTGCTTTCAAGACTTTTTTTTTGGTCTTTAATTTTCCTCAGAACTTTACTTTGTTTCTTGAAGCTGTGTATTCATGTGTGTTGCTAAATTTGATGTTTTCGGCCATTTTTTTCTTTGAGCACTTTTTCTGGACTTGCTTTTTTTTCTCCTTTCCTTCAAGGACTCAATAACATGAAGGTCAGATCTTGTGTTATAGTCCCACAAGTCACTGAGGTTTTCTTTAATTTTATTATTTTGGTCTATTAACTCTCTTTTATTCAGATTGGTTAATCCCTATAGTTCTGTCTTCCAGTTCACTGTTTCTTTTCTTTGTCCCCTCCATTCTGCTGTTTAGCCCGTTTATAGAACTTTTATTTCAGTTCTAAAAAAAAATTTTTTTTTAGGACACATTAAAATTTGTTTTAATACTTCTTTGGGGGAAAACAATCACACTTAGTGAATGAACAAGAAACATTTTTACACTATTATTTTTATCTACCATACCATAAATTCATAGGGAAGAGGTTCTAGTAGCTCAGGGAGGCACCTTGCCATTGAATGTGAAAAAGTGTTGATTGACTTTTGAATTCATGAGAAATAGGTTCCAGCACCTTTTATCACTGTTACCTGGGGTCTATTGGTTATCCTGTGTGCTATGCTGTACACCTATTATGCCATGAGCTCATAGGGAATAAATAGGTTCTTGCACCTGAAAACATAGGTCCACTGGTACTCCTGTGTGCTATGTTATATGCTTATTATGCCATGAATTCATAGGGAATGGGTTCCAGGAGCTCAGGATCCTTTCCATTAGTTTTCACAAAGTGGGCTTCTCTGGGTGGAGCTGGCTGGTGCTTCAGTTGAACCCAGGTACCTTTCTCTTTGGCTTCCTTCTTTTTCTGATCATTTTCCTTCACATGTTTCAGGAAGCTATCTCGGCTCTTAGAGTGCTTAATATGCTCAATACGAACATTAATCCTCTTGACAAGGATCTTGCCCTAACTTGTTTGTTTACAACAATGCCAATAGCATGCTAGGTAACACTGTAGACTATTCCAGTTTTGCCATGGTAACATTTGGGTGGCATGCCTTTTTGAACAGTACCCATTCCCTTGATGTCTACAATAACACCTTTCTTGTAGATTCGCATATATGTGGCCAAAGGAACAACTCCATGTTTCCTAAAAGGCCAAGAGAACATGTAATGGGTGCCTCTCCTCTTTCCCTTTGTGTTTGTCATTTTGGTGAATTACTGGAAGATGGCATCTCCGGCCAAAAGGCTAGTTCTAAAATTTTGATGTGGTTTTTCTTTATATCATCTACTTCGTCAAAATTTTCTATTTATTAGGCAGAGTTTTCTATTTTTTCATTTGTTTCAAGTGTGTTTCTTATTGCTTTTAAAGAAAGCATTTATGTCAGGTCTATGTTACAATCTTTGCCAGATAATTTTAATATTTCCACAATCTCAGTATTGCCATCTATTTATCATCTTTTTTCATTCAGTTTGAGACTTTTTTGACTCTTGACATGAGTGATTTTTGATTAAAATCTAGATATTGTCATGTTATATTATTCAATTCTAGATATTACCTAAATCTTCTGTTTGAGGCAGTTTTCTTTGACTCAACTCTGGCAGGAGAAGGTGCTGAATAGGGAAGTGGTGTTTTGCTTTCCCTGATCTACATAGACACCACAGGAGAATGAGGTCTTGTAACCAGTTTCCAGTGAAAAATGACCTGGCTTCCTTCTTGGCCTTCCCTGATACCACTCCAACAAAGATCTCATGGTGCCCTCTTAGAGCCCCCCAAAGGAGAAAACCTAGGCTCCCTTTTGCTGGAATAATTGGGAGGAAGTGCAGGTTTTTTTTTTCATTTTTATGATATCTGATTGAAGTACAGTGGTTGACGTCTAAAAGGTTTTTGTTTTGCTATCTTGCCCTTTTCATGGCCCTTTGGCTTGAGAGAGAAGGCTTTTGTTGAGACTTATTTTTATCTGTAAATGTTGGTATATGAGGCTTTCCCATTTGGTTAGCACCAAGTTTGGAATATATAAAGCAAATAGAAAGCCAAGGAACTCACCAACATGTTGTCCTTTAGGTCCTGAATTCCCTTCTTCTTATATTTCACAGTCTTTTTTTTGTTTGTTACATATATATAATGTCCAGATTTTGGTTGTACTTAGTGAGAGAAATAATAAAAAGTCTGCATCAGTTTTGATTGATTGATTTTCTTCTCCTTCTTCTTATTATTAACAATGATATTATAGTCATATATTTCTGCTTCTTTGTATGCTTGATAATTTTTTATTAGATGTCAGACTTTGTGGTTTTCACCTTATTAGCTGCTAATTACTTTGTGCTTCTATACAGATTTCTGAGTTTTGTTCTGAGACTCCTTCAACTTACTTGGAAACAGTTTTAGCCTTTTGGGTTATGCTTTTGGGGCAGGATCAGAACAGTGTTAAGTCTAGGGATAATTATTCTCTACTACTGAGAAAAGATAATTGGAGTATTCTACCCAATGCCCCATATAGCTTGATTTTTTTTTCCCATTGTGGTTCATGGGAGCAGGTATTATTCTAGTCCTGTGTAGGCACTGGATACTGGTTCCTCTTTATTCTTTTGAGTGTTCCTTTTCCCAGTCTTGGGAAGTTTCTCCACATACATGTATACATAGTACTCGACTGTACTCCAGGAGACCCTCTGCTCCAGGGGACCTTCTGCTAATCTCCAAAGGCCTGTCTCTATGCATCTCTCTTATTTCTAGTACTCTGACTTGAAAACTCTAGCCACCTTGATTTCCATGGCTTCTTAGCTCCATGCCCACAACTCAAGGATTGATTCTACCATGCTCTGCCTGTATTTCTTCTCCATGCTTGGAAACTCTCCCAAGGCAGTAAGCTCTGGCAATCATAGAGCTCAGCTTGTTTGTATCCTATCTCCCTGAGATCACTGTTTCTCATTGACTAATTTCCTAGTGAAAACTGTTGTTTTATGCATTTTCTGGTTATTTCAGGTGGGAGGATAAATCTGGACCCTGTTATTTCCTGTGGGTGGATGTCAATATCTGTTTTTGATATCTACAAAATAAGTGACTGGAATAAATAATCTCTCATACTGCTTCTAGCTCTATTATCCTATGATTCAATAATTTGAAGTTCATGTCCATGGAGTGGATAGGGCCACTATTCTCTCTTCTATATGTGGAACACTTAATCATAGGAAAGTCTTTTAAAAGCTAACACTTAAATAGACTTGCTAAGTGCTAGTCACAGCTCTAAGTCCAAAATCCCTTATCTGCAATCCTAGGAGCCTATTTTAGATAGGTATGTGTACCAAATATAACCTTATGTGCCAAGCTGAGTCTGAGGCAGCGCTCTGCAATCAAATACATTTTCATATTTCTGCAGTGAAAATATAAATATTAATACTCGGATAAATAAGGACTATACATAGCCTAATTTCAGCTCAAGTCAAGCTTTCCTGTCAGCTGAGTTTGTCAGTTCTTGTCTCCAAAGAGTACCCTTTTGGTTTTCAGCTGTTTTGATTTGAGAATTTTAGATAGATGATTATATATGTGTACTAATTTATTTAATCCTCACAATCAATTTTAAATAGGCCACTTTACACATTATGGCCATTTTAAAAATGAGAGAAATGAAGCATAGAATGGTAAATAATTTGCCAAAGATCAGATAGCCAGCAAGGGGTAGATATGAGATTCAAATCCCAATATCCTGGCCTCAGACTGCAGGGCCTTATCCATTGAACTGCCTCTCCTTAAGGAGCCTCCAACCAGGGTAACCCAGGAAGTCAAGCCTAACCACCAGTAATTTTCTTTTTTTTTCTTTTTTTTTTGTAGAGACAGAGTCTCACTTTATGGCCCTCGGTAGAGTGCCATGGCATCACACAGCTCACAGCAACCTCCAACTCCTGGGCTTAAGTGATTCTCTTGCCTCAGCCTCCCAAGTAGCTGGGACTACAGGCACCTGCCACAACGCCCAGCTATTTTTTGGTTGCAGTTTGGCCGGGGCCGCGTTTGAACCCGCCACCCTCGGTATATGGGGCCGGCGCCTTACCGACTGAGCCACAGGCGCCACCCACCACCAGTAATTTTCATGGCAAAAAATTTCTTGGAGACTTGCTGTGTGCCATCATGATATCATGATATAAGTATATATTGTACCTGGTTTAGAGCCCAGGTAGATCCCTGCTTATGTTATGGAAGCTCCTACATTTCCTTCAGGTATGCATCAGGGTGCCTGGGGACTTTTCTGTACTGAACCTGAGTCTGATGGAATCGAAGTTCCATGTCTACCATGCCAGATTGCCTACTGGCTGTCTAACATGGATTGTACTCATATTGGAAAGTTGCCTTCAGATTATCTTTGCTGAAGGCTCTGTTTGTCATTAGTGATGTCCAAAGTTGTCTTAGACTCCTCTTCAGATTCCTCAAATTAATTTTTCTTTTTTTTTTTTTTTGCAGTTTTTTTGGCTGGATTTGAACCCACCACCTCCGGCATATGGGGCCAGCACCCTACTCCTTTTGAGCCACAGGCACCACCCCCTCAAATTCATTTTTGATCATATAAATTTTGCGCTGCAGAGAACTCATGACTAATAAGGTAACTAAAAGCCAGAACTCAGTGTGTGGCTGCCAGCCCTAATGCACCGAACTGCATCTCCTGGGAGGAAGAAGTACCTTGTTCTAGCACATGTACAGGTGGCCTGTTGGTGACATGTGTTCCCATTTTAAGTGTCCTTAAATCTGTCCTGTAAATTAATTTGTGTCCTCAAAAAACTCATGATGAACCCCTAATCTGCAATATATTTAGACTATATTTAGAAACAGGTTCCATAAGAAGATGATTAATATTAAATAAGGTCATAAAGATAGGGACCTAATCCAACAGGGTAGATGTTATTATAAGAAGAAGAAGAGGCATCAAAGCTCACTCCCTCTCTCTAAGCAAGCGTAGGGGTAGGGTCATGGGAGGACACAGCAAGAACTCAGCTAAGCAGACAGCCCATTTCAGAAACCAAGTTTACCAGCACCAGAACTCTATAAAAATAAATATCTGTTGTTTAAGCCACTCAATCTGTGATTTTTTTGTTATGGCCTCCTGAGCTAACACACTTTGCTATGATGGAGACAAGGTAAAATGTCCATGGCAGAGATATCCCAAAGTGTCTGTAGTCTGGCACCTATAAATGTGGCAAGCTAACATGGCTGTTAAAAGGATTCTGACTTTTTCTTACTAATAAGTTGCACTAATTATTTAAGCTCAGTCTATGCCACCTTCTTTGACTCTACCTTTTCAAAAATCTAACTAACATCAGAAGGGCTCTCACATGTCACATTCCTAGAGATCTATCTTCATCACAAAGCTGTAGCATTGTACCTAATCCACATGTAATATCACACATTATTAGTTACTGAAGAGGGAAGTAGAGAAAATGTGGACACAGTTAAAATCAGCTGAACTTTGGAAGATATTTGGATTTGCATTTAATATTTTTAGGGAAAAGGGATCTATGTTCATCTTTCAATGCTTTAAATCAGATCATAGGGCATACTTTATCATTGCTAACAAAACTTTAGTTTGAACACTTTTTTTTTTTATCTCAACCATTTTGCTATCATTTTATTCTTTAGCCCATTTTCTTTCATTTAATTTTGTCCTTTTAAAATTTATTCAATAAGCATTTCCCTTTGATTTTTCATCTCTGTCCTCCTTGGAGGGGTTGAGGAAAGATACCACTTTAAATCTTCTCCATTAGGAAAGTGCTAAGAATCTCATATTCTGTACATAGGAACACAGGAACTTATCACATAAGAAACTAGAGTTTTCTTCTACCTCTGGGTTTGTATATAAGGTTAGACCCATTAGATGAGTTAGACAAGGAGAGCACATGGTATATGTTACTGTGTTAAGCTTTTTCCATCTTTTAAAGGTAGAACAATAATTGTTTACCAACTTTATTTTAGAACCATTTGCGGAGGCTGTTCTTAATAAAAATACAAATTTAGCGGCCCATTTAAGACCTGCAGGATTAGGTGAAGGTCCAAGAATCACTGATTTATAACTCAATGCTAAAAGGCAGGTGCCATTTCTTGATCCTTTTTCATGACTCTTTAATACTGGAAACAATGTTATGCATAGGGTAGTTGCTGAGCAAATGTTTTATTTGAATTTCCTTTTATTACATTAATGTTAAATGAGATGCAACTATTTTTGTTTTGTGAATAAACAAAGTATGTGCTTTATTTTCAGACTGAGGTTTAGAGGTCTGTTAACATTGTCCTGCATTATTAGTCCTGAAAAATATCTTTTTATCATTTCACCACTATTGACAGGGAAAAAGCAATTTGCTTTTCAATAATGTATTATCACAGAATATGCAAGTGGTTGGAAGGTGAAGAGCAAACAATTTTCCCTTCCAGACAACAATGCCTTGTCATAACCTTGACATGGTGCACATTAATTTTACATTATGCCCAGTAGTCAGAGAGAAAATTGAAGCTCCTCTCCCCAAAAGAGCTATAACCTTCTGGCACAAGGCTCAGGCATGCCAAGGCTGTGCCAATATTATCTATCTCTTACCGATCCGTTAGCCAGAGTGCCCATTGTTAGATTGAGACTTCCTGACTCATTCACCTCTTTGGCATCCATTTTAATGAGCATTTAGTTAGCCTTTGGTTAGAAAACATGTTTAGTAAGACTAGAGCTGTGAGATCCGATATAGGTACTAGACCTTATGACATTTTTTTCCCTACATGATTTCAAATATATCCAAATTTCATTTTAACTTGGGAAATAGGTTAGGAGCTTGAAAACTCACAATGCCTACATTTCTAAGACTAAAACGAAATAAATCAGCTTTATGAAAAAGAAAAATGGAGTGACCTCTGTACACTTAGTTCATCAGAAGCCAAAATATCTGTAATGAATAACGTAGTAAAAATAGGAAGTTTGATCATTCAAATCTAAACCCAGATATTTGCTTAAAAAATAATAATAGATATGTGGTAAAGTGAAGAATTAATATTTTATAAAAGTTCACCCCAAATAATTAGCAGTTAAGAAGATTATAGCATCATGCAGCTTTCCACTAATTATTCAAATAACAAAGCTTTCTTTGAATTACAAAGAAATTGTAAATTTACTGCCAGTAAAATTACAGCATGAGTTGTCAAAGATTTCTGAGTGGAACCTAACACTTTGCACTAGGTAATTTCCTAATAGTAATTTCTGAGACTTCTAGGGAAGTTAAAAAACTATGAAAAACATTTACCTACTCATTCCAGTTTTGAATTAACATGTTATACCTGTATTCCTTTCATCTAGATTTTTTTTTGTGTGTGTGTGTATTGGATGTTTCTATTGTAAGCACATACTGAATTATTTTACCATATATCCAGAGGGAACATAATATCAACATGGCAAAAAGTTTAGGCCAAGTTTGTGTGTACTTATCCTGGGAACAGCTGGAATGACTCTTATCAAGATAAATAGAAATGGTCATCCCCTCAAAATGCAACTTCATAAAATAGAATTGTTTGTGTGTGTGTGTGTATGTGTGTGAAACAGAGTTCTTCTTCCTTAATTTTTTTTAAACTGATGAGGTTGTTTGTATCTATATTGGATGTGCCAGATGGAAAGGTTTACTCATTAGAGGCAGCTGTTTTAGCAAATTACCTCACTACGGCATAATGACAGAGTTACAACAGACTATTGAAGAAAATTCTTTCTCTTCCCAGGGAGATCGTGAAAACTAGAAACAATTGCAATGAGTTTTTCTATTTACTTTGGAAATGATTCAGTTAGACACATGAGTGATAAGATGAGGTATGTTTCATTCAATATTTATACACAACAGCATAAATATAGGATATAGATTTAAAATTTGATTTCTCTTTCAACTAATGGATTCATTATCTTTGGTGGATAATCTCATTAGTTCCTGAAGGATGAATGATTCTACTGGGGAAGATTTTTCCCTTTACAATATCCCATTTCAAATACATGTAGGCTTACACACGATTGTAGATGTGTCTTTCCTGTTGGAGCCTCACAATTACAGTGTTACCCCTGAGATTCCCGTAAAGGGAGTTCTGTCTCTCAGAATTTCCCTGGCTAGCAACATTCCTTTACTTCTTCAAATGAAAGTTTCTCAATAGGCTTCAACAGAGCCTGCTGTAACCCTGAATTTCCACAGTTGCACATAGACCTTTCATAGAGATGCATACAAATATGTATTTATATGTACACATGAGATATAATTTATAAAATGTTCATCTATACATGTACATGTAACATCTATTGTTATTTTATTTTCATAATAGCATTTTGAAATAATCATTCTCATTTAACATAGGAGGAAATTTCAAGTTCAATTATATTTGATGACTCAGGAGGTTAAAGAAACTAATCAGGTGTTAAAGACATTCCAGGTAATTTTCAACAATGATCAATGTCTAACTTTATCTGGAGGAATCTGATTTAAATAATAAAACCAGAAAATATCCACCAGAGGTATGGAGACATTTAAGGTAACAGATATGCATATTATGGCTATGGGTATCATGCTAATTACATGTGTACATTTTCATAATTAGCACCCTTTTTGATTTTCATAATACCTGGGTGTGTTCAAGACTAGCATCTAGTGGAAGCATCTAATGGAAGACTTACATCTGGGTGCCATGACAGAACAATTATGCAGGCCTGTGCCTGTCCATGTGGCTTTAAGTGCTTAAACTTGGATATGAGAATATAATTCTTATTTAGAGTTCCTTATTATTTCCATAAGGAAACAGTACTTCAAGTACTGTTGTAATAGTTTTAGACTCTAACTTTAGTTACTCTCTTTAGTGGCATCTAGTTGATAAAAATTTTACAAACAATATTTTATGTGAAAAGTTTTGTGTGCTCTCTCTGTATATATAGAATTGTCTTTCTTAACACCTTGCTTATCTGAGTGATCCACCTCCTGTAAGAAAAAATATATACATATATATACATACACGTACATAAATACATATGTATACATGTGGATTATAGATAGGCTGTGGACTGAATAGGTACACTCAAAATCCTGATCCCAAGCTGATGGAATTTGAAAATGAGGCTTTGGGGAAGCAGTGATTTCACCGGGGGGGACCTTTATGATGGGATCAGGACCCTGTGAGAAGAGACAAGAGAGACTGCTTCCTCTCTAGCATGTGAGAAAACCAGGAAGAGAGCCTTTACCTGAACCTGACCATCATGGCACCCTGATCTCACACTTCCAACCTACAGAATTATGAGAAATAAAAGTTGTTTAAGCTCACCTATCTATGGTATTCTTGTTATAGTAACCTGAACCGACTAGAACTATATATATGTGTGTGTGTGTATATTCAGAAAATAATTTAACATATAATTCATAATATGTGTAGCTAGAATGTGTGTGTATGTGTGTACATATAGATGTATATGTGTGTGTGTATATATAGACAGAGACAAAGACACAGAGAGAGAAACAGAAGTTCAGTAGCGGAGAGTATTCGAATTCTATTTTCTTTTGACTTCTTTTTAATTGAACTTAAACATTGGGGCCCCTAACCCAAAGAACCCAGCTGGGGTTGGTGTTCTTCCGAAAGTATGGAAATCTTGCCCTAGTCGGCTAACTCAGAGTGTCAGTAAGGAACACTGGCTTACCACACCTTGACGTGGGGTAAAATGGAATGAGCCTCTGACAAGTACAAAGGTTCTCTGCAAATAAGGGCACATTACAGGGGTGAGTTTCTACTCGCTTCTGGATGATGTTTATTGCTGTGACTCTCTCCTCCCACACTTTCCCATTCTCTTAAAATAAAAGCAAGATAACAGAGCCCACAGTGCTGTGATAGGAGCCATCCCTGTGGCCATGATCATCAGGGACAGAGGTGAAACAAATAGGGAAATTTGTTGGATCCAGTGGGGAGCAGGGTTGGAAAAGGAAGGAAGAGCTTGTGCCTCTGCTAGCAAATGTCACTGCTGGGACCATGAGCAACTCAAGGAGGCTTCACATTTACTCACACCTTAAACCAGTGGTTCTCAACCTTCCTAATGCCGCAACCCTTTAATACAGTTCCTGTGCGTCACGACCCACAGGTTGAGAACCACTGCCTTAAACCATGTGAGCAAATTTTCCAAAAACAAGGCAAGCTGTCCGTCCAGCATACCTATCACTTCCTGCTTTCTTTCCTACTTTCACCATTTGGGCAGCAGGCAGTTCATTCTCTTGGCTCCAAATCTTTGAAGAGTGTTTTGCCTGTGAACAACATAACTGGGGATACGCCCTGGAGATTTTAGCTGTGTCTTGTTTTGGGTGTCCAATTTAGCCACAAAGCAGCAAATCTGGAGGTATAAAATAAGATTTATAGGGAAGAATGATGAGATGGATGAGTTAAGGAAGACTTTTAAGAGACTAAGACAGGTCTCTACAGCTGGGGTGGGATAGTCACCGGCATGGCTAAAATTGACTTACTTTCATCTCAGACATACCAGACATCTACCAGTCCAGTTTATGCTTATTTGTTAACAAAATTATTCGCAGCAATCCTGAGTCCTTAATCAAACTTAGTTTGCTCTTAAATAGTCAGAAAAGATTCTTCCTGAATAATGCACAACATCTCTCATTCTTTTTCTGAGACTGTCACGTGTCTTTTCTTTGCTTATCTCAGTTTAATATGTGGTTTCCTTAGATTTTTTTCCCTATACTAGTTCACTGCCTTTATTAATCTTTCTGTTTTGTCCTCAACAAATTCAACTACTTCTCACTTCATTCATCTTCCAGGTTGTTAATAAGTATACTGGAAAATAGTGGTTCTAGTATTGATGGGTCCCAAGAGAGGCTTCCTCTTAATCACCTCTACCTTAAGCTTACTCATTTACCCCTATCCTTTATGTTCCCCCCATCAACTGCTTTTCTTTCCACGTTCACATTTTAAGTATTCATGTCATGATAGTTTATTTTTGTTGTATTCTTAGCATTTCTCACTAACCACAGCTTTCTGCAGTTGGCATGTGTCTTTCAGACTGAAACTTCGCCTGTGTATAGAGAAGGGGCTGGTCTGACTGGTCTCCTTCCTCTAACATTCTCTGATCTCTCTTTGTCCAGCTAGAAGCCAAACAGGTGCCAGGCTCTTTCACAGAGAAGAATAATTAGCACATCCATTAACGTGGCTCCTGTTAACACATCTAGCATTGACTCTAATTACTGGTAGGTTTTAACTGAGCTCTACTGTCTATAAGTGACTGTTAGCAAATGATAATGTATTTGATTTGACATATATCATACACCCTGAGAACTAAGCCTCAGTCCACTTTCATGTAAGGACTCACAAAAAAAAGCGAAAGCCTCTGAGCTAACAAATTAAAAGTAGGAACAAATGATATGGATACAAGAGGATGAAATTAAAGCAATTATTGTTGCTGTCTTTGATAACTCAAAATGTAGGAGTTAGATGTGCTACTTTACTTTTTTAAAGTGTTTATTAACGTGGTTCAATTTGTGCTCTTTTAAGAGGTCATGCACCCTGTTATTAGTAGCACAAATGTTTCGACTGGCAGATTATAAATGTTTAAAAGATTTTAAAACCACTTTTCTGCAGCAATTTTCTGTAGCTCTTTTTCTAGGATGAGTTTGAGAACTTAATTGTCAGACCTAAGATGACAGGAGCTCTGATGACCATTACAGGTAAAGAGTTCCAACACTGCTTTGAAGCCCGGACTGGGTGCTGGCATTCATACATAACTTCCCATGGGAAGTTCTTCAAAGGTGACAGTAGCGGTATTCAGCAATGAGGTATGTAGCACTTTTTCTAGGATGAGCTCGGGCACTTAATTGGTCTGAACTTGTATCTATTTCTGCCATCACACAAAACCCTCTTGTTGCCACATGGCACAATGTGGCACCTGTGATGATGACATCATGAATTTATCTTGCAGAAAGGCCCCTGCTTTCTGAGCCCTGGTAAGATAAGGGGCACCCTGGCCAAGAAGCAAGGCATCTCTTCCCACCACCTCCCTCTAGCAGATGCCACAGGGACTGCCAAATTCAACACCACTCCTGCCCTGTACTGTGAGATGTAGCGTCCCTTTGAAGGGGGAGTGACCCTTGTCCCAGGGGTATTTGCAGCTCAGGCCTACTTATAGTCTGCAGATTATTCTAACAGTGTCATCTTTGGTTGTCATTGAGAGTAATAAAGCACCGTCTCCACTCCGATCTGCTCATTTTATGATATTAGCTGGCCAGTGCCTCAAAGTTTCACTGCTCTAATGTCAACAGTGTCCGTTGTTATGTTGATATGACTACTGATAATAAGCATCAAGTATTGAAGCCCATGGGCTAATTCAAAATACGTTATCTCCATATTTCTAACAACAATTTTTCAGGCAAAGTGTTGTTGTCCCATAACTTGTACTTGAGTACTACGAGGCATAGGAAAGCTTAACAATTTGTGCAAAGCCTAGATGTCAGCCCTCAGTGTGACTGGGCTGATCTGATTCCAAGCCTAGGTACCTGATGCTCTGCCAAACCACTTGGGGCTTTTACAAAAAAATCCCTCCAAGAAAAGGTGAGTTACAACAATTAATAGTGTTTATTTTCTTCCTTTCTAAGGTTAGCATTAGATGAAATTAATCATTTTTCATAGACATTTAAAAAGATATTTTACCAACCCTCTTGTATATTAGAATGAGACTTCTCAGGGTCACCCCGGGGAGATCGCCACATTTGCTGGGGGAATCCTGGGCTTTGGAACCAGCCCAATCAGCTCTCTGAATCTGAGCACACTCCTGTACTGGTGTGTGACCCTGACCAAGGATTTACCCTTTGAAACCTCACTCATCCGTGGAAACTGGAAATGGTACAAGCAACTTTGTGGCACTGTGTTGTTGAGGAAGTGAGATGAGGTGTGTCAAGCACCAAGTTGAAAATAACAATTAGTTTCCATCATCGTAAGTCTGAGCCACGGTGATTATTTCCATATGCCTTATGGATTTTTTTGTTCTGAGGAAGCAATATAAAGAAGGGATTTAAGTGTTCTTGTGGCAGAATTGGTCACACTAAAATAGCTGATTGCTATTTGTTGTGAGCAGTCTGCAGATTTGAGGCAGCCCCCAGCAGAAAATGGGCAAGATGTACTCTGACACCCACGACCCTTAACCCTAAAGCCTGCTTTGCTTGAAGGCAAGTGAGAAATCTTCCAGCCATGCTGCCCAAACAGTATGGGTTTCAGGATCCTGGGACAGAGGTGGGCCTGGGCTGGAGAGAGGGACGGGGGATTCTGGGGATGTGATCAGAGCAAGTCAAGTTCAGATTAATGATACATTCTTGGGTCTACCATGTTACCCAAAAGGAGATGGCGATCATCTTTCAAGTTTTATAGCCCAGAAAGTTTACAAGGGGAGCCTTAGGGATCAGTCTCCACATTTCCATGAGCCAGCTGTGTGACCTGGGTTAAGTAACTGTGCTTTGCTTGTCTTTTCTGTAACATATGCACAGCAAGGCCCATGTTCCTGTGTGGGGAAGAGAGTAAGCATGAAAATGCTCTGTGAGGTGTAAGTTGCTGAAGCAACCCTCCCCTGCTCATCTAAGTGTCTTGTGAAATAGTAAATTGTTGGGGCTGTGATACTGTCAATAATTTTACAGGCTAGGGAATAGGGGCAAAGGAAATGAAGTGAGTTTCTCAGGGTTGCGTGACTAACACAGAAGTGGCTCATGTGTCGCCCGTTTCTGACCCTGGAGGTTGTGCAGCCCTTGCCAGAGCCCGGAGCCCTTTCTGAGGTAGTGGGGCATGTTCCATGTGCATCTTCCTGGAACACTGGTTCTCTTTGTGCTTCTGAGCAGTTGCCTGGCACAGATGTCTGAGAACTCGCTGTGGGGCTCACTCTGGGGTCCTGGCTGTTACATCACCGTCTTTCCTATCATAGCAACGAGCCCAACCCTGACCTTCTCTTAGACTGGTGCATCTCCCCAGTTACTCTCTCTTCCTGATAGCGTACACATTGTGCAAAATTATAGGTCACCTGCACTCCAGGCCCTGGGCAGCTCTGTCCAGTGCGGTCAGCACTTCACTCCCATCCACCTGCACTGCCTTTGTGTGCCTATGTTCGTGTGTTTTCATTTCAAAAATCAACTTTATTTTTCAGAGCAGTTTTCGTTTTTCACAGCAAAATCGAGCAGAAAGTACAGAGAATTCCCACATGCCCCCGTCCCCCACTTCCACACTTGCTTTTTTTTTTTTTTTTTTTGGAAGCTGTGATAACAATGAGACTTTCCTCATGGGCTCTTTGCACATGAAATGCTACTTCTCAATTGAACAGCCAAAGCAGGATGTAATAAAGAATCCGTCACAATAGCAGTTACGCTGTACATTACCATTCTAATCATATATTTTACTGGAAGCTGTATACCTCTTAACGCCAGCATTTCATTTGCCCCTTTACCTTATAGAAACCCTGCTGCTGTGACAACAGGCAGCAGTAACTAATGGTCTTTTCCAAATTCCTTCTTACATTCAAAGCCAGAAGATAAAGTGTGAAGGAGAGAAGAGAGAGAGAGAGAGAAATCACACAGTCATTTCCAGCCATTTGTGTTAAAATACAAAGAAAACAAGTCAGATTCAAAACTGGTGTGCGGGGCAGCCTCCATTAATATTTATTTTGGCATTAATATTGATAAGAAAGGGCTTTGTAGCTGGGCTTTGTTGTCTCCCACAGTGTCCTCAAGCTCCCTGTGATTCAAACTGGTGGCCATTAGCTCGCGTCTTCCTCTGTACCCAGAGCCTGCGAGAGGCCTGGCGGGCCTCCAGCTCACTTACGCTTAAATGGACACTCAAGCTCCGATGGACACACAGCTAAACAGAGGCCAATAATTCAATACAGTATGACTGTACCGGGGCTGCTAGTAAATCCATCAAGCAGTAAATATCATCAGAAGCCAATGCAAGCTTTTATCTTTCCAATTTTTTTGTATGTCTGAGCAAAGCCCAGGCATTCAGCGAATCATGTAATTTATTCTGCAGCACCAAGCCTGGGCTGTCTCCGACATCATATTGACTTTTTTTTTTCCATCTGTCAGGGGCAGTCAGCAGCTCTACTATTGTGAGAGCGCATCACATTACATTTATTTATTTATTTATTTATTTCCTCTGCTTCTTTGTAGCATGATTGGGCAAGAACACATTATCTCAGATCAACGAATGCTAAGAAAAGCATCTGAACATCATTACGACAGCATGTTAAACATTTGTCCCACTCAGTTTGTTAAATCAGCAAATGTATTTCCAGCAAATGCTTGTAATTGTTCATAAAGGGCTCCCTACTGCAGGGTTTTACTAAGCTGAAAATATGGCCTGTTATTTTCTTCAGCTCTTTAGGTCAGCAGTGATTCCAATATATTGTAAATAATGCTGAACAGCTGGTGTAGATGTGCGTGTGGGTGCACGTGTGTGTGGTGTGTGTGTACGCAGCCACACACCTAGCTCTATCTCTGAAGGTTGCACACATGTGATTGTCTAAGTTGATATAAAGCACTGTATATTAACTTTGCAAGGTTTAGGAGCTATGGTTTACATTGGTTAAAAAATACCTTGCTGCCTAATCAATCAAAATTGAGACTGGGAACAAAGCTTTTTTGGTTACTGTCGTTGTCTCTTTAAAAACTTATGAAAGAAATCAAAACCACCCCGAGATACCATCTAACCCCAGCGAGAATGGCCCACATCACAAAATCTCAAAACTGCAGATGCTGGCATGGATGTGGAGAGAAGGGAACACTTTTACACTGCTGGTGGGACTGCAAACTAGTACAACCTTTCTGGAAGGAAGTATGGAGAAACCTCAAAGCACTCAACCTAGACCTCCCATTTGATCCTGCAATCCCATTACTGGGCATCTACCCAGAAGGAAAGAAATCCTTTTATCATAAGGACACTTGTACTAGACTGTTTATTGCAGCTCAATTTACAATCGCCAAAATGTGGAAACAGCCTAAATGCCCACCAACCCAGGAATGGATTAACAAGCTGTGGTATATGTATACCATGGAATACTATTCAGCCATTAAAAAAAAATGGAGACTTTACATCCTTCGTATTAACCTGGATGGACGTGGAAGACATTATTCTTAGTAAAGCATCACAAGAATGGAGAAGCATGAATCCTATGTACTCAATTTTGATATGAGGACAATTAAGGACATGGTGGAGGTGGCAGAAGGGGAGAGCAGAGAGAGAAAGAAGGGAGGAGTGGGAAAGGAAGAGCAGAGAGAGGGAAGGAGGGGGGCCTTGGTGTGTGCCACACCTTTTGAGGGCAAGACACAATTGTAAGAGGGACTTTACCTAACAAATGTAATAAGTATAACCTGGTTTCTTGTACCCTCAATGAATCCTCAACAATAATAAAAAAAAAAATTCAAAAAAACAACTTATGAAAGGTGTGAATCCTAAATTTAAATGTGATTTTTGACTCCTATCTAACCTGAAAACTGGAAAGAAAAGCAAAATGATATTGGGTTTCCTCAAATCCCCTCTCATCCTGATGGGGTTTGAAGCTACTGAGGCCAGGCATAGCTATGGCTGATGACACTCCAAGAACGACTGCTTCGCCTAAGGACAGTCCCCAAAGCCAGAGCCCTTTCTTGAAACCCAACTGTCGTGCTTCTGAGATTCAGCTTGACCCCAAGTTGATTCAATTTGAATTTGATGAGTATCCCATTCTGGAAGCACACATCACAAACAAATATTTTAGAAGTAAGTTTCTTGATCTTCTTTAAGTATGCCCCGTAAATACATTTCACAGACACACCAGTGCAGAACGTGTACATAGGGCAGAGACTTAGAATAAGCTGTACTGTATACTCAACTTCTTCTTAACAACATTTAAGACAAAAAGAACAGACCTTTGTTATAAATGAGGCAATTCAGATTTCAAAAAGCAGCAGACTCAACATTGTTGTTAGGACCTTGCTCTTCTAATATTTATGCTCAATTTTTGAAAAATGACATTCCATTCCTTTGGAAGCTTTTGCACCCTTTCAAAAAATACTTGTGGGTTGTATTTGATGGAAAATCTCTTTCTGTGAACTGATTGTGAAAAATGACTGTATTTTCGTACTCCATTTCTAGTGTCACTGCCTCAGAAAATATGAAATTGGTTTCTCCAGCCACATCCGAACAGGAGAATCTAGGTAAAACATGAATTTTATTCTTAGATTGCATAAAATCATGGCTCACATCCTTGGGTGCACAGTGGAATACACTCTTCTCTTGCACGTGGCAGAGAGCATCAAGGCATATATTCAATTTCCCTTTATTAACCTCCAGTTAGGAAGTCCTGCGCAGTGCGTGCTGCTGTTAGTATTCCAAAGACCAGCTATGCTGTCTTTCTAAGGAAATACATTAAAAGGCAACTCACTGAGCCCTTTTCTAACACCTGAGAGCAATTAATGTAAGCAGAGACAGGAAACATCATCAATGATTTAAAATAAAATGAATATGTAATGTTGACCTTCTCCGACTGCCATCACTTTCATACTTACACCTGAACAAACTCAGGGGAACACAAAACCCACAAGGCACTGCACATTGCTATCTGCAGCCAGCGAGGCAGGCGCTGGTCACAGGGGGAGCAGCCCAGCTGGCTGTGGTCAGCCCCAGGAGGGAGGCTGAGGGCCCCCTGACACCTGATGATGGAAGGTGGGACCTCCAGCTCTGTAAGTGTGTCACCACGTGGGACCAGCAGCTTTATGTGGAAGCCTCTCTCCCTGTCCACCAGTCTTTTCCAAATATTTTCATTTGTTTCAATTGATTGATTGTATATTCCTACCATCTTAGTGAGGAAGGCTAGCATTTCTGTTATTGTGTATTTCCCAGTATGTGTGTGTGTGTGTGTACAGTATACATATACATATATCCTATTAGGTCTACTTATTTATTACAATAAATTTATTAGTCTTTTTCTTTTCTTTTTTTGAGTTATTCCCCATTCTGGGGGGAAAAATAGGAAGTAGTGAATGTAGGCCATGCTTATGTGGGAAGCCTAAGGGAGATGTTTATTTAGCTGTAATAGCCAGTTGCTGGAATTAAATGAATCATCTTTCTGAACAGAGGGTTTTTCTGAAAATATGAAAGCTTAGACATTCTCTAAGGGCAACGTCACTGACTACTGACTGGGGGAGGGTACATCAAGGAACGTGGAGTTTATTACCTAACGTAATTGCTGTGCACGGCATATGGCATGAGCCAGGATTTGGCACAGCAATGGCTGAAGATTTTCAGAGCAAAGCCTATTAGACGCAAAGTACAAAAAGTCCTTTGTGGCTGCTCAAGCTAAACAAGGTTTGAAGTGCTAGTGTCTATTTTTGCCCTAACTTGTATTAGTAATTCCAAAGAATTACTCCTCCTACGGAAGGACCCGAGCTGCCGAATGGGGGACTGGGGTCAGCCCCTTACGATCCTCTATAGATATTCTGGGCCTTTGGCTAATAGTCACAGTTTGTATGTCTTAGTCACGACGGCAAAGGCAAAGTTGATTATTAGTTTCTGGGTCCAGATTTATCACAGAACTACTTATCGGACTGTTATTAAGAATCTGCCTAACTTTCTATTTCAAAGCTTTTCTTTTTCTTAGAGGGTTGTCCATTCAAATTGACACAGAGCCTAATCACAAACAGGTCTCATTTGAGATGCTTACAGACAAGGGGAATCGTTTGCTAATGCTAATTTAAAAAAGAACAGCAATACATTCTCAACGTTTATCTACATAATCACATGGCCGAAAAAAGGCTTTGTTCCTTTTAACATGGCATTATACACCTTAGGTTTTAATGTGAATAAATGGCTTTCAGGGGAAAGCTAACAGGAAGAACGCTTTCTCCACTGCCTTCTGTATCACCAGCATATCAGATTTCCCCATTCACACAAAGAAGGGATGCTGAATTTAGGAAATGCATGCCAAGAAGCGGGGCTAGAATGGAGTAAACAAAGTTCACAGACAGCACAAAACTATCGTTTCACCCAGGAATTTCTGATTAATTAGCCATCTGTGCAACCAAGAAGGCAAGGGTGTCAACACGGTTGTGTTGCGAATTACCCTGGCCGTAGGCGGAAGCACAGCTGCCGGGTAAGTGGTGGACTCTCGAATATCATGAATTCTGCTATTACACTACAGTGTTCAGATTTGGGCATGAATGGTAAAAACAAAAACAGGCAAGACTCTGGGTTATTTTTATTGGAGAATAGAGAATAAATGTGGTTTAAGTATGGTAGAAATAAATTCATGATCTTGAGGAATTGGGGAGTTGTATTCAGGATAAACAATAGGAAGCTATTCCTCTATCCAAAAGCCAGAGTTTAAAACAAAATTCTCTTATGGATCCTGTGTTGCTCGGGGCTACTCAGCCAAGAAAACGTGCAACCAGAGAGAGGGATGTTTCCTACGTCGTGAAAACTCATCCAGAATTTTAAGGGACATGTGCAATGAAACCTTCGCTTTCTAACTGCTATCATTGGAGCAATCTCTGAAGAAACCATTATTTTAAAATGGTTAAGTCCTCAAGACTCTGCCCTTGAGTCAACATAGAGGAGTTGCACACGAAGAGACTAAGGATCATTATTTACAATCACAGTCCTGTCAGTGCAGAGCATGTGTATGGAAGGCAGATAGTGCAAACTAGAATCTGGTGAGGAGCAGCTGAATAGCCGGACAGCACTGGGGGCCAGGGGTGGGGGTGGGGAGAGACATTTCCTTCGGACATTCCAGGGAAGAATCTTCCCTATAATGAGAAGGGTTTACTGAAAGACTCTTGGCCAACTAGAGCAGAGGCTTAGCTGGGTCTTCCCATAAGAAGATCTAAGACTGGTTAGGAGGAGGACAGGGGGGCAGAGCCTGGAGCCAGGAGCCTGGATCATTCTCTTGTCATGGATGGAGGCTCCACATGTGCAGAAAGACGCCATCCTTGGTACCTCCTTTAGATTTGAAATTTCAATAGTGTCTTTCATTCTGCTTCATGCAATACTTTTTTGTCATAGTCTATACATCACATCCATGATTTTTTGTTTTTGAGAAAAATGCTGTTACATTTGGGAACGTTGTCTCAACTTCTTCCTCGGGTCAAGGAATTCTTATATCCCTGAAAAGTATTCTGGTTGGCAACATCACCTTGCCAAGACAGAGGTTTCTCAGATAAGAGGAGATCAAGGGAAAAAGGAAAACAAATAAAGGTCATGGAGGGCATCTAATTTCAAAACTAAACAGCTTTAGAGCACTGTGAATCTTCCCTGCTTCTCCTCGCTCCTTCATTGTTTGGGAACTGTGGCGCTATTCAGCTTTCCCACAAGTGTTATATCTTCTTAATGTGTTTGAAAATATGATGATAAATTGCACATTTAAAAATTTGGTATAAAATATAAAGCCATCTTCTCTCAAAACCACAGCTAGCAATACCATAGTGGAGGAGGCCTTGCCATATGTTATTGGCAGCTGCTGCACACACAGCTATGTGTTTTCTGTTCTTGCTTATATTAACTGGCTAGTAACCTGATATAGTTAGCTCTCTTTCCAAAGTATAATTTGGCCATTTCCAATGAATGGTGCTGTCTTTATAAAGTCCTGTGTTAGATATGTCCTCTAGGTATTGCCATAGAAGATCCACACACATGTGGAAATATTCCAAGAGACAGAGGTGGAGAGAGGTAGCATGGTGTGTTGGAAGAATTAAAAGGAAGCCAGATGGAACACAGGCCCTCAGACAGAGAGGGGCAAGATGAAGCTTGAGCAGTAGGCAGTGTCCAGACTTTGTGAAATCCAAATCGGACTTTGTTCTTACAGCAATGGGAAATATTGCAAGGATTTTGAGCCTGGGCTAGGAGGAAGGTGCATGAATGTAGGACTCGGTCGTGGACCCAATATGGAAAGAGAAAAATGTGCAGACTTCTGGCTTAATTAGCTAGATGTATGGTGTCATTATTTAGTGCAATAGAAAACAGAAAGTGGGCTTTTGAAGAAAGTTCGTGAGTTTGGTTTTGGATCAGATGGTTGGCTTTGGAGTATCTAAGTGGAGAGATACCAAGGGGGCAGATGGAAAATAATGAAGACTCTTAATCCCCATAACACAGAGAGCTGAACATCATGGAACTGCTAGACAAAGAAAAAGTTCTCAGAAGGCAAAAATCATACCATTTTATTTGACAAATACAGTGGAACTTTTAAATGTATATAAGCTTTGCCCTCGAATAGCGTGTGTGAAATTTGCTAACGTGTAAGCCCAGTCTTTCTTCCTTGCTTTGTTTCACCTCAGCTCAAATTTCAACACTCTGTTCCCCCTGGCTGACGTCAACACATTTTTGAAAGACAGTCTACCTGATAAAAGAGAGGCTGTAATGTTGAAGAAACTGAGGTGTGTTAGTTGTCAGACTTTTGGTTGGTGAATAAGATATTCAAAATATATAAAAGCTAAATCTGGCCTTGTTTTCACACAACAACCAAGTGGCCTTTTGAGGCCAGAATCTCTAAAGAGAGATAAAATGTATAACTCATGTGAATTTTGGTGGTAATTGAAGGTGTAGCTGTGTTTGAAATTACCTGAGAGAGACCAGAATGGAATGAAAGGCAGCACCACTTTGGGTCCAAGACCAACAGCTTTTAGTCCTTTCTATTTAGGTTACTGCACAAGTTAGAAGTATTATCTCCATATTTATTTCACCACTTACTCTATTATTGGCATATGATACTAGCAAATAGCCTTATTTATATAATAATATATTTTAAAGTATCAAGCTGCCTATGTATTTTATCAAAAAAAAAATTTTTTTTTGTCCTTTGGTCTCCCATTTTAATGAAGACGAGGAAGCCTACGACTGACATTAGACCTTTTTTTTTTTTTTTTTGCAGTTTTTGGCCAGGGCTGGGTTTGAACCCACCACCTCTGGCACATGGGGCTGGTGCCCTACTCCTTTGAGCCACAGGTGCCGCCCCTGACATTAGACCTTTTTAAAGGAGGTTTAGATACTGGTATCTGCAAGGATCTGAGGCCATAGGTCCATAACTACTAACACATTGAAAAGTGACTGTAGAAAATGTATCTCTTTTCCTCTTTGCTGAAACTGTCTTTTGAAAACAGAAACAGAGAGCACAGATAATATGAAAATAAGATAATCCTTTACAGGTAATCAAAAAGTAACTGTATAAGCAAATAGTAAGGATTTTATACATCATTACACATCGAAACTCAGGTTCTCAGAGCTTTTCAATACATTCACTCTGCTCTGTACACACATTCACAGAAAGGTGAAGACTCCCATGAGAATCCTATAAATTACTTTTCACAGAAGCAGAGAAAGCCTCATTCGTCATGGGAAGCTAATTCTTTATGGGGGGGGGGCGGGCTAAAGACATGGAAAGGCCATTGTTCTGAAGGGTACTTTAGTGATCACCTCTACATAAAGCAAGTTGAAGCCTTATGATCCAATTATCATTGGATTTGGATTTTAGAACTGAGCCTGGGTCTCTAAATATGATTGTGCTCTTGTATTTTCATCTGCCAAATGATGAGTTTTGTCTAAAGGGCCTCTAAAGACCCTGACCAGTCTGGATGCCATCCAGTTCTAACATTCAAATATGGAGGATGTTTGGAACATTCTAATGGCCTCCTGGATATCATAGACCAAACAACTTGCCCTCATGTTTAATCATGTTTGATCACAAACATTTGTACAGCTTGCCGTTGAATTAACCTATTATATCTCTCAACATGTTCAGTCTTGTTGGTTGGTATTAATTTTCATCTTAGAAAAAATAACTGTGATTTTAGGATTTTAGGATAATTAGCCAATAATGATAGCAACCAGTCTTTCTTCTGATTACTCAGTCTAATGTAAAACTATCTTTTCATTCTTTCTGGTCCTATTCTTTCTACATTGCCCCAATTTTCTCTCAAAAACTCATTCACTGCTGTATTCAAAAACTTTAATCAGCATCTAAACTAGAGGAGAAAAAAGACAGAACTTCTTGACATGCCATTCTAGGTCCTTCTGTAATTCCAAAGTGCTTTGAAAGTTCCTGACATTCTTAACCTTAGCAGCCCTATGGACAGACTATCCTGAGCTCTTCATAATTCTCAAAACATGCCTCTTAGCTGTCTATTCAATCAGCTCTTCACAGAGTGTTCTGCTTATTTCCTGCTAGCAAAACTTTGCTTATTCTTTCAGGTTCACCTCAAACATTGCCTCTCTGTAAATGTTCCCTTGCCCACCCTGCAGAATTAATTTCTCCTTCTGGGATTGGATACCCTTTAGTTCCTATACTCATTCCTCTGGTCCACTACTCATCACAGTCTGAGCTATCTTATATTTATTGTGCCATGACTGTTTCTTCCAGTGAGCTCTTTGGAGACAAGATTGATGTTTTATTCATCTTTGAACCCTCAGCACCTAAAACAGGGCTTACAAAAAGGTAAATGCATTGGATTAGTTCAGGCTCCAAAAAAGGGCAATTGGGAGTCAGGGTTGGAGTTCAATTCTTACTTGGAATGGATGCCCTAGAAAAACTCAAGAATGAGTCTTTCTTGGAGTTCTAACTCTGTTATTCTGAGGAAGTTATTTAGTGTTACAACTCCTTTTCCTCATCTTGAAACTATTTCAAGATAAAGATTATTGCTGTTCACGGATTTCTGATTCTTCTCTCATCTGGGCACATAGTCTGATTGCATTTCTTAGCCCCTCTGTTGGTAAGTGGGGCCATACCAAATCTGGACAATGATTTGTAAAAGAAAGGGATGTGCATTTTGCTTCCTATATACACAATTAATTGTTGGTACAAAGCCCTCAAAACTTTCCTTCTATCACAACAACTTGCAGAATTCAAGATAGTGGCTGCTTCACAAGACTAAGACACTGAGTAACTGAGATACAAACCAATTTCTCTGGCCCAAGATGCACACACAGCAGGAGCAAGATATAAATCTTTGTTGTTTTTAAATCAATGAGACCCCCCAACCTGATTGAGATCCCTTAGTCTTGGAATGGTCCCCCTCCCCAATAGTGCCCTGACATTCTTCTATCATGAAACTTAAAATGTATTGTAAGAACTTGCAAAATTAATACACATTCTTGTAAACAACTATCTAGCATTTTGGGCTCCAACCCAATATGAATGATTCAAAGTTTTAGGAAATCTTGCCAAATAATCTGTATTTTCAACAAGCCTTTTTACTGCTGATATAAATTCCATGAGGAACCATGGGTCTCTGGTTGAGTTGAACTAAATTAGAATGTCAGTTCCTGGCAGAGGCCTTATTTATCTTGTTCAGCTCCTAATTTACCACCTAGCACAAGGCCAGGCACATGGTAGACAGCTGATCAATACATATTTACTTAATATAAGTGGAAAGAGGACTATAATACCTGCTCTTCCATCTGAGGGACATTCTGTGAGGATAAAATGGCGTAATATATGTGAAATTGAAACTGCCCTTTATAAAATTAAAAGAGGGCCAGAGGGTTGGAATTGTGGTAGGGGAAATATACTGTGTGTATATTATGTATATTACCCAAGGGACTGTAACAAACTGTTCAACATACAGAGGGGTCAACATAAGGAACTAGGCCTACTGTACTGCTGTATATATGTGGTGCATGTCCAGTCTATGAAAATTAGGTCAATGTAAGGAGGTGGTTAACGTAGGAAGGTGATCGACCATGGAGGTTCTACTATATGTATAACCAGCCATTGCTCCTGAGCTTGCTTTTCTATAATTGCTCACTACTCAGGAGTCATACAGCTGATGGTCATAAAGATTCTTAGCTTTCTTCCTTTCTCCACGGACAGCATCACCCCTGTGAAACCTAAGGACAGTTTTGAGATATTTTCCAGGCCTTGCATTCTAGTGGAATGGTTGATCCACCCAGACCAATACTTCATACCAAGGAAATGTCTCAACTGATCTTACAACTCCCGCCTAAGAAGCAGGTTAGCAAAGAAGACAATTTCTACACTCCTATGTTTCCACACCAAACCTAGCTAATTAGTAGATCCAACTGTCCAGCCCTTTGCCTGTCAAACTATCTTTAAAAACCCTGTCTCTTATATTCTCAGGGAGACAGATTTGAGACTTTTCTCCTGTCTCCCCACATAGTGCCTGTGATGTTAAACTCTGCGCCAGTACTGTCTCAGAGTATTAGCTTCCTCTGAGCAGTGGGCAACAAACCTGGAAGGCTATAACAAAATCATGTCCTGGGCAGAAAAGGAATCTACCATCATACCCAACACAGAAAGGAGCTAATCTTTTAGCCAACACTGTTACCTTGGAGTACATAATGTCTCACCTACAGCTGAAACTGACCCCTCTATGCTGTCACTCGTCCAAGAGCTTTTCATGGATTTGAATTGTCTTTTATCTCCTCAAAAACCCTTTCCAAGTCTCAAAAACTCTTTTGAAACTGTTATTTCCTCCATTTTAAAGATGAGAAAACTGAGTCCAAAATGAATATCTTGGTCAAGATCCCAAAGGTGATGAGGGCTAGATTAATGGTTCTTCAACTTCAGCAAGCACCAGTATCACCCAAGTGTTTGTTAAAATACAGATTGCTAGGCACCACCCAGAGTTTCTAAGTCAGTAAATGGGGGCTGAGGACCAATAATTTGCATCTAAAGAAGTTCACAGGTAATACTAATGTTCTTGATCTGCATCACAGTTTGAAGCATTATGCTTGAGCTGAATTTGAATCCAAGAATTCTAACTTCAAGTCCCCCTTTCTTAATTATCATTTTCTTTTATTTTACTGCCATTCTAGTCTTCATGAACACACATTTTTTGTATGTTATGTCTTAATTTATTTTTAATCACAAAAAAATAAGTATGTAGAGAAGCTGGAAAGTCAATGTCAACTATAACTGGACATTTCTTAGTACTATTTCGGAATCAGTAAGTTGATTTCTTTCTTCATGGCATCTGTGTAGCTGAACTACAATTGGAAGATTTTTAAAATTTTATTTTTGAAAGTCAAAAGCAAGGATCACTAATGGGAACAAATTCCTAACTAAGATGTTTAGCTATATTTGTTGCATCTGGTCTGCCAGGCAATTCTGCCCTCAGTCATAAGACGCCTTCAGACCGAGTGTGTTTATTCCCCTTTATGTCTCTCTATGTCCCAAGTATGGGAAGTTTCTATGTTCTACGAGATTAAGAAGACATTAGTAATGTAGAGCTGCTTTCATAAAATTTGGAAATCCTCCCTGAATCCTAAACTTGGAACAGAGTTAAATTAGGCTTTATTTCATGTTTTCTTTTCTGAATTAAATAACTAAAGCACTATTTAATGAATGTATGCTGACCAAAAAAAAATGTACAGTTGGAGATAAAAATTTAAGATGACCTTCTAAAGTGCATCCTTATCAGTGGACCTTTTTTTCTTGCAAATGCCACTGGACTTAAATCAAGTCCAATTCCAAGTAGAGGCCCTGGTCTTCCCTGAAATGAGCATCAAGGAGATTTCAGCTCATATGTAATTACACATATCTCCGACCACATCCATGTTGGATCTGGCCTTTATTATTTTTATAAGCTAAAATGATTGTACGCACACTCCAAACTGTGCATTTTTGATACTCTATTGAAACCAAATTTTTTAAAATAACAAACATTTACATCAATAAAAAAATATGAGACACTCATTTCACTTAATGTTTTCTCGTGGTATGCTATTACTCAGTATTGGACAGCAGCCTTCTGACATAAAGGCCATTTTCTTATTTCCTGAACCATTACTCTGTAATGAACAACAACCTCCAAATATAGAAGCCCTTCTGCTATGATGTCCTGAGCCTGACATCCAGAAGGAGTTTGTGATGACAAAAGTAGACCATTTAAAAGTAACTGCAAACATGCTTCATCATAGGTAAAAGAATTCAACCCTTTCTTCATAAAGTGTTTTTAGGGAAAGTATTTTTATCAAATTAAACTGAAAGTACAGGAATTAAAAAAAGTTAAATTTTTCTCATTTATTCAGTTTTTCAAAATGACAAGTCTTTATTCATATATTCTATATCTCAGATGTTATAAAAAGATAATTTTTTAAAGTTACAATTAATTTCTACAGTAGTTTTAGCCACAGATTTTTTTAAGGAAGAAAATGCAGTTTTAAGAGGATATAATATAAACAATTAAATTATATTCTTGATCATGTAGTTGTAGGTTGAAATCTAAAAGTGAGATTAACATTAAGGAGAAAAACAACTTGAAAATTTTTTTATCCTTGACAGAACTAAATTTATCCTCTATATTCTGTAAATACAAAAATTGGGGAGAAAATGCTACCTCTAACTTTCTTCTTATTTTCAAGTTCACAATTTGGCTTAAAACAAGTCAAATAAAACAAAATGAAATAATTCAATAATAATAAAAGCCAAATAACCACAGCAGCCAACAAACACAGAAAGGTAATGAACCTGAGATTCCAGTGGTTGGGAAGAGTTCAAAATTGTTGATAAAATGAAAAACCACAAAATGATAGAAATAAGGATGAAAGGATGACTTAAGCATCACAGAAGAGTCTTATAGTCAGTATCACAGCATTTGCTAAATGCAAGGGTTAGAATATCATTATCATGACAAGACAAGGATCTTTGAATTTATAAAAACAATGCTACTATGCACTGCTAGGGTGTGTCAGAGGTGTCCCCCAGGCTAGAAAGCTTCTGCTAGAAACATCGCATAGTCAGCTGCATTCCGCTACAGGTAACAAAGTTGCCTATTCAGGAGTTTAAAGATGTCAGGATTGATAGGCCTCAGCCAACATGAAATCTGAACGTAGCCCCCAGGTGGGTTAGTGGCCCAGCAGTGCCATTGGAGCATGAGGCTTCCAGCTGCTTACTTTACCATCCTCAGCTTGTGACTTTTGTCCTCACAGATGCAAAATGGCTATTGCACTTACAAACTGAGTCCTTGTCCCAGGCAGGAAAAAGAGAATGGGTGAAAAAGTTATGCCATCTAGGAAAGGATTTCCATTTTATCTGATAAGGAATGTTTATCCCAGGGCTTCCACAACTACTTATTGGCCTAGACTCTGGCTCAGAGCCACTTCTGAAGTCAACAAAGGCTGGGAAGGTTATGATGTTAGTCCTCCAGCCTGCGCCATAGAGGAAAGCAAAGGAAAGGGAGGTCATGAATGGTTCTTGGTTAATGAATCTACTGTGTGTATCATGATGCACTGCTGGACACCACTACTGGGAACATTTTTATTGGAGATATTCTTGTTTTCCGAAAACTCCTGCCAATGACCCCTGTATGGCAACCTTTTGTTAAGGGCATGTTTGCTGAGGACATCTTAGTAAATATATCTGCAGATAACTCTGCTAGAAACAGAACCTTAAAGGATACTCTGGGCCAGGTGCCAGGGGCCCATGCTGGTAATCCTAGCACTCTGGGAGGCCAAGGCACATGGATTGCCTGAGTTCAGGAGTTTGAGACCAGCCTGAGCAAGAGTGAGACCCTGTCTCTACTAAAAATAGAAAAAAAAAAAAAAAAAACTACCCAGGCATTGTGGTTGGTGCCTATAGTCCCAGCTACGAGGGAGGCTGAATCAAGAGGATTGCTTGAGCCCAAGAGTCTGAGGTTGCTGTGAGCTATGACTTCAGAGCCCTCTACCCAAGGGTGACAGAGTGAGATTCTGTCTCAAAAGCAAAAAACAAAAAACAAAAACAAAAAAAAAAAAAAAAAAGAGAGAGAGATACTTGCTTGGATACCTCTATGACTGTCACTCCAGGAATTGTTGAGACCAGTTGAATTAAACACACATGCACAAACCTAGAGCTTCCAAGGACAATTGTTAATTCTTAGAGACTCTGCAGCCTGAACTCCCCAGTGGATAAGGTGATTCTCTGCACAATGGGGTCTATACTTCACGTAATTATGGAGAGCAATATTATTTCTTTTCTTTCCTCCCCTTCTTTTCAAATTGTCACACTAAAGGCCTGCCAGGCATGAGAAAAGGGCCCACTGCTAAGCCATCTACCCATTAATGACCTCTTCTTCAACTACACAAAGATCCCGTCAAAGCTTTCAGATTACTGTTAATAAGTATTTGATTAAATCCTTAGCCAAGGGCCCTCCAACTCCTCAATTCCTGTCTGGGGGAGGTGCATTTTATTTCCCAAATTACATCATATTTCCCCAGTAATATATATAATTGCCTACCTGCTGAGTTAGGCTGGATTACATGTGAGCTAAGAGGATTCTTTGATCTCATTCAAAGTTTTGTAGTGGTATTTGTCAACTTTTGAGTGGCCCAACATTTTCCTACGTGAAAGACTATTATATTGTATGAGTTTGATTAGAATTCAGAACTCTGCCTCTAGAAAAAGGAAGGTTGGAATATTCAAAATGCTAAATACCTCACATGGCTCAGGCTCCGAACAAACAGGATAAACTCTGGCCTGTGTGCGTTACCAGCATTCACCAGCAGCTTAATCTGGGGTGGGGGGTTGGAGGGGCTGGAGCTTCCCTCTCCTTCCCACTAGGGTGACTGGAAAGTGAGTGCATACCTTGGCTCAGCCAACTGGATCCTCCTGCCTAGGGCTTTTCTGTTTTGAGAGAATGTTTAAAAAGACAGAGGGCTGGTTTCAATTTATTCAAGCAAAAGCATTAGTGTCTGGTGGGGACAGTGTCCAGCCGAGGTTGCTGGTCCTACAGCCAGCCAGCTGTGCCCAAAGATTGTTTGTCCTGGGCAAGCTACTCACGCTGAAAAGGTGAGCTCAGCACTTTGCTGCCGCTTCGTTCCCCACACCTTGCTTAGTTTCTGCCCTTTTCTTTTTTTTTTTTTTATTTTTTTTTTGTAGAGACAGAGTCTCACCGTACTGCCCTCGGGTAGAGTGCCGAGGCGTCACACGGCTCACAGCAACCTCTAACTCTTGGGCTTATGCGATTCTCTTGCCTCAGCCTCCAGAGCAGCTGGGACTACAGGTGCCCGCCACAACGCCCGGCTATTTTTTGTTGTTGTTGTTGCAGTTTGGCTGGGGCTGGGTTTGAACCCGCCACCCTCGGCATATGGGGCCGGCGCCCTACTCACTGAGCCACAGGCGCCGCCCAGTTTCTGCCCTTTTCTAATTCCACTTCTCCCCTCCTATTCACTCACAGAAACTCATGACACTTTCTCAATTAGTCCCTTTTCTCTTAAGATAACCAGATCTTGTCAGTTTTTGGCCTTTCTACCAAGACTCCTAACTAATAATTAACTGAAGGCAAGACTAAACTGCTTACTTTATATACCTCCTGTCTTCGTTAGGCTTTGGGAAGTAGGAGGAAGTCCCAGGTGGGGAGGAATGGAAGCCTGTCTTTCTGGGCCAGTCACATGGATTTCTAAGAAATTTATTCTATTCTTCTCCCCCTCTCTCCTCTCTTTTTCCTGATGAACTATGAGCAAGAAATATCTGCATTTTTATATTGAAAGCCTCACATTTCTTTTTTATTTTTTTTTATTTTTTTATTTTCAGGTTGTAATTTATTAAAAGCTCACTTTACATCAGGCACTGTCATACATGTTTTACAAATATTTTTTTTCTCTTTTTTTATTAAATCATAACTATATACATTGATATGATCATGGGGCAGCCTCACATTTCTTATAGGAGACTTTGTTTGATGTCCTTATAGACATTAGAGTATGTCATTCATAACAAATAATTTCGCTTTTGACGGTTGATTGTTTATAAAATGTTTACCCACAATTTGGCTGAAGTACCTTACTATGGTGCCCAAGAAGCTGTCCTGTATAAAAATTATTTTACTTGTCTCTGCAAAGAGAAAAGTGACAGAAAAGATGAACATACTTCATAAGGATAAAGTCAATTTGAAATTAGGTTCAAGAAAAATGTACACCAGCATAAAATTGGTACACAAATTATATGCCAGGAAATCCTACACACGTACTAAAAATGGGCCAGAAGTTCTGCCAGTCACTCCTAACAGAACAATGCAGAGTATTACCTGCATGTTAACTTATCAAAAGAAATTTAGAGATTTGGGTAACAGTTATTTCCTTACATAGACTGGTTTCCGCCTACAATTAATATCCCATAGCTACCCTTCCCCAACATGGTATAAGCATTTCTAAGCCTTATAATCTTTAGCCACCTAAACTGTTTTATGACTTAATGGCAATACCTAAAAATAGCTTTAAAAATTATGAATTAAAATGTGTTGCTCCAAAGTCCTTTAATATGACTCAAACGTTCAATGCTTTTTTGTTACTTGTTTCAGTGAGTCTAATAGATTAATGTGAGGTTTTTTTTCTTCTCAAAATCCTATAACTTCAATAAAGATGAAGCTATTTATAAATTATAGGCATTTTTGTTGTCTCATGTTTAAGGATCTACCAGTTAAAAGTTATACTTAAAAAAAATTCACTTGACTATTAAGAAGCAAAGTTGTTTTTGAGAAGGTTGTAATTCTACCTGCCTTAGGATGGAAATTTTCATGATACTCCTTTCTAGAAGTGCACCCAGCTATCGTATCCATAAAGAGAAAGAGCCCCGTGATACACAAGCCTGGTGGTGATTGCCTATACCAGGGCAAGCTGTGTGGGCTTTGGTGTCGAGCAGTCCTGCAAATGAGTTCCTGTGTGACGCCAAGTAAATCACTTTACTCTATGAGCCTAGATTTCTTTGTAAGTGGGGACAGTAGTATATACCTCAGAGAGCTGTGTGGACTGCGTTAAATAACATATTTTAAAATTATCCTCTGCAGTTCTGGCAGAGTAGGTGCTATTAGTTGTTTCTTTTTTCTTATTACCCCATGATACTAACTCGCTCTTCAATGCTTTACTAATACCTACTCCTGTGATTCTCTTATGCAGAGGCTTTAATTTTTTAAAAAAGTGACAATAATAATAATACCAAAATAAATAAATCCCCAAATCTCTCTTGGGGGTAGGGTCATCATAATGTGGGCAGAAAATGTCCAGGTTTGATAGTATAACTAACCTCTTCTATCAGAAATATAAACTAGTGATAGCAGAATAAAATATTTCAAGCAGGAATGAAGAAAAGATGAATTGTAGCATGAAAAACAATGTTCTTTCATTCTGTTCTTTAAATATGTTTCTCAACATGGAGTCCTTAGTTCCGGCCCTTCTCCCCTCTCCTTTCCTCTGTTGTTGTGTGTGTTTGTTTATTTTAAAGATCTGGAAAACTCTGTTATTTTGGAGAATCCCAGTGACATTCTAAAGAGGAAGACTAATACCAAGAATGGTGACTGCACTCCCTTAGGAAATTCTCACTTGCCTCAATCTGTGGATCAAAAGATCTCAACCTTGACTGTGTGGAAGTGAAGGGAAACTTGTCCTGTCTCCCAAAAGTTCGCTGAAAGATCAACTCAGAGAAAGGTTTATTTACCGTGCACATGGGGAGACTCACAGAGTGATCATCCAGTCTCCCAGTGAAGTTCAGATGTTTTTATACTGTCTTTTGGAGGATAAGGGGGAAATAAAGAGTGTAGGTAATTCTGACAAATGGCATTAGGGCAGATGAACAGATGAGAGAAACAGGTGACTTGTAAACTAACCTGAGAAACAGGTATTGTGTTTAAAAAAATTGGGGTGAGGTCTGGTTGTATTCTCTATCTTTCAGGAAGAGGAAAGGAAAACAATTGCTCCCTTAGATCTTTTGATCAGTTCTGTATGGTTTAGGAGACAGAGGAAAGCCTCTTTTTAACAGCCTAATAAGGCCTGTTTATCTCTCAGAGCCTTTAATTCAAAATAACGTTTATCCCATGAAGTCATAATTTGGGGTGAAATGTCCTGAGTGCCTTGAGCTGTACATTAGATTAACCTAGGAATCTTGTAAAAAGTATGGGTCTGATCCTCAGGGATTCTGGTATTAATGTGTTGGGTTTTAAGGCAGCTGCATCCTAAAATGTTGGGGCTTCAGGCAACTGTCTGGGACCTCAGTTCTTGGAGTGTTTTTGGTTGAAAAATGATCAGACACCCCAAAGTAAGGTAAGTGTGAAACAAAATTTATTGAGGAAGAAAAAGTTAGGTTTACAGGGTAAGAAAATTGACAAAGCAAGATAGTTCATTGTAGACAGTGAACAGGCCACCATTGCCATAGCAAGTAGGCAGAGGTCTTGAATATGGTTGGGGGTTCCCTTTTATATGGACTAGGTGGGGCCTACCTCGAGATTCAGAGGTCACCTTGGAACTAGAGACTGAACTACACACAGGAACCTCCCATGAGCCTCTCTGAGGGCCCACTGGGGGCATGTGGACCACAATGCAGATTTAAGCTAATGACATGGTAATTAGTTGTTCCTAGGCAAGAGAGTCTTCTACATCCTTTTACAGTTGACGCACGAAGTTCTGATTGGTAGATTGGTAGGATGGGCCTTCCTCCCCAGGTGTGAGCAATCACTTTGGGCAGAATTAAGATGAGCAGCACCAAGGAGGCTTGGGGGCCCCGGCCTTGTCCTAACTATCTACCAAATGGACTGGGACCTGGACACTTCAAGTAAGAGCTCTGCATGCAGTCTCTAACACATAGCCAGGCTCAGAACCACTACATACATATTTGTATTTGCTTACTCTCTTTTATGTCTCTTGCTTCCCAGTCAACTGAAGGAACATGTCCCACTGAGAAGTCTTTCTGTGTGTGCACATCTCTCCCGGTAGGGATGGGACTGGGCTTGGTGCCAGTGCTATTTGCTTTCCTAGGACCCTGCTCTTCCCATTTCATAACACACATTACATTCCTTACAGGTGTTTTCCCCACACTAGGCTGTCAGCATCATGAAGGCAGGGGCATGGTCTATGTTTTTCACCATTTTCTTCCTGGCAGGTAGGAAAAACTCAATGGCTGTTGGTGTTTATCGTTGAATAATTTTGTAAATACTTGGTTTTTCTTTTCTCAGAAGGGTCAAAGTACTTCCTCATAGCTTCAAATGTTTTAGGGTAAGGAGCTTTCAAAGACTGGAAGCCAAGGAGAGTGAAGATGAAGATGAAGCTGGGCACAGGCTAGGGGAGGAAAGAAAAAGCTGTAGCAGCCACCATGGGAGAAAGAAGATAAGGGCATCTAACACTGGTGGATCTGGCTCAGAAAAATAGAGATGTGGGCATGAATTATTTATTAATTTATTGCACTGGGAACGTGCTTTATCCTCTGCAGAACGAGCCCCGCAGAGAGCCTCAAGAATTTTTGAGTTTGTATCTATGTTTGTGGTGAGTCAGGGCAGAATGAAGTTGGTGAATTTTTCATTACCTACCTAGGTGCCTCTCAATATGTTGATTTAGAACCTTAATTAAATCTGCTGCACTTTGCAAAGCAGTCACCAGGGACGGCATCACTTTGGCTTATTGGGGACTTCAGTAGTCTATTTGCAAGTCAACTATTGACTTGATCTCATCAAGAGATTGAATTTTCAATGTCTCAGTTTACCCATTTATAAAATAGTAATATCTGTAGTTAAGCTGTGCAAATCCAATTCACTGTTGGCAGAATACCCATAGAACTTCTGACAGATTCATTTAAAAAATGAATAACATTTTACTGATTTGATTGCAATTTAGCAGATACACACTTAACACTTCAATTATATTAATCAAAATGAAGGTTTTCGCGTGACAGTTTCATGCCAACACTTGCGGTATTTGAACCTATTTCACCCTCTTCATTAGAATGTAGTTTGATAACTGCGCAGTTATAAAATAAAACTAGAGAACTCTGTGTTAGAGGGTTTTTTTCTTTCTTTTTTTTTTAAGCTTTCTCTCAAATGGAAGGGTAAGTCTATTTTGTTCGTGGGAAAAAAATGATTCCCGTGCTCATTTTTGGCACCCAGGTTCTGCAGTCCCGACTTTGTGCTATGGCTACGCATGTTTATCTTGCTGACTCAGATCCTCTAGGCCAGGAACTGTGGCAAAGTTTTTTGAGTCTGTTTCAGACTCTTCTTTGGTTCTCGATTTCTATATCCAAACAGTCCTGTAATTTGGCCACTCTCCCAGCCCCATTCCCCTCTTACAACAACCACTCTGTTAACCTTCATCAGTTGTCTCCAAGAAAATCCCAACAGTCTGCCTGGTTTACTGGCTTCTGGTCTTGTCCTCCTAAATGTATTTTCCACATATATCCCAGAAATTGATCTATGATGCAAACTATAAAATATACCTATATATCCCACTTACTTGGAGGCTCTGTATCTGTTTTTCCTAATAGGTTTCTTCATTAGCTTTTGTTTAAACAAAAGTTTCTGAATTAAGGTGCTCTATCATCCCAGTTATTGAGTGAGCCCACCAAATAGTCAGATGAACCATCCCTCCATTCCCTTAGTTGGTCAACAGAGCCTCCCAGTTATACCAGACTGGCTGTTACTACACACACAGTCCCTAAGACAAGTACTTTAACCATCCTCATTCTAGATGCCTTGAATACCCCTTATCCTCCTTCTTTTTTTCTAATTTTTAATGCCCATCATCACTCATTATAGATACAATATATTCCAGAAAGCTTTCACTATTCACTTCTCCCAGAAGCCCAAGCCAGGTGGGGTCAGGCAATTTTGAACACTCAGATGTGTGCCATTGACAGCACTTGCCACATTGTAATGAAGGCAACTGATGATACGGCCCTCTCTACCATTGTAGTAAACATTGTCAAAGACCTGGAACCCAGTTCCTGTCTATGTTCCTAGAGCCTCGTACATTAAATTACCTAAAAAATGATGAAATTAATCAGGCTCATTACTCACAGAATCTAGTGCAACAAGAGGACTTATTGCTCAATAACTGTTAACGTGTAGGTTTGTAGATTTTTGCATGGTGTAAAAGATTTGGCTCATAGAGTAGTGATGAGACAACTCTTTTTAACTCTGATTTAACAACACTGAAGAGTTGTCTCAGTGTCATTACATTGTTATAGTATTGTTACATACACCCGCAGAATCAAAACCTGTTTCTTTTCTCTCATAAGCTATGCCAAATTCATTTGAAAGCCCATTGATTCTACCTCACTAATACTTTAATTTCCTTACACCCTTATTATGCCATGGGCTATAAACTAGCAATCTCTGATTAGATCCTACTCCTGGACATATTTAGTTGAAAATTTGGATGTAGATACGTTCAGATGGGCATTTGCTCTTCAGTTCACCTTTAGCCCTAGTTCTCCCTTACTGAGTCACCCAGATCCCTCCCTGAAGTTAGATCACCTACATGGTACCTTTAGTTTTCTCCTGGCTCACACCTGCAATTTCTTTTCTAGCTGACTGAACAGTCTCTAGATACCAATAGGGTGATTGGATTGTCTCACATAACAATAATGTTAAATCAGAATCTCGCACCACTTGTTACAGCCAATGTGGGGATGGATTGGAGAAGTTTAGGTTAATTAATCTCTGGTCTTTTCTACTCTAAAATTCCATGGGTCTTAGAATATTCTAGATTGAAAGATGTTATAATCAAATATCTTTAATATTAAGAAGGCATATAAAAAGACAGCACCTACAAAAATGAACCCTCTTTCTCCTCCTCGGATTATTTTCATCACAGCTGTCTGTTGTACTTTAATCTGCTGACCTTCCTATTTCAGCCTCTGGTGAGCCTCTCCCAGCCCCAGAAATGCTCACATTCAACCTCTGCTCATCCTACCCATTCTTTCAAGAGATTCGCAATCATTGCTCTGGCTTCAACCAACACCTATACACCGGCAACTCCTTAATCTACACACCAGCCCCAAATGCCTACCAAAGCACAAGATGGTTAGTGAACTGTTTGGAGTTTGCATGTTCCAAAGCACCACAAGCTCAACATTCCTTAAACTGAACTTTTCACCTCTTCTCCAGATGTTTCTCTCCTCATTTTAGTCTCTATTTTCGTGAATGGGAGCAATATTCAATTACTCATCACTGGCTGAATCAAAACGTATTTCCTTTCTTTCATAAGCTATGCCAAATTCATTTGAAAGCCCACTGGTTCTATCACACTAATACTTTAATTTCCTTACACCCTTATTATGCCAGGGGCTTCAAACCAGCAATCTCTGATTAGATACAACTTGTAGACATATTTAGTTTAAAATTTGGATGTAAGTACATTCAAGTGGGCATTCACTCTCTAGCTTACCACTGGCCACATTCTCCCTTACTGAGTCACCCAGATCCCTCTCCGAAGTTAGATCACCTACCCGGTACCTTTAGGTCTCACCTGGCTCACACCTGCAATTTCTTTCCTAGATGACTAAACAGTCTCTGGACACCAATAGGGTGATTGAATCGCTCTCCTTTCCTACTTAAGACCTGTCAAAGGCCTTCCATCCCTAAAGCAGTAGTCTCAATTCATTCTGCACATCTGATTCACCTGAGGAACTTAAAACAGTCTCCTATCAGACCAACTAAATCTGAATCTCTAAGCCTGAGTTTTTTAAATTTTTAGAAGTAATTCTCATTTGCAGCCAACTCAGCCACTGGGAAGAAAGTAAAGTTCAAAATCCTCACCGGACCTAGTGGTTGTCAGGCTTTTGCCCACACATGTGTTCTACTACCACCTTGGGCGTCTGCTCACCCGCTGACTCTCCTGGGTCCCCCATCAACACTGCATTCTTTCAGGCCCCCAGGGAGATTAAGGCTTATGCTTCCTTCCTCCTCTCTCTAGGCTACCTATTCTACTTATTTCCATGAAAAACATCTAGACATTTGAAAGACCCAGCTCAGGCATCACTCCTCATAAAGCCTTTCCTGAAACACCTGCTCCCATCCCAGAGGAGTGACCTCTGCCTTCCTGGTCTCCGTGATGACACTAACTGCCCCACTATGACACTACTATCTTTCAGGACTTCTCAGACTTCATGCACACAAATTCACACCTGTCAAATGCAAATAGGGATTCAGCAAGTCTGGGGTAGGACCTGCCACTCCACATTTTTAACAAGCTCCTGAGTGAACCTCCCATTGAGAGGTGAGGCTTTCATAGCACTTGTTTTAGACCTCTCTCTTTCCTTAACCGTACGTTTCCTGAGGGCAGAGCCCACCCCGGAGTCACTTTTGATGTGAGCTCAGTGACTGACCCATGGTAGCTGCCCCTGAGGACTAACTGTATAAATGAAAACAATACATGATGACTAATTGAACAAGCTATAGGAGGAGGAGAAGAAGAAAGGAAGGAAAGGTGGGCCATTGTTTAGGGGTATCTCTCAATTCAGGCAAATAAGTACAATTTCTTTTCTCAGAAGGCATATTTTTCCAGAAGCCTGTTCAACAATATTTTGATAATCATGCCACAGTGATAATCTCTCAGGAAGAAGCTTCTTTGAGCCCTTCAGAGGAAACCGTAGCAATATTTCTGTGAAAGAAGTACTTTGCATCATGGAGATCAAAGACAATATAGCACATGGTATTTTATGGCTCTGGAAAAAAGAAGACATTGTAAGTAAACGTGAATGGTGATAGGTATCTGAGGATAACTCAGGGCCAGAGAGCGACATGGCCAGCGTTTTTAAGGCAATGTCTACATTTTCCCTGCAAGGGCTGCTCATCCACTTGGTGTTTCTGTGGTGAGATGGGAGGCCAAGCGCTCAAGGGCACCAGCTTCGGTGCTTCTGTGTAATTTTTTTTTTTTTTTAATTCTTGGGGATTCATTGAGGGTACAATAAGCCAGGTTACACTGATTCCAATTGTCAGGCAAAGTCCCTCTTGCAATCATGTCTTGCCCCCATAAAGTGTGACACACACCAAGGCCCCACCCCCCTCCCTCCGTCCCTCTTTCTGCTTCCCCCCCATAACCTTAATTGTCATTAATTGTACTCATATCAAAATTGAGTACATAGGATTCACGCTTCTCCATTCTTGTGATGCTTTACTAAGAATAATGTCTTCCACATCCATCCAGGTTAATACGAAGGATGTAAAGTCTCCATTTTTTTTAATGGCTGAATAGTATTCCATGGTATATATATACCACAGCTTGTTAATCCATTCCTGGGTTGGTAGGCATTTAGGCTGTTTCCACATTTTGGCGATTGTAAATTGAGCTGCAATAAACAGTCTAGTACAAGTGTCCTTATGATAAAAGGATTTCTTTCCTTCTGGGTAGATGCCCAGTAATGGGATTGCAGGATCAAATGGGAGGTCTAGCTTGAGTGCTTTGAGGTTTCTCCATACTTCCTTCCAGAAAGGTTGTACTAGTTTGCAGTCCCACCAGCGTGTAAAAGTGTTCCCTTCTCTCCACATCCACGCATCTGCAGTTTTGAGATTTTGTGATGTGGGCCATTCTCACTGGGGTTAGATGATATCTCAGGGTTGTTTTGATTTGCATTTCTCTAATATATAGAGATGATGAACATTTTTTCATGTGTTTGTTAGCCATTCGTCTGTCGTCTTTAGAGAAAGTTCTATTCATGTCTCTTGCCCATTGATATATGGGATTGTTGGCTTTATTCATGTGGATTAATTTGAGTTCTCTATAGATCCTAGTTATCAAGGTTTTGTCTGATTGAAAATATGCAAATATCCTTTCCCATTGTGTAGGTTGTCTCTTTGCTTTGGTTATTGTCTCCTTAGCTGTACAGAAGCTTTTCAGTTTAATGAAGTCCCATTTGTTTATTTTTGTTGTTGTTGCAATTGCCATGGCAGTCTTCTTCATGAAGTCTTTCCCCAGGCCAATATCTTCCAGTGTTTTTCCTATGCTTTCTTGGAGGATTTTTATTGTTTCATGCCTTAAATTTAAGTCCTTTATCCATCTTGAATCAATTTTTGTGAGTGGGGAAAGGTGTGGGTCCAGTTTCAGTCTTTTACATGTAGACATCCAGTTCTCCCAACACCATTTATTGAATAGGGAGTCTTTCCCCCAAGGTATGTTCTTGCTTGGTTTATTGAAGATTAGTTGGTTATAAGATGTTAGTTTCATTTCTTGGTTTTCAATTCGATTCTAAGTGACTATGTCTCTGTTTTTGTGCCAGTACCATGCTGTCTTGAGCACTATGGCTTTGTAGTACAGACTAAAATCTGGTATGCTGATGCCCCCAGCTTTATTTTTATTACTAAGAAGTGCCTTAGCTATATGGGGTTTTTTCTGGTTCCATACAAGACGCAGAATCATTTTTTCCAAATCTTGAAAGTACGATGTTGGTATTTTGATAGGAATGGCATTGAATAGGTAGATTGCTTTGGGAAGTATAGACATTTTAACAATGTTGATTCTTCCCATCCATGAGCATGGTATGTTCTTCCATTTGTTAATATCCTCTGCTATTTCCTTTCTGAGGATTTCATAGTTTTCTTTATAGAGGTCCTTCACCTCCTTCGTTAGGTATATTCCTAGGTATTTCATTTTCTTTGAAACTATGGTGAAGGCAGTTGTGTCCTTAATTAGCTTCTCATCTTGACTGTTATTGGTGTACACAAAGGCTACTGACTTGTGGACATTGATTTTATATCCTGAAACATTACTGTATTTTTTGATGACTTCTAGGAGTCTTGTGGTTGAGTCTTTGGGGTTCTCTAAGTATAAGATCATGTCGTCAGCAAAGAGGGAGAGTTTGACCTCCTCTGCTCCCATTTGGATTCCCTTTATTTCCTTGTCTTGCCTAATTGTATTGGCTAGAACTTCCAGCACCATGTTGAATAGTAAAGGTGACAGAGGACAACCTTGTCTGGTTCCAGTTCTAAGAGGAAAAGCTTTGAGTTTCACTGCATTCAGTAAAATATTGGCTGTGGGTTTGTCATAGAAAGCTTCATCCAGTTTTAGAAATGTGCCACCTATGCCTATACTCTTCAGTGTTCTAATTAGAAAAGTATACTGGATTTTATCAAATGCTTTTTCTGCATCTATTGAGAGGATCATGTGATCTTTATTTTTGCTTCTGTTAATATGGTGGATAACATTTATGGACTTGCGTATGTTAAACCAGCCTTGCATTCCTGGGATGAAGCCTACTTGATCATGATGAATGACTTTTTTGATGATAAGCCGTAATCTATTGGCTAGGATTTTGTTGAGAATTTTTGCATCTATATTCATGAGTGAGATTGCTCTGAAATTTTCCTCCTTGTTTGGGTCCTTTCCTGGTTTTTGTATCAGGGTGATGTTTGCTTCATAGAATGTGTTGGGGAAGATTCCTTCTTCCTCAATTTTTTGGAATAATTTCTGCAGTACAAGAATAAGCTCTTCCTTGAAGGTTTGATAGAATTCTGGAGTGAAGCCATCTGGACCAGGGCATTTTTTGGTTGGAAGATTTTTTATTGTTTCTTTGATCTTAGTGCTTGAAATTGGTCTGTTCAGGAGCTCTATTTCTTCCTGGCTAAGTCTAGGGAGAGGGTGTGATTCCAAATATTGATCCATTTCCTTCACATTGTCAAATTTCTGGGCATAGAGTTTCTGGTAGTATTCAGAGATGATCTCTTGTATCTCTGTGGGATCAGTTGTTATTTCCCCTTTATCATTTCTCATTGAGGTTACTAGAGATTTTACTTTTCTGTTTCTCATTAGTCTGGCCAATTGTTTATCTATTTTATTTATTTTTTCAAGAAACCAAGTCCTTGCTTCATTAATTTTCTGAATGATTCTTTTGTTTTCAATTTCATTGATCTCTGATTTGATTTTGGATATTTCTTTTCTTCTACTGAGTTTAGGCTTAGATTGTTCTTCTTTTTACAATTCCATAAGATCTCTTGTGAGATTGGTGATGTGCTCTCTTTCTGTTTTTCGAATGTAGGCATCTAAAGCGATGAATTTTCCTCTCAAAACTGCTTTTGCAGTATCCCACAGGTTTTGGTAGCTTGTGTCTTCATTGTTGTTATGCTCAAGGAAGTTATGATTTCTTGTTTTATTTCTTCCTGCACCCATCTGTTATTCAACAGAAGACTGTTTAATTTCCATGCCTTTGGGTGGGGTTGAGCGTTTTTGTTAGAGTTGAGTTCCACCTTTAGTGCCTTATGGTCTGAGAAGATACAAGGTAAAATTTCAATTCTTTTTATTCTGTTGATATTTGTTTTGTGTCCCAGGATGTGATCAATTTTGGAGAATGTTCCATGGGGTGATGAGAAGAATGTATATTCTTTATCTTTGGGATGGAGTGTTCTATATGCGTCTATCAAGCACAGTTGTTCTAGGGTCTCATTTAAATCTCTGATAACTTTGTTTAATTTCTGTTTAGAGGATCTGTCCAGCTCTGTAAGAGGAGTATTAAAGTCCCCTGTTATTATGTTATTATCAGATATCATATTGCTCAGACTGAGTAAGATCTGTTTCAAGAATCTGGGAGCATTTAAATTGGGTGCATAAATATTTAGAATTGAAACATCTTCTTGTTGTATTTTTCCCTTGACCAATATAAAGTGACCATCTTTGTCTTTTTTGACTTTAGTTTAAATCCACATGAATCTGAAAATAAGATTGCAACTCCTCTTTTCTTCTGAATGACATTTGCCTGAAAAATTGTCTTCCAACCCTTGACTCGGAGCTTTAATTTGTCTTTTGAAGCCAGGTGTGTTTCTTGCAGACAGCAAATGGATGGCTTTTGTTTTTCAATCCAGTCACCCAATCTGTGTCTCTTCAGTGGGGAATTTAAGCCATTAATGTTTATTGAGATAATTGATAAGTGTGGTAGTATTCTATTCATCTTATTTTGTGAGAGTCCATTGCTTAGTTTTATCTTTTGCATCAGTGTGGAGGTTAGGTTCTGTCCTTTAATTTCTGAGTTCTTACTTTGGTGCTGATCCGTTGTGGTGGTCAGTGTGCAGAACAGGTTGAAGTATTTCCTGTAGAGCTGGTCTTGTTGAGGTGAATTTCCTCAATGTTTGTATACCCGTAAATGATTTGATTTCTCCGTCAATTTTGAAGCTTAGCTTAGCAGGGTACAGAATTCTGGGCTGGAAATTGTTCTGTTTAAGTAGATTAAAGGTAGATGACCATTGTCTTCTTGTTTGGAAAGTTTCATTAGAGAAGTCTGTGGTCACTCTGATGGATTTGCCCCTGTAGGTCAACTGGCGCTTATTCCTGGCAGCTGCAGAATCTTTTGTTTTGTCTTGACTTTGGACAAGTTCATCACAATGTGTCTTGTAGAAGCTCAGTTAGAGTTCAGGCGACCTGGGGTCCGATATCCCTCTGAAAGCAGTGTGTCAGAATCTTTGGTGATATTTGGGAAATTTTCTTTTATAATATTCTCTAGTATGGCTTCCATTCCTCTGGGGCATTCTTCTTCCCCTTCTCGATTCCTATAACTCGTATGTTGGAACGCTTCATAAAGTCCCATAATTCTGACAGTGAACGTTCTGCTTTCTCTCTCTTCTTTTCTGCCTCTTTTACTATCTGAGTTATCTCAAAAACTTTGTCTTCTACCTCTGAAATTCTTTCTTCTGCATGGTCTAACCTATTGCTGATACTTTCCATTGCATCTTTAAGTTCCCTGATTGACTGTTTCAGTTCCTTCAGCTCTGCCATATCCTTTTTATATTCTGCATATCGTTCATCTCTGATTTGATTCTGTTTTTGGATTTCCTTTTGGTTATTTTCCAGTTTATTAGCAGTTTCCTTCATTATTTCCATCATTTCTTTCATTGTTCTCATCATGTGTATTCTAAATTTCCTTTCTGTCATTCCTAACATTTCTGTATAGGTGGAATCCTCTGCAGTAGCTACCTCATGGTCCTTTGGCAGGGTTGTTCTGGACTGGTTCTTCATGTTGCCTGGAGTTTTCTGCTGATTCTTCCTCATGAGTGATTTCTTTTATCTGTTTCCTTGCCCTAATTTTCCTTTCACTTCCTCTTGCTCTTTAATTTCTTGTGCCTGTGGACTAAGGGTTAGATGAGTCTTTTTGGTACAGGACCAGAAGGGTGAGAAGGTTGAAGAGCAAGAAAGGGATGAAAGAAAGGAGGACTGAGTGAAAAGAAAAAAAAAATAGAGAAAGGAGAGGGCATGGGTAAAAGGAATATTGACAAAAAGAAGAGAGGCACAGAAATAGTGAGACAGAGCAATATAGGTGTACAGTAGGGTACTTTGACACAACCTTAAAAGAAAAACACCTTCTGGGGGTACCCAGTTGAGTGGTTCCCTTGAGGTCAGCAGCTCTTTGCTAACCTGATCAGACACAGTACCCCACCTCCACCAAGTAGACAGGAAAGACAAAAATGCTATAAATCAAACCAAAACAAGCAAACATAAAACTTTACAGGATAAAATTGGGTAAAAACCAAATAATAGTGGTAGAAACATTAGCAAAAATGAAGTTCTAGTTATTAAAAAAGGCAGCAATGGAAAATTATAATTGAACTAGAAAAACTGAGAAAGAAAAAAGATCTGTACGGAAAAGGTTGAAATTAAAAAACAAAACAACATCAACAACATCAAAATAAGCAAAAAAGCAACCAAAACAAACAAACAAAAAACACAACCAAAAACAAAGCAGTATGTATATGTTGTTGAATATTGTCTGGGCAACACGTGGTCTTCTGGGATATGAGATGTTAATCACAGTTCTGATACGACTGGAGGCTGCTGATTTCTCAAACCCAAGCAGGTAGACACCCTAAATCTCTCTTCAGCCCACTTAAAAGGCACTTTGAACTTGTAAACTTGCTGAGCAGAAGCCTTCCCAGGAAAGTGCTTGTCACTGGAATCACTGCTGAAGTGGCTACCCAGTGTGCCAAAACCAGTCTCACTCTACCTCTGAGAGTTAGGGCTGCAAGGCAGCTCAGACCCCACCCTTAGGCTACTGGGTGCTGGGTTACCAGCTCCCACCCAATTCTAGCTCTGCTACCCTGAGGGTGGAGCTTGCTGGGGCAGATTGCTCACAATGGCTCCCTGTGGCCCACAGCCAAACACTATTAGCTCCGTCTGGCTCAGCGGCTCAGACTGGGGCCCTAGACAATGGCCAAACTTCTCTGCATTCCCGCTCAGTCTCTCCCCAAGGCAGTTCAACTGAATGCCAAGTCCAAAGACACCAAAACAGTTCACAGGTAAGGCCTTTCCGGTTTGCAGTCTCACTGCTACTGAACTTACAGTTGCGGGCGGGTTTAGACCGATTGAACACATGCGACCACTTGCCAGTTTTTCACTGTTCTATTCCTCCTCTTGGGGTCCAGAAGTCTCTCGCTGACTCTCTGTATCCTCGCAGGGGTGATGATAGGCAGATCCCACCAGCCAGAGATGCCTGGAGTCCTATCTCCCCATACTCACGGTGCCCATATGCAAGGAAGCTGTTACTCAGCCGCCATCTTGCTGTCCTCACTTCTGTGTAATTTTTGATAACAGCAAATTACTAGCTACGTGAGTCTGACCAACTTACTTCACTCCTGTCCTTACTTCAGCCATGCCCCTGCAAGTAAAGTTTCCTTGTGTGTACAGCAGAGGAGTATAACACCAATCTGAAAGAATTTAATAAAGATCAAATGAGATACTACATGCAAAGGACTTGACATGCTATTTGGCATATTAATAAAAGAAAATTGTTAATAAGGGTAACTGTTGGCATCCAGAAGTAAGACTACGCTGATTCCTCATTCCATGTGGATACCTTGGAAGCACACATCAGTCAAGGAAGTGCAAGCCTTGGGGCTAGGCAAATATAAGTTCAAATACTACATTTTGCTGTTTATTCCCGTGTGACGATGAGCAAGTTTCTAAAGTTCTCTGAATGTTAGTTTCTTCATCTGACGTTGGGCAATAAAGTTGACCACTGAAGGAACTGTAACAAAATGATCATCATATGGAGGTGGTCAACATAAGGAACTAGGCCTACTGTACTGGTATGTACATGTGGTGCATGTCCAGTCGATGAAAATCAGGTCAACATAAGGAGATGGTCAATATTAGGGAGGTGGTCAGCTATGGAAGTTCTACCATAGTATCTACTTTGCTGAGTTATTGCAAAAAAACAGTTAGCATTCTAAAGGTTTATTTGTTGGACTTGAAATTGTGCTTGACAAAGTTTAGATGTATTTTTCTTACTACTTACAAAGAAATGGCCTGAAGAATAAATGCATTTAATAATATGATGATATACCATATTATAATATACTACAATATATAGTAGAAAGTGTAGGTTCAATGCATTGTGATGACTTTAAATAAGGACTGGTCACCATTATGTCCATGAGCTACAGTCCAGTGAAGATCTCTGGTGATCAAAAGTCAGCAAACTACAGCCTATTTGGCCCACCACCTGTTTTTAGAAATAAAGTTTTATCAGAACTCAGCCATGCGTGTTTGCTTTTGTATTACCTATGGTTACTTTCTTCCCAAAAGAAAGAGCTGAGTAATTGAGGCTGAGATCATCTGCCACGCAAAGCCTAAAATGGTACAGAAAAGTTTACTGCCCCTTGATCTCAATTAATAAAGCACATAGAAATATTTCTGTGGGACAGAAAGATTGTGGTTATAAACATGTTAAGATTAAAATTTCTAAAATGGCTACTGCTATCCCATGGAGGTAACTTTTTCCTTCATGAAGAGATGTTCATCATCACTAACAATTAGGGGGGGAAAAGTTTAAAACGAGAGGCATTTTTTACACAATTGACAATATTAAAATGTCTTATAACACCAAATGTTGGGAGGGTTGAACAGCTAAATCTTTTATGCATTTCAGGTGGATATGTAAATTGGTGCGATCACCTTGGAAAAAATATTTCTCCTATGATTGAACACTCATGACTTAGGACTTGGCAATTTCACAACTACACATATATTTCAGAGAAACATTTGCATATGTAGCACAGGGTAAGATTTGTGACATTGATATTCACAATAGGGGAAAACAACCTGGAAACGGCCTGCTGTCTAGCGGGGGAATGACAGATGAGCAGAGTTTGGATGTAGAATTATGTAACACTCAAAAACATGGAATGCAGCCTCATGCACAAACTGACACATCTTAGCAACATGACATTAAGTACAAAATGTTCCAAAAATCACAAATACTCTGATACCTTTTCATAAAATGAAAACTAATAAAATATAAAATGAGGGGTTTCTTTAGGAATAAAAATGGCATAAAAATCATAAAAAGGGAAAATGAGAGCTGATGATCAAGGGAATGAGGTGATGATTACTTTAATCTTAGGCAGCCAAAGGCACAGGATGGGAGATCATGTGATTATTTTTGCTGTTGTCAAGACCTTAGCCTTTGCCTTGAATGATAGAGTTATGGATGCTTATTTTATTATTAAAAGTAAATAGCCAATAAATTAAATAAACACTAACCATGACCATGTTGAACAATAACAGTATGTCATGAATAAAAATTATGAATATCCATTCATAATCCATTGAATATCCATTCCATGCACTTGAGTCAAAGATGACTTTGCACTCCACAAATAACAGCTTGCCACTTTCCTGGCTAAAGAATTATCTGAAATACAAAATATTTTATACCTACATTTGTGATGGTATCTCCTTCTCCTCCTCACCTCATGTCCCTTCCCACCTCCTGGCAAAAAACAAACCCATCAAATAAAGCAGTATGATTTAAAGTGGAGGGAATTTCGACAACACTATGTTAATTCTTGCAACTATGTTTGAAAGCTTCTTCTACAAACCTAAATTGATGATGACCTAAGGTAAAATTAGCTATACTCCTGAACACTTTCAGCTGTAGCTCCCATAGGAAGCAGTTAGACTATCATTTTCTAGCATCTGTCATCTCAATTTAGTGCAATTCTCAGTGAGTTCTCAAGGTGCTCATCAAATATTTTAGTTCTAATTTTACTCTTAATGTGTTTCATTCTTGAAAATAGTTGCTCACAAATGTAGGTGCCGCCTATATTTGTGAAATGAGGGATGTTTGTCTCTGGGAAGATAAGACCTACAAAGTCCAGTAAACAGAAATGATCAATTTTTTTTTTTTTTTGCAGTTTTTGGCCAGGGCTGGGTTTGAACCCGCCACCTCCAGTATATGGGGCTGGCACCCTACTCCTTTGAGCCACAGGACTGCCCAGAAATGATCAAATTATTAAGTTGAATGTCAGATTGCAGCTCTGTGCATTCCATTGGAAAATTGGCAGGAGACGTATTTATGTCGACCGAAAGTGGAGTTGCAAATGCACCAACATTTAATTATTTTCTTATTTTCTTATTCTCATATGAAATAAAAAAGCAAGGTTGCATATTTTTCACTGCTCACATGATTATGTTTGACCAATGTGCTGACATGCATAAAGTTGTTTGCTTTAATTTGAGTTTACCATAATTTCAGTTTCATTTGGAATATTGTTATGGTTTGAAATGTTTTATCAATAAGCTGATTTTCACCTTGAAGATGGATGTTTAACTCATTTAAATAAGTGGTTAAATCCACTAAAAATGCTAACTCTGTAATCCAGATTTTGTCATCAAGTTCTGGTACTAATTTGGTTTTTGATACCGTAAACAACTTGATAACCTGTCACAATTCATAAAATCTTTCCAACATGAGGCTTTGACTTAGCCCTCTTACTTCTGAAAAGTAAATGATGCTGCCATAGTCAACATCAATACTTTTAAGGAATTCCTGGAATTGATGATGATTCAATCCATGGGCCATTATGAAATCCACAGTCTTGATGATGATTTGCATGACATAATTCATTTTTAAAGCTTTTGCTCATAAATTTTCACATTTAATGTAATGATACTTCATCAAATGTGAGTGTTGGGGAGCAATTGCATTGTCTTCTACTAATTTTTTACAAGTCCTTTCTTTTTACCCACCATTGCCAGGGTACCATCAATAACTAATACCACACATATTGATTATGGACAAAGAAAATCATTTTAACATATTTCTTACTGCTTCTTATAAATCTGTTGATTTTGTTGTATCTTTTAATGGTGCCGCAGAAGCCATTTCGTCAGTGATGTTGTATTCATCATCAATACCTCTGATAAAAATGGCAAGCTGACCTGTATTTGTGGCATCAATGTTGTCATCCATTGCCAAAACATAAAATTTTAAATTGGCAGCTTTACATTCCAAACTTCTTTTAATAGATTTTCCAGTTTCTTCAATTTGCCCAGCTGTAGTCTGGTAAGACTAGCTGATTTTAGAAAAACTCCTCTTTTTTGAGGGAGTATTTATATCTGCCATGCTTTCTATACATTGCTTAATAAACTCACCTTCGGAAAAATGGTTTTGAATTTTTTGTTATTAAGTATACTGCCACATAACTAGCTGTTACAATGGAATCCATCTGAGTTGTAATTTCTAAACATTTTTTTGTTTAGACTCTCTTTCAGTTCTGCTATTCTGTCTTTATGACACAACCCTTCATACCCATTGAATTTGGCAACATGTTTTTGCATGTAGTGCCTTTTTAAATTATAGTCTTTGAAAACTTGCACAAATACCCTACAAATTACACAGAGTGCCTTACTATTTGCCTCCATAAGAAAGTAGTCATCCGTCCACTTTTCATGAACAACCTTCTTTTATCTGTAATTTTTCTATTGTAGGGTTCTGTTTTGAGACATTGCAGAAGCCATCCTGGGATTAAAAAATAATAATAGATAAGGGACTATATTTACTTTTATTATGAAAATTAATTATTATTTCTAATAATTTATTAGAAAGCAAGGTTTAGATCCTTCTACATCTTGGTTGTCAATGCAAACCAAGGCAGAGGCCAATTATAAAGCGTGCTGGGCAATGTGGGAGGCACCTCTGAGGTGTGGGCATGCCCTGAGTGATCAAGTAAGAATGCTTATCTGACTTCTACATAACACTCAACACCTAATGCTGCAAAGGTGGATTGAAATATTATGGATAATAGCTTTTTTCCCAAGTCAACACAAGCACATGTTAACATCTGATGGTGTCAGTTCAACTGTGTTTGGATGATGACACACTGGAAGCCACATGCCACCCTAAAACTGAAGCCACTTGTGTATAAATCGTGACAGCATGCATGTTTACTGACAATGCAACACGATGATGCTGACGTCTACAAAGTTCACACTCAAGGACCATGCAGTTGAGTTCTGCGTCCCCCCACCCCTCGCCACCAAAATCTCATAATGTCGAAGTAAGTTTACAATTTTATGTTGGACTACCTTTATAGCCATCTTGGGCTGTATGTGGCCCATAGGCTGTGGGTTGGACACCCCTAAACTACATCATTTATGATGTTTTTTAAATCCTCATCACCAACCTGTACATTAGGACTTATTATCCCCAATCTACACAGAGGAAAAACAATGGAAATTACTTCATTAAAGTCACATATTAACTAAATGGTGGCATTGGGATTTTACAACCCTAAATAATTAGATAACTAAATCAAGGATCAGTTTTTAAAATTTTATTTATTTATTAAATTTCAAAATATTAAGGGGGTATACATGTTTTTGTTACATGGATAGGTTTTATGTAATGCTTGAAGCAGGGCCATTGGTGTACCCATCACCAAAACAGTGGTCACTGAACATATTAGGCAAGTTTTTAACCACTTCCCTCCTCCCCCCTTCTTAATTTCCAATGACATTTACTTCTTTCTGTGCCATGTATTCAAAATTATTAGAGAGTACATGTGAGGTTTGCTTTTTATTCCCGAAATACTTCATTTAGGATAATTGTCTCTAGTTCTTTCCAAATTGCTACAAAAGACATTAATTCGTGTCTTTTTATGGCTGAGTAGTACTCCACGGTGTTTTTATGCAGAGTGTGCCAGAAAGATGCATACACATTTTAAGCAAGGAAAAAATTGTATTAAAATTGTAATAATATTTATTGCTACAAAAGATGATACAAGTCACGTTTGAGCACCTCTTATAATTGCACAAATCAAGCATGACTTGAGTATTACAATTTTAATACATATTTTTCCTTTCTTAAAATGTGTATACATTTTTTAGTACCTTCTGTATACATATCCACATTTTCTGAATTCACTCATGAGTTGATGGGCATTTGTATTGATACCACATTTTTTGCAATTATGAATTGTACTTACTGCAATAAACATGTGAGTGCAGATGCTTTTTGGATAGTATGACTTCTTTTCCTGTGGGTAAATACCCAGTAGTGGGATTGCCGGGTCAAATGATAATTCTATACATACATATATGTTTACTGTTCACTGTTTTTGTATTACCAAAAAACAGTACGGTAATCCTCAAATAAATAAATAAATATATATATATATATATATAAGAAATGTCTCCTTTATGTGCATATATATAGATTTATTTGAGAATTACCATACTTTTTTTGGTAATACGAAAACAGTAAACAGTAAACATATATGTATGTATAGAATTAACATTTGATAATTTGATAAAAATATCAAATAAATATATATATATGATTGCCATTAGAAATCATGCCTTCAGATATGTCTCAGGTATAAATAAGGAGACATTGCTTCTCTCTCTATATATATATATATAGAAGAATTTGAGGATTACCATACTGTTTTTTATAGAAGTGTATAGGCATTCCTTTCTCTCTGCATCCATGCCAGCATCTATTGTTTATGGAGTTATTAATAGTGACCATTGTGATAGGAGTAAGAAGGTATGTCATTGTGGTTTTAATTTGCATTTTCCTGATGATTAGTGATATTGAGCATTTTTCATATGTATGTTAGCCATTTGTCCATCTTCTTTTGAAAAACATCTATTCATGTCTTCTGTCTGCTTTTTAAAGGGATTGTTTGCTCTTTTTGAGTTCTTTGTAGATTCTGAATATTGTCCCTGTATTGATATACATTGTTTCAACCACCCTGTTGATGTCAGAAGTAAGTTCTATAATTAAGTGGCATTTTAGCACATGATTTCTGAAGTCACACGGACCTGCATCTGAACTGCAGACCTTACTGGCAGTGTGAGTTCAGTGACTTTATTGGCAGTGTGAGTTCAGGTGACCTATTTTACTCACCCAGTTTATTTACTTTTAAACAGGGCTACTCACAGGAGATAATTCATAAAGTGATTGTGAACATGAAGTGAGGACATGCATATCAGGCTCTTAACATAGAACCTGGCATGTAAATAGTGCAGAGTACATGATCGCTAATAGTCTTATTTTGATTACATTATTATTTCTGGAACTTTGATCTTTTAACAGGAATTATAGCTTCAGTGCTTGTCTCCCTAAACCTCATGTTGAAATTGTATCCCCAATGTTAGAGTTGGAGCCTAAGGGGTGGTATTTGGGTCATGGGGGTGAATCCCTCGTGAAGGACTTGGTGCCACCCTCCTGGTAATAAATAAATTCTCATTCTCTGTTAGTTTCCAAGAATGCTAATTATTTAGAAGAGTCTGAATCTCCCTCCCCTCTCCCTGCTTCCTCTCTCATCATGTGTTCTCTGCACATACCAGCTCTCCTTTGCCTTTCACTATGAGTGGAGGTGGCCTGAAGCAGATGCTAGCACCATGCCAATTGGACAGCCTGCAGAACCATGAGCATGTAAAAATGTACACTACTTTTCTTCCCATAGCCGATAAGGTCATGTATCTCTAATAACTGTCAGTCTTTGCATAACAATATGGTATATACAAAGTACTTAAAAATTCTTAATGAAAATCTTGACATAAACCTTAATTAACACATAGCACTATGCATAATGGATATAGTATAACCAAAATAAATGCCTACAATAAAGTCTATAGTGCTCTAATAATCTGATGATATTTTTATGCTGCTTTTGTGAAATTTGGCTTTATTTTTATGTATCTATATTACATATAGATATATAATAACCTAATATGTATTATAATTCTTATATCCTCAACCTCCTTCCTTTAAACTACACATAAGGTTAATAAGCTTATTCAGGGATTTAGAATTGGCAACTCTGGGGTTCCTAGAACGATGACTCCACCCAAATGGGGTTGAGTTGGAGAGGTAATTCAACATATTTAAGAGATGAAACTGCACATGTAATTGAAAGCAAAGCTAAGCATTGGCTACTTTTTTATTAGTCCTTATATATATGTGTGTGTGTGTGTGTGTGTGTGTGTGTGTGTGTGTGTGTTTTTCATGGGTGAATATTTTTTATTCCTTTAACATCATATTTATACCTGAGACATATCTGAAGGCATGATTTCTAATGGCAATCATGATTCATTTCCACCAATGTGTGTGTGTGTGTGGGATGGGGGTTTCTATGCACATGTATAAAGTCCTATAGCTCTACTGGCTTCTGCTAATGAGGACCCTGAACATAGAAGATATGTTATTTCTAGAAATCAAACTGCAACATGATCTATTTGGAATCCATGCTTTGTTTTGATACTTCTCCTTAATATCTAAGGCAACACCTTGTATCAGGTGCTTTCTTCTCCCGTTGGTTGTCTGACATTCTTGTCATACTGAACTCTGTGATAAGTGCTTGAGAAAATATTTCTCAAAAGTAAAGGAATGAAGAGCAAACAATCCCATCTATCATGGGGCAAGAAACATGAACAGAACCTTCCCTGAATGATCAAGAAATGTATGGAAAAATGCTCACCATCCCTAATCATCAGAGAAATGGAAATCAAAACCACCCTGAGGTATCACCTAGTTCCATTGAGAATAGCCCACATCACAAGTCCCAAAGCTGGAAATTCTGGCACAGATATAGAGAGAAGACAACACTTTTACACTGATGGTGGGATTGCAAACAAATACAGCCTTTTGGGAAGGAATAATGGAGAGTCATCAAAGAACTCAAAATGGACCTTCCATTTGATCCTGTAATCTCATTACTAGGCATCTACCCAGAAGAAAAACATAATAATTTTATTATAAGAACATTTTCACTAGATTATTTATTGCAACTCAATTTAAAATCACCAAGAATGTAAATGCCCACCAACCCATGAATGGATTAATAAACTGTGGATTCAAATACCATGGAATCAAATACCATGGAATTCAAATACCATGGAATTCAAATACCATGGAATACTATTCAGCCATAAAAAGTTTGAGACTTTACATCTTTTATATTAACCTGAGTGGAGCTGAAACATGTTCTTCTTAGTAAAGTATCACAAGAATGGAAAAGCAGGTAACCAACATACTCAATACCAATATGAAGCCAGTAGATAATCTAATACACACTACATAAGAGAAAAACTCAATTCAATTCAAGATGGGGGAGAATAGGGGACCGTGGAGGGGATTGGTGTGCTCCCACCTCATAGGCACAAGGTAAGGCAATATGGACACCTGTTGGCTGCGGATACAACTACAACAGGAATCTTACCTAACAAATGCAAACATCGTAATCTAATCATTTGTACCTTCTCTTTTAAAAAAGAGAAGGAATGTGTGTGTAAGAGAGCACTGGGAGTGGGAGACAAAGAGGAAAAATCTCTGAAAGAGGAGAATCTTTCAGATTAAATGGAAGGCTTTCTTTATGTAAAAAAACACAATTAAGTAAAATACAGGCGATTAGGTTTGTTTAGGTCAAGATCCTCAGTTGAGTTGAGAGTGACTTTACCTAACAAATGCAATCAGTGTAACCTGGCTTATTGTACCCTCAATGAATCCCCAACAATAAAAAAAAAAAAGAAGTCTTTCCATTTCTTATGGTGTAACATTTACTAGCATTTCATAATCAACCTTTCGTTTCAGTCCCAGAGTCCGAACATGTGCGTGTTTTCATGTTATCTGCCCAGTAGGAAGGAAGGTAATTACCATAAAACTGAAGAAGCAGCAGCAAATGGACTGATTACAAAATGCATCACATTCTTTATAAGATGAATAATAATATAGACATTTAAAGTCACCCAAAAGGAAGGGATAGTGTTAGCAATAGTCTGGGTGGCCAGAATTAGAATTATTTGCCAAAGAGTGAAAATAGCAATTGAGGCTGTTAATGCAATGTATTCACTCCCCTTCACAAACAGCACGTAAGTGCTTTTATTAAATATCTGCTCTGTTAATGCAATGAATTCACTTCCCCTTCACGAACAACACATAAGGACTTTTATTAAATATCTGCTAAATATATATTAAATATTAAATACTTTGCTAGCTTTTTATCTGGTTTTCTATATTCCTAGCAGTTTTCTCCCTTGAAAACTATGAATCATTTAGCAAAAGACTCTTAAAAAAAGAAGATATAAACAGCCCTAGATTAGGCACATGATTGCTCCGTGTTTCAATTTCTATGGAATAACATCAAGGCCCCCAAATAGGACAGGCCCCTTTAATGCACAAAATAAGCAGAGAAGAAAATCTTTCCTTAATAAAAGCCGTGGTTCAGCTACACTTGCTGAAGCCAAATAAACAGTTGCGAATTGACACTCAGACAGAAATGTGTATAAATTATTCAGAATGAAATGTTCAAGTAATATTAACCTAAAGGTATAGTCATCAATTTTGCCCTGACGGATGGCATTGGGTAGTTAGTATTCAAGTGTTACTACATAAATAAAATTGATTTATGCTAACCGGGAAGACTGAGAAAAATTTTTATCGGGACGCCCAAATTCTCTTCCTTCTGGCTTGATCAATCACCTCTCTACTGAACTGTGCATCGTTTTCTTGCAAAATTCTTAGCCGAGAAATTGGGCTAAGGCAAAATGAATAATACATTCGCTGCAGTGTGAGACTAATGACCCTTAAGTGCTTTTAAAAAATGAGCAGCGATGTCTGCTTCCCTTATGAACAGATACTCTCTCCTCTCTCTCTCTCCTTCTCCCCCCTGCCCCCCTCCTCCACTCTCATTCTCTCGCTCCCTCGCTCTCTCTCTTAGAAAGAAAATAATTAAAGTCTTGAGTTAGCTGACTGTTTTGGAGGTGGAAGTGATGAGAGGGCAAGGAATCAATAATGCCAGTTGAAGCGTGCGTGGAGGACATCCACTTGGCTCCCTTCCTTCCCCACCCGACCCCGGCATCTCGCTTCCCCAACCCCTACCCCACGCGTTTCACTCCCATTTCAGAGTTCTCCTTTGTGTTAATCATTTTCATATTTCCTTTTACTGTTTTCATAACGCTATTGTGTTATCATAAAGACATTGATCAAATGGTGACAGGCAAGACAGAAAGCTATTTACTTTGCAAAAGTAGGAGGGATCTCTGACAGGGCTGCGTGGCTGAAATCTGCCTGGGTTGGCATTTTTGATGCACGAACAATTTTTATCTCTCCCGGAGTGGGTCCCTAAAGAGACACAATAGTGGCTCAAGTTTCTGCGTGGAAATGTCTTTTTAAAATCTGCATAAAGCAGCAAAGATAAGACAAATGCCTACATTAAACATGCTTAAAAAGGAGCTTGCATAAGGATAATTAAAGAGAAAGGTAAAACCTGTGGTTGAATGATGTAGGATTATTTTGAATTAACTTGCTTCAAAACCATTGAAACAGCACTTGAGGTGGAAATAAATTTTTGAATTTAGAAAGGGAGGTACAGCTACCATTTTCTCTGTGTGTGTGTGTGTGTGTGTTATGTTAGCAGAAAATGTAATTGGTAGACAGCTGATGGAAATGGAATTGTTCTCTAAAAAAGTAGTCATTTACAAACTAGCGTGGGGTCAGGTAACCTCATTATTCCCTTTGTAGTTCCCATTAGGTCAAAATAGCAATCCCCCTACCATCACTTTCATCTTAAGAAGCATGGGCTAGTTTTGCCCTTTTAACTTGAGCTTTTTATTCTAAGGAAGGATTAGACTCTACATCACCACTGTTTCTTTTTCATTTCATGGCCATTCTATCTTTAGGGGAAATCAGTCTCACATTGTGTTATTCTTATATCCCTAAGTCATGTTTCTTAAGGAAAAAAAAAAAGACGAATTTCTTTCAATAAAGTGGCCCCCATTTGATGGAACTACCAGGGTGAAAATAAAAGAAAAAAAACTTTGTTATTTAAAAAGGGCACATAGCATTATAGCAGTCTGATGGTGAAGTCATTGATGCATTATTATATTTTAGGCTCTTCTTCTTTCAAATAAAAGTGTAAAGGAAATGATTTAAAGCCTAAAGGATATCACTGAACAGGAGCTAAAAGACGTGTCTTCTATTCCCTATTGCTTAAGATAAGAAAACGGACACTCTAATGGATGTTTAGGTATCAAGCCTCAGAGTTAGAGTTTTCCAAACGGGAAACACTCATTTACAAGCACATACATACACATATACATATACACGCAAAGCCAGACAAATACATCCACACAGCCTTTCAGAGGCACCTACTCCCAAATCTTCCCCGGTGTCATTGCCCCACTTTTGTGCCTGTGCATGACTGAGAGAAACATACTATAATTGAAGGCATAATAAGACCCTCTAGCTAATAGTAACAGCAACTGCTGCCGACCATTCTGCAGAGCTACATGAGTGTTTCTCAAACACCTGTTTCCTTCTGCCACTTTTCCATTTCATCTGCCATTATGGTCTAATGATTTTATTATAAAGATGAGTCTTTCTATAGAGGTTAAGTGAATCCAATTTACATATAATGATATCATGGGAGAAAGGAAGAGAGGAGTGAAGTACTTGGAGGGAAGTGGCTACCTCCAATAATTGATTTATTAAGACTCCCTCCTAAATGCCAAACAACAAAAAGCTACTTTGCTGAAGTTATTAATGACAAAAAGTCTTACACATTTGCTTACATGAGTAAGTAAAGTGTAAGTATTATCCTATTTGGATAATAGTTTTCCATCATGTTAATAATATCTTATAAAATGTTGGTTATAGCCTGATTTCTATGCACAGATTTTTGGGGTGAAGATAGATTTTAACTAGATATCAGTCTCCATTTGCTTTGTACAGCTGGCTATGGGAAAGCTAACCTTTACAAGGAAGGAGAGAAAACCTAAGACTTCACAACTTTTTCTAAACTCTGACATTTCTCACCATTTGTGGAGGGGGGTTGTTTGTTTGTTTTGTTTTTGTTTTTTTGTGATTGTAGTTACCAAGTATCTACCCAAGAAAGAGGAAGGTTGGCATGTCTTCTGTGTGAGAGGAATGGGTTGAATTCTTGGATAAATATAAGTAAAAAAACTGACAAGGGAGGGCTAAATAACTATTGTTATTGTCATTATTTTATCAAAGGAGTGTCCTAAATGAGGATCCTGTGTAGTAGGGGCTAGAACAGTGCTCTATGTTTTAGGGAGTAAGATTTTAGTCCCTAACATCTAAGAAGAGGGTGTACTGGCCTCTCCTGTGGGTGATTTTGTGGGTAGGTGGGGTTTTATGGAGAGGTTAGCTACTGGTTCTGACCTGTGTCTGTTTCAGAGGAATCCTGGCAGTCTGACACGTTCACTCACCCACCTCCCACCCTCTCCCCATCCCTCCCCACGCAGGGCCCTTCTGCCTGAACATATCCTCTTGGAAGACTTACTATGTGACTTCGGTTGTATCTTATCTCATTTTAGTTGTATTTTAGCATAATATTTCCCAGAAGAAAATCATAAAACCTTCTAGTATTGATAAAATTTAGGATACATCTTAATCCTGGCCGTAAAACACTTAGAAATCATTTCCAAGAGCCTCAGTTACGTCTGCTGAGGGTTTACTTTGCCATTGTATCTTAATGCTCATTGGTTTCAGTTTTAAAGATGTTTTTCAAGACTCGTATCCAATTCCAGAGGCACCCACTCTTTTGCCTGATAGTTTCCAATTTACAGACACACTTGAAACTATTGCAATAAGTGAAATAATCAATGGGGCGCCTTGTAAAGTGTGGAGATGGAAAGAATAACATTGACAAACATTGTTGGCATTATTTGTGGATCAGGATTCAGCACGTTTTCAACTTCCACGTGGCTTCTCCAGTTGAGATAACTGTAGCCCCCCACTGCTGCCTCCCACATCCCTGATTTTGCTGTTAATGGTCTCCAGCTGTAGTGGACTTACTTTACGTTTAGTTTTGTGCTCTCATCTCTCATCTCTGGGGTAATTGCAAAGACAGTGGAACTTGAGACACTGCTTATGCGGGTAATGGTAAGTTAGTCTTCTGGCTAAGGAATGGACCACCCTATGGCTTCACTTGTTTTTATAAGTTGTACAGTAAAGCAGAAAAATCCAAGCAGGAATTTAGCAGCTCTATCCTTATTTTGCAATATGCATAATAAAATAGAGCATCTAGTCTTTTATCAGCACTACTTAGATCAGACTTGATTACGTCAGTTCCTTTGACTGTCATAAATCTCTTCAATAAATGAATGTGGACACTTAACCTCATTGATTCACAGAGGGTCTCAGGTATTTCTTTCCATGCTTTATAACTATATATCCTTGGAAATCAAGTTTACTAAACTGCTTTTCCTCTCCTAACTCCTAGAAAGTCAATGATTCTAGGAGTTGCTCTTTTATTTACCTGATAACCCTTTATCAAGGCTTTAGCATGGCCTAGGAAATATTCTCCGTATGGTTGCCACAGAAGTAAGTGGCTGAGGAACCCTTTGCCCTGGTGGCTTGCAGCCTAATGGGGGGCATGCAGTGAACTAATAAACTGATAGATTGACACAGTGATTTCAGATAGTTCAAGTATTATGGAGTAAATAAAACAAATTGATGGCATAGAAAATGACTTCACGGCTAAGAAGGATGACTTTAGACTGGATGGTCAGAGCAGGTCCCGATGAGGATATGATCTCTCTCTTTGAAAAGGTGACACTGGAATGACTAGAAGGAGGTAGCCAGGTGAAAAGTAGAAGATAGAATCAAGGTGTAGGCAACAGCTACATGCAAGTGTTTAAAGCAAGAAAGGTTTAAAGTTGGGGTTAAAAATGAAAAAAATGTGGTATCTAAGGAAGGATTATAAGGGGAAGATGGTAAAGAAATGAGATAGAAGTAGAATCAGATAAGGAACCAGATCATGTAGGTCCTTGAGGTCTTGTTAAGGAACTTGAGTTCTACTTTAGTGGACAATGGAAGCCTTTGGAGCGTTTTAAGTAGAGACAGGCTACTATCTAAGTTGGCAAACAAAAGGCTGACCGCTGAAAGGCTGCAGACTGTGGAAGAAGTCTGGGTAGGGAGAATGGTGGCAGCACAGCAGGAGGGAAAGTGGATGGATCTGGACACCCTGGGAGTCAGAGTCCAGAAGACTCACGATTGGGTGGATGATGGTGCCATTTACCAGGAGGGAGAACACCAGGAATGTCACAGGTTGGAGGATGGGGAATGGGCGGCAGCAAGCGTATTCCCTTGAACGTGTGTATTTGAGAGCACTCAGACGCCTAAGTGGAGATGACAAGCAAGAGTGATGCAGATGTGGGGTTTGGGAGGTAGATCGAGGCAAGGTATACATTTATGGTCATTGGCACAAATCTGGACTAGATGAGATCCCTTCAAGTTTTCTCTTTACTAACTCTATATCTTTTTTTATTTGTTGATTTTTTTACTCTGTGCCTATTTTCCTCCATTTGTGTTCAGGACCCTCTTAAAAACTTTTTTTCCCCAGAAAGCTTTTCCCAGTTAAATGGGAAGACAGTGCAGATAGCAACTTCCATGTATGCCTTAGTGACAGTATGGTCACTCGTCTTCTCTCTGATACTAAGAAAAGTATAAATACACGATAATCAGCAATTACCCACATAATTATGTTTCAAGGTTTATCCATTGGATATCTAACTATTCTCACTGTAGGCATTTTTTTTTTTTTTTTTTTTGAGACAGAGCCTCAAGCTGTCGCCCTGGGTAGTGGCGTGTAGTGCAGTGCCGTGGCATCACAGCTCACAGCAACCTCCAACTCCTGGGCTCAAGCGAGCCTCCTGTCTCTGCCTCCCAAATAGCTAGGACTACAGGCGCCCACCACAATGCCCGGCTATTTTTTGGTTGCAGCTGTCATTGTTTGGCCGGCCCGGGCTGGATTTGAACCTGCCAGCTCAGGTGTATGTGGCTGGCGCCTTAGCCGCTTGAGCCACAGGCACCAAGCCCCACTTTAGGCATATTTTCAACAGTCTCTCTTGCAGCAGTTGTGATCCTACTGGACAGAAACCTATTTAATTTACTTTGTGGATACTAGTACAGTGGTATGTGTATGGGGAAGTGTAATCAATATTATTGAATAGAAAAAATGATAAATGAATCATAAATAGCACACATTTCCAAAAGGGCCTTAAAATAATTCCTATAACAAATGAAATCCAGTTTGCTCTCAATATGCTTTTACTTTCAGTTGTTGATGCTTCCTATTAAGAAGAGTCTTGCTTATTTTCACACTGAGAAAAGCAGCGATGCTTTTGGGTTATTTACCGAAGTCATCACTTCCCTACTTTATCAAGTAATGATCTATTCCAAACCAGCAGGAAAGAAAAAAGGACTGCAATACCTGTGAATTTTGATGAGTTGAGTAAACTGATAGACCTTTTTCACTTTTTAAATTTTCTAGATATACCTCAATCCTCCTTGTTTCACTTCCCTCCCCATCTTAGATGCATATTTCTAAGGAACATCATATGGATTGTAATTTTCTAATTAAAAAATTAGCAAACAACGTTTCGATGTAATACAAAGCAAACATTTTTTAAACTGTCTCTCTGTCCACCTACTTACTTGTGAGGACAATCTAATTATGGCATCCACAAAGAATTATGAAGCAGTAAGGAATTTAGTACAAATTGCAGCTGAGGCTGTGGATATAGTAAGAATCTGCCAAAACCGACTATAAACAAATGAAACACTTCACATGCAGGAAAGCATGCCTTGGCCAGGGCAGATGATAATGTCACACAAGAGATGGTGCTAATGGGAGTAAAACTCAGTGAGGCCAAGCAATTCAGCGAAGAGACAAATCATTTGACTTACAGATAAACAGGCAGGTCTGGAGATTTCCAAAGAGTTCGTGAATCTTAAAAACTTTATGGGACATACACTATATAAAACCATCACATTTATTACACATTTCAATTCCAGCTATCATAAGAACATGGGAAATGTTCCAGCCTAGCATGGAACAAACTGAATGTCAGGGAAAAAGGTTCTGGAAAAAGATTTGAAGGCAACAGAACATCGAGTTAAAAGCCTGCAATTGAAGAGTCATTACATCTCTGACTCCTTGTTCTCAGTTACTTGGAAAGAGTCAACCTGTACCTTTCAGAATGTCACTGACTCACTCACATACAAGGTGAAGGGAATACCAGTAATTGCTTCACTGGGATACTTGAGGGCAAAATTAGATATTGCAATATGTTGCATCTCATGATGCCAGATAATACACATGCATAAATGTTATTTATTATCATCATTATTAATTATTTCAAAGGTAAGACTTTGAAAATGATCTTATAGCTGGTGAGAAAATATTAAAAAGTCAAAGAAGTACTTTTTACTTTTATATTGTTTAAATGCATTTGTTTGATTATTGCAGACCGCACACTTGAAGGTTTCCTTCACTGCCACCAAAATTACACATTTGTTCATATAATACTTACCCATCCATTCTGTTTTCTAAGGAAGATCAGACATTTGCTCTATGTCCAATAAGTGATAGACAATGATTATTTAAAACAAAACAAAACAAAAAGAGCAGAGATCTTTGTCATTTTGGAACTCAGAGGCATGGAAAGAAATTATTCAAGCAGTATCATAAATTCCCTAATTTGGTAAAATAAGGTGTTAATGGAACACAGAAAGTCACGTGCTTAACTCTGTAAAGCAACCTAAAGAAAACCTTCTAACACAAGTGACATTTAAGCTGAATATTAAGGTTTGCCAGGTAGACAGAAAGAAAAGGCCACCTCTGGTAGATAAAATATCACGAACAAAGGTGAAAATAAAAAAAGAAAGGTGTTGGTGCCTTCAAAAAGCTGCAATCCATTTGACATAGTTAGAGATTAGGTGGGAAAGGAGGAGTGTGGTGAGCAAGGACAGAGCTGTGTTATGCTCGGGAGTTTCAACTCTATCCTGCAGGCCTAGCAGAGCCAGCGGAGGACTTGAACAGAGGAGAGGAGAGCCACGATGAGTACTGAAGATTGGAAAGAGCACCCAGGCTGCTGGATTAAAAAAAAAAAAAGAATGGAGAAAAGAACTAAAGAAGCAAGGAAACTAGACTGGGAAGGGAGTCTGGGTGACAGTTGATGAGGTCTTAATCAAAAGCCACAGTGGTGGAAGAGGAAAAGAAGTGGTAATATGAGATGAGTTCAGAGATGAAATTGGTAAGACTTGTATCAATGTAATGTAGGAAAATGAGGAGTTGAAAACAATTGCCTCTATTATTGGGTTCATGAGCAACACAGTTCCTCAAATAATCCATTAGGATGTGGGGAAAACATTACAATTACAGCTAAAAATTGTTGCTATATCTGTTCTTTTTTTTCTTAGAGAGAGAGGGTCTCGCTTTGTCACCAGGGTAGAGTGCAGTGGAATAATCATAGCTCACAGCAACCTCAAACTCCTGGGCTCAATCAATCCTCCTGCCTTAGTCTGTTAATTAGCTAAGACTACAAGCACATGTCACTGCACCTGGCTAATTTTCTTTTTATTATTATTTTTTTATTATTAAATCATAGCTGTGTTCATTAATGCAATTATGGGGTACAATGTGCAGGTTTTATATACAATTTGAAATACTTTTCGTCAAACTGGTTAACATTTTCTATGGTTTTGTAGAGATGGGGTCTTGAATTCTTGGTCTGAAGCAATCCTCCTGATTTGGCCTTCCAAAGTACTAAGTACAACGTCACCATGACTGGCTTCTCATTTTGTTTGTTTGTTTGTTCAGTTTGTTTGTTTTTTTGCAGGTTTTGGCTGGGGCTGGGTTTGAACCCGCCACCTCTGGCATATGGGGCCAGCACCCTACTCCTTTGAGCCACAGGCACCACCCCTCATTTGTTTTTAATATTGACTTTTTGTGCCTTATAATGAATATACTATAGTAAAGGCAATGGATGTGAATAATCCACATAAATATATGTGTGTCCTGGGACTATAATTCAAAATTTTTTACTAATAAAGATTCACAATTGAAAAGGTTTAGAGACTACTAATTTAGTAAAACCTCTATGTTGGGCCATAGTAGTACTATTAAAGGAAATATTTATATGAATATCCTAAAATCTATAGCAACACATTTTATTTTTTATTATTTTTTTATTTATTTATTTTTTTTTTTTGTAGAGACAGAGTCTCACTTTATGGCCCTCAGTAGAGTGCCATGGCCTCACACAGCTCCCAGCAACCTCCAACTCCTGGGCTTCAGCGATTCTCTTGCCTCAGCCTCCCGAGTAGCTGGGACTACAGGCGCCCGCCACAACGCCCGGCTTATAGCAACACATTTTAAAGAGTTATTCTCCATTCCAGGAAAAGGTTATAGTGAGATAGAGATCTCAACTTCTCACTGCCTTACTTATCTTACTGTCTAAAGTAAACAGTAAGAAGGGCAGACAGACCCTTTTCTAGTTTGCCTGCAGCCTGGCTCACTTCTTCATTATCATACATGTCAACTTAAACTAATGAAAATGGATTTTTGATTGCTTTTTTTCCCTCTTGCTTAACAGTTTTGGTAGACATGTAAATTGTACATTTAGACAAAAGCACAAAGAACTGGACCAATGACAAGCTGAAGATATAAGCTATCATTATTATACACTTTAGCTAGTGGAGTGGGAGAGTTAAACAAGCCTTGAAAATGTCCACAGAATGACTCAGGAAGATGAGATAGTACTGTCAGGATTAATGATGGTAAGTTCAAAAGGAAAGAAGGAAGATCAGAGGGAGATGAGTCTTCCATAGTCCATGCAATGGAGATTCTGAAGAAAGAAGGAAGGGAAAGGCTGAGGTTTGCAAAAGATGAAACTTATAATTTCCATTTTACCCCTATTGCTTGCCTTGATATTTTTCTTTGCCTTACTTTCTAGGTACCAGTGAATACTCTTTTGACTTTTTGCTTTGAAATAAGCAAAAAGTTTGAAAGTTCGGACTAAAACAGCAATCCGAACTTTTGACATATTTCAAAAAGATATGTATTAGAGGTTTTCCAAACCACTGGAAATTCCTCAGTTCTGCTTCTTCATAAAAGTAATAATAAAAATTAAAAACATATACAACATATACAAGAAAAGCTCCAAACAGAATTTTTAAAACGTGGATAGCACTGCTTGAAAATGAAGAAGCACTTCCATAACTTCCTTAATGGAAAAGAAAAGTATTACATCAAATTATTCAAGAAACTTACGGTCACTGGCTCCAGGGCAAGATTTTCATCTAAAATGCATTGGTGGTGCCTGGCATCTATTTCAATATTAGCAGGAAGTGCTAGGAGTACTAGGTATCAGACTGGTAATAAGATCATAAAGAAAGGGGTTAACGAAATAGTGAATAGCTTACTCAATATAGAAGTGAAAAACAAAACAGAAAGGAATTTTGTCTAAATGACTGTAACATAAATATCTGGGTAATCAGAAGAATTCATCAAGGTAACAGAACAGAACACTACATTGTGTGCTCTACAATAGACTACAAACTATTCCAAGAAGTGTGCATCGGGGTGAAAGGGTCCAATTTCATCAGCCTTCTTTCCCATGAATAACTCATGCCGGATGAAACTATCTGAGCTACTACAACACAAAACAGAATCACTGAAGGATTCAATGTGAGGAAAGTTCAAGCACCTCTTGACCAAATCAACTAACGTGAGATTGTCAGAGCAGATGACCCCATTTATATATAAACAGACATTTTAATTCTTAATGCTCATACATGGGAGAACATGATTAGAAAATTAAGACAGAAAAAAGTGCTAGGAACTTATTAACTTTCAGCATGATACATGGCTTCTGGAAAGTCAGTGATAGATACTCAATACACTACTTGGTAAATTTGATCTTCCTCTCAGATCTGCACCTGGGGAAATGAAAAAGAAAAAAAGAAAAAAATCTATTGAAAAGGTTGTGAGGAAGAGAGGAAGCAAGGAGGCGGAGCAAGATGGCAGCCGAGTAACAGCTTCCTTGCATCTGGGCACCGTGAGTCTGGGGAGATAGGACTCCAGGCATCTCTGGCTGGTGGGATCTGCCTATCATCACCCCTGAGAGGATACAGGGAGTCAGCGAGAGACTTCTGGACCCCAAGAGGAGGACTAAAACAGTGGAAAACCTACAAGTGGTCGCGTGTGTTCAACCCGTCTAAACCCGCGCACAACTGTAAGTTCAGTAGCAGCGAGACTGCAAACCAGAAAGGCCTTACCTGTGAACTGTTTTGGTGTCTTTGGACTTGGCACTCAGCTGAACTGCCTTGGGGAGAGCCTGAGCGGGAGTGCAGAGAACTTTGGCCTTTGTCTAGGTCCCCAGTCTGAGCCGCTGAGCCAGACGGAGCTAATAGTGTTTGGATCTGGGTCACAGGCAGCCATTGTGAGCGATCTGCCCCAGCAAGCTCCACCCTCAGGATCGCAGAGCTGGAATTGGGTGGGAGCTGGTAACCCAGCGACCAAGTAGCCTAAGGGCAGGGTCTGAGCCGCCTTGCAGCCCTAACCCTTGGGGGCAGAGGGAGACCAGTTTTGACACACAGGGTAAGTGGATAGCCACTTCAGCAGTGATTCCAGCGACAAGCACTTCCCTGGGAAAGCTTCTGCTCAGCAAGTGAACAAGTTCAAAGTGCCTTTTAAGTGGGCGGAAGAGAGATTTAGGGTGTCTACCTGCTGGGGTTTGAGAAACTAGCAGCCTCCAGTCGTATCAGAACTGTGATTAACATCTCATACCCCAGAAGACCAAGTGTTGCCCAGACAATATTCAATAACATATATATACTGCTCTGTTTTTGGTTGTGTTTTTTGTTTTTTTGTTTTTTTTTTTTTTGGTTTGGTTGTTTTTTTTGTTTACTTCAATGTTGTTGATTGTTGTTTTGTTTTTTAAGTTCAACCTTTTCCATACAGATCCTTTTTCTTTCTCAATTTTTCTAGCTTAATTATAATTTCCCATTGCTGCCTATTTCAATAATTAGAACTTCATTTTTGTTAGTGTTTCTACCACTATTATTTGGTTTTTCCAGCCAATTTTATCCCGTAAAGTTTTCTGTTTGCTTGTTTTGGTTTGATTTATAGCATTTTTGTCTTTCCTCTCTACTTGGTGGAGGTGGGGTACTGTGTCTGATCAGGTTAGCAAACAGCTGCTGACCTCAAGAGAACCACCCAACTGGGCACCCCCAGAAGGTGGTTTTTTTTTAAGGTTGTATCAAAGTACCCCACTGTACACCTATATTTCTCTGTCTCCCTCTTTCTGTGCCTCTCTTCTTTTTGTCAATATTCCTTTTACCCACCCCCTCTCCTTTCTCTATTTTTCTTTTTTTTTTCTTATCACACGGTCCTCCTTTCTTTCATCCCTTTTTTGCTCTTCAACCTTCTCACACTTCTGGTCCTGTAACCCTTAGTCCACAGGCACGAGAACTTAAAGAGCAAGAGGAAGTGAAAGGAAAATTAGGGCAAGGAAACAGATAAAAGAAATCACTCATGAGGAAGAATCAGCAGAAAACTTCAGGCAACATGAAGAACCAGTCCAGAACAACCCCGCCAAGGGACCATGAGGTAGCTACTGCAGAGGATTCCACCTATACAGAAATGTTAGGAATGACAGAAAGGGAATTTAGAATACACATGTTGAAAACAATGAAAGAAATGATGGAAATAATGAAGGAAACTGCTAATAAAGTGGAAATTAACCAAAAGGAAATTCAAAAACAGAATCAAATCAGAGATGAATGATATGAAGAATATAAAAAGGATATAGCAGAGCTGAAGGAAATGAAACAGTCAATCAGGGAACTTAAAGATGCAATGGAAAGTATCAGCAACAGGTTAGACCATGCAGAAGAAAGAATTTCAGAGGTAGAAGACAAAGTTTTTGAGATAACTCAGATAGTAAAAGAGGCAGAAAAGAAGAGAGAGAAAGCAGAACGTTCACTGTCAGAATTATGGGACTTTATGAAGCGTTCCAACATACGAGTTATAGGAATCCCAGAAGGGGAAGAAGAATGCCCCAGAGGAATGGAAACCATACTAGAGAATATTATAAAAGAAAATTTCCCAAATATCACCAAAGATTCTGACACACTGCTTTCAGAGGGCTATCGGACCCCAGGTCGCCTCAACTCTAACTGAGCTTCTCCAAGACACATTGTGATGAACCTGTCCAAAGTCAAGACCAAAGAAAAGATTCTGCAAGCTGTCAGGAATAAGTGCCAGTTGACCTACAGGGGCAAATCCATCAGAGTGACCGCAGACTTCTCTAATGAAACTTTCCAAGCAAGAAGACAATGGTCATCTACCTTTAAACTACTTAAACAGAACAATTTCCAGCCCATAATTCTGCTAAGCTTAGCTTACCCTGCTAAGCTAAGCTTCAAAATTGACGGAGAAATCAAATCATTTACGGATATACAAACATTGAGGAAATTCGCCACAACAACACCAGCTCTACAGGAAATACTTCAACATGTTCTGACCACCACAATGGATCAGCAGCAAAGTAAGAACTCAGAAATTAAAGGACAGAACCTAACCTCCACACTGATGCAAAAGATAAAACCAAGCAATGGACTCTTACAAAATAAGACGAATAGAATACTACCACACTTATCAATTATCTCAATAAATGTTAATGTCTTGAATTCCCCACTGAAGAGACATAGATTGGTTGACTGGATTAAAAAACACAAGCCATCCATTTGCTGTCTGCAAGAAACACTTGGCTTCAAAGACAAATTAAAGCTCCGAGTCAAGGGTTGGAAGACAATTTTTCAGGCAAATGGAATTCAGAAGAAAAGAGGAGTTGCCATCTTATTTTCAGATACATGTGGATTTAAAGCAACTAAAGTCAAAAAAGACAAAGATGGTCACTTTATATTGGTCAAGGGAAAAATACAACAAGAAGACGTTTCAATTCTAAATATCTGTGCACCCAATTTAAATGCTCCCAGATTCTTGAAACAGACCTTACTCAGTCTGAGCAACATGTCTTGAATTGAGACATAGATTGGTTGACAGGGGACCTTAACATATTACCATATTAACAGGGGACCTTAACACTCCTCTTACACAGCTGGACAGATTCTATAAACAGAAATTAAAAAAGGATATAAGAGATTGAAATGAGACCCTAGAACAACTGTGCTTGATAGACGCATATAGAACACTCCATCCCAAAGATAAAGAATATACATTCTTCTCATCACCCCATGGAACATTCTCCAAAATTGATCATATCCTGGGACACAAAACAAATATCAACAGAATCAAAAGAATTGAAATTTTACCTTGTATCTTCTCAGACCATAAGGCACTAAAGGTGGAACTCAACTCTAACAAAAATGCTCAACCCCACCCAAAGGCATGGAAATTAAACAATCTTCTGTTGAATAACAGATGGGTGAAGGAAGAAATAAAACAGGAAATCATTAACTTCCTTGAGCATAACAACAATGAAGACACAAGCTAACAAAACCTCTGGGATACTGCAAAAGCAGTTTTGAGAGGAAAATTCATCGCTTTAGATGCCTACATTCGAAAAACAGAAAGAGTGCACATCAACAATCTCACAAGAGATCTTATGGAATTGGAAAAAGAAGAACAATCTAAGCCTAAACTCAGTAGAAGAAAAGAAATATCCAAAATGAAATCGGAGATCAATGAAACTGAAAACAAAAGAATCATTCAGAAAATTAATGAAACAAGGAGTTGGTTTTTTTAAAAAATAAATAAAATAGATAAACCATTGGCCAGACTAACGAGGAATAGAAAAGTAAAATCTCTAGTAACCTCAATCAGAAATGATAAAGGGGAAATAACAACTGATCCCACAGAGATACAAGAGATCATCTCTGAATACTACCAGAAAATCTATGCCCAGAAATTTGACAATGTGAAGGAAATGGATCAATATTTGGAATCACACCCTCTCCCTAGACTCAGCCAGGTAGAAATAGAGCTCCTGAACAGACCAATTTCAAGCACTGAGATCAAAGAAACAATAAAAAAGCTTCCAACCAAAAAATGCCCTGGTCCAGATGGCTTCACTCCAGAATTCTATCAAACCTTCAAGGAAGAGCTTATTCCTGTACTGCAGAAATTATTCCAAAAAATTTAGGAAGAAGGAATCTTCCCCAACACATTCTATGAAGCAAATATCACCCTGATACCAAAACCAGGAAAAGACCCAAACAAAAAGGAGAATTTCAGACCAATCTCACTCATGAATATAGATGCAAAAATTCTCAACAAAATCCTAGCCAATAGATTACAGCTTATCATCAAAAAAGTCATTCATCATGATCAAGTAGGCTTCATCCCAGGGATGCAAGGCTGGTTTAACATACGCAAGTCTATAAACATTATCCACCATATTAACAGAGGCAAAAATAAAGATCACATGATCCTCTCAATAGATGCAGAAAAAGCATTTGATAAAATCCAGCATCCTTTTCTAATTAGAACACTGAAGAGTATAGGCATAGGTGGCACTTTTCTAGAACTGATTGAAGCTATCTATGACAAACCCACAGCCAATATTTTACTGAATGGAGTGAAACTCAAAGCTTTTCCTCTTAGAACTGGAACCAGACAAGGTTGTCCTCTGTCACCTTTACTATTCAACGTAGTGCTGGAAGTTCTAGCCAATACAATTAGGCAAGACAAGGAAATAAAGGGAATCCAAATAGGAGCAGAGGAGGTCAAACTCTCCCTCTTTGCTGACGACATGATCTTATACTTAGAGAACCCCAAAGACTCAACCACAAGACTCCTAGAAGTCATCAAAAAATACAGTAATGTTTCAGGATATAAAATCAATGTCCACAAGTCAGTAGCCTTTGCGTACACCAATAACAGTCAAGATGAGAAGCTAATTAAGGACACAACTCCTTTCACCATAGTTTCAAAGAAAATGAAATACCTAGGAAGATACCTAACGAAGGAGATGAAGGACCTCTATAAAGAAAACTATGAAATCCTCAGAAAGGAAACAGCAGAGGATATTAACAAATGGAAGAACATACCATGCTCATGGATGGGAAGAATCAACATTGTTAAAATGTCTATACTTCCCAAAGCAATCTACCTATTCAACGCCATTCCTATCAAAGTACCTACATCATACTTTCAAGATTTGGAAAAAATGATTCTGCATTTTGTATGGAACCAGAAAAAGCCCCGTATAGCTAAGGCAGTTCTCTGTAACAAAAATAAAGCTGGGGGCATCAGCATACCAGATTTTAGTCTGTACTACAAAGCCATAGTGCTCAAGACAGCATGGTACTGGCACAAAAACAGAGACATAGACACTTGGAATCGAATTGAAAACCCAGAAATGAAACTAACATCTTACAACCACCTAATCTTCGATAAACCAAACAAGAACATACCTTGGGGGAAAGACTCCCTATTCAATAAATGGTGTTGGGAGAACTGGATGTCTACATGTAAAAGACTGAAACTGGACCCACACCTTTCCCCACTCACAAAAATTGATTCAAGATGGATAAAGGACTTAAACTTAAGGCACGAAACAATAAAAATCCTCCAAGAAAGCATAGGAAAAACACTGGAAGATATTGGCCTGGGGAAAGACTTCATGAAGAAGACTGCCATGGCAATTGCAACAACAACAAAACTAAACAAATGGGACTTCATTAAACTGAAAAGCTTCTGTACAGCTAAGGACACAATAACCAAAGCAAAGAGACAACCTACACAATGGGAAAGGATATTTGCATATTTTCAATCAGACAAAAGCTTGATAACTAGGATCTATAGAGAACTCAAATTAATCCACACGAAAAAAGCCAACAATCCCATATATCAATGGGCAAGAGACATGAATAGAACCTTCTCTAAAGACGACAGACAAATGGCTAACAAACACATGAAAAAATGTTCCTCATCTCTATATATTAGAGAAATGCAAATCAAAACAACCCTGAGATATCATCTAACCCCAGTGAGAATGGCCCACATCACAAAATCTCAAAACTGCAGATGCTGGCGTGGATGTGGAGAGAAGGGAACACTTTTACACTGCTGGTGGGACTGCAAACTAGTACAACCTTTCTGGAAGGAAGTATGGAGAAACCTCAAAGCACTCAAGCTAGACCTCCCTTTTGATCCTGCAATCCCATTACTGGGCATCTACCCAGAAGGAAAGAAATCCTTTTATCATAAGGACACTTGTACTAGACTGTTTATTGCAGCTCAATTTACAATCGCCAAAATGTGGAAACAGCCTAAATGCCCACCAGCCCAGTAATGGATTAACAAGCTGTGGTATATGTATACCATGGAATACTATTCAGCCATTAAAAAAAATGGAGACTTTACATCCTTCGTATTAACCTGGATGGACGTGGAAGACATTATTCTTAATAAAGCATCACAAGAATGGAGAAGCATGAATCCTATGTACTCAATTTTGATATGAGGACAATTCATGACAATTATGGTTATGGGGGGGAAACAGAAAGAGGGAATGAGGGAGGGGGTGGGGCCTTGGTGTGTGTCACAGTTTATGGGGGCAAGACATGATTGCAAGAGGGACTTTACCTAACAATTGCAATCAGTGTAACCTGGCTTATTGTACCCTCAATGAATCCCCAACAATAAAAAAAAAAGAAAGAAAGAAAAGGTTGTGAGGTGTATACAATATTAGGAAGGGGGCATGCAATTTGGCTCTTTAACCTTTGGCCCAGGAGGCAACAGGGAGCAATTTGAGAATTTGTAAATCACACCCACAGGAGACAACCAAAATGTTTTCAAAACTTCCCCAAGGCTGAAGTTGATAGTGCTGCAAAACTCTGAGGAACAACAGAACCAGGAGCTTAGAACCAATAGAACTCTTTTTTCAGTCACCAGCATTGAACTATTTTCGTCTAAAGATAATAAACAAATAAACCTAACATCTTTTTTGATTCTTCTAAGGGAAGCTTTCAAGATATTATGTCCTTAGGTGAAGAAGTAGCTGCCTACTCATGTCAAAGGCTGCAAAAAGGGGTCATGAGCTGAAAAAGGCACAAATACAACGGGAGACTAGGCGTTTTGTGACAATGAGAGATTTCACAATTAAGTGCTTGAACTACTTGACTTTTACGTAGAAGTTGATCTGCACCTTCCATAATGGTGGCATCAGCCAAGAATCAAATGTCATATTTCCATGAACACAGAAATCAAGTTTTAAATTGCTGTCTGTATGAGATATGATTAGCATTTCTGTGCTAGCTGAGAGGCACAAACTCAGGCGCACGTTCAAGTGGTAAATCCTGCGCCCTTACGGTAAGTGTTAATTCATGTCAGATAGCGATAACCGTGCCACCCATCCCACTGCTGCTGCAGACCGTAAATATGGGCCACACAAATGGTCACTGGCTCCAGGGCAAGATTTTCATCTAAAATGCACTGGTGGTGCCTGGCATCTATTTCAATATTAGCAGGAAATGCTAGGAGTACTAGGTATCAGACTGGTAATAAGGCAAATTCTCTCTGTGACTCAACTACTCCCTGACTACCAGTAGACAGTATGGGAAATGGCATTGAGTTCTCCAGCTTACCATGCCAGCACTTAGCAAGGTTTTCATTTGAGTAAACTGTCTTTTCAGCGCACTGAATTGCACCTGGGAGATTGGAAATAGTGAATGCAGTTTCCCCAAAGTGTCTAGTTGATAATGAGGAAGTAACTGAGAAATTAAAAGAATATTACTCTGCTGAAGAGCAACGGAATCAAATTGCTACAAAGACTTGGTCCAATTGCGATGTTCTTCCCAGAACTGGAAAAAAGACAAGTTATTTGTGTATCCATTTATTCATTGGCTCCACACGTCTTGCGTAAGCATAGGGGATAGCTAAACTACCCAGTTTTGTATCCCAGCATCGTGAGGAGTCAGGGCAAGGTTTATATCCTGCCCACGTCTCAGTTTCCTCAATTGCAAATTCAAAATTAAAAGCATATTCCTTATAGTGAAGACTAAATTAGTTAACATATGCAAGGATCTTAGAGCACTGTGCTTACTAAGCATTAGCTGTCAGTACTCAGCAACAAAGATTTACTCTGTGCCAGTTACAAGCCATCCTTGACCAGTGACATTCTGTCTTTGAGACTCAGTGGATCTACTTTGCCATGATAGCCTCACCTTCTTTCACTCAAGTTTTCTGTTGTTTTAAGTAAGTTTTTAAAATGTGCATAAATGAGTTAATACATCCTTATAGTAACATTATATCTGATAATGTAAGAGAGACAGGTAAAGATGGAATTTTCTAATCAAATGAAAACATGTTCTTTTTTTTTTTCAAAAGTGTGAAAGTTTGTTGAAGAAGAGGAAGAAGATAGGTTTACAAAGCAAGATACGTTCACCACAGACAACGAATGGGCCTCCTTAACCACAACCAAAAAGGCTGAAAACTTGTTCTGATAGTTAATGTTCTTAAACAGTTGTGAAGTTTCTCCTCATGTAAGAGTCAGGAGGAGAGAAAAGCAGTGCGCCTTTATGTTGGTCAATAACAAAGGTAACTCTGTAGATGCACAATCAGGAAACCATAAAAATTGTCCTAAATCTCCACTCCCCATACATCAGATCTCATCTCTGTCCCGGCGCGCTCTCTCCTCTTACGTAAACCTTTGACTTTCTGTCCATCTCTTCACTGGTGTTTCAATCAGGATTCTTTCTGCATCAAGAGGTAGAAAATCCAGTCCAGTAAAGAGAACTTCACTTAGCTTCTTGTTCAAGGGTGGGTGATTTGAGTCCAGCTCTCTGCCCTGCCCTTTTTCCTCTATAAGGGCTTCCTTCTCAGGCTTCATATGGTGGCAGAAATATCTGCCAGCAACCTCTAACCTATCTAGGCCTACCACCTCCCAGATTCAAGTCTGATAAGAAAAACAGTAAGCTGCCCAGTCTCAGCTGAAGTCCTACTGCTTTTCTTTGGTTTTTCAGATCACACATTAATTCTAAACCAATCTTCGGTCATCAAGGAAAACAATTCTTCGGGTGCCAAGTCTGAGACACCGAGTTGCCCTTGGAGCTGAGAGTGAAATGAATTCTACTCTAAGCACAAAGCCTAGAGGAAGAGTGGGGAAACTTACATAGAGGATAATTAGTACATGGCTGTCAGCAGAACGATGACTGGACAACAAAACAGTGGTTACTATGCCCACCCTATAGTTCTGATTTGCCAAATCTGTTCTCAGAGGCCCCCAGTGAGCCCTTTTTGCCTCTTCTATAAGGTCCAAACTCCCTATGTGGCATCCAAGGTTTCCAGCCATCAGAATGTGTTTGTTACTGTGCTCCTCCTGCATTTAGGTTCCAGTTTGTTTTCAGAATGTCTTTGTCCTCTTCTGGCTTTAGAATTCTTTGTCTGCCTCTTCCACCCATCTTCTTGACATCTTTTAAATTATTTAAAGTCCAGTGCACTTGCTACCTCTCAACAAACCAGTGAAATCAGTACCACTATCATCCTCTTTTTCACAGATAAAAATATTGCAATGCAAGGAGAGCAAGAAACTTAACCAAGGTCACTTTATCAGCAGATGACCAAGCTCAGACTCTCCTCAGGCATTCTGGATCCAGAGTCCTTCTTCCTAACTGTACTCTCTCACCCACAGGACATGATGTGGATGCCTTAATGACACCATGCCCCACAGCCCCAGCACAAGCAGAAGGAGAACACTGGTTACATCAGATATTTTATCTACCATGATTTACTTTACAAAACATGAGAATTTCTCATCGGCAGAGTATTTTGTTCCTGTCTTGGCTAAAAGTTGTAAACCATGACAGTCAAGCAGACCAGTGAGAACTACACCTGGGTTTTGAAAAATTAACACATAGTCAATATTTTAAAATTTCACCATCCCACTGATATGAGTTTAAAGGTAAAATACACTGTATAAACATTTGTTGATTGCTTATTCTCTGTCAAATGTGAGATATTTAAAGAACAATAAGACACAGTCCATGGTCTTGAGTTACCTATTGTCTAACTAAGGAGACAAAAGTTGTAAATAAATTCAACGTTGTTTATTGTGAGTCTGACGGTTTAAAGGATTACTGAGGATTTAAGACCTCAAATGCTTTTACCACTGTAGATGAATGAATGATTATTATAATATACTTAAGATGTAATCATTTTTTCATTCAATAACTGTTTGTTCCAGGCACTATGCTGTGCATTGAGTATAAAATAGTGAACAAAATATCCATGATCTTTGCTAGGTAAGGAGGGTGTTAAATGAAAGCCCAGCTAAATGTATTCTTAAACTCCCTATGAAAATTACTATGAAGGTGTGAACTGTGGACTGCAGTACAAAATATCAGGAGGTCCCTACAAGTCTAGGGGTTGTCATCTCTCTAAGGGAATCCATTTTAACCTGAGATGTAGAGAGTGAGTAGAAAGCAGCCAGTAGAACCCAGGGGAAGGGCACAGAGAAGGAGGAAGTCTGGAGATGGAGAGAGTCTGTAAATGATGGAGAAAGTCTGGAGATGATGGATAGAGTCTAGAGGTGATGGAGGGTCTGGAGATGGAGAGTCTGGAGATGATGGAGAGAATCTAGAGATGACAGAGAGAGTCTGGAGATGATGGACAAGGTCTGAAGATGATGAAGAGAGTCTAGAGGTGATGGAGAGTCTGGAGGTGATGGACAGAGTCTGGAGATGATGGAGAGAGTCTGGAGGTGATGGAGAGAGTCTGGAGGTGATGGAGAGAGTCTGGAGATGATGGAGAGAGTTTGGAGATGGTATTGCTGCATCAGTGAACATGGAATGTTCAAGGAGGGTTAGACTCTGCAGAGCAGGGTCAGCTTCAAGTGAATAGCTGGAGAGGAGGCTGAAGGGGGATGAAGACTTGAAATGCAGGGCACTGCTGCCTTGAGAAGCAGCCTGGATTCCAATAAAAGTGGGAAACTTTGACCATCTGAAGCAGGGATGCATATTCAAATTTTTGCAGGATAACTGTGGATGCTATGAGAGAGGAGGCAGGCCTGCCAATCAGGAGGTAGCTGTCCAGTGGGAAGCAAGTCAGCAGGGTGGCGATGAAAATAAAGAGAGGTGGACATGCCAGGGAACTATTTGAGAGTGGTCTCAAGGGTGATGCCCGGGTCCTTAATCTCAGTTACCAGGGTGCTTCGGATCTCGCCCACTAAAAATCATTATTTAAAGTAGTCCTATTTCTAAATGGCAGGTGGGTAGTGTGGGCAAGGCTAAGGAAATTTCAGAACAAATGCACTCGACAGGATTCCCCTCCTAGGGTGAATGATGATCACACACCAGAACACCCTGTCAATTCTGTGGCTCCTGGAGTGGTATCTAAGCTTTCCCAAACTGGTCCTTTTGCGCCACCACATAGCTTTCCTTAGAATTTAGAAACAGATGCCGTCTGTACTAAAAGGGTTCAGTTACAAGTCTTGACATTTCCGGACAGTCGACTTGTTAAAATTACTGTCCCCATGCTTTCCCGCCCTCTGGCACTCTATCTCCTGGCTAGTCTCCCTCTGCCAAACAGAAGCAGATATGTGAAACCCACATTTCAGCACTATTCTGAACTTGTGACCAGACATTCTGTGCACAAAGAACTGATAATCTTTTCCCGTTCCCTGGTTCTATAGATAAGGACTTGTGGATGTATGTTACTATGTCTGAGAAATTCTGGTTTCGTTTTAAGGAGAAATTATTGTGATTTTGTTTTCTCAAATAGCTTCTTCTGTAACATGTTCTGACTTTGTAAGAGCATGTGATGTCAGAGAACCATTAATATTTCTAGTACTGTATTGTAAAGTTTACAGATCTCTCACACAGGTATCATTATACAATTATTTCTCAGAGGTAGATATTATTTTTTTTTTTTTTGTAGAGACAGAGTCTCACTTTATCACCCTTGGTAGAGTGCCGTGGCGTCACACAGCTCACAGCAACCTCCAACTCCTAGGCTTAGGCGATTCTCTTGCCTCAGCCTCCCAAGTAGCTGGGATTACAGGCGCCCGCCACAATGCCCGGCTATTTTTTTGTTGCAGTTTGGCCGGGGCCGGGTTTGAACCCACCACCCTCGGCATGTGGGGCCGGTGCCCTACCCGCTGAGCCACAGGCGCCGCCCGGTAGATATTATTTTTACCACCACTGTTACATGGGACCATTATATAAAATTATATACAATTACAGTCAGAGAAACTGAGCAAACTGTCTAATGTTACACAGCCAGAAAATGGTGCCATGGGTCTCAAATTCATGGCCCAATTCCATGTTTTTATTTTTGTTTTGATACAGCAACTTAACATGTGGAGTGAAGAGGTTTTATTTCAAAATACTCTGCTATATTATTTGAATGTAAAGTTGTTTTCTATCTATCAAGGCTTCCAGAATTATTTATAGAAAATGCTCTGATGCTTCCTAGAAGGGTTAGTTTTCCTTTGCACCAAGAAAATTTCTGTTCCACAACATCAATCCTAATTTCAGGCAACTTACACAATTGTTTCTTAAGTTAGTATAAGAAACAGGAAAAAGAGTATTGTCTATGTTCCATGGAACGATATTTAGCATACAAGCTCTGTGGCCAATAGGTCAAACAGTTCAGTTTTTATTTAGCAAAAGCAATAATTTCTATTCCAATGTCATGGTCACCCACCTCAACTCAAGAGAGCACAGAACCTGTTAGGATGCCTCTGATTTAGAATGCAGAGCACTGTTCTGGAGAAGTCTCATTGACCCTCTTCCAAGGGCAGTGTAAATTCTTTTTTGCTATTCATGTTTTAAAAGCATGTTGCATGGAAACAAGCAAACTCTTGTAGCTCTTTGGAAATAGAGCAAAATGATGTAGCAGCTCTATACTTTCATGCTATTATTTTGATATTTGCGTTCAAAATTGTGAAGATATTATAAATAAGAGTATAGAAATGCACGGAAGATTTTTCTGCTGAGGCTCCTAGAGATGATGTGATCTTCCCAAGAAGATAGCTGGATGGAGCTGGAACATATTCTTCTTAGTAAAGTATCTCAAGAATGGAAGAAAAAGTATCCAATGTACTCAGCCCTACTATGAAACTAATTTGGGGCTCTCACATGAAAGCTATAACCCAGTTATAACCTAAGAATATGGGAGAGGGTGGGAGGACGGGCAGAGGGAGGGTGATTGGTGGGATCACACCTACGGTGCATCTTACAAGGGTAAATGTGAAACTTACTGGATATAGAGTGTAAATGTCTCAACACAATAACTAAGAAAATTCCAGGAAGGCTGGAATTTTTTCATTTAACCAGTATAATGAAAATATGTCAAATGGTATATAAAACCAGTGTATGGTGCCCCATGTTGCATTAATGTACACAGCTATGATTTAATAATAAATAAAATATATATATGTTTTTTTTTTTCTAGAGACTTCGATTGATACAGATTTTAGTACTAACAGTGGTTCTAGAGGAACAATCTCAGCAATGAAGTTTCTGAAACGTTCTAGAGTTCTCATAACTGGCTTTCTAACCTAACTATATTTGAAGACGCTAAAGACTATTTCCAGGGAGTAAAAGGGACATTGATAGTCCATGGTGTGATATGGCCATACAAATAGGCAAAACATCACCATTGGATATTCCTAACGAAAAACTTATAAAAAGCAAGGTTCTGGCTTTCTGTTGGTTCTCCATCAGACATATTCCTACCATTCCTGTTTGGTTTTAGACATGTACCTTGACTCGAATTCTAGAAGTCCCCAAAGAGTGAGGTACAATGTACAGTCTTATATGGGCATGCACTACACCCCCCAAATATTGCATGCTTTTCCAGCATATAGAGACAGAACCTGAGACATATGTGTGGGAGTGGATATTAATTGAGTGGGATATTGGCAGAAAAAACATGAAATTAGATCAGGCCAAATTTATGGACATGGGCCCCACTAAGAAGATATTTTGGGTTTAATGTTACAGCTCAGGTGGTTAGAAAGGGTTTTAACTTTTTGGTTGGGGAGTTGACACATGAACAAAAGGTGTCCCTAGAAATGCCTGGCCTGCTGTAGTATCTTGTGGAGGGAGGGGTTCAAAGGCTTAGGGATGTTGGGATGTTGGGGTAGATTTATCATGGAAGACTTGCCCCTAGATGGGTCCAGAGGACACATCTTTCCTCATGATTGTGAATTTATGAATGGAACCCCAGCATCCTTGAAAAGCACTGTGATTGCTTTTTTCTCTAGGTCAGAAGTCACAGTGGAAACTACAGCTACTGATTGAGAAACCTAAATATAGTGGGAGTGATGGGACCCCTGGGTGGCAGAAGCCATGCGGTAAGACTTGATCTTGAAAGGCAGGGCAGGCATGGATATCACAATGGTCAGCAGAGTTAAAGTGGCACCCACAATCATATCACATTGGCTTGTTGAGGCTGGTATTCCTAGAGTAAAATAGGTGGGAAGGACACTACATTCTCACTTAATCTGTATTAAGTGCAAGTTCTAGGTCAAGTGAATAAAAAGTATAACTTAAGTCATAAAAACAGAATCATGGCCCCTAAATCAATTCCCATACTTGAGTCAGTTTGCAGATCAGACTCCTTGAGTGAAGAGGAGGCTGGGGATTCTTTAGGAAGGGCCCCACCACACTGCCAGAAGTTTATACTGTTAATCTTTCTGCCAGCCTTCCCTTAGGGCACCTAAGCCATGTACCAGAGTGACTATGCAGTGGGTAAAAGCAAATAACCAGACCTTTAGATTATTACTGGACACTGGCTATGAACTGATATTAACTATGGGAGACCCAAAATGATTTTGTGGCCTATTGACCAGATTGGGGGATTGTGAAGGTCAGTGTTGAATGGGGTTTCAGCTCAAATCCATCTCACATTGAGTCCCTGAACCCATCCTGTGGTTATTTCCCCAAGTTCTGGAGAAGACAATTTGAACATACTCATTAACTGGCAGAATCCCCACATTGGCTTTCTGACCTGTGGGTTGAGGGTTATTATGTGGAAAGAGGCAAGAGCAAGCCACTAGAAATATCTATAATCTAGGAAAATAGTAACCCAAAAGCAATACTGCGATCCTAGAGGGACTGCAGAGACCTGTGACACCATCAGTGTCTTGAGGGATGCCAGGTGGGGTGATTCCCACCTCATCCCATTGAACTTGCCTATCTGGTGTGTGCCAAAAACTGATTTATGGAGAAAGATAGTGGATTATTCTACATTTAACCAGATGGTGACTCCAATTGCAGCTTCTCTACTAGATGTGGTTCATTGCTTGAGCAAATTAACGCATGCGTTGGTATCTGGTATGTAATTATTGATCTGGCAATTGCCTTTTCCTGCCCACCTGTTAGTAGAGAACACCAGAAGCAGGGGTGTTTTTGTTTTTTTGTTTGTTTATTTCGTTTCATTTCGTTTTTATCTTTTAGCTGGCAAGAGCAGCAGTGTCCATTCAATGCCCCACCTCAGGGGGCATATTGGCTTTCTAGCCTTGTACTACAATTTAGTTTGCAGGGATCTTGTTTGTTCTTCCCTCCTATAAACGATCGCTCTGGTCTAGTACATTGGTAGCATTATACTGATTGGACCCAGTGAGCCAAACATAGCAATGACTTTAGATTTACTGGTAAGACATTGCCATGTCATAGGGTGAAAAATAACTCTAACAAAAATTCAGGCGTATCTACATCAGTGAAACTTCTTGCATTCCAGCATGGAGGGGCGTGTCAAGGTATCTCTTCTAAGGTGAAGGATTTTTAAGTTGTTGCATCTGACCTATCTTACAACCCCCAACGCAACACAATGCCTCCTGGGCCTTTGGGGGATTTTAGAGGCAATATATTCCTCATTTGGGTGTGCTACTGTGGCTTTTTACCAAGTGACCCAAAGAAGCTGCTCATTTTGAGTAGGGCCCAGAATAAAAGAAGGCTCTGAACAGGTCCAGGTTGCTGGGCAAACTGCTTTGCCAGTTGGGCCATAGGAGCTGGTAGACCCAGTAGTGCTGGCAGTGTCAGCGACAGACAGAAATGCTGCTGGGGCTTGTGGTAGGCACCAATAGATGAATCCCAGTGCAGGCCCTTAGTATTTTGGAGCAAAGCCATGGCATCCTCTGTGAATAACAGGTCTGCTTTTGAATAACTATGCATTAGCAGAGACTGAACGCTTGATCATCGGCCACCAAGTCACCATGCAGCCTGAACTGCAATTCATGAGCTGGGTGTTATCTGACCTGCTAAACTGTAAGATTCATAAGGAAGAAGCTTGAATGCCCTTGATTTCCATACCTGCACCAATACAATTTTTTCCAACCCATCCCTGTGGTCTTAGAGGAATTTCCCTAAAATCGATGACAATGGAAGGGAAGGCTCAGTTCTGCTTTACAGGTGGTCCTGTATGATGTGCCATCCAAAAGCAGACAGCTACAGCACTCCTGTCCCTTTCTAGGACATCCCTGAAAGATGGTGAAGGTTGTTCTCCACAGTGGGGAGAACATTGAGAGGTGAACCTGGTTGTTTCTCTGCTGGAGAGGAGGAGATGCAGAGGTCCAAGTGCATAGCAATTCCCGGGCCGTGGGTAACGATTAAGCCAGATGTAAGGAACCTGGAAGAAACATGGTTGAAAAACCAGCGTCATGGCTTATTGTACCCTCAATGAATCCCCAACAATAAAAAAAAAAGAAAAAGAAAAACCAGCGTCAAGGAGGCCCAGAGAAGAGATATATGCCTTGACCTCTTTGAAGGGGTGAAAAATGTGAAGATATTTGCATCCTATGTGAATGCTTACCAAGAAATGAAGTCAGCAGAGCAAAATTTCAATAATCAAGTAGATAAGATGACTCTTTGTGAATGACAGTCAGCCTCTGTTTCCAGCCTTTGCTACCATTGCTCTTGAACAAAGTGGCTGTGGGAGCAAAGATGGACCCAGCAACATGAACTTCCACTCACCAATTCCAACCTGACTGACTATAGCCAGTGACAGAGATCAACACTGAGTCCCCATTATGACACTGTTCCCTGGGATGACAACTGACTACCTGGAAGCAGGTTGACTACATTGGACTACTTCCATCATGGAAGGGGCAGCACTTTGATCTTATTGAAATAGATGCTCTGGATACAGATAGGCATGCCTTATATGCAATGCTTCTGTCAAAATTGCTATCTGTGGATTTGTGGAATGACTTATCCCCCATCGTGGCATTTCACAACAGTGCTTTTGAGGAAGGACTTATTTCACAGGAAATGAAGTTCAGCAACAGGCACAGGCTCCCAGAATTCTCTGGTTTTATCATGTTTCGCATCATCTTAAAGCAGCTGGCTTGATGAAATGGCAGAATAGCCTTTGAAGACTCAATTATGAATGTTAGCTAGGTGGAAATACCTTATAAAGATGGGCCATTGTTTTTCAGGAGGCTGTTTATATTCTGTACATCAGTATCCAACACGTGGTGCTATATCTCCCATAGCCAGGATTCACAGGTCCAGAAATCAAGGACTGGAAATGGGAGTGGCACTGCCTGTCCATTACCTGTAGTGATAGGTTAGGAAAATGACCTTATATTCTTTTTTTTAATTATTAAATCATAGCTGTGTACATTGATATATCATGGGGCATCATTCACTAGCTTCACAGACCGTTTACCAAGTTTCACATATACCCTTGTAAGATGCACTGCTGATACAGCAAGGTTGGGCCTGGTTAGTACTTGGATGGGTGACCTTATATTCTGTTGGCATGAGAGGTTTTTTCTTTTGTTGCTTTTGGTTTTGTTTTGAAAGGATCTCACTTTGTTACCCAGCTAGAGTACAGTGGTATCATCATAGCTAATACAGCCTCAAATTCTTGGACTGGACTCAAGCAAACCTCCTGCCTCAGCCTCCCAAGAAGCTGGTTCTATAAGAGCCTGCCACAATGTCCAGCTAATTCTTCTACTTTTGTTTGTTTGTTTGTTTGTTTTAGAGACAGGTATCTCACTCTTGCTGGGGCTGTTCTCAAATTCCTGGCCTAACCGATTCTCCCACCTCAGCCTATAAGAGTCTTAGGATTACAGGCATGAGCCACTGTACTGGCCTTAGAGGTCTTAGTTCCAAAGGGTCAAATGATCCCACTAAGAGAAAGAAAATGATTCCATTCAACTGGAAACGAAGACTGCCACTGGCCACTTTGGTTCCTCATACCTCTGAATTAACAGGCAAAGAAATATACCTGTAAGTATACTGGCTAAGGTGATTAATCCTGATTACCAAGGGAAATTTGGTCTTCTATACAATGGAGGTAAGAAGAGTATTTCTGGAATACAGGAGCTCTTTAGGGATCTCTTAGCACCTTATCATTAAAGCCAATGGAAAACTGCAATATCCCAATTTAGACAAGACTATTAAAGGCGCAAAAAGGGTATTTAACATGAGTATAGTGGAAGAAGATAGTGTAAATACCAGCTAAAACTATGGCACCAGTTGCATAAGGTAAATTTTTAACTATTATGACTATTTCTTCATTTCCTATTTTGTCGAAGTAAAATGTTAATATCCTTCATTCTCTTTCCTACTTTGTCGTATACCTTTCCATATCTTTTCCACCAAATATATACATACATGAATGCACATTCATGTTCACATATCTAGAATTTATTCAGCTTCATTTTTTAAAGATGACTACACTCTACATAATATTGTACAATTCACTATTTTTTTGTTAAGCAATACATTACACAATCACTTTTAGACGACTACCTATAGAGCCCATTTACAATCATTGCATACCAGTCAATATACCAGATATATCATGACTTAACCGAGCATCTCTGTATTAATGGCCTTTTGGGTTGTTTTATTGATTTTTGCCAGTTCAAATAACATTGTATTAAATATATTCATATTTGTAACTTTCTATACTCATGTTGTATATTCTCAACATTGGTACTTTTATGTTAAAGGGTATGAGCATTTTAAATTTTAACAAAAAGTGATCATTTTCCTTCATAAAAGTTGTAGTGATATATTATTCCACAGGCAAAGCATGTAGCCCCATAGCCTCACCAGACCTATACGTTAGTTTTCAACATGATAGATAGAAAATGAGATCTCACTTATATCTTTTTAAATTTCCCTGCTGCTAACCGTATTTTCTTGTGGTCGGCATATCTTTCTGTTACTTGCTTCTTCCTTTCCTTGGCTCGTTTTTTCCTTTTTTAAACAATGTCCAAGATACTTTTATCTTTACGGAATATGGCCTTTCAGTCTACATACCGTGTCCATAAACAGGAAGGAGTCAGGCCACTGTTGATATACTAATGTATCATTGCAGTTTTTTGCACTGATACCATCTTCCCACCCTCAGTGAGATGGAAAAAGGACCAGCAGGAAGGTCAAGATGTGGTAGACCTTGAATTTTCTGTCAGTGGCATATCAACTAAGAAAATGCTAAAAAAACATCATCTTGCCAACATCTTCAAACTAGAAATGTATTTATACTGCAATATACATCTTGCAGAATTGCAGAATTTTCCAATTTGGTGTTGCTCCAAGTTAAAAAACATACCAGCTGAAAAATGTGAACTGGAATCATTTGCCATCCATTCCTAATATAATGACTGATTTCCCACTCTGAATTCAGCAAGCTGCAGGCAATGGGTTTGAACTGAGTCCAGGTGGAAGAGGGCCAGACATATTAAATTTAAGGCCTCTATTGCACAACTCCCTACAGAAATTGTGCAAATAATGTAGCTGAAGTGCTTTCTGCATGCTGTGTAACCCAACTCTTTTGGCAACCTGATTAATTCCTTGCCCTTTTCTGTAGTATGCACAGTTAGGAAATATACTTAAAGGTGACAGAAACCATAATAGAAGCTGTCAAGTATTACATTCAAGATGTTATCCTCTTCATTTTCGGTTTAGAAAAAGAATTTTTTTCAAAAGAAGTTCTCTTGAAACTGGGATATAATAATTACCCCCGGGTGCTGTTTTCCTTTGTTAATACCACTGATGTCAGCAGTACATAAATCCACTCTCAGAGCCGATGGTTCCTCTATGTTGCTTTCTCTAGAGCTGAATATAAATATACACCGAGGCTTATTAAAAAATGGCTTAATTAATCAAAATGTCTTTCAATTGTACCTGCTTTAAGTTGGACCCCATGTCAATGCACGCCTCCCTGTTTCATGTAAATGTGTGCAGTCTTGAAGAAGTAAACTTTCACATGCTCCCACCCTGCTTATTGTGCCTTTGCTCCAAAGGAGGCCTGTGAGACAAGGGTAACTTCTGGGGATAAACAAGAATCATTCACTCCAAGATCTGTGGTAACTCCAGTTGTAATCTTTTCAAATATGGAGGTGTTAATGTCCATGTTCCAGCGAGAAAGTAATGCCAAGAATAACACACCAAATTCTACTCAAATCATCCAAAAGCAAGGCTTGTCCAAAGGAACTAACGTTGCTAAGTAGACGCTATTTCTTTTTCCAAATGTAAACATTTTAGAGCTAACTTCGATACTTTTTTTTTTAACGTATAAATTCTTTTTTAATTGCACACTAGGAACAAAGGGATAGTTCAATAATTGGCAAATGAATTCTCATGTGTGACTTGGAAGTCAAATTGGCAAAGACAAAGGGTACAGTGACTTGGTCCATTACCAGTCTGGACTAATGAGTGTCTGAGAAACTTCAGTAAGGATTGTATTGCAAATGCAGAGAGAACTTGGCATGGCCATGGAAGCTGAAGAAATGAGTCGGAATGGATTTTATTAGGCAACCTACGGGCAGAGTTGAATTTTGCTTTTGTTTTCTGGATTTGGATTTCTAAATGTTTCCTTAGAACAGGTAACTTGGTTTAAATTGGATTTAAACAAACTCGGCTCCAGGAATTAGTAACCAATTTGCTTTTAAGGGTCCTATTTCATGTTGCATTTAATAGATATCACATTTTTTTTCCTATGTATTGGTGTTGGCTTATGGGAAAAGGAATTCAAATAATAAAACACCATGATACCTAGAGATTTTATCCATAAATCACGCTTAGCTATAACATCAGAGCATGTTTAGAATATAATTATGTAGCATGTCATAAAATATGTGTGGGGTGTGTGTGTCTGTGTGTGTTGTCATTCATGTCTAAAAATTTCTTTTGGTGCAGCAGTCTGGTTGCTGGCCTGCTGACCTAAGGAAAAACACCTGGCAATTAAATGGAAAAAAATTGTAGGTTAATTGATAGGGGAAGAGTAATAGGATTCTGGCTGTGCTTGGGATCAGGATATGACCTCTGAGATATTATGGATTGGAAACTGGAAAATATTTTAGATCTTGTACTTGGAAAAATATTTGAAGTGGCACCAGATGCCAGAGTTAATCAGCGTCAAAACGTATTGCTTCGTGTCTTTGGAAAACATTAAGTAAGAGGTAAATGAAATAAAAAGAAGTTTGTCCCTTTGGTATGGACTGAATTGTATACCCCCTGAATTAATATGTTGGAGCCACACCCCCTAATGTGACTGTATTTTGGGATAGGGCAAAGTAATCAAGGTTAAATGACATTAAAAAAAAAAAGTAGGGCGGTGCCTGTGGCTCAAAGAAGTAGGGCGCCGGCCCCATATGCTGGAGGTGGTGGGTTCAAACCCAGCCCCAGCCAAAAACTGCAAAAATAAACAAAAACAAAACAAACAAACAAAAAAAAGGTGGAGCCCTAATTCAATATAACTGGTGTCCTTATAAAAAAAGGAAGAGACACCAAAGACCTCTTTCTAGCGTCTTCAGGTCACAGAGGAAAGGCCATGTAAGGATACAGTGAGAAGCAGCTCCCTGCAAGTGAGGAAGAGGGCTCTCCCAGAAACCAAACTGGCCAGCAACTCCATTTCAGACTTCTAGCCTCCTGACTAGTAAGAAAATAAATTACTAGTCTTTAAGCCCCATCTGTAGTATCTTGTCATAGCAGCCCTGGCAGATTACTATAAACCCTTTGTCTAACTGCCTGGAATAAGTTCTAAGATGGATAAGTAAAATATATTGGGGTATCTGTGGTAATAAAGCTGACATTTTATATTCTGTGGGTTATCTGGGGACAGATGGACAGATGCAGCTCTCACCACTGACCAGCAATGCTCCTGATGGTGTCTGAAGTGGTCAGAAAAGGTATCAATGCCAGGTCTGTCTGGATGTCCCCCGTGCCCAGCTCCCACTGTCAAGTATGGGTACTGGTACCAAGACAAACCGAAGGAGCAATCACAGACACAAAGCAATTTTACACAATTTGTCACATAAAAGAAAGAATGAAGGTAAAGAAGGAAGTTACACGAAGTGAAAATACATTCCAGAGAGAGGGCAGTGAGTCACCCCCCAAGAGTGGAGAAGACTCAGAGTCTGAGTGCACACTGCCCTTTATAAGCTCACTAGTTTGTCCCGCCTTTCTCCTGACCAGATTGGTCATTGTTTCCTGCCTTTGGGGTGATTGACAGCTTGGGATTATGTAATAGATTACATCACAGTTTTAATTAGATGGTAATGAACTCTAGGTCAGTTACAGGTCACCAGGAACTTTTTACCATGTATGTTCCCTCTGTGAAACAGTTTCTAGCTGCAATTTGGCTCCTAGCTACAATTCTGTTCCCTCTCCCCATCCGTAGCCACTTCCTTGCCACGTCTATACCCTCCCCCAGACCTAACTAAAGTATGTGGGGTGGCCATTGTTATTTGTTATTTTTGCTTACCCACATTTACTCCTCCTTCCTCTCTAGCATCACCATGGCTTTCTTAGCTCACAGGGTTTGGGGCCTGACCCCACCTATGGCTCCAAGGTGGGCAGGAGACTCAGACCTGGACAGGAGAGTACAGTGGCCCCCTTCCAGAATGATTATTCAGGGGTGAACATGGAATACAGCCATGTAGCATCAGTTCACAAACTTTTGCTAGAACTACTAGGAAGGAGGTGTGTAATTTCTGTTGTCTTTATAAGATGAGAAAAAAGTGAGCCTGGATCTGCTAGTGGCCACTTCTCAGGGAGTTATTTCAAAAGAGAGGAAGCCCAAGTGAAGGGCGGGAGAAAAGCATATTTCTGAAAACCCTCTCAGAGAAGCAACATCCAGCCATCCCTGGGCTTCAACTTTTCATTACGATAGCCAATAAGTCAGTCCATTTGTGCACCAGCCTGCTTGAGTTGAGTGTGTGACTTTCACAGGTAAAAGAGTTATTTTGTTCATCATGATGACTGAAGATTAAAAGGAAAATTTAAAACTCTAACTTAACTACCTTCTCCCTTCCCTCAATTCATCCAAACTTTTATTAATCTTCTATTAAGGCTGAGTTCAAGATCTGCGTTCTCTGTGGGTGTCTTCCTCGGGGCTTTCTTGTGAGCTACACAGCAATAGAGACAAAGACACAGAGGCAGATATTCACAAGTGCTGCGGCAAACAGAGGGAACACGTGTGGTCAATGACCTCAATGCAGGGCAGTGGGTAGAGGCCACTTCGTAGAAATACACTCACTTGGTTGACCAATTGTAGTGGAACAAACAGTGTTTCTCCCAAAACCTGTGTCCGCCAAGAACCGCAGGAAGTAACCTTATTTGGAAATAGAATCTTCACAAATGTAATGATCTCAAGATGATATCATCCTGCATTTAGGGTGGGCTCCAAATCTAATGACAGGTGTCCTTATAAAAGAGGAGAGAACATGAGACACAGGGAAGAAGGTCATGTGGAAGGGAGAGCAGAGATCAGAGTTATGCTGCCAAAGAGCCACCGTAAATTGGAAGAAGCAAGGAAGAACTCTCCCCTAGAGTCCTCAGAGGAATCGTGGCCCCGCTGACATGTTGATTTCAGTCTTTTGGCCTCCAGTGCCATAAGAAAATAAATTCCCGTTGTTCTTAGATACCAAGTTTTTGGTAATTTGTCATAGCATCCACAGGAAACAAATATACTAGTGAAATGGTAAAGTATGGGAAAGTGAGAAGAAATTTGAAAACTCTGAGAGATGACTTTACACGTCAAAATTCATTAGTGTTGAAACCAAGAAGAGCAGTGCTATTCCCCGTGCACCAGCCATTCTACTCCTGTCTGTATCCTAACTAATCAGATGCTGACCAGGCTCCGCATGCCTGCTGTCTGATGGCTGATATCAGGAAAAGCAAGGATTTGCTGAGCTTTTGCACTTTTATGAAAGGGGGAAGGAACTGAGAGACGAGGGACATGATGATTTTACTGTAGAAATCCTGCAGGATGCCTTGGCATCGTGACAGTTTGGCCATCTGCTTCATGGAGGTAGTCCAGCACCATCAAAGAGACAGTATAATTTCTGTCACTTCTTAAAAAAGCATCCTTGTAACACAACAGTCATTTCGTGAGTTTGTTGCATGGCAGTGTAAATGTCCATGCCTAGGGTCACTGTCCATCCCCATTTGCCTCAGACAGCCCCAATTTATGCCTGCTGTCTTAGCCTAATTAACGCTAGCCCTCCCCCTTTCACTTTCAAAAGTGCTGTTTGGATGATAAATCATAGTATAGCCTCTTTAGCTACGATACAATCCCTCATTATTTTCTTTTGAAGGAAAAAAAACCTCTAAAACTTGCGATTGATTTACTTTCATTTTCTTGCCAACCCCACAAGATTATTTAGTTACAATGTTTTGGAAATAGAGATTAAATTTTTTAAAGAGAGTTTTGCTTGGGAGTTATAAAAGGGAAGGGGGTGATGTATTTGTTTCTCAAAGACTGGTTGGCTCCCTCCCCCTACCTGATTTTTGCTTTGGCATCAGAGCAGGGCTTCTATCCAGTGAAAGGAATTTGGCTACTTCAGCAGTGTGACAACTGCACACAGCCATGTCTGCGAGGCAGGTGTAAGCTGGCATTCTGCCCAAGCCTGGCCAGACAGCTTCATAAATCCTGCCCTTACCATAGCCCGAATTACTTTTCATGACACAAAGCCAAGCTGTGTTATTCACCTAATGCCCCGATTTACAGTTCCCAAGACAAAAGAACACACAGATAGAGTTTCAGGGCTCTTTGTTTGCCTTCACGTTTATCTGAAGGTCAGTTTCAGGTCAAATTCAAGAAACCTGACAAATGGTGGTGAATAAAACTAAAAATAAATTAAGTGCAAGAGGGAAACTTAAGCATTCCTTATTCTTGTGCCAGAACAAACCTCAACCCGATTTACATTCCTTTAATATCTGAAATGAGCAGCTGTTCCCTTATTCATAGCAGACTGGTAAGTTACTATGCTTCGTGGGGCTCATGCACATCTGTACATGTGTGCTCACACATAAGGTACGCACATGCATGCACACAGGCAAGTCTGCACAGTCCACATTTAGGTATTTTTCTTGCGTCTTCAAAGACCTGAGTTAAGGGATGACTTGAAGGGTCTCATAGTGGAAAAAGTTCTTATCCAGAAGAGTACTGTGCCGGCCCAGGTGTGCTACCCAATGCCATGCCGGGCCCAAGACCACTAGGACTTCAAGCAGAAATCTCCTCACTCTATGAACAGCAAAATATGACCTGGCCATGCAGAGATAGTTCATAGAGATAATTGTTCATGTATCATAGTCATGAAGGTGAAGGCCAAGCAGTTGCCTGAAGAATACTTCATGTGTTCCTACTCTTTGAATGCACAAGCAAGTCCCCACTGGAGGACACGGAAATCTCCCATAAATGCCTAGTTTGCCAATTACTTTCTTCTGTTTGATTCTCTTTTGAAATGTGTTTACATTTCCATCCCATCGTTTTTTACTCACCTGTTATCTCGCTTTAGTTTCTCTGAGTCTCCCTCCTTCTCAATAACCCCACTCCCAAGTGATAAGATGAATGAGAAATACGATGATGTAATGAGTAATATAGTATGAATTCATGTTTTTGCTGAGCAGTTAATGATTTTTATGAAAGTAAATACACGGAGGGCCTGGCAATGCATGAGTCTCTCCGGATATTTCTCACTAGCTAAGAGCACCACCAACTGAAAGTGCCTCTGCAGAAACCCCAGGAGCCCAGCACAGCTTCTGGCCAAGATGTGGACCAGGATGAGGCTTATAGGGTACCACTTAATTCCCCAGGCTTGGATAAAGGGTGTTTCTAAGGAAAAAAAAAAAAAAGAGACAACAAAAAATCCACCTCTCTACTTCAGAAAACAACAGATTTTGAGATTTACCCTACTACTACTGTTTTTCTTTCTACGTGTAACTTTCTCTATCATGCAGAATTTCCTTCCTCCACCTCTACCCCTAACCTCACTTTTCTTTTTTTTTCCTTTTTGGCCAGGGATGGGTTTGAACTTGCCACCGTCAGCATATGGGGCCAGCACCCTACTCCTTGAGCCACAGGTGCTGCCTAGCCTCACTTTTCCATTCACAAGATTGGGAAAGAAATTTCACTATGGGAAGTAAGACAGTTCTGGAGAATAACACCCTGAGCATGTCACATTTCAGAGGAGATGTGAATTTCCACTTGTTTTTGTGACAGAGCTACAGAGCAAACCCAGAGGTCGTTCTGAAGACCAAGTTGAGTAAACTCAATCACTGCCAAGATACTGAATGCAATGAGGAAGTATGGCAGATGAATGTGTTTCCATGACTGGTTTGGCTTATGGTGTGTGGACAGTAGCACTTGGACAATTGAAGTAAAAAGGTGTTTGCTTGAGTGAATGCCCCGGAGGACAAACTCATGCTATGGCCCCATCAACAGTCCTGTCTGGTCTACTCACACCCTCTTAGTCCTCAAATGTCCCACACCTACAGCTAGGGCCCTATTGCCAGCCTTTTTGGCTTTCTTCCTAAGAGCTTCCATTAACCCATTAGGCATGAAGGCCCTGGATGAGCCACTGGGACACAGGAATTGGAGGATGCATACTCCAGTGGAGATGACAGTGACATGTATTTTACACTAGCTCCCTCACTGCGCATCGTGGTACTTTTTCAGTAGCACATCCTTTCTTAGTGGCTTTTTTACCTTCTCTTTCTTGTTTCTCCACCCCAGTACAGATGCCCCCTAGATTCCCTTACAAATAAAGTACTAGTACTCAAATTCTTGTCTGGGTCCAGCTCCTGGAGGACCCTAACCTAAGAAAGTACAACGTAACATAGGATATTTATGAAAAGGCAGGTGAGACCACAGCATTTCTGTGATTTGTCCCTGAAGCATGAACCCTACAGGAGATTTGGAAATGGCGTAGAGGATAAGTCTCAAAGTGCCCACGTAGACGGAGGGGGGTATAGAATGTGAACTTCCACGTGCAAATGTGCTCATGAAAAGCGTCTTTTGTGAGTGCATGTGTGAGCTGGGCACAGGGCATGTGGACTGTGGGGAGAGACTAGGTGGGAAGCACATCTCATCTTCCGTTATTAGGATTATGACTGGGAAGACAAAGCATCACTTTGAGATTTGTCTTTGTGTTTGAAAAGGCAAGTGAATGTTATTAATGTATTCCAGGAAGTACTGAACACCAACTTGAAGCTTTTATCCACTTTTCTTTGCTCTAATTTCTAAAGCAAAAATGCCTTCCCTCCAAATACCCTATTAAAAGAACATATGAAATTAATGAAACATATCATTACTTTTACAATGGCCAAATTGTAGATTTGTCACAGTACAGAGACGGAAACTCATTAAGCCATTGTGCTTCTGCTTCACATTTTATAGTATTAAAAGGGAAAGGATTTTCCCAACCTACCAAACCTTCTTTTTACCTATTGTCTTTCTGACACTTCTTTTATAGTTGGAGCTGCAAATCATCGGACTTATCTTTCTATGCCTATAGTATCCGTAGAACAAAAATTAAGAATAGCTGTGGCTGAAAATGAGAATCTCAATTTGAGGTTGTAAATTTCATGGTTTATTTGAGAGCCAGGATAGAGTTGACAAGCACTTGCATCCTTTGAAAGTGGATGAGTACAGTAGCATTCTCCTTTTATCAGCCCATCAAATCCCTTCCCTTATATTTTTCAGGGAAACTGTGAATTATTTATCCCATTGGGTTTGGGCATTTTAGCAAATGTCAGCATTATTGTGGTGTGAAGCCAAGCTGATCATTCAGTTACCCTCTACATAATATTGAACAATGCTACACCCTTTGAGCAGATGCTACGGGTACAGGAAACAATTATATGAGAAACGGAGTATGAATCAAGGTGGAATCAGTCAGTTCTCCTTCCAGACTCTACCCCTGTACTTAACTACAATTAAACTCTTCACAAGAATAACAAGATCCTCTCATGGGCCTACCCAAACAAATGCTTCTTAGTTTCCTTGAAAGTCGAATTCCTTGACTAAATTTGACTTGCATGTTAAAAAATATTGCACAGAGGTAATTTGACATGAATTATTTTTAAACATTCACAAACATCTTTTTACCTTGTAAGAAATAAAACAAAATTTTTCATGAGGTAAAAATATGTCTAGGAAAAACACCTAGACATATTTCTGACCTTGATTATGAAGTTTTATCCTTCTTATCTTATACTAGAAAGTTGTCTGGGCCATGACATGTGGGGAAAATACATATCCTTTGCCCTTTCCCACATTCTCTGGGGAAGATTTTAGTAACTCTATCAATCAGGGCTCTCTAGAGATACAGAACCAATTATGTATATATATATTAATGGAGAGAGAGATTAATTTATATTTATATCTCTCCAGTTATGTGTATACATTGGCAATATCTCTCATATACATAACTTGAAAGAGAGAGAGAAGATTTATTTTGGGGGGGCTGGCAGGTCTGGAATCTGCAAGGCTGGTTGGCAACACAAGCAGGAGTTTTGTATTATGGTCTTAAAGCAAAATTCCCTTTTTTTCTGGGAAATCTTTCTCTTTGGTCTCTTGGCCTTCAACTGTTTGGATGTTACTCATCCACATTATGGGGGATAATCTGCTTTACTTAAAGTCAACAGGTTGTGAATGTCAGTCACATCCACAAGTATCTTCACAGTACCATGTAGACAAGTATTTGGTCAAGCAACTGGCATCATGGCCTAGATGGGCAGATACATGTAATATACTATCACACCCTTCCAAGGCCTCACCACAAAACTCAACCTGCCAGCACTTTGATCTTGGACTTCTCAGCTTCCAAAACTGTGAGAAAGAGGAGAGCAGCTCTCTACTCCCAAGATACCACCTTACTGCTACATCCCATTGCCTTCATGCCTCATATTGTATCAAGGAACACAGAGTATTTTGAGTGAGAGAGACTTAGGTTTAAAATCTTGTCACTTGCTGAGCATCATTAGACAAGTATCAAACTATCTTAGCCTCAGTATTCTTATTTATAAAGTTATATATATCAATTAATATTCTATTGCAAGATAAAGAAAACTTAATCTAGTTAAGCTCAAGAAAGCAAAAGAAAGAGGTATTAGCTCAAATGTCTTAAAATTTCAGTGTTGGACTGTGTTCAGGGTTCAGTTTGAGCCCAAATGATGTTATGCATATTCAGTAAGGATCTCATTTCTCTCTCCTATCTCTACTATAAATAAATATTTGCCTAATAGGATACATCTAGCAGGGGCCTGTCACTCCTGCAAAAGATAGATGGAAAGTGGGTGAACCATGAGGCTAAATATCACTATTTCAGTTTATTTTGTAATAATCAACAATATCATAAGACTGATACTAAATAGGAAGATGCCAGGGAGATACCCTCTTATGTTACTCTTCTTTATCCATGAAGACTTTACAACACATCTCTAACTCAAATAGATTTTAGCTGTATTTACTAGTTCTATTTCTCAGAGCAATACAAATATAATATTTATATTTTAGATGCAAGAAAATGTACACCTAAAATTGGGTCTTGTTCGTCATTATGCTCAAGTCTAACTTAAGTTACTTTGACCCCCAAAACCATACTAACAACGATAGTCCCATGCTTCCAATGGCTTCTTCACTGGATTTTCTATATTATCAATCCAAAAGTATTTACCTTAAAGATTATGAGACTTTAAGGGTGGTTTCCCACATACCTTTCAAATGTTATCTTCCACTAATCAAATCCACTGTTTTAAATTGCTTTTTTCACTAAAGGTCATGCTTGTGTTTTCCTCTGTGCTTTGTTTATTCAAACTCTTTATTTTCTATTAGGATACAGAGCCAATGTTAGCATTATCACTGCTTACTAATAGGATCTGCCTTTCTGCCAAGGTTAGTGAAGTTCAAACAGAAGTTTAAACCTTGGAAAAAGTATGTGATTGATAGTTTACTACGAGCCTTGAAAAAGAAAGATGAACATGTGTATATCTGCATGGCATTTTGTCTTATTGTTGATAGTTTTTTAAAAACACACTTCCCTGTAAAGAAAAGAATGATGAGGCACAAAACTACTAATCAGAGTTTGTAAAGGCTTATTGAAAAGATACAAGAAAATAACAGACTGGCAAAAAGACAGAAAAGGGGATTAAAAAGAATAGGAAAACATCAAATGAAAGAAATTACAAAGAAAAAAACTATTAGTTTTCATTTAAATTTGGGTAAAGTTTCACATAAACTATTAAAAAAAAGATGGGATCACTAATAGGGTATAGGTTTTAATAGGAAAAATAAGGAAAATGGGAGAGGGAGTCATCAAATGCTATTATAAATAAAGCTAGAATGTTTGGAAAGTTGAAAATTATTTATAAATTTGTGGCTGCAAAGTAAACCAACCATCAGCACAAATAGTGCCAAGTAAATGTTTTTTAAATTCACAGAAAATCAGATATAAATACATGTCAAATATAGACAAGGAATAAAAATGACATTGGTATTTAAAACTAAAGAAGAAAAACTGTTGAGCAAGCTTGGTGTCACTTAATTTCTATACACTCTTGTGTTTGGGAATTCAAAGCTATTTTCACCTAATGAGTCTAATTTTAATTCCAAGAATAATAATATAATACATTTGAATAAAATAAATCTATAACCTAAGAATACAAAGGTATTATTGTGTTCCTCCAAAATTTCAACTGGAAATGTACCAAGTGTGTTTGTTTTTTAACAAAGAAAGAAGTGCTCATTTTTTGGCAGGTGACAATCTTAACTATGAGGTAGTATTTTTTTTTAATATCTTTTTTATCTTAATTTTTTTTGTTGCTGTTTTTAGAGAAACATCATATGACTTATATAGAAAACCTGGAAACATAGCAAAATAAGGTTTTCTCTTACACATATAAAAATAATATTTTCTAAAAATACCGCCTTCTGTCTTTATTTCTCAAATAATGTAAATTTCACATTCTTAAATATTCGATAAAATTCAATTAAATCACTCTACCTCCCACTGTTTTGGGGAAATCAGATAGTTTTCATTCTTACAAAAAGAAAGGAACAAAGTAACAAAACCTTAAGATGTTTATAGTCTTTGATTATTTTTGAAAGTTGAATTACTCCAAGGATAAGAAAATTTAAATGTCTTTATGACTCTCACTTTAGTTTATCTACCTATTCGAAAAAAATTTAATTTGGTTTCCTACTATAGATATGGAAACTTTTCAGAGTACTTTGGAAACCTACATAGCTGAACTATGAACATAACGCCGATCCCTGACTGTAGCCGACGTCCCCTCATTTCTATTTCTCTTAACTCTAATAGATAGGATTATTAGGATCTTTTGGAGGGTCCATTCCATTAGCAAGAATTTCTTTCCAGATGAGAAAAGGGTTTAATTCACCTGGATGCACCATATATAGCACTATCTATATCTCAGTATTTTTGCTTATGGATCATAGTAGCCCCAGATTTCAGGGTTAATATAGGTTTTTGATTCCCCTTTGTAGTATTCTGCTGTAATTAAAAATCTTGAAATATATATTCACTAGCTACCTGTAACTTCCTCTGAAATTAAGTGTTCAGAAACAGAAGAATTCAGTGACTTAACCTAAAAAATTGTATCTTTGAAAGTCATGGCCAAAACTATAGTTATATAAATGGATTAGGGGCTATACCGACTTAAAAAAAATCCATAATTAATTTTTCATGAAAGTTCTAACTTAGAAATTTACAAAAACTATGTATGTTCCCCCAGAAGACGCATTGGACCTCAGTGTGTCCTGAAACATAAATTCAGAAATGATTTCCATCAAGTTTTGGCAAGAAGGCAGGACATTCTAGGATGAGACCAGCGAGCCTCAAAAACCAGAGGGTCCAATCCACAAAATTCTCTCCTCAGAGACACCGAAACATTGATAGTGCCGTCTTCCAAGATTGGTAATTGGGTTGGTTGATTGTCATGGATTCAGGAGTCATTAGAATGAATGACACTTAATGTTGAAGCAACTATTGTTATTACAAACTAAAATAAAGTTTTATATTTAGGGATATAGGACAAAAAAAAGCATGTGTGGGACAAATGTCCAGCCTACTTGGCTGCATCTGTGAGGCCCGGTTATATAGTTGCTCACGTCTGCACCTCAGCAGGTGCCCGTCTCTTGTCTGCCGTCTTGTACTGAGGCTTCTCTTAGGTAGTTTGATTTCACTCCCCACTCTCTGCCTCTCCCACCTATTTGTCCTATGTCCCCTGTGTGAAGCCCACTTACACATCCTCCAGATTCCCTTTTGTCACCATTCTTTGGAAAGCAATATGTGCTCCTGCTTCAAGTCCTTGTATGTATTTTCTTTTTCCTATTCTTGTGTGAATCTCAAGACTTTGCAAAAACTCCCTTTGCTTTTCTGTAGAGCGGAGAGAATCATTAGCAAGGTGGAGAGGGTTTGACCTATCTAGGTGAAACACAACTTGGAAAGAGAAAAAAAAAGGGCCCTAGGAATTTTCTGTCTTACATTTCTAACTGTATAAGCAATTGTCTAATTTCCCAAACTAGGTATAATTAAGATGTGAATTTACAAGGATGTTGACATAGCAAGTTATAAAAAGCAATTCTGCTAGAATTAAGAGAGCATTATGGCTTGACCTGCTTATATTAGAAGAGTTTAGTTTGGCTGGTTGTAGAATCACGTAATTCTGAGAGCATTATTTTCATGGAACACTTTGCATTTTTTATGTCCACTGTGGGGGAACTCGTTCAGGAAAGCTGGCTCATAGGTTACTTTAATGCTTTTGAAATTCAAGCAGTAAAGCAAGCTTTGCCAAACAGAATGCTATCTAGTTCAATGATCAAACACCGTCTATTTGGAGCAGAGTTGAAAGTCTGCTAATTGTTTGCCTCCATTCATGACAACTTGATATAACATCATCAAAACCCTTTATGATATGATTTGTTGCTTTCATTTCTTCTTTTTGAACAGTTAGTCCTCTACATATTTATCTGTAAAATATATTGATTAAAGTCTTCACAAGCACATGTCCTAAAATTTCCCTCAGTTGTGAATTTCTGGGCAAGTTCCTTTGGTGACATTCTGATCTCTTCTGTAGACATAATAGGCCAGTCCCATAAGTCTATTTGTTGGTTTTATTCCCAAGTGGCAATTCCTTTTTTAAAAAATTGTTTATTTGCAAAATATTAATTCCCAGTTCCACTTTTGTATCCCCCTCAGTCATTTCATAGGCATACAACTGTTGCCATATCTGAGAAATAAATACTAAGAGACTATGGGCCATAAATGGATGGCCAATTCAAATTGTTGGCTGAATCCAGCATGTAAGCATGTTTGATTGGGCTTGAAACACACTAAAAGTAAAAAGAATTCACCAAAAATATGAATCTCCAAGTTTTGTCTTAAAAAATCCAACAATCTGCCAGTACCCAGCCTCTGTCTATGTATGCTATGTGGTAGCCACCTGCTTTAGATGAGGACAAGATTCTCCACTTGAGCCAGGCCACATCTCAACCACCATTTATTGCCCATGAGTTCCCTGCGTGTTTGCATAGGACAATCCTGATTTTGAATACTTGGATAGGCTTCGATGGAAGTCCCAAAAGTAAATCCTATTTTCTTGTTTTTTAAATTGTTCAGGCTTTCCCAGTAACATAAGTATGACAGTGCTAATATGATTTTGTTTGTTTGCTTGTTTTTTGAGACAGAGTCTCACTTTGTGACCCTTGGTAGACTGCTGTGGACATCATAGCTCACAGCAACCTCAAACTCTTGGGCTCAAGCGATTCTCTTGCCTCAGCTTCCCAGGTAGCTGAGACTGCAAGTGCCCACCACAATGCCTGGCTATTTTTTAGAGATGGGGTCTTGCTCAGGCTCAGGTTGCTCTCAAACCTGTAAGCTCAGGCAATTCACTTGCCTTGGCCTCCCAAGTGCTAGGATTACAGGCATGAGCCACTGCGCCCAGTCCTAATATGAATAATTATGTCAATGATTACAGTCAAAACCTACAATTCTTTGACCAAGGAAGAAGTGCTACTATTAATTACAAATATTCATGAGGGTGTAACATTCAAAGCCATCTTTTATACATTGTCGTGTAGAATTAGAAAGTAACTTTGTAGGATGGGGTGCCTCGAGAAGTTGTATAAGTTTTTCAGATCTTTAAGGAAAAAAATATAAGTTTACGAAGAGAAACATGATGACCAATTGGGTTAATTAAGCCTATGAGCCTATGGAGAAAAAAAAATCCCTATTCCCCATTAAACTGAATCTCAAGTGTATTTTTAAAAAATAGATTTGTTTGCGTTGGATAATAAGTTACTGGACAGCCTACTACTGAATTCATTCAGCAAACTTTCATCTGGCCTACCTAGAGGTGATCTAAATAGATAATCCCTAGGTAATCCCATGTCCTTACTGCTGTTATTCATGATATTGCACTGATCTTTGTATTTTCATCTGTTTAGAATTCCTTGAAGTTATTCATTAGCAACCAGTAAGTATATGTCTAAATGAACATGTCAGTACCCAGTGTCTAATTTTAAAAGGAATAAATGTATACAAAGGTAATTACTTTTTAATTAAAAATGTACGTGTGTAAAAATATTTACACAGACTTATTTATAAAATATTTTAAATTAGAAAACAATTTAACTGGCCAACAAAGGTATGGCCAATTAAATCATGATGTATTCACAGGGTAAAATACTTTATATATTTCTATTGCTATGTAACCATAACACACATTTGTTATTCCAGTTTGTTAGGAGTCCAGACACAACTTAGGTGGGTCCTTTGCTGAGTATATCACAAGGCTGCAATCAAGATGTTAACAAGGGCTGAAGTGTCATCTGAAGCTTGACTGGGGAAGAATCTGCTTTCAGGCTCACTCAAGTTGTTGGTGGAATGGCAGCTGTAAGACTGAGAGCTTCAGTTTCTTGCTGGCTGTCGACTGGATTTCCATCCTAAGCCACAAGTGGCCGCCCACAGTCCCTTGCCACATAGGAATTCTGAACATGACCTTGTACATTCTCAAACTCAAGGGAGAGAGATTCTTAAAAGATAGATACTAACATTTTATATGACATAATAGCATTCATATATGAGCAATCTTATATATCCTGCCAATTTCACCATGTTCTGTTAGAAGAAGCAAGACGCAGGTCCCACACAAACTGAAAGGGCACATCAAAGTATAAACATGAGGAGGTAGGAACACCCTTAAAGTCTGTCTCCCACACCTGCAACATAAAAATTATTCTTCTGAAAAAAAAAATGGCTTAGATATGGGAAGTTGTTTAAAATATGTTATATTAAAAAAGATAAAATTGCAGTATGAGCTTTATTGAATCTATATACAAGTTTTATTAGCTATGTACACAAACATACAAAGAAAAAAATACATATACAGAACATATATACATAGCAAAATCTCTTAACAATAGATACTATTGATTATAGGAACTTTACTCTGTATGTTTCCAGGTACTCTGACTCTTCTACAGTCAACATTTATTTCCCTTCTAGCTAGAAATAAATGTTTATTTGAAAACTCATAGTTTTGAGAATTCAAAATTATGTTCATCTAATTATAAATTTTCCTTAGTTTCATTGTAAATATAAGCCAGGATTTTTATTTTCATTTTTTTCAGTTTTTCTTCTTTTAGTTTATGGTAAAATCCGAAACTATTTTGGAATGCTTGCTTGGTTGCTGGAACATGGTTTTCCATGAGCTGGTGTTTGTTCATCATTAGATCTGGCAGCCTTTAAATTAAAAAAAAAAATGATGCCATGGCACTCTACCGAGGGTGACAGAGTGAGACTCTGTATCAAAATAATAATAATAATTATTAAATTATTAATAATTAAATTTAAAATTAAAATATTAATTTTTAATTAAAATATTAAATTAAACATTAAAAATATAAATAAATTTAAAAAATCTTAAAGAGTTAATGGATTTTTCAAAAGAAATTACCTTTCTTTAATAAAGATTTATTGTAGTTGCGTGTGTTTTATTCTTCTGGTGGCCCCATCCTATACTAGCTATTCTTCCTGATAAAAATAAAATTACAGCTTCCTCAGGTCCTTTCATGTGAGAATGTATGTTCTGCTTTGGAGAGGATGGAGTCAGGCAGACCAGGACCCCAAACCACCATTAGCTCCTCTCAGAAAAGATGAACACTTTTTTTTTGATTTTTTTTTTTTTTATAACCTCATCAAAAACAGAAACAAACATACTCACCTAAGGACGAGATATTTCAACATCTATCTTGTCTATCAAAGCACTAATACTTAGAATTACGTGCATTAAAAGCAAGTGGGTGGACCAGAGCCATAAATACAGATAGAATATGAAATCACCATTCAAATGTTATTGAATATTACTTAGTGAAAGCCTTTGATGTTCTCATTGAAACCTTTTTTTTTTTAGTCCTTCAAAATATAAGACATGCTTCATTATGAGGAAATCCTCAGAAAAATCGTGCCAAAAAGAATTGAATTTTCTCTTCAACTTTCAAGTTAAAGCTTGTGGTTTGTAAATCCCAAAATTATTGTTTGATCCCCCCAATCAAACAATAATTGAGTATCCTTTCTATGTAGATGTTTGTAAAGTTTCTCAAATCAAGATTTTTCTGGAGGAAAAATATTAGGGCAAAAAATTTTTTTTAAATGAAGAGAAAGATAAATTCTTCCAAAAAAAAAGGAATCTTAAAAATCAGCTAAGGTAACCTTTTTTTTTTTTTTCGGTTTTTGTTTTGTTTTGTTTTTCAGATGTCAGGTCAAGAACTGTTATTTTTCCCTATGAAAGCCTCATTAGAGTGTCTGGCCACAGTTCTTAGAAGACACATTTGGTTCTGACGCTTGTGTGTCAGCACTTCCTGCCAAGTCTGGTTGTTCTTGGCAAGAAAAAAAAAAAAAATCACTTGGATGTGAACTCATACGGAAACTGCTGTCCAAAGACTGTGGCCTACATTTCAAAGAGAAATTGTAGAGGAACTAAAGCAGTTCCCCAATGGATCCTGAATCTTGGCTTCCTCTTCTTTCTAAACTGCAGTCTGTTAGAGGTATTGCTCTGTTTTATTTTTCCCATCTTTGAAAAGTTTCAGTTTTCTCAACTTTGTAACAAACACCATACATGACACTGAATTTTAAACGGCTCCCATTTGATGTTATAAGGAAATTATCTGTTTGACTTCAATTAATGTGTGTATATAATTTTCATCCTACCGTGTCTGACTCATAGTCAAGCGATTATTCTTTTCATTTGGCTGACTATAGATCAATAGTTTTATGAATGGGGGGGGGGGTAAACAGTACTATTTCGGTGATAAGTTTGAAAAGAAGGGGCACTGTTTTTTTCTATTAATTCTTTGTTAGCATGTGTTAAATGTTGGCACATAGCACACATGCTGTAAATATTTGTTAAATTAATGATAAGAAATGAATTAATTCAATTGCCATTTATGTAGGTCAAATAAATGGATCAACTAGAAATTGTGTAGGCAACAGAAATGCAAAGTACGCTGACTTGCAGAGTTAGGTATTTATTTTTCACACATAATAGGAAGCCTGGACTTTGGCAGCCTGAGACTATGGGATCTGCTCATGTGCAATTTTCATATGTAGGGTTGTACGTGTGCTGCCCTTGTGAGTTTAACTTCAACATTTCACGCAGAAAGACAAGAGGAAGGCGAGAGCATTGATCTGTACCAGGGAAGCAAACTTTTTCCAGAAATCCTTTTACTAAATTCACATTATGTCTCAGAGGCTTTCACTGTATCTAATGGCAACCCTGTTTTCTATGCTGGAGGCAAGAACATTGAGGGGATTTTTGGCTGGATGTATTTCTACTTCAGAAAAAAACAGTGGCTTGTTAGGAAAGAGCAGACTATTGCATAGGCAATGAGAAATGTCTTCTAGAAATGAGATGATCCATGCAAAGTGCTCCATGTCTGGCACAGATTAACTGTGTAAATTGTAGCTATTATTACTTATTTATCAACCTAGAGTATTTCCCTCTTGGAATTCTCTGCATAACCCCAAATCAAAATCTGTGTACTAGATGCATCTAAATTTTAGTATCTTTGCTTTCTGTCCATGAAATTCTATGAAATCAATTATGATTTTTGAATTTAGCTACTATTGCCAATATCTGTTTCCTTTTTTTGACATTTCAAATTATTCAAATTCTTTAATCTTGTTACTATTTCTTTTTTTTTATAAAAAGTTATCAAACCCTTATTAAACACATTTTAAGATGGAGATGTTGTATGTTATACTGAGTACTAACATTTTTAATATTCAATAAGTCATGACCCTTTATCAAATGGGTGATCCTGTAATTCATCATCAGAAGAAAGACCTGTGAAAGTGAAAGAAGGAATTAAAAGAATTATCCAATTATAGCCTAAGAATATGTATGGGGAAAGGAGAAAGGGAGGAGAGGGGAGGGGGGAGGATAGGTGGAGAGAGGGTAATTGGTGGGACCACACCTATACTGCATCTTACAAGGGTACATGTGAAACTTACTAAATGTAGAATATAACTGTTTTAACACAATAACTAAGAAAAAGCCAGAAAGGCTATGTTAACCAGTGTGATAAAAATATTTCAAATTGTATATAAAACCAGCTCATTGGACCCCATGATTGCATTAATGTACACAGCTATGATTTAATAAAAAATAAATAAATAAATAAAAAACAAATTAAAAAAGGAATTATCCAAGATTAACTGATCTGAACTGCTGCGAATCCAGTAATCCCAGACAAACCTAGAGGTAAGGGCATCCTACTACTGAAGGAGTTTACTATCTTTTGGGGTGAGACATCATATACATAATTATGATATGATGGGTTCATTAATAATATTGGCATCTATTAGGGGCTGAGGGAACACAATGGAGGAAGTAACTAGCCCTGCCTGGAGTTATCAACTTTCTCAATCTAGACTTATTCTTTGTACAGGGTCAGGGTCAAATTCTTTTCTTGTTTTGTTTTGTTTTTTTTTTTTTTTGGTTTTTTTTTTTTTGTTGTTGTTCTGTGTGTGTGTGAGTGTGTGACAGAAACACCTCTTTGTCAACATTTATTGAAGAGCCACAGGTACCAGAAGACAGTGCTAAGCCTACATAGGTACAAGGATGAATGACTCCAAGGACTCTGAGCATTTAAGACAATAATGTAAATGATGACATCACAACACAAATGCAATAGTGACAACACTGAAGCAGAGGACAATTACTTAAGGCTTTGCAGAAAGAAGCACAAATCACAAGTATAATCACTTCTTTTTTAAATTTTTCAAAATATTAAGGGAATATAAATGTTTTTATCACATGAATACCTCATATAATGCTTACGTCAGGGATTGTGGTGTGCCTGTCACCACAGTAGTGTTCGTTGTAGCCCATAGGTAAGGCATGTCATTCATTCTCCTCCCAACATTTCCCCTTGTTGGTTTCCGAGCTCCTTTATGCCCATTTGTTCCCACAGCTTAGCTCCCACCTATTGGTGAGGACATATGGTGGTTGGTTTTCCATTCCTGAAACATGTCACTTAGGATAATAGTTTGCAATTCTATTCAAGTTGCTGCGGGTGACATTATTGTTCCTTTTTATGGCTGAGTAGTATTCCATGGTGTGTGTACTTCTGTCATATGTAAGGGCTGTCTCGCATCCGACCACATATGTCCCTATTTATATTTTTGAGATATGTTTCCTCTGTGCCTATTTTGGTGAGGGTTTTTGTCATGAAAGGGTCCTGAATTTTGACTAATGCTTTTTCTGCACCTATTGATATGATCCTAAGGTCTTTGCTTTTGCTTCTGTTTATGTGGTGAACCACATTTATTGATTTGTGTATGTTGGACCATCATTGCATCCCTGGGATGAAACCCATTTGATCATAGTGACTTCCCTTTTTGATGTGTTGTTGAATTCAGGTTGCTTATATTTTGTTGAGGATTTTTGCATCTTTTTCATATGTTCTATAGTTTTCTTTTTTTATTGTGTCTTTTCCTGGCTTTGGTAGCAAGATGATACTGGTTTTATAGAATGAGTTAGAGAGGGGTCCCTCCTTTTTAATGTTATAGAATAGTTTCTGTAGGAAGGTATCAGTGCTTCCTTGTAGTTTTAGTAGAATTTAACTGTGAATCTATCTAGTCCAGGCTTTTGGGGGCGTGCGGGTTATGACTGCTTTCAGCTCACTGCTTATTATTATTTAGGATTTCTGTTTCTTCCCAATTCAGGCTTGGGAGGTCGTGTGTCTCCATTCATTTATCCATTTCCTTTAGGCTTTCCAGTTTGTGTGCACAGAAGTTCTCATGGTATTCATGGATGATATTTAGTATTTATGTGATATAGGCTAGAATGTCTCCTTTTCTATTTCTGATTAAGATTATTTGAGTCCTTTCTCTTGTATTTCTGGTTATTCTACCTAGTATTTTCTTGATTTTCTTTATCTTTTCAAAGAACCAACTTTTTTTTATTGAGCCTTTGTACTGTATTTTTTGTTTCCCTTTCATCTAGCTCTGCTCTGATCTTTGTTATTTCTTTTCTTCTGCTTGCTTTGGGTTTGTTTTATTCTTCTTCTTCTAGTTCCTTGAGATGTGACATTAGCTTGTTAATTTGTGATTCATCTATTTTTTTTTCTTTTTTGTTGCAGTTTTTGGCCAGGGCTGGGTTTGAACCCGCCGCCTCCGGTATATGGGGCCGGCACCCTACTCCTTGAGCCACAGGCGCCGCCCTCATCTATCTTTTTGATGTAAGCATTTAAGGCTATAAACTTTCCCTTTATGATAGCTTTTTCTGTATCCCATGTATTTTGGTAGCTCCTGTACCCTTTATCATTCAGTTTGAGGAATCTTTTGATTTCCATTTTAATTTCACCATTGATTCAAGGATTGTTCAGAAACAGGTTTTTCCACAACTTTGTATACATTTGAGTATTTCTCTTGGAATTGATTTCTAGCTTTATTGCACTGTGGTCTGAGAAGATGACATGATTTTGATTGTTTTTGTATTTGCTGAGATGTTTTCTGTGGACTAAGAATATAATCAATCTTGAAAAATGTCTCATGTGCTTATGAGATAGATACCCAGTAGTTTCTGGGTTGGATATTCTATAAATGTCTGTTAGGCCTATTTTTGTTTTTTTTTCTAAACTTTAAGTTCAGTGTTTCTGTGGTGTGGGACCTTCATGGGCACCTTAATACGTTGAGGGGCATTGGTCAGTACCTTGGCATGTTGCAGCATTGTGGCCAATCATGGAGTGGCAGCTGTGCCACTCACTGTTGGGGGGGTGGGGACAGGAGATGCGTGGGGCCCTGCCAGGCAGTCACAGTGAATGAGGCTCTCCCTCCACCCAGATCTGACTGCGGCAGCTGCTGCGGTGCTACTCAGGGGCAGTGGCAGTGCTATTGAGACAGGGTGATGGCTGTAGCAGATGCTGAGGACGAGTGGTTGACTGCTCTTCTCCACTTGCAGTGGGGGCTCTTGAGGGGTGCATGAGAGTACACACACACCCTGCACCCTTCCTGGCCTGGCAGAAGTAACGGGGAGGCAGCTGCAATGGATTTGACCCTTCTGCAGACTGGACACTCTGCGGCTGAGAGCACTGAATGGCAGCTGTCTCAGTGACCTGGGACTGGACACTGGCAAGACCCTGCTGTACCCGTTCTCAAGCGCAGAGTGCTACTACTGCACAGTCCCCTTGCCACTCCCTGATCAGTTTGGGTGCCTTCTAAAGTGAGTGAGCCCCCTCACAGCTTGGATCGCAGTGTCCACTGGGGGAGTGTGGTGCTCTGGAGATCTCTCCTTGACCTTACCCACTGGTGGACACTTTCCCCTGGTACCTTCCAATCTTGCCAAGTAGATCACCCCATTTTCCACTTGTGTGTCTCTAGTTGCTTCTCTGACTATTCGCAATGCTCTCTCTGACTGTCTATCTGCTGGTTAGCCTCCACCTACAAGCCCGGATCCTCTTCTTAGAGAGGAAGTAAAGGCTTCTTCTAGCCATCTTGGCCCCCTCTATATAGAGTCAATGTCCACATGACCCCAGATGAACAAATTTACTTGGCTCTGGTGCACCCTTAGTGATGGTTTCCACTGTTTTTACAGATATAAGTTCAGGTTTAGAATACCTCACTCCCCCTCCCCAAAAAAGCACTGGTCACAGCACCTGCACATTGACCAAAACAGAACCAGGGGGGCCCCAGGTACACTGGTTATTATTCAGCACAGCTCAGTACAAATCAAGAAGTATATGAATACTAACATTCCATGGCACAGACTTGAACCAGTTAAGAAATTCTTCTCAGTAAAGTATCTCAAGAATGGAAGAAAAAGTATCCAATGTACTCAGCTCTACTATGAAACCAATATATAAGCAAACACACTTCCATATGAAAGCTATAACCCAACTACAGCCCAAGATGAAGGGGAGAGAGGAGAGGAGGGTTGGGGTAGAGAGAGGCTGGGTGGAGGGAGGGTAATTGGTGGGACCACACCTATGGTGCATTTTTCAAGGGTACATGTTAAATCTACTACGTGTAGAGTATAAATGCCTAAACACAATAATTAAGAAAGTGCGGGGAAGGCTATGCAGCTTAATGAAAGTATTTCAAATTGTATATAAAACCAGCACATGGTACCCAACAAATGCATTAATGTACACAGCTATGATTTAATAAAAAGAAAAAAAAGAAAGAAAGAAAGAGTGAATGAAAAGAAACTGGCTGTAATGTCCTTTCCCCACTTCCCACAGACAGATGCAGACTGCTGTGAGGTATGCTAGTACCATGGCCCTTCTGAGAGCCTCCACCATGTTTGAAGGATTCGCAGCACCTATTAGCAGGTGTTCCAGCCAACAACAGCTCCTTCCCTCATTTCACTTTCCCACCTCACTCCCTCAGCCCTTCTCTCCTTTTTCTTTGCAACTGTACCAAGACTAGGATATGCCTCCATGTCTTTCTTATTCTCTAAATTCTGCCCCAAAGGAAACCAATTCGGCTGCACTTTCAACTGTCTACCCAGTCAGTGCTATCACCCTAAGAGGGCACTTTAACAAGGAGTGAAATTGTTTTCAGCACATACACACATTTTCCCCGCTTTGACTGAAGTTAGAGCTGTGGGCCCCAAATCAGGCTCTGCTCTGTAGAGGGGTGAAGACTGGATAAAGAAGACTCAGAAAGACATAGCTATAGATGCCACGTCTGCCCATCAAGTCAGTCTGCTATTTTTCTACAGTTTTAGATTTTGCAAACAAAGGAAACCTCAGCCCTCTGGGAGAATATTTCTAGGTCGGTGTGTGCCAGACTCAAGTATGATTATATCTGAAGCACATTCAAGAAGCAATGTTTTGGATATTGAAATGCTAATAACTGGGGTGGCTTAATGTCCCTTTTCTGTGACCACATTCTTCATGTTAGCAACAGTAACACTGCTGGCCAAAATAGAGTTCAGATTCATAACAATGTTGGACATCATTTTCATCATTATGAAAAGCAGATGTCCTGTGGCTATGTTAATTTAAAAAATATTGATTTTGTTCTATCGGCAAAGATGTCATTCCCCTAGTGATACACAGCAAAACAATCAATCGAGAGAGATGGTATGAGGGTTATGCAATATTTTATTATTCTATAGAATGTATGCTGTTTACATTATTTTCAAATGAATTAGTTTACATTTTTAAAAAACACAATCATCTTGACTCACAAAAGATGATCTCATATTAACACACGTTCTTCCAAGCACCTGTTGAGTTTCTGATCTTAAACCTACTTCCTTTTATATGAAAGATGAAAATAGTTATCCCAAAGCATTTGAAAATTTATTGGGGATGATATAATTTGCGTAATGCAATCATACAAAAATGGTATTTTCTAAACATCTAGTCAAATATTTGAGAAGCAGACAGTTGGTTTTTCACTTTTTTTATTAAGTCATTTGTACATAGATCATAAATATATTTATGCCATTATGGGATTCGATGTGTTAATTATTTGTACAAATCAGAGTGCTTACATCCTACTAATGAACATAGCTTTCACCTCATTTACCCAATTACAGCATTAAGACATTTGTGTTCTACACCTGACAGATCCAACTTGTACTCACATTGTGCTCCACAGGCGTGGTTCCCCCTACTAACCTGTGAACCAAAGGTTTTTCACTTTTAAATGGGCCTAAGCTCTTTTCGGTAGCTTCCAAACTTATGACAAATTCTGCCTTACAGCAAAAAGAGAGAGAAAGAAAAAAGAAAAGACATATGAATGAAAATAATGAAAAGAATCCACTTTGAAACTATATCTGAGTGAGGAGAAAAATATAGAAAGGTACGAAAAGGAAATTGGGTTTTTGGTTTTAACTAAGCTTGAATCCTTTTCTTTGCTACCCGGCATATGTTTTAAGTAAGTCACTTAGCTGGGCTCTTTTATTGGTCTTGGCATCTATTTCACTGCTCATTACAAATTCCAAAGTGTTTTCAATATGATTTATATACCTGTTACATGGGAAGTTAACAGGCTCCTACATTAAATACTGTTGCCTCACACTGAAAGTTAAAAGGGTCCTTTCCATTTCATTTAAGTGAAACAAACGCATTTACAATTTTTTTCAAGTAGGTTTTTGTTTCAAAAGTTTCCAAAATTCTAGAAACAAGGAATGGCGATCAAAGTAGTATCTTCTCTGTGATTTCTTCAAAATAGCTTTTCCCAGAAACATCTGTATTTTTAGGTGCTGTCTAGGGCTTGCCTTGGGCTTGTAGTTTTCTTTCTTTCTTTAAGAATAGCTTCCAAAGCAGAAAGATCTACTTTAATTTCTTTGAAGAGTAAATTTCATAATAGGAAAGATTTTCCCTGCAGATGATTTGGACACTCACTCTAAGCCGACTGGTGTGGCTTTTCTAAACAGAAGTTACAAGGCTTTACACAGTTCAGTTAGGTGGGAGACAATGTAATGGATCTGAGGAATTTGGGGGTTTTATTTCCCTCCTAGGGGAACACAACGTAACTGATGCTAATGCCATACCTGGCAACTAAGGGATCCTTGACAAACATCACACTCCTGGCACATGACTGATAGGCTCTCGAGACATTTATTGAAGTTATGTCCAATAAATGAATGACAATGAGAGAACATTTTGTGAATGGAGGCCTACAGTTTATCTCTTGCCACTGTCTCCTTCTGGGGACCTAGTTTCTTTATTAGGAAAAAGAAGAACACAGATGTCTCTAGACAGGATATTCCTGCTAAAACAGGATTCTCCAATGGACATGTTGGGGGTTAGTTGTTCTTCCTGTGTGCACCTGTGATAATCTGTCCTTGTCCTTGTCATGGCTGTTTGGATTTTGTGCTTTACTAGAATATACGGTGAGAAGCAGCCTGGGATGTGGTATGATACATCTAACTTGGATGGTATAGTCACACGTCTCTCCTAACAGTTGCGAACTTAAACTGTGGATTTATGTTCGCAGAAAAATGTACAGATTTTTTCACACGTAGCCGAAGATATGAGTGTGTTTTATAATTTATGTACCTTGTTTCATGCATTTTTCACCTTTTCAATGTTATAGTTGTTGTTGTTGTTGTTTTCTATTAGAGTACCAAATTGAGATTTGGTGAGTGAGTAAGGATTGGAGAGAGGGTTGGGATTGCATTAATGGTGAACCCCCATTTCTAGAAATTTTTGAGGGCATTCTCATCCTTTGAACATTCAAAAACCTGTAACAAAATAAGTACCCATTAAATACTTGTTGAATTACCTCATTAATATTTTCTAAAAACAGGGTGAAATGGATTGAAGATGGGATTTTTAAAGTGAGGGCAAGGTTTTGCTATAGTCAAATTTTTCTAGGTACTTACATTTGCAGATGAAATCCACCTGTTAATTGCTCAGCACTCTCTTAATTTTGACTCTGAAGACAGAGCCAAAGGCCTCAGGAATATTATACTGATTATTAATATTTGCTTAGTTACATGCTTGGATTTCTCCTAAGCATGAAGTAGATAATATTGATAATAGTGGAAATACATGGGCATAATTTTGATTGATAAATTGAAAAAAAGATTCTGTTATTATTTCCCATGCTACTGATGTAAACTCATTTTTTTTGAGACACGCTACATCACCTGCTGCAAAAATTGTAGCATTCTTTTTATTAGGGTATAGTTAGAAGAATTACCACCAGGTATGGTGGCTCATGTCTATAATCCTAGCACGCTGGGAAGCCAAGGTGGGAGGATCCCTTGAGCTCAAGAGATCTTGAGACCAGCCTGAGCAAGAATAAGACCCTCGCCTCTACTAAAAATAGAAAAAAATTAGCTGGACGTTGTGGCAGGTGCCTTTGTCCCAGCTTCTTAGGAGGCTGAGGCAGGAGGATCACTTGAGCCCAGAAGTTTGAGGTTATGCTGAGTGAGGCTGATGCCATGGCATTCTAGCCTGGGCAACAGACTGAGACTCTGTCTCAAAAGAAAAAAAAAGTCATTGCCCTATTTTTTGCAAGCTAATTCTATGATCACACCTGTATGATGATGTATTATTTTTTAATGTGAGTGAAAAAGTAATGCAAAGTAGGGGCAGCACCTGTGGCTCAAAGGAGTAGGGCACTGGCCCCATATGCTGGAGGTGGCAGGTTCAAACCCAGCTCTGGCCAAAATCTGCAAAAAAAAAAAAAAAAAAAAAAAAACAAAAAAGAAGCGAATGCAAAATAGGGAAAGGGAGTAACTAATGTGATACAGTAGTGAAAAGATGAAAAACATCAGATTGGAAAAAATAGCTGAACCAGTGTTTTCAGTTCCTTTAACAACCAAGTAGGCAACTTGATTAATGGTGCAGATTGCAGGCAATTCAGTGGCCACCTGAATGAACATAAGCAGATCATAATCACCTGACAAATTGTGGTCTGAACGATCTGCTTTGGAAACAAGAAAAATGAACTAAAGCTCACATCCCAGCTGACCCAAAGCACCCATTAACCTTCAATTACAGACATACCGAAAGCTGCTCTCAAAACTTTTAAACCGTGGTTTAAAACAGTGCTAGTTTGTTATATTATCAGAAGACAAATTAAGATTAATAAAACTAAGTGGTTTTTAGTGTTGTAACGTTGCTGTACATACAATGAACAAAATGTTATCCTACTACCAATGTTAAACTGTCTTATTTTGTCCAAGCTGGTGCTGAACAGAAGAAAACGAAGTATGACAGGGTCATGTAGCAGAATAACTTCTCAAATGATCTCTTTTTCCTGAGGCTCTAAACTTCCAGTAATTTGGAGAATATTGCTCTCCTCATTACTATTTTGTATCCTCTTTTTTTCTTTTCTAATGATGGCAATAATAAAGGAAATATAGAAGTACAATTTTAAAAAAAGGATATATATTAATTTGTAAGTAAGATTCCTCTGAGTAGGAAAATGCAGAATTATTCTCATCAGATTATTGCCCTATTTTCCAGAAATAAGCTGAAAACCTACGTATTGCATCTGGATCACTCTTTGTACAGTCTGTGGCTGTTGTTTCCTTTGTTCCATTTTTATATTCTCAACCATTTATCAGATGCTAAAGGGACTGATTAATCATTGTCGCTAACCGCTGTACTACACAGCATATCAATCGTAGTCTTGAAATAAAAATAAGATAAATGAGTTGGCAAGCATTGTGGCCTGATGAACCAAGAATAAACATCTGACACATGGCAGATGTAGTAATTCCTGCTTTGTATTTAAAACGCACACTTACTAGACCCTTCTGATTTGCCATTTCCTTCCTATCAGCGCTCTGAAAGAAGTACCAGTCACAGAATAGGGAAATTAAATCCAAATTATATTGCATAGTACTTGTAAAACAAGGAAAAATGTGCCCAGTGCTACTAACAGTATTCCTTTTACTGTCTCAGTCTTTCATGAAGGCAGTACCAAATCTTGCCTGTACAGGGCACATCACAGTTATTTTTGTTCTTATGTACAAGAGAAGCTTCTCTGCAGGGTATGAAGCACCTTGGGATGAATGATACATTTCACTGAGTGACCAAGGGTTTTCAGTAATGCCTGTGTCTTGTGGGAGTAAACCCCAAAAGAATGTGTTAATATACAAACTTATTAGAAGAAGGATTATTTACCCCCTGTGGGTTTATAGGAATTAAATGAGCAATTAAAAGATTGAGAAATGTCTAAAACTATGGAAAAAGAAACAACAATGTAGCTAACTTACAATATTTAACATATGACACTACACCTTTGATCTTGATATGTGCCCAATGAAAAGTGGGACTTTCTAGAGTACAGATCTGGGTCAGTGAATGGCACAGCACTTTGGATTCTCTTGCTGTTTTAGTATGTGACTGACAAACACATTTGTCACCTCTCCCTGCTCCTGTCCCCGTGATTTGTCAGTGATCCTGGTAGGAGATTGTGATCTTGGTTCCGCTGCCCAAACTACTGCAGTGGTTTTCCCAAAGCACTCCCATAATATTTAATCAGAATCAACATAGGCTTGAGGGATCAATCCCTCATAATTTACAGTTATCTAGAATGACTAATTCTTTTTGCCTCAATTTTTTCTTCTGTTAAAATCATGAGGGGTTATGATAAAATAAAATATCTATGCAAAATATATTTATTCAGTATTTGGTCTGGAACACAGATGCTACTCACTGAACTCTGTGTACAATCATTAGGGGCTTAAGCTGGAAGAACTGGGGAGGTGAAGATCAGATGTGCTACCCCTGATCATCTCGGCCTGAGCTGTGAAACACGTGGTCTTCCAGAGCTCCCTGGAAAGGTGCTGTGAATCTCATGTCTGTCCATTTGTCTGGCTGCAAGTGTCAGGAGAATAATGCCCATTCACCCCTTCCATTCTGCATTTTCATACGAATGCCACTCACTGGCAAATTTTAACTTGAAATTATGAAGGAAAGAGGATTTGGGGGAATGTCTTTTCTGTGATGCAAAGAACATGCAGGGAGGCACCTCTAGCTCTTAACTGCTTTTTGTTGGGTTTCTCGCTTTATGAGACACTTTGAGTGAATTCACCAGTTCTTAAAAATTTTACTAATTCTCTATTTGTGCCAATGTCAGCATTTATGTAATATGTTGAGTTTTTTAAAGTTCTTTTTTATTTCCAAAGTTCCTAATGAGCTTTTAGCATAGCCACATTTATTCCTGCTTCATTTAGCCCCATCTTATTTTATAATTTCCTTTCCACACTAAAAAGGACGGAATGAGCATCGTAAGTATCCTCATTTCAAAGGCTGTCAAAGAGCTTCCTACCTTTATTTTATTTGGAATAAATCAATGTTCTAACTGTTGATTTTTTTGGGTGTCAACAGCTCTTTCTTCAGTCTCATTTTGTGGCAAGTTTGAAGAGAGTCCCTGGCCTCAAGTATCAAGACTGGATCCTGCCTCCATCCCTAGTGAGGCATTTCTAGTCCTTGTTACCCTTGCAATAGCCGAGATTTTAACCAACCTACCACAAACAGAAAGCACTGGAGTTCAGCTTTGCTACTGTTCCGTGCAACTGTTCCACTTCTAGAACATGCTTATATTGTTTTTGTGAGCTCAGTAATCCTTAATTAATTTTATCTCCCATTGCTCTGTTTTTGAAAAAGAAAGAGGTAATAGGTAAACATGCACTTATAAAGCCTTTATAACCAGAGGCCTATTTGAGACATATTTCAATATCTTAAATATTTTTCAGAATCCATTGCCTTCATCAAATATGTTAACAATTCATGGCCAAAGGTTTCCTATTGAATATATAAAATGATCTGCAGATACCCTGGGACAGCCTTGATTTTAAGTACTTTATTTCAATGAAGAATACACATCTAGTAATTAAATTTGCTTATTTATATAACGCTTTGCTTCTCTAAAGAGTTTTAAAGCAACATAAATGTGATTCATGAGAATCTTTTAAATAAATTCAAAAATTATAAACAATTTCTAAAGAATATGTAGTATAGTTTTCTGATTCTGCAAGAAATACTTAAAGTTCAAAGCAAGAAAATTTTAGTAAAAATAAAAAATAAAATTAAAATTAAAAATAGTCTAAAGTAAATCTAATCAATTCTCATACCTCACATGACTATTTTATCCCATTCTTCATTCATGCTGCAGCCATTTCCACACCAAAATAACCCATTAAATTAAGAATTGGTATATATGGGCGGCGCCTGTGGCTCAAAGGAGTATGGCGCTGGCCCCATATACTGGAGGTGGTGGGTTCAAACCCAGCCCTGGCCAAAAAAAAAAGGAATCGGTATGTCTATACTTTTAACTTGATTGCATTGACATCTTCCAATCTTCCCATTCTATCAGTAGGACTATTTAGGGAAAAAAGTCAATTTTTAATTCATTTTTTTTTTTTTTATTGTTGGGGATTCAGTCAATTTTTAATGCAACCCAGGAGCTCTTCATTCTAAGATCAGGAAGAGTGAAGACACTCTTTGAGAGTTCTTGGTTGTTTCTAATTCAGTGTTCTGTAGGAAGGTGGCATATAACAACCTTCATTTGTGCTAGTAAAGATGTCTGACCCATTTGGATCAAGTCTCTCCTGTTTTGTTCCATCTGCAATTATTTGGGCCATTCATAAATTTTGAGAAGATAAAAGGTCTTCCAGGCATGGATATCACTTGGACTGAAAAAATGCCTAATTCAACAAGTGGATTGTGTAGCAAACTTTGACAGAGTGGACTAATCTAATGGGAGAAATTGTTGGCTCTTCTTTTATTTCTTTTAATACTTGAGGGTAAATTTCAATTTTTTGATTTGTTATGCTTTCCAAGTTGCTCAAAGTCATAATAAATCATCACATTAGGTTTTTTTCTTTTTTTTTTTTAGACAAAGTTTCAAGCTGTGGGTAGAGTGCTGTGGTGTCATAGCTCACAGCAATCTCCAATTCTTGGGCTTAAGCCATCCTCCTGCCTCAGTTTTTCTATTTTTTGTAGAGACAGGGTATCGCATTTGCTCAGGCTCATCTCAAACCCATAAGCTCAAGCTATCCACCCGCCTCGGCCTCCCAAAGTGCCACAACAGGTCTTAATGAGAAGAAATCAGGGACTATTACTTTGAATTTCTTGTCACAAACAATCTCAGCCAGAAGTTTGGCTTCCCTCTTTTGTATATAAAATTATTATATTAAATATTTTTGCTTGGGAATACACATTTCTAATTCATCATGCTCTGGAAATCAATTTAAAACAATCTAGCTCCAGGCCCCTGATGAAGCAAAATCAATAGAATTTTTTTTAGAAGTTTAATATCTAACGGGGTAGAGTGTCTTATATAAATGTTTTGGAAAATCTGCGGTAGAATGAAGCTTCGAGAAAACTCTTACCGCGCATCCATAGGCCATCTCTGACAATTCATCATTATAGAACTGGGGACTTTCATCACTAGACTCAGCAGGCAATAGGCAACTGCTTGACTGATAGCATTTCTGTTATCTCTTTTAATAAAAACTTAATTTCCTTTCTTCCTTCTTATGCTGTCAGATATCAGCTCCTTATTTATTTTCCTGACAGTTTCTGGTCAACATGTGGGCCCCTAAGCCATGCCGTTTTGACTCCCACCATTTCTTCTGTCTGTTTCCCGGTCCTCCTTCCCCAGCAAAGCCATAGGGGAATGAGTTTGGAGCTGTTTCTAGCCAGGGAACGCAGAGTTTCCACAAACATACATATCACAGCCTGGCACAAGGAAGATGCTAAAGGAGCAGCCGCAGTATGGACAGCCAAAAGCCCTTGTGGAAATCCTAGGAATGTTAACCAGAAGAATTGCCCCGAATCCCCAGACGCTCTCTCATGGCGCACACAGTACAATGTGTGGCTGGACAGAAGGCTCTTTCAGCTGCCTGGAGCTTTCAGCCTGGGGGTTGCACCATGACAGGATGTTGGAGCCCTGACTCTGGATAATGTAAAACGCTGCAAGAAAATGCATCTAATTAGAAAATGGAAACTTTTCCTTCCCCGAACTGTAATTTAGCTGTCACTTGGTTTTAAAGCAGCTGAAAACAATTTCTTGAAAGTGAATGTTTATTTCCTGAAGTTTCGTGAATAATTATAGACCTATTCTCTGCCTATTCGACATTCCACCCACGTTTCCCATAACTGTCAGCAGCACGAGTTCCTAGCACAAGCATATGGTGGCCTGTGGCATTGAAAGAGGCTGCCATTGAATGCGTGGCACCTTTGACCTGCGATGTGTGACACGGTTTACCTGCAACTCTCTCAGTAAGCCAGGGCGCTCTGTCAGCCTGTAGGTGTGTTTGTTTATGTGTGTGTGAATTTCTAAGTTCATTTTCTAAAAGCTGTCAGAAGGATTTGCTGGGAAAATTCCTGCTTTTACATCTGTCTTACCACAGGAAGAGAAGGGCAAGATGATGAATTTTTTTATGAGCTCTCTTGCCCAGTGTTCCTGGAGAAAGCTTTGCCTTTCCAGAAGAAGCTTTTGACTCCACGTGGCGAGGGAGTTGGTAACCTGGTGCTATTGTTAGAATAATCATAGTCAAAAGTTTTCATGTCGGCACCCAAGTTAGCTCAGTAAGGTTATATATTTTAAAATCCTCATGCTTCTTCCTTCTGAAACATATGCTGTGCAAAATCAGGTAGGCAAAGGCCCATGAGTTAGTCATAAAACAGCTTTTATGTGGCTGAAAGTAATGACTTTCATATGCACTAGCTGTCTATGCACGTATCAAGTTTTACAGGGACAAGTGTTATATATATTTAATAGAATTATTGACAAGACAGTTGGAAGGATTTCCTGATATAGGAATTCAATATGCATCTGTTGAATATTATAATGAATATTTAGATATAAAATATTTATTAGAGTTAATAAAATAACTCTTACACTCGAGTGGCATGACGTTTTAGTGAGATACTTTTTACTAGATTCTTCAACACAATTTTTGTTCTTCACCACCACCTTTCTAGGCAAATGTTATTATTATTCTTTTTCTCCAGAGGGAAAAACTAAAGTGCAGAGAAATTTTATAATTCTTAGACTGAATGTGCCTATGAGACTTATTGTCAGAGTGCTCCTCTTAAAATATTAGGTTGTTTTCGAGGCAAATAACCTTTGCAAGTCACTACATTCAGAATTTGACCCCTAATGTTAGTCTTATGAATAAACAGTGGCACTTTCCTACCTTTTATTTTGCCATCTAGGACAAGAAATGTTTGTTGTTTTATTCTGTGATATTTAGGAACATTTTCTACAGCTTCTAATTATTTAGAAAATCATTTGATTCCAAACTTCTGTGCTATAGAGATATAACCAAAATATTTTTGGCAATGAAAACTTCATACTGGTGTTCATTGGTTTGTGTTACTCTGTGTGGCTACGGGGACTTTAAAATTAGCACAAACATGCTCCTTTTAGTACCAGCAGTATCTTTAAGCTAGAAAAATGAACATGTATATTTTAGGAAAATTACTGTTAGAAAAATGTGTCACCAAAATTTACTGCCAGAACCGTGAATGACAATAATGCTTTACCTTCGTCAAATGAATTCATTTGTAATAAACTAGAACGTAACATAGTGTCTCCAAAAACACACATTTGCTATATACAGCAGAATCAGAGATCTGTAGACCTAAGATAGTAGCATACAATCACGAGGGCAGACATCGGACAGTGTTCAAGAATACCCATAAATAGATGGCTATTTTCATCTAAATTAATCTCAAAGGGCTCAGAATGCTCATTTTCATTAAAATATCTTTTTCTCTTGCTTCATTTTTGATACCCATTTAATTGGAGGAAAAACCCAGACTGAGGACTGGAGCTCAGTGTAAGAAGCAGATTTTGCTTGAACAGATACTCAGAATTGAAGGAGCAGCGTGTGGAAGCAGTCCCACTAGCTGGCTCCTCTTGGCATCACAATCACAACGGTTTCACTCAAGTCAATCTGGATGCTGATGTGTCATCGTACCAAGGACCTTCTTTGCACTCAGGGAGTAGGTTGCTATTGGCCACCGGAGTTTAAAAGCCATAATTATGCTCCCGTTCCAAACTCACATCTGAACTAAGTTGTTTACTCAACATCTCCTTGGATGTCTGATAGAAATTTCAAATTTAGTGCATCCAAAACAGAACTGCTGACTTTCTCCTCACATTTACTCTACTTATGATCTCCTCGGCCTTAGCTGAGCAACAGTGTTAACTGATGGGTTGCTCAACCCAAAGCTGAAGTTATCCCATCTTCTCTCTTTCCTCACATGCTGCATGAGTCGTCTCAGGCTAGCCTAAGAAGACCCCATAGCAGAAATTTGTTTTTCCTGGTTCTGGAGCCTGAGATGAGGGCGCTGGTGTGGCCAGGTTCTGGTCAGAGCCCTCTTCTTGGCTTGTAAACACCCAGCTTCACATTGTGTCCTCACATGGGAGGGAGGGAGAACAAGAACAAGCTCCCTAGGGTCTCTTTTCACATGGGCACCAATTGTACCACAAGGGCCCCAAAGGCCGTATGTCCAAATACCATCATAATGGGGGCTAGGGTTCAACATGAATTTTAGGAGGATACAATTCAGTCATCAGCACATCCCAAGTCTATTTTGTCAGAAAATTCTCTTAACTCTGCTTTACAAATATATCTGGAATCTAAACTCCATATCAAGGACCTAATATCACACTGATGCCACTGTGGTTCAAGCCACTCCCATCTCCCATCTTGCTTTCCTTTGTGCAATAATGTATCTTAATCTTCTAGGGCAGTGTCTGCTCATAGTAGTTGCTCAATAAATATTTGTTGGATGAGAAAAGAAGACAAGTTTGGATTCGATCTGTGACACTTGCAATTGGTAATTCCTAATATATCTGTCACCATTTTGATCCCTTTCTTTCACAGCCTTCTTCCCCATCCCTCTAGCGAACATTAATTGGTCATTACACACATGAATGCTATTTCACTGCTACATATTTTACAAAATGCAATATGGCAGAAGACTAAACTTAAAGATATCCCCACCCTCAAAGAGGGAGGTTGGAAGCAGACAGAAAACAATCACACATTTACCACAGAATTCTGTGAAAATATTTAATTTCTACAAGGGTTCAGAGGCAAAAGACATCAGATAAGTTTGGAATTATGATTATAGAAGGCATCCTGGTATAGAAAGGGATGTGAAAATTAAAGAATAATGTAAATAATATACATAAAACATTTAAAACATTATGTAATTGTTTTAATAACTCTATGTTATATAGTACATCCATTTACTTTGTTCTGACATGGAGTGATTTCTTACGTTAATGACTAATGCTGACCTATAAAATGGCTGACTAGGCCCTCTAATCAGGGAGAAAAGCTTGTCAACAGATTTCACATGCTGCTCAACTGACTTGCCACAAGAATAGGCCGTTGGAGGAAGTGGAAAGGTCTATATGATTTTCATTCACTAGTAAATCAGCCAAATCAAAACTCAGGGATATGATGTGGCAAGGAAAATAGAAACCTCAGGCATGTCAAGTTTTCCCTGAGGGAAACAGCACAGTCAGACAAGCACAAAAGCCACATAATCACCTTATTCATGACTTTGAGTTCATCTCTGCTGGTATCGATTGGCAAGCAGTTGCAAAGAGAAAATAGTGAATGTCACTCTTAGAGAAAAGCTTAAATATATTATCTAGTTAATTGAAAGTCTTCAACACATACCAGGCTTCAAGCAACCCAGGAACAAAACCAGCTGAATTTATCACAGGTGGGTATAGTGGAAGGGAGTCAAAATCGTCCCCAAATACCTATGTTTCCTAACTTTTAAGTAGTACGTACTATATTCTGTAATTCTTGTCTGGTGTACATGTTTATAAACGTATTTCATGTTTCATGGGTTTTGGTAATAGAAAAATTTAGAGCAAGAAGACATAATTAAAGAGGAGTTGCCCTTGCAGTCTTCATGAGAATGCAACCGTGAAAAGCTGCTTGATGAAACCTTGCAGTCTAGGACTAGTAATCATATACTGAAGTTTAAGATTTCTGGGGCTGTTAGCATGAATTTAAGTAGCTTGCCACATTTATAAATAGAGTTACTCTGTTACCTGCCAAAACCAAGAAGTTATTGTTCATCAAAGTAATAAAGTTAGAAGATAACTATGGTTTTGATAGAATAACAATGATACTTCTTGACCAGGGCACAGACTATTTGTTCATTCATTCAAAAAACATTTATTCAGTCCCTTCTGCAATAAATAACAACTTGGTAAGTGAGTAAGAAGAAAATATGAGAAACTTTTAAGGATGAGGAATTAAAAGTTTTATGTCTTAAAGTAGGGTATATTAATACTATGAACAAAAGGGTGTCATAATGGTATAGTAAAGACCTTGAACATGAAGGAGGGAGAATTGATTAGGGCAGGAACTGGAAAAGACCATATTAGGGATAAGACAAGGAAGGGGAGGGAGGGTGAGACGTGCAAACATGTATGAGACACATAAATGGGCCATATTAACATATTAATCAGAAGAGAACAATGGAAAGCAAACAGTTCTTTTTTGAAAAGCAATTTTAAGAACAGAAGCCTGATTCCAGAGTATGTCAGAGAACATGGAGGCAGCAAATATAGGCTGCTTTTTTGAAAAGTGACAGTAAAAGAGAAAAAAGTGATAAAATAGTAGCTACGGAGAAGAGTTGGGTCGAGATTTGAAGCTGCCTAAGAGCACGGAGATAAACTGAAAATGAACAAACTCTCAACGTTTATCCATGGCAGAGAAGGATGGCCAGAGCAGGATGGCCAGAAAAGAGTCTCTGGGCTTTAGAGGAGAAGAAGGACTTGTTTACGGAGATGGATATAGGATAAAAGTGAGAAGATGGTGTCACCCCAAATCACTGTAACTGAATGTGCCAACAGAGGATGACTCAATCTTACTAGTGATATAAATATATAATAATGCAAGTATCTGAGGCTGATAGTAACTTCCTTGACTTTTATTTAACATTTGTCATGACAACAAAAGCATGTATGCCCACCTATAATTAAAATAGATATCTCCTACCCCAGTTTGACTACCACTGAGTTTCCACCTCTGATTTTTACCAATAGTTCTTCTCTTAGCTTTCTTATTGTTTTTTTTTTTTTAATTCCTTTTACTGTATTTGCCTTGCCAGCCATCTACTGCATCTTGCTTATAGAACCTTGGAAGTTCCTCTCCCTACTGTTCATTAGTCGGATTCTTTTTCTTCTAGGAAATAAACTGTCTTGTCTTTTTAGATAAAGATTACCAGAAATTAATGTAATTTGGTCCTTGCCTATGTTGTTATCTTTTCTAAATTTTCCATTTGATTTTTACTTAGAGCATAATGTATTTGAGAATTAATAATAGCACTTTCTTTTAGTTGTGTTTGTTTATTTTCAAATATGAGTTACTTAAGCCAGTGGGCTCCAGAAAGAGGGCACACAACCAAGCGGGTAAGCAAGATGGAAAAGAACAAGCAAGTATTACAATTAACCTCTTTGTTATCTAAAGTATAAATTAATTTTTTCTAATATTTAGCTTGTGAATCGAACCAGGCTCTCGATACTCAGTTATATGTGACAGTATCATACATCACATATGCTATAAAAATATTCTGCCTATTAATGGTATACTTCAGTTTATGTGTACCTGCTTAAGGAAGTCTTAATATCACTCACTTTAACCAAAGACAATTCTTCATTAAAAAATATGAGTAACTTTAAAAAATTCTGCCAGGAAGACCAATGAAAGGTTATATTCATAGCACCAAACCAAGCAAACACTTAGAAGTTAGCAAAGCTGTCACTACTACTTTTCAAGTAAGCTCAACATCAGCCAATATTCATAAGAAGAAAAGGGGAAACCATCTGATAAGCAGTTAGTCAACAAAATTGAAATTGTATGAAGACTGTTTCAAATATAGGTTTACAAGTATCATTAGAGATGGATGCAATCCCAGTTGGATAGTCTGCCTTTAGATACTAGTTAATAATTATACTATATGCATACATATAATTTATAAATAAATAAATACTCATGTATTGGGGATTTTTCTCAGCATCATTTTACTAATAGGAGAATACAATAATAGCTTGTAGATCTCTGATCTACATTTTTTATTGTATAATATTAATAAGTTTTTCATAAAATAACAAAACATTAATGTCTCCATAATTATAAAATGTATCTTGGAGAATATTATAACATTAGCATTGCTTTTAAAAATGTTCTTATTTCTTCTTAAAATACTATGCAATAAAATACAAAAGACCCCTTTATATTGACAAAGATTAGCAAAATGCCTCAAGGTGAAGATGGACACCCCAGTAGACTGCCACACAGCACAAGCACTGATTTTTAGATCGAGTTACTAGTGTCTCTATATATCAGAGTGTTCAAATAGCTACTGCAGGCCCTGAGCCCTGATGGGAAGGAAATATGAATACTTTTTGGAAACTTTATTTTACGTCTACTATAGTTTTAAATGTCCTAACTCTAAAGTAGGTGTTAAAGGTGACACAATAATTAATATGCTTATTGGAGCTTATTTTTTCTCCTTGGAATACTCATAAGGATATATGGAAAGGAGTCTTCTCAAAGCTTCTACTATTCTAGAAAAGAAACACTCTTAATTTTTTTTCTTAAAGGGAATGGAGCCCTTATCATGCATTATGACCACCAGCCATATACCATTTTTCCATTACGACACAAGAGATTTTCCCTTTTTCCATCAGTCAGCATGGGAACATAATTGCAAATACAATCCCATGGACTAGTATTGATTCGAGTAGATCATTATATCCAGGAGGAATCCTATAAACTGCATTTTTCCTTCCAAAATTTTAAAAATGCATGCCAGCTCCCACGTGTAGATATTATTAATTCTAAAATAAAAGTGAGCCAGCTTTGCACTTCATTAGGGTTTTATTTAGAAATTAAAAAACTGGCTCTGTGTGTCATTAGCTGTTCTTCCTCTGTATGGTGATTAATACTACACAACTGAAAAAAACCTATTATGATTTTTTCAAATTATGAAAATAATTTTCAAAATAGAAAATGTCTATGGTAATGACTGCTTAGATTTACATAGTGCCTGTTTAAAAGTTTCCAAAGTACTTTAGAGACTTATTAATTTTCACATTTCTCTCTAGAATGGATAATGAACAGACTGAGAAAATTGAAGTGATGAAGTCACATGATGCTCCCAAGCTTCATTAGTAAGCAATGAAGAAGCAAAGAATATAATCAAGAATCACCTTGTGACAGAGTTTCACTAGACCAAGAAAAGCTATTTAAGCAAAGTGTTAGCATGTTTAAGTAATGATATTTTAATAATTCTAGTCCACTTAATAAAACTAAAGTAAATATTGTCAAGCTCTCTTTATGATAATTGCATAATTTTTAGAAACATTTCTTCTGAAGTAATACTATGATGTTATCTCTAAATAAAGATTGTGAGACCATCCTATTAGGATAATACTTAGTTAAGTAGTTAAAATAAAATTCTTGAGGTAACCTAGTATTTTATATGCAAAACGTTGTGTGCCTAGCAGAAGAATTCAGGGAATACTTCCCTTACTCAGTAACTCTGGCCTTGAAGTATCAGAGACGATGGGGGTGAAGAGACCAAGAAAACCATTGCAAAACATTAAGATTCTTCATGAATGTACGTCCCTTACCATTCTAAATCATAGATAGAGAAGGAGGAAGAAAGATTGCAAACAATCTGTTGAGGTACATAAAGTAATTATTGGTAAGACTGGAGAGAAGAGAGACTCACTAGTGTACCCAAAATCTTTTCACTGGGTAGGAAAATGTGGTCATATCTGTAACAATTGGAAAAGCTGGTGGTTTGACTGTGAAGCACAGACATATCTCTGGAATTTTGTCAGTGCCCAGATTTCAGTCTAGGCTGATGGTAAGGTTAAAGTACCAACCTTAAAATATTTTATGACTGTGTTGATATAAATCAAACTAAGCTGGAGTAAAGTCTAGACTCAGAGCAACTCATCCCAACTCTAGTAGATTGACAGAAAAAAAGGCATATACCTTTCTGGAGGTTAATATTATTTACTTTAGATCCTTTAGTTCACTTATATTAAATGTCCAAAATATACTTACAGATTATAAGACATACAACAAGGCAAGAAAGTGACATCCATGGCCAAGAAATGAGACAATCAATAGAAGCAGATCTAGAAATGGACCACACATTGGAATCATCAGCTAGCTATTTTAAAATATATATGGCAAAAATGATAAAAGCTATAGTTGTAATGGAGCACAACATTCGTAAATATAAAAATTAGCAGAGATACAAAACCTGTTCAAAAAACAACTAAATAGAAATTCTAGAAATGAAAACTGTAGTATTAGAACTAAAAACTCATTAGATAGAGTTAAAGATATATAAAAGTAAAGATTACTTTTTTTTCTGATTTTATTTATTTATTTATTTTTATTAAATCATAGCTGTGTACATTAGTATGATCATGGGGCACCATACACTTGGTTCATAGACCGTTTGACACATTTTCATCATACTAGTTAACATAGCTTTCGTGGCATTTTCTTAGTTATTTTGCTAAGACCTTTACATTCCACATTTACTAGGATTCACATATACCTTTGTAAGATGCACCGCAGGTGTAATCCCATTAATCCTCCCTCCACCTACCTCCCGCCTCCCTCCCCTCCCTTTCCCCCTTCCCCCTATTCTTAGGTTGTAACTGGGTTATAGCTTTCATGTGAAGGTCCTACATTAGTTTCATAATAAGGGTGAGTACTTTGGGTACTTTTTCTTCCATTCTTGAGACACTTTACTAAGATTACTTTTAACGTTCTTAAAAGTAACAAGAGAAAAAAAGACATATGTTCAAGTGAATTAAAGGAAGGATGGACAAGTGAATTAAAGGAAGGATGGATTTCATTATTCTTACCGTAAATAATGAAATCCAAAAGACAAAGGACAGATATATTAAAAGTGTGGAAATAAGAAAATCAACCTGCCAACCTAGAGTTTAATATTCTGTTAAATATCCTTCAAAAAAGAAGGTAAAATAATGATGGATTCATATAGATAAAATCTAAGAGAATTTACCCGCAATGGACCTTCACCACATGAAATACAGAAATTTTTAAAACTGAAGAGAATGGTTCCAAATAGAACCTAAAGCTTTTATTTTAGCCACTTTATATTTTAGTTGTATGTTTTTCTTTCTTGAAGTAAAAATAGTAATAATATATTACAAGGTTTATAACATACAGTATATAGAAGTAAAATATAAGGCAAAGGGAGGGAGGGGCACATGGAAATATACTGTAATTTTTTATGCTATTTGTGAATTAATATGCCATTATTTAAAAGAACAATAAAACAATTTAATGATGCATATTATATTCAGGTAAGCAATTGTTTAAGATTACTTAAAATTATAGCTTAAAAATCAGTACATGAAATAAGATAAAATTCTCAATACTATCCATTCCTTCCCTCAAAATAAGCAGGAAAGAAAAAGCAAAGATACAGAGAACAAATGGAATAAATAGAAAATACCAAGATGGAAAATTAGAACAGAAGCATATTAAGAATCACGTGAGACATAAATTAACTAATGCCTTCACTTGAAAGGTGGAGATTTGTCCATCAAATTATAAAACAAGACCCTTTTGTTAAAAGTTGGATGGAGGTAGATTCTGTTCTCCTAAGTATCACAAGAAAGGAATATAAAGTATCCAATGTACCCCAAACTAAGTTGAAACTTGTAGATTAACAACAATGTGTACAAATGATAGAAAATTTTGATTAAATTCAGGAAGTAGGGGAGGGAAGAATTGGTAAATTCCCACCTAATGAATGCTGTATGTAGGTAAATGGCATGCTTCCAGAGTAACAGTCACAACTACAACTTGAACTTCATCTTTCAAATGCAAGAAATGTAACCTAATCATATGTACCCTCATATTCCCAACTATAAGCTGTCTGCAAGAGACACAGATAGGCTAAAAGTGAAAATGTATAAAAATATAAACCACACAAATACTAAGTATAAAATGTGGATGGCTATATTAATATCAAATTGACATCAAGACAAAGAAAACTACCAGCAATAAAAAAGAACATTTCATACTGATAAAAAAAATCATTACGTCAAGAAGACATAAGTTTTCAGAATAAAAGTAATTATACAACAAATATATTTCTATATAAAAGTAATAACCAATGGAAATATAAAATTGAAATAACAATTTTATTACATCAAAAATACACTACATAGAAATAAATTTAACAAATATGGAAAAGACCTCTCCATTGAAATTATGAGACATCATTAAGTAAAATTAAAGATTACTTACTTAAATGGAAAGATGTCTAATGTTTGTGGATGTATAGAACCAATAACATTAATTTTTCATAAATTATGTATAGATTCAAACATTATCTAGCAAAATTTTAGTAGACCGTTTTATAAAGAAAAAATCTGATTCCAATATTCACGTGAAATGCAAAGGATCTAGAATACCCAAAATAGCAATGAAAAAACAATTTGAGAAACATACACTAGCTGATTTTAAGACTTATTAAGAAGCTAAAATAATTGAGATACTGTGCTTTGTCACAATGTTTAGACTATAGATCTGTTGAAAATTGAATTTTGATCAAAGTTCAAGTCAATCCAAAAGGGATAGTAAAGTCTTTTAACATATATTTCTGAAACAATTAGAAAGGAACAGGAAGCCACTTTTCAGTTCCTTCACGAACATTAATCTAAAATAGTCATGGGGCAAATGTAAAACTCACAAGCATAAAACTCCTTGACAAAAACATTAGGAGAATATCTTCATTAGCTTGTGCCTTAGTCTTTTTGTACTGTGATAATAAAATACCATAGACTGGTTAATTTATAAAGAAGAACAGAAATTTATTTCTCACAATTCTAGAGGCTGGAAAATCCCACATTGAGGCACCAGGAAGTTCAGTGTCTGGTGATGGACATGACCTTCACTTCCAAGATGGCCCCTTCATGCATCCTTTCAAGGGGAGGAACATTGTGTCCTCACATAGCAGAAGGTGGAAGGACACTCTGTAAAGCTTCCTTTATAAGGGCCTCAAACCCATTTATGAGGGAGGAACCCTCATCACCTAATAACCTTTTAAAATCCCTATTTTTTAATACTATCACACTGATCATTAAGTATTGACACCTGAATTTTAGAGTAGAAACAGTAGAAGCAGTTCAGGATAGGCAAAGCTGTCTTAGGATACATAAAGTATGAATCATAAAAACAAAATTGATGAATTGGACCTCATCAAAATTAAGAAAATCTGCTCATTAAAATAAATCATTAAAACTAAATAGGCAAGCTACAGACTGGAATAACATGAATGGTACAATTACATGAATATAAAAATAGGAGGAACATTTGTGGTACAATTACATGAATATGAAAATAGGAGGAACATTTAATAAGATTCTACCAGTCAATAACCAATAAGCAAGTCAATAAAAACTAAAAGTCTTAGCAATATTATAAAATGATATGTGATTAGATTTTGCATTTAGGTTCATTAGAAAATAAATTGCTTATCTGTATCTAGCATACACAAAGACTAATAGATTTTTAATGATCATTGTTTAGATCGAAACCAGTCTCTACTTTTAAATTTGATCATCACATAAACAAAAATGATATCTCTTGTGGTTTTAATTTACATCTTTCTGATGACTAATGATGATGAGCACTTTTTTTTTCATGAGAAAGACTCTTTAAAGTGATTATCAGTACACCAAGTAATAACATGTAACAAGTTCTTGAATTCTATCATTTAGTAATTTTGAGTAACAGAACCTAAAAGCAGCCCTAACAATTACATTAGTATCTATTTATTCTAACTAATAGCAAGAATGGACTATTTTCAGGCTAGCTGCTTCACACAGGTTACAAATAACTACTTACTACTTTTTCATAGATAAAGCCCCTGACCTTCAGGAAAGCATTAGGGAAAAAATTTTAATCCCTTTCTTTCTTCAAAGAATTGGTTTTTGTTGTCATTGTTGTTTTTTTTTTTTTTTTTTCTTTTTTACACTAGCACTTAAAGTCAACACTGATATATACGGTAACTGAGCTAAAAGCACAGGAAAACATATAACATATGCCTATTAAATTTCTAAGAAATATGAAGTAAAAAGATGAAATCTTTAGACGAGTTTTAAATCTGTACAAAGAAGCCTGATTTACTCTCCAAAAAGTGAAGGGATCTACTATAGGATAATATACAGAAATAATTTAATGCTTTTCATGAGAACAGAACTCGAGCTTTGCTACAGCTTCAAACTCCATGAGGGCGTCTAAAATGCCAACTCATGGAACAGGCATTACTTTCTTCTTCTCCTATCCATTTATACGGTAGTTTTCATGGATTTCTGGTGGGATGTCACAGACAAAGGCCAAGAGGTTATCCAAGACTTCATCTCTGTTCTGACGGAAGGAGGTCTGGAGGATGGTCATCTTCTCCTGGGTCTCCTTCTCCACTTCACTGCTGCAACTGCCATGAGATCCCAAGGCCGCAGCTTCTTTGGCCTTGAACTCTTTCTCCCTGTGCAGGCGGTACTGTTCAATTTCAGCCTGAGCTTCCTCCTTGGCCTTTCGCTTGCTGGCCTCGGCCGCCTTCTCGACTTCCTGCTTCTAGGCCTGCAGCAACTGCTGGGTCCCCTGCGAATGACTTGCCATGATGGCGGCAACTCTGAAGCGGAGGCAAGCGACCCCAAACAGCTCCGAGACCCCTTACGCGAAGTGACCCTGCTGCCCACAGTCTGCGCCTGTGCCTGATGATGAGCACTTTTTCATGAGCTTCGTGACTTCACAATCTGCCTCCATCAATCTCAGTTTCCTTGTCATTGATAAACAAGCCAAGTTAAGATAATTGGAAGATACTAATCTTGTCATAAATTTGACCTTGTTCAGATCATGTACATACCTGAAAGAAACCATTTCAACATTACGACTCTATTATTTTTATCTTGAAGTCCAAAGACATATACATTGTCATATATGAGAATCGATTTTTGAAAAGTATCACAGTATAACAATTTCACTGGAAGTTAGTTGGAATGCTTTTGTTTATGATATTAATTGATAGAAAATATATCTGTGAACTTCAACTGACAATCTGCCCATGACTTATAAAGATGAATGGATAAGTAAAATTTGAAAAGAGAAGAAAAATAGTATGAAATTCCCTCATAGTTTGAGGAAGAAAATTAAGAAAAATTTAAAATCATTAAAGACATAGTTTCTTATGAAATAAGACAATGGAAGAATAAAAGAAAAAATAAATGAAACTCTGATTTTTGTTTTTTCAAAATAATTCTTTTACTCCTAATGAGTTCCATTCTGCACCTTTGGGGAAAGGATTTTTTGGGTCCTTGTCCCTTAGTTCACATAGTAAATCAAATCAGGAGCCTGGGAGGTTCCTCTAGTCTTCCTGTTTACTGGCAAGTAAGCTGTGATGAGAAATATGAAGTATTTATTAACACAGAGCTATTCAGAATTATTGATGAAAAGGAAAGATCCATCATATAATTCCCATGGCACTAAAAGAGATTCTACTTTATTGATCCCATAGTTAATAGAATTCGTCATTTATTTGAGCTGTTAAAAATGATTTGTATTTGAATAATGAATTTTATTTGGCCACTTTAAATTTCTTGGAAATAGGGAAGGAAAAAAATTCTACTAAAATACATATTTTGGTCATTTATTTTTAACCTTGGAGTTCAATTCATATGGCAAAGAGTGAGTTTAGTAGTTAAAACATAGTCACAGAAAAGAAACAGGTAGGTCTTTACGAAGCAATCTTCCTTGCTTCAAATGAAGCTGAGTAACCAAATATTGTTGGTTATGGTTTTCATTCTTTCTTTTTCTTTCTTTTTTTGCAGTTTTTGGCCAGGCTGGGTTTGAACCTGCCACCTCTGGCATATGGGGCCAGTGCCCTACTCCTTTGAGCCACAGGCTCTGCCCAGTTTTTATTCTTTTTTTCATACCTCTCGTGCTTTTCAGTGTAGTGAATAAATATAAGGACTCAAGAGGATTCCAAGGCTGACAAACACTGTATCACAGTCTTCTTTTGTAAAAGTAATCTTATCTATTTAGTGTCTCATATTCAACAAAAAGGTCTTTTGTTAGATCTCTTGTATTTATCTTATAAATAAACATATAAATTTAAACACACTTGGTTTGAGGCAAGGAACATCTGATATATAATTCATCTGAACTGTCTCCCATAATTGAATGCACAAGAGCATATTGATTGATGAGGAGCTAAGAAAGCATTAAAAACTTTTTTCCAACAATTTTTATAGGACATTTCCAGTCATCTAAACCAGCCTTTCAGTATAACCATTTCCTTAAGGGTATCAAGATATATAGTGACAGCTGGGCGGCGCCTGTGGCTCAGTCGGTAAGGCGCCGGCCCCATATACCGAGGGTGGCGGGTTCAAACCCGGCCCCGGCCAAACTGCAACCAAAAAATAGCCAGGTGTTGTGGCGAGCACCTGTAGTCCCAGCTACTCGGGAGGCTGAGGCAAGAGAATCGCTTCAGCCCAGGAATTGGAGGTTGCTGTGAGCTGTGTGAGGCCACGGCACTCTACCGAGGGCCATAAAGTGAGACTCTGTCTCTACAAAAAAAAAAAAAAAAAAAGATATATAGTGACAGCTTAACTACAATTTCCTAAACTCCATTTAGGAAAATATATCACCATTTTCAGAAATCATACTTTGTAACAAATAATTATTCCATAACATGATCTTTTCAATAAAGCATGAGGTAAAAAAATGAAGAAATTTAATTGACTCCAAGAACTTTGCAATCAGTTTGATGCTTGCTCTTATTTGGAATGATCCTACAAAATAAATACAGCATTTGATTAAGACTTTTGGTCAACTTCCATAAAAATGTAAGTGGTTTTGATAGAGTATATCAAATTCTCTGACATATGTTTCAATCTTTTAAGCATCAAAACTAATCAAAGAGCACTCGGCTAACATTTTTAATTCCAAAAGACTAAAAATTATCATGTGGCCAAATTAATGAAACGACAGATGTTTGAACTCATGTTAGGTTCTTTACTCATAAAAATTATATTTTATCTGAAAATAGTAGTGTTAATATCTTGTGAAAAATTCCTCAGGCAGTTTAGTTAATTAAACATCTTCATCTAAGTTTCCTTTAACACATCAGGTGCCACGGTGACTAACCTGCTTACTGAACATTATACTATGTTGAAGGTAGTACACATCTGTACAAAATGGCATGCTTTATCACTCGTACTGGCTCTCAGCCACCATCACATTGCTTTTCAAAGAATTTTCCGATTTCAGCATCCCAGGTTATCTGACAGGTAAGCATACATCAGACCAAAGTTTGCTTTCTAGTTGGGAGGAAGTTCTTCAAGGCCTTACAAGTATGACAGCCTGATAGCTATCAAAGATAATACCATTCATGTTTAAAGGCATACTTTAGCTAACTTCTGCAAACATTATGACTATGCTCTCTCTTGGAGAGTTTTCCTACAACTTTCTGTATCTCACAAACACCTAAAGTTTTTCTTTCTGTTGTCATTCATTGATGCTTCTTCTACTATGACTCTGTTTACCCCTTTGTTTTACTTATTGTCTAATAGTTGAAGAAGCTGGAAGGAGCTAGGAAACCCAGGGAATACTCCAGCACCTTCTTCCATAGACCAAAAATTGGTGCTGGAATCACAGACGGGACCAGCCCCTGGACAGGACACGTGAACGGGGAATGTTATCCGATTCACTTACTGAATAGCACTTTTGGAATTTGGAGGACTTTTACCTGGGGGCTCTAATGGGTGAGAAAGACTCTCAGTTCTTTTGCCTGCACAGCCCAGTTTCCCCTTTCAACCCTCCACCATTCTCTAAAACATTCTACCCTCTGACATTTCTCTTTCTACCTCAATGTGTCATCTCAGCCAACAAAAATTACAAAGTAGCATTTACTGTACAGGAAGTTCTGGATGGTCACTAGCACTGTGACTGCTTTAGTCTAGGGGCAACAGTTCCAAGAACCTCCAGAATATGCCTAAGGGCATAGCACAAAATCCTCCAGCACAAAGGTTAAGAGCGCAGATTTAGTAGTTGGGCAGACCCGTCTGCCCATTATAACTACATGATCTTGGGTAATCACTTAACTTCATGGTCCCTGATATCTAAAGTGAAGCATGTCATGGCTGTTGTGTTTGGCTGCCAACATCGTTTCACTTTAAATGCTTCTTCTAAGATAATTATTATCATCTAGGCCCCCTTGCCAGTTATTGTTGCATGAGTGGGGAGTCTTGGCATAAACAGAATAAGAAAAGAGAAACTAGTTCTGTTGGATGTGGACTAGGAATTTTGATGCCCCATTACTGGTGACTGATACCTCATGACCGTGAGGATGACCTTAGGATAAAGCCAACAACATAGGGGGGAAGGGAAAGGAAAGGTACTAATTACGCTTTTGAGAAACTGATAAGCCGGAAGTCTGCTCTGTCTCTATTTCTGGTTATCATCTTATCAGTGTGAGTCACAGCCTGTTTTACTTATAGTCAAAAACTCATAAATAAAAGAAAATATTAGACCTACTTCACAGAGCTTTCTAGTAAATAAAGAAAACAATCCATGTAAAGGAACTGGCTTTGTATAGTGTCTGAGCTCATAGTGAGTTCTCAGTTAAACGTACCTATGGTTCATCGTTTGTACCCTCCTATTAATGTGAAAATTTAAAAATTCAATTGTTGTTATTGCTGTTTTTCCAGCAAAAAAACCTAGGAAAGTGTCAATGCCACTTTAATTTGGGGAGGGAACCTAGGGAGAGGAGTGGTGGGTAAGCCAGCTCTGACCTCCTTGCATCTCTGTTCCCAGCTGCAGTAGGACTCCCTGATGTGCCCTCTGATGTCACATTTTAATTCTTAACCATTTTCTTCTCTTCTGATATCTTTTGATGTCCACCAGGTTTGCATCTAGAATTTTTATTCTGTCAAATGCCTTGAGATGAACACAAAATAGAATTAATGATAAAGGAAAAAAAACTCAGTGGCTTTTTTTTCTTTGATTTATGTTTTCAAAAAATTACAAGGTGATTTTTTTTATATATATATACAAGAGATGCGGACAGGATTATGGCTCATGGGTTCAATGCTCCCTTATGCCAGGAAGGAATGACAGCTTTTATGTTTTAAGACAAAAGAAGAAAAAAAAAAAAAAGACATTGGCCTGGGACCACAAAATAGCTGCAGGCAACTTTTGGTTTTGAAGGTGCTGAGGAGACTTAGAAAATAAAAGTGGATTTTCTGAGGGTAAAAATGCTGGCTACTGGCAGTCTGATCGCAGAGAGAAAGCGAATTGCACTTCCCTGGCCTCGGTGGTGGGGAAAGGTGGTGGGTGCCAGGAGTAGTGCAGATCTGCTGCTTGGTGACTGGTGGGGAGTCCGTGTGTTCATTCATGTCTTTCTGACCAGTAAATGTTATGACCTTGAGAACTGGGACAAGGTCCTTGGGGATAAGCCTGCCATGACATAAGCTGAGTCACTTACCTGCCTTAATGAGAACCATGCAAGCTTAAACTATGAACAACTTAACAGCAACCAACAAGAACTGTCTTCAGAGGCTTTCCCACCATTCTTCTGAACCACATAAGCCCTGGAAGTCCTGGTGTTCCACTAGGAAGGATCCCTGAGTCATAAAATATGAACCTTTTCCTTAACCTTAGGCATTGGAGCTTGGAGTTAACTATGACTTGTTTTAGAAATGTAAAGAAATCTTACAGTTAATATACCTAAAATGGCAAAAATAATAATAATAATTTCTACCTGTTTCAGATACCTCTTAAGTGGATGGCTTACCTAGTTACCTAAAACCATCTACTGCTTTCTGTTCTGACACCCCTAGGCCAAGCCTGTCTATTCCTAGGTAACTCTGAAAATTACGCTTGTCTGTTTTATTCTTTTATTATCTTCACTTGCTACAGTTAACCCCTGGTTATTAAAATCATTTTTAAAATCTTGATTTCTTTTCCTTTTTCTGTTTTTATTTTTCTTTCAATTTATGAACCAAAATTTATGATCATTTATTACAAAATAAGCCAGTGTCTCTGCACTTTAGGTAGTAAAGGTTTTACACTATTAGCAACATATCCCATCCAGAACATCTTTCTACCTGACAAAGTGTTTAAAGAGGAAACGCTTAGTGAAGGCATTAAGAACAAAATGCATTTCAACGAAGGCAACATAGTATGCAATGCATCAGAATGTGTAGATTAAAGCACCTATCAACTTTTCTCTATCACTAAACTGTCCTACTTGTCACTTTAAGAAACTGGCCTAGGAAGCGTGTGCTTTGATCATTTATAATAGATTCTCTCTGACTGCTTGTCAACAGGAAAATTAAAACGCCTAGTTGAGAAAGTACAACAGTAATTTTGGTATAGAAAAAAAAGATTAATCATTTGTTCCAATAATAAGGACATCATCAGTAGTATAAATCAATCTCATATTGTTAGGAAGATTAATTTTTTTCCGAAATCAGATGTCACATCTAACATTTAAATTAAAGTAAATTTACTATGTTTAATATCCATCATGTTCCTTCGTCTACAGATCTAGAGATTGAGTACAATTAATCAATGTAGTACATTTTGTAGGGATCTTGAATGACTAAAAAATAATCCACATATGAAGAGCTAAGTTATTCACATTTTAAAATTAATTATGTTAAAACATAATTATATCTTTTATCTTCTAACAAGTTAAAAAAAAAATGAAGGAAATGAGATCAACAACCACAGCTTGGAATTTATTAAGTACAGTCCATCCTTGACAATAAACTTTAAACAGCTTCAAAGACAAACTGGCTTTCTCTAATGTAGTCAAACCAGAGGGTAAAGTTTTGAATTTAAAGAAATTATTCTATAAAGAAAGGAAAAAATCAATAGCATCACTATTCTACTACTTACTTAAAAAGTGAAACACATGTTAGCTATAATTATCTATATAGAAAATGCTTGGACTTTTCTGTACTTCCTTTGTTATACAAAATACAATATAGGCTTGTAACATGCATATTTTTAAATATCCTGTGCCAAAATTGCTATGTTTATTAATATGTCACAATTTTAGCCTAGCACAAATGATTCTTATCATAGTCCTAGCCTAGCACACATGAGTCATGAGTAATAGAGACAAACTAAAATCCCTGATGCTGTATATAAGCATGTGAACATAAATCATGGAGAAATTACTGAGATATAGGCAGCCATTTATTTAAAACACCAAATGACAAAATAAAATCATTTTGGAATCCAAATCCATCATTTTCCTTGCCATGGACTAGATAGAACACCTTATATTTATATCTTCACCATTTTATTGTGTGTCCTGTCAATTGTCAATTGTCTTTGAATTTATTTATATTGGATCTTCAACCTAATTGAGTTAATTCAACACCTAACAGAAATCTTTTCCAGAATGAAAAAGTTTAAGAAAAAATTTTCCTTTTCTATGTGGAGTACCATTTTCCAAACTGTGGTGCCCAAATACTTGTTCTAGAGATACTAAGGTGTTCTTTTCTTTAAAGAGTGCTGCAATCAAATAAATTTGGAAAACTTTGTCAACTGTATACAATCATACAAAAATGCACATTATAATATTTTTAAAGACTCAAATGGAGATGAAAAATTTAACAAATAAAATAAAAAATATACTAGATAGGATTAGCAAACTATTAGACACTATGAAAGAAAAAAATTCCATATATTTGAAATCATATCAATAGAAAGTGTTCCAAATGAAGCACAGAGGGGAAAAAAATGACTAAAGAAAATGAACAGAACATCAGGACCAAAAGTACTATAACAAACATGTATGTATGTCTAAAGTATGTGTAATTAGAATCTGAGAAGGAAGGAGGGGGAGTGATAAAAAATTAAAGAAAACATTGGCGCCTGTGGCTCAAGGAGTAGGGCACCGGTCCATATGCCAGAGGTGGCGGGTTCAAACCCAGCCCTGGCCAAAAATCACACACACAAAAAAAATGAAAAACTCATAGATCCAAGAAGATCAATTAGCCTCAAACAAAATAAAACTGAAGAAAACCATGCCAAGACATGTCATCATCTAATTGTTGGAAGTTAGTGATGAAAAAAGAAATCTTAAGTAAGCCAGAGGAAAGAAGAGACATTACTTACAGAAGAACAAACGTAAGAATGACAGCAGACTTCTTATCAAAAACTATGCAAGTCAAAAAAAATGAGGACGTCACTTTCACTATGATGGAGAAATAAGGACCATAGTTTTCCTACTGTCTTAAACAACTACAAACAGACAAAGTATATGAAGCAATAGTTTTTAGACACTGTTCAACAGGCAACACAAAACAATGATTCTTGAGAATAGAGAAACAAATTAAACAAGATCTCTAACTACTCCAGCTTACTGCCTAGAGAGAATTGACAAATTTTAGTTCCAGAGGGAGAACCCAACAGAGTCTCTCTAAGTTGTAGGAGGGAGTTTTGTATTTCCTATATCTTTTATTTGGGTTCATGTGATGCCCTAAAAGCCATATGCACAATTTTTATAGACATTCCTCTCTCAATATTCAGCATATAAGGCTGTAGTGGGACAATGCCCTTAAGATAATTAGAAAGTGTGGTGGGTTTTTTTTTCCTACAATAGATATGGGGTGAGTCTACTCAACACTGCCTTAAATTTTTTAGAAATCTTAAGAAAGTTATAGCCACATGTTTATCTGTGTCTCAAATATTATTTCACATTGATAATCATTTCAAAATGGAAAAAGCTAACATAAGTGTGAACATGAACTCAGCAATTCCTAATTTCTCTTTATAGTCTTCTTACATTTTTCTTGAAAAATTTGAACATTTCTTTCAATTGATTTCCCACACATTTTTAAAGAAAATAACTGACACATTTAACATTCTACCTGAAAATCATCTTACCAAGATCCTAAAGTATAGTAAGTTTGTTATCTTTTCTCCAAGTTACTGCAGGTAACAGTTTCCAATTGTTTTGTTACCACATAACATGAGTTACTATTTTTCCAATCTTCAATAAGATCATTTTTCTCAACTTCTTTTGAGCTTTTGTTAGCAGTTTTCTTGCCATTTTTATAGGCTACCGATTTCCTTACCTTTACTTCTGCCTCTACTAGTATTTTGCTGTCTGAGAATAGAGAGTTGCTTTTGGGTCACTAGAATGCTAAAATATTCTGATCAAAGGTTCAGCTTTCCATATGCTTGGCCATTTGATAGCTGATACTGTTGCCTGTATTTTCTTACTTTCCCATATATCCTTAGAATAAATCCCATTTATTTCGGTAAATTGACCATATAATTTATTGCCCCAACCAGGACATCTCTGAAAGTGCAAGTGAATACTACTGATAATTATCCTCAGGTAACAGGCAAACAGTGATACTCTTCAAGGTAGAAACAGATGTATGCTTACTACATTTTTAGAAAACCTGAGTATTTCTCTCCTATGCAAGAATTATAGATACCTGACAAGGACATGACAAATACACTGATAAAATCTTCTACTTGAATAAATCATCCTAATAATTTTAGATATAGTTAAATTTTGAAAAATATTGCTAGCTCTGAACCTTTAGTAACTGATTATAAACCTGATGAAGGTTTCCTATGCATTTCAAGAAAATCTCGTATAATCTTGGGCCTCAGTGCTTTTTTAGGAGTTTTGGTTGTAAGTATTTAGGCAAGTCAAGTTTTTACTCTTTTTACACATTGTTTATTTATAAGAAAATACACATATAATAATAAAGTATTTATGAATGAATTAAGCTCAATGACAGTAATTAGACAGTAATATATCTTTTACTATATTAATAAATATACCCAGTAAAATTAATCTGAAAAATTCAACAGCCCCAGATGATTTCCTACCAGAAATCTGAAAATGTGAGAGTTGAAGACACCACCACACAGCAGTAAAGACACAATCCCAATCTAAGGTTCTTTCTATGGGCATTCAAATGGCCCAGCAGCACCTGAGATTCTTTGTTGAGGGCTGTATAAGCTAGCAGAGAGTGAATTCTATTCTCCCAACCCCCAGTCTGCATGCTGAATGCTAAGAAAACATGGCTATTTCTCAGAAACTCTAGAAGCTAAGATGGCTAAGGATGGTCTTCTAAGTTAAAGGACATAGTGCTAAGATTGCTAAATCCATGAATTACATGGGATTTGTCCATATTTCCATGTTTCATACTATGTTATTTGATTCCATATTTGACTGGCATGCTAGGAAATCTGTGTTCATGACGTACATAACAACAGCATTACCGGGGTCTAGTTAATAAATGTTCCAGCTGTTCCCTACTACAGGAAGTAATTTGTTTTTTCTTCAGGAAGTAATTTTGTCTAAAGAAGCAAAACATTCTTTTCTTTTCCCAACTAAAATTTGTGGACTCTAAATACGCCATTCACAGAAAATGAGTATAGAAGAACTTAAATTTAGGTACAAATTTTACCATCTGATATATAAAGTTCTTTCTTTCAGAGTGATAGAGAATTAAGTCATTGGATACTCAAGTACAGCCTGTCTTTAAAAGCATCATTTATATCTGGAGCACTTTGAATTCCACCATCTGACATTTCTTGACAAAATATGTGGGCATCATGAAGCAACCTGGACATGGCTTTGGAAGAACACTGATATGAATGTATAAACCACTTAACTACTTGTGGAAAACTTATCTCTGTGGCCAAGTTATATACAAAATAGTAAGTCTAAAGTAAAGCAAGTGGCATGGAAAACTTCAGAGAGGTTAAGTGAAGACAGTCATTTTTAAAGCAGTTTTTTCTTCTAAAAATGGTGATCTTTGACTAAAGTAGCTCCAAGTGATCTTCCATGCTTGAATTTCCAAATTGTTAACGCATAGGTTAGCAAACTTTCTGAAAACATAAGCACTAAAACCAAACTCTGTTTTATATATTCCTATTTCTGCAAAGTAGTATTTGGTATTTTGTTTATATTTCTTCCCTAGAAATGTATTATAAATGCACTGTGTGCGTGTGAATATGCTTAGCTAGTAAGAAATGTAATTATTTGTCATATTATTTCCTTTCCTTTATAAACTCATTTTCTTCTTCAGTCAACAGTGCAGAATTGGGGTGGGAGAGGCTCTGGCTCTGGAGTGTATCTGTTACGAAACTGGGATGAAATGGACATTATAGACACAGGGGCAAATATGGGCTCACCTGACTTAGCGCCACATAAGAGCTTGAGAACCATTCCTCTAGAGGAATTTCATTTTTTTAGTTTTTGCAGGAACCAATTTGGGCTCATATGAATACACTGCTGCTCTGGTTTTCCTAAAATGTGTGTTCTGGGAACTTAATCCCTAACGCAACAGTGTTGAGAGGTGGGACACTGAAGAGATGATTAGGTCACGAGGGCTCTGCTCTCATGGATGCACTGATGCCATTATTACCAGTTAGTTATTGAGGGAGTGGGTTCCTAATAAAGGGATGAGTTCAGCCCATTGATCTCCCACACGGGTCTGCTCTCTTGCCATTCTGCTTTCTGCCATGGGATAACCCAGCATGGAGGCCTCAATAGATGCTGGTCCCTAAATCTTAGACTTCCCAGCCTCCAGAACTGTGAGAAGTGTTTCCTTGTTTACAGATGACCCAGTCTGTGGCATCTGTGATAGCAGCATAAAACAGACTAAGACACTCGCCGAGGTGGAGCTCTGCCCCTTGGGTTGACTCTGTACAAGTCACAGTATTTCCAGCTTTGCTCTTTGCTGTGAACAAGATTGCAGAAGCCATCTCCAAGGACTTTAAAGTTCTGAAAGAATTTGATAAGGGTTTCAAATTAAACTCAGATGTTAATATTCAAATCAGAGGGCTTTTGCTGTATGATAAACATTAAGATGATACTTTCCAGACAGATGATTATATACACACCATAAAAATTGCCATGGATCCCTAAGCCCAGAGTTAAAACGAAAACAGAGCTATCTCCATACTATGCACCACCATTCCCTAAATTCCAGTTACGTGTATCTTCTGCCACTCTCTAAGCCTCCTTATGCCTGTGGAAGCTTTCAGAGACCCAACCTGCCTAATACCACATAGTGGGGAGTTTCAGAGCTGTGATTCAGGTCCTGGCTTCACCGACTGGAAAGAGTAGATCTTTCCACTATGCCACACTTTATCTCAGGACATCATGAAAAGGAAGTTGAAAAGTTATCTAAGAAATCATTTAACTCACAACCTCCTTTCACTTGAAAGTAATGATTTCAAGTGAAAAGCTTTGCCCAGGGCCTATGAGAGCAAAACCTGCATCCCACAATGCTAAACCTCAGCTTAGTACCCTTTTACCTTGTGTGAGATTAATGCAAAATTTTAGAATACATTGACTGTTTCTTGCACAATAATTATTTTCTAAGCTGTTGTATCCTCCACAGTTGCCTTAACACATAGCTATTCTGTTCCAAAATTAATAGGAAATACAACAAAATGCGATTAAAATTATTATCACTCCATGTGTATGTTATTAAAAAATCACCCAAGGTTATGCACACAACATTGATGATTTTGCCCTTGGCCAATGTGGAGAACATTTGGATTGTAGAATGTCAGGCCTGGAAAGGGTCGTAAAGAAGACTGATGGAAAATGCAAAAGGCTCCTTCCTTCTATAGATGAGAAACAGAGGCCCAGGAAAGGTGATCCCACCGGTCAATGTCAGGGGGTGAATTAGTGTTTCTGTTTGCACTTTGACCTTCTGATGCGCTTTGGTGCCCTTCCCACCTCATCACCTTTCTTTCCTTTATCTAAACTTACTTGTTTTTATCTCTGCATAGCTAACTCTAAGAAAAACCTTTCTAAGAATAAAAAAGATACAGAATTTTTAAAATGATAAACCATAAGGAAATAGAAAATAGCTGCTCTACAGGCTCTAAATCTCAATGTAATATGATTTCTAGCCCTTGTCTCCTTTAGGGAGGATTTACCCAGAGAAAGCCTTATGGTAGAGATGTCTGGTGAACTTGCTTCTGGCTTCTGACTTCTCTTTTCAGTATCCAAGAAACAGCTCTTGGTATGAATTACTGACTCAGGCTTTTGTTTTATTTTTACCAGCTGCTGTTAAGGTATTTTAACAATCTAAAAATACTATTTTAAAAAGGATACCTAAACCCAAATCTTCACAAAGCCCTCATAGCTATATTTCTGCTTATTTTTCAAACACTGTCTACCCTGCCCTTTGCAGATGTCCCTTACACTATGCCTTACAATGTTCTGTCTTTTGGAAAACGAGTCATCTTTCTTCTTGGTATAATCATGGCATCTTTATGTAAATAAAGAGAAATTAAAAGTTCTTTGTCTTTCCCAGAGGAGCGAGTCTTCATAAACTTTATCAATACATGGTATTTCATTATTGCCAAAAATAATAACTATATAATCCATTCATTTGTGACTAAGCCCTCTCTGTACCCACAGCAGTTTATTTTTCTAATGGGTGGGCCTCTTTAAAAGGGAAATTAACAGTCCCATCCAAATTCTTGGTTTAATGTAATTTGAATCTTAAAAAATTCCACACCTAGGGAAAGGGCACTCACCCGCAACAGCTTCAATCACACTCTCATCTCAAAAGGCCTTCTAAACTCTCGTCTCACCTGGATACTCAGAGCTTTAGCACTTGCCTTCAGATTTCCCTTTCTCTCACCTGCCATTTTCTCCAGACTCTTATTATCTGTGATATGAAATGCTGTGTGCTGATAGATATTGGCAGAACCTGGTTAAAATTCATTTCACATAGCTTGCTCTTACTTCAAAGGAACAAAGGAGTTTGGGGTCTCTTTCTTTCTTTCTTTCTTTCTTTTTTTTTTCAATCCTAAGAACAGAAAACCAAGTTATCTTTGTGGCGTTAAGCACAAAACTGGGTCTTTGTTTGAAAAGCAACATCTGATGTCTCCTCTCTTTTGAACTCAAACAACTGGGCACTTCTGTCGGAGGCATTCCTGTCCCTCTGCTTTGGGATTTTGTTGTGTCAGGCGCTGCTGACAGCTGACAGACTGCTGTGCAAAGGGTGATGCTTACGCTCACAAAATTCCTGAGCCTGCAAGGGGAAGAAAAGCCCTCTGCCACAGACAGGGAGAGTGTAATTGTGGAGATTCTCTGCTCCTTTCATGCTGCAGGAATCTGTCCGCGTAACATGGCTCTCTCCATCCCTAACCAGAACATTGTCTGGGGCTGGCCTGGGCCCCCTCCCCACCCTCTGTTCATCAGCAGCCCCTTGTGCACTTCAAATCACCAACTGCTTGCACCACCAATGTCCCAATAAATTTCCAGCCAATTCTACATCACAGGCACTTAGCCCATAAATAATAATTGAAAGTGTGATATTTCAGCAAAACATAAAAACCGAGCAAATGTAACAGCCAAATCGTTTAACACAATCAAGGTATTTTGTACTGATTGATGGACACATGTGGGACTTAAATTAAACAACCAAAAGGGGAAGAGGATAAAATTAATTGTTGCTTAGTGTAGGGACTCGGCACGGGGGTTTGCTGCCTGCCTTTTATGGACGCACCCCATTACTCCAGGTCAGCAGTTACAGCACCTCTCACGTCTAGCACGTAAACCATCATCTAAGAAGCATTTGACTTGCTTATCACCATCTGTCACTTAAAGAGATCTTATTTGAACTCCACTGCTGTCAACCTCATAAGATACTTAATTTTTATATTAATATTTAGGTCCTGGAGAGACCATGGGGGGAACCTTTCTGCAGTATTTTTGATTGAGTCATTTTTTTTTTTTCCTTCCTGCAGGAGGAAGGTGTATTGGCATATTGAACAGAAGGCCCAGGCCATCCTACAGTAGAGCTTGGACAGGACATTCTTGAGGAAACCACCATTCAGTGCTGATCACTTTCTTTGCATGTAATTCTGTGCACTGTCACCTGAAGCCAAATAAACAAACAAAATAAACAACGAGATGCACTTAATGTGCTTACAGAGTTATAGGGTTTTGAGAGATGGCATGGTATCCTGCTTGAAGCCATAAAAATACCCCAGCTGTTCCAGAGTGTGCAGAAAATATATTGGTTTTACATTTTATAATTTCAAACGCAGTTGTCAACAGGCAACTTATGTTGCTTTATATTCCCCTCATCACAATCCACCATAATTCCTCCTGGCAGAGCAAAGTAAAATATATTCCTCTGCGCTGACACTACTTATTGTTTTTTGTCTCCTATAAATGATTTGTGGCCCTGCTTTGAATTTTGGTAAGAAAGTACATTTCCAGAACCTTTTATGAGAAACAGCACATTCTACAGCTCAGGCGATTCCGTCTCTTAGGAAACAGGAAAAGGCCACTGGCTCTTTCTCACAGCCATTTACGTTTTCTCCCATTTCTTTCTGCCACTGTCCTTCAGGCTGCTCTTTTCAGAGAAATTTATCAAGCAGCTATTGAATCTATCAATCCCTTGCTTTACTGTCCATCAGCCTGCAACTTCCCCAGGTAATCATTATAAGCCCTCTACAGCCTCCTCTTAAGGTCCAGGTCAGACTATCGCTTCCATTTCTATTTTATTGTTGATTCAAAGACTATCAAGTGATAATTGTCAAGGGCAAAGAAGGAGCCGACATCATTGTCCGGGAACCTTAAAAAGATTAGGAGCTCTGCCCAAGGTTTTATACTTTGTCAGTTCCAAACACCTTGCCCAAGCATTATCTATTCAAGCCATCAAACAGGCACTAGATTTTTTTAAAAGAAGATTTGTACATCTTACACTGAGATAATTGAATCTTCATAGAACTCTTCGGAGTCCTCAAGTTATAACCTGTTTTGACAAGAATTAAGAATGAAGGTGCCTACGGGGGGCTGGTAGAGGGTTTGTTTCTGGGGCCTGCCCTGATCGTCTCCAGGGATAAAAATGCAGGATCTCATTTAGAAGAGAACAATCTGCTTCCTCAAAAGGGCTCAAAGTCAAGCCAGCTCAGACGAAATCTCCCTCATTGCTATTTATGAAGCTCACGCTTATCTCAAGAAACAAAAACAAAAGAAGTGAAGAGGTAATAATGAAAATAACCATGCATAATAGTAGTACAATTATAAGCTCTAATTAAAGTTTCCATTCAAAAAACATTAGTAAGTTTCCTTACAACACTTTTGTGCTTGGAATTACATTTATGACAATTTAAGTAATCAAGAATTACAAATAGTAACATGCATTGTTTTACATTCTTTCCGAATTCAGTTAATCCTCACATCAACCCTACCATCTGGGTGTTATTATTAGCCCATTTTATAGCTAAAGACTTAAGGCCAAAAAGGTTAAATAACTTGCTGCAAGTTATACAGCTACAAGTAGTGGAGCTGAAATGGAAACCCATATGCTGGATCCAGAGGTGACATTTTAACCATTTTATATGACACATCTTCTTCCCAAATTACTATTGTGGTGTTTCCTCAGTACTTTGCAAATCATTTGTCGTATTTTACTTATTTCATAAAATTTCCCAATAAACATTTCCCCATTTTTTTCAAGCCTTCATTTTTTTATATTAAACACATAAATTGAGTTTTAAACAAAGGATTCAATCTTCTTCCCTGAGGTGAAATGGTGCTTATATGTAGAAATACAAACAAAACTCGCCATTTCTTCTTTAATGTGGATCAAGTCGCCAGGATTTACCCACCAAGGCAGGGAAAGATGAGGTGGCAGAGTATGAAGGGAAGCAACAGAGAAAACACAGAATCTGGCAACAGCTCCCATTCTCCACAAGCTCACTAAGTATCCATAAACATGCTCTTTTTATATCTACCCTACAAATGTTTGAGCTATGCATATTTTCCCTACTCTAAAAATAAAGTTTATGGTTACACAGCTAAACTTTGTTACACAGTTAAGTATTGGAATCAGGTTTCCATCCAGGCCCCTTCTACCTGCAGAGCCCAGACTTCCTCCTCCCTCTGTACTGAACTGATAGCAATTAGGAAGACACATCAGCCTCTCCCATCCAGTAACCCAAATTCGCCTCTCAGAAATGTTGCAAACATCAAAATTTGGTTTAAAATTTAATAAAGGTACATCCTACTATATGTGTTAGACTTAAATCTCTGGGGTATGGAATTATTTGGTCTGCTTCTCAAGAGAACGTGTTCAATTTTATTTCATTAATCTGAAGTAAGTAACTCATATTTTCACAAAACCTCACTTCCATTCATTCAGTTGCATTGAAGCTAGTTCCCCGTGGCTGGCTTCTTCATTGTTCAGGAGAGATTTCATCAACTAATTGAAAGGAACCCAGCTCTGTCCTCAGCAGAGCTAAATACATACAACAATTTCACCACCAATGCCAGACACATTATCGGTGTCCTGATCTTTGGCCTTTGATACTTCCAAGAGATGTCCCAGGGGAAATCTTTAGCTGGAATGTTAATCTGTTGCTTCTCTGACCTTCTACACATGTACCACATTATTATTACAAATCGCATGCTCCTCTTTTCACGCTGTCATTTTGACAATAGAACCATCGGGTGATTCATCTTTAGACTAGATGGCTGGAACAAAGCGCATCCCAGTAAGTGAAATCAGACTGGCTAATGGTATTGTTTAAAATGCAATAACATTTCTCCCCAGAAATCCACCCAGATTTCGAAAGCCATGTCATGCCTGTGGGATGCTCTGCCGCAATTAGCTACTGATGATTCATCAAAGGGTCCCGATGTGGAGATTTCTTTTTAACTTTTTTTCTCAACATGCTTTAGAAACATAAATTAGTCCCTGAATTGGATCGGTGTGGGTTTATCACTCAAGTTCCCTGTCTTTATCCTCTTTTTTCTTTCATCTGGCAGATGTTTATTTCATCTTCAGATTTACTGAGAGTGTTGCGAAAGTCTGGGAGCATTTAGCAATCCTAAAAAGCTATTTCTTTTAAGACTCTGCTCAAATGTCAAAATGTCACCTCCTCGGAGAGGCCTTCTTTTGACCACCCCACATAAAATAAACCCACTCCTATTAGTATCTCTCCTCTTTATCTGGCTTTATTTTTCTTTATGACACCTCTCATCACCTGTCACATGATATATTTATTCATTGGTTGACAGTCTGTTTCTCTCCACCCCAGAATGGGAGTTCCATGACTGCAGGGACTTGACCTGTTTGTTCACCGCTATCTTTACAGGTGTTAGGACAGTGGCTGGCTCAGAACATCAGTTAGTTTTATATGCTTTTAGGAGATGGTCAATCAGATGTTGCCACGAGAGGAAACGCAGGAGAGGCTTAGGAAAGCAAAGTTTATTATACTTACAGATCCTAGAGACAGGAGCCCAGCAAGCCAGCAGGGCCACTTGGGAAAAACACCGGGTGATGAGGAAGTTGAAGATGGGGTAACGGGAAGGTTTCTGAGGAAAAGCAAGGCTGGCAGGGTGAGCACTTTAGCATTGGCTGGTTGAATAAGTGTGGTAAACTTTGGGCTATGGGGGGGTAGGGGTGGTTCCTAGTTGCCTGGCCCTGGTCTTGGGATGATGAAGGCACAGGAATATTGCTTCCTGAGGTATAGGTGTCAGACAGAGGAGCTATAGTTCTGGACTGTGTTCAGGGTCGGTGGTCCCAATTCCCTGCACCCAGTTGATCTGGTTCAATTATTCAGCTGAATTAGAAAGTTCAAAGGAAGCACAACAATAACTGAAAGCAAAAATGAATGGAAACAGAAAATAAAACTGAAGCACCACAGGCAGTGAGAGCAAAAGTAACCCGCACAAGTTTCAGCATAACAAAGATAAATTTTATTTAAGAACAAAGAGAAAGTTTAGAGCACTTCCAAACAGAGTTGGAAGTGGGTCACACTCACGATGGGAGAAGAGGTGAGAGAGAAGCACGCAAGGGCAGTGCTGGGTCATAAATACATGTTCCTCTCAGTCTGAAATTGGTTATAGTCTTTCACTGGCCTCTCTGCAGCTCCAGGAAGTATTACCGTTTTCTATTGGTCATTCTATTGTCTCTTTCTATTGGTCGTTGGTTACCTAGGTTACCTCATGCTCACATCCTTATAGGCCCCCAAGACTACCTGATTCACTAGGCCAGCTTTTCCTCTCAGCTCCCCTCCCCTTAAAATCCCTTTTTAGTGTCCCTTCTCAGATTGGTTAGTTTTCATATTAATAACATGTGCTCTGGTGATCTATTACGTATCTCAACAAATTGTCTAACCCTGGGAGGTGCCATCTCTCCTAGTCAGAAAGCTCTGACCCCCCCAAGGTGTCAAAACATCATACTGCACAGAAAATTAAAAAATATATCTATAGTAAGGGATCAAAAGGATTCATATTTGTTCATTACGAATCTTCCACAGTGCTAGGGAATCTTCCACAGTGAAGCAAGTAGATAGAACCATGTTACTACTGATGTATATGAGTAATAATTTCACCGGTTACAATTACACAATGAAATCAGAGGAAAGAATCTTAAGGGCAAATTACTACTTCTTTCTAGCCCAGTCTTACCAAGTAAAGCATTTGAAAAATATGCCATTGGAAAGCTCTAATCTGTTTTATTTTTTGGATTCTTTTGCAATGTTTCATGCCTTACCATCATTTTTAAACATATAGCGAGTAACCAAGGTTTGTTTAAAAATATTTTATCTTAGATGCCAGGAAGTTCTGAAGCTGTTATGAATAGAGCTTTCATTTGAGCCAAAGGCAGGCATATCTCCTTTAATTTCACTTTGCTTTATTGCTCTTTGCAGATACTGTGAGGGTTTTATGTTTTTCTTTTCTTTACAAATTGGAAGTTGGTGGCAATCCTGTATTGATTAAGTCCATTGGTATCACTTTCCCCATTGCATGTGCTCACTTTCTGTCTCTGTGTCACATTTTCCTAATTCTCACCATACCTCAAACTTTTAATTATCATTACATCTGTTATGGTGACCTGTGATCAGTGATCTTTGGTGTTACTGTTGTAATTGTTTTGGGGTGCCACGAACCACATCCCTAGAGGACAGTGAACTCAATAAACATTGTATATGCTCTCACTGCATCACCAACTGGCTGTTCTCCCATCTCTCTCCCTCTCCTCAGGCTTACCTACTCCCTGAGACAGAACAATGTTGAAATTAGGTCAATAAATAACATTGCAATGGCTTCTGAGTGCTCCATTGAAAGGAAGAGTCACACACCTGTCACTTTAAATTAAAAATTAGAAATGATTAAGCTTAGTGAGGAAGACATGTTGAAAGCTGAGATAGGCCAAAAGCTAGGTCTCTTGCACCAAAGAGTCACCTAAATTATAAATGTAAAGAAACGTTCTTGAAGGAAAGTGATCACTTTCCTTCAAGAACGATAAGAAAGCAAAGCCGCCTGGATATAGGATCCAACCAGCCACAACATTCCCTTATGCCAAACCCTGATCCAGAGTGAGGCCCTGCATCTCTTCAATTTTTTCAAGTCTGAGAAAGATAAGAAAGCTGCAGAAGAAAAGTTGGACACTCACAGAGGTTGGTTCCTGAGGTTTAAGGAAAGCAGCCATCTCCCTAACAAAAAAAGTGCCAGATGAAGCAGCAAGTGCTAATATAGAAACTGCACCACGTCATCCAGAAGATCTAGCTAAGATCCCCAATGAAGGAGGCACCAATAAACAAGGTATTTTTCATGGAAATGAAATAGCCTTCTATTGTAAAATGCTATCTAGGGCTTTTAGAGAGAAGACGAAGGACGAGGAGGAGGAAAAGTCAATGCCTGAATTCCAAGCTTCAAAGGACAGGCTGACTTTCTTGCTATAGCTACTGTTGTTGGTGATTTTATATTGAAGATGATGTTAAGTTATCATTCCAAAACTTTCAGGGCCCTTAAGAATTAATGCCAAATCTATTCTGTTTGTGATCTATAAATAGAACAACAAAACGTGGGTAACAGCACATTTGTTGACGGCATGGTTACCAAATATTGTAACCCACTATTGAGAACTACTGTTTGTAAAAAATAAAGATTTTTTTTTTTCAAAATATCACTGCTCACTGACAATGTACCTAGTCACCAAAGAGCTCTGATGAAGATGTACAAGGAGATTAATGTTATATTCATGCCTGCTAATGAAACTATTCTATAACGAAACTATTCTACAGCCCATGGATGGAGGAGCAATTTCAACTTGAAAATCTTATTATTTAAGACATATCTTGTATAAGACTATAGCTGCCACAGATTTAAGAACAGTCTGTAAAGCTAGTGAATGATGCCCCATGATCATATCAATGTACACAGCTATGATTTAATAAAAAAAAAAAGAAGAATCTAGGCAAAGTAAATTGAAACACTTCTGGAAAGGATTCACAATTCTTTTTTTTTTTCTGTGGAGACAGAGTTTCCCTATATGGCCCTTGGCAGAGTGCCTTGGCATCATACAGCTCACAGCAACCTCCAACTCCTGGGCTTAAGCAATTCTCTTGCCTCAGTCTCCCGAGTAGCTGGGACTATAGGTGCCCACCACAACGCCCGGCTATTTTTTGGTTGCAGTTCAGCCGGGGCTGGGTTTGAACCCACCCGCAGTATATGGGGCCAGCGCCTTTCCGACTGAGCCACAGGCATCGCCCAGGATTCACAATTCTTTATGCCATTAAAAACATTCATGATTCATGGGAGGAAGTCAAAATATGAACATGAACAAAAGGTTAAAAGAAGTTAATTCCAACTCTCATGGTTGACACTGAGGAGGTTTAAGACTTTCAGTGGCGGATATCTGCAGATATCATAGAAATACAAAGAGAACTAGAATTAGAAGTGAAGCCTTAAAAACTTAAAATATATAAAAAAGAAGTGAAGTCTGAAGATTTGAATTGCTTCAATCTCATGATAAAATTTGAATGGATGAGATGTTCTTTCTTACGGATAATCAAAGACAATGGTTTCTTGAGATGGAATCTACCCTTGGTGAAGATTCTATAAACATTGGTAAAATGAAAACAAAGGATTTAGGAGATTATATAAACTTAGTTGATAAAGCAACAGCCATAGTTTGAAAGGACCGATTCCAATTCTGAAAGAAGTTCTACTGTGGGTAAAATGTTATCAAATTTCATCACATGCTACAGAAAAGTCTTTCATAAAAAAAGATTAGATTGATGCAACAAACCTCATTATTGTCTTATTTTAAAAACTTGCCACAGTCATCCCAAACTTTAGCAAAACTATTACCTTGATCAGTCTTTGGCCATCAACATGGAGGTAAGACACCCCTCCAACAAAAAAGACTCTGATTCTCCAAAGGCTCAGATAATTATTAGCATATTTTTAGCAATAAAGTATTTTTAAATTAGCATATAAATGTTTTAAAATATATAATGCCATCACACACTTAGTATATCATAGTTTTGTATAGATCTAATTTTTATATGCACTTAGAAACCAAACATTTGTATGGCTCTCTTTATTGCAATATTCACTTTATTGTGATGGTTAGAACTGAATCCACAATATTGTTAAGGATGACTATAATCATGGTAACTGAAGTGCTTTCTAAGATTGGAAGATGACGTGTGTATGTGGTGGTTGTGGGGCACCCTCAAGTCCATGTCTAATTATTAAGAAAGCTTCCAAAATGACATATAGCACCACTGCCCATTTGCAAATTGCCCAATAAAAGCCAACACTGTAAGGCATATTTAACTAGGTTCATGGGAGGCTATGTATTTTTGCAGGGTACATTGGTGGCCTGAAAGAGTTCATTCTGCTTCCAAAATTAACAAACTCATAACAAGTAACAGCTTCTGCATAACTGGCAGGAAAAGATCCAGGATTTAGTTGGGTATAAAGGCTATAAATGATTCATAGTCCTTGGATCCTCCATAGACTATAGTTATTTTCTTCCCCTGCCAAGAAAATGATCAGTCTCCCTTAGGGAATGTGATGATGACTACATTGATACAACAACAATTAAGGAGATTTACCATGGAAATCCACATCACAATCCTAAATAATGATGGAATGGGCCAGTTTAGGAGTTGTGAAAAAGTGTAGGTTATGATCACCTATTTAAAATCATTTTTCATCTTTTGATGTTTAATAAATCTACTTTTCACCTCTCATCTCCAGAATACCTCAATGCTCTTCTCGAAAATCTTATTAAATTTCTAGTCAACATCAGTGTTGAACTCCTAATCTCATTGACTACAAGCAGGTATAACCAGAGAATGGAGAACAAAAAATGTCAGGAGAGGTATGAAGGCGAAGGAAGATAAGAATTATAATTAACCCATAGTCTTCTAAAACATAGGATAAAATGGGGGAGAAAAGATGATCCCTAAACATTATTATTTAAACATAGAAGTCATGTCAAATAGCACTTTTTGGGTTAACAAACAGGTGAACAGGTGTGCTGTAGGGTAGAGAAAAGAAAGTAAATAGTGTCACTGAGTTCAAATTACAAGTCTCAAGGAAGGAGAGAGGCTGAAGAATGGCAAGAATCCCTGGCCCTTCCTACAGTCCTAGAAGAGAATTCACACAGATTTTGACTTTCTCACAGTGGACTGTATGGCTAAGTGTCTTCTTTGAATGTCAAATTAAACTATGTGGTTGCTGCTTTCAAAAGATGTCAGTGGGAGCAAAAACTGAACACACAGAGGACAGAGCCCTCAGCCTCAGGGACATTTCTTTTTGAGCAGGATCTTGTACCCTTTCAAATCTAGCTCCAATATGTACTTTGCAGGGTTATTGCTTTTAGTCTTTATTGTTAGCTTCCTCTAAAGAATTTGTAAAAAATGTAATGACAAATCCCAGAGCTATGAAAACCTGCACAGAACTCTTCTAATTTCTATTTCATCTCAATGGAGACTGAATTGCGCAGGTCAACTTTTCATTCAAGGGAGATAGAAATGAGAGAAGGTTTGTTCAAGTTCTTATTTAGAAGTGAACTGAAATTCATCAGCTTTAATTTACTGTTTTACATGCAGAGGAAGGAAGGAAGGAAGGCAGGAAGGAAGGAAGGAAAATAGATCAGCTTTTAAAATTTGGAGTTCTTGTATGAGGGCCTGAGGTTGAAAAGATAAAAGCAAGATCAAAATATAATTAAAAAGTTTAAACTCTCCAAATTATTAATTCACTCAGGATACACTAATTGAGCGCTCTCTGGTGTCAGGGATGGTAGGCTCTAACCACAGCCATGCAGACCAGACCCTTGGAGATTACCTGGGCAACTGTTTGCCCTGTAAGAGCTGCCAAGTTGTCTACTGAAGCCATATCTAATCCCTCACCTGGCTCTGAATCTCATTCCTTGTCCCCTTCCAAACTCTGCAGGGGCTACTGTAAATTAGTTTCCTATTGTTGCTGCCACAAATTATCACAAAATTAGTGATTTAAAACAACACACATTTTTGTTATAGTTCAGGAGGTCAAAATTCTAAAACGTTTTATGAGGCTAAGACCAGAGTATCAAAAGAACCACATTGCTCCTAGAAGCCTTGTAGATGCTCTCTCTCTCTCTCTCTTTTTTTAAATGGATGAAAATTTCATTTCTTTTCTGATGGGGTACCGGTTTGCACAGACTCTACTTTTTAATTTCAAAATATTAATTAAGAGGTACAAGTGTCTTTTTTCATGGGCATCTTATATTAAAATAATGCTTAAGTTGGGGCTTTGGGTGTGCCCAGCACCCAAATAGTGTTCATTGTACCCAATAGGTAAGGTTTTATCCCACGTCCACCCTCCTACCCAACCTCCTTCTTGCTTTCTCATGTGCGTTATATCACTTCATGCCCCTGTGTGCCCATCTATTAGCTCTCATTTATTCGTGAGAACATACAGTATTTGATTTTCCATTACTGAGATACTTCACTTAGTATAATGGCTTCCAATTCCATCTATCCACATTGCTGCAAATGGCATTACTTCATTCCTTTTTATGACTAAGTTGTACTCCTTGGTAAATATATATGCTGTGTTGAGCTTCTTGTATCTGGATGTCTACTTCTCTAGCAAGAAGTGGAAAGTTTTCCTCAATTATTTCCTCAACTAGGTTTTCCAAGTCTTATACTTTTTCTTCTTCACCCTCAGGGATGCCTATGATCCTTACATTTGGCTTTTTTTACATAATACCATATTTCTTGTAGACTTTGATCATTCTCCCTTATTCTTTATTTTTGACTGACTGGGTTATTATGAAAGACTTGTCTTCAAGCTTTGAAATTTTCTCTTCTGTTTAATCTAGTTCTTAAATCTTTTCATTGTGTTTTGTATTTTCTTAAATGAATTTTTCATTTCCAGAAGTTCGATTTGGTTTTTTATAAATATGCATATCTTTTTAGCAATTTTTTCATTCCTTTCCTGAATTGTTTTTCTGGTTTCTTTGAGATGGTTTTCCATTTTCTCTTGTATCTCATTTAGCTTCCTTACAACTCATATTGGAATTCTTCATCTCTTTATCTCTCATTTCAGTATTTCCATCTTGACTGGGATCCATTGCCAGAGAGCTGGTGTGCTTCTCTGGAATTATTGTTTCATTCTACTGCTTCATACTTCTGGAGTTCTTGTGCTGGATTCTTCTCATCTGAAACAGCTGTCACCTATTGTTTTGTATTTTCTATTGTTTAGATAGGAATTTTTTTCTCCTCTGTAAGGTAAGTGTTTACCTGTAGCATATTTTGGGTGGGGACCTTTGCCTTTGCTTGTAGGTACTTTTATGGATGTCTAGGTTCTAGCTGGATATCTTGATTGTAGATATATTTAGTGTGGTTGTTTACTCAGTTGTTAGATTTTTGTAAGCTATACGAGTGGTATACTATGTTTGTAAGCAGATTCCTTGCCATTTTTTTTTGATACTTTTTTTTTTTTGACCCTGGGTAGACTGCCATGGCATCATAGTTCATAGCAACCTCAAATTCTTGGGCTCAAGCTATCCTCTTGCATCAGCCTCCTAATAGCTGGGACTATAGGCACTTGCCATGATGCTTAGCTAATTTTTCTATTTTTAGCACAGAGTCCCACTCTTGCTTAGACTGGTCTCCAACTTGTGAGCTCAAGGAATCTACCTGCCTGGGCCTTCCTAAGTGCTAGGATTATAGGCGTGAACCACTGCACCCAACCTACCTTGTCATTTTTTAACAAGGAAAGTTAAGTCTATTAAATCCTTTCTCTTTTCCCAACCCTATAGTCTTTATAATAGTGTAGATTATATTGTGATGCCCAGCTTAATATCTGACATAGTAGGTGGTAAGACTCAGCCATGCCTCTTTCCTTAGGACTCCAAGTGTTTTTTGTGGTTGATCTCTGATGAAATCTTGTTCATTTTCTCTCTTCTCCATAACTTTTTCCCATCAAATCTCTAGTATATTCTGACACTTTTGCCTCATAATTACACCTGAGCTATGTTCTGCTCATCTAAATATTTTTATTTTTCCTGAGAGGAACTAGTGACTAATGTCTCTAGTCAGCCATTTTTCCCACTCCTTTAGACCCCATTCTTTACCTTTTCCAACTTTTAGAGACCGTTCTCATGGCTGGATCTCTTTGCCTCATAGCTGGATCATTCAATGCCAGCTCCTGTCACTGAATCTCCTTCTGACTGTCCTGTCTACCGCTTATGAATACTGCCATGCTTACATGGGGCACTGCTGAATAACCCAAGATAATTTCCCCATTTTAAGATCTTTAACTTAAACACACGTGCAAAATCCCTTTGATAATATGTAAGGTAGCATACTAACAGGTTACAGAGATTAGGATTTCAATACCCCTGGGGGTTGTTATTCTGTGTGCTGCAGGAATCAAACACCATGATTTGTTTTTTCATTTTTTCTGTTATGTTTAGTATCTTCTGTCTCTTGCTTTTACTGCAAGATTCTCTTGGAACACTTCAAAATAGCCCTCACTCTCCTAGCAACCATAGAAACTGCTCTTTACAGAGTCACCTAGAGTCTCATCATTGATATATTAACCTGATGTATTTTTAGGACTTATCTTTCTTCATAGTAGATAAGTATGATGTATTAATGATCATTCCCACTTCCTTATTAATAATAATAAAGTAGCTCTCATTATTTAGTGTTTACCATGCTCCAGGCACTGAGCTAAACACTTTATAAACATTATTTCATTTGTTCCTTTCAACAACCCCATGAATTAAGCATTATGTTTTACTCTTTATAAATGATGAAATGGCAGCTTAGAGAAAAAACTTCAAGTAACATATAGCATTTTCTAAACTTTTGTGTCCAAACCCTACTTTTCTTCCAGGGGACAAACCTGGACAACTGACTGGTCCTGTATGTCTTCATGCCCCTTCCCCTTACCCATTGAAACACCACCACTCAAGTATCACCAGCCAGAAATCTACGTTTCAGTACAATAACATGCTATACAAGTTGTACTCTGGGAGTAATAGGCTTTACCTCTGGGCTAGGTATGTAGTGGACTATAGGTTTGTGAAAGTATGCTCTATAATGTTCATACAATTACCTACCTATGTATTTCTCATCATTAATGAAGTGTGAATGTACTAAACTAGCTTCTTAACTAAGTTCCCTGACTTGATTGCTCCCCATTCACTCATTCAGTCTACTCCCATTTTTGTGAGTTTATTTATATTGTGTTTCTAGAACAATCTCTGGAAAATATAATTCTTATCCTGTCATTTCTATAATTAAAATTTTATAATGGTTTTCACTGGCCTTTTCATTTGCCTTCCCCAAGCTATCTTATTCCTTACCTAGTAAAATGCCACCACCCAAGTGTCAGCAGCCAGAAATCTGGCTTCTATTCTTCTCACATTTAAAAACATCCACACACCATTAATTCAACCTCCTAAGTGACCCATAATTCTTTTCCCTGACTTGATGGCTCTCTGCACCTCTGCTCAGCAGCTCCCCTCTACTTTACACACTCTCATGACTCTATTATTCTGTTCTTCTTCTCTCAATAAACAAAGGACTAAATCAATAAAATTAGAAATAAATAGATGAACACTTAGGTAATTTTTTATACTCAAGAAGAACTAAAATTATTTTTAGATGAATTACTTTATTTAATTGGAAAATTTTAAATAATAAAAATACTGAGATAAGGCTGACAAGACAGGCAAGTATGTAAATTGTTTAAAGGAGAATAACTTGGTGTTTTGTCTTTCTAGAAATAATTTTCTTAGTATTGTGAATCCTATTAGGGTTTACTCCACTAAAAATAAAAACCACAACCATGGGCGGCGCCTGTGGCTCAGTGAGTAGGGCGCCAGCCCCATATGCCGAGGGTGGCGGGTTCAAACCCAGCCCCAGCCAAACTGCAACCAAAAAATAGCTGGGCGTTGTGGCGGGCGCCTGTAGTCCCAGCTGCTCGGGAGGCTGAGGCAGGAGAATCGCGTAAGCCCAAGAGTTAAGAGGTTGCTGTGAGCCGTGTGACGCCACGGCACTCTACCGGAGGGCGGTACAGTGAGACTCTGTCTCTACAAAAAAAAAAAAAAAAAAACCCACAACCACAAGTTTCTTTGATAAAAGTCCTTTTGCACCTTGAGTTACACCTAAGATAGGTGAGGAACAATGTAATCGAGAGCCCCTCTTGTTTTCTTGAAAGAATCCATGAGATGCCTTTTGAATCTCTTTGTGTGTCTAAATGTTACTCTGATTTATTTTTTGAGGTGTTAACAGATTCCACAAACTTATTTTTTTCTCCATGCCAGCCTTTATCTCCAGGCCATGTTTTTTTCTGACACTGCTCAGATATCATTTCTTAATTTTATGATGTTTTGATATTAGGAGGAAGCTGAGAATGTTAAAAATATTTAAGCTACATCTCCTTATTGTTTCATAGTCCTCTCAGTTTCTCTCCTCTCTCTTTATCTCTCTCTCCCTCTTTGTCTAGTTTTACTATAAGCAGTGAGGTAAAACCAGGCAGCACCCATAACGCTTTCCTTGGGAATAGTTTTAGCTAGGTTACTAAGTTTACCAGGCCAATGTTCTTTACATGAATACACAACAGTGTCATTAATCTTTTTGTCATTCAATAACAAGGATCCTCCCCCTTCCTCTAGTTTCTTATTACCATGTTTTTCACTTCATGTTGAGTCTCACTAGCAACATTGCCAAAGTCTAGGTTTCTACTAACAGTCTGTTCCAGGCAATTTAGGTTTCTTTTTTTTTTTTTTTTTTTGTCTTTTAAAATATTTTTAATTTGTTTTGATTTTTAATTTATAAAATATATACTGTATTTATTTCTGGTAAAATACACGTAACATAAAACTTAGCATCTAAACCAGAGCCAATTTAGGTTTCTTTATCATGATCTTTAACATTCTTCCAGTATCCACTCAATTCCCAATTTCAATGCTAGTGTCACATTTTCATTTGTTTGTTATGGAAGAACCCCACTCCCAGTACCAAAATGTGTATTCATTATCTATGAATATATAACAAACTACCCTCAAGACTCAGTAGCATAAAACTACCCACTTACCTGGGCCCTCCAACTCAGGGTCTCTCACTCCTCATGGCTCAACTGGGAAGGATTCATTTCCCAGATCCTTCATGTCGTAGGGATTCAGTTCTGCCTGGGCTGTTGAAAAAGGGCCTAAGTTCCTCAAAAGTTTTTGGCCAGGGTGGCACCTGTGGCTCAAGGGAGTAGGGCACCGGCTCCATATATCAGAGGTGGTGAGTTCAAACCCAGCCCTGGCCAAAAACTGCAAACCAAAAAAAAAGGGTTTTGGCCAAATGTTTCCCTTTGTTCCCTATCAAATGGGTCTTCCCATGGAACATCTGGCAGCATGGTAGCTTGCTTCATCAGGATGACAAAGGACCAGAAAATGTACCACCAAGAGATAGGTTTAACAAGACAAAAGTCAATATCTCTTCATAACTTTGTAACCTAAACATGCAAATGGAATTCATCATATTTAATGGAGTATACTCATTACAAGCAAGTCACTAGATGCAGACCACACTCAAGAGGGACACTCTACATGAGTACCAAGAGACACCAGGAGCCGTGCCTAGACCTGCTTACCTCAGAGCCCAAGCTAGGGGTGAACAAGAGCAGCCTTCTAAAATTGAATCCATTTGGGAGAATATCCATTTTAAACAATGATTCCAGCTTAGGAATAGTTAATATTTGATTACTAACATGAATTAAAGTAAATGCTTTTTAAGGCTACTCTCCCAGTCAAGTAAAACTAAAAACAGAGATGGTTCTGCCTGACATCTAATCAATTAGATCAAATCTAATCTAACAAAATTAGATTTTGTTAAATACAGAAAAGTTAATAAAAGCCCGGGACCAGATGGCTTCATGTCAGAATTCTACCAAACCTTTAAAGAGGAACTAGTACCTATGTTACTCAACCTTTTCCAAAATACAGAAATAGAAGGAATACTACCCAACACATTCTATGATGCAAACATCACCTTGATTCCCCAAACCAGGAAAAGACCCAACAAGAAAAGAAAATTATAGACCAATATCACTAATGAATATTGATGCAAAAATATTCAATAGGATTCTAGCAAACAGAATCCAGCAACACATCAAACAAATTATACACCATGACCAAGTGGGTTTTATCCCGGGGTCTCAAGGCTGGTTCAATATACATAAATCTATAAATATAATTCAGCACATAAACAAACTAAAAAATGAAGACCATATGATTCTCTCAATTGATGTAGAAAAAGCTTTTGATAATATCCGGCATCCCTTCATCATCAGAACACTTAAGAAAATTGCCATAGCAGGAACATTTCTTAAACTGATAAAGGCCATCTATAGCAAAACCATAGCCAATATTGTATTGAATGAAGTTAAACTGAAATCATTTCCACTCAGATCAGGAACCAGGCAAGGTTGCCCATTGTCACCACTGCTTTTTAACATTGTAATGGAAGTCTTAGCCATCACAATTAGGGGAAAAAAGGTGATCGAGGGTATCCATATAGGGTCAGAAGAGATCAAACTTTCACTCTTCACAGATGATATGATTGTATATCTGGAAAACTGGGATTCTACTACAAAACTCTTAGAAGTGATCAAGGAATACAGCAGCATCTCAGGTTACAAAATAAACACTCATAAATCAGTAGCCTTTATATATACCAACAATAGTCAAGCTGAAAAAACAGAAAAAATAGAGTCAAGGACTCTATCCTATTAACAGTAGTACCAAAAAAGATGAATTATTTAGGAGTTTACCTAACAAAGGGCGTGAAAGATCTCTATAAAGAGAACTATGGAACTCTAAGAAAAGAAACAGCTGAAAATGTTAACAAATGGAAAAACATATCATACTCATGGCTGGGAAGAATTAGCATTGTTAAAATGTCCATAATACCCAGAGCAATATACAATTTTAATGCAATCCCTATTAAAGCTCCACTGTCATATTTTAAAGATCTTGAAAAAATAATACTTTGTTTTATATGGAATCAGAAAAAAACTCAAATAGCCAAGACATTACTCAGAAATAAAAACAAAGCAGGAGGAATCATGCTACCAGACCTCAGACTATACTATAAATCGATAGTGATCAAAACAGCATGGTACTGGCACAAAAACAGAGAGGTAGATGTATGGAACAGAATAGAGAACCAAGAGATGAACCCAGCTACTTACCATTATTTGATCTTTGACAAGCCAATTAAAAACATTCAGTGGGGAAAAGATTCCCTATTTAACAAATGGTGCTGGGTGAACTGGCGGGTGACCTGTAGAAGACTGAAACTGGACCCACATCTCTCACCATTAACTAAGATAGATGCTGAATGGATTAAAGATTTAAACTTAAGACATGAAACAATAAAATACTAGAAGAAAGTATAGTGAAAACTCTTGAAGAAATCTGCCTGGGTGAATATTTTATAAGGAGGACCCCCCGGGCAATTGAAGCAACATCAAAAATACACTACTGGGGCCTGACCAAACTAAAAAGCTCTGCACAGCCAAGAACATGGTAAATAAAGTAAGCAGACAGCCCTCAGAATGGGAGATGATATTTGCAGTATGTGTCTCTGACAAAAGTTTAATAACCAGAATCCACAGAGAACTCAAACATATTAGCAAGAAAAGAACAAGTGATCCCATCTCAGGGTGAACAAGGGATTTGAAGAGAAACTTCTCTGAAGAAGACAAGCACATGGCCTATAGACATATGAAAAAATGCTCATCATTCTTAATCATCAGAGAAATGCAAATCAAAACTACTTTGAGATATCATCTAACTCCAGTAAGATTAGCCCACATCACAAAATCTCCAAACTAGAGACAAATGTATTTTAGCTTCAGCATGGATGTGGAGAAAAGGGAACACTTCTACATTGCTGGTGGGAATGCAAACTAATTTGTTCCTTTTGGAAAGATGTTTGGAGAATACTTAGAAATCTAAAATAGACCTACCATTCGATCCTACAATTCCTCTACTAGGCATATATCCAGAAGACAAAAAATCACATTATAGCAAAGATTTATGTACCAGAATGTTTATTGCAGCCCAATTCATATTGCTAAGTCATGGAAGAAGCCCAAGTGCCCATCGACCCACAAATGGATTAATAAATAATGGTATATGTACACCATGGAATATTATGCAGCCTCAAAGAAAGATGGAGACTTTACATCTTTACATGTTTACATGGATGGAGCTGGAACATATTCTTCTTAGCACAGTATCTCAAGAATGGAAGAAAAAGTATCCAAGGTACTCAGCCCTACTATGAAACTAATTTATAGCTTTCATATGAAAGCTATAACCCAATTATAGCCCAAGAGGAAGGGGAAAGGGGAGAGGAAGGGGAGGGGAGAGGATGGGTAGAGGGAGAATAATTGGTGGAACCACACTTACACTGCATCTTACAAGGGTACATGTGAAATTTACTAGGTGTAGAATATAAATGTCTCAACACAATAAGAAAATGCCATGAAGGCTATATTAACCAGTTTGATGAAAACATTTCAAATGGTATATAAAACTAGCACATTGTACCCCATGATTGCATTAATGTACACAGTTATGATTTAATTTTTAAAAAGTTAATAAGCTAAGTATTTAGGTAAATACGGATTTTTATCTATCTGCCTTTGCAAAAATCAAAGCTAAATGAAAAATGAAAGCAACTTAGTATAAGTGTTTTTACACTGTTCACTTACCCAACAAGAAGAACATCAGGAATGAAAAGGATAGAGAAATCCTAGCCTATATTAAAGCCTCAAAAAGAAATAGATACAGAAAATTTGCACATGTGAAAAGTGTTGACCAGATGGCATCCAGAAGTTCCTGGAATAAATTATGCATGGAGTAACGAATACATAGACAAGTATTCTCACAGCTATATGAAAGTATAAATACACACACATACAAATTCAGTAGTATTAAAATCTTCTATTTATGCAAGTGAGAGATTTTAAAAATGAATGTGTTTTAGCTTCAGTTTTCTCATCTTTAATGGACATAGTGATATCTATATTAGGAGATCATCATGAGGATAAAATGAATACATAATGTGTAAATGTACACAGCTGTCAGCCCAGTGTCAGGCACGGGGCAATTCCCCAGAAAACTGTGGTTAGTTTTCATAGGACTCAGTGAAACCAAGTTACTTTGATGTTGAATTTTCATGATATTTCTGGGTGAATTATAAATAACATTGAGAGAATTCATAACTGATCAAGAATTGGCTGCATAACAAAAAAAAAAAATCTAGAGTAAAAGTAAATAGTGGGGAATTGGGAAAAAAATAATCAAAGGTATAATTCCTTAAAGGCATTGATTATGTAATAAGAACACCTCTAGTAAATGGACCTTTGAAGCTCAGCACCACATCTAAATACCTTCCATTTCCACACTACCTCCTGTAAGAAAGATGCTAAAAACCATATCAAAGAGATCATCTGTCATTCGGGATTGACTTCAGACATGTGGTCACTTTGGGAAGGCTAATGGTTTAGCACTTCTTATACCATTTTTGTTCCTTTGTTGTTGTTGTTGTTGTTTTTCATTGTTTTGAGACAGGATCTCACTCTGTCACCCAGGCAGAGTCCATTGGTGTCATCATAGCTCACAGCAATCTCAAAGTCCTGGGCTCAAGCAATCCTCCTGCCTCAGCCACCTGAGCAGCTGTAACTACATGGGTGTTCCACAATACCTGGCTAATTTTTTTATTTTTTGCAGAGACACATTATTGCTCTTACTCAGGCTGCTCTCAAACTCCTGAGCTCAAGCAATCCACCTGACTCAGCCTTCCAAAGTGCTAGGATTATAGGCATGAGCCACCGCCCCCAGCACATACTTTCTTTAAATACGTTACATTCTTTTATTATTTATTTATTTATTTTTTGCAGTTTTTGGCCAGGGTCAGGTTTGAACCCACCACCTCCGGTATATGGGGCACCCTACTCCTTTGTGCCACAGGCACTATCCTATGTTGCATTCTTTTTTATGGAAAGTGAAATAAAGAAACTGATGTTTTATTAACAAAAAAAGGTGTTAGTGTTTTATAGCAACACTATGCTTACTAACTACACTAGCAATAGAAAGGGAGACTAATAAAACCCAGCAAAATATTTCTTTCCTTTTCTGTAATACTCTTTTTATTTATTTATTTTGTAATCTTTAGATAAGAAAATACCTTGGGAGGAAAATTAAGGGGTTTAACATTTAGATAATTACACGGCATCACTCATTCCTAATAAGCAAAACAACATACATTATTGATTTTAGAACTGAGATGACGGGGAGCTTGTCGGTGATGTACAAAGTACTCAACACAGACAGGTTGACACCAGGGAAGAGTGAAACCAATTTACATTTTACCAATTGACTCCAGTGATGTTTCAGTGCCCCCTTTAGATCTGCATCTTAGGGAGATACCTAGCTTGTCTTCTCATTAATTTGGCTCTGACTTTTACTCCAAAACACGTAGGTTGTTGAAACACATGAAAAAATATTTCAGAGATGTCTCATCTATGGAAAGTGATTCTAATGGAAACATTTCATAGGAAATTCCTGCCATTGGATTATCAAAACTTTCTGCTGGCAAAACCAGCAGAAAGACAGTGATGCTAATGGTAACTGCAAAAATTGGGCAGGGTCAGCTGTCCTATCCTTGAGCACTAAGATTAAATCCACTGATTTCCAAGGTATTCTCTTTATCTCAAACTGTTCCCATAACTGAGCAAGATAATCTTTCTAGGTGGAGAAAGATATTCCTCATTCCTCACCCCAATATTCACCAGGTGACATTGCTTCTTCAAATCCTATTGCATTGCTGGGATGGATAAGGGCCAAGAATGAGATGTTTGATGTGAGTTTCTTTCTTTCTTTTCTTTCTTTCTTTCTTTCTTTCCTTTTTTTTTTTTTTCCAGTTTTTGGCTGGGGCTAGGTTTGAACCTGCCACCTCCAACATATGGGGCTAGCACCCTACTCCATAGGTGCCGCCTGGTTTGATGTGACTTTCTATGACAAAAGATTTTCAAGACAAAATGTACTAAGCCTGGAAGAAAAACACATCAATACATGTATTTTTCTCTTTTGTTTTTCCAAACATTTAATAAAAAGAATTTATTCCCCCAAGGCTTAAATCTTTATTCTCCATTCCTCTGAATGAATATGTCTCCCAGTTTTAATTGCTAGTTTACACGGGTAGAAAGCAGTTAGAAAAGCATCTTATAATTGGGAAGGACAGTGGAAAATAAAGGACAACACTATAAAATATATGTTTCCACGTTCTCTGAATTGTTGTATGTCAGTCTGCTCTGAGCAGAAGCTAACCCTGAGCAGTATGTGGTTGCTGGAGAGATTCGTTTAAAAACAAATATATTTCTACTTACAATGGACTGAGGAAATTCTATGTTGAAACCACCACATTTGGTACTAGGAGGTGTGGCCTATGGGGAGTGATGGGTCAGGAGTGTGGAGCCCTCACAATAGGCTCAGTGCCCCTATAAAAGAGAGCTCGGACAACTGCCTTGTCCCTTCCACCAGGGGAAGACACAGTGAGCAGGGGCCTTCTCTGAACCAGGAATTTGTGCCCTCACTACATCAGATTCTGCTGTTGCCTTAACTTGGACTTCCCAGTCTCCAGAACTGTGAGAATAAGTTTCTATTGCTTGTAAGTTATCCTGCTTAGGGAATTTTTTTTTTTTTTTTTTTTTTTTACTGTTGGGGATTCATTGAGGGTACAAGAAACCAGGTTACACTGACTGCACTTATTAGGTAAAGTCTCTCTTACAATCATGTCTTGCCCCCAAAAGGGGTGGAGCTTGAAAGGTTACCACTAGTTACATGAGAGAAAGTCAATTCAATTTATCACATTTTACTCTTAACAGTGTTTATTTCTACAATCTTCTCAGGTTCAGTTTTAAAATATTTATTTCTTAAAGAAATGATCTGCCTTTCAAAAAAATTATGAATTAGTATTATCTTGATTTTCCTTGAATCATTATCTGGTCCTGGTACTTCTATCCCCATATTGGGGAAAACTTGGCAGAGGGCACCCTGAGAACTCCAGCAAACACTTTAGGTTCTTTATTAACATTGTTGTGAGTCAATGTTAATAAAGTCACCTCAGCAGTATTTGAGCTTTGTCTGTGGACTATGTCCAGGTCTTTTGAGAATGATTATTTTCATTGTTTTCCTTTTTTGATACCATAAAGGGTGGGGCAAGGTGTTGTGAATATAGAACATACAGGGTCTCTCTGTTTTACAGCAATAATAAAAAGACAGGGAATTGCATGTGCAGAGATTTCATTCTAAGAGACGATCCTTCATGCTTATAATCTCAGCTATTCAGCAGCCTGAGGAAGGAGGATTACTTGACCCCAGAAGTTTGACACCAGGCTGGGCATCATAGTAAGACCCTTGTCTCTAAAATTACAAAGAAAGTAAAAAAATGCTAGCCCAGGGTGGTGGTGTGTGCCTATACTCCCAGCTGCTTAAGAGGATGAGATGGGAGGATCTCTGGAGCCCAGGAGTTCAAGGCCACAGTGAACTATAATCACACCACTGCACTCCAGCCTAAGTCAAAAAAAGAGAGATAGAAAGAGAAAGTGAATCCTCTACTAGATAGCAAGTACACAGGATGCTGCCTGGGTAATCTCATGTGGTTTTTTGTGATTTTCCTCCAGTGTAGACAACCAAGTCTCCTTTATCATCAAGCAACATTCTCACCTTACTCCTCTTGCTGAGTGCCGCTGCTGAAGAATCTGGTTCCTCGGCACGTTTGTAAGGCCTGCCATCCAGCTCTCTCCCATCCGGTGTACTAACGCCAAGTCTGGACCTACCACGATCCGCCCCCTTCCCATGCCTCTATCATTGCCCCTACCCCCACACTCACCGTCCTCTCACCCCTCAATCTACCTACTGGTAGATTCTTCTGCTCTGGAAGGGATTTGAGGCCAACTCTAGTTGCTCTAGTTATCCCTGCATCAGATCTCCTCATACAAATATTCCAGCTGATGCTCAGGGCTCTTTCATTTTCTTTCTGAGAAAATGGGCAATCCTTTCACCTGACTCAGTAGACCCCAAGCCTTCTTCAGAGGTCTTAGCTAATTGAGTTAATTTAAATATATCTATTAATATTTGGACCTGACTTCTGTGATTGCAGCTATCTTCAAGCAGAGTGCAGCACCCCTCAGCTCATCCAAAACAATGTGTAATGATTTATCTATCTACATTCCATATTTTCATCCCTCCAGTGAGAAGGGTTTCTGTTGCAGCTCTGCCAAATTGTTATGGAAAAAAATCATGGACCCTGGAATCAAATGAATATATCTATCACAGATTGCATTTTCCAACAATCTTAGGGTCTTTAGGCTGTTTACATGGTAGACAAAGGTGTCAAAATGAGTAGTCCAGAAAGGAAGGCAGAAGCACCATTGTCTTTTATGACCTAACCACAGTCATTCAGTATACTTTCATGCTTTTGGGTATAAGAAAGTCATAGCCTGGTGAGTGAGTTTGAAGGGGGGAGGAACTAGATTCTACTTCGTTATGAGTGGTAAGAGTCTAGAAAAGCATTCAAGATGCAATGTCTTTTTGTGGTTTTGTACATGAGGACAGTGAGAGGCTCAGCCATCCCCCAACTATTTAGCTCCCATCAGTCCGACTACAACCCCAAGGATAGCAACTCCAGAACTCCCTGGCTAAGTTCTTCCAGAGTTTCTGGTCCACAAAAATTGCGAGACATAAAAAAAAAAAAAAAAAGATTGTTTTGTTTTAAAACAGTAAGTTTTGGAATGATTTACTACATAGCAATACTAATGCTATGGTATAAATGTTTTGTGCCTCCACAATTCATTTACTGAAACCTAATCACTGATGTACTGGTATTAGGAGGCAGAGCCTTTGGGAGGTGATTGGGTCATGAGGGCAGAGACCTCATGAATGGGATTAGAGATCTTCTAAAAGAGACCCCAGGAACTAGCTACCCCTTCCAACAGTGAGGACGCAGATGGCACCATCTATGAGGAAGTGGGCTCTCATCAGACACTCAATCTGTTACCACACTGATTTTAGACTTGTCAGCCTCAGAACTGTGAGAAATATTTGTTACTTATGATCCACTCAGTGTATTATTATTATTATTATTATTATTATTTAGCCTGAGTGGACTAACACAACTAACTAGAACAAAACCTGTATTAGTTGGCTTGGGCTATTATAACAAAATGCCATAGGCTGAGTGGCTTAAGTAACAGAAAACTATTTTCTCCAAGTTCCAGAGGCTAAAAGTGTAAGTTCAAGGTGATGGCCAATTCTATTTTTGATCAGAGCTCTCTTCCTAGCTTGCAGACAGCTTCCCTCTTGTTATGACATTACTTTGTTTATGCATGTGGATATGGGGAGGGAGGGAGGAAGAGAGGAAGAGATGAAGGGAGGGAAGGAGGATACTCTACTGTCTCTTCTTTTGGGGGGAGGCAGTGAATTTTATTTTGTTTATTTTCATTTTCTTTATTTTAATTTCAGAATAGTAGAGAGTACATGTTTTGTACATGTTTATATACTTTGTTTTGTATAATTTTGATTGAGTCAAAATTATAAATGTGCCCATCTCCCAGATAGTATGCACTATACTTAATAGGTGTGAATTAACCCAGCCCCTTCTCATCCCTCCTCTCAGCTTGATTTGCATTGAGATTTACTTCCATATGTACATTTAAGTGTTTGATTAGTTCCAACTTGGTATTGAGTACATGTGTTTGTGTCTCTACTCTTACGATGTTTCACTCAGAAGAATGGTTTCCAATTCCATCCAGGCTGTCACAAAAGATACTCGATCACCACTTTTTATGCTGAGTAGTACTCCATAGTATGCATATACCACATTTTATTAAGCCATTTATGTATTGGTGGGCACTTGGGTTGTTCCCATGTCTTTGCAATTGTGAACTGTGCTGCTATAAACTTTCAAGTGCGCTGTCCTTTTTATAAAGTGATCTTTTATCCTTTTATCCTGGATATACCCAGTGGTGGGATTGCTGGATCAGATGGCAGATCAACTATAGGTCTGCTGCCTCTTCTTATGAGATATTATTCTAGTCAGCTCAGGGCCTCACACTTATAACCTCAGTTAACCTTAATTACTTTCTTAGAAGCCCCATCTCCAAAGACAGCCATATTGAAAGTGAGGGCTTCACCACATGAATTTGGGGAGACACAAATATTCAGTCTATGATAATGACTGAATTCAAATTACAGCTCTATCGCTGTAAAATTTACTTAACCTTAACAATTTACTTAAATTCTTTGGGCCTCAATTTTCTTGTATGTAAACATAGAAATAATTATCTTATTTCATCAGATCCTTTAGAGAGCTCAATGAGAACAAGGATGTGAATATTTTAGTCATTTCCTGAGGTGAGGCGCCAGGCCTTGTTAGTGATCCATCCTCACTGACTTCTGGTCCTGAATAGATAAGGGGCCTGAGATGTGCTATCATGGCCAAGTAAGCTCTTGCTTCTGTTGGGCTAGCCAGTGGCCAACACATCATTTATGAATCATCACTTCACCTAAAAATATAACGATACACACTAGGAGCTTAGTGTTGAAAAAAATATGAATAAACCATGATTCTGGGCTGCAGGAACCCTCTTTCTGATGGGGCAGGCAGATCCAGTAATAAATATTTATATTACAGTTTGACAAGTGTTTAATAAAAAGTGCTATCTATTGCAGAATTCCATGACTCATGTTACTGTCATATTTAATATTCACCAGAGTCAAGGACACTACAGTTCAGAGAGATTAAGCAACCTCCTTTCCTTAAATCACACAGCTTACAAGTAGCCAAAACAGCCTGATTCCTTGTGATCATACCCCAATCCCAATGTTTTAAAGGTTTTAAAGGTCACCTGCCCTGGAGAATGATCTTTTCTCCTTTAGTGTCCAAGGTTAGGGTTTATGTGAAATGTGCACAGGGGTGGGGGTGGTACCAGCACCTAAACCTGAAAATCACAATAATCTTTAAGATTTGTAGCAATGAAGAAAAAAGTCAAGAAAGATACCTAACAGGTTGTTAATAAGGGAGTACAGAGCATGACATATAAGTGAAGAGGAAAGAAGGAAGGGTCGAAAGAAAACAAGTTAAAAAAAAAAAAAAAAAGAACAAGAGAGAGACAAAAGTGACTCTACAGAAAAACCCAGCTTGTATTGTTTTCGTATCCTAGTTAATTAAAATATATACATTTGTACATGCACACACAAAGAGGTAAATGAAAAAATGATCACCAAAATATTAACAATGATGGTTATCTCAGAGTAGGATTACAAATAAAATCATATTTTCTTTGTCCCTTACATTTGTGTTGTTGGATTTATTTTATAGTACATGTTTTTTCATTAAACAAGAAATCTGACACTAAAGTATTTTTTAAAAGAGTCTGATGCTTTTTATTAAAAATAGTGATGTATCCATAGCACCTAGTGATCAGAAGCATAATTGATTGGATTTTTGATGAAGGAAAAGTGAATATAGAGCACGTAGGCAAATGTAATAAACGAAAGTGTTGTAGAATGGAATTGAGTGATTCTTACAGCAAGGTAGTATTTACATCTGTAATTTATTTGTGCTATTTCAGCCTTGGCTCTGAAACATATATTAACCAACAAGAAGAAAATTCAAGTGGAGAAAAGCATTTTCTCTACTTGTATGAAGCACCCATGAGGTCTGGGATCACGCTTGTCTTGTTTGCCATGGCATTACCAGTGCCTGCCTCATTGCCTAGCTAGCTATTGTAGTCATTCAATGAATATTTTGTAGTAGGCTTGCTTATTGGGGCTTCCCAGAGAAACAGAACAGTATATATATAAAAGAGGAGATTTATATATAAACAGTATATATATAAAAGAGGAGATTTATCGTAGGGATTAGCTTATATGATTATGAAAGTGGGGAGTCCCACAAAATGGCATCTGCAGGATAGAGGATTAGAAAAGCCAGTGATATAATCAGTCAGGGTACAAAAGTCTGATTATTAACTGGATGCCAGTGGTGTAAGTCTAACACTGAATCTGAAAGCTTAATTAATAGCAACAGGAGCACCTGTGTCCAAGAGGAGGAGGAGGCAGATGTGTCAGCTCATGCAAAGAGAATGAATTTGCCCTTCTTCCACCTTTCTGTTCTTTTCAGATCTTCAACATAGTGGATAGTGACTGCCCACATTTATGAGGGATCTTCTTTACTCATGTTACTGATTAAAATGCAAATCTCATACCCAGAAATGTTTTACTAGCCATCTGGGCACCCCTTAGCTCAGTCAAGTTAACACTTTAAAATTAATGACCACAGTTTACAAAATGTAACTCATGTTAAAATCCGATGTGTAGAGAAGTGGCAAACTAATTACTTAATACAGAGTTTCTGGGCTTCTTCCTATGTCCCTAATTTCTGGATGTTCTGGCAATGGAGTCCTTGTTTGCCCAGGACTGAGAGATTTCCCAGAATAAGATTTTCAGTGTTAAATCCAAGAAAGTCCTGGAAAATAAGACAAGATAGTCATCCTACAGTGTTGTGAGGAAATTAAATGTTTAGTATGATTGAAACTTAGTTTACCTGATAGATTCAACAGTTCTTTCATATAAAACTCAGTTTTTCACCTCCATTCAGTCTTTCATTCTTTTGGCCTTTTCTCTTCCCCTGCCACTTTCCCTAAGATTCTATAGCACTTGAGAGTGGGGAGAGAAAATGAGAAAGACAGGTCATCTGATCTATGTAGTAGTGTCCTTATAATAGGCTCTTCTAGTCATTGATAGGTTCTGAGGCTGAAGTCCATAACACTTGAAATGTTAATATTGCTCTCTCTTTCTCCATCTCTCTTCTTGTTCAGAACAATGAGGCATTCCCTGGTTAGCCTCCCCTTGCTTCCCATTGCTTTGCAGCTTTCTAACAAGTCAGCCACTTCTTCCAGCCAGATCATTGGATTGGCCTCTATTCTGGCCTTCTCTGTGTACCTATTTACCCCTTCAAATGAGTGTGCCCACCACGGAGGGGTATCCTAAGGTAGAAGATGGGCATCATTTTAGGTGGAGATATGGTTTTTTTCAGTTCTATACAAAGTGAGGTCTTGGCCTGGGGTCACCCTACAAACATTTTTTCTGCTCTACAATGTGATAAATGCAAAACTGAAATGTGCTTTGTAGATACTTCTATAGCAATTTGAAAAGTATTTTTTTGTCTGTTGAATCTAATAATAAAAGTTAGGGCTTTGTATTTTATGTCTGCATTAATGTTCTAATTTATTTTCCAAGAATGAGTTTTAATTGAATTATAAAACATAATTCATCCTTGATGGGTTGGAGGAAAAGAACTGGTCCTTTGCTACAGATATTCTGAGAAACTCATTCCATACTACAAATGAATTTCAAGCTAAGCTCTTTGTGTGTTTAAGAGAGCAGGAGTTATAACTGAAATTTTTGGTGAATCATCACAAGAAAATAGCCTGGTTTGCACATATATTGGTTTGCTTATTAACTCTATTTACATGTCCAAAGTTGGCATACCTTTTTATCTTTTTTCTTTGCCTTTCTAATCAGTTATAGAAAGGACTGAGTTAAAGATTTTATACTCAGAAGGGCAATAGAAGAAAAGACATTAGCAATTTCAAAACAGTATCCAATTACATTTGCTTTATAAATGAATGAACAAGGGGCCACTGGTCTTGAAGCATCTTATGGAAATGAAATAGCTCTAAGAGAGGGGGGTGGAGTAAAATACAACTGCACACTGACAGGAAAGAGAAAACCACGTAGCATATGGCTATTTCCCAACTTTTAGCCAGGAGCTAAAGGTTGTTATTTTCTTTTCTATGCAGGGAGAGGAAAGAAGGGACTTCTCCTTGGAGGGGGCATAACATTGCTGTTTCAAAGCATAGAAGAGGTGAGGGAGCTACAAGATGGACAGGAGTTATTTTCTTTTCAAAGTGTGCATGTGTGTGTGCGTGTGTGTGCATGGGTGTATGTAGTGTGTGTTTGTGTGTGTGTGTGTATGTGTGTGTTCGGAAGGGAGTATGATTAAAAAGGAAAGAAATAAATGCAGTACATGTTCTTAAAACCCAGAAGGTATCACATTCAATTATTCAATTCTCTTCCTCTGGAAAAGTCAGTGGATACAATCACATACATTTAGAGTCTGAAGAATAACACATGAGAAATCACAGACTTTTGTGTCCAATATAAGAAGTATCCAGTATCTTTTTGTAGCACAATTAAATGCTAGGGCCCTTAAAAAATAGCATGTCACAACAGATTGTATTTTTTTCCTTTGGATACTGTTCTATCCCATTAAAAGTAGGTCAGTGTTTCAAAAAGTGTTTCTTCATTTCAGGTACAGATTAAATCTTTTTTCCATCAAGATGGTTTTCTGCTTCTCATTCTCCCTTTAATTCCCTGGAGTGAAAGCACATTAAAAAATGACTCACATGATCACCTAATGATATACAAAAACTTTGATGCACAGTGAAACAACTGTAATTTATGCATACCAGAAAACTTTACAGACTCAAATAACCTGATAAAGAACAGTAGATGATAAGCATGTTGGTTACTCATTCATCCAGCGGAAGTCAGAAGATATTTTTAACTTCTGAATAGCCAAGTTTCCATCTGTCAAATGGGAAAATACTATCTAAACCGTTCTTCCAAGAAGGAGCTTAACAAATTCCAAACAGAACTTTCAACCATATTATTCCAATCAATTATAAGGAACAAGTAGAATCATGCCAATGACCTGGATTTATTAGAAGTTAGACATCTTTTTTAATACCTATGGTCAAATGGTAAAGAATGTAAAAAATAATAATAATCTTTAAAAAGAAACAGTTTTTTTATAGTTAAATAATAGCTGTGTACATTAGTGCAATCCAGGGGTACAATGTGCTGGTTTCATATACAATCTGAAATATTCTCATCAAAATTTTCAACATAGCCTTCATGGCATTTTCTTAGTTATTGTATGTAGACATTTGTATTCTGCATTTAGTAAGTTTCGCCTGTACCCATTCTAAGATGCACCGTAGGTGTGACCCAAACATTACCCTCCCTCCACCCTAACCTCGCCCCTCCCTTCCCCTTCCTTGGCCCTTTCCCCATAGTCTTGTGCTATAGTTGGGTTATAGCCTTCATGTGAAAGTTATAAATTAGCTTCATAGTAGGGCTGAGTACATTGGATACTTTTTCTTCCATTCCTGAGATACTTTGCTAAGAAGAATATGTTCCAGCTCCATCCATGTAAACATGAAAGAGGTAAAGTCTTCATCTTTCTTTAAGGCTACATAATATTCCATGGTATACATGTACCACAATTTGCTAGTCTATTCGTGGGTCGATGGGCACTTGGGCTTCTTCCATGACTTAGCAATTATGAATTGGGCTGCAATAAACATTCTGATACAGATGTCTTTGTTATATTGTGATTTTTAGTCTTCTGGGTATATACCTAGTAAAGGAATTGTAGGATCGAATGGCAGGTCTATTTTTAGGTCCCTAAGCATTCTCCAAACATCCCTCTAGAAGGAAAGCATTAGTGTGCACTCCCACCAGCAGTGCAGAAGTGTGCACTTTCCTCCACATCCACGCCAACAGCTCTAGTTTTGGGATTTTGTTATGTGGGCTACTCTTACGGGGGTTAGGGGATATCTCAAAGTAGTTTTAATTTGCATTTCTCCAATGATTAAGGATAATGAGCTTTCTTTTCATGTGTTTGTAGATCGTGCACCTATCTTCTTTAGAGAAGTTTCTCTTCAAGTCCCTTGCCCACCCTGAGATGGGATCATGTGTTCTTTTCTTGCTAATATGTTTGAGCTCTCTGGGGATTCTGGTTATTAAACCTTTATCGGAGGTATAACCTGCAAATATTTTCTCCTATTCTGAGGACCATCTGCTTGCTTTACTTACTATGTTCTTGGCTGTGCAGAAGCTTTTTAGTTTGATCAGGTCCCAGTAGTGTATTTTTGATATTGCTTCAATTGCCCAGGGAGTTCTCCTCATAAAATATTCACCCAGGCTGATTCTTCCCTGCAGTTTCTTCAAGTATTTTTATAGTTTCATATCTTAAATTTAAATCTTTTATCCAGTGAGAGTCTATCTTAGTTAATGGTGAAAAGTGTGGGTCCAGTTTCAGCTTTTTATAGATCACCAGCCAGTTCACCCAGCACCATTTGTTAAATAGGGAATCATTTCCCCACTGAATGTTTTTAATTGGCTTGTCAAAGATCAAATAACCGTAAGTACCTGGATTCATCTCTTGGTTCTCTATTCTGTTCCAGACATCTACTTGTCTGTTTTTGTGCCAGTGCCATGCTGTTTTGATCACTATCGATTTATAGTACAGTCTCAGGTCTGGTAGCATGATTCCTCCTGCTGTGTTTTTATTGCTGAGTAATGTTTTGGCTATTTGAGTTTTTTTTTCTGATTCCATATAAAATGAAGTATTATTTTTTCAAGATCTTTAAAATATGACAATGGAGCTTTAATAGGAATTATATATTGCTTTGTTAGTCTAGACATTTTAACAATGTTGATTCTTCCCAGCCATGAGCATGGTATGTTTTTCCATTTGTTAACATCTTCAGGTATTTCTTTTCTTAAAGTTTCATAGTTCTCTTTGTAGAGATCTTTCACATCCTTTGTTAGGTATACTCCCAAATATTTCATCTTCTTTGGCACTACTGTGAAAGGAATAGAGTCCTTGACTGTTTGTTCAGCTTGGTTATTGTTGGTATATATAAAGGCTACAGATTTATGGGTGTTGATTTTGTAGCCTGAGACATTGCTGTATTCCTTGATCACTTCTAAAAGTTTTGTAGTAGATTCCCTAGTGTTTTCCAGATATACAATCATGTCATCTGCGAAGAGTGAAAGTTTGATATCTTCTGATCCCATGTGGATATCCTTGATCGCCTTTTCTTCCCAAATTGCAATGGCTAAAACTTCTTACAATGTTAAAGAGCAATGGAGACAATGGGCAACCTTGCCTGGTTCCTGATGTAAGTGGAAATGATTTCAATTTAACTCCATTCAATACGATATTGGCTGTGGGTTTGCTGTGATGGCCTCTATTAGTTTAAGAAATATCCCTTCTATACCTATTTTCTTCTCATGAAGGGATGCTATATATTATCAAAAGCTTTTTCTGCATCCATTGAAAGAATCATATGGTCCTTATTGTTTAGTTTGTTTATGTGCTTAATTACATTTATAGATATATGTATTTTGAACCAGCCTTGAGACCCTGGGATAAATCCCACTTGGTTGTGGTGTATAATTTTTTTGATGTATTGTTGGATTCTGTTTGTTAGGATCTTATTGTGTATTTTAGCATCAATATTCATTAGTGATATTGGTCTATAATTTTCTTTTCTTGTTGGGTCTTTCCCTAGTTTGGGGATCAAGGTGATGTTTGCTTCGTAGAATGTGTTGGGTAACATTCCTTCTTTTTCTATATTTTGGAAAAGGTTCAGTAATATAGGTACAAGTTCTTCTTTAAAGGTTTGGTAGAATTCTAATGTAAAGCCATCTGGTCCTGGGATTTTCTTTTTAGGGGATTTTGTATAGTTGATGCTATTTCAGAACTTGATATAGGCCTGTTCAACATTTCCACTTCATTCTGGCTAAGTCTTGGTAGGTGGCATACTTCCAGGTATTGGTCGATTTCTTTCAGATTTTCATATTTCTGAGAGAAGAGTTTCTTGTAGTATTCATTAAGGATTTTTTTAATTTCTGAGGGGTCTGTTTTTATTTCATCATTACCATTTCTGATATATGAAATTAGGGATTTTACTCTTTTTTTCCTGGTTAGGTTGGCCAAAGATTTATCTATTTTATTGATCTTCTCAAAAAACCAGCTTTTGGATTTATTGATCTGTTGTATAATTCTTTTGTTTTCAATTTCATTTAATTCTGCTCTGATTTTGGTTAGTTCTTTTCTTCTGCTGGGTTTGGGGTTGGAATGTTCTTCTTTTTCCAGTTGCTTGAGATGTCCCATTAAGTTATTAACTTCCTCTCTTTCTGTTTTCTTGAGGAAGGCTTGCAATGCTATAAATTTCCCTCTTAGGCCTGTCTTTGCAGTATCCCCGAGGTTCTGATAATTCGTGTCTTCATTGTTGTTTTGTTCCAAAAATTTTGTGATTTCCTTCTTAATCTCATCTATAACCCTTCTATCCTTCAGCATAATGTTGTTTAGCTTCCATGTTTTTGTATGGGTATGCAGATTCCTTTTGTTACTGAGTTCAACTTTTATTCCATGAAGGTCTGAGAAGATGCAAGGAATAATTTCTATTTTTTTAAATTTGCTGAGGTTAGATTTGTGGCCTAGGATGTGGTCAATTTTGGAGTATGTTCCATGGGCTGATGAGAAGAATGTGTATTCAGTTTTATTGGGATGAAATGTTCTGTAGATGTCTGTTAAGTCCAGATGTTGAATGGTTAAGTTTAAATCTAAAATTTCTTTGCTTAGCTTCTTTTTGGAGGATCTATCCAGCACTGCTAAAGGAGTGTTCAAATCTCCAACTACTATGGAACTGGAGGAAATCAAGTTGTTCATATCTGTTAGAGTTTCTCTTATAAAATGAGGTACTTTCTGGTTGGGTGCATAAATATTGATAATTGAAATCTCATCATATTGAGTATTACCTTTAACAAATATAAAGTGTCCATCCTTATCCTTCCTTATTTTGGTTGGTTTAAAGCCTATTGCATTTGCGAATAGGATTGCAATGCCTGCTTTTTTCTGCTTTCCATTTGCCTGGAGTATACATGACCATCCCTTCACCTTGAGTCTATATTTGTCTTTTAATGTAAGATGAGATTCTTGTATGCATCAGATATCTGACTTGAGTTTTTGTATCCAGTCAGCCAACCTGTGCCTCTTTAGAGGACAATGTAAATGATTCACATTAATTGAGAATATTGATAAGCCTTTCGAGAGTCCGGTGGACATTTTTAATCCTTTTTCAACTGTGGAAGTTGGAATTTGATCAAAATTTTCTGGGTGAGTTTACTTTTGTGGTGCAGGGTTCGCTGGTCTTTATGAAGGATAGGTCTGAGAATATCCTGGAGAGCTGGTTTAGTAATGGCAAATTTCTTCAACATGTGAAGTATTTAATTTCTCCGTCATAAATGAAACTCAGTTTAGCTGGGTACAGGATCCTCTGTTCAAAGTTATTTTGTTTTAGGAGATTAAAATTCGATGACCATCCTCTTCTAGCTTGAAAGGTTTTAGCAGAGAGATCTGCAGCTATTCTAATATTCTTGCCCTTGTAGGTGATGGTTTTCTTTGGCTGCTTTCAGAATTTTCTCCTTCATATTAACTTTAGTGAAATTGATTATGATGTGTCTGGAGGGTGTCTTAGTTGGGTTAGTCGTGCTGGAGTTCTGAAACTGTCTGCTATCTGAATTTCAGAATCTCTTGGCACGTCTGGAAAGTTCTCCTTCATAATCTCATGGAGAAGAGACTCTGTGCCTTGTGAAGCCACTTTGTCGCTTTTGGGAATCCCTATAAGACGAATATTGGTTTTCTTCGAATTATCCCAGAGCTCTCTGAGGGAGTGATCTGGTTGTGCCCTCCATTTCTCTTCCTCTTTGAGAGTTTGGGATTGTTCGAAAGCTTTGTCTTTAATGTCGGAAATCCTTTCTTCTGCTTGGTCCATTCTATTACTGAAGGATTCTACTATGTTTTTCAGATCTTTGAGGGATGCAACTTCTTGTCTCAATGTGTCCAAATCTTTGGTCATTTGGTCTTTGAATTCATTGAATTCTTGAGATATCTTTTGGGTTACTGCTTGTAATTCTAATTCAATTTTATTCTATCCAGATTCTGAATTCGATTTCTGACATCTCAGCTATTTGTTTGTGCATGGGATCTTGTGCTGCCCTATTTATCCTTGGGGGAATTTATCTACTCTGATTATTCATATTGCCATAGTTTTTCTGTTAATTTCTCCTCATGATTGTTTTTCACCATTGCCTCTCGCCATCCTCAGAATTGAGGAGGTGTCTCTCCAAGATCAGACCCTAGTGGGATCACTCTATAGTTGCTGGATCTTTGTAGGGAGTGACTCTGTGTCGTTGGGGCTGCCCCAGGGAGCTCTGGCTGTGGAAGCAGCTCCAGAGTGTGACACACCCAGATCCAGCAACATGGTGGGGGATGGTGCACACGGTTCTGGGAGTGCCTGGCGCCCAGTGACTTTGGCACAGAGAACCCAAGGCTCCAGCAGTCTCTCGCCAGGGGAAGGGCTCCACGCAGAGGCACAGAGGGCTCTAGAGGGCACGCAGCTACTAGAGTCCCTGGCCAGATGAGTGGGCCAGTGTCGAGGCAGGGAGGGTACAGGTCAGAGGATGCGGAGTTGCACAGCTCCCGCAGTTCCTGGTCAGGGCATGTGGAGGTCTGGCGGGCACAGGTCGTGGCACAGCTCTTACGGAGGTCTGAGGCATTCATGGTGCAGTTCTTATGGAGGTCTGGGCCACGCAGCTCTTACGGAGGTCCAGGTGGGAGCCGATCACAGTTGCAGCACAGCTCTTACAGAGTTCCAGGCAGCCAAAGAAACAGCTTTTAAGAGAATAAAAAGACAAGCCATAGACTAGAAGAAAAAACCTTCAAAAGACATGGCTGATAAAATACAGACATTCAAAATATGCAAAGAATTCCATGAATAGTAAGAAGGTAAACAACTTTATTTTTTTAACAGGTAAAAGATCTGAATAGACACCTTACAACAATAATATACAGATGGAAAATATGCATATATAATAATGCCATTAGGAAATTAGAAAGTAAAACAATAATAAGATACCACAACACACCTATTAAAATGGACAAAATCCAAAACATGGACAACACCAAAGGCTGGTAAGGATGTGGATCAACAGAAACTCTCATTCACTGTTGGTGACACCACAAATTTTATAGCCACTTTGGAAGAGAGTTTGATGGTTTCTTACAAAACTAAATATATTCTGATCATATGATATAGCAATCCTATCCTTTGGAATTCTCCAAAATGAACTAAAAACTTATAGCCACAAAAATATATGCACTTGAATGTTTCTAGGAGCTTTATTAATAATTGCCAAAAACCAGAAGCAACCAAGATGTCATTCAACAGGTGAATAGATGAAGTGCAATACATCAATACAAAGGAATCTATTCAGTACTAAGAAAACAAGAGCTGTCAGTTCATGAAAAGACAAGGAGGAAACTTCAATGCATACTGCTAAGTGAAAGAAACTGATTTGAGAAGGTTACATACTGTCCAGGCGCACTGGCTCACCCCTGTAATTTTAGTACTCAGGGAGGCTGAAGTGGTTGGACTGCTTGAGTTCAAGAGTTCAAGACCAGCCTGAGCAAGAGCAAAACCCTGTCTCTACTAAAAATGGAAAAAAAAAAAAATAGCTGGGCACGAAGGTTCACTCATGTAGTCCCAGCTACTTGGGAGGCTGAGGCAAGAGGATTGCTCAAGCCCAAGGGTTTGAGGTTGCTGTAAGATATGATGATGCCACAGCATTCTATCCAAGGGAGGGGGAAAGGGAAGCTACATAACATATGATTTCAACCCATATGACATTCTGCAAAAGGCAAAACTATGTAGGCATTAAAAAGATTGGTTGCTCATGGTCAGGAGGAGGAAAGGAGGGACAAATAGGTGAAGAACAGAACACTTTTAGGGAAGTAAAACTACTTTGTGTTGTTGGCACTCAGGAAACGTTACCAAAAATGAAGGTGTCGGAGGCAAAACTTCATTGCTGGCCTTCTCCTGCCTGTGGTCTCTCAGTCCCATTCTACTCTGAGGTTAGTCAAAGAAATTGTAGTGTCTCTTCCCCCATGGTGGTTCATAGAAACCAGAATAAAACCTAAAAATATCACTCTAACTTTACCTCTACATTTACATATAAAAACTGGCCATAAAAGAACTGTCTGACCTACTTTGTTTGCCCGTAAGTCATAAGCCCCATTTTCCCAAGAGAGCCCTGCCCCAGCAGGAAGCAATGCTGCTCAGAGAGGCCAAGAATAGTCTGGAGGAGGCCTTTCTGGGTTCCCAGAACTCGCTCTATCAGCATTACATCATGCCATTTTTGACCAATCATATTTCTACATACCCTTCTATACTTTGTTAAATCTAAGCATACAAATAGGCAATTTCCTCTGTCTTTGAAACTTTATTCTGAAGTCTCTTGTGTACATATAAATAAAGTTTGTGTACCTTTTTCTCCTATTAATCCATCAGTGCTTTTTCAATGAACCTTCAGAGGGTGAAGGGACAACTTCCCCTTGGCTCCTACTGTATAATATTTCAATGGTGGATACATGTCATTACACATTGGTCCAAACCCACAGCATGTACAACACAAAGAGTAAAATCTAATGTAAACTATAGACTTATTGATAACCATGTGTCAATGTTGGTTCACTGATTCTAAAAAATGTACCAGCCTGGTGGGAGATGGTAGAAATGGAGGAAGCTGTGCCTTGAGTTGGGGTGAGAGTGAGTTTGTGGGAACTCTCTGTAGTTTCCACTCAGTTTTGTGGAAAACCTAAGACTACTTTAAAAAATAAAGTTTGTTGATTTAAAAAAGAAGAAGCAGCAACCCCCACACCACTCCTGATTGCCTTGTTCGCTCCTATGGCTGACTACTTAGAAGCAAGATGGATGAATTTACCATTGACAGGAGAGGAAAGCTTCACACACAGAGAAGAAGGTTTCATTTCATGAACACATATGTCCCCTATTCCTCTCCCCAAAAAGTGCATTCAAAACTTAAATATTTTTAGCTTTTTCAAGAAGCTCACATCACCCTTTCTCTAAGCCAGATAGCCAAAACCTTTTCTTTAATAAACCCGTTTAACACGGAGCTGTGTCTTGCTGTTGTCATATTAGATAGAGGTGATCTTGATGAGATTAGACAGGGAAGATAAACCCAACAAATAAAGCTGGACCTGTCAATTAGGAGAGGAGCAAACAGATTGCCAATCTGATCCAGATCATTTGCTTCAGGATGAATGGAGAACTACAAAGCCTTCAGTTATGGTGATACCATTTACTTCAACACCAAGAGTTTAAGGCTGCTTTACAAAGGACATTCCAATTAGAATTTTTTGTCCTCAAACACATTGGTTTCCTCGGGGTAGGACTGGGAAAGAATGCCAGGAGAAAATGAGCTCTGAAACATGGAAGATTTTATGTGTGAGCATATACAAATATACCTACATGTGTACTTAATATGCATCTGGAAATATTTGTATGACCATATCCATGTGGTTTTCTTGTCTGTATGCCATTTCTTTTATAATTTTTGTTATTGTTATGTCAAAACATTTGAGAAAAATTATATAAAAAGGAAAAAGTCTACTGACTGTAGAGATTCATGTTCTATGTTGAAATCTACACTCATGTACTGAGGGTGCTTACGTGCAAAATTAAGTCTTTTGTTAGAGTAGAATCATAAATTCTTCATCTGTGCTCTCTCATCGGGACAGTAAAATTTTATTGAGAGAGTTAAGAGCAGGACCATGATAAATCCCATGTTGTCTGAGTTGTATGTTTTATAAACATATACATACATATATGTGGTATGTTTATATATGCATGTACTTATAGATATGTGTGCGTGTGTGCGTATCCCCATCTTTCAGCCTGGGGTGTCTGATATATCAGCTCTGGACTTTGCTAAGATTTTGGGGGGCATTCACATGAGATCTTTGGATAGTTGTGGGACTTCTCAAAGTTTTCAAAAGAATTGGCTCCTTAGACTACAGCCTCTATTAGTTCTGAGAAGGAATACAAGTTCTATCCTCAGATCTGAACTTTTATCTCGCGTGGCCTGCTAACCATACTTGAATGTGAATTAAATATCAAATAATGTGATGACCACACTATTTAACCCAAACTTGACCTTCATTAGAAAAAGGTGGTGCCTTTGCTATACAACCAAAAGGCAGATTTCCTCAGGTCTGCCCAGAAGGGCTATTGGGACAGAGATGCTGACCACTGACAGGGACTGTGTCCAGTCTAGCTGCCCCATCCCTTTCCTACTTTCCTTAGCACTGTGTACTGAGATTAACTGACCATTTTGCCTCAGAATTCATGCAAACCCCAGGAGCTGAATGATCAAGAGATTCTGAACTGGCTCAATTTCACTCACCAGCCAATAACCTCTAACGTCCAAAGCAAATGGCTAGTCAACAGTCCGTCGCAAAGTGCTACTGCACAGCTTCTCACAGTGGCCACTGTGAGCATTTTTACTCTGAAGTCCTATTGCAGCGTTCACAAAGCATGAAGGGGAAAATAATGAGGAAGAAGAATAGTCTAAATAGGGTGGTTGTAACAGAACCAGGGCAGTGCGACTAAGAACTGGCAAGCACTCGCCTCTGAGGGCTTGTCTGTGGGGAGCAGGTCGGCTTGTTCCCTTTCAAGGGTAAAGATAAGCAGGTCAGCTATTGCGGGAAAAAGTGATGAATTGAATAATATGGCTTAAATTTTAAAAGAATGATTCAAAAAAAGGTCTGGTAGCCCACTGGAGCAATACATGAACCATGTAGTAAAGGAGACAGTCCCACAGCCTCCTTGCCCCATTTCCAGCTTTCTTTTATCAGCAAGAAATCATTTCTTCTCTCCAAACACTTCTCGAGTTTTCATTCTTATCGGCCATGGGGAGAGTAACATCTTTGATCTTCAACTTACTGAAGCAGCTGCCTACTGTTCTACTTCAAAGTATGCTTTTATGACTTCAGGGTATTTTAATAAAGAGTTCTCCAAAATCCGGTTGCGTATCATCTGGAATAGTAAGGAGCTGTGTGGCTCATCAGGTGATACAATGCTAGAATCATAAGGACAATTCTGTAAGAAAAATAAAAGGGCCAGCCAGAAATGATAAAGAACAGCTTTTTAAACATTTATGCTGGCTTTGTAAGGGTACACATTCCTATACCGTTCCCTTTCTGCTTATGTTCACTTCTACTGCTTAGAAATCAAAGTTACATTCTCAGAAAAGCATAAAGAGTTGGTTTGAAAGGTTTCCATTCTCAAGAACATGAGAAAATGTGGCTTAGAAAAATCTGTATTACATTTATCTACCATACGTGACATGCCCACAATTTGGTAGAGGCTATTTAGGTCAAGAAAAAAAATCTCTCTTATTATGGAACATAGTTTACAAACAAGTCATACTTCTGTACACTTGGTGCCAAGAGAGAAATTGCAGGTCTTTTATTTATCTGAGTAGAGAAAAGAAGCTATTTTATTAGATATGAAAGAAGGAAGAAAACTTACTGTCTTTATTTTTATCCATCTGCTTATGGGAGAGCAAAGTTTCAAAAAAGTCACAAAAGAAGGAAAAAGAGGGTGGCCCCTATGGCTCAAAGGAGTAGGGCACTGGCCCCATATGCCAGAGGTGGTGGGTTCAAGCCCAGCCCCTGCCAAAAACTGCAAAAAAAAAAAAAAAATCCTGATTTAAAAGAAGGAGAGAGAAAATATTTTCTATCTATAGAGGTCCATGGTGGCCAGGTCATTAAAGTCTAAGTGGTGAAGTACTGCATCCAACTTTTAAAATATTGGCAATAGATAAAAATTCAAAAATATGTAATAGGAATAGTTTTAGGTTTTTAGAAGATCAGGGGCTCAATATTTGGCTTAGGGTTGAAATGCCAATGGTTCAAAGACATTAGATGAAGGGTGATTTTTACAAGGGCACTGTGGTGAAACCCCCTATTCACAGTGTGATCACAAGTGAAAAATTTCAGCCATTCATGAAACTTTCAGTTATTTTCGCCCAAGGATAACATTTTCACTTATTCACTTTATCCTCTTTTCTCCATATATTTTCCCACACACATTTTTATACAACCCCCTCTTTTCTGCTGCATGATTTAAAAGCAAGCTGAAGGCATCATGACATCTCCCCTGTAAATACTGTCTCTTCAGAAAAAGGGCAGTCTATCACAGCATCATGCCATCATTATCACATCCACATGCTTAATATGCATAAATTAATTTTGTGCACTATATTAAATGGCCCATATTTACAATTCTCTAATTGTCTAAAAATATTCTTTTTGCTGATTTTCACCTTTAATCCAGGATCCAATGAATAATAACTCATTTTATTTAACTGTCACATCTCTTTGGTCTCCTTCAATCTGAAGCAGTTCACTGGTATTTTTATTGTTGATGACGCTGAAATTTTTGAAGAATCTAGGCTAGTTGTTTGTAGAATGAGTCACTATTTGAATTTGCTGATTTCTTTCCTATGTTTAAATTAAGATTAAATGTTTCTGACAAAAATACTACATAGATGAGTTAATGTCTTTCCCACTGCTTTACATCTATAGGCCTATTACCACCATTTCACTATTGGTGAGGCTACCTTTGAGTCTTTAATTAAGTCGGTGTCTAAAATCACTCCCTTGTAAAGATAGCTTTTGCCCTTTTGTAATAAAATTTAATTTGGCTTTTAAAACTTTGAGAACATAGGAATTTCCTTCCCACCTGTGGTAAAAAGAATTATACTTCCTTCCAAAGATGTCACTGTCCTAATTCCTGGAACCTGTTACTGTGTTAGATTAAAGAATCAGTTAGATTCAGTTCCTAATGTGACCAAGGAAGGTGGTTAGAGAGAAGCAACATTGCTTTGAAAAAGGAGGAAAAGGCCATAGCCAAAGAATATTAGGAAGTCTCTAGAAGCTAGAAAAGACAAGGAAACAGATTTCCCCAGGATCCACAGAAAGTAATGCAGCTCTGTGAAGACCCTGATCTTATCCAAGGTAGAACCCCATGTCAAACTTTTAACCTACAGAACCACAGGTTAATCTATAAAACCATTGTTTTAAAACACTAAGTTTTTGGTATTTTGTTACAATAGAAATAGGAAATGAATACACATACACCCCTTAAAATTGTGTCCATTCATTTTAGCAGGTATTGCTGATCCTTAACTAACCAGTTCTTACACTGAGACTTGTATGTGGAAGCCTTTACTAATTCTACCATTAGTGTAGAATTATTAGCTGACATTCTTCTCAACGCAGGGTACCCTTATCTTTTTATTATTCTTTCTCTATCTTTCTTTTTCCTCAAATAGTATTATGGATTTATAGATCTTATTTTAAAATTCAGTTTGATATAATCCATTATTTTCATTATTTTTCAGTGCTCTGGATGTTTCAAATTTGACTAGTGGTAGCCACATGAAGCTGATTCCTATGCCCATCTCTCATTGTATCATTAATTTCAGTAATTTCTTCCTTTCTAGAATGAAATATTTAGAGTTAACCTTATCCATTCTCTGTCCTAACCCAGCATCCAATGTTTCACTAAGGAGCTATGGTTTCATTTATTACAGAATGACAATTACAAACGTAATAGATAAGAGGACTGATTTTTACTGATACATTTATTTGTATCTTGGTTTTAGTTTTAGCATGCAGTAGAGTGTCTTTTCTATTTTGAAGGACATTCGGTTTAACTTTTTTCTGTGAGTCTTCATATATTATTCCCATTTTTAATTAGGTCCATTTTCTTTTCATTTTCCTATTTTCATGTGATAGGGAAATTGTCTATCATCTGTTATACATGTTGCAATTGTTTTCTGAAAAATTTTCATTTGTTTTTTTCTTTGATAATTTTGCGATGGAAAATTTTATTCTAGTCTTTCTACATAAGTCTTTATACCTAGAACTCTTTTTGATTTGGTATCAAGGATGAGCCTAAAGTGATCATTATTCAGTTGTCCAGAAAAGTTATTGTAAAGTCCATGTTTTCCTAATCGTGTGATATGCTGTATCACTAAGTGTCTACAGATTTGGTGGGGGGTGGGTCCTATTTCTGTACTTCCTATTCTGTTTAACTGATAAAATTTGTCTATTCATTCACCAATATCACACTATTGTAATTAGCTTGCCTTTTGACAATTTGTTTTAATATATTAGGACTAGTCAACCCCTTCAGCATTTTTAGGAATTTCCTAGCTATACACATCTTTATTTTTTATATGAATATTAGAATTAGCTGGTCTAACTCCCAGAAAGTTGCTGATATGTTTACTGGGACTGCATTAAATTTATGCACTATCTCAAGGACAAATGAAATATACATGAAGGTTCTTCATCTTATTTTAATAAAGAAATACCTTTTGGTTTTTAGCTTACCTTTCTCATATAATCTTTGTGCAAGTACTATTAAATCTTTTCCTAAGTACTATATTTTATCTGCTCGCTTGTTATTTTGAATATTATTTTACACTGGTTTTACTTTTTTTCTGATCTCTATGCTTTTACTTTGGTGGTTTTCAATCTTCTAAGCACATTGGGCTCAGTTATATTCCAAATTCATAATTTCGGAGTCTGAGAGCACACCATCACTATTTATAAATACTACAGGTGATTCCAATGTACAAAGAAAAAAGTTAAGAAACACTGGTTAACTTGGAAGAGATGAAGGATCCTTTGGAGGCTTGGTATGAAAGCAAAGAAGGAAATAACAAGTGTTTTAAAGTCCCTATTACTAGTGCGAGGTTTCTATTCAGTTCATAAATATTCACACCTGCTAAATATTCATTGTGAATTGAGGTTCTTAGCCTCACGAGGTCTTTATCACATTTACTGCTTTTGGGTCTGAATTCTACCCTGTTTGTGATCAGGATTGCTATCCCTGCTTTCTTACTGTTTGTAATCTCATGTCACACATTTTCTCATCCCTTTCTTTCTACTTTTCTGAAGCACTTATTTTTAGATGTGTCTCTCTTGAGTTCAGCATATCATAGAGTTTTTCTTTGCAAACCAATCTGAATTGTTTTCAATATGTGAGATAAGCCCATTTTACATCATTTGTATAACAGACATGTTTGCTGTCAGCTTGGTTATTATATTCTATGTTGTTTTTACCATATTCATATCCCTATGTGTTTCATTTCTTTTGCCCCCTTTTCTATAGTGCCTTTGTTTACTAGAAAGACTTGTGTCTTTGTGCTAGTAGTTACATGTATGTTAGTAATTTGCCTAATACACTTAGTCTTTTTCCCTTATTTAGATACCTATTATTTGTTTTGACAGTTTTAAGTACTGACTCCTGCTTACTACATGACAATCAGTGAGTTTATCTAGTTCCTCTTTCTGTGTCTTTCTTCTCCATTTTTTTGTCAAATTATTTCCATTGTGTCAGAATGTAGAATGTGTACACACTATTCTCTCACCTTCACTGTTTACATTTGCCCTAACCTTAGGTCTCGGTTAAATATATTTAATGCGCACTCTTAGTCCTATCACTGAAGTTTTTGCTGTCATCTCTTGGTCAAACACAGCTTGTCGTCTGACAGATTTCTTAGGAATTGCTCATGAGGGCAGTATTCTCTGAGTGTCTGCATGTTAATATTACCTGTAGTCTCTTATTTAAAGAAGAGTTTAGCTGGATTTTAGATTCTTGATCCACACTTTATCTTTTGAGTTTCTTTAAAATACTGCTCTCTATACATCTTGCTTTATATGTGGCTATTAAAAACCATCTGATACCAGTGTGATTTTTTTTTTTTTTAGGAATTTAGTCTTTTTTATTTACAAGGCCAGAGGAATTTTTCTTTACCGTTTATGTCTAATAGGTTTTCCTAAGCTCTACCTCAGAACTGGGTAGAGCTCACTCAAAATTTGAGTGGGTAGCTCACTCAAAATTTCTTAGGTATATCATGGAGGCTTTCAGTGTCTAAGATCATTGTTTTATTTACAGAAACATTTCTTAGATCATAACTTTGAGTATTAGTTCTATACCATTGTCTCTCTTTTCTTCTTCAGACTCTCAGGTTATTTTTATGTTGGATCTAACCTCTGTATCTGTCGTTGTCTCTTTGATTCCTTTTATCTCTTTCTTTATTGCACTTTCCATTTCATGGCTATTTTTAGCCTTTTCTTTCATGTCTTTGGTTATATGTCCATTCGAATCTATTCTATCTTGAACCTCTTACAATTCAGTCTTCATTTCCAAGTTGATTTTGTATTTCTTCAATATCTTTTCTGAGTTCAGTCACTTTCATTTTATGTTTTTTCATTTTGGTCCATTGTGGTTTTTCTGATTTTGCATTTTTGACTTTTGCATTTCTGATTTGATATGTCCCATTTACATTTACACATGCTTGTGTAAGAATGTTTAGTTCAGGTTATGGTGTCAGGTAGTAGCTTTCCCCTGGTTTTAGTAGTTGCTGGGAAACTTTTTACCAACTAAGATCTAATTCTCATGTTTTGACTCCCTTTTTCTGTGTGTAATATTTTCATGTGTTGTCTGCCAGCTTATACTAATTTTGAAATGCCTTTTTTTCTTTATTGGCAATAATGGTACATGCAGGCAATGGCTAAATGCCCACTTCTGCTTGTATATTGAATTGTAGTGGTTTTTTTTTTTTTAATTGATAGTGCTTGTTTTTGGTGAGTTGTAGTTATTTTCTGTCTTCGGATTTGTTGGTTTTTTTTTTTTTGGTTTGTTTGTTTCCTGTAGATCCCCTCATTTCCAAAGACTTGCTTGCATCTTTCTTTCTCTTCACTGCCAATCCTGCCAGGCAATCCTTCCTCTTCCAAATCGTTTCCTGTTACCACAAGTGGTACCTACCAAGGTTTCTCTCCCTGATCCTGCACATTCTCAAGACTCTCCCCAGGGATTTCGCAGCAGCCAGTGTTCTGAGCCACCAGGTCTCAGAATTGCTCTAAGGTGGCACTTAAAGTGCGATTCTCTCTTTCTGGATTTTCGGGTTTTCTGTCATATTAGGTTTCTGATCTCTTCCTTTCTTCTATATAGTTTCTGTCACCTTCTCTCTCTAGGGAGCTCTGGAGCTTGCTCTGCTGCTCTCAGAGGTTGGTTTCATATGCACACATAGCTAGGAGTTTAAAGTATTCTCTGATCCCTACTTAGGTGCTAAGGGTAGGTTCTAAAACATTCTGTTTGCTGTCCTTGCTGGTCTGAATTTTTTTTTAAATACAGCAGATAGAAACAACTCAGAAGTTTCTTATATACTCCTAAAGTTAATCAGTTAGCATTATTTTCCTCATGCTATATCTTATAATCCTATAGCATGTTATTTGTCCCATAGCACTTTTACATATAATTCTTCATTTGGTCAATAATTCTTTGAAATGAGCATAAATTTCAAATGAGAAAACTGAAGCTCAGATGGGTTTAGGGAATTTTTCAATGTTGCACAACTGTGTATGTAGGAATCCAAATTAAAATTGAAGTATCCTGACTTCAAACTTAGCTTTCTTTCCATATCACCATTCTATCGTTATTTCTTGGTATAATAATTTGTGGAAGCTCTTCTTGGAAAGAATTAAGGTAAAGAAATATTTTCTAAAACATTCCCTAAATATCTTCCATAATAAGGTAATGACTTTCAAGTAAGGTATTGTAAACAAGGAAACATTACAATGCTTCTTTGTAAAAAAAATGCATGTGGCATGGGTGGCACCTGTAGCTCAAAGGAGTAGGGCGTTGGCTCCATATACCAGAGGTGGTGGGTTCAAACCCAGCCCTGGCCAAAAACTGCAAAAAAAAAAAAAAAAAAAAAAGCATGTGGCATGTATATCACCATGTTTAAGTACTGTAGTTACTCACTCTGAACAATGCAGTGAGGTTAAACTGTGAAAGGTCATATGGAAAGGTCCATGCAGTCTCACGTCAGTAAACTCTATTTAATCCCACTTAAATTCATAACATATTACAGTAAGTAGTTACAGAGATGATAATATATACCATAGTTTATCACTAAGAATCACTGACCTTGGCGTGCAGAAACAGACAAAACTATGGTGAAGAGAGGGAATTTGAAAGTTATTTTTGACCCCGAATTTTCTGCTTAATGAAGAAAATTGCATTGATAGTTATCAAGTATAATGGATATACTTGTTTACACTTTTATAAGAGGAGGAAGAACTAAAAAAATGAATAAAATTATGAAATTACAGTAACTAAGTCCCAGATGTGATAGTAATTCCATTCACTTGAATAAGTAACTTGGTTTTCTGAAACCTTCGGAACACTATAACATTTTTCAATTCTAGTAGATGAACTGGAGTAAAAGCAACTACATAAACTTCCATTCTTGCGAACAAATATCCACATATTATCAATTCTCTACTCAATGTTAACTTGGTAACAGGACACTAGAAGTGACTCATATAAAAATTAATTAAAAAATTGTATGAGAAAGAAAAATTTAGAAAGAAAGCATGTTCATGAAATTTATTTATGAACTCAAAGTTAGTAGAAGCTACTTGTTCTTTGAGGACCAAATGAATATAAAAAATAAATATACATAATATATACTTAGATTGAGAAAAAAATAAAACTAACTGTATGCACTGCTATGAAATCAGCATAAAAATATCAGTTACCCACCAACTCTGCATGAGCCAGATTTGTGACATAGTATCTCCAAAGCAAAAGTCATCGTAAAAGGAACAAGATGATGATAGTTTGGAAGTATAAAGGGGATAGTTTTATTAAAGTTTGAATTGGTGAGAACACATCTGAAGCATGATCTGTTCTGAATGGTGATTTTAAAAGAAATGGTGGCATATACTAGAGTGCATCTGGAACAGGAAACGGTCTAGAAACCAGCTCATGCAAGGAAATAGTAAAGGACCTGGGTATGTTTGGGGTAGTTAGAAAAACATCTGTAATACAATGTAAATGCTTCTACTACTGGAAGGATTAATCTCTAGAAGGCAGATTAGATCTATTCTCTGCTACTCTGGAGAAAAATCTCGGGCCAGCAAAGTGAGCTTTATAAAAGTGTTGGTTCCATTTAATGAAATTTTGTAACAGTGAGAGTTCTTCCCAAACTACTTTTTAAGACGTAGCTCCCTACTCTTCACCCTGTGTTTCTGCTCCCCCCGCCCCATACACACATGCACACAGCAAAAGTATCCAATTGGAGTTCTGCTAATCACCTACAAGGAAGTTATTAGAAAGGTTCTTAGATTATGTGGGCTAGATATTTTCTAAGACCATGGATCCCAACCAGGGCTAGATCAAAAATCACCTTGAGCTACTTCTTAAAAATAATAGTCTAGAAATCTAATCTATAGACATCTCCAAAGCAAAAGCAGAGTCCTCAATGTGTGCATTAAAATTGTTATGCATTCATTCAGCTGGTCAGTCTCCTGCTAGTACTAGATATACTGTTAAACACCAGGCTGCGATGGTAACCACATATCACAGATTCTTCCCATGGAATTTACAGTCTCATGGGAGAGAGGAATATTAATTTAGAAATTACCCTTTTGACACAAAGACTATAATGACAAAGTCAGATAAGTGATCAAAGGAAGGAATATATGGAGAGTATAAGAGAAATGTGGCTTAGCCTGAGGGCCCAGGGTTGTCCAACCTGCAGCCTGCGGGCCACATGTAGATTATTTGAGGACTGTATTGCTTATCTGTGGTGTCAGATATTACAAAAGGTATGCACCAATTTTTTTTTCTTTTGCTCATCAGCTTTCAGTAGTGTTTGTGTATTTAATGTATGGCCCAAGACAACTCTTATTCTTCCACTGTGAGGCAGAAAAGAAAAAAGGTCAGACACCCCTGGGAGAAAGCTTTATGAATAGAGGAGCACTTAGCTAAGACCTTAAGGTTGAGTCCACTAGTTATGCTGAAGGCGGCACTGCAGGCAGCAGTACAGGATGTGCATAAGTCCTGGGTGCCGGCCCCATATACCAAGGGTGGCGGGTTCAAACCCGGCCCCGGCTGAACTGCAACAACGACAACAAAAAAATATAGCCGGGCGTTGTGGCGGGCGCCTGTGGTCCCAGCTACTCGGGAGGCTGAGGCAAGAGAATCGCTTAAGCCCAGGAGTTGGAGGTTGCTGTGAGCTGTGTGAGGCCACGGCACTCTACCAAGGGCCATAAAATGAAACTCTGTCTCTACAAAAAAAAAAAAAAAAAAAAAAGAATGAGAATGGAGTATTGAAAAGGTTGAAAGAAGGAAAATGTGGCTGGATCAAGAGTGGGAGTAGGGTGCAAAAATTGAAGAACGGGATATTGTAGGCAGTGGCTAACCCATGGAGAGATCATGAGTAAAATATGGAAAATTTTTGGCCTTGATCCTAAGAATAAAGGAAAACCATACAAGTAGAGAAAGGGCTTCCAGCGCTGTTGTGTATGTGAGTGGAATGTGGGTGCTAAGTAGCGAGATCCAATTTGCATTTTTAGGTAATAATGCTGTCTGCCTTGAAGAAAATAGATTGACACTGCACAAGAACAAATGTTAGATACTATGGTATCACAGACAAGGGGGATGTGGAGTGAGAGAGAAAACTATATATTGGGGAGCTGTTTAGGAAGCACGGTAAACAGAACTTGGTGATGGATTTGACTTGAAATGACAGTTATGGTATTCCCAAACATAATGTCTGGCTTTGGGACCAAAGCCAGAAAACTGAACCATCCAACTGAATGGATGGGAATATGATTCATTGGGACAGGGCCACTGAAAAAGGACAAAAGGTGGTGAAGACGTTATGATTCATTGTTGAATGTGTTGGGATTTGAGATGCCTGTGAGATATTGCAATGGACTTGTTGAATGACCTGACACATGTGAGTCCGGAGGTCTAAGTAGAGGCCAGGTGCATGGTCCATTGCTACTACAGAGTGTCCTGTAAGGAAAAGGCTGATGGAAATAATTCTTAGATGGCAGCTGTATCTATTTAAGGATATATTTCATGTTAATATCAGGATTATTGGCATCCACTCTGCTGGTGTCATCTATTAATTAATCAAACAGAATTTTAAAGAACAAAGATAAGGCCAAAAGCCCTTGGAGTGTGGTTAACAATCTTGGCTATGTCTGCGGTTGTACGACAGTGATTTCTTCAATAACGAGATAGTGTGTGCACTCTCGTGGGAGCTGAAGCGACTTCAAAGAAATCTTCACCCATCTTTTTTCATTTCTGCCAGAAAGAAATATAGAACAGGAGGAGTGAGTGAATAGGGTGTTCAAGGGAGAAAGCAGTCCAATTAAATTGCAGGGGAATGAAGGAAGTGAATAAAATTTAAAAAAAAAATCCACACAGGATCTCTGCTAGGCAAGTAAGTTTAAAAAGAATTGTATAAATACGTACAAGAAGAAAAAAGGCAGTCCCCAACTATGTTAGAGTTTTCCTCTGAACATTTCCCTGTTTATCATTTGGCAATCTGATAAAACGTGGTTCCATTCACATCACTAATAAAAAAAAGTCACTGGCTAAATAAACACTGCTAAATTCAGAGAAGCATCTCTAATTAGAAAGCCAGGACATTCCTGGAGGGAATCTGTTCCATAGGTTTCCTGGGCAATTGGCTGCAAAAAGGAAGGAGGAAGAAGGCTCTACAGTGGTTTGTTAAGGACTTACAGAGGTGACTGGATGCTAGACCCAGGGGACTTTATGGGAAAAGCAAGGCTGGTGAATGGCTAACTGAGAAGGAAATTCGAAAGTTTATCACAAAAACTGTTCCTAGGCCTCTGATTTCTCCATATTTGCTTTCTTTTCCATTTCACCTTTTTCAAGTATTTATATTAATTATTCTTATTGTAGGCATGCCATTTATGGCTAATTATCTCAAATTCTATTTAGAAAGTGGCACCCACGGATGTGTATAACACAGAACTGGGTCAATTGGGATCTTAATGCCGCATGTAGCCCAAATCTGTGTTTATTTCAGTGATTCCGTTTGGCCTCCCTTTTGCACACACCTGTGCATGCTCACACACCCTGCCTTCCTGTAACTCTGTGAAGCAGAATGTAAATGCAATACCCAGAGGTAGTGGGCATGCAAAGCCACCAGGCAGTGTGAACATAACGTCCCTCGCCTCAGTATAGGCCCTGGTGGGCAGTTCACCGCCTCAGTGCTGCCGTGGGGCACATCTGCCTGCACATCTAGGCTGGTGGCTCAGCACACACACCCTGACTTTCCTCCCTGACCCATTTTCCCTCGGCACTGTCAAGGAGTCCCTCACAGTGTCCTCACTAATTATCTCTTACGTGCAGTTGGCAACCTTATTTTGGAGAGACTCTGTCTAAATTCTGTGCTAGGTTAGCCTCATCCCTTGAGAGATAAGAAGATATATGTCTTTGAATCAAAAGATCTGAAAATACAGTCAAGATGTACTCCTGTGATCCCTTAATGTACTTTAAGCTAGGGTCCCTTTTATTGTCTCTCAAGCACCATTTCCCAAATGCACTGCCGTGTCAGCCTGGTTCTTCAAAGTGCCCTTACAGAGAGCACCTGATGTCTCCAGCTGGAGGAAGAGTGGAGAACACGCTCAGCCCTGCTGCTCATTACTCAGGGCCCAGGAACCTGTCGGAGGGGGCACCGTTGTTCTCACTGAGATCAGGGCTAAATGCAGAACGTCTCTCATTCAAAGTCCTCCAGTGCTTCCTAAAGATGTGTGTGTGTGTGTGTGTGTGTGTGTGTGTGTGTGGGCGCGCGCGCGCGTGCATGCACTGACTGCAAAAATGACATCTCTTTATGGAAAATCAAACAAAATTAAACACCAAAGATGAGCTATGTTGCTGGAAGGAGGTTTAGGGACTTGAGGAGAAAGATGCTCCACCTATTCCTCCTCTTTCTTCTCATCTGCCTTCCGATCCTTTCAAAACGTACAAACATTTCTTAACTTAAGGATCAGGTTACAGGCCAGATTAGATAAAATACAGGTTACAGGCCAGTTTTGGCGTTTAGGCTTTAGTTAGAAGACTCTTGTTTTAGTTTATCTCAGATTGAAACTAAAACATCATCTTGGCTTTTAATTCAGAATGTGGAAACAAGGGAAATATTATGGGTGACCTTATCCCTACTCCTAATCTTTCTGTGCAGTTGGAAGTCTCTGTGCAACAGCAGCCATGGCCTCCCTTCTATTCCTATACTCGCTCTGCTTTAGGGAAAGTGCAGTGCCTGATCTGATGGTAAATTTGGGAAAAATAACTGAGCATGCCTGTCTCAGGTCAGCCCATCTTCCCCTTGAGCATGAGCTGTCCATTCACTTAACAATGATGCATCCGTGTATCAGATACTGTTCTGGGCACTGGAATTACAGCAGTGAATTCAAAACCTCTTCCATTCAAAGAAGAGACACAGAAAATAAACATAATGGTAAATCAAACGTAAGTATTTTTAAAGTGACACATGTTTAAAAAAACTAAATCAGAGAGAATAACTATCAAAAGTTGTGGGTGCAGAAATGAAATTTGAGATATGATGTCCAGGAAAAGCTTCACCAAGAAGGCGGTCATAACTAACATGGTACAGAAGGAGAGAGAAGTATTTGGGCATCTGGGGGAAGAGCATTCTGAACATAGTATTGTGCAAAGGTCCTGCTATGGTCTGAATGCCCCCCTCCTCCCCAATTCATATGTTGAAACCTAATCACCAATGTGAGGGTAGCAGGAGCTGAGGCCTTTGGAGGTGACTGGGTCACGAGCGTGGAGCCCTCAAGAATGGGATTGCTGCCCTTATAAAAAAGCTGCCTTCTCCCTTCTTCACATGGAAGAAAGGAGAAGGAGCCATCCCTGATCAGAAAGTGGACACTGATCTTGGGCTTCCCAGTAAATAATCTGAAAAAAATATTTCTCAAAAGAAGACATACAAATTCTCAACAAATACATGAAAAAGTACTCAACATTACCAGTCAACAGGGAAATGCAACTCAAAATCACAATGTGGTATTATTACATCTAGGTTAAAACGGCTATTATCAAAAACACACACACAAAAAAAATTCTGGTGAAGATAGAGAAAAAGGAACTCTTACACCCCATTGGTGGGAATGTAGACTAGTATAATTGTTACGGAGAACAATATGGCAGTTCCTCAAAAAACTACAAATAGACCTAGTGTATGATCCAGCAATCTACTACTAGGTATTTATTCCCAGGAAAGGACATCAGTATATCGATGTCCCGTGGTTTTTGCAGCAGTATTCACAATAGCCAAGATGTGAAATCAACCTAGGTATCCAACAACAGGATAAACGGATGGAGAAAATATGGTATATATACACAATCTAACGTCATCGTCCATAAAAAAGAATGAAATTCTGGGGTGGCGCCTGTGGCTCAGTGAGTGGGGCGCCGGCCCCATATACCGAGGGTGACGGGTTCAAACCCAGCCCCGGCTGAACTGCAACCAAAAAATAGCCGGGCGTTGTGGCGGGCGCCTGTAGTCCCAGCTGCTCAGGAGGCTGAGGCAGGAGAATCGCGGAAGCCCAAGAGCTAGAGGTTGCTGTGAGTCCTGTGACATCATGGCACTCTACTGAAGGCAGAAAAGTGAGACTCTGTCTCTACAAAAATAAATAAATAAATAAATAAAAATAAAAATAAAAAGAATGAAATTCTGTCATTTGTAACAACGTGAATGAAACTGGAGAACACTGTGTTAAGTGAAAGAAGCCAGGAACAGAAAGTTAAATACCGTGTCTTCTCACACTTATGTGGAATCTCAAAAAAACGTTAATCCCCTAAAAGTAAAAAGTAGAACGGAGGATACTCGAAGCTGGGAAGGGCTTGGAGAATGGGACGATAGGGAAAGATTTATTAAATGATACAAAATTATAGCTCAATACGAGGAACAAGTTTTATTGTTCTAAAGGACTTCTCCTTAGAAACTTTTTAAATGCTTAATTTATTCATAATTATTAAAATATGTTCATTATAGAAAAATTTAAACATGACTATAGGGAAGATAATAAAAGCCATCTATACCAACCAATGTAAAGGCTGAATGTGAAACTTTCCAATGTATGTATGTTGTGTGACCTGCCAGCCTCTAGTACCGTGAGAAATAAATTTCTGTTGTTAGCCATCTAGTCTGCGGTATTTTGCTGTGGTAGCCCATGTGAGCTATTACATCATATATTCAAAGGGTAGGTAATGTCAAAAAAAATTAGGTAATGTTACAAGAAGATATATGTTGTTATTATATTGTAAGTATGGAAAACTAAATCTCTCTCTCTCACACACACACACACACATACTTAGACAAGTAGGACTGTAGAACTGACTACAAGGAGGATACTGAATGTTCTCAATACAAAGAAATGATAAGGGTGGCACCTGTGGTTCAAAGGAGTAGGGTGCCAGCCCCATATATCAGAGGTGGCAGGTTCAAACCTGGCCCTGGCCAAAAAAACAAAAAAGATAAAATTTGGGGTGATGGACATGCTAAATACTCTAATTTGATCACTCCACATTATATTTATCACAACAACATTATGTGCCCTATAAATATGTATAATTATTATGTGTGAACAATTTAAGAAATAAATAAAATGAAAGTAAAGGTTGTAGAATTAAGCAAAACCATTTCAATAATCATATTACTTATAAACTAAAATTTTTATGTAAAAGGAAAAGTGTTAAGTCAAATTTACAAACAAGCATCATAAGTAACACATAAAGACATAGAAAGATTAAAAGTAAAACAGTAGAAAAGGATATACCACCAAAATTCAATGTGTCAAAAGGGTGTGCTGATAATTCAGTATTAGATAATGTATGTTTCCAGCCAAGTAGCACTACAAGAAATACTGATGGACATTTCATGATGAATGAACAAAATGTTTTGTTCATCAACAAAATGTAACAATCCAAAAGTATGCATCTAATATTGAGAATCAAAGTGTTTGAAACAATAAATAGAAAAGGACAAATAGACAAACCAATCATAATTATAGATTTTCTCACCCCCTCTGAGTAAATGATAGAAAAAATAAGTACAAATTAGTATGGATATGAAATATTGGAAACAATGTCAACCATCGTGATCTAATTGACATTTATGGAACCCTATAAATATCAACCACAAAATACATATTCTTCTTAGGACCATATGCAAAACATTTTCAAGATGCACCATAGCAAATACTCTGATAGGGGCTCTTTTCAAACTGATATCTTGTCCTTTTTGGTTGCCTCAAACTAGATCTTGTTTAGACATATTATAAGCAATTAGTACAAATTTACTTAGGTACAAAAAAAATTTTGTACTACACACAAAGGTTTGTCATTATGTGCATTTTTCCTGAAACTTTTGAAGAGCCTTTGTGTGTGTGTGTGTGTGTGTGTGTGTGTGTGCGCATGTAAAGGGTGGGGGCTTAAACTATTGATCTTCTGATCCAAGAATTTCACTTTGACTAATTTATATTACAAAAAATATTAAAAATGTGGATTAAAATGTTTATAGAAGACATAGATAACAATATTATGATTAATAGCAGATAGTATCCATAAAAAATTCTAATGTTCCTCAAACTACAAAACTTTTGCACAGAAAAGATACAATTAATAGAATGATAAAACAACCCATAGACTAGGAGAAAATATTTTCAAAGCATAGATTTAATAAGGGATTAATACATGTATCCAAAACATATAGGGAAGTCCAAAACACTAGCACAACACCCCAACTTAAAAATGAGTTAAAGAATGAGTGAAAAAAAAATATATATATGTAGGCAATAGGTTTATGAAAAAGTATTCAACATGACTAATTATAAGGGAGATGCAACTTGAAACTATAGTAAGCATAAGACATAATTTCATACATGTTGGAATAGCTACTATTTTGGGGGGAGGGTTGCAGTTTTTGGTTGGGGCTAGATTTGAACCTGCCACCTCTGGTATATGGGGCCATCACCCTACTCCTTTGAGCCACAGATGCCGCCCTGGAATAGCTATTATCAAAAAGAGGAAAGGTAACAAGTGTTGGTGAATATATAGAGAAAAGTTAACCCTTGTACACTGTTGGTGGGAATGTGAATTAGTAGAGCCATTTTAAAAAATAGTATGGAGATGTACTCAATTCTAATAGGAAGCCAGTAGAAAATCTAGTACATACCCACATCAGAGAAAAATCAATTCAAGGTGGGGGGTGGGAGGGGGTGGTGGAACGAGGGAGCAAGGAGAGGGGAGGAGAAAGGGGGGTGGAGGTTACAGTGTATGGCACAACTCTTTGGGTCAGGACACAATCATGTGAGTGACTTTACCTAACAAATGCAAACAGTGTAACCTAATTCTTTGTACCTCAAGGAACCTGAAACAATAAAAAAGAAAGAAGGAAGGAAGGGAAGGGAAAGGAAAAGGAAAGGAAGAAAACAGTATGGCAGTTCCTCAGAAAATTAACCACAGAAGATCCACGTGATCTAGCAATCCTACTACTGTCCAAAAAAATAAAATCATGGAACACTATTCAGCATGATGAAAGAGGGACATTTTGACATTTGTGGCAACTTGGATGAAACTGGAGGATAGTATGCTAAGGGAAACGAGCCAGGCATAGAAAGACAGACACTGCATGATCTCACAAACACGTGAAATCTAAAAACACTGAATTCATAGAGGTTGAGAGTACTATAGGGGTTACCAGAGGCTGGGGAATGTGGAGGGGGGGAATGTGGCCGTGTTGTTAAAAGGGAACCAAATTTCAGTTTCACAGGAGAAGTAAGTTTTTAAGATCTATCACACAGTATGGTGACCACAGTGAACGATAATGTATCATATATGATAAATATGTGAAATGAAAGATACGTTAATTAGCATGAAATAACCGTTTATTTCATGCCAATGCGTATGGCTGTATATGTATATAAATTTCACACTGTACCCCATAAAATACACAATTATTACTTGTTAATTCAAGATAAAACTAAAAACATTCTAATTGTCCAAAACCAGGAGAATTTTTTAAATATAGAGTATCCATATAGAAAGGACAATAATAAATATCTGTATTTAAATAAGATAAACTTTCAGCCAGGCACCATGGCTCACACCTGTAATTCTAGCACTCTGGGGGGCCAAGTGGGTGGATTGCTTGCGCTCAGGAGTTTGAGACCAGCCTGAGCAAAAGCGAGACCCCATCTCTAAAAATAGCCCAGTGTTGTGGCAGGCCCCTATAATCCCAACTACTTGGGAGGCTGAGCCAAAAAGATCACTTGAGCCCAACAGTTTGAGGTTGCTGTGAGCTATGATGCTAGCACACTGTACAGAGGGCAACAAAGTGAGACTCCATCTCAAAATAAATAAATAGATAAATGAATAAATAAGATAAATTTCAATGTGAACTTTTTTTTTTTTTGTAGTTTTTGGCCGAGGCTGGGTTTCAACCTGCCACCTCCAGCATATGGGGCTAGTGCCCTACCCCTTTGAGCCACAGGTGCTGCCCTCAATGCGAACTTTTAAAGTCATGTATTATGGACTGAATTGTGTGTCCCTCAAATTTATATGTTGAAGCCTTTAACCCTCAGTGTGACTGTCCCCCTCAAATTCCTATGTTGAAGCCTTTAACCCCAGCTATGATACCAAAATAGCTATTCCAAACATGTGTGGCTGTATTTGGCAAGAGAGCCTTTAAAGAATATTTAAGATTAAATGAAATCTAACAAGAGGAAGGGACATAAGGAGGGCGCACACACTCAGAGAAAAGGTCATTGAGGGCATACCGAGAAGATGGTAGCCTATTAGCAAGGAGAAAAGCCTCAGAAGAAACCAACCTACCAGTATGTTGAACTTGGACTGCCAGCCTCCAGTACTGTGAGAAATAAATTTCTATCGTGTAAGCCATCGAGTCTGCCATATTTTGTTATGGTGGCCCTAGTGAGCTTATACATTCTAGAAGAAGATGTTTAGTGCAAAAGTGATTATGTTGATGTGGTAACAGGATATTTCCTTTTTAATTAATTTCAGATAGGTAAATTGAGATAATGGTGAAACTAATAGATAATAGATTAAGTGTGTACGTGACTAGAAAGGTATAAAATCAAACCCCTAAATAAAGATCTTTGCTAAATGCCATTTCATCTCGTGTAGTCTGTCTCTTGACTTAATAATTACAGGAGCGAGTTTACACCCACAGCAAAGCTGTGGTTCATTCACGTCTCTGGTCACGCAACACATCACATGTTCAAAAAGTAGATGATGTCAAAAAATAGGAGGTAATGTCGTAAGAATATATATATTGTTGTGATTTGGAAATATGGAAAACGAAGTCTCTCTCTCATACACAGGACATACATACACTGGAAAGTTTTATACCCAGATTTTACTTTGCTTGGTATAGGTGGCTTTTACTGTCGTCCTTATAGTTACGTTTACATTTTTCTATCATGAACATATTTTAATAATTACAAATAAAGCATGTAAAAAGTTATTATATACAAATTATCAATTCCTGCAAACATTGGAATACTCGTGGAAAATGAAACACGATATTCAAACAGAGAACCTTTTATTACAAAGCTGCACTGACATGAATGGGTTTTTGCTTTCCCAAATACAAATATTCCCATAAAACAAGTTTTGTACCTCTGAAAAAAAATTTCAAATAAAAAAAAAGGTGAAATAATTATTGGAAAGAATTAGTAAGGATGAAAAAAAATGTGAAAGCAATGCTCTGATACCAAAATAGCTATTCTAAACATTTGTGCTTGCTATGGCTTGCAGTTAAAATTTAAAAATAGCACTTAAATATGCGTGTTAATAACATCCAGAAGGCATTTCTTTCAAGCCTGTTTGGGCTGTTGAAGGGTTTAATTTAACCACAGCATTCATTTATGTCTAGCAGTTAAATTTTTTCTTTTAAGCTCAAAGGAACTGTGAGTTGTAACTATGATCTAATTGGTAAGGAATGAAGAATGTTTTTCATGTTTTATAGACAACATGAATCCTGATCATTTTACAACAGTAAATTATAAAGCACTCTACTTGCTGTATCTCCCTGTGGAAGCCAGGGCCTAGCTCATTAAACTATAAAAATAACTTACTGGGTTCGGCAGCTCCTAGAAAGGCTCTCTGACAAGGTGGGTTATTTTTATTTCGCTAATACACATTCACTAGGCAGTCCAGAGCAAGTGAGATTCCTTACGGTCCCCAACTAAATCAATTTATAACTACATCTACATGTCAGGGGGGATGTGCCAGAAATCTAAACTGCTGTATAGGAAGATAATTTATTATTGATTTTTTTCAAACCCCCCCCCCCTTTTTTTTAAAGCGTCTACTATTCACTGGTTCCTTGGTTCCTTTCTGCAAGCAAATGATCTGTACAACACTTGCAATGTGTCAAATCAGATTTCTGTGGGGAAGAAAAAAAAGAACATAGGAGTCAGGAGTGCCTTGGCCTCCTGATGGCTTATAAGAAAAATAAAAGAATGGACTTTCGGTCATTTAGAAACATGTAGCAACATGTAGCAAACATTATGTCTGCTTTCCCCATTGTGAAAAACCTTATAAAATTAAGTGTTAATGACCTGTTACTTAAGTATGCATACTACATTACCTCTTACCTAATAAACCAAGTAACTTAATTTTATTGGAAGAAAAAATTACCATAAATGTCATAGTTTTTCCCTTGGACTTAAAGAGTCAAATATCCAGTTGCAAATAACTTGACCATGCTCACAGCCCATGACTGGAGGAACTTAGGAAAAGACTGTGACACAAAATTTGTAGCCTGCGGAGTTTTCCACTGAACCCTGTAGCCACTGATTCTGTTCACTTTACCCCAGTTCGGCAGTGAATAGGCCCTTTAGCAGCAACGATTTCAATAGAATGAGTTTCTTTTTCCATGATTAGAACAAGAGCCACATACTTAGACTGCGGTTCTAAATTCTACCAACCACAGTTATTCCACCTCTATTCTTTACATTTATAAAGTCAAGTGAAAACAATCTCTGTCATCAGAATACTGTTAAGATTTGCTGGTGAAATGTTACCTAGCACATGCTGGTAGTACAGACGACAGTAATAACAATCATGCTATAATGAATGTAATATGATGAAAATAACAAAATCCTCTTAAACATATTACAACCCATTTGAGCAGGTTATCTACCAAGATTTATCCACAATTCCCACTCCCACTGGCATTCTTCCACATTCTCCTTCTTCCATATTCAGTGGTAGATTTCTATTTTGTACATTCTTGGCAAATTGTGATTTTCCTCCCTGAGATTAGAAAACTTTCTTTTATACTAAAATACTTCCACAAGTAAATGGGAATTAAGGATCTTAGGCCCCTGACGTAGTATATCCTGATACGATTGAAATCAGAAGATCAGATGATCTGGGCTTGAATCCTGACTTTACCACGTACTAATTTGTAAACTAGTACAAAGCCTATTTCATAATAAAGTGTTGAATAGCTCACGTAATTTATTGACTACTGAAAGTGAAAAATAAAATGGTTATACGGGTATTTAAAACATAGTTTCCACTGAGTGCGTATCATGTTTGCACCATTGGAAAAGTCATAAAATTAAGTGGGGCTATTTATATGTGATAAATCATTTTTTTGCTCTTAATAGTTTTTTGCTTCTGTCTTTCAACAGTGTGATGCATCTAAGTATGGGTTTCTTTGCATTTATTCTACTTTGGGTTGTTGAACTTTTTGAAAATATAGCTTAATTTTTTTTATCAAATTTGGGGAGTTTCTAACCATTATTTTTTCAAATATTGTTCTGATCCTTTCTTCCTCTCTTTTTCCAAATCTCTAGTTACACATATGTCTGTACACTTAGCATAGTCCCACAGGTCTTTTAGGTTTATTCATTTTTCTTCAATCTCTTCTCTATTCATTAAATTACATAATTTCTGTTTATCTATCTGCTAGTTCATGGATTGCTTTTCCAGCTCCAATATATATTTTTTAATTTTCTAGACCCTTACTGAGATTCTCTATTTGCTGATTCATTACTGCCATGTTTTCCTTTAACTTGTTAAACATGATTCCTTTCAGTTCTTTGAATATATTCATAATAGCTTCTTCAAAGTTTTCATTTACTACATCTAACATTTTCAGGTAATCAGAGTGTTCATCTATTGCTCTCTTCTGAATCATACTTTCCTCATTTTGTTGAAAACTGTACATTTTATATACTCTGTGATACCAATCATGAGTTCTGGTTCCTCTTTCTCCCTGCCAGAGTTCCTGTTGTACATTTTTTGTTTATTTTTTAAATAACTTTCTTGATACAAATCTGTAAAATTTGTTTCATATATAATTATATGGCCACTGATATCCCTAGTTAATTTTAAAAATTATTATTTCTTCAATTTTTAAAAGCTAGACTTCCTATGAGCTGTCTCTGTATTTTAATAGTTGTCACCCAATGAATAGGCAGAGGCTATTCTAAAGTGCTTTATTTCTTACCAATAGATATGCCAGTAAGGGAGCACATTCAAAACACATCTTCGAGACTGCCTGATTTTACTCTCTGCTGGGTCCTTTTGCATTTCCCCTTTGCTTGCAGTGAGATATGAAAAGGAGACTGACGACAAACATAAATCTGTATCACTTGTTTGTCTAGTGACATTCTAAAAGATAGTGTGAGGGGGAAGAACCTGGAGAGAAAAGTAGCAATGAAGAACACAGTGCCCCCCAGTCAAAGGAGAAACTCATTGAGGTTGTGACCACACCATACATTTTCTATATTCCCATGTATGTAGCATAGGGGCCTGAGAAGATTGGTCGGTTCTCAATAAACATTTATTTTTTATTAATGACAATAATGATGAAAATAATTTTAAAAATCACAGATGTATCATGCTAAGTTATCAGAAGAAAATTTGTTTGGGAAAGAAGAGCAGAGTAAAAAGGAAAACAAATTTTTATTGTTGAAAATCATATGGATTGGCTCACCTTAAACACACTCTAATTTGAGGTAGCAATTCTGTAGCTAGGGATTATAAAGAATGACAAAATGTCAAGAATGTCTTTAACTCTTAACAAGAAAGCTAGTCAGGAAAAACTTAGAAAACGCATTTTTATACTTCAGGCTTGGCCATGACAGACGATCCCTATAATTGCTATTTGCAAAAAACATATTTTAAAATTCTTATATTCCCACCGAACAACATAAAGAGACACGTCCTTGGATTTCATTTGTCCCCTTCCCAAGTCTCATTTGTATATAATTGATATATTCCTGTGTGTTTTCAATGAAACTTTATGAGTTCCTACTATATTTATAAGCACTCGTTTTTCTTTATATTAGTCAGAAGCTTCCTTAGATCCCCTCAAAATCCATACCCAAGTTAGTAAAAGCCACCTAATAAAGTATTCTTAAAACAAAACATTTCATAAAGCAATACTATATTCTTCCTAGGGTTTTAAAGATGTATTGGCATTTTCAAAGTAGCTTCATAGAAATTTTAAAAAGACTTAAAAATTCAACTGTAAATGATTTTGTTATGTTAGCTCTAAATCTAATTACATGCATATGACTATGACCATAAAATATTTCAGAATTTCCAATAAATAGCATTTTCTATAATGTTAGCCTAACTAAGCTATCTCCAACGATCATTTCTGTACTCACAATTCTTTTCTCAAATGTGAGAAAGACAGAGAAAGTACTTTAGTTCGAATTCCTAAGTTGTAAAGAAACCGATTTGCTTTTGCTTGGTACCACAGGCAATTTAAGTCTCCCTCTTCCAGTCCCCAGTGGTACATAAGCAGCACAGCTGCCTTTCAAAGACATATCAATAACCATCTTCTTGGCAAAGTTTTATTGAACACATCTTTCTTCTGCAGCAAAATACAATCTGGTTTTGATGAGTAGGAAGGATGGTGGACAGAAAGGTGAAAGTATCACTCAGTTAAAAAACCAGTATTGGCACAAAGAAAAAAAATATCAAACCACAGTCTGAATACTGTAAAACAGATGAGAGCTGTGGGACTGGAGGAGTGGTATCCAACCACATAATAAAGGCAATAGATGAGAATAATTATCCAAAGCACATAAGCAGTGACATGCCATACAGGGAATGAGACATAAATTTAGGAAACCTTGATTAATATTGGCTCAGTATTACAAAGCATAACCATCAAGTATGAACCAATGTAATTATGGTTTGCAAAACTGTAATTTACTCAAATTTGAAAAGGCAATGACACAGCATGTCATAAAAATATACAGATGCACCCACCAAAATAATCTCAGAGCCTTAAACACTTATAAAGTATTTTCTATTTAATTTTGTGCATGCTCCTATAGTCGTAATCTATCTGAGATTCCTGTATGTGAGTCTGAAATAAGTTCAGTTCCAGCTGAGTGAGGTGCCTGATGAATGTTAATGAGACAGATTGTCTATTTTAATATGGGTTTCTGTACAAACTGATTATATTAAAGTATGTTGTAATTGAATTATTTTTCAGACTATTATTTACAAGTACCTGTTATTTTTGAGCTCTGGTTTTTAGCATATCAATAGTGATCTTGAGATATTTAAAATAGCATAGGTTGTTGGAGAAAGAAGATCCTATTAGCAAGATAGGTTACTTGTATAACAGGTAAAAATAGACTTCTTTGAGGATTTTATATTTCTATTTGGAGGTTGTTTCCCTGTGCTTTTTCCATTGCAGAAAAATTGATTTAGACTCAGACCAGGCACTTTACTCTCTCCAGTCCACCAAGAGCCAAACATTTAAAATTAGTTAAATCTGTGGTCATATAAAAAGCAATTGTGTCATTAAAGTTATTTTTTTCACCTACAAAATTATCCCACAAGGGCAATATTCTCATTTTCAAAACCATCTGCATACATATAATTGAAGCCAGTATCCCACAGTTGGCTCTCTTAATTTCTGAAAGTTCAGTTCCAAGGTAGTAAAATTGATTGTATTTGCTTCTGGAGAGGCAACAGAGTAGTGGAGCCCTTCCTAGTTTCCTTCTTAGAATAACATTTCTGATTCTCTCATTTCAAAACATATAAGCATATCTCATAAGAAAAAATAAACAAACAATAGCAATAATGAAAATAGGGACGTTTAATGAATACTTACCACGTTAGGGAAATATGCAAAGTGTCTTATAAGATTATTTAATTGACCTTGTTAGATAGCTGTTAATATCCCTGGTTTTGCCATGAGGAAATGAGCATAGAGAGTTCTGCTGAATGTTAATGTAGCCTACTGGTTTACAACTAGATTAGTATATGTAGACTATTGGTGACAAAAAGGGGGAGAGGAACCAAGCACATGTTTATTTTGAAAGGAATCTTGATAAACAAAAGAGGAAATTTTTTAGCCTTGAAACATATTATGATTGAAAATTATCGAGAACCAATCCAAGATGGCGGCTGAGTAACAGCCTCCCTGCAACAGGGCATGGTGAGTCTGGGGAGATAAGACTTTGGCATCTCTGGCTGGTAGGATCTGCCTATAATCATCCCTTTCAGGATACAGGGAGTCAGCAAGGGACTTCTGGACCCCAAGAGGAGGACAAAAACAGTGGAAAACTGGCAAGTGGTTGCGTGTGTCCAACAAACCTAATCCCACCAGCAACCATAAGTACAAGCAGCAGTGAGAATGCAAACCAGAAAGGCCTTACCTGTGAACTGTTTCAGTGTTTTTGGACTTGGCATTCAGTTGAACTACCTTTGGGAAGAGCTTGAGCAGGAGTGTGGACAACTTTGGGCATTGTCTAGGGCCCCAGACTGAGCCACTGAGCCAGATGGAGGTAACAGGGCTCAGCTGTGGGCTGCAGGGAGCCATTATGAGAGAACTGCTCTGGTAAGCTCAGCCCTCAGGGTCGCAGAGCAAGGATCGGGCAGGAACTAGTAACCTAGTGACTGAGCAGCCTAAATGCGAGGACTCAGCTCCCTTACAGCCTTAACCCTCAGGGGAAGAGTGAGCTGAGTTTTGGCACACTGGATCCTCGGGCTATTGCCCCAGGTAGAGTGCTGTGGTGTCACAGCTCATAGCAACCTCAAACTCCTGGGCTTGATGCCGCCCATACCACCATAAGAGCTGTGCAGAGACCCGTACCCGCAGGGCCTCTGCATACCCTGACCAGGAACTGTGGGAGCCGCGCAACCCTGTATCCTCCCTTCTGTATACACTCTGCCTCCACACCGGCCCGCTAGTCTGGCCTAGGACTCTGGTAGCCATATGCCCTCTGGAGCCCTCCCTACCACTGCACAGAGCCCTTATCCTGGCCAGAGACTGCTGGAGCCGTGGGCTCTATGTGCCAAAGTCACTGGGCAACAGGCACTCCCAGAACCGTCTGCACCACCTCCCGCCCTGTTGCTGGACCTGGATGTGTCACACTCAGGAGCTGCTTCCACAACCAGAACTCCCTGGCTGGGGCAGCCCAGAGGAATTACACAGTGCCACTCCCTACAAAGATCCACAAACAATAGAGTGATCCTGCTGGGGTCTAATCTTGGAAAAACACCTCCCCAACTCTGAGGACAGCCAGAGGCAACAGTGAAAAACAATCATGAGGCGAAATCAACAGAAAAACTCTGGAATTATGAATAGTCAGTGTAGATCAACATCCACAAGAATCAATGGGACAGACACAGCACAAGATCCCATGCACAAACAAATAGCTGAGATGTCAGAAATCGAATTCAGAATCTGGATAGCAAATAAGATCGAATTAGAATTCCAAGCAATAAACCAAAAGATATCTCAAGAATTCAACGAATTCAAAGAACAAATGACCACAGATTTTGACACATTGAGACAAGAAGGTACAGCCCTCAAAAATCTGAGAAACACAGTAGAATCCCTCAGTAAAAGAATGGAGCAAGCAGAAGAGAGGATTTCCGACACTGATGACAAAGCTTTCGAACGCTCCCAAACTCTCAAAGAGGAAGAGAAATGGAGGGCAAAAACAGATCACTCTCTCAGAGAGCTCTGGGATAATTCGAAGAAAACCAATATTCGTCTTATAGGGATCCCCAAAAGCGACAAAGTGGCTTCACAAGGCACAGAGTCAAAATGAGATTATGAAGGAGAACTTTCCAGACATGCCAAGAGATTCTGAAATTCAGATACCAGACAGTTTCAGAACTCCAGAATGACTCAACCCAAATAAGACATCCGCCAGACACATCATAATCAATTTCACTAAAGTTAAGGAGAAAATTTATGGAGAAAATTTGAGAAAATTCTGAAAGCAGCCAGACAAAAGAAAACCATCACCTACAAGGGCAAGAATATTAGAATAACTGCAGATCTCTCTGCTGAAACCTTTCAAGCTAGAATAGGATGGTCATTCACTTTTAATCTCCTAAAACAAAATAACTTCCAACCCAGGATCCTGTACCCAGCTAAACTGAGTTTCATTTATGATGGAGAAATGAAATACTTCAATGACATTCACATGTTGAAGAAATTTGCCATAACTAAACCAGCTCTCCAGGATATTCTCAGACCTATCCTCCATAAAGACCAGCGTAATCCTCCACCACAAAAGTAAACCCACCCAGAAAATTTTGATCAAATTCCAACTTCCACAGTCACAAAAGGATTAAAAATGTCCACCGGACTCTTGAAAGGCTTATCAATATTCTCAATTAATGTGAATGGTTAAAATTGTCCTCTAAAGAGGCACAGGTTGGCTGACTGGATACAAAAACTCAAGCCAGATATCTGCTGCATACAAGAATCGCATCATACATTAGAAGACAAATATAAACTCAAGGTGAAGGGATGGTCATCTATACTCCAGGCAAATAGAAAGCAGAAAAAAGCAGGCGTTACAATCCTATTCGCAGACACAATAGGCTTTAAACCAACCGAAATAAGGAAGAATAAGGATGGACACTTCATATTTGTTAAAGGTAATACTCAATATGATGAGATTTCAATTATTAATATTTATGCACCCAACCAGAATGCACCTCAATTTATAAGAGAAACTCTAACAGACATGAGCAACTTGATTTCCTCCAGCCCCATAATAGTTGGAGATTTTAACACCCCTTTAGCAGTGCTGGATAGATCCTCTAAAAAGAAGCTAAGCAAAGAAATTTTAGATTTGAACTCAACCATTCAACATCTGGACTTAACAGACATCTACAGAACATTTCATCCCAACAAAACTGAATACACATTCTTCTCATCAGCCCATGGAACATACTCCAAAATCAACCACATCCTGGCCACAAACCTAACCTCAGCAAATTTAAAAAAATAGAAATTATTCCTTGCATCTTCACAGACCATCATGGAATAAAAGTTGAACTCAATAACAACAGGAACCTGCATACCCATACAAAAACATGGAAGCTGAACAAGCTTATGCTGAAGGATAGATGGGTTATAGATGAGATTGAGAAGGAAATCACAAAATTTTTGGAACAAAAAAACAATCAAGACACGAATTACCTGAACCTTTGGGATACTGCAAAGGCAGTCCTATGAGGGAAATTTATAGCACTGCAAGCCTTCCTCAAGAAAACGAAAAGAGAGGAAGTTAAAAACTTAATGGGACATCTCAAGTAACTGGAGAAGGAAGAACATTCCAACAGCAGAAAAAAAGAAATAACCAAAATCAGAGCAGAGTTAAATGAAATTGAAAACAAAAGAGTTATACAACAGATCAATAAATCCAAAAGTTGTTTTTTTGAAAAGATCAATAAAATAGATAAACCTTTGGCCAACCTAACCAGGAAAAAAAAGAGTAAATCTCTAATTTCATCAATCAGAAATGGTAATGATGAAATAACAACAGACTCCTCAGAAATTCAAAAAATCCTTAACCAATATTACAAGAAACTCTACTCTCAGAAATATGAAAATCTGAAAGAAATCGCGCAATACCTGGAAGTACGCCACCTATCAAGACTCAGCCAGAATGAAGTGGAAATGTTGAACAGGACTATATCAAGTTCTGAAATAGCATCAACTATACAAAATCTCCCTAAAAAGAAAAGCCCAGGAACAGATGGCTTTATGTCAGAATTCTACCAAACCTTTAAAGAAGAACTAGTACCTATATTACTAAACCTCTTCCAAAATATAGAAAAAGAAGGAATATTACCCAACACATTCTACAAAGCATACATCACCTTGATCCCCAAACCAAGGAAAGACCCAACAAGAAAAGAAAATTATAGACCAATATCACTAATGAATATTGATGCTAAAATACTCAATAAGATCCTAACAAACAGAATCCAACAATACATCAAAAAAATTATACACCATGACCAAGTGGGATTTATCCCAGGGTCTCAAGGCTGGTTCAATATACGTAAATCTATAAATGTAATTCAGCACATAAACAAACTAAAAAATAAGGACCATATGATTTTTTCAATGGATGCAGAAAAAGCTTTTGATAATATACAGCATCCCTTCGTGATCAGAACACTTAAGAAAATGGGTATAGAAGGGACATTTCTTTTTTCTTTTTTTTTTTTTTTTGGTAGGGGCTGGGTTTGAACCTGCCACCTCCAGCATATGGGACGGGCGCCCTATTCCTTGAGCTACAGGTGCCGCCCAGAAGGGACATTTCTTAAACTGATAGAGGCCATCTACAGCAAGCCGACCGACAATATCATATTGAATGGAGTTAAATTGAAATCATTTCCACTTAAATCAGGAACCAGGCAAGGTTGCTCCTTGTCTCCATTGCTCTTTAACATTGCAATGGAAGTTTTAGCCATTGCAATTAGGGAAGAAAAGGCAATCAAGGGTATCCACATAGGGTCAGAAGAGATCAAACGTTCCCTCTTCACGGATGATATGATCGTATATCTGGAAAACACTAGGGAATCTACTACAAAACTTTTAGAAGTGAGCAAGGAATACAGCAATGTCTCAGTCCACAAAATCAACACCCATAAATCTGTAGCCTTTATATATACCAACAATAACCAAGCCGAAAAAACAGTCAATGGCTCTATTCCTTTCACAGTAGTGCCAAAGAAGATGAAATATTTGGGAGTATACCTAACAAAGGACGTGAAAGATCTCTACAAAGAGAACTATGAAACTTTAAGAAAAGAAATAGCTGAAGATGTTAACAAATGGAAAAACATACCATGCTCATGTCTGGGAAGAATCAACATTGTTAAAATGTCTAGACTACCCAAAGCAATATATAATTTTATTGCAATTCCTATTAAAGCTGCATTGTCATATCTTAAAAATCTTGAAAAAATAATACTTCCTTTTATATGGAATCAGAAAAAACCTCAAATAGACAAAACATTACTCAACAATAAAAACACAGCAGGGAAAATCACACTACCAGACCTGAGACTGTACTATAAATTGATAGTAATCAAAACAGCATGGCATTGGCACAAAAACAGAGAAGTAGATGTCTGGAACAGAATAGAGAACCAAGAAACGAATCCAGCTACTTAACGTTATTTGATCTTTGACAAGCCAATTAAAAACATTCAGTGGGGAAATGATTCCCTATTTAACAAATGGTGCTGGGTGAACTGGCTGGCAATCTGTAGAAGATTGAAACTGGACCCACACCTTTTACTCTCACTGGATAAAAGATTTAAATTTAAGACTTGAAACTATAAAAATACTAGAGGAGAGTGCAAGGAAAACCCTTGAAGAAATCAGTCTGGGGGAGTATTTTATGAGGAGGAACCCCCAGGCAATTGAAGCAGCTTCAAAAATACACTACTTGGACTGGATCAAACTTAAAAGCTTCTGCATAGCCAAGAACATAGTAAGTAAAGCAAGCAGACAGCCCTCAGAATGGGAGAAATTATTTGCAGGTTATACCTCTGATAAAGGTCTAATAACCAGAATCCACAGAGAACTCAAATGTATTAACAAGAAAAGAACATGTGATCCCATCTCAGGGTGGGCAAGGGACTTGGAGAGAAACTTCTCTAAAGAAGACAGATGTACGATCTACAAACACATGAAAAAAAGCTCATCATACTTAATCATCAGAGAAATGCAAATCAAAACTACTTTGAGATGTCCCCTAACCCCAGTAAGAGTAGCCCACATAACAAAATCCCAAAACCAGAGATGTTGGCGTGGATGTGGATAAAAGGGCACACTTCTACACTGCTGGTGGGAATGCACACTAATACGTTCCTTCTGGAAGGATGTTTGGAGAATATTTAAAGACCTAAAAATAGACCTGCCATTCGATCCTATAATTCCTTTACTAGGTTTATACCCAGAAGACCAAAAATCACAATATAATAAAGACATCTGTACCAGAATATTTATTGCAGCCCAATTCATAGTCACTAAGTCATGGAAGAAGCCCAAGTGCCCATCAACCCACGAATGGACTAGCAAATTGTAGTACATGTATACTATGGAATATTATGCAGCCTTAAAGAAAGATGGAGACTTTACCTCTTTCATGTTTACATGGATGGAGCTGGCACATATTCTTCTTAGCAAAGTATCTCAGGAATGGAAGAAAAAGTATCCAATGTACTCAGCCCTACTATGAAGCTAAATTATACCTTTCACATGAAGGCTATAACCCAACTACAGCACAAGACTATGAGGAAACAGCCAAGAAAGGGGAAGGGAGGGGGGAGGTTAGAGTGGAGGGAGGGTAATGGGTGAGGCCACACCTACAGTGCATCTTAGAATCGTATACAGGTGAAACTTTTTGGGTACAGGCGAAACTTACTAAATGCAGAATACAGATGTCTACATACAATAACTACGAACATGCCATGAAGGCTACGTTGAACAGTTTGATGAGAATATTTCAGATTGTATATGAAACCAGCACATTGTACCCCTTGTTTGCACTAATGTACACAGCTATGATTTAACAATAAAAAAAGAAAAAGAAAAGAAAACTATCACATTGTATCCTACGTTGCTTAAGACACTGCAAAGCATTTGATTAATGTACGTATATTTATATATTAATCAATATTATAAACTATAAAACTAATTACAGTTTAATAGTAAACTTGTTAACATGTGGATTAACTTCTGCTTTGATTTTAACACAATTTTGGAATTAAAGCTTCATCTACCATACTAAAAGTATGTTTGGACAGCTTTTAAATAGGTCACTTATTGGGAGGTTTATAGCTCAAAACTGATCCTTTTGAAATTTCAGTTTGGTGAATGTGCTTATAAAATTGGATATCAAATGCCATATTCTAGTTGCTAATGTTACTAGGAACATTCCACCATAGGAACAAGGTCATCTCAACATATTGTTCATAGCTACTCATGAGAATGTGTCCATATTTAATTAAGATGATATTATGCATAGTTTTACACTTTCTTTACAGTCTAGAGAGATTCTTTTACTAATGTATATCATATTACATCTAAAAATAGTAGTATCTAATAATAGTATCTAATATCTGTAGAGCCCTAACAGTGTGTCAATTTTACTGATAAGGAAATATCACCAAAATGTGGACATAGCCTAAATGCCCACCGATACAGGAATAGATTAACAAGCTGTGGTATATGTATACTATGGAATACTATTCAGCCATTAAAAAGATGGATACTTTACATCCTTTGTGTTAACCTGGATGGAAGTGGAACACATTATTCTTAGTAAAGCATCACAAGAATGGAGAAGCAAGAATCCTATGTGCTCAATATTGATATGAGGACAATTAATGACCTAGTACACATTGGGGCTGGGGGAAGGGAAGAGCAAAGAGGGGGAAGGAGGGAGGAGGGGGGAGGTCTCAGTGTGTGACACAATTATATGAGGGATTTTACCTAACAAATGCAATCAATGTAGCCTGGTTCTTTGTACCTCAATAAATCCCCAACAATAAATAAATAAATAAATAAATAAATAAATATTTAAGCAATCTGCCCAAAGTCAACTTCTTAAAAAGAGTTAAGATTTGAAGACCTACAGTCTCATTGCAGAACACGTCAATCCCTCCCAGCCCTCAAGGATAGGGAAGGTGAGCCCTTGTTCGTGTTAATTATCTACTTTAAAACAAAATAGTCCTGCTATTGCACTTTGAAGCTACTGAATCAGTTTAATTGAAGAATATTATCACATTAAAAGGTAAGCTTTTAGAAAATGTGATCTACAGGTACATATAAATCATAAGAAAATAAATTTTATGTGCTGAAATATGACAACTATAAATGATGATTACAACTACAAACTCAAAATTTTATGTTCAACATCAAAGAAGCTTCACTTTTTTCATTAATTGAAGTAAGTAAATATATATTTAACTCATAAATTACCAATTGTTCACTGTTAAATGCCACCTTCATCTGTTTTGGACATTGAGTGCCACATATGACTGCATTTGAGAAAATGAAGAAAGGAAAGATGTTTTGGAACATGAAGAGCTGATGTGGAGTCTTAGATTACATGGTGTTAAGAAAAGTCCCTAATTGTACTAAATTTCTCTAAAGACTTGAAGAAAGAAATGGGGAAGTACAGTTATTAAGGACTTACTGTGGGCCAGGTGTGGTGCTACCCCTTCAACACTTTCTGATTTAATGGAAGTAGCGACATCTTCAGAGGATTATTTTATTAAATAAGGGAGAAAATGCCTGTAGAAACAACTCTGTAATGTGACGTCCCTCAAGTTAGAGGACTGGTCTGTAGAAGTCCAGCAGCCACTATCCACTCAAACCAGTGATAGAAAACTACTGTGGACACAGGGCCAAGGCAGAAAAATGAAATCTAAGTCCAAGCCCTGTCTGCCAGTAATATTCCAGTTCATGAGAAGGGGTGTGGGAAGAGACAACGAAATTGTTGAAGGGTCTGAGATCAACTTGAGGAAGAGGGAGAGAAGAGGAAAAGAAAGGCAGGCAGGAAAGAAGGAAGGAAAGAAAGAAGGAATCTTTCAAGGAAGGAAGGAAGATGACCTCCAAAAGGGCAAAGCTTTAAAAGTGTTTTCCTAACTGCTGCCTCTTAGGGGGAAAAAATTAGATTTGCCCATTGGAGCTGGACAGGCAACATATGACCTGAGAAGTCTGAAAAGAAAAAAAAGCAGCACAAAATACAAATGTTTGATGGTTTAGCAAATGAAGGAAGAATTGGACTTTTCCTATTAATTTCCAAAGATTGATATGGATAGTTACTTATAAATTATAGTAAAACAATTTGGGACTTAATATAAAAAAATTACCTTTAATTTGAAATTCTTCAAGAACAGAATGAGTTAGAAATACACCCATTTCTACTGAGAAAAGTCTCTTAAGTCATTTGAAAAATGAGTCAGGAGGCAAAACTCTATTTGTGCTGCTGGCCAAGGGTAAATCCCATCCTCTAAATGTGTTTTTCAAAAGGGAAACTGATGACCTAGGGATAAAAGTTATAGGTCACTGGAAGGCCAAAGTTTGTCATGGTTATGAGTCTAGGGTTTAGAATCATGCCGATTTGAAATCACTTCCTGGTTCTGTCCTCTGTTGGCTTTGAAGTAAGTAAATGTTCCATCGTCCCACGTCATTTTTCTCAGCTTTTAAATGGGAGTAGTACCTATCTCTCAGGGATGGAATAAAGATAAAGTGAGGAAAAACACTGCAGTGCCTGGCAGAAAGAAAGCACTAAAAATAACTGAAATTAACACAGGAGGAAGGAGGGGAAAGGGCACTGACATTATTTATACTGGGGGTAAAAATAGAAATAGACTTCCTTTCTGAAGTGTTGCAAGGTTGCCTATTCTTAATTAAGCAGCTGACCTCATCCAGGGCAGAAATACTGTTCCTGCCAGGAGATACAACTATACTAAAATTCCCTTCCCTTTACTGAAGATGAAATTTATGTAAGGCACCATTTTAACCATCATATAATTGAAGGCATATCCATACATTGTACAATGTATAATTGAGAGCATATTCTAAGTAATCTTTCCAGAAGTAAAGACTTGTCTACTTTTGACATGTGACAATGTATTTTGCTAGTACAAATTCACAAGAAAGGAAGAAATGAGACTGAACGTCACTGACATAGAAGCATGAAAAAATTACATCAGTGGTAACAACAAAATATAAATTTTCATCTATTTCTGATGGTACAAACATAGTATTTTTACTACTTCTAAAAAGAATACATAAGAACCACCAACAGATGTTTCAAATACCAAGCTCTACTGACCCTCAGTTGTCAAACTCGCATAGCTCTGTTTTGAAACTCTTTTCTCACATTGATGTTTAGGCTTCTCATTCCTTTCCTAATATCACACAGAGGGAAATCTTTAGGATTATTCAGTCACCATCCCTGTTCTAGGAATCAGCTCCCCCCCCTTCATTTCTACCTGCATGGTCTTGGCAGGAGCCTCTTTGTTAATTACAGTATCTTTGTACCCAGTCTGGTAGTCCCTGCTTATCCCAGTTGTGTCATGAGGTTTAACATTGTTCCTGGATTTTCCACTTGTTAATGAGACAGCATTATCAATAGTTGCCTTGAAATAAGCCAAGAAGGGTTTGGTGGACTCCACTCTATATTTTGACTTCTGCCACAGTCAGAACCAGCAACGTGTGAGGGGTATCAGCAGTAAAGAGATTTCTCCCCTCTCAGCACATGACTAAACCAGAAAGATGATAAAACACTGAAAATTAACACTGCAAAAGCAAAGGAGAATCAGAAACGGATAGGATGAAAGTGCAAGCAATATGTAAGATCTAAGTTTTAAGATGCTATAATTATGTCCTTCACTGTAATAAAAATATTCTTTAAGTTTGAAAATATTTTGAATTTGGGCGGCACCTGTGGCTCAGTCAGTAAGGCACCAGCCCCATATACCAAGGGTGATGGGTTCAAACCCGGCCCCGGCCAAACTGCAACCAAAAAATAGCCGGGCATTGTGGCGGGCGCCTGTAGTCCCAGCTACTCTGGAGGCTGAGGCAAGAGAATCGCTTAAGCCCAGGAGTTGGAGGTTGCTGTGAGCTGTGTGAGGCCACAGCACTCTACCGAGAGCCATAAAGTGAGACTCTATCTCTACAAAAAAAAAAAAAAAGAAAAGAAAATATTTTGAAATTTATAAAAATGTGCTAAAAGAATATAATAGTATTATAAAAACACTCATATATCCCTCCCCCAAATTCATCTCTTCTTAACATTTTGCCCCATCAGCTTTATCATAATCTCTCTCTCCCCTCTGCCTTTCCTTTCTTCCTCCTGACTCTTCCCCTCTTTTTTTCTTTTCTTTTTTTTTTTTTTTTGAGACAGAATCTCACTTTGTTGTCCTAGGTAGAGTGCAGTGGCATCACAGCTCACAGCAAACTCCAGCTCTTGGGCTTAGGTAATTCTCTGCCTCAGTCTCCCAAGTAGCTGGGATTACAGGTGCCCACCACAACACCCGGCTATTTTTTGTTGTTGTTGTTGCAGTTTGGCTGGGGCCGGGTTTGAACCTGCCACCCCTGGTATATGGGACCGGCGCCCTACTCACTGAGCCACAGGCGCCACCTTGACTCTCCCCCTCTTTCTCTCTCTTTCCCCTGAACCATTTGAGGGGAAGTTACATACATCATGGCCCTTTGCTCTAAGTATTTCAATATGTATTTTCTAAAATTAAGAATATTCTCATAACCACAGTTCAGTTAACAATTTTATAAATGTATGTTGGTATAGTGCTTTTGTCTAACCTACTGTTATGTTTTAACTTTAAGTTGATCTGATAATGTTGTTTAGAACATTTTTCTCCTGCAGTGCAAAATCCATTTTAGGGTCGTATATTGCATCTGATTGTCAATGGTCATATCTCTTTAGCATCCTTTAATCTGGAACAATTTCACAGATTTTCTTTCTCTTTTATGACATTGACATTTTTTGAAGCATTTATTCCCCTCAACTGCTTTTATTTTAATGTTAGAAAAAACATTGTGATCTATTTTAAATGAATCCATTTTAATTCCATACTATAATGGAATGAAATTAAGAAGTTCATTATTTTATGGCATCGAAATTTGGAAAAGTATTCAAGAACTCATAAAAGCATAAATGGTGATATCATTATTTATTGAATTTTGCCTTTTAGAATAATTTATCAAAGAAAGATATTTTGCATGGAAACAAAAATAACCAGGGAACGTATTTTATCTGAAATAGTTTTCTTATGTCAACAAACAAAAAATAGAAATAAGAATATCTAAATTCAAACCTTTCATTTAGCAGACTTTTCTTCTCTCCCTCAGGATCTATAGAAAGAATATCTTCTCCATTAAAAGTACCCTGGACTATAAAGTAGAGTCAGGTGAAGGTGCTGACAGTTTTAAATTATTTATTATAAAAATATAACTTTGAAAAATATATAACTGACACAAAAAAATTATAAGACTGTAATAAAATACTTTCCACAGAAAGAGATCCCTACTCACTGATAGGGATCGACACAGCTAAGAAATTGTTAAAGTATATGAATATATACAAAGGACAATTATTCTTATTTTGAGGGAAGAAAACTACAAAACTTATTTATTAAACAGCTACTGTATATCCAGTACTTTGGAAGGTGATATTTGCAAGATCCTCAAGTATACAGACCATCTAGGGGATAAATCTAGAACAAAATAATTTGAGATCAGCAAAGGAAAAGATAGACACCATTGGCATCATTTTTGGAGACAAACTGCACTAAGTGGAAAGTGTTGTGACTGACCATTTAGGAAGGTTGGTTAATCTGGTGATTGCAAATTGTAAGGTTTAAAAGGGAGCCCTGAAGGCCAGAGGAACACATGTAGCTGTGCTATGAAGGAGCCCCACCCAACTTGGGTGGCATCATTTCTCCTCCAAGGACTTGTAAAACATTGGCAAATTCTCAGGGTTGACATACCAGCTCAGGAGGTGCCAGAATCCAGGCTTATTTATAGAATATAAAGGATTTGATAACATCTGTTGAATTTCTACTGCATCAGCTCAGGACAATAAAAGCTCATTGAAATTTTCAAATTCTCTTCATCTCTATATCCAATAAATATTTATTGAGTGCGCACTACTATTAGGTACTAACGCCACATAGTCCTTTCTAAATCTTCAGATAATTAGTATAAAGAATTCATTTTCCTTTTTTTGCATTTATTCCTATGGAAAGGATATTTATTTTCTTTGCATAGTTTTGAACGTGATTGTTTTTAAGGGGATGTCATCATAATACAACCAATTGATTGGTCAGTAAACAATATTTTAAAAATTCAGTACAATAAGCCCTTAGTGTCTGTGGTTTCATATCCAAAGACAACCAACTGCTGATCAAAAGTATTAAGAAAAAATCATAGCTGGTTGTATCTAACATGTACAGATTATTTTTCTCATTATTATTTACTAAATATAGTAGAACAATATTTACACAGCATTTACATTGTATTAGGTTTTATAAGTAAAACTAGAGATGATTTAAAGTATACAGGGGAATGTGCATGGTTATCTGCAAATACTGTACCATTTGATGTAACAGATGGGCATCTGTGAGTTTTTTTTTCTTTTTTTTTATTAAATCATAGCTATGTACATTGATATAATCATGGGGCATCATTCACTAGCTTCGCATCTGTGAGTTTTGGTGTCTGCAGGGGGTCCTGGAACCAATTCCCCAAGGATATAAGCACAATTGCAATTGCAATTATTTTGGCACTCAATCGGGATGATAAATTTGGATTATTTGCCCCTTTGGGTAACTTAGAGTGTCTCTCAGGTAGGGCTTATTCTTCCACAGTTAGCCAACACATCCAATTTGAGTCAATTGGAGTTCCTCCCTAGGAATATTGGAATCAGAAAAAAGAATTAAATCTGTTTTTAGATAGTGGAACTGTAAGATATCATGTTACCTGTCATCTGGATTGAAAAAGCAAAGGACTCGTATTTACAGAGAGTGAGACAAAGCCAAGCAGAGATCAAGATCTAAGCAGACAAGAGCTCTTGCTTAAATTGAGGCCCTTGAAGGGCAGGAGAAGACAGAGACGGGGAGAAGGTGACATGGGGAGGAATTCTGCTCCACGGACAATTTCCAGTGCTCTCAGACCGTGGGCTGCTATTTCTGCTCTCCCTTGGAAATCACACCACCTTCCATTATCCCAGGGATGCTTTACAATTGTTGTTATCTTGGCAAGACCAACAACTTCCTTCTGGCTCCTGTAGCTTCAGGTGACAACTGTCACAAACTAACTTGCCCGCACATTCACGTCTCTGCTTCCCATATATCCAGCTACAAGAGAGACCTGAGTATTTTTCAAAATACACCTCTGGAAGTGGAAAGCAGCAGCCTCTTCCTCCTTCCTTCAATAAATATTCATTGAGCTCCTCGGTGCCAGGCCCCTCTTAGGTTTAGAAGTAAAACACGGAACAAAACAGGCAAATGCTTCTGGGAACACAGTAATTAAATAAAACATGGAGTGTGTCAGAGGCTGACAAGTTCTAGGCAGAAAAAAAGTAGACAAAAGGGAGCAAGAGCGCTGGGGATAGGGAACTAAAATTTAAAACAACGCTCAGGAAAGTTTTCACAGAGCCAGGGACGTCTACGCAGAGGTGAGGGTGCCATGAGGAATGGTCCCAACAAGAGCAAAGACACTGAGTTTGCCCGGAGTTCTTCAACCTCTGTTATCCCATTTACCTATTTTCTAAAATTTGCCTTCTATCCTCAACCTGGAACCTTTCAAGTTTCCAAAAGCTGCATTTTTTTCCCTTGTAGCAAAAAATAAAACCTTGCAATTTGTGTTTTTGCTAAACAGATACCCCCATATAAAAACAGGAGTAAGACATGCTGCCGTTTAGACTTATGCTGATTAGAAAGTAAGATTCACAGTAAATCTTCCAAACAGCATCTGAAATGCTTGAGCTTCCACAAGTATTATAATCTCTGAGTGTTCCTGTATTTAACAGGATTTATCCATCATAGATGGTCTGGTTTCCAGGGACATTCCTTTTGTGAATAGTGAATATTTAAAACTTTATTGTAAAACTGATCACTGTGGGAAGAAGTGAGCAGCAGCATGTTTAGCAATCAAAACCTGAAAATTATTTATAACTCATAAAAATTCCTGGTTCAGATTGCTAGTCTCTATAGAAATTCTACTTCTAAAGTTTTAACTATTTACTAGTCTTCCCAAGCTAAAGAAGACTAACACACACAAAAAAAATCCCTTATTGTTGTGATTGGCTGACCTTTTTAATGGGAAGCGGCTGGAAACACCCCCTTTCCCCCACCCCCACTGTCAAGTCCACCCAGTTTAAAAGGGCAGCTCTGTGCAGCTGACACTAACCTCACAGTGCGTGGTACTGAGCACTTTCTCATCAGGGCCTCCCAGGAAATCCGCATTGCTTCCTGGAATCCCAAATATTTTCCTCAGTCTCCTTTTTTTCTCTTCTATAAAATTAGACTATAAATAAGTAATCCTACGCAGAACTGAGTAAACATATTTAAAAAGCTGTCCAATTTCTGTGATCCTCTGTAAAGCAAATGAATTGGAGCTAAACGAAAATTGAAATCTCAATGGCTTTTTGTTCTAATTTTACTTGGAGACACCAGCCCAGTCAAGACTCTGCTTTCACCCAATATGGGGGAAAGTTCGGGAGAAATTTTATATGGAAATCTGGAAGCGCCAACCACCCCACCTCTCAACACATTCCTTACTGCCACACCTCTACAGCCGGGGCCCCCACCACTGGACTTCACCTCCTGCATTTTTTATTCTGCTGAGATCAACTCCTGATTGCTAGAATAGTCTTTGATTTCTCCTTCCTCAAACACATAGTTACATTTTACAGCACTCATTCTACACATTCTAATTGGATACCAGCTTTCTAAGTAGATTATCAATTCTTTGATGACAATCTCTGTCTTATCTAGTTTTCAGATTGAATACTTGATGCCATGATGAAATGCTATTTCTCAAAAATGAAAGAGATTCGTCAGTAATGAGAAAACATGTTCTAAAAGAGGTTATTAGCATCTCTGACAGAACCACTGCTTGCCCTGGGAGGAGAAAAGTGCCAAAGGCTCCAAAGACAACGTACTTTTCATTTAGTAACAGTAACCAAAAGTACCCAGGAGACAGCTACAAAAACTGCAGTGTGATTATTATTATTATAACAAAAAGTGAAGAGGATGAAATTCTAAGCTAGAGAAAAACTCCTTTTTGAAGTGCAAAATATAGCAGCTAATACATACTAGGAGGTGCTAATTTAGTGATAGGTTTCTAGTGACGATGTAAACCACTCGAAGAAGGACAAATAAATGATAAACTCTCTATTACATGCATTTCATTGCTAATAGCAAAATAATTGCTTCTGCATTGTGTATATCTTTGATAAAGTAGAGATTAAGTCAAGTAGGTTAGGCATTTTTCTAAAGCAAAGCTACTAAAATCACTTGTAAAAATGTATCACTTGATAATGACATGGGGTACCATAAAGGGTAAAAGATTCTATTATCCCCCAATTAGCTTTTGCTCACGTGTCCCTGCAATGCAGATCAGAAGACTTCCAAGGTCAGGTCCTCATAGCAGTGTTACTATATCTCACTACAAAGACTCAAAGCTGCCTGTCAAGGGGAAAGGTATTGCAAGGACAGCTCACACATTTCCTTGAGACATTTCATTTATTGGCAGTAACACAAGTGTCAAGATATGGTAAATTTATATTTGAAAGTCAAGAGGCTTATTCACATTTTCAATTCATTCAAAAAATATTTATCAAATACCCACTGTGTGTGATATTCCCTTATAATTAAATGCAAGTTACTTACATTAGTCAAGATTCTTATTGCAACCAACAGAGACTAATTCAGACTTATTCGGGACAAAAGGAAATTATTGCACTTTAATGGGTAGGTCACAGCCTTGCTGAGAACACCAGACAAGCTGGCTTAGAACCAAGGGAAGCCACATAGGTAGCACCCAGCCCAAACGTGCCATGGACCCAGTGCAGAGTGATCACCGTGACCACTACTGGACCTGGTTTTCTAGACTGTCACCAACACCAGCTTCACCAACCATCTCAGATCACAGATGTTGATGCCTTCACTACCATCACCAAAAAAGTTTTCCCTTGTTCATGACCATTCATGGCACTAGCTCCAGAAGTAAAATCAAGGGTTGGTGCATCTGGTAGGTGGATTCCTGTCAAAGTGGGCATCTGGTATTTCAAAGCTTCTGTATTTGGAAATAAGCTTGTGTAAAAACTATCAATCTGTAGAACAATCCATGTATATACCGTGTGTATTATATGGTAATCCTGATGCCGTTGATAGGAACACAGCAATATGAAACATAATTATATTAGATCTTCAGAATGTGGTCATCCCAGGAGGGCAAAAGCTGACATTTGGCTTCTCATTGTTTAAACATGGTCCCCCAACCTTCTTGTCTGCACTGAGATCAGACTACCTCCCCCCTCATGGAATGACTCTATGAATATATTCAGAGTAAGTCAATGGTTCAATAATTAAACATCTAAAACTTTATATTTTATCCTGAGGCTCATAACAGACAACCTAAGAAACAAATATTAAAATAACTTAGACATTAGAATGGTTTACCTATTGAAGATCTTAACCCATTTTCAATTTCTATTGAAGCAACTATTCTGTAAACTACTCTTTTCAAAAACATAATGATAATCATCATTTCAAATATGTAGTTTATAAAACAGTTTCTCTGCACTGTTGAATAGATCCTGGGTTGTTATTTTATTGCTAAGAATTCAGGCTATTGCTTTAACTACTTCAATACTCAAATCAAGAGTCTTCTCCCTTGAAGGTGGTGCTGTTTCTAACAGTTCTTTGCTCACTGACTTTCTCTCATTTCCAGACAACCAGACATCTTTTCCCTCTTGCCTAATATTATCAAGTTCATTTATTATCAACTCTATTAATGAAAATTCCCACTAATGGGAAAGTTCTTTTCATATTCTCCAAACTATTTTTATTAATTTAATGTAAATGTCAATTTTAATATCATTTCACAAACTTTTCCTGTTTAATGTCAATTATGAAGTCACTGGTTTGCTACTCAAAACAGCACTTAATGTCAATTATTGCAATCAGTCTTTCATTTGAAAACTGAATTTTTAAGTGAAGCTGATTTTAATATGTCTTTAAATTTGCTCAGTAATGAGCAGATTACAAAAGATAATTCTTTAAACTTTTTATCACTGTAAAGGAACTGGAAATTGCTACTTGAGTTTTCTAAGTGATCACAACTATACATCAAAAACTTAAATCAGGCAAAATTGCTACCGTTAACTCAGGTGACTCGCTGATGATTTGCTAATTCTCCCAGGTAAACCATTTTATCATACTTCTACAGTATCATTTTGATTATTTTCTTAGTCATCCTTTTGTCAAGGTTCTTTCCAAATATTTATAATTTACATCATTGTAATTATCACATACATCTTGGTTTTATGAAAAATTTTAAGTATGTTCTTGATTTAAGTCATGTATGTTATTATGAACATGTTAATTTATATAAAGTCTAAGAACAAATAATGATTATGTCTCATGAAGAGACGAGGTAGTAGAGAGAAATACTATCCCTATATCATGGCAAATATATGAAAATTAGAATGAAAAATATAATGTGGAATATTATCATATCAAGAATAGACTATTTCCTCTTACCTAATGTGACCACGCATTAACATAAAATTATTTAAAAAATTTAATAGTATAATAAATTTTGATCTCTGACTCTCTAAAGAGACCAATATTTCACACAGAATATAAAGTTACTTCTTTGTCATGCGTTAAATTTTTAGCTCCAAATCCAATGATAAGTACTAAATTGTATATTCTTCAATATTATTTTGCCTTTATTTTTGTTTATGATGTACAGATTCAAAATTAAATCATGTTAAAACATCTTCTGGTTGGTCATCACGTTTAGTCAGTGCTCATAAATAGCTATCCGATGGTCATCAGCCTCAGAAATCACACATAGTATTATTTCCCTTGCATTCCCAAGGGAAAGATATAGCCCATAATATTCCTAATCTATTTTTTTGTCTGAAAATACTAGAATTTCTCAAAACTATAAACAAATCTCATGTAATATAATATTATTTTCAAATGATGGGAAAAACATACAATTTTAGGGAATCTTGGCAAATGTCCTATGGTCAAAACTACTGATGTCAAGTCATCCCTGTGGTTAGTGTCACCCATTTAACATCCCCCAAATTATCACAATACATCTTCTTGGTGGAAAAGGAATTGCCATAGGTCACGGCAGCAAAGAACATTTTCAATTTAACATTAAGCTGTCCTTTAAAAAAAAATGACTCCGCAGGCGGCACCTGTGGCTCAAAGGAATAGGGCACCAGCCCCATATACTGGAGGTGGTGGATTCAAACCTGGCCCTGGCCAAAAAAAAACTGCAAAAAAAAAATGACTCCTTTAGTGAGATAAACAAGAAACTTCAGGAGTTGCTCAACCAAGCTGAGGTTTCTCTCCCAAGCCTACTGTCATTCCTCAACCATCTGACGGGGGACATGAAGATAGAGGAAAAAGTAAAAAAAAGGTAAAAAAAAAAAAATAAAAAGCAGAAAAGATACCTTGGCATGGGGAAGTCGTCTGTTTGTTTTTCCTCTTTTGCCCATTGTGATTAAAAAAATGGCTCTGATATAACGTATTATTAAGCTGGAAGGAAAAGTAGGAAGGTATGGATTCTAGTTCCAATTTCTTAACCTTTATGGGACTCAATTTTGTCCTCTGCAAAACAGAAAATATGTACTCGTATGGTTAATGTAAAGTTTTAAAGTTGAGAAGTTAAAGTAATATAAGAGAGAGTGATTTTAATACTGAGAACAGCATATACATGAAATAATAGATGTTGTCAAAGTCTTGTACAAGGTATGAAATTATAAACCTGTGTTTATACCAACATAAATAAATGTCCAGAGATACCTGTAATATTTCCATATGAAAATATGTACTGTAATGTTTTACACAGCACAACACACTCACTCCACAAATAGCACACTCTTCCAAATTTAAAATGCCCTGCTCCATGTCATCAAACTCTTTATCTGTGATTCATTATACAACTTAGGAATGGAATTAAATTTGAAACCAGATAACTAAATCAAGTTTCATTTTGTCCCTAATTACCATTTTGGACCTGCACAATTTACCTAATCTTCAGGGGGCCTGCTTTCTCATCAGTTAAGTAAGAAGACTAAATTACATGATTGCTAAAATCCTATCGCCATGCCACAATTTGAAGAGTCTTATGACTTAATTCCAACCATTTCATAGATACATATTTACTCATTATTTACTTTGGCACTGTGATTTTCTTTCAAGTTCTATCTTTTATACCCTAACATTGGGTATTAGGATGAAAAGGGTCTAAGAGGTGACAGCCTAAAAACACAAGCAGTTGCAGTATCCAGATAGTGAGAATGTTGTAGTGGAAAGGGTATTTAATGATAGCTTTTTACTCATCAACATGTCCCAGCCAGACACTAATTTTCACCATTAATTTTGTCTCTTTAAGTGACATGAAACAGCTCAGCCAAATGTAATTAGATCCCCTTTCCTATGATTGAATCTCAGGAGTTTATAGGGCAAAGAGAGGTCAGCCTCTTAAGTCAATACGGTAACCTTGGAAGAGAGAATTACAAGACATGGCCTTCCTCTAGTGGACGGAAGGAAGCTGGGCTACACGAAAAGCTTCAGGGGTTGGATGGGAAGAAACATAATAAAAGATTTGTGTTATAATCACAGACCAGGCAGGTATGGTTGATATTCATTGCCTCATTCCCAAATGATACATTAGTTAGTATCATGTCTTTTCTAATACTTCCATCCTTCAGGGAAGAATTCCAGAACAAAGACACCCCTATGGCAAGAGAGGAGGACTTAGAGATTCTATCCAAATAAAGTGTTGTCATTTATTTATCATCCTTTTTCTCCAATCAATATAGCAAGGCCATTGCCCCTTTGAAGTTTCTGAGGTTGAGATTGTATTGGTCAATGTACTCTGGTAACTAATGAAAACTAGTAAAATCTTCATAAAAATTACCAGGACCCCTTCTTAAACCAGTATAAGTGAGATACAAAAACATATAAAATGTGATGCTTCCCTACCATCATTAGTTAGTATTCTTCTTAAAATTTTATGAGGTTATTTAAAGCCAATAACAAGAAAGTTATTGAACTCTTGTTATCCCTTTCAGAAAATCCAGCTCACTATAAACTTGCTGACTACACAGCAGAAAGAATTACTTTGGTTAGATGACCCAAGTTAATAAAGCAGCTAAAATTAGACAGAGAAACTTTGCGGAATTCTCTTGGGATACTATTCAGACTAGTTAATTTTCCCAGTGGTAATTTTCAAATAACCTTTATATACAGAAGGAAATCTATTAATTAAAGGACCAAATTCTCTTCGTTCATACATGCAAAGCTTAGTTCACATAGAGAGGTATAAGTTTTTCTCCAGCTAATATAAAAGGATTTTTGTGGAAATGAATGATTTAAAATTAAAAATAAAAAAAATCTAGGTTCAAGAATCTTGTAAAGAAAAATACTCATGTATGCAAGATCAAGGAGGAGAAAAATGGGTACGAAAGCTTACAGAAGTAAAGAGGTAGGAGCAGCAGGAAAGGACTGCGGAAAGAAAAGAAAGTGAGGCTCTTCTGGAAATTCTAGCTATGCCACCGTTATACTGCCCACTCCATTTAACGCTCATTCAGAAGCACAGTGGTTGTTACAAAACAAGCTAAACATATACAGGATATCTGAATTTTAATTTGCACACTATTTTAAATTGCCCATGAACTTTATGGACACCCTGAACAACCACTGTTGCCTGAAGACATCTGGCTCTTGTCTTACCAGGAGCAATAATATGGGAGTTAGAACTTGGGTCTCAGTCCAGACTCTGCCACTGGCCAATACTATGATCTTGGATTAAGTAACTAAGCTTTAGAATTTCAGTTTCCTCATCTGTGGCCTGGGGACTGTATGACATATCTCAGAGACTACCATCAACATCACTCAGCACAACACCGGATACAGAGATAAGCACATAGTTCTACCTAGTAGACACTTGTTTCCTTTTGCCTTTTGCATTCTATTTCTCTCAATCTCATAATCAAAACATTGGTTGAGGACCATCCATTTAATAATAAATTTTTCCTTTACTTACTACATAACGAATTACATGGAACTATGCAACTATCATAAAAATATCTAACAATGCAGAAGTACAAGAGGAAAATGTCTCATTTTACCTCATTCCTCAGCCTTTCAAACCATCATCACTCCAGAAGTACCCTTGATTAGCATCTCCTTATTTATTCTCCTACCTTTCACTGGGCATGTGTATACAAAGCAAGCACAAAATACATAATTTTAGTGTTTTCACATACTTGGGATCTTATATTTAATTTTATCTGCAACTTACATTTTTAATTTAACAGTATTTCCTGATGATCTTTCAAATTTAATTAATATAGATAGACCTACCCCACCATACAGCATAGAACGTTTCCTATAATTCATTTAACTATTATACTATTAATAAATATTTGGTTATTCCCACTGCTCCAAATGAACAATGGAGCACTAACCCACCTGTACACACCTTTGTGCTCATGGTGGGCACTGCCTTAGAGTAGATATTTAGAATTAGAGCTAATGCGTAGAATGAATCTCCACTATAAATGATGATACGTAATACCAGATTGTCTTTTAAACATTAGACACCTTTATTCTCCAATCAAAAAGACATAAGAATGTTATTTCTTTACACTAGGGGATGGCAAATTTTTCTGCAAAGGCTATGGTTTGCCTATGTCTCATCTAAAATTAACATGTTTCCAATGTGATAGTAACAGTAGGTAGTGCCTTTAAGAGGTGGTTAGGGTCCTCCCTCATCAGTGGGATTAAAGACCTTACACAGAAGCTGTATGCAGTGTTTCGTTAGCTTGCTCTTCCACTTTCCCGCCACATGGGGATATGTCATTCATTCTCTCTTGCGTTCTGCCTTTCCCATGTGAGAGCACAGAAAGAAGACCCCTATCACTGCAGGCACCTTGGTCCTGGCCTCCAGAACTGTGAGAAATGAATTTCTGCTCTTTATAAATTATAGTAGTCCCCCCCAATCCAAGGTTTCACTTTCTATGATTTCAGTTATTGGCAGTCAGCTGTGATCTGAAGACATTAAATGAAAAATTCCAGAAACAAACAATTCATAAGTTTTAAATTAAACACTGTTCCAAGTAGTACAGTCCATCCCCCTCTGTCTCACCAAGATCATAAATTATCCCTTTTTCTGGTATTTACTCTGTGTATACTACTGGCCTGTTAGTCATTTAGTAGCCATCTCAGTCATCAGGTCACCCATTGCAGATTGCAATGCTTATTATGTTCAAGTAACTCTCATTCAACCAACTAATGGCCCCAAAGTATAAGTGTAGTGATGCTGGCAATTTGGATAAGCCAAAGAGAAGACATAAAGTGGTTCCCTTAAGTGAAAAGTTGAGAGTTCATTGCTTAGTAAGGAAAAAATAATTTTTCCCCATTTCTCCATTTGGGAACGTCAATCTCTATCCCATGCTTTTACCACCATCATATTTTGGAAGCACAAAATTTGTTAGATTTCATGTGTTCACAGCAAGAGAGCAATTTTCCTCAGGATAAAACACCTTTGAGTCTCATCTTTTGTTTTTATTGTTGTTGTTGTTGCTGTTGCAGTTTGGGCAGGGTTGGGTTTGAACCCACCACCCTCGGTATATGGGGCCAGCGCCCTCTCACTGAGCCACAGGTGCCACCCTTGAGTCTCATGTTTATCTGATTAAGATGATAACTATATGAGACTCAGGATTTTAGACTTTAGAGTTGATGCTGCAATGAGTTTAGACTTTGGGAGCTATTGGCATAAGATCAATATATTTTATGTATGAGAAGGACACAAATGTGATGGGGAGGGCACAGAAGGACTTCTATGGTTTGAACGCATGCCTTCCAAAATTTAGGGGCTGCCAATGTAATAGTATTAAGAGGTAGGGTTGTTAAGAGGTGATTAGGCTATAAGGCCTCTTCTCTTGTGAGTGGGATTAAGACCCATTTAAAAGAAGCTTCACACAGCATTCAGGAGCTTACTCTTTCATTCTTCTGCTATGAGAGGACAAAGCATTTATTCTCTCTTGCCTTCCACCTTCCACCATGTGAAGACACAGCAAATACGTCCTAAGTCAGTGATTCTCAACCTTCCTAATGCCACGACCCTTTAATATAGTTCCTCATGTTGTGGTGACCCCCAACCATAAAATTATTTTCATTGCTACTTCATAATTATAATTTTGCAACTGTAATGAATCGTAATGTAAATATCTGACATGCAGGATGGTCTTAGGTGACCCCTGTGAAAGGGTCATTCGACCCCCAAGGGGCCATGACCCACAGGTTGAGAACTGCTGCCCTGAGTGAATGCTGGCACCTAGATCTTGGACTTCTCAGTCTCCAGAACTGTCAGATATAAATTTCCGGTCTTTCAAAACTATCCAGTCTCTGATACTCTACTACAACAGAACAAATTAACTAAGGCATCCAGATAGTAAATATTGGGGTTTTATGGTTTATACGATCTCTATTGTAACTACTGGACTCTGCTGTTGCCATATAAAGGTAGCTGCAGACAATACAAAAATAAATAGATGTGGCTGTGTTCCAGTAAAACTTTATTTATGAAAATCATACAGCTAGATTTGGCCTGGCTATACCTACAATAATTCTTTCACTGAGCCAGCTGATACAGCTTTTCTAAATGTGCCAGAATGGAAGCTTCACATGATTTTATCAGTGCATTTATTTCATCAAATTAAAATTATTTGATTATATGTCTGAGTCCCTTATCAGAGACTGTAAGTTCTTTGTGGATAGGAATTATGTCATATTTATTATCACAGTTCACTATCTGACATAGCGACTACTATACTAGACACTCATCACTAATTTGAAAAATGGCAGGACTGCAGGAAGAGGGTTGGAGATCATTGTACATCTACAACATCACAACCATCGCTCGCAGGCTCCCACCAGCAAGCTTTTACTCCCTTTTTTCTCAGCTTTTCGGGAGTGTAATGAGACTGATGTCTGCCTTTTTGATTTGCCTTCAGCTTGTCTTTTTCTTTGGTTTTTACTTCAGGAAAAGTTTGGTGTTCCTGTATTAGTAAAGTGTTACTATCTTTTAAATTTTTTTTTGTATACATTTCTCCATTCATTTCTTAAATGGAAATAAAAGTCCAAAATTATTTTAAAATTTCAATTATAAAAATCAACCGAGGTCTTCTGGTTAAACTTAAAGAAGTAACTAACTTGGGGAGCAGCTTCTTATTACTATATTAGTAGTACATATTTCGGGGTATATGTAATATGTTGGAACCCATATAAACTGTGTAATGGTCAATCAGAGTAATTGGAATGTCCAGCATCACAAACAGTTAACTTTTCTTTGTGTTTTGAATTGTTACATTTTAATTTCACATTAATTTTAATTTATTATAGGTCTAAAGGTCTTTTTTTACCATATGACTTGCAATGAACATCATAAAGTTATAACTATGTAGAGCAGATACTAACCTAATGTTAGACACAAAAAAGAAAGGAAACAAACTAAGAAAGCCCTTTATATATTAACTCCCTTTTCCCCTCACATTTTGAGTTTTTGATGTCACAATTTACATGTTATTATATTGCCTCTAAAATTGTTCTCTTTATCATTTTTTCATTACTTTTGCTAGGAAACAATTTAACTTTTTTTTTTTTCCTAAAAAAGAGAAGCCATCACTTTAAACATTATTCTATCACCAAAATTTCACATTGGATAACAGAATAAACTGGCCATAATTCCAATCATAAACTAAATATTAAGCTTTCCAAGGCTTTGAAGTATAAACTGGAAGAAGAGAGAAGCCTTAATATTAAACCATATTATGTCAGATCTCTAAAACAATACAGATTTTATCTTACAATATCATAGTTCTAAAAGTTTTATCACAAGGCATTAATTAGAGGTACTAAAACTAGCAGTGTAATGAAATCGGTAAGGACCAAGAAGGGTCCCCTTTAAGACCCTGCTGGACCCAGAAGAATGTCAGGGGAAATAGAGTTCAACAGAGAACTTAAACTGCTCACAACACTTTCATTCTGCTCATGGTACCCTAGAAATTAAGGCATATGTTCTTGGCTTATTTCAACCTGAAAAAAAATCATTTTTACCACTTGCCTGACACTGTTAGAATTTTAGACTATTTTAACTCCATTTACCCTTGTCTCACTTTTTCCATTTTTATTATCATTTTAATGTCATTTATACCTTAAATTCCATAAGATATTACAATTATTGTTTTTGCAAAGTCAGTATTCATTTCAATTTACCCTCGTTATTTGCCATTATAGCATTCTTTATTCCTTTTGGCATTACTATCTTTCTGTGGGTTAATTTCCCCTCCTTTTCGTATTTCTTTTATTTCAGACAGGCTGGTGTTAAATCCCCTTTATTTTTATTTTTGGAAGAGATTTTTCTCGGGATGAACAATTCCACACCCTCGGTATTTACCTCTTAGCACTTAGAGATGGATTTCCACTGTCTTCTGACATATGTGATTTCTGCTGAAACACCACTTCTACTTTTGTTATTACTCTTTGAAGGTAACATGCTTTTTTATCCATAGGCTGGAATTTTGGCCCCACTTTGGCTTCTAGAAATTTGCCTGTGATATTCCCAGGTGTGGGTTTCTTTGTATTATGCTGGAGGGTTGCAAAATGAGGACTTTTTAGAACTTTCGGTTGAACAGTTTACAAAGAACCAGGATGCAGTAAATATCCCCAGGAGAAAAGCAGCCATGAATTCAAGGCCTCTCGTGTTTTCAATTTGTCTCTCCTACCCATGTAGCCAGTAAACACCTTATGGGTTCCTTTTTTCCCAATAGAGATTTTTTTTCCCCTTATCCTAGGACCAATCCCCAGAATCAACAAATGCCCTAGGGAACAAATTTCACCTAATAGTCATACGAAGTAAGAACATTTTTTTCTCTAATATTTTAGCTCAGCTACCCTTCTTTGATTCTGTTGCTCTGATTTCTTTAAATATTTTATAGACACACAGACACACACATACATGAAAGTTTGACAATTAAATTCAAGAACTTACTACCATGCGCTTATGTTGGCTGTGTTGTAAAAATTAGTCAAAAAGGTTTCTTAACGTTGGTATATCAGTGTCTCCCGGTTGTTATGTCAATTTTGGTGGTGTCTTGCTAAGTGGTGTTTATTACTGTTGCATGTTTTTATGTGCCGTCTGAGAATGTCTGAGCTTGAATTAGAGCAACAAACTCACATTTGTCATTTCTTGTTAAACTTGGCAAGAGTGGAAGTAAAATCAGGAACATGTTAGTCTAAGTTTATGGGGATAATGCCACAATGAAAATGGCAGTGTAGAAATGGATTAAATGTTTTTCTAAGGGAAAACGTTTCTCTTCTCTGATGAAGAGATGGCAGGACTGCCAGTAATGAGCAAAACTGGTGCAAACATTTTAAAAACTCATCAAATTATGTGTCAAAATTGTCAGCTGACTATGAGAAACATAGTAGACCAAGAAAGCATTAATAGAGAAACAGGAAAATCTTAAGTGAAAATCTTCACCAACAACTCATGGCTCTTGCATTACTACAGTGCACCAAGTCACACGGCGTGATCTGTGAGGTAACCTTTAGTCAGTGAATAAATAACTGCATTGAAATACCCTCTCTGCTCATCTGACTTTTTTTCTGTCTCTGAAGATAAAAGAAATATTGAAAGGATATTTTGGTGATATTCAAGATATCAATGACAGCTTTGATGACCATTCCAGAAAAGGAGTTCCAAAATTGTTTTTAAGGGTAGACTAAACATTGGCATCAGTGCGTAGTTTTCCAAGAGGAGCACTTTGAAGGTTAGCATGGTGATATTCAGCAATGTTGTATGTAACACTTTTTGTAGAATGAATTTGTGAACTTAATTGTCAGACCTCATATATTTTGGAGATGGGGTCTGTCTACGTTGCCCAGCCTGGTCTCAAAGTCCCAGCCCTAAGCAATCCTCCCAACTCACTCTCCTAAAGTAGAAGAATTACAGGCAGCAGCATATTATGTTTCAAAACTCACCTGGCTTTTCTAATTGTTCCAGAAGCACATTGGCCTGCTAGAAAAAGTAAAGGGATAAACTGGGCCAGGTAGAATACAAACAGAAATGAAAATCAGTGATAACTGAGGACTGACATTTGACCTTAGTGTGGGTGGTGTATTTGTTTTCTTTTGCTACATAATAATTACCACAAACTTAATGATCATAAATAACACATATGCATTATGTCTCAGTTTCCAGGGGTCATGAGGTTCAGCTGGCTTGACCGATTCTCTGGTTAAGGTTTCACAAGGCTGCAATCAACATATCGTACAGACTACATTCCTTTCCACAACTAAGGGTACTCTTCTAAGTTTATGTAGTAGTGAGAAGAATTCAGATGCATGTGGTCGTAGGACCAAGGATGTATTTTCTTATTGTCCATTAATTGGGAACTTCTCTTAAAACTTGAGGACATGTGTAGTTCTGGACAAGTGGCCCTCTCTCTGGCACTCACACAGGCTCTCATACAATATGACAACTTCCTTTTGTAATGTCACAAGGAGAATCCTTCCCCAGTCTGCTAAGACTGTGTTTTCGATGATGTAACTTAGATATGGGATCAACTATCCCATCACCTCTGCCACAATTCTTGCCTAGAAACAAGTCACAGTTCCCACCTCCTTTCAAGGAAAGGGGATTATACAAGGGCATGCCCCACTGGTATCATCTCTTTATCCCTGTCACAGTGATACAATGAAGAACAGCAGGAACTGTGGTCAGCTAGATAACTAATATACTGTCAGTGAAGGCCTACTGCTATTCAGCTTGAATGCTATTCTGCATTCTATTATTGAATACAAGAGCCCATATTTTCAAAATGTCCACTTTGGTGAGGAGGGCAGAAGCTAGAAATCTAGGTATTTATAAGAAATCGATCAGTTTTTAAATGTTAATGAAAACACACCATACAAGTTAATAACTGTCAGACCAAATAAAACAAATCTGCAGGCTACATACTAATTTTCAGCCTCTGCTCTATTAACAAATCTTCTAGCCAAAGAAGACTTTTCAATATGAAAAAGTAAGGGAAAACATGTACCCAGAGAAAACTACAAAACCTGTGAGAAAGTATTTAGGAATAGAAATCTAAATAGAAATCATAGACTACCCTCTCTCACTATGCAACTATACGTTCAATGTGCTACTGTGTTAGCCAGTGCTTTGCCCTCTTTCGAAGACCATGTGGTAATTTTCAATAAAATAAACAAAATGAGACCTACCTCATTTTGTGGTTGTAGGACCAAGGATGTATTTTCTTGCTGTCCGTCAGTTGGGAACTTCTCTTAATACTTGAGGACATATGTAAAACCTACAGCAGGAAAATTCAAAAAATTTATGAAGAAGATATACTTCAGGAAATAGTGTCCAAGAAAACAAGGCAAAGTTGAAATAATTCTATAAACATATGCTCATAAAACATCTAAGAGCAGGGCGGCGCCTGTGGCTCAAGGAGTAGGGCGCCAGTCCCATATGCCGGAGGTGGCAGGTTCAAACCTAGCCCCGGCCGAAAAAAAAAAAAAAAAAAAACATCTAAGAGCAATAAGTAATTTAATCTAAGAATACATATAAACTTTTACAAAAGGATACAATATAGCACTAAACATTTGTTTATTCGCATACATTACAAACATGTATTTCCTGTATTTTATGTTCTAGGCTTGGTACTAGGCATTGGGAATTCAGCAGAGAACAAGATAAGCAAGCTCTTTACCATCACATTATTTGGTGGGAGTCAAGACAATAATAAAGAAATAAACCAAATTTTTTTTAAAAGAGCACTATACTGATTAAGTATATTAAATGAAATAAGCAGGAAAAAGTGGAGCACCAGAAGGATGCCTCAGAGTCAAGAGCGGTTGGGACCAATGGTATGGGGACTGATTTAGAGTCAGCATCACAGCCCTGGTCAGCTGTGCTGCAGAAACAGGTGGCCTCAAACTCTCAGAGTTCACAAGACAGGGCTATTTCTGAGCCAGGGCTACATGGCACCAGGCTGTTGTTAGCTCTGCTCCACATGACCTTTCCTTCTAGGTCACCGGTTGGAGGTACCTGGGACATACAATTCTCTTGACAAAGAAAAAGAGCAAACAAGTTAGCTAAAACTCACAACGACTACAAAATCTTCTGGGTAGAACTGCTATCATGTCATGTCTCCTCACACACTATTTGTCAATGCAAGTATATGGCCAAACACAATAGGAGGTGGTAAAATACACATCTCCTACAGGGAAACTAGTAGGTAATTGGGAATAATACAATTCACTATCAACACTCAGAGTCCACATTGAATTATTGAGCTTCAAAAATGAAAAATGTCCTTTGGTGTCAGGGTTTAAAAAAAAAAAAAAAGAAAGTACAAGGGGGTGGCGCCTGTGGCTCAAAGAGGTAGGGCACCAACCCCATAAGCCAGAGATGGCAGGTTCAAAGCCAGCCCCAGCCAAAAACTGCAAAAAAAAAAAAGAAAAGAAAAAGGTAGAGGGATGGGAGGAAAATTAGTATTTTATAGCAACACTCTATAGTCAGTGGCTATTAGAAACTATTTCCTGGGGCAGGGGAGGAGGCAAGATGATTGACTGAAGCCAGCTTTCCACAGAGGCTCCCAAACTGAAGGAGAGTTAAAGGACAGAAATTTAGCAAGTAACCTGGTGGATTAAAGCTGTGCCAAGAGAGAAGGTTGAAGAACTCAAATCAACTCTGCTGAGGCAAGCTGGAACCCCAAGGATACAAACAAAAGGTACGAAATCCATCACCAAGTGGAATGGCTCACAGTACCCCATAAACAAACAAGCAGAGTTTAAAAGTCCTCCCATTATATCCCACAGGAGAGACCCTCTAAAAACTGGACCTACTTCCCCTACTAGGGTGCCATGGCACTCTCCTGCCAGGCATAAAACTGTATATATTTTCTACCTGCAGTTCTGAGCTCCCAGCACTCCCCTTTACTCTCACTCTGAGGTCTGGAAGCCTGTCCCCAGGAGTCCAGATTCTTGGGTATTTTCTCGAGTGGTGTGGACAGGGCATGGACTGCTGCTGGTCAGTGCTGATTCTGTGGCATGGGAGTGAGGAGAGGAAGGTCGGCTGAGAGGGAACCACACAGGAGCGGCGGTGCCCCAAGGCACAGAGCAGCAGCCGTTCACACCCCCTGTCTCTCTGGACAAGCAGAGGAGGCCAGGCATCTTCTCCAGTGGCAGCCACTGGCCGAACAGAGCTGGGACCTAAACACAAGCCCCGTGAGTAAAGGGTTTACCTGAGGCTGTACTGGCCTGGGTGGAGCATGGGGACTACAAAACGCACATGCAGAGCCGGCAGATTCCCAGGACGGGGCTGACCCAGAGGACCGCTTTACGGAGCCTAAGACATACCCAGCTCTCAGGGGATCATTAGCCCAGACAAAGGAGGGCAGCCAGAGGCTGGAATTGACAGCTAACCATACACTGCTGGAATACAAATGGCACTGAGACCAGTTAGCAGCACAGACAGGGCCTGAGGCGCAGGTTCTGTGAACTATTAACAGCCTCTCTTCTGCAGGGGAAGATAGCCGGGACAGAAACAAATTCTGCGAAGTTGTTCTGTTTTGTCAGTAACATCAATCAAGTGCAAGGCTGGAACTGAGTGAAGAGCCACAGCCTCCATTAAACACCCGAGGTTTCAGGCCTCACCTCCCCCTGCCAGAAAGTGGCAGAGAGCAGTGGTCTGGCTGAGGAGAACTAGATCTTCCTGTGATTCAAGCAGGTGTAAGTCCCTGGAGTATCTGCTCATTGGAGGCAACTGGGTCAAAGCCTTGCAGGATTATCAGTGACAGGGTGTGACAGAGGTGCAAGGTGGGGAAGGAGGTATCAACCTTCTTAGACAAATCTATTTGCTGCGTGGGTCCTCCTGACCTCACGGAGCACCGGAGCAAGACATATTTGAGTTGTCAGCAGATTACTGTGATCTAGTTGCCACAGACCTTTTAAACTCTTCCACCTGAGACAGGTGCTGACTGAGACAACTGATTTGGACCTTTTGAACTCGGCCAATCATCCAAGGACTATCCAAATGGTACCCTGGGTGTGTGGTTGTAAGAAGGTTTGATTTTCCTTTTCCAATTATTGCCAGTGGGGGGAGGGCTGACTTAATTGCTGGTATTTCTCCACAGTGAGACTTCAACCAAGAGTAACTGATTCATTAGGGTTGGACAAAGACCAGCTGAAAACAAGACAGAACCACTTAGTCCCACCACACCAAGCAGGTCCCCAGTGTCTCAACCCGCAGCACTGTACAAGTCCTTGGCAAAGCTCAAGGGAAAAAGGTACAGACACCAGTCCCAGCTCTGGGGCACAGGGCTAGTTAATCACTACTCCTAGAGCCCCAAACCCAACTTTTCTTTACCCACTCATCTAGTCAAACAGTATAAAATAATCATGGGGCAGCAAAAAACTGGTATCATGAATAATCAGAGTAGATCAACACCCGCACCCCAAGGAAAGATATGGCAGACGTAACTGAAGATCCCATTCATAAACAGAAGGCCGAGATGTCAGAAATTGAATTCAGAATTTGGATCGCAAACAAGATTAATAGAATGGAGGAAAAGTTGGAATTAGGAATTCAAGGAGCAATTCAAAAGTTGTGTCAAGAATTCAAAGAATTTAAAGACAAAATTATCAAAGATTTTGACACACTTAAGCAAGAATTTTCAGCCCTCAAAGATCTGAAAAATACAGTAGAATCTCTCAGTAACTGAGTGGAGCAAGCAGAAGAAAGGATTTCTGACATTGAAGACAAAGCTTCTGAATGCTCCCAAACTCTCAAAGAGGAAGAGAAATGGAGAGCAAAAACGAATCATTCTCTCAGAGAGTTCTGGGATAATTCAAAGAAGGATAATATCTGCCTCATTGGAATCCCTGAAAGCAATGAAGAGGCTTTGCAAGGCACAGAGGCCCTCTCCATGAAATTATGAAAGAGAATTTTCCAGACATGCCAAGAGATTCTGAAATTCAAAGAGCAGACAGTTTCAGAATCCCAGCATGACTCAACACAAATAACACATCCCCCAGGCACATCATAATTAACTTCACTAAAGTTAATATGAAGGAGAAAATTCTGAAAGCAGCCACATGTAAGAAACCATTACCTACAAAGGGAAGAATATTAGAATGACTGCAGATCCCTCTGCTGAAACCTTTCAACCCAGAAGAGGATGGTCATCAACTTTTAATCTCCTAAAACAAAATAACTTTCAACCCAGGATCCCGTATCCAGCTAAACTGAATTTCATTTATGATGGAGAACTTAAATACTTTAATGACATTCACATGTTCAAGAAATTTGCCATAACTAAACCAGCTCTTCAGGATATTCTCAGACCTATCCTCCATAATAACCAGTACATTCCTCTACCACAAAAGTACACTCACTCAGAAAATTTTTTTTTTCATTTTTTTTTATTGTTGGGGATTCATTGAGGGTACAATAAGCCAGGTTGCACTGATTGCATTTGTTATGTAAAGTCCCTCTTGCAATCGTGTATTGCCCCCAAAAGGTGTGGCACACACAAAGGCCCCACCCCTTCTTTCCTTCCCTCTCTCTGCTCTTCCTTTCCCCTCCCCTCCCTCCCTCCTTCTTTCTCTCTCTGTTCTCCCCTTCCCGCAATCCCACCATGATCTTAATTTTCATTAATTGTCCTCATATCAAAATTGACTACATAGGATTCATGCTTCTCCATTCTTGTGATGCTTTACTAAGAATAACGTCCTCCACTTCCATCCAGCTTAATATGAAGGAAGTAAAGGCTCCATTTTTTTTTTAATGGCTGAATAGTAGTCCATGGTATACATATACCACAGCTTGTTAATTCATTCCTGGGTTGGTGGGCACTTAGGGTGTTTCCACATTTTGGTGATTCTAAATTGAGCTGCAATAAACAGTCTAGTACAAGTGTCCGTATGATAAAAGTATTTTTTTCCTTCTGGGTAGATGCCCAGTAATGGGATTGCAGGATCAACTGGGAGGTCTAGCTTGAGTACTTTGAGGTTTCCCCATACATCCTTCCAAAAAGGTTGTACTAGTTTGCAGTCCCAATAACAGTATAAAAGTGTTCCCTTCTCTCAACATCCACGCCAGCATCTGCAGTTTTGAAATTTTGTGATGTAGGCCATTCTCACTGGGGTTAGATGGTATCTCAGGGTGGTTTTGATTTGCATTTCTCTAATATATAGGGATGATGAACATTCATTCATCTGTTTGTTAGCCATTCGTCTGTCTTCTTTAGAGAAGGTTCTATTCATGTCTCTTGCCCGTTGATATATGGGATTGTTGGCTTTTTTCATGTGGATTAATTTGAGTTCTCTATAGATCCTAGTTATCAAGCTTTCGTCTGTTTCGAAATACGCAAATATCCTTTCCCATTGTGTAGGTTGTCTCTTTGCTTTGATTGTTGTCTCCTTGGCTGTACAGAAGCTTTTCAGTTTAATGAAGTCCCATTTGTTTATTTTTGTTGTTGTTGCAATTGCCATGGCAGTCTTCTTCATGAAGTCTTTCCCCAGGCCAATATCTTCCAGTGTTTTTCCTATACTTTCTTTGAGGATTTTTATTGTTTCATGCCTTAAATTTAAGTCCTTTATCCATTTTGAATCAATTTTAGTGAGTGGGGAAAGGTGTGGGTTGATTTTCAGTCTTTTACATGTGGATATCCAGTTCTCCCAACACCATTTATTGAATAGGGAGTCTTTCCCCCTAGGTATGTTCTTGTTTGGTTTATCAAAAATTAGGTGGTTGTAAGATGTTAGTTTCATTTCCTGGTTTTCTATTCGATTCGATTGTCTACGTCGCTATTTTTGTGGCAGTACCATGCTGTCTTGATCACTATGGCTTTGTAGTACAGCCTAAAATCTGATATGCTCATGCCCCCAGCTTTATTTTTATTACTAAGAACTGCCTTAGCTATACGGGGTTCTGGTTCCATACAAAACACAGAATCGTGTTTTCCAAATCTTCTAAGTACCATGTTGGTATTTTAATAGAAATGAATAGGTAGATTCCTTTGGGAAGCATAGACATCTTAACAATGTTGATTCGTCCCATCCATGAGCATGGTATATTCTTCCATTTGTTAATATCCTCTGCTTTTTTCTTTCTGAGGATTTCATAATTTTCTTTATAGAGGTCCTTCACGACCTTTGTTAGGTATATTCCTAGGTATTTCATTTTCTTCGAAACTATGGTGAGGGAGTTGTGTCCTTAATTAGCTTCTCATCTTGACTGTTATTGGTGTACACAAAGGCTACTGACTTGTGGACATTGATTTTATATCCTGAAACATTACTGTATTTTTTGATGACTTCTAGGAGTCTTGTGGTTGAGTATTTGGGATTCTCTAAGTATAAGATCATGTCGTCAGCAAAGAGGGAGAGTTTGAACTCCTCTGTTCCCATTTGGATTCCCTTTATTTCCTTGTCTTGCCTAATTGTATTGGCCAGAACTTCCAGCACTATGTCGAATAGTAAAGGTGATAGAGGACAACCTTGTCTGGTTCCAGTTCTAAGAGGAAAAGCTTTCAGTTTTACTACATTCAGTAAAATGTTAGCTGTGGGTTTGTCATAGATAGCTTCAATCAGTTTTAGAAATGTGCCACCTATCCCTACACTTTTCAGTGTCCTAATTAGAAAAGGATGCTGTATTTTATTTAATGTTTTTTCTTCATCTATTGAGAGGATCATAAGATCTTTATTTTTGCCTCTGTTAATATGGTGGATAACATTTATGGACTTGCGTATATTAAACCAGCCTTGCATCCCTGTGATGAAACCTACTTGATCATGATGTATGACTTTTTTGATGATAAGCTGTCATTTATTGGCTAGGATTTTGTTGAAAATTTTTGCATCTATATTCATGAGTGAAATTGGTCTGAAATTCTCCTTTTTGGTTGGGTCTTTTCCTGGTTTTGGTGTCAGGGTGATGGTTGCTTCATAGAACGTGTTAGAGAAGATTCCATTCTCCTACATTTTTTGGAATAATTTCTGCAGTACAGGAATAAGCTCTTCCTTAAAGGTTTGATAGAATTCTGGTGTGAAGCCATCTGGACCAGGGCATTTTTTAGTTGAAAGATTTTTTATTGTTTCTTTAATCTCAGTGCTTGAAATTGGTCTGTTCAGGAGCTCTATTTCTTCCTGGCTGAGTCTAGGGAGAGGGTGTGATTCCAAATATTGATCCATTTCCTTCACATTGTCAAATTTCTGGGCATAGAGTTTCTGGTAGTATTCAGAGATGATCTCTTGTATCTCTGTGGGATCAGTTGTTATTTCCCCCTTTATCATTTCTGATTGAGGTTACTACAAATTTTCCTTTTCTATTTCTCATTAGTCTGGCCAATGGTTTATCTATTTTAATTATTTTTTCAAAAAACCAACTCCTTGTTTCATTAATTTTCTGAATGATTCTTTTGTTTTTAATTTCATTGATCTCTGATTTGATTTTGGATATTTCTTTTCTTCTACTGTGTTCAGGCTTAGATTGGTCTTCTTTTTCTAATTCCATAAGATGGTTTGTGAGTTTGTTAATGCGTTCTCTTTCTGTTTTTCGAATGTAGGCATCTAAAGCAATAAATTTTCCTCTCAAATCTGCTTTTGCAATATCCCACAGGTTTTGGTAGCTTGTGTCTTCATTGTTGTTATGCTCAAGGAAGTTAATGATTTCCTGTTTTATTTCTTCCTGCACCCATCTTTTATTCAACAGAAGGTTGTTTAATTTCCATGCCTTTATGTGGGGTCAATAGTTTTCGTTAGAGTTGAGTTCCACCTTTAGTGCCTTGTGGTCTGAGAAGAGACAAGGTAAACTTTCAATTATTTTATTCTGTTGATATTTGTTTTGTGTCCCACGATATGATCAATTTTGTGGAATGTTCCATCCGGTGATTAGAAGAATGTATATTCTTTATCTTTGTCATGGAGTGTTCTATATGCATCTACCAAGCACAGTTGTTCTAGGGTCTCATTTAAATCTCTTATATCTTTGTTTAATATCTGTTTGGAGGACCTGTCCAGCTCTGAAAGAGGAGTGTTAATGTCCTCTGTTATTATGGTATTATTGAATATCATATTGGTCAGACTGAGTAAGGTCTGTTTCAAGAATCTGGGAACATTTAAAATGGGTGCATAAATATTTACAATTGAAAGTCTTCTTGTATTATTTCGTTGACTAATATAAAGTGACCATCTTTGTCTCTTTTGACTTTAGTTGCTTTAAATCCACATGTATCTGAAAATAAGATTGCAACTCCTCTTTCCTTCTGGATTCCATTTGCCTGAAATATTGTCTTCCAACCCTTGACTTGGAGTTTTAATTTGTCTTTTGAAGCCAGGCGTGTTTCTTGCAGACAGCAAATGTATAGCTTGTGTTTTTTAATCCAGTCAGCTAATCTATGTCTCTTCAGTGGGGAGTTCAAGCCATTAACATTTATTGAGATACATGATAAGTGTGGTAGTATTATATTCATCTTATTTTGTGAGAGTCCTTTGCCTAGTTTTGTCTTTTGCATCAGTGTGGAGGTTAGGTTCAGTCCTTTAATTTCTGAGTTCTTATTTTGCTGCCAATCCACTGTGATGGTCAGTGTGTACAACAGGTTGAAGTATGTCCTGTAGAGCTGGTCTTGTTGTGGTGAATTTCCTCAATGTTTGCATATCCGTAAATGATTTGATTTCTCCATCAATTTTAAAGCTTAGCTTAGCATGGTACGGAATCTGTACTGGAAATTGTTCTGTTTAAGTAGATTAAAGGTGGAATGAGCATTGTCTTCTTGCTTGGAAAGTTTCATTAGAGAAGTCTGCGGTCACTCTAATGGATTTGCCCCTGTAGGTCAACTGGCTCTTACTTCTGGCAGCTTGCAGAATCTTTTCTTTTGTCTTAACTTTGGACAGGTTCATCACAATGTCTCTTGGAGAAGCTTGGTTAGAATTGAGGTGAGCTGGGGTCCGATATCCCTCTGAAAGTAGTGTGTCAGAATCTTTGGTAATATTTGGGAAATTTGCATATATAATATTCTCTAGTATGGCTTCCATTCCTCTGGGGCATTCTTCTTCCCCTTCTGGGATTCTTATAACTCATATGTTGGAACATTTCATAAAGTCCCATAATTCTGACAGTGAAAGTTCTGCTCTCTCTCTTCTTCCTCTTTAACTATCTGAGTTATCTCAAGAACTTTGTCCTCTACCTCAGAAATTCTTTCTTCCACATGGTCTAACCTGTTGCTGATACTTTTCATTGCATCTTTAAGTTCCCTAATTGACTTCTTCAGTTACTTCAGCTCTACTGTATCCTTTCTATATTCATCATATCGTTCATCTCTTATTTGATTCTGTTTTTGGATTTCCTTTTGGTTATTTTCCACTTTATTAGCAGTTCCTTCATTGTTTCCATCATTTCTTTCATTATTTTCATCATGTGTATTCTAAATTCCTTTTCTGTGATTCCTAACATTTCTTTATGGGTGGAATCCTCTGCAGTAGCTACCTCATGGTCCCTTGGAGGGGTTACTCTGGACTGATTTTTCATGTTGCCAGGAGTTGTCTGCTGATTCTTCCTCATGAGCAATTTCTTTTATCTGTTTCCTTGCCTTAATTTTCCTTTCACTTCCTCTTGGTCTTTATGTTCCTGTGCCTGTGTACTAAGGTTTCAATGAGTTTTTTTGGTACAGGACCAGAAGGATGAGAAGGTGTAAGAGCAAGAAAGGATAAAAGAATGAAAAAGAAAAAAGGAAAGAAAGAAAAAGAAACAAGGAAAGAAAGAAAAGAAAATACAGAAAGGAGAGTGGGTGGGTAAAAGGGAATATTGACAGAAAGAAGAGAGGCACAGAAAGAGGGAGACAGAGCAATATATGTGTAGAGCAGGGTACTTTGACACAACCTTTAAAAAACCCCAACCTCAAAAAAACCAGAACCTCTGGAGGTGCCCAGTTGGGTGGTTCCCTTGAGGTCACAGCTCTTTGCTAATCTGATCGGACTCAGCACCCCACCTCCACCATGTAGAGAGGAAAGACAAAAATGCTGTAATTCAAACCAAAACAAACACACAGAAAACTTTACGGGACAAAATTGGGTGAAAACCCAAATACTAGAGGTAGAAACTTTAGCAAAAATGAAGTTCTAATTATTGAAAAAGGCAGTAATGGGAAATTTATATAAACTAGAAAAATGAAGAAAGAAAGGAAAGAAAAAAAGTAAAAATCTGTACAGAAAAAGGTTGAAATTAAAAAACAAAACAACAACAACAAAATAAACAAAAAAAACAAAGCAGTATATATATCAGGTTGAACATTGTCTGGGCAACAGGTGGTCTTCTGGGGTATGAGATGTTAATCACAATGCTAATACTACTGGAGGCCTCCACTGACTTCTAAACCCCACAGGTGGAGATGCTAAATCTCTCTTCAGCCCTCTTAAAAGTCACTTTAAACTTCTAAACTTGGCTATGCAGAATCTTTCCCAGGAAAGTGCTTGCCGCTGGGATCACTGCTAAAGTGGCTATCCACTTATCCATTGTGCCAAAACCAGTCTCACTCTGCCCCTGAGGGCTAAGGCTGTAAGGCAGTGCAGTCCCCACCTTTAGGCTGCTCAGTCACTAGGTTACTAGCTCCCACCCGATCCCTGCTCTGCAATCCTGAGGGCGGGTCTTTCCAGGGCAGTTCTCTCACAATGGCTCCCTGCAACCCACAGCCAAACCCTATTAGCTACGACCAGCTCAGCAGCTCAGACTGGGGACCTAGACAATGCCCAAAGTTCTCAGCACTCCTGCTCAAGCTCTCCCCAAGGCAGTTCAACTGAGTGCCAAGTCCAAAAACACCAAAACAGTTCACAGATAAGGCCTTTCCAGTTTACAGTCTCACTGCTGTTGTACTTACAGCTGCCAGTGGGATTAGACTGATGGAACACACACAACCACTTGCCAGTTTTCCACTGTTTTTGTCCTCCTCTTGGGGTCCAGAAGTCTCTCGCTGACTCCCTGTATCCTCAAAGAAATGATTACAGGTAGATCTCACCAGCCAGAGATGCCTGGAGTCTTATCTCCCCAGATTCACAGTGCCCAGATGCAGGGAAGCTGTTACTCGGCCACCATCTTGCTCTCACTTCTGGAAGGGCTCACTCAGAAACTTTTGATCAAACTCCAACTTCCATAGTGGCAAAAGGATTAAAAATGTCCAGTGGACTTTTGAAAAACTCGATACCCAAAATTTTACCAGGCTTATCAATATTCTCCATTAATGTTAATGGCTTAAACTGTCCTCTAAAGAGGCACAGGTTGGCTGACTAGATACAAAAACTTAGGCCAGATATTTGCTGCATACAAGAATCTGATCTTACTTTACAGGATAAATACAGACTCAGGGTGAAAGGATGGTCATCCTTATTTCAGGCAAATGGACATCAGAAAAAAGCAGGTGTTGACATTTTATTTGTAAATAAAATAGGTTTTAAACCAACAAAAGTAAGGAAGAATAAGAATGGTCACTTCATACTTGTTAAGGGTAATACTCAATATGACTAGATTTTAATTATTAATATTTATGCACCCAACCAAAATGCACCTCAATTTATAAAACAAACTCTAACAGACATGAGCAACCTGATTTCCTCCAGCTCCATAATAGTCAGAGATTTTAACACTCCTTTGGCAGTGTTGGCTAGATCCTCCAATGAGAAGCTGAGCAAAGAAATTTTAGATTTAAAACTAACCATACAACATTTGGATTTAACAGACATCTACAGAACATTTCATCCCAACAAAACTGAATACACATACTTCACATCAGCCCATGGAACATACTCCAAAATTGATCATATCTTAGGTCACAAGTCTAACCTCAGTAAATTTAAAGGAATAGAAATTATTCCTTGCATCTTCTCGGACCACCATGGAATAAAAGGTGAACTCAGTAAAAACAGGAATCTGCATACTGATACAAAAACATGGAAGCTAAATAACTTTATGGTGAATGATAGCTGGGTCAGAGATGAGATTAAGAAGGAAATTACCGAATTTTTGGAACAAAACAACAATGAAGACACAAATTATCAGAACCTCTGGCATAATGTAAAGGCAGTCCTATGAGAGAAATTTATAGCACTGCAAGCCTTCTTCAAGAGAACGGAAAGAGAGGAAATGAACAACTTAATGGGACATCTCAAGCAGCTGGAAAAGGAAGAACATTCCAACCCCAAACCCAGTAGAAGAAAATAAATGACCAAAATTAGAGCAGAATGAAATGAAATTGAAAACAAAAGGATTATACAACAGATCAATAAATCAAAAAATTGGTTTTTTGAAAGTCAATAAAACAGATAAACCTTTGGCTAACCTAACCAGGAAAAAAAAGAGTAAAATTTCTAAATTCATCAATCAGAAATGACAAAGACAAAATAACATCAGACTCCTCAGAAATTCAACAAATCCTTAATGAATATTACATGAAACTTATTCTTAGAAATATGAAAATCTGAAGGAAATTTACCAATACTTGGAAGCATGTTACCTTCCAAGAGTTAGCAGAATGAAGTGGAAACGTTGACCAGGCCTATCTCAAGTTCTGAAATAGCATCATCCATACAAAATCTCCCTAAAAAGAAAAGCCCAGGACCAGATGGCTGCACATCAGAATTCTACCAAACCTTTAAAGAGGAACTAGTATCTATATTACTCAACCTGTTCCAAAATATAGAAAAAGAAGGAAGACTACCCAACACGTTCTATGAAGCAAACATCATCCTGATCCCCAAAGCAAGAAAAGACCCAACAAGAAAAGAAAATTATAGACCAATATCACTAATGAATATAGATGCAAAAATATTCAACAAGATTCTAACAAACAGAATCCAGCAACACATGAAACAAATTATACATCATGACCAAGTCGGTTTTATCCCAGGGTCTCAAGGCTGGTTCAATATACGTAAATCTATAAATATAATTCAGCACATAAACAAATTAAAAAACAAAGACCATATGATTCTCTCAATTGATACAGAAAAAGCTTCTGATAATATACAGCATGCTTTCGTGATCCGAACACTTAAGAAAATGTGTATAGAAGGGACATTTCTTAAACTGATAGAGGCCATCTACAGCAAACCCACAGCCAATATCGTGTTGAATGGAGTTAAATTGAAATCATTTCCACTTAGATCAGGAACCAGGCAAGGTTGCCTGGTATCCACTACTCTTTAACATTGTAATGGAAGTTTTAGCCATCGCTATTAGGGAAGAAAAGGTGATCAAGGGTATCTATATAGGGTCAGAAGAGATCAAACTTTCACTCTTTGCATATGATATGATTGTATATCTGGAAAACACCAGGGATTCTACTACAAAACTCTTAGAAGTGATCAAGGAATACAGCAGCATCTCAGGTTACAAAATCAACATTCATAAATTGGTAGCCTTTATATATACCAACAATAGTCAAGCTGAAAAACATTCAAGGACTCTATTCCGTTCACAGTAGTGCCAAAGATGATGAAATATGTGGGAGTTTATCTAAGAAAGGACGTGAAAGATCTCTATAAAGAGAACTATGAAACTTTAAGCAAAGAAATAGCTGAAAATGTTAACAAATGAAAAAACATACCATGCTTATGGCTGGGAAGAATCAACATTGTTAAAATGTTCATACTACCCAAAGCAATGTACAAGTTTAATGCAATCCCTATTAAGGCTCCACTGTCATACTTTAAAGGTCTTGAAAAAATAATACTTCATTTTATATGGAATCAGAAAAAACCTTGAATAGCCAAAACATTACTCAGAAATAAAAACAAAGCAGGAGGAATCAGACCTTAGACTATACTATAAATCAATAGTGATCAAAACAGCATGCTACTGGCACAAAAACAGAGAAGTAGATGTATGGAACAGAATAGAGAACCAAGAGATGAACCCAGTTACTTACCATTATTTGATCTTTGACAAGCCAATTAAAAACATTCAGTGGGGAAAAGATTCCCTATTTAACAAATGGTGCTGGGTGAACTGGCTGGCGACCTGTAGAAGACTGAAACTAGACCCACACCTCTCATCATTAACTAAGATAGACCCTCACTGGATTAAAGATTTAAACTTAAGACATGAAACTATAAAAATACTAGAAGAAATTGCAGGGAAAACTCTTTTTTTTTTTTGGCTGGGGTCGGTTTTGAACCTGCCACCTCTGGTATATGGGGCCAGCACCCTACTCCTTGAGCCACAGGCAGAAAAACTCTTGAAGAAATCAGTCTGGGCAAGTATTTTATGAGGAGGATCGCCCCAGGCAATTGAAGCAGCTTCAAAAATACACTACTGGGATCTGATGAAACTAAAAAGCTTCTGCACAGCCAAGAACATAGTAAGTAAAGCAAGCAGACAGTCCTCAGAATGGGAGAATATATTTGCAGGTTATATCTCCAACAATGGTTTAATAACTAGAATTCACAGAGAATCAAACTTATTAGCAGGAAAAGAACACGTGATCCCATCAAAGACTGGGCAATGGACTTGAAGAGAAACTTCTCTGAAGAAGACAGGCGCACAGCCTACAGACATATGAAAAAATTCTCATCATCCTTAATCATCAGAGAAATGCAAATAAAAACTACTTTGAGATATCATCTAACTCCACTAAGATTCTCCCATATCACAAAATCCCAAGACCAGCGACTGGTGTGGATGTGAAGAAAAGGGAACACTTCTATACTGTTGGTAGGAATGCAAATTAATACATTCCTTTTGGAAATATGTTTGGAGAGTACTTAGAGATCTAAAAATAGACCTGCCATTCAATCCTATAATTCCTCTTCTAGGTATATACCCAGAAGACCAAAAATCACATTATAACAAAGATATTTGTACCAGAATGTTTATTGCAGCCCAATTCATAATTGCTAAGTCATCGAAAAAGCCCAAGTGCCCATGGATCCACAAATGGATTAATAAATCATGGTATATGTACACCATGGAATATTATGCAGCCTTAAAGAAAGATGAAGACTGTACCTCTTTCATGTTTTCATGGATGGGGCTAGAATATACTCTTCTTAGTAAAGTATCTCAAGAATGGAAGGAAAAGTATCCAATGTACTCAGCCCTACTATGAAACTAATTTATAGCTTTCATAAGAAAGCCATAACCCAGTTATAACCTAAGACTATGGGGAAGGGGGAGAGGGAAGGGAGGGAGGGTGGAGGTTGGGTGGAGGGAGGGTGATTGGTGGGATCACACCTACGGTGCATCTTACAAGAGTACATGTGAAACTTAGTAAATGTAGAATATCAATGTCTTAACACAATAACTAAGAAAATGCCAGGAAGGCTATGTTAACCAGTGTGATGAAAATATGTCAATGGTCTATAAAACCAGTGTATGGTACCCCGTGATTGCATTAATGTACACAATTATAATTTAATAATAAATAAAAAAATAAATAAAAAACAAACCATTTTCCTATGACAGGACACATGACTCAAGACTGTGTCACAGTTGAAGGTATGTCCAGATTGTCAGTTGAGAACCAGGTATCATTTTGTCCTTTTTAATGTTCTCCCCTGTATTGCAAGACACAGAAATTGGGAACACTATTGTCTGCCATCCCAGCCAGCAGATTTCCGAATTGGGTTCTGCCAATGAGAGGAACTTGCACAGATGTAGAAGGCAGCAGAATTGCAGAAGCCATGATGGCAGCCCTGGGGCTTTGGCAAACGGCATCTCCTCAGCATCCTCCCGCACATCAGGCATTTGGGTGCTAGAATCCACTGATGGAGATCAGAGGGAGGAGCGTCCTTTCTGATTTCCTAAGTGTCAGCTGCCCTGACTTTCCCTGTTTCAGCTATTTCAGCATTTTAGTAATCCTCTGACAGCCTCCGTCAAATTCCTTTCTGCTCAGAGTTCCTGGAGTGATTTTCTGTTTCCCTAATAGACCTTGACTGAACATACAAAATAGGTGTTATGGTGGGTACAGAAACTCAGGCAATAACCATCTACGTTTTTTTTTTTAAAGTATCTAGATATAAAAAAAAAAATAGAAAGAAAGAAAACAAAGAACTTAAGACTAGATACTTAAGAACAGAACTTCAGAATATATAGAACTAGAGAAATACAGAACCAAGACTTTTAAAACTGGGGAAATAAATTACAAAATATAATGTAAATGTTCTAAACCTTGACACTGTAATATTCAGCAGTAGCAGAATCCTGGAGTGTACATTGATGGATAAAATATATATTTTTATATTTATAAAGAGACATATATATTTTTGTGTTTACTACGTAAAAAATTTGTTTCTTTCCACTAGAATGTGAACTCCAGGAAGATACAGACTTTGGCTGTTGTGTTAATTCATGTCCTCAGTGCCTAGAACTGTGCTTAGCACAAAACATGTACACTTCTCTCTCATGTCTTCCTCCTCCCTTGCCTTAGAGGTTCTATAGCAAATTATTATGGAAACCTTTTCATTCTATACATTGAGATTTGTTTAGTTCCAAATCATACTGGTTGTTATATCCCTCTCACTATATTTGACAAAGCCAAATATATTTTATGGTATTTATTTACAAAATATATTTAAAGGCTCTTTGCTCGAGGGAGATAGAAGGAAATATTCACATATATGTGAGTTGTGTTGTGCTGTTATGTCTGTTTTGACCTGACTAACCCTGATGCCTGAGATAAGTTTTCCATGTAGTAAAACTACTCTACATTGGATATGCTTTTCTATTTTTTATTTGTTTAGCAAGAGGTTGTAACATATGGTTTTTTTTTTTTTTTAGATGCTGTCCTTACCCCCAAGGAGCCAAGAGAATATTGTTGAATTATCAAAGAAAGGTAGTGTGAAGTGTTATAACTTGAAATATTATTTTGAGAAATAGGGAGCCCGCATCTCATACGATCTATTGTTTTAGGTCAGAATAGAAGGCACCCACATTCTATGTAGATTTCAGCATTACAGAGCTTGTACTGATCGAAGTTCAACCTATTTACCATTTATAATGAAATGCAGTTGCTGCTTTTCTTTTAATTTTCCAGTGGAAAGTAATAATCTCTCCATCGGCATCAATAGAAAACAAAAACCAAAATAATACCAGCCTCTCCACTCGGCAGGAAGTGTTTATGGCTGCATATAATGTAGATAAGTTTGTTTGAGAAGGTAGACAGCCTTCTAGACAATCACTAGAGATAGAACCTTAATTTAACCCCAAGCCTTAAGCATTTCCTCCGGGACACGGATGACTGATAACATGGAAGAGAGCAGAGAAAGTATAGATTTATTGAAAAACGGATGTTGCAAGCAGAGAGTGTTAAATTTCTTCCTCTAAATCCTTGTTTAAAAGGACAAGCTTAGATTCCTCCTTCTGGGATGAAATCCTAACTGTTGGAAAAGAGAGAAATCTTCAAAATCACAGGTCATTAGCATTTTTAACTTTTCATTTCAAAAGCATAAGCCATTTACTCACCTCTAGCTCATCTTGCAATAAGATGGCATGACTACACTCGCTTTTAATATCCTCTACACGGGAGACCTCGGTGATTTTTAATTTAAAGAAAATGAGCCTTTTATCGACAGCTTGATAATCTTTCCCATGGGAACAACAGAAAAAAAGTCTCCTATTCATGGGCTAATGAGCATTATTTAATGGGCAGCCTCTCACATGATAGAGTAAATAGATCTTTATTAACAAACATCATGTATTATGTGTTTCTATATCACAGTCTTCCAGAAGAACCTTTTAACAAAGTGAATAAATATACCATAATGGGTTTCTTGCCCTTTACGGAGCAAAATATCAAGAACTCCTACAAGGGCAGAGGTTAAGTAACTCTTTTATTTACTAATGATAAAGTTAATTGTGTGAAACCTAGTTCTATCGAATTGAAAAAAGAATTTTTCTTTTAACGCTTGGCCCTCACAGTAATTTTTTTTTTCAATTGCAATTCTTCAAAGCTTTCCCTCCTCTCCTGCTGTAGTTTTAACTAATTTATGATTACAAGTGAAACACCGGGTCCATTCTATTTGAAAAGGCTAGCTAGGAACAGTAAAGAGCCCCTTTTTACTAGGGCTGTTGAGAGTAGTTTCAATATCCACTAATAGTAAATATTCTTTATTGTTCTTTTCTTCGGGTTGAGCTAACCAAGTGGCACGATTCTGCTGCTAATTATAAAATAGCCTACATTACAGAAGCATTAAAACAGCAAATGAGTCATCTGGAGAGCTGCCACGGGTTTTCTAAACCCTATACACACTGCTTGCGAATTTTAATATATAATTTTAATTACACAACTCTTCCTAGCAAACCCTTCTCATTACTTAGACTCTGTGTGTGTGTGTGTGTTTCTTATACCTTGATTACGAAGTCAAACCATTTTAGCTGAAATTAAAAATATCTGTGTATTTATAGAGACAACAGAGAACTGTGTTTTGATAAGGCCTCCAGAGGGGGAGGGCAAAACTTAACCCTGTAAGAAAGGAAGGTTGCCTGGTCTTCATACCAGACAGCGGCTAACGAAACCCTAAGAGGGTTTGTTACATGAGCCAGTGGGCTGAAGCAACCTTTAACATGCAGGAAACTGGAGTTAATTAAACCGTTACCGGGATCTTATCTATCATCCTAGCATGTGCTCTACCCCAAGTCCATTTACATTTTAGAATTGAAAAAATGTTCTCAGGGCTATTGATAAACCATGTTTACTGTCCTTATTGTTTTGCTACTTTTGCATAACCTTTATGTTTTAATTATAGTATTTCTTGAAGGCTCTTCTGTAGCGGTGCTATCTGATTAGACTTTACTAGCAATTACTGAACACAGGGAGTACACCTTTTAATGATGAATCTTCTTCAAAGTTATTAGATGACTACGGGAGTGAAACTGCCAAGAAAAAATAATGTTGCTTTACTGAATGGCTATTTGCAAGCCACGGTTATGTTTTACTATAGGGGAGACATACTCAGATTATTTGTCTGCTTTATTCTATGGGGCAGGGGTGGGGGGCATTTTGCATACAAGGTGTCTGAGAGAAAGACACCAGGTAGCTTTCAGTCTTATAATTAAAAATCAAATTTAACACCTGGTAAGTTTGCATTATGTGAAAGAATTTGAGACTGGCCTTCTCCTAATATAAATATTTTTATTAAATGAAATTGTTATTTATAATAACATTAATTAAAATTACACAATGGCTGATTATTTCTTCATTTTACTTGACATTTATAGAGCACTTACAATGAATTCATTTCAAGGATCATCTCATGATATAACAGCCCATTTTATCCATGAAGAGACAGAAGCCCAGAGAGGTTAAGTAGTTTGCCTCAGGTCACACAGCCTACAAGTAGATTTTTCAGTTTACAGTGTCTGAATTCAGAACTGTATCACTTAATAACTGGACAATAACCTATAAGATGTATTTTAATAATGGAACCCAAATTAGAATGACCAGGTCATGTTATGCTTTTAACATTTTAATATCCAAATACCTGCTCAGAGCATAAATTTGAAGACTCATTTGTGTCAAAGATTTCTAAAATTCAAAATGTCTCAAGCTCAATTATAGTATTTTTTAAAAATGTGTACATACCCTAATTCAGGAGTTTGATTATTCTGAATGGATTTCTATAAGAAGGTATAAGGAAGAAAATCAATGAAGACTCAAATTATTTACATTCTGTCTGCACTTCTAAAACAAACAAACAACAAAATTGATCCTGAATTTGTTGATTTATAACTAACATCTCAAAGACAAACATGCATATTAGGAAACATATAATATTTATATTTGTTCATGTTGTGGTTAAAAGGAACTTGGTAACATTTTCCCCAAACACTCCCAAGTCAATGTTGAACTTCTATTCACTTATTTTACTTATGAATGAAGTGGGGGAAGGGAAGGAAGCCCCTAATCTTTCTAGCACAGTAAAAGAGCCACTAAACACTTGAGGACATATAGGATCAAATACCTCAAGCTCAGTAAGTCATACAGCCACTATTTCACCTCCTTCCCTTCTATTCTACATTTAGTGAGCAAAGCAGAATGTTTTGACCTTCATATCTCTAAGCTCACTCTAAGCCTGGCTGCCTGGATTCTCAAGGTTCTACCTCACACCACCTACATGACCTTGCGCAGATTAATCACTCTGGGGCTTAAGTTTCTCCATTTGTAAAGTGAGAATAATATATGTTGAGTTAATTTATTGTGAGGATCAAATGAATTACTGCATGTGAAGAAGAGAGAGTGGTTCAAACACAGTGAGCACAGTGGGTCACTATTATCATAACCATTAGCAGGAGGAGAATAGTGTCCCGGGACACTATGCTTAGCCCCTACATAACATTCCATCCAAATAGTCTAATAACTTTAATCTCCTGGGTAATTTACTGAAAAATTAACAAACCACAATAGCAAGTCCTACACTTTGACCCCACATTGTCACATTCTTTCTCTTATTCGCCCACAGTGTCCATGCTCCAAGGGGAACATGGCTGAAAATAGGAATAGCCCTGGGTGAAATTTGGGGCTAGAGGGTCCTTTCCCCAGGTCTTTCCAGGGTCACTCTGGATATGATGACATGCTTGAGTTTCCTCTCCCAGTCAGCACCCAGACAACGTGCAACCTCACTGGCCACACATGGGCCACCATCCAGGCCCTTTCAAGACAACAGTAACATTGGGCTTCAGTTGGAAACTTTTGTAGAATCTGCACATTCTCCCAGGAAAATCCCCATCTCTTTTGCCCTACTCCTGAACTGCAGACACAAAAACAGGGATCATTCACCGAGCCCTTAAAATTGGTTTGCTCTCAATGGAAAAAGACACTAATATACTTTTTTTTAGATCTTGTATTTCAATAACAGTGTTAAGTAGAAATAGTCCATAGTTACTTGCCAACGCAGAGGAAACTAACAGACAGGTAGGCAGTCTCTACCTTACCCTCCGAAAGCAGTCCCTCGCCTCTCTCCATCCCTGCATCAGCCATGATTCAGGGTGAATTGTACACAGGTTGAGCCACAGTGCTCCAGCACCAGCTCTGCATACCTGTGGACTCAGCAAGGCACTTTCCTGAACTCTCAGTCTTCCTCAGGAATTTCTAAAGAAACCTGAACTCCGACTTTTCCTGGCCTGCCCATGGCTTCAAATATCTTTCTTTGGAATACAAGGTCCAGCTTCACCCACAGAAATTGATACCACCTGCAAATATAACAATCCCCTTAACTTCTTCCCTCCATGTTTAACTTTTTACTAGCCACCCTAGGGCCAGACGTAGTCTGCTGTTACCTGTTTTGTGTGTGTTAGTGAGGTTCCATAGGATGAGACAGATGGCCGATGGACATATTTTTCTATCTTATATTTTAATAGTTATATACTTATTTCCGTGTATTTAGAATATGTAAGCATATCAGATGTATACCTAATTTCATAGGTATTCTTACTTAGAATAATCCCAAGGAAACAAAAGTCAGTTAAACTTATACAAGGAAAATAAAATCCATGTGCATAAATGATGTGTGAGGATGCTACACAGAGGAGTGAAGTTTGAGGAAGTCCTACCTTGACTATATGGTGAACCCAATTTAATGGCTGAGAATCAGAGTATTATTTCATCTGTTCTATAAGTGAAGAAAGCAATTAAAGAAAGGAAGACATGGTGTGGTGCCTGTGGCTCAAAGGAGTAGGGAGCCAGCCCCATATGCCGGAGTTTGCAGGTTCAAACCCAGCCCCGGCCAAAAACTGCAAGGAAAAAAAAAAAAAAAAAAAAAGGAAGAAGTGATTTCTAATAATCCCCAAGTATGCACATTAAATATCAGTTGTTTCATGAGAAACTTCCTGAACACTAATGAAATGATCTAAACAGGTCACTAATGTTTCTCCTGACTTCTTGTTTTGTTTGGTTTTCACTTTTCAAGGGGTATGATTTGTTGCAATGCTGGCAAAGTTCCACCAGCCTACCAAAGGGGGGTCTGTCCACAGGCCTGAGATGCCACTGCCTTTCCAGACTAACGGACCACACAGAAGCAAGTGGAAATCCACCGTTAAGCAGGAAAGCAGTGGAAGATTTTCCTTAATAATTTAGTTGTCAGGCTTGCCCTTTGCCTCCCAGACTGATAATTAAAATCTCTTGTTTTCAGAAGAATGGGAAGAGGTTTATGTAGGATGGGGTAACTTTACATTAACAATCAATTCGCATTTTTTGTTGGCGATATGTTTCTAATGGTATTTTGCTTACTAAAAGGGAACAAGACCATCCCAAAGGAAAGGCTAAATCTCTAATAGTTGGAGCAGGGGTAAAGCCTGAAGTAACTTGATTAAGTTTTTTGTTCAGCTAATAGTTTATGGGCAGCTAGTAAGAACCAAAAGAAGGAAGAGCTCTTCCTTCATTCATTTGCCTGTTTCCAGTTAAGAATTTGGACTGCGTGAGAAAACACCAGTCAGAGCTGGGCTTTTAGCGACACGTGTAATGATGATGGCAAGACCCGTCCCGCCTCTTAGAGGCAGCCAGGAGCAGGGGCCTGGGCTGCAAAGCCACACAGTCAGTGTGGCACCACGGCCAGAAGCTCCAGTTAGCTTGGTAGTAGATCATTTTAAATCATTTCTTATTAAGACAAACGTCAGCACATACTGGAACTGGAAATAAATTACTCAAGACTTTTTTTTTTTTAACGATAAAACACCAAATCTGAAAGAAATACTGAGCTTTTAATAGCCCTGTTTAGCCAAAGAGCTCCCAATTCTGCAGGGCGTGGGGCACACACTCTTTTCCTCCCCTCAACCCTGACAGAGGTTGGGTGAAAGGGTTTTTACTGTCTCTGGTGCTCTCAGCTACCTTCCTCAATGTCACTGCCCTCTCTCAATGCTTCCAGCTTCTCCATGTAGAGTCTGCACAAACAAAACAAAAAGAAAAAAATTGTTTTTGGTGGTGGGTGAGGGGGCAGGGGTCTACAAAGATACCCTCAGCATATCTGCAAGACCTACATTTAAGAAACCCTTCCTTAGAGCTTTTCCTCCGCCATAATAAAGCTCAGATATGCACCCTGTTTAAATTTGAATTTAATTCTGCCTTGGGTCTCCCACGCTCATCTATATTTTATATTTCCTTTTCTATCATAGAATTTAAAAACTTGCCCAATTCCAGGGATTCCTGGCTTCCATAGGCAAGAGAGCTGCTATCTCAGGACCCGCATCTGTGCACCCCCTTCCTCCACAAAGCCCCTGTCCTGGCACCACATCTCCCAGACTTTGAAGGCCAGTCCGTTGTCTGGCAACAAGCTTTGATTTGGAATTGGGTCCTGTTTTACCTAAATAAATCCAAGCTACTGGGCTAGCAGATTCCTTGGGTTGAAGTTCTGTTCTGAAGGAATTTTGACTGGTTCGTGCCTCAGTACAACTCACGTGGCACAGAGAGTCTTCTAAATATTCATGCTCCACTCCTAGGGTGATCATTGCTACTCCAGATCAGAACTGTTCTAAGGCACTAAAACGTCAATATTCCTCAGCTTAATTCATTCCACGTTCATTCAGGTACGCGATCATATATAACCCATCTATGAACTTGCCAAGGCCTCCCCTCTTCCCCCTTCCACCAAGAAGGGCGACGCCTTAGCACTGAGGAAACTGGGACAGACATGGTTCTTTATGTTTCTAACTGTAAACATGAATTAGCTGCTTGGCACACATTAATGGTTTTTATAACATCCCTTTGTAACGTAATTTGTCATAGTGTCTTCATCACCATGACAACTGGGAGGACTTTACTGTTCCCTCTGGTAGGAAAGTTGAAAACAATGATTAGAAAGAAACCATATTTATTTACATTTTTTCCCCCATAGTGGTGGGCAGCGGGGAAACGGTTTGCGTATTTTACCTAGCACATTGTAAATGAGAAGATGTCAGAGCTTATTATGTCTCTGTCCTCTGTGGTGGCAGAGTGATTATGCAGAACACTGCTCTCTTAGCTGTCTTTGGGCCCAAGCTCCGAGGCGGTGGCTGGTGGGAAGGGAGAGTGTCTAGGAAGCCACTAGGAAATGCGGTGGTGGCTGGGGTCAGATCAGCCCTCCCCTCTGTAAGCCTGCCCGGGGACAGGATTCAGCTGTCCCCACTCCCAGGACTCCTATGTTGTTTGGGCTGTTAGCACCATTGCTTTTTTGCTTTATTTTATTTATTTATTTATTTATTGCTTTTTCATTTTCTCTAGTGCTATCCTTCCAGAGGGATGTCTGTCAGCAGGCTCTCTCAAGGTCAGAACTGGCGCAGGCACATGACTGACACAGGTAAACTTCACTCCCCTTCCTTGATCACAGAGCTCCCCCCACCCCCACCTCTGTAGTCACAAACCCAGCTAAGGTGTGATTCTGAGTGCAAAGCTGCCCAGGAATGCAGGAGGCTTCCTCTTTGCCTCCCTGTCTCTTCCCTGTCCCCCAGCAGAATGCAAAACTGTGTCTGCTGGACTTCCTACTGCCAGCAGCCGAAACAGGGTTTCAGGATTAAAATGCATTCGCTACCAGCAGGGAACGAACAGAACAGAGAGAAAGACAAGACCCTCCTAACCTTTATTCATCATATTCGGTTTCCCTGACATTAAAAGGCACAGCATTTTCTAACAAAGATGATTTCTGAATACCAGGATCTGATGGCTTTTTTACATACCAATCATAGCACACAACAGTTCAAAATTATACAGAGAATTTGTGTCTGTAAGTCCTGAGAAATTTGGAAAATTAAAAAGGTTTCCTCCACCTCCTTTTTCTCACAAAGCATGTGAAAGCATTCTTTTCCTGCTAAATGGATTTAGTCTAACTGCCTAATTCATTATGCTAAAACCATGAAGCAATTTCCTGTTCAAAGCCCAGCTCACAGGCTCTCTGTTGACAAGTATTTGAATTTCAGATTAGAAATGTGTTCATTTGGATAGCTTGAAAGGAAAGCTTTGTTGTCAGCTTGGCTTTATGTTCTGCCAAGCCAAAGCCCTCCTCTTCAGCAGACACCAGCAAAATAGCAGACCTCGACTCTGGACTCGATATCTTGAAACAAACACAAACACCTCTGGCCTCTGTGGCTAAAGCAATGGCATGAGGGTTTTTTCCCCCAATAATGAAAGTTTCTCAGATGATTTCTGACAGATAGGGGCAAATGTCTCCCCTCCGCCACCTCCTCATCGCCTACCAGAATTTGTTTTTAAAGGGCAGAGACAGCTTTTCTGCCAGTACGGTTTTCAGAGTGGCTTGGTTCTAGGAGCCATTTGTTAGGGAGCAGTGAACTGAAGTGGGGGCTAAGATTTTATCGACTTTCAGCCGGTCAGTGGCCGTCATTTTGCACTATATGGAACTGTCCCACCCATTTGCCATAACCAGGGACTTTTCCCATTTATTGATCTTAGAAAAATATATACAGCTGCTCAGAATGTCAAAGGTCATTTTTTGAGCTGAAGAAACCAAGTCCAGGGGGTGAAAAATACCCTGAGCAGCTGGAATAGAAAAGAAAACAGACACATGATTGGCTAATAATCATGGAAGTTCCGATACAGAGCAGAAATTAAGGCAACCACTTCTTGCACAAATTTTGCATTTTTGAAGCCAAAAGATTCTACAATATTGCCAACAGTTTGGTATTGTGATTCTCCTGTGACCCCTCTAATTTACCAATCAATAAATATTTATTGAGGCTTCTCATTTCCAGTTATCAACATATTTCTTGTCTCTGAGATCATCAGGCAGTATTCTGGGGGCTTGCTGATACTCATAACTAGTGGGTGTTGGGTGCTTTATGTTTTTAAAAGTGCTTTCACATCATTACCTCACTTTTCTATAAGATGAGTGTTATGATGAACCATTCCTCAAGTGAGGAAACTGATCTTAATGGTTATATCACACGATGAGAATTAAATTGCAAAAGGAGAAGTTTCAAACACAGGACTTTGGCTCTAGAAATGTTTTTATTAATCTACTCTGCCTCTGATACTGACTTTGGCCCCTACATAGGGGTAAGCTAGCATCGTATCTTCTCTGTGGTCTTCTAATTTTGAGTCCAAACATGATGGAATGCATAGGCTATGTCTATCCATAGACAGTATAGAAATTTCTGTGTGCAATGACAGTGCTTCTAAGTAATATGAGCACATCCATTGTGCTCAGTTTGAACATAATAGTCTGTGGATTGATACTATAAGCCAAATCTAATTATGCCAGAGAAAAGTGGAACATTTGTCATTTATATTTTTTGATATATAGAGAAAATAGTAGCCAACTTGCCAAACTACTGTGGAAATGATCAAGGCCTATTACAAAGAAAAGAACAGTAAAATTGGGGAAAATTTAAAACAACTTAGGAATCAGGATGATTTTTAAGGAAATAGCATTGAGGGAAAGGATCTATTAATTCAGAGGATGACCTGATTCACAACCTTTAATCTCATTACAACTGTTGGCCTGCTTTAATCTTCCAGGACACTCCAGAGCTTATTTATCTTCCTGAATTGGCGATTAAGCTACAGGATGTTAAAAATCATAATTTGGATCCAAATTGTATTCTGATCCAAAAAAATCATATGCGGATCCAATATTATAATTTCATTTGGAGAGTGAACTCACAACCTCACACATTAATATATTAAAGACAAAATGTTTCAGCCACAGGGAAAACACAATTCTCACCATAATACACAGCCTTTTTCAGGCAGACGTGTTATCATGTCTATTGATTTTTTTTTTTTTTTTTGAGACAGAGTCTCAGGCTGTCGCCCTGGGTAGAGTACGGTGGCATCTCAGATCACAGCAACCTCAAACTTCTGGGCCTAAGCAATTCTCTTGCCTCAGCCTCCCAAGTAGCTAGGACTACAGATGCCTACCACAATACCCAGCTATTTTTTAGCCCAGGCTGGATTTGAACCTGCCAGCTCCGGTGTATGTGGCTGGCACCTTAGCCACCTGAGCTACAGGCACTGAGCCCATGTCTATTGCATCTTTATAAAGATTTGAAATAGCTGTAGACATATATTTTTCCATGGTTTTTTCTTTCCATATCATGTAACTTCTTCCTATTTTTCTTTCCTGAGTTACTCTCATCTTAGTCCTTATGATTTTACTTTTCCTCCTGTGTAGTAGAGTTGAGTAATTGGACTAGCCCCTCAGCTACCAGCAGTGCCAGGTCACGTGTACATCCCTCTCCCAGAACTCGCTGATGGGATGGCAGGTGCTGAGTTGATGGAGTCCCTCCCAACTGTCAAGGCCTTGGCATGCGCTACTTCCCCAAGAAACCTTCACTCATAGTGCGGAGGATGGTGGAATTCCCTCCTGTGAACTTGGCCACTGTATAAAAAAATCTCATTTTTATTTTCTGTCCTATTAATATCCAATCTTCTGTGACTGACATCATCCTTCTCCCACTGGATGATTCCTTCTTAAAAGCCTTAAAAGTGGGCCCTTTGTGTCCAATCTGTATATTCCACTGTGCTCCATCCCACAGTGGAACTCACAAGTCTAAGTTTCTAATGGACAGGACAAGGTTAACCAGTCACCCATCTAAGGAGGTATGTGCTACAGCTGGGAGACAGGGACAAGGGGGCGACACAGGGGCAGACACGTTTGCTGTAGGATTCAGTCTTTGTAACCATTCATCCTACAACATGACCAAAGGAGATATTTTAACCTGTCACTGCACTATCTGACCACTTACTTTTTCCCTGCCCTTCTACTCCCCAATGTAAGCTCCAAGTGGAGCATGGTAATAAAAACATGAATGGGAAATAAAGAGTCCCTGCCCTTGAGGAGCAGGCTGTGACGCCTACATGAAGGGACTGACAGGGGGCTGGCAGGAGAATGTTCAGGGAAGGCTCACCACCCCTGGTCTACAGAGCCCCATCCTGTAACAGTGGTCGTCTCGACTGCACAGACCTGGTTGATCTGGAACTATACTTCCAAGAATCCCTTTTCCTGCATGGCTCCTAGCTAAGAAGTGCTGTGAGTTTGGGACACAGAAATGAGGCAGCGGCCCTTCCTCCCTACAGGTGACTTTGCTGAACGTGGAGACCAACTCAGAGGTGCGGACAGACGCCAGCTTGTCCTCACTCTCCCAAGCTCTGCCTTCAGTTCCTCCTTGTAATTCCAGTACCTGCCCCCGGCTCACCACCAAACACCTGGCTGAACATCTCCAGAAGCAGCTGCCACCACAGGTGACAGCTTTACACAGGCTCTATTGATGGGCCTACTGAGCCACTGGACACACATGTCTCCCAAATTCCCTGCAAGCTCCGACTTTCCCAGCAGCTCCAGTGCTTCAGGAGAGCTGGCTGGTGGCTTTTCTTTAATCCTTCCATTGTCCCTCTGCATGTTTGCTTCTCCAGCTTCTATGATAATTACATGAGGCCTCATCCCTGTAAGAAATACTTATTCTACCATACGCTGCTCCAGCTTTCCCAGCCAAACGCTGCTGGATTCAGTAGCACACCTTGAGGAGTGTGTGTGCCCGCTCTTGAGGAACTGTGACAAAAGTGCGCTATCTTAGTAAGTGACAGCAGTAGGGGAGATAGGTCATTTTGATCATCTCTCTTGTCTCACCCCCTTGTTCCCTGTGACCAGACATACTGATCTGGGATAAAAATCAGCTGATGGAAGTCCTCAATGTGTTGGTGGCCACTAAAAAGGCTTATAATTCACATGAAACTAACTTACTACATCAAGGATCAAAACAATGACTACTTTTCTACTTTCTCAGTCAATTGCGATAAAGCCTATATTAAAGATTAACGATAAAATGCCCCCATTTGGAACAGCTGGGAATGATGAAAGGTGATTCTTCACACAAACAGCAACACGGAGGCTTAATCTATGCATTCACAACAGAATTTAATATATTTCATTTTGATACCATTATCCATTTCTAGAATTCTGAGATACCCTTAAGATGCTTTCTCATCAGTAAAATAAGTCTTTTTCTTTTTAGTCAACTTTACCTCACAATTTTTCTGTGATCCTAATTTAATTAGAGGGAAGAATAATGAAGAAGTGAAGGCAAGTTATAATGATGTCAAAAAATAGTAAGGACTCTGAGCACTGGGGCATGGAACAGAGGAACCGAGATGGAGAGGACTCTGAGCACTGAGGCATGGAACAGAGGAATTGAGATGGAGGGACTCTGAGTGCTGGGGCATGGAACAGAGGAACTGAGATGGAGGGGACTCTGAGCACTGAGGCATGGAACACAGGAATTGAGATGGAGGGGACTCTGAGTGCTGGGGCATGGAACAGAGGAACTGAGATGGAGAGGACTCTGAGTGCTGGGGCATGGAACAGAGGAACTGAGATGGAGGGACTCTGAGTGCTGGGGCATGGAACAGAGGAACCAAGATGGAGAGGACTCTGAGCACTGAGGCATGGAACAGAGGAATTGAGATGGAGGGACTCTGAGTGCTGGGGCATGGAACAGAGGAACTGAGATGGAGAGGACTCTGAGTGCTGGGGCATGGAACAGAGGAACTGAGATGGGGAGGACTCTGAGCACTGGGGCATGGAACACAGGAACCAAGATGGAGGGGACTCTGAGTCGGGGCATGGAACAAAGGAACGGAGATGGAGGGGACTCTGAGCACTGGGGTATGGAACAGAGGAATTGAGATGGAGGGGACTCTGAGTGCTGAGACACGGAACAGAGGATCTGAGATGGAGGGGATTCTGAGCACTGAGGCATGGAACAGAGGAATTGAGATGGAGGGGACTCTGAGCACTGGGGCATGGAACAGAGGAACCGAGATGGAGGGGACTCTGAGCACTGAGGCATGGAACAGAGGAATTGAGATGGAAGGGACTCTGAGCACTGGGGTATGGAACAGAGGAATTGAGATGGAAGGGACTCTGAGCACTGGGAAATGGAACAGAGGAATTGAGATGGAGGGACTCTGAGCACTGCGGTATGGAACAGAGGAATTGAGATGGAGGGGACTCTGAGCACTGGGAAATGGAACAGAGGAATTGAGATGGAGAGGACTCTGAGCACTGGGAAATGGAACAGAGGAATTGAGATGGAGGGACTCTGAGCACTGAGGCATGGAACAGAGGAACTGAGATGGAGGGGACTCTGAGTGCTGAGACATGGAACAGAGGAACTGAGATGGAGGGGACTCTGAGCACTGGGGTATGGAACAGAGGAATTGAGATGGAGGGGACTCTGAGCACTGGGAAATGGAACAGAGGAATTGAGATGGAGGGACTCTGAGCACTGAGGCATGGAACAGAGGAATTGAGATGGAGGGGACTCTGAGCTTGGGGCATGGAACAGAGGAATTGAGATGGAGGGACTCTGAGCACTGAGGCATGGAACAGAGGAACCGAGATGGAGAGGACTCTGAGCACTGGGGCATGGAACAGAGGAATCGAGATGGAGGGGACTCTGAGCACTGAGGCCTGGAACAGAGGAACCAAGATGGAGGGGACTCTGAGTGTGGGGCATGGAACAAAAGAACTGAGATGGAGGGGACTCTGAGCACTGGGCATGAAACAGAGGAATTGAGATGGAGGGGACTCTGAGCACTGAGGCCTGGAACAGAGGAACCAAGATGGAGGGGACTCTGAGTGTGGGGCATGGAACAAAGGAACCGAGATGGAGGGGACTCTGAGCGCTGGGGCATGGAACAGAGGAACTGAGATGGAGAGGCCACCAGATCAGGGTGGGAACCGATGGGATGGTACACTTGAGAATGGGCAGAGGAGGAGGGAAGCTCAGATTGGAACTGGGCATCACCATCTTCTTTTTAAGAGTTTAAAAACAATAGTGGATACTGGTGGGTGTGCAGCCTGAGTGTGACAGGTAAGAACACACCGCGCCACCCCAACCCTTGGTGTGCCCTGTACTAGATGACAAAGTCTTCACTCCAAACAGTCAGGGACTCTGTTTTTCTCACATTAATACCCTAACCTGTAGCATGTATCTAGCACAGAAACTAATGCATAAAAGGTACTCAATGTAATCCTAACACTTTCAGAGGCTGAGGTGGGAGAATTACTTGAGCCTGGGAATACGAGACCAGCATGGGCAACATATCAAGATCCCATCTTTACAAAAATTTTTAAAATGTACCCGGGCATCACCATGAGTGTTTATACATATAGTCCTAGCTACTTGGGAGGCTAAGGCAGGAGAATTGTTTGAGTTCAGGAGTTCAAGGCTCCAGTGAACTATGATTACACTACCGCACTCCAGCCTGGGTAACAAAGACCCTGTTTCTAAAAATAAAAGGAAAGATATTCAATAAATGTTAAGTGAAGAGATATGTTCTTAAAAGGGATAAAATAAGAGCTATGAGTCACCAAGGGTGTGCTCCTTCTCATCTGAGAGAAGTTCAAATCCATTCAAGACCTATTCGCAACATCGTGCACCCCTTACTCCCCAAGATCCTTATTTGGTGACATCTAATCGTCTAATGCAATTCCAAAGGACCATCAAATGAGCAAACCTTTTTGCTTTTAAGTATTTTCCAAGCTTAATATATTAAATACCTGCAAACCTTGGCAACAAGAGGGGATTAATACAATACGAGTCCAATATTTAGTTTCTGCAGGTACAGTTGCCAGGCAACCATCACACCACAACACACAGGATTGTCATTAGGGGTCAATCTCCCTCTCTCCTGTAACTCCTTTACTGCCAAAATGAAACGTAGGCAACGATGTCTCTTGAAAGGGTCCATCCTCCAGGCACCCTGACTGGATAAAATCTTCTCTGACAGAAATTGCAGAGTACTCTGAAGGTTCCATAGCTCCATGGAAAACATGATTCCAGGCTAGTAGAATAGTCCACTTCTAAAATGGAATATTAGTATAAAAAATGCCCATACATTAAGAAAAGCCTGTGACTAAAAGATAAACAGACTATTAAACTTTTCAATTAACAATGTACATTAATTGTCCTAAATTATTTTAAGACACCAGGGGTCCCACTTGCAGCAGAATAGGTGTCCTCTCATTTGCACTCTGGTTACTGCTCAGCTTTTTTTCATGGTAATTTCATCCATACCACTCACAGGATGACAATTTTATATCATAAGAGGTCCCCTGGCACTAGATATTAATTTATAATGGAGGGAAACAGCAGGGAGAATTTTTTTTGTGCTCCTTGCCAGTAAAACACACAAACTGCTCCCTTGAGGCACATACAGTTATATATTAAAACATTAGTGATGGCACTAGAGTTAATAAGAGAGATATATACAATACAACTGTATATAGTATATATTAACAATCCACCAAAAGATAGTGTAGATCCTAAAGGACAAATTGTGTTCTTTGCCTTCTTTTAGTTTAAAAGAGCGTAGTCTCAGAAAAGAGCAATGCTTTCTCATTAGGATTCACAATTATCTGAGGTCAAATATCTGAGAACTATTTTTTTTTTCCAGTGAAGCATAAACATAAAACCTCCTATTGTTGTCTACAAACCATAATAGACCTGCCAGTAACCAACGGATAAAATAAATGTTTCCAAAGTAATAGAAAGCATTAAGCTAGATTAGTGGTTTCCATTGTTCCTTAAATGATTCCTATTGCACATGCAAAATGTTTTCAATTTGGCGCCCCCAAATGAAAAAATACATAATGTACCTACTTCAGCCTATCATGAAACACTAGTCTGGGGTCTAGTTAATTTAAAGAGACCTTTGCCTTTTGATCAAGATCTACACATAATCTGGTAGAAAGCTACCATTTAAAAAAAAATCTATCCTTTGTAATTCAAGAACTTTGAAATATTTTTCTAAAATAATTTTCCAATGAGAAAAATACTTTTCCTTGTTTAGGAGCTCAAAAAAATCATGCAATTCCTAAGTAGAAGCTTTGACACACGACAAAAAACTGAAGTACAAAACAGGTATACTTCATTCAAGGCAAGTTACACAACCTCCAGTGGAGCTAGTTATTGTCACGTTCCCAAAGAATAATGTCCTGTTTGTCACAACAGCTGTCTATTTTCAATGTAGTAAATTACGTGTCCTGTATGAATCTAGGCCAGTTGAAATATCACAACGATATGGAGACCAAGTTCACAGTGCTATCCTTGGCTAGGCCAGTTGTGTCAATGTCAAGAATGGCTATATTTGGTATTCTTCTTTCCATCCAAACATACCAGGAATTTCCTGGCTCTTCTTTGAACACTCCTTAAAATGTAATGTTTCTTCTCATTCATTGTCACACCCTGGCCAATCCCTGATATGACTGCAACTGTCACAACAACAATGCAACACTTACCCAAATTCCCAGCACCAGTCCAGATCTGTCTCCTCGGCCCCACATCCTATTTTCCAATAGCTTACTGGGTGGAGCTTACTGAACGCCCCACTGGCAACTTCATACATTCTACCTGAATTCATGGTAATATCATCCACCCAAATATTTTTATTTTTTGTAGTAAAAAGAATGATAATAGCACCTGCCTCACAGACTTGCTCAGAAGGTTGAGATCTGTAATTTACTGTCAAATAGTAAGTATTCACTATCTGTTAGCTGCCACTTTCAATAACACTAATTATTATTAATTAAACTGCAAACATATTTGACCCCTTCCTCTATCTAATTTTTAAATGTCCCAAATGCCTCATCTGCCTCTTGTTCTCTGCCTTCAGGGCAACTGATTTAGTGAATGGTTCTTTATCTCTGCCCTGAACTGTTGCACTAACACTCCGACTTCCATTTCTCGCATGTAGCTCCGCTCCATTGCCATGACAGCTACTTTTTTCTGAAACACACATCTAACCATGTAACTCCCCTGCTTAAAAATTGTATGTCAGCAGTATCAAGTTCAAAGTCCTTAGCTTGGTATACAGTACTTTCTCAAGCTGGGCCTGCCTCGCTTCTTGACCTCACCGAGTACATTCCAGGAGCTTCCTTAGTACTTCTCTACCTTCTACATACTATTTTTTGCTTTTGTACATCTCTCTGCTCCCTTGATTTCTTTACTTGGTAAGCTGGCTGTTTTCCGGTTCTCCTAAGCCCACCAGAATCCACACACTTTTCTCATTGCCCCAGCAGGACCACTATGAAGACCTTAATCACTGGGACTGCCTTGCCTGGTCCCTTTCTTGGTTGATTCAGCCAATGGGAGAACCTGCAAGAGATCCCAGGGCAAGAAGAGAGAGCAAGATCAGGGTGCTTAGTCCTCCTTCTACATCCCACTTGGCCATGGCTCTGGCTGAGGCAGCTTCGCTTTATAATTACAGCTCCTATCAGGGCGTCCCTCTTCCACAGCAATGGCTCCCAACTGCAATGCAGTAGCATCAGTCCTGCCCCTTCCCTTAAGGCCTTGGTGTGGTTTTGCCTTCCTCTTTCACTAGTGCCTTTATTAAAAAGTATCTTCACAAAAACCCTAGCTGTCCTGCCAAAATATATAACCTGAATTTAATCATGAGGAAACATCAGGCAAACCCAAGTTCAGAGATAATCTACAAAATAATCTCTGACAATGTCAATATCTCTCACTCCTGTACCACCACCCTGTACCACATCCACACTCACATACACACACACAATGAGAGCAACTACCAAGATATGACAACTGAATACCTGTCCTGGACTGAGAAGGGAAAAAGGGAGAACTGCAAAAGATATATTGTGCGACTAACAAATTTTAATATGGACTGTGGATTAGAAACTAACACTGTGTCCTTAAATTCCTGAGATTAATGATTACACCTTCATTACTTAAGAAAATGTTCTTCTTGGGAAACACATAACAACATATTTAGAAATAAATAGACTCAGTGTCTAAAATAGGCTCAGGAAAAAATTATAAATAGACAAATTAAGACAAACTCTTAAATGACTCAGGAAAAAATTATAAATAGATAGACAAATAGATAAATAGAGAGAGACAACATTCTCCAAAATGATAATTGGTGAATCCTGACTGACATACTTAGGAAAATCCATTCATCCATAATACTCAAATTTACCATTACCTTCTGTTTAATAACAATAACTACCCATCAGTAGAGTACACTCTGTCTCAGACATTTTATAGCTAATTATACATTTATTTTTTTTAACAACCCTACAAGAAGGATTTGTCATTAGCATCTTTTCAGAGCCCAGAAGGCTGAGGTGAGTCTGGAGTCTGTTTGACTCTAGAATGTAGCCTTTTCACCCTGGTGCTATATTCCTGCCCTGAGCAACATTAGTGCTTTCCTTTCTGTGCTTTCAAAGCACTTTACACAGACCTCCTCTATTGCATTTATCACATGCTATTGTAGTTATTTTCCAAACTCTGTAGGTCTTACTGACTTGTGCTTCCCTCCAACCAGGCACAAAGTCTGATACACAGCAGGCATTTAGTAATAGATGAAGAAACCAAGGAGTGAGTGTGTACATGGTTTCCTCAAGCTCTCACCACTATAGATGAGATGTCCCAGTACACCCAGAATGTGGCGGTAGATAGTATACATCATTCCCTACGACCGTTCTATCAATATGGCAGCCATTTGCCACAGGCAGTTACCCGAGCACTTGAAAGGTAGCTGGACCCAACTGAGAAGTGCTGCGACCACAATATAAACAGAAGGACTTACCATGGAAAGTTATGATTATGAAGGTAAGAAGGTAGGATAGCCCCCTAATATTTTTTGCATCAATTCCAGGCTGAAATAACATTTTGAATGTTTTATTAAATAGAACATATTATTAAAATTAATTTTATCTGTTTCTCTTTACAAACTTTTTAATGTGGCAATCACATTGCATTTCTTTAGCTAACCCCGGGCTACACAGACACACAAGTCCATAATTAAGTTGCTTCCCTGACTGATTATTCCTGTGTCACAAGAGCAGTCAATAATATTTGGCTTCTTCAACCCCTTTTAAAAGTAAGAGTAAGGTCTACTAAGGCAGTGCTCTTGAACCTTGATGTACACGCAAATCACCAGAGACCTCTTTTTAAAATTCGGATTCTGATTCAATAGCTCTGGGGTAGGGCCTGTGAGTCTGCATTTCTAACAAGCTCCCAGTTGATGCTAATGCTGTCGCCAGCTTGGACCACACCATGAGCAGCAAGGGACTCAGGCACGCCAGGCTTTAATCAGATGCAGGTGTTGGCATATAAATGTTTCATTAACCTGAGAAAATTCAGTATTTCAGAAGGTCTAATTACTGCTAACAATCTCTGGTTATATCAGATAGTGCTAAGAAAGTGATTTCCCCAAACCCACAATAGGAATTACTGCACTATTAATAAAAATGTTTTCAAAAGGAAACAAACCTTTATATTAAGATAATCTTAAAAGATACAGAATTATGCCGGTGCTTTTCTAAAATCACATATAATATTTTAACCACTCCAGCTGTGCCCCAGTGGATGGTTACAAGGAAGTCAGCTGGCCCTGAGACGGCCCCTGAATTCTGGCATTGTGCATGTATTTTAGAAATTATAGCTGAGTAGAAGAAAAGACAATCTTTCTCCTATGTGCCCTATGTTTCATCTAAATATTTCTACGGATTATTTTTTTTTAATATAAAGAATGCCTTATCATCTTATCCATTTCTGGGTAATAACACACAGAAGTTAATGTAGGCCAGGAATGATGTCGTAAAACATGACAAGTAGCAACCACAGCTAGAGCAGTAATAAGCGAGTTCTCTGTCAAATACTAAACCAGATGTGTCAAAACACTAATAAGAGAGTGCAGGGGAGCTTGTGATGTACCCTGAAGAACAAGAAATTCCCCAAATTGCCATGCTAAAAATGTTACCATTTCTGAAAGAAAACTTTAATAAGAGGGAAATAATTTTTCTGGACTTATTAATAATAACACTAGTGTTACCTTTCAACACATATTATCAGACTGATTCTCCTTGTGAGGTTAAGATTATTGCTTTTATTTTATAAGAAGACTAAACCAATCAAATAAGAGCCAAGACTTGAATCCAGGACTTTAAAACTCTATGCCCAGTTCCATTTACAATACCATTGTATGAACCTTCGGCAAGAAGCAAAGGAAATGAGTTGGAGTGGAGAAGCCACATTAGTTCAAGTCTAAAGCCAGCTCTCGGCAAAAATTTGCCTGGCGTCTTCACTTGTTAGAAGCGATACCCAATGCCTTTGTAGTACTTCTTCCCCATTTTCACCTTTGAGAACGCTTGGCTTAAGAAAAAAAATTTTTTTAATTGTAAAATCATAGCTGTGTACATTTGTGCAATCAAGGGTTACAATGTGTTAGTTTCATACACAATCTGAAATATTCTCATCAAACTGTTCAATGTAGCCTTCATGGCATTTTCTTTTTTTTTTTTTTTTTTTTTGTAGAGACAGAGTTTCACTTTATGGCCCTCGGTAGGTGCCGTGGCCTCACACAGCTCACAGCAACCTCCAACTCCTGGGCTTAAGTGATTCTCTTGCCTCAGCCTCCTGAGTAGCTGGGACTACAGGCGCCCGCCACAACACCTGGCTATGTTTTGGTTGCAGTTTGGCCAGGGCTGGGTTTGAACCTGTCACCCTCGGTATATGCGGCCGGCGCCTTACCGACTGAGCCACAGGCGTGGCCCCGCATTTTCTTAGTTATTGTATGTAGACATTTGTATTCTGCATTTAGTAAGTTTCGCCTGTACCCATTCTAAGATGCACCGTAGGTGTGGCCCCACCCATTACCCTCCCCCCAACCTAACCTCCCCCCTCCCTTTCCCTCTCTTGGCCCTTTCCCCATATTCTTGCGCTACAGTTGGGTTATAGCCTTCATATGAAAGCTATAAATTAGCTTCATAGTAGGGCTGAGTACATTGGATACTTTTACTTCCATTCTTGAGATACTTTGCTAAGAAGAATATGTTCCAGCTCCATTCATGTAAACATGAAAGACGTAAAGTCTCCATCTTTCTTTAAGGCTGCATAAGATTGCATGGTGTATATGTACCACAATTTGCTAGTCCATTCGTGGGTCAGTGGGCACTTGGGCTTCTTCCATGACTTAGCAATTATGAACTGGGCTGCAATAAACATTCTGGTATAGATGTCTTTGTTATATTATGATTTTTGGTCTTCTGATATACCTAGTAAAGGAATTATAGGATTGAATGGCAGGTCTATTTTTAGATCTCTAAGTATTCTCCAAACATCCTTCCAAAAGGAACGTATTAGTGTGCATTCCCACCAGCAGTGTAGAAGTGTGCCCTTTTCTCTGCATCCATGCCAACATCTCTGATTCTGGTATTTTGTTCTGTGGGCTATTCTTACTGGGGTTAGGTGATACCTCAAAGTAGTTTTGATTGGAATTTCTTTGATGATTAAGCATGATGAGCTTTTTTTCATGTGTCTTTAGATCATGCATCTGTCTTCCTTAGAGAAGTTTCTCTTCAAGTCCTTTGCCCACCTTGAGATGGGATCACTTGTTCGTTTCTTGCTAATACATTTGAGTTCTCTGCGGATTCTGGTTATTAACCTTCCTTGGAGGTATAACCTGCAAATAATTTCTCCCATTCTGAGGGCTGCCTGCTTGCTTTACTTACTATGTTCTTGACTGTGCAGAAGCTTTTTAGTTTGATCAGGTCCCAGTAATGTATTTTTGATACTGCTTCAATTGCTGGGGGAGTCCTCCTCATAAAATATTCACCCAGGCTGATTCCTTCAAAGGTTTTCCCTGAACTTTCTTCAAGTATTTTTATAGTTTCAAGTCTTAAGTTTAAATCTTTTATCCAGTGAGAGTCTATCTTAGTTAATGGTGAAAGGTGTGGGTCCAGTTTCAGTCTTTTACAGATCGCCAGCCAGTTCACCCAGCACCATTTGTTAAATAGGGAATCTTTTCCCCACTGAATGTTTTTAATTGGCTTGTCAAAGATCAAATAATGGTAAGTAGCTGGATTCATCTCTTGGTTCTCTGTTCTGTTCCAGATATCTACTTCTCTGTTTTTGTGCCAGTACCATGCTGTTTTAATTACTATCGATTTATATTACAGTCTCAGGTCTGGTAGCGTGATTCTTCCTGTTGTTTTTTTTTTTTTTTTCTGAGTAATGTTTTGGCTATTTGAGGTTTTATTCTGATTCCATGTAAAACGAAGTATTATTTTTTCAAGATCTTTAAAATATGACAATGGAGCTTTGCTAGGAATTGCATTAAAATTATATATTGCTTTGGGTAGTATAGACATTTTAATGATGTTGATTCTTCCCAGCCATGAGCATGGTATGATTTTCCATTTGTTAAAATCTTCAGCTATTTCTTTTCTTAAAGTTTCATAGTTCTCTTTGTAGAGATCTTTCACGTCCTTTGTTAGGTATACTCCCAAATATTTCATCTTCTTTGGCACTACTGTGAAAGGAATAGAGTCCTTGACTGTTTTTTCATCTTGGCTATTGTTGGTATATATAAAGGCCACAGATTTATGGGTGTTGGTTTTATAGCCTGAGACATTGCTGTAATCCTTGATAACTTCTAAAAAGTTTTGTAGTAGATTCCCTAGTGTTTTCCAGATATATGATCATGTCATCTGCAAAGAGTGAAAGTTTGATCTCTTCTGACCCCTTGATCGCCTTTTCTTCCCTAATTGCAATGGCTAAAACTTCCATTACAATGTTAAAGAGCAATGGAGACAATGGGCAACCTTGCCTGCTTCCTGATCTAAGTGGAAATGATTTCAATTTAACTCCATTCAATACGATATTGGCAGTAGGTTTGCTGTAGATGGCCTCTATCAGTTTAAGAAATGTCTCTTCTATACCAATTTTCTTAAGTGTTCTGATCATGAAGGGATGCTGGATATTATCAAAACCTTTTTCTGCATCAATTGAGAGAATCATATGGTCTTTATTTTTTAGTTTGTTTATATGCTGAGTTACATTTACAGATTTACATATATTGAACCAGCCTAGAGACCTTGGAATAAATCCCACTTGGTCATGGTGTATAATTTTTTTGATGTGTTGTTAGATTCTGTTTGTTAGGATCTTATTGAGTATTTTTGCGTCAATATTCATTAGTGATATTTCTCTATAATTTTCTTTTGTTATTGGGTCTTTCCCTGGTTTAGGGATGAAGGTGATGGTTCCTTCATAGAATGTGTTGGGTAGTATTCCTTCTTTTTCTGTATTTTGGAAGAGGTTTAGTAATATAGGTACTAGTTCTTCTTTAAAGTTTTGGTAGAATTCTGACATAAAGCCATCTGGTCCTGGGCTTTTCCTTTTAGGGAGATTTTGTATAGTTGATGCTATTTCAGAACTTGATATAGGCCTGTTCAAAATTTCTACATCATTCTGGCTAAGTCTTGGTAGGTGGCATACTTCCAGGTATTGGTCAATTTCTTTCAGATTTTCATATTTCTGAGAGTAAATTTTCTTGTAATATTTGTTAAGAATTTTTTTAATTTCTGAGGGGTCTGTTGTTATTTCATCTTTACCTTTTCTGATTGATGAAATTAGAGATTTTACTTTTTTTTTTCCAGGTTAGGTTGGCCAAAGTTTTATCTATTTTATTGATCTTTTCAAAAAACCAACTTTCTGATATATTGATCGGTTGTATAATTCTTTTGTTTTCAATTTCATTTCATTCTGCTCTGATTTTGGTTATTTCTTTTCTTTTGCTGGGTTTGTGGTTGGAATGTTCTTCCTTCTCCAGTTGCTTGAGATGTTCCATTAAGTTATCAATTTCCTCTCTTTCCGTTTTCTTGAGGAAGGCTTGCAGTGCTATAAATTTCTCTCTTAGGACTGCCTTGGCAGTATCCGAGAGGTTCTGATAATTTGTGTCTTCATTGTTGTTTTGTTCCAAAAATTTGGTGATTTCCTTCTGAATCTTGTCTATAACCCATCTATCCTTCAGCATAAAGTTATTTTTCTTCCATGTTTTTGTATGGGTATGCAGGTTCCTATTGTTATTGAGTGCAACTTTTATTCCATGAAGGTCTGAAAAGATGCAAGGAATAATTTCTATTTTTTTAAATTTGCTGAGGTTAGATTTGTAGCCTAGGAAGAGGTCCATTTTGGAGTATGTTCCATGGGCTGATGAGAAGAATGTGTACTCAGTTTTGTTGGGATGAAATGTTCTGTAGATGTCCGTTAAGTCCAGATGTTGAATGGTTAAGTTTAAATCTAAAATTTCTTTGCTTAGCTTCTTTTTAGAGGATCTATCCAGCACTGCTAAAGGGGTGTTAAAATCTCCAACTAGTATGAAACTGGAGGAAATCAAGTTGCTCATGTCTGTTAGAGTTTCTCTTATAAAATGAGGTGCATTCTGGTTGGGTGCATAAATATTAATAATTGAAATCTCATCATATTGAGTATTACCTTTAACAAATATGAAGTGTCCATCTTTATACTTTCTTATTTCAGTTGGTTTAAAACCTATTGCATCTGCAATAGGATTGCAACGCCCACTTTTTTCTGCTTTCCATTTGCCTGAAGTACAGATGACCATCCCTTCACCTTGAGTCTATATTTGTCTTTTAATATAAGATGAGATTCTTGGATGCAGCAGATATCTGGCTTGAGTTTTTGTATCCAGTCAGCCAACCTGTGCCTCTTTAGAAGACAGTTTAAACCATTCACATTAACTGAGAATATTGATAAGCCTTTCGAGTGTCCGGTGGACATTTTTAATCCTTTTGTGACTGTGGAAGTTGGAGTTTGATCAAAATTCCCTGGGTGGGTTTACTTTTGTGGTGGAGGATTACGCTGGTCTTTATGGAGGATAGGTCTGAGAATATCCTGGAGAGCTGGTTTAGTTGTGGCAAATTTCTTCAACATGTGAATGTCATTAAAGTATTTAATTTCTCCATCTTAAATGAAACTCAGTTTAGCTGGGTACAGAATCCTGGGTTGAAAGTTATTTTGTTTTAGGAGATTAAAAGTGGATGACCATCTTCTTCTAGCTTGAAAGTTTTCAGCAGAGAGATCTGCATTTATTCTAATATTCTTCCCCTTGTAGGTGATGGTTTTCTTTCATTTGGCTGCTTTCGGAATTTTCTCCTTCATATTAAATTTAGTGAAATTGATTATGATGTGTCTTGGGAATGTCTTATTCTGATTGAGTCATGCTGGAGTTCTGAAACGGTCTGCTATCTGAATTTCAGAATCTCTTGGCATGTCTGGAAAGTTCTCCTTCATAATCTCATGGAGAAGAGTCTCTGTGCCTTGTGAAGCCACTTCATCACTTTCGGGGATCCGTATCAGACAAATATTGGTTTTCTTTGAATTATCCCAGAGCTCTCTGAGACAGTGATCTGTTTTTCCCTCCATTTCTCTTCCTCTTTGAGTTTGGGAGTGTTTGAAAGCTTTGTCTTCAATGTCAGAAATCCCTTCTTCTGCTTGCTCCATTCTGTTACTGAGGGATTCTACTGTGTTTCTCAGATCTTTGAGGGCTGCAACTTCTTGTCTCAATGTGTGAAAATCTTTGGTCATTTGGTCTTTGAATTCGTTGAATTCTTGAGACATCTTTTGAGTTACTGCTTAGAATTCTAATTCGATCTTATTTGCTATCCAGATTCTGATTTGATTTCTGACATCTTAGCTACTTGTTTGTGCATGGGGTCTTGTGTTGTGTCTGCCCCATTGTTCCTTGGTGGAGTTGATATACTCTGATTATTCATTTTGTCAGAGTTTTTCCCTTGATTTCACCTCATGATTGTTTTTCACTGTTGCCTCTGGCCATCCTCAGAGTTGGGGAGGTGTCTCTTCAAGATTAGACCCCAGGGGGATCACTCTATTGTTGCTGGATCTTTGTAGGGAGTGACCCTGTGTAGTTCCTCTGGGGATGCCCCACCAGGGAGTTCTGGTTGTGGAAGCAGCTCCAGAGTGTGACACAACTGGATCCAGCAACAGAGCATGGGGTGGTGCACATAGTTCTGGGAGTGCCTGGTTCCCAGTGACTTTGGCACAGAGGGCCCAAGGCTCCAGCAGTCTCTGGCCAGGAGAAGAGCTCCACACAGAGGCAAGGAGGGCTTTGGAGAGCACCCGGCTACCAGAGTCCCTAGCCAGACAAGCGGGCACGGGAGGGAAGACTCGTGATTGTGTAGCTCCCAGAGTTCCTGGTTAGGGCATGTAGAGGACCAGATGGCAGGGTAGCAGGTCCCTATGCAGCTCTTTCCTGTTTGGCGGGTGCAGCTCTTCTGGAGGTCTGGGAGGGTGCTGATGCCGGGTCATGCAGCAGCTCTTCAGGAGATCTGGGAGGCTGCTGATTGCAGGTCTCAGGGCAGCTCTTCCAGAGGTGGGATGGTGTCGATTGTGGGTCCTGGCACAGCTGTTCCAGAGGTCTGGGAGGGTGCCAATCACCAGTCCTGGTGCAGCCCCTTAAGAAAATTTTTAATAAACACATTCACACTAAGGTAGGCATGACTGGTAAGTCCAACAGAATGTGATTGTTAAGTCACAGGTAGCCACTAAACACATGAGGGCTGGGCTGGGAAATCAGCAGAGGAAGAAGCCCAACCATCACCCTAAAATCCTACCCCCTTAGGCAACATAAGGCAAGCTCTGCCCAGTTAGTGTTCGAGAAATGCTAACTTCATCTACCAACAGTATGGGGGTCATTATGAAAAGTTGTGAGATACATGAAAATTAAGGAACATGAAATCTGCACAGAAACAAATGAACCCCTCCCAACAACACTGATAAGCTGAGCAAGTTGAAACTTGCACTGGTGAATCAGAAAGGATGCTGTCTGTATTTCTTGGAAGTGAAATAATGGACCATAATACAGCCTGTCTCAAAACTTTCATAGTCACCTATCTAATCATGAAAATAAGCTCATTGACAGATGTTTCTAAAAATGTATTTGAGGTGATACTACACTGACTACTATTTTTGCTTCTTTGGGCTGTTTTTCATCTTTTTGATTGTTTTCCCAAAGTGTCCATTAATGAACAAAACAGTGAAAAAACATGTATTTGCTGAAGGTGAATGCCTATGTCCTCCAGCTTCTGATAGGCAAGATAATAAATAGTGAGCAGGGGCAGCTGGGAGTGAGACAAAGTGAGTGGATATTACCTTGGAAAATCTGCAAGCCTTGCAGATTTTTATTAAAATATCAAGTTCTTAAATGAGTAACCAGTAAAGAAACATTAACTCAAATGATTTTTCTTGTGACTATTATTTTAATATTCCAGCAAGCTAGAATCTATAATAGATTAAGATTCTTCATCTGTTAAGAGAATTGCCATTCCACTAAAGGTGGAACTCAACTCTAAAAAAATGCTCGACCCCACCCAATGGCATGGAAATTAAACAATCTTCTGTTGAATAACAGATGGGTGAAGGAAGAAATAAAACAAGAAATCATTAACTTCCTTGAGCAGAACAACAATGAAGACACAAGCTACCAAAACCTGTGGGATACTGCAAAAGCAGTTTTGAGAGGAAAATTCATCGCTTTAGATGCCTACATTCAAAAAACAGAAAGAGAGCACATCAACAATCTCACAAGAGATCTTAAGGAACTGGAAAAAGAAGAACAATCTAAGCCTAAACTCAGTAGAAGAAAAGAAATATCCAAAATCAAATCAGAGATCAATGAAATTGAAAACAAAAGAATCAGTCAGAAAATTAATGAAACAAGAAGTTGGTTTTTTGAAAAAATCAATAAAATAGATAAACCATTGGCCAGACTAACAAGGAATACAAAAGTAAAATCTCTAGTAACCTCAATCAGAAATGATAAAGGGGAAATAACAACTGATCCCACAGAGATACAAGAGATCATCTCTGAATACTACCAGGAACTCTATGCCCATAAATTTGACAATGTGAAAGAAATGGATCAATATTTGGAATCACACCCTCTCCCTAGCCTCAGCCAGGAAGAAATAGAGCTCCTGAACAGACCAATTTCAAGCACTGAGATCAAAGAAACAATAAAAAATCTTCCAACCAAAAAATGCCCTGGTCCAGATGGCTTCACTCCAGAATTCTATCAAACCTTCAAGGAACAGCTTATTCCTGTACTGCAGAAATTATTCCAAAAAAATGAGGAAGAAGGAATCTTCCCCAACACATTCTATGAAGCAAACATCACCCTGATACCAAAACCAGGAAAAGACCCAAACAAAAAGGAGAATTTCAGACCAATCTCACTCATGAACATAGACGCAAAAATTCTCAACAAAATCCTAGCCAATACATTATAGCTTATCATCAAAAAAGTCATTCATCATGATCAAGTAGGCTTCATCCCAGGGATGCAAGGCTGGTTTAACATACGCAAGTCCATAAACGTTATCCACCATATTAACAGAGGCAAAAATAAAGATCACATGATCCTCTCAATAGATGCAGAAAAAGCATTTGCTAAAATCCAGCATCCTTTTCTAATTAGAACACTGAAGAGTATAGGCATAGGTGGCACATTTCTAAAACTGATTGAAGCTATCTATGACAAACCCACAGCCAATATTTTACTGAATGGAGTAAAACTGAAAGCTTTTCCTCTTAGAACTGGAACCAGACAAGGTTGTCCTCTGTCACCTTTACTATTCAACGTAGTGCTGGAAGTTCTAGCCAATACAATTAGGCAAGACAAGGAAATAAAGGGAATCCAAATGGGAGCAGAGGAGGTCAAACTCTCCCTCTTTGCTGACGACATGATCTTATACTTAGAGAACCCCAAAGACTCAACCACAAGACTCCTAGAAGTCATCAAAAAATACAGTAATGTTTCAGGATATAAAATCAATGTCCACAAGTCAGTAGTCTTTGTGTACACCAATAACAGTCAAGATGAGAAGCTAATTAAGGACACAACTCCCTTCACCATAGTTTCAAAGAAAATGAAATAACTAGGAGTATACCTAACGAAGGAGGTGAAGGACCTCTATAAAGAAAACTATGAAATCCTCAGAAAGGAAATAGCAGAGGATATTAACAAATGGAAGAACATACCATGCTCATGGATGGGAAGAATCAACGTTGTTAAAATGTCTATACTTCCCAAAGCAATCTACCTATTCAATGCCATTCCTATCAAAATACCAACATCGTACTTTCAAGATTTGGAAAAAATGATTCTGCATTTTGTATGGAACCGGAAAAAACCCCGTATAGCTAAGGCAGTTCTCTGTAACAAAAATAAAGCTGGGGGCATCAGCATACCAGATGTTAGTCTGTACTACAAAGCCATAGTGCTCAAGACAGCATGGTACTGGCACAAAAACAGAGACATAGACACTTGGAATCGAATTGAACACCAAGAAATGAAACTAACATTTTACAACCACCTAATCTTTGATAAACCAAACAAGAACATACCTTGGGGGAAAGACTCCCTATTCAATAAATGGTGTTGGGAGAACTGGATGTCTACATGTAAAAGACTGAAACTGGACCCACACCTTTCCCCACTCACAAAAATTGATTCAAGATGGATAAAGGACTTAAACTTAAGGCACGAAACAATAAAAATCCTCAAAGAAAGCATAGGAAAAACACTGGAAGATATTGGCCTGGGGAAAGACTTCATGAAGAAGACTGCCATGGCAATTGCAACAACAACAAAAATAAACAAATGGGACTTCATTAAACTGAAAAGCTTCTGTACAGCTAAGGAGACAATAACCAAAGCAAAGAGACAACCCACACAATGGGAAAGGATATTTGCATATTTTCAATCAGACAAAAGCTTGATAACTAGGATCTATAGAGAACTCAAATTAATCCACATGAAAAAAGCCAACAATCCCTTATATCAATGGGCAAGAGACATGAATAGAACTTTCTCTAAAGATGACAGACGAATGGCTAACAAACACATGAAAAAATGTTCATCATCTCTATATATTAGAGAAATGTAAATCAAAACAACCCTGAGATATCATCTAACCCCAGTGAGAATGGCCCACATCACAGAATCTCAAAACTGCAGATGCTGGCGTGGATGTGGAGAGAAGGGAACACTTTTACACTGCTGGTGGGACTGCAAACTAGAACAACCTTTCTGGAAGGAAGTATGGAGAAACCTCAAAGCACTCAAGCTAGACCTCCCATTTGATCCTGCAATCCCATTACTGGGCATCTACCCAGAAGGAAAACAATCCTTTTATCATAAGGACACTTGTACTAGACTGTTTATTGCAGCTCAATTTACAATCGCCAAAATGTGGAAACAGCCTAAATGCCCACCAACCCAGGAATGGATTAACAAGCTGTGGTATATGTATACCATGGAATACTATTCAGCCATTAAGAAAAGTGGAGACTTTACATCCTTCGTATTAACCTGGATGGACGTGGAAGACATTATTCTTAGTAAAGCATCACAAGAATGGAGAAGCATGAATCCTATGTACTCAATTTTGATATGAGGACAATTAATGACAATTATGGTTATGGGGGGGGACAGAAAGAGGGAAGGAGGGAGGTGGGTGGGGCCTTGATGTGTGTCACACTTTATGGGGGCAAGACATGATTGCAAGAGGGACTTTACCTAACAATTGCAATCAGTGTAACCTGGCTTATTGTACCCTCAATGAATCCCCAACAATAAAAAAAAAAAGAGAATTGCCTTTCTATTTCTAGATTTTCCTTACCCTTTGTATGTTATCACACTGGTCAAAGACAAAGATCTGTTTGTAAATTGAGCACACTCATTTAGCAATAAAAAAGCAGGAGATCACCCATCACATGAGCTGATATAGGAAATTGATTCAACATGGATGAGATTCCAAACCATGGCACTTTAATACCTTCAGCCAAAGTTAGTGCAACTCTTTGATTTTGCACTTGTAAGGAACATTATTTCATTTCTGTCCTAAAATGAAGCTGTACTAGCTGGAACCCCAAGATATCCTAAGGAGAGGCCACAAGAGAAACCACTGTTTCCATCAATTGCAAAAAAAAAAAAAAAAGAGTTTAAGAGTGTTAAGTAGTAGGAGATGGAGACAATCTAAAGCTACTGAACCTTGTTCTCAAGTTTAAGTTGCTCTGTCAGTATCCAGAAAACGAATTCACTCTGGGAAATAATTTAAAATTTTAGAAAAGAATCCCTCCACAAAGTCCTGATTATCCCCCAGCTGCCTTATAAAATAGCCATTGGCAAAAATCATGTATGTCTGCCCTCAAATTGATAACTATTTAGCAAAATTCTGAAATCTCCTCTCTCTCCCCTCCCTCAGAATTCTTCCTAGGTACTAGAGGATGATAGAGCTTGAAATTCAGCTGATTAAACAGTAGTTAAAGGACAGGTAGCACAAAAGAAAGCTATACATATTTATTATCCAAATTAAAGGCCCATGCCATGGACATAAAAAGGAAAAACCATAGCTGACCATAAATGAACATAAACGTGCAATTTGACCACAACATCAAGTTGTCTGACTCAACATCAAACCTTCTCTTGGGGAACATGTGGGGGCATTCGAATCTTAAATGAAGTGGAGAGATGCTAACACAACCTTGGAAGCTCTTGCTGGTGGTAGCTAACATGCCCATTTGGCTTTTTACCCACATGTAAGAAGTGAATGACTAGGTCTCAGACACATTTTTTTCTCTAATACCACAGAAGTAATCTCTCTTTTAAGGAGAACATCCCAGAAATGTTTTACCATGATCTTTCTTCTGCTTCCTCTTATTCAATAACTCCACATTTCCCTAAGGAAGTAACCTGCAGAATCATCTGTTGGAAAAGCTTAAGAAATGCCTAAAAAACCCAAGTAAACATTAGAAAATTAAGTTAAGTTGATTGTTTTCCCAAAGTGTCCATTAATGAACAAAACAGTGAAAAAACATGTGTTTGTTGAAGGTGAATGCCTATGTCCTCCAGCTACTGATAGGCAAGATAATAAATAGTGAGCAGGGGCAGCTGGGAGTGAGACAAAGTGAGCTGGGAGTGAGCCCGCGTATACACTGGCTGCTACGTCTGATAATTAGATGTAGAACGATGGATATTTCTTAGAGTAGTGTTAATAAAAACATGAAAAAAGGTAAAAGGAGGAGGGTTAAGAGAAGAGGAAGATAGAGGAGGAAGAGGGGAGGGAAAAGGGATGAAAGGAGAAGAAAAACAACAGCAACAATAAAAAACAGAATAATATTTAGAGCTTATTCTCCTTTTCGTTAATTAAACACACACATGTATACATACAACACATATCAACACTTCTTATTTTACAAAATTATTTTTTATGTACTTGGCATATAGCATTCACATAAACAAAACATGTTTGATGAATGATTGTACATTATTCATTGAGGACAAGAACATTAAAAAAGACATAAATCAAATTAGCAAACAAAGAAAACAATGCCAAAATGGAAAGAAAAATATAATTTTAAGAACCTTAATTCTTTTTTAAAATGTCAAGAATGATAGGGCAAGAAATTACAAATTACAATAACATTACTAAATAAAAACAACAGCTTAAGCCCAACCAGCAATACATCTTGAGTAAATATTGTGGAGACACTCTTACCGAGGTAGGTTAGGTTCCCATATAATATGCTCATGATTGTCACATTTTATTTGTAAAAATGGAGAGTTGGATGCTACCTAGATGCCCATCACTGATAAGTAAAAAACAATGAATGTTGTCTGTGTTCTATGAACACAATGCAGCAATTAGAAGCAATAAACTCAACTGAGATAGCAATTTGAATACCTCTTAAAAACAACCTTAAATGAAAAGAGAATAAGATAGACAGCTCAATGTCCTTTGTGTAAACTTTCTATAAGTACACACGTAAAACAACACTACATTCTTTCTAAAAGTACAGATTTCAGGACATATGACGAGTCTATCAGAGTGGCAGACTATGATGTGAATAGAAGACAGGGATTAAGAATGGGAATTAGGGATGAAAGAAAATCTTTTAAAACTTATCAATCAACTTAGTATCACATATATGTTTTCTTTTCAAAAAGGAACAATTTGGAAGATTAGTGTATATCAAATGAAACCTATTAGTAGAACTCTGAAGATCAAGCTGACTCAGGCAGTCAATCTTTTCATCACTCAGTTCATGACTGCGAGCCACTAAGATGATTTGTCCAGTACTCAATTAATAGTTGTTTTATTCTCAGTCATAAAGTGTTTAACTCAGATCTTTAATATTAAAGAGGGGATGCATAAAATCACTATTATTTTAAGAGGCTCAGACCTACCATTGACATTTGTGAAGATAACTCAACAGTATCATACAAATGGAGGCCCACATGCCAAGTGTTCAAATATTTAAAAATTACAAATTGATGCAGCCAACTGTTAAATAAAATATGTTCCATCCTTCTACCTTCACAAATTCACCTTTATGATAACCTAGGAAGTGACATTCACATGTGGAATCTTTGTGCTTTTCAGAGCTAAGTGCTGGGACACAGTGGCGTGGCAGAACCAACACTTATCTCTCCCTTCTCTTTCTATCTTCAGGTCCATCTTATATCATGCCTGTGAATTCCCAGCCAGCACTTTACAAGGTCTAATCTTTCTTCCCCTCTACTACCTGCACCCCTCAGCTATCTCCAGAGTTCTTTAGTGGTAGTGCAATTCACACTCCAGGGGAAATATCTGAGAAAAGGACTTTTGCAGGTGCAGACTGTTTAGGCAGGAAATTTTAGAGTCTGGCACTCAATGTCACCTTGAAGGATATGCGTGAAGTCTGAGTGTGCATATTTTCTTGCAGATTTCTCACCCAATGGGGAGGAAGACCAGAGTAGTTCCCAAAGAATGATATGCCAGAGTAGTTCCCAAAGAATGATATGGGGTCTGTTTTATCTGATCCAAAGCATTTCTACAAGTGTGCTGTTATGGATTGAATTTTGTGCCCCTTAAAATGTATATATTGAAACTCTAATTCACAATGTGATGGCATTTTGAGGTGGGGTTTTATATAAGGTCATGAGGGTGCGCCCTTATAATGTGATGAGTGCCCTTAATCAGAAGAGAAGGATAAGAGCTATTTCCAAGCAATGGGATTGCTGCCCAACACACAGAAGCCAATACTGTGGCACTGGTTTTTGAGAAAAGAAAAAGCTTTACTGGGAATCAATCAGCAAGAAAACTGAAGGCAAAACTCAAATCTGTCTCTTCCATCTTGGGTTTGAGGAAAGTTTTTGTGTTAGGTCTTGAATAGGAGCACTTCAAACAAAGCTATTTATGGTAAGGCATGGAAAGGGGTCTGTCACTGGACATTTCTAGACAACAGCCCCCCCCCCTCAGTTTTGAAAGTATTTTGGCATTCAGATTCTTGTCATGTCTCCACCTTTTGGTTTTGGAGGCTGGGGTTGAGACTTGGTTCTGGGTGTTAGTGAGATCAGGTCTTCTCCTCTGCGTATACACTGGCTGCATAACTTGCAACTTCTAGGTTCTCTACCTGTGAAATAACTGGACATCCCATTATCAGCAGAGTAGCTAGGGCCATCACCCTCTGCCATGTGTGGACACAGTGAGAAGCCAGAGAGAGAGATGACATCTGGGAACTAGATTGAGCACAGCAGCATAACACTAGATTTCCAGCCTCCAGAACTGTTAAAAATAAATTCCTATTGTTTAAGCCAAGTAGTCTTCAGTATTTTGATAAGGCAGATGAAACTGACTAAGACATGTGCTTTGAGTACTTCCATTTTATCCATAGGTGACATGTACATGCTCATAATATAGGCAAGCAATGAGTCTCTGCTAATAAAGAAATGCTGAGAAGAGAAAGTAGTGTGACAATTACACCAGACTTAGCTTTTTATTTCTGGAGCATAAAAGCTACCAACATCTTGGAAGTTTTATTGATGGGTAAGTGATTGCAAATAGCAACCTAAAACCTTGCAGCTTATCCTATTATTTAGAAAGAAAACATGAAAGTTACTCAAATTGGGCAGCGCCTGTGGCTAAAGAGGAAGGGCACTGGCCCCACATGCCAGCCCTGGCAAAAAACTGTAAAAAAAAAATAAAGTAAAGAAAATTATCCAAATTAAGCAATTTATTATTCTTATTTTCTTTTGTATTCTGCATTCAGTAGGTTTGGCCGGTACCCATTTTAAGATGCACCAAAGGTATGGCCCCGCCCATTACCCACCCTCCACCCTAACCTCTCTCTTCCCTTTACCTCCCTTGGACCTTTCCACGCCTTGGCCCTTTCTCCATATACTAGTGCTATAGTTGGGTTATAGCCTTCATATGAAAGCTATAAATTAGCTTCTTATTAGGGCTGAGTACATTGGATACTTTTTCTTCCATTCTTGAGATACTTTGCTAAGAAGAATATGTTCCAGCTCCATCCATGTAAACATGAAAGAGGTAAAGTCTCCATCTTTCTTTAAGGCTGCATAATATTCCATGGTATACATGTAACACAATTTGCTACTCCATTCGTGGGTTGATGGGCACTTGGGCTTCTTCCATGACTTAGCAATTATGAATTGGGCTGCAATGAACATTCTGGTACAGATGTCTTTGTTATATTGTGATTTTTGGTCTTCTGGGTATATACCTAGTAAAGGAATTACAGGACTAAATGGCAGGTCTATTTTTAGATCTCTAAGTGTTCTCCAAACATCCTTCCAAAAGGAACGTATAAGTGTGCATTCCCACCAGCAGTGTAGAAGTGTGCCCTTTTTGCCACATCTACGCCAACATGTCTGGTTTTGGGATTTTGTTATGTGGGCCACTCTTACTGAGGTTAGGTGATATCTCAAAGTAGTTTTGATTTGCATTTCTCTGATGTTAAGGATGATAAGCTTTTTTTCATGTCTTTGTAGATGGTGAGTCTGTCTTCTTTAGGGAAGTTTCTCTTCAAGTCCCTTGCCCACCCTGAGATGGGATCACTTGTTCTTTTCTTGCTAATACATTTGAGTTCTCTGTGGATTCTGGTTACTAAACCTTTCTCAGAGGTATAACCTGCAAATATTTTCTCACACTATGAAGGCTGTCTGCTTGCTTTACTTACTATGTTCTTGGCTGTGCAGAAGCTTTTTAGTTTGATCAGGTCCCAGTAATGTATTTTTGATACTGCTTCAATTGCCGGGGGAGTCCTCCTCATAAAATATTCACCAAGGCCGATTCCTGCAAAAGTTTTATCTCCATGTTCTTCAAGTATTGTTCATAGTTTCATGTCTTAAGTTTAAATCTTTTATCCAGTGAGAGTCTATCTTAGTTAATGGTGAAAGGTGTGGGTCCAATTTCAGTCTTTTACAGATCGCCAGCCAGTTCACCCAACATCATTTGTTAAATAGGGAATCTTTTTCCCACTGAATGTTTTTAATTGGCTTGTCAAAGATCAAATAATGGTAAGTAGCTAGATTCATCTCTTGGTTCTCTATTCTGTTCCAGATGGCTCCTTTCTCTATTTTCTTTTCATTCTTTCTTTTATCCCTTCCTGCTCTTCAACCTTCTCATCCATCTGGTCGTGTACCAAAAGGACTCATCAAAACCTTGGTACACAGGCACGGGAGGAAGAGCAATAGGAAGTGAAAGGAAAATTAGGGCAAGGAAACAGATAAAAGAAATCACTCATGAGGAACAATCAGCAGAAAATTCCAGGCAACATGAATAACCAGTCCAGAGCAACCCCTCCAAGGGACCATGAAGTAGCTACTGCAGAGGATTCCACCCATAAAAAAATTTTAAGAATGACAGAAAGGGAATTTAGAATATGCATGATAAAAACAATGAAGGAAATGACGGAAACAATGAAGGAAACTGCTAATAAAGTGGAAAATAACCAAAAGGAAATCCAAAAACAGAATCAAATGAGAGATGAACGATATGAAGTATATACAAAGGATATAGCAGAGATGAAGGAACTGAAGCCGTCAATTAGGGAACTTAAAGATGCAATGGAAAGTATCAGCAAAAGGTTAGACAATGCAGAAGAAAGAATTTCTGAGGTAGAGGACAAAGTTCTTGAGATAACTCAGATAGTAAAAGAGGCAGAAAAGAAGAGAGAGAAAGCAGAATGTTCACTGTCAGAATTATGGGACTTTATGAAGCATTTCAACATACAAGTTATAGGAATCCCAGAAAGGGAAGAAGAATGCCACAGAGGAATGGAAGTCATAGTAGAGAATGTTATAAATGAAAATTTCCCAAATATCACCAAGGATTCTGACACACCGCCTTCAGAGGGATATCAGACCCCAGGTCACCTCAACTCTAACTGAGCTTCTCCAAGACACATCATGATGAACCTGTCCAAAGTCAAGACAAAAGAAAAGATTCTGCAAGCTGCCAGAAGTAAGCGCCAGTTGACCTACAGGGACAAATTCATCAGAGTGACTGCAGAATTCTCTAATAAAACTTCCCAAGCAAGAAGACAATGGTCATCTATCTTTAATCTACTTAAACAGAACAATTTCCAGCCCAGAAATCTGTACCCTGCTAGGCTAAGCTTTAAAATTGACAGAGAAATCAAATCATTTACGGATATACAAACATTGAGGAAATTCACCACAAGACCGGCTCTACAGGAAATACTTCAACCTGTCATACACATGGACCATCACAATGGATCAGCAGCAAAGTAAGAACTCAGAAATCAAAGACAGAACCTAACCTCCACACTGATGCAAAAGATAAAACTAAGCAATGGATTCTCACAAAATAAGATGAATAGAATACTAACACACTTATCAATTATCTCAGTAAATGTTAATGGCTTGAATTCCCCACTGAAGAGACATAGATTGTCAGACTGTATTAAAAAACACAAGTCATGCATTTGCTGTCTGCAAGAAACACACCTGCCTTCAAAAGACAAATTAAAACTCTGAGTCAAGAGTTAAAAGACAATTTTTCAGGCAAATGGAATTCAGAAGAAAAGAGGAGTTGCCAGCTTATTTTCAGATACATGTGCATTTAAAGCAACTAAACCAAAAAAGATAAAGATAGTCACTTTATATTGGTCAGGGGAAAATACAACAAGAAGACGTTTCAATTCTAAACATTTATGCACCCAATTTAAATGCTCCCAGATTCTTGAAACAGACCTTACTCAGTCTGAGCAATATGATATCTGATAATAGCATAATAATAGGGGACTTTACTATTACCATAATAATAACAGTCCTTGTACAGAGCTGGACAGATTCTCTAAACAGAAATTAAACAAAGATATAAAGATTTAAATGAGACCCTAGAACAACTGTGCTTGATAGGCGCATATAGAACACTCCATCCCAAAGATAAAGAATATACATTCTTCTCATCTCCCCATGGAACATTCTCCAAAATTGATCATATCCTGGGACACAAAACAAACACCAACAGAATCAAAAGAATTGAAATTTTACCTTGTATCTTCTCAGACCATAAGGCACTAAAAGTGGAACTCAACTCTAATAAAAACGTTCGACCCCACACAAAGGCATGGAAATTAAACAACCTTCTGTTGAATAACAGATGGGTTCAGGAAGAAATAAAACAGGAAATCATTAACTTCCTTGAACAGAACAACAATGAAGACATAAGCTACAAAAACCTGTGGGATACTGCAAAAGCAATTTTGAGAGGAAAATTTATCGCATTAGATGCCTATATTTGAAAAATAGAAAGAGAGCACATCAACAAACTCACAAGACATCTTATGGAATTTTGGAAAAAGAAGAACAATCTAAGCCTAAACTCAGTAGAAGAAAAGAAAAATCCAAAATCAAATCAGAGATCAATGAAATTGAAAATAAAACAATCATTCAGAAAATTAATGAAACAAGGAGTTGGTTTTTTGAAAAAATAAATAAAATAGATAAACCATTGCCCAGACTAATGAGAAATAGAAAAGTAAAATCTCTAGTAACTTCAATCAGAAATAATTAAGGGGAAATAACAACTGATCCCACAGAGATACAAAAGATCATCTCTGAATACTACAAGAAACTCTATGTCCAGGAATTTGACAATATGAAGGAAATGGATCAATATTTGGAATCACACCCTCTCCCTAGACTCAGCCAGGAAGAAATAGATCTCCTGAACAGACCAATTTTAATCACTGAGATTAAAGAAACAATAAAAAATCTTCCAACGAAAATATGCCCTGGTACAGATGGCTTCACACCAGAATTCTATCAAACCTTCAAAGAAGAGCTTATTCCTGTACTGCAGAAATTATTCCAAAGAATTGAGGAACAAGGAATCTTCCCCAACACATTCTATGAAGCAAACATCACCCTGATACCAAAACCAGGAAAAGACCCAACCAGAAAGGAGAATTTCAGACCAATCTCACTCATGAATATAGACGCAAAAATTCTCAACAAAATCCTAGCCAATAGATTACAGCTTATCATCAAAAAAGTCATACATCATGATCAAGTAGGTTTCATCCCAGGGATGCAAGGCTGGTTCAACATACGCAAGTCCATAAATGTTATCCACCATATTAACAGAGGCAAAAATAAAGATCACATGATCCTCTCAATAGATGCAGAAAAAGCATTTGATAAAATCCAGCATCCTTTTCTAATTAGAACACTGAAGAGTATAGGCATAGGTGGCACATTTCTAAAACTGATTGAAGCTATCTGTGACAAACCCACAGCTAATATTTTACTGAATGGAGTAAAACTGAAAGCTTTTCCTCTTAGAACTGGAACCAGACAAGGTTGTCCTCTGTCACCTTTACTATTCAACGTAGTGCTGGAAGTTCTAGCCAATACAATTAAGCAAGACAAGGAAATAAAGGGAATCCAAATGGGAGCAGAGGAGGTCAAACTCTCCCTCTTTGCTGACAACATGATCTTATACTTAGAGAATCCAAAAGACTTGACCACAAGACTCCTAGAAGTCATCAAAAAATACAGTAATGTCTCAGGATATAAAATCAATGTCTACAAGCCAGTAGTCTTTGTATACACCAATAACAGTCAAGATGAGATGCTAATTAAGGACACAACTCCCTTCACCATAGTTTCAAAGAAAATGAAATACCTAGGAAGATACCTAACGAAGGAGGTGAAGGACCTCTATAAAGAAAATTATGAAATTCTCAGAAAGGAAATAACAGAGGATATTAACAAATGGAAGAACATGCCATGCTCATGGATGGGAATAATCAACATTGTTAAAATGTCTATACTCCCCAAAGCAACCTACCTATTCAATGCCATTCTTATTAAAATACCAACATCATACTTTCAAGATTTGGAAAAAATGATTCTGCATTTTATATGGAACCAGAAAAAATCCCGTATAGCTAAGGCAGTTTTTAGTAACAAAAATAAACCTGGGGGCATCAGCATATCAGATTTTAGGCTGTACTACAAAGCCATAGTGCTCAAGACAGCATGGTACTAGCACAAAACTAGAGACATAGACACTTGGAATCGAATAGAAAACCAAGAAATGAAGCTAACATCTTACAACCACCTAATCTTTGATAAACCAAACAAGAACATACCTTGGGGGAAAGACTCCCTATTCAACAAATGGTGTTGGGAGAACTGGATATCCACATGTAAAAGACTGAAACTGGACCCACACCTTTCCCCACTCACAAAAATTGATTCAAGATGGGTAAAGGACTTAAATTTAAGGCATAAAACTGTGAAAATCCTCCAAGAAAGCATAGGAAAAACACTGGAAGTTATTGGCCTGGGGAGAGACTTCATGAAGAAGACTGCCATGACAATTGCAAGAACAACAAAAATAAACAAATGGGACTTCATTAAACTGAAAAGCTTCTGTACAGCTAAGGAGACAACAACCAAAGCAAATAGACAACCTACACAATGGGAAAGAATATTTGCATATTTTCAATCAGACAAAAGCTTGATAACTAGGATCTATAGAGAACTCAAATTAATCCACACGAAAAAAAGCCAACAATCCCATATATCAATGGGCAAGAAACATGAATAGAACTTTCTCTGAAGATGACAGATAAATGGCTAACAAACATATGAAAAAATGTTCATCATCCCTATATATTAGAGAAATGCAAATCAAAGCCACCCTGAGATATCATCTAACCCCAGTGAGAATGGCCCACGTCACAAAATCTCAAAACTGCAGATGCTGGTGTGAATGTAGAGAGAAGGGAACACTTTTACACTGCTGGTGGGACTGCAAACTAGTACCTTTCTGGAAGTATGTAGAAACCTCAAAGCACTCAAGCTAGACCTCCCATTTGATCCTGAAATCCCATTACTGGGCATCTACCCAGAAGGAAAAAATCCTTTTATCATAAGGACACTTGTACTAGACTGTTTATTGCAGCTCAATTTACAATTGCCAAAATGTGGAAACAGCCTAAATGCCCACCAACCCAGGAATGGATTAACAAGCTGTGGTATATGTATACCATGAAATACTATTGAGCTATTTAAAAAAATGGAGACTTTACATCTTTTGTATTAACCTGGATGAAAGACATTATTCTAAGTAAAGCATCACAAGAATGGAGAAACATGAATCCTATGTACTCAATTTTGATATGAGGACAATTAACAACAACATAAGGTCATGGTGGGGGAGGAAAAGCAGAGACACTTCGTTTCGAGGATCCCTATAAGACAAATATGGGTTTTCTTCACATTATCCCAGAGCTCTCTGAGACAGTGATCTGTTTTTGCCCTCCATTTCTCTTCCTCTTTGAGAGTTTGGGAGCATTCGGAAGCTTTGTATTCAATGTCAGAAATCCTTTCTTCTGGTTGTTCCATTCTGTTACTGAGGGATTCTACTGTGTTTCTCAGATCTTTGAGGGCTAAAACTTCTTGTCTCAATGTGTCAAAATCTTTGGTCATTTGTTCTTTGAATTCATTGAATTCTTGAGACATCTTTTGGGTTACTGCTTGGAATTCTAATTTGATCTTATTTGCTATCCAGATTCTGAATTCAATTTCTGACATCTCAGCTATTTGTGCATGGGATCTTGTGCTATGTCTGCCCAATTGTTCCTTGGAGGAGTTGATCTACTCTGATTATTCATATTGCAGAGTTTCGCATCATGACTTTTTTCACCATTGCCTCTGGCCCTCCTCAGAGTTGCTGACGTGTCTCTCCAAGATTACACCCCAGTGGGATCACTCCATTGTTGCTGGATCTTTGTAGGGAGTGATCCTATGTAGCTCCTCTGGGCTGCCCCAGCCAGGGAGTTTTGGTTGTAGGAGCAGCTCCAGAGTGTGACACACCCGATCCAACAACAGGGCTGGGGGTGGTGTACAGGGTTCTGGGAGTACCTGGCGCCCAGTGACTTTGGCACAGAGGGCCCAAGGCTCCAGCAGTCTCTGGCCAGAAGAAGGGCTCCGGAGGGCACCCAGCTACCAGAGTCCCTGGCCAGATGAGGCCGGTGTGGAGGCAAGAAGGGTACAGGAGGGAGGACTTGGGGTTACTTGGCTCCCAGAGTTCCTGGTCAGGGTGTGTGGAGGCCCAGCGGGCACAGCTCTTACCAAGGTCCAGGCCAGCGCCAATCGCAGGTTGCAGGTCATGGCGCAACTGTTACAGAGGACTGTGGGGGGTGGGGGGGGCTGGTCGCGGGTCCTGGCACAGCTCTTCCAGAGGTCCAAGAAGGCACTGATCACGGGTAGTGGGCAGGGGCGCAGCTCTTCCGGAGGTCCCGGCTGGTGCCAATCGCGGGTCCGGTGCAGCTGTTACAGCCTCTCCTGAAGGGGCCACACTCTGTGTTCTATTACCAGCAGAAGTTACCATGGGCTTTGTAGTCAGCTGGAATGGGAATCCAAATAAGCTGGCTGCATTGTAGAGACTGTTTTTCACTTGGTGAATAAAGCAATCTGTTGGAGCTCCGCCTCTTCAGGAACATCGGAGTAGGGGGCACCGTCTGGTCGCAGAAACGGAAAATGGTGCCGAGATTCCTAACTAGCCATCTGTACATACCAGGACCGAGCAGCAGCGGTGGCCAACACACCGCAAGATGCAAACCCCAGAGCTGTCACCACCGCTGCCGCCTCAGCCACCTCAGCCCTTAACCAATTTATTTTTAAATAAAAATTCAAAACTTCCAAACATCACATGAAGGCAGCCTTTGTTCATTGTTGATGTCATAATCTATAATTAAACTATATATTTAATTATGGTTTTAATCTCTAAATCAAAAATGATATAATATTTATACATTTATTTACAACCAAATCACAAGTTTTCTTATACTTTTGTAGTAAATTAAACAATACGCAATATTTGTTGCATGTTAATCATTATTCACTATAAATATAATCAAAGATTATAAAAGTTACATTTAAAGTACATATTATAATATAGCCATTGATATTATACTCCTCTAACAAAATGGAATTTGAAAAATAATATATTATGCAGACATGAAAGAATGATTAAAATAATCCTTAATAGATTCCCAAGTATTTAATCTGGTAAAAGGGATAAAAGGCCAAAAACAAAGAAGAAAGTTGTAAAACGAGGGCGTAACAGGAGTATGAATTTTAGAGTGACTCACTCATAGAAAGCTAAATTGGTCAGCTCCCTTGTCTTCAAGATTTGACTTGGACTGATTCCCTTACATACCTTCTCCCCACCCCTTTCCTTCCTAACTCTCATTTATCTATGTAGCCCTCAATAAATCTTATCCATTATTACTATTAACATTGTTATTCTTACTTTTCTAGTAAATTATAGATGGCTCATGCTGAGAAAGCCTTTTTGGGAAGAGTTGTCTCTAACCTTGGACTAGAAAGGCAGTTAGCAAATTGCCATGGTTTTAAGCAAAACCTAGTAAATTTTGATTGCTTTGTTGTTTTCTTTCCTTCTAGAGAAAGATGCCAAAAAAGAATCATGTTCAAGGGATATTTTTTTCTTTCTACTTGGCACCTTTAAAGGATTTCGTGTAAATTGTCACTTAAGGTGCCTTTTGGTTAAGAAGACTGTCTTAGACAGAGTGTATTAATTAGAAAGGATCTGTCTTTCCTGTGAGGGACTTAAAACCCTTGTCCCTTTCATTCTGTCATTAAATGTGAATGGACATTTTAACACATCTTTAGGACATCCTATTTTAGGAGGAAGTAACTTAGGGGTAAAATTTCACATTCTTTTTTTTTTTTTTTTTTTTTTTTTTGAGACAGAGCCTCACTCTATCGCCCTCAGTAGAATGCTATGGCATCACAGCTCACAGCAAGCTCCAGCTCCTGGGCTTAGACAATTCTCCTGCCTCAGCCTCCTGAGTAGCTGGGACTATAGGTGTTGCCATAATGCCTGGCTATTTAAATTTCACATTCTTGAAAAGATACTTGCTTAATATAAATTGCTTTTAAATAAACATGGTGGAGAAAAAACTCATTTTTCTTTTTACATCCTCCTTAAATGCACAACCAACAAGCATTGATTTAATCCAATACATATTTGTTTAGCCCCTCCTCTGCACCAGGTGCTGCAGGCACAGCAGTGAGTGAAAAAGAGGGACATGATCCCTGTCCTCCTGGGGTTCTCTAACTAGTGGAAAAGTGCACTAGTGAATGAGATGGGACAGCAAGAATTTTACATCTGCTATCCATTTAACCTTGCAAATGACCACTAGGGAGGTGTCTTCATGGCCTATTTTTCAGAAGTCAAAACTGAAAACCCTTCCTCTCCTCTGTTCCCTCCCCACTCTGCTCAGCTCAAGTCATACCAGCATGCCCTGGTCTTCCCTTTATGTGTCAGTTCCCAATCAGTCCACAAAACAAAATGGGCTCCACTGCTCAGGGGACCAAGTTACCTAAGGGACTCTGCAGAGAACCCACTGGGAAATAAAGAGAAAGAAATCTGCCTTTTTCGTATTTTTTATCTATGATAAATATTTAATTTTACATTGTACTATAAGAAAAAACTAGATTATATGGTCTTTTTCAATTTGCCTATGAATGCACTTCCTTCTCCCAAAGAACTACCAGAATTTTCATAGTGATTCTGTTGTAGTCCTTGAGGAGCTGAGGGTGGGAAACTTACTTTGCAGCTATACAAATGTCATATTCTCCACATGACTCATTTGAACTCTGTACAGGTCTTCCTGAAACCTTAGAGGCCCTTTCATCTCCATTTACCCTTGGTTAGATTTTTATTTTCTGTTTCCTTATAAGCTCCTCATTTCTAGCCCTATCATCTTTCCCCACAGCCTGCAATTCTTTGTTCTGTTATGCACTTGTGACAACCAGAGACACTACATTTTCCTGGCTGACAGCCACAGAATTTGCAACACTTTTTAGCAAAGGCTCGTACAATTTCTACTCTTGTCATTTTCTTCACATCTGTGGCTGGTGTGGAAAGAGAAAAGATCAGGCAATTTGCTCCCACTATTGGACTCATGGCAATGCCTTCCAAATTTCCACTTACCCTATCCACCTCCTAAAATGCTGCTGAGTCGCTTCCAGAGCTCCAGCAGCATTGCTGAACTAATTCAAGGGTTGATTTCCCATGCTTTCATGGCCTTTTAAGCTGTGCCAATTTACACTGATTCAGAACAGGTATTTAGAATGTTTCTCAAGCAGGAAATTCCCTTTTACACAGTGTAGTGACTCTGAGCTTACTGTCTCATGTGAGAGAGGTTGGAGTTGGAGTCTTCATTCTGCAACTTACCAGTTTTAGACAAGATTTTTAAACTCTCCAAGTTTTATTTTGTTGGAGTTTATATAGTACTCATTCCTGGCACATAGTATTAATAATTGTTTCATAAATGCTATCTAGTATTAGAGACACTGATTAGTGTACAATTCACTGAATAACTATAAATAAAACTTATGCTAGCTGCAATGTGAAAGAAAGAAGATAATAATATCTACTGAGTATCTATCATATGTCTGGTGCTTTCATCCATGGATTCTTAAGTAATCAGATCAAATGAATTCCTGTCTTTGCAATGCTCATAATGGCATGGACCCTGACAATTGCACTGCAAAGTGGCTCTGGGAAGTGTTGCAAGCAAAGGGCATCATGAGAACCTCCAATGAAGGGATGGAGGGAGTGCTGGATGAGGTTGAGCCTCGTGGACCTGTCTCACTCATTAGGCACCCATTGCCATATTGACTGCGAAGATGTGGTCTGTACTATTCAGGACTCTTCAGTTACTAATGATAGAAATCTAACTCAAACTGGCATTCAGCCATAAAAGAAATTGTTTATCTGACAAAGCTAAAAAGTCATGGGTGAAGAGAGGACCAATCTTTAGGCATGTCTGAATACAGATGCTCCAATGACACTGTGAAAAATCTGGTGCTTAGCTCTGGCTCTCCTCTGAGTTGGCTTCATTCGTAGGCAGGGTTCACTCTGTCTGGGCTGACAGCCCCATGGTTCAGCAAGTGTTACTGAAAAAATGCTCTTGGAAAAGTCTAGGATGTAGTCTCATTGGACTAATTTGGAGTATGTGCTCACCCTTGAACTACTCACACTGGTCAGGAAGACAGAATGTGCCAACTGGCTACATCTGGGCCTCTTGCCCACCTTCAACTTAGAGGTTTAAAGTTTATCCTACCTGATGCCTCTGGGTAGAGTATGAAGAGATGGTTTCTCAAAAAGAAATTCAGGCTTCTAATATCATACCAATGGTCTTGGACATGGCAAAAGCAATACAACAGATGTGGCTTTAATTATGAGCCTTGAAGGATGGGTAGGATTTAGATGAGTATAGATGGAACACCAGAACATTATGTGGCTTTATGTTGAAAGGGTGAAGGAAACTAATAATTGCTCAATTTGAATATAGCACTAAATGAGTGATGGAGCATCAGAGATCAGACCAGAAAGTGTGTTAAGTCCAGGGATCAGCAAGTAGTGAGGGACAAAGTAATGTACGTTTTGTTCTGTGGAAATGTGGAGGTTATTCAAGTTTTCTATTGCTGTCTGGCAAACCATACCAAATGTGATGAGTTGCTTAAAGCAATGATCTTTGTTTTGTTCATCAGTCTGCAATTTTGTCAGGGCTTGCTGGAGACAGCTCATTCAGCTCCAGCTGGTATTAACAGGGGTGCTTTCAAAGTCTGAACACTGGAATCATCTGAAGTCTCGCTCACTCACATATCTGGTAGTTGATGCCAACCATTGGCTGGACCTTAGCAGGGACTAGGTCCAGGATACATTCTGATGGCCTCTCTCTGTGGTAGCTTAGGTTCCTCATATCATGGGGTGTGAGGTTCAAGAGTGTTTCAAGGTATCATGAGGAACCTATACCACCTTCTGTGACTTAGAGCCAAGGAATTGGTTCTTACTTTTGTAAAACAGTACTGATTTGTACTGACCTCTAATTTGTGGTCCCTCTAATTTGTAGTTGGCCTAAACTTTCTGCGGACCCAAAGATTGCTATAGTTATGCCTGAGAGACAGGACAGGCAGGTACTAAACTCACATACGAAAGAAGAGAGGACCTGCAATGCTTTAGTAAAGAATAAAGGATATTTGTGAATAAGATGCTATGATATACTAGAGAAAATATAAGAAAATATTAAATGACACCAGATCCCTGCCTTTCACTGCAACATTTAGGATGTTAAAACATAATTTAAGTATTGAGGTTATTACTATTTATATATACTAGTTAATTTAATAAAGGAAGTATAATTTTGCCAAACTGAACAAGCTATGGATAACAGAAATATAAACAATATCATAATGAATTTTGCAATTAGTTACAGCAGTATTATTTTTATAGTTCTCCTCTATATAATCACACTTATGCACATCAATATAATACCTAAACCTGTTTTTTTTAAGTAAATTTGTTATGATATTATGATGTTAGTTTAACATTGCTGCTATAACAAATTATCACTTATTAGTGGCTCAAAACAATACAAATTTATTATATTCCAGTCCCAAAGGTCAGAAGTACAAACAATCTTTCTGGGCTGAAATGAAGGTGTGAGCTGGGAGCTTATAGTGATCATTCATTATTGTGCCTTTCCCACATGCCTTGGCTAATAGTCCCCTTTCCTCCATATTCAAAGCCAGCAATGTCATGCCAACTCCTCCTCATGCTGCCATCTCTCTGGGTCTCTCTTTTATCATCACATCTTCTTTGTCTTCTTTGACTCTCTCTTCTACTTCCCTCTTCCATTTTTAAATACCTTTGTGATAACATTGGGACCACCTAAATACTCTTTTCATATGGAGATCCATAACTCAATTATATCTGTAAAGTTCCTTTTACCACAAAAGCTAACATAGTCAATAGTTTCTGAGGATTAGGATATGGGCATCTTTGGGGAAGATATTATTCTGCTAACTATGCCTGGTTCTTTGCTTATAGATAAATGCAAAAATCTTGGTAATTAACACTAACATTAAATTAAAGGTGATTGTTACATATCTAGCCATCTCTTTACTGGTCACTTTGTAAGATATAAAATTATTTATGAGGCTTAATGTCACCAAGATGGTGGAATGGAAGTTAATATGCTCATATCCCCCAATAGCAACAAGAATTCTATACCCATACACAATTAGAAGTCTCTCCGTGGGAGCCTCAGGATTCAGGTAGAAGTTTGTGAAGCTCCAATGTATCTCAAGACAGTAAAGGGTCATTTTGAGAATGTAGAACAAAACTCATTTTGCTGATCCCCTGAGTTTATTCCCAGGTTCAAGTTCAGAAAGAGCCTAAGACCTCCAAGGGCCTTGGCTACAACCCCATTTGGCCTTTATCCTGCAACCAAAATTACCATCTACCAAGGAGTCCAGAAGCACTCTCACACACAGAAAGGCTCGTCTGCCCATGGACATCAGTCTTAGAAATGAATTCTTGAAAGTTGCCCCATGGCTTGGCTCTCACCTCCCTTAGCTGAGGTTGTAGCTTAGAGCTGCTCACTCATGGACCCAGATAGAACCTCACCTACATCTCAAAGAGTCAGGGTCTGAGTCTCCCCAATGGGTTGTCCAGCCTCTATCCCATAGCAGATCCCAAAGGTACCAACTCCCCACTCTGGCCCCCGCTGCAGTTAGAGAACTATCTCATGTGCAAATAGACTTACAGAGAGACTGAGCTAACCAGACTGGGCTCTCCAGCTTTTGCCCAACAGCCGCTCCTGAAGGGGCTCAATCTCAGCTTCAGCTCCTCCTGCTGGAACTTGGAAACTATGCTATCTGTACAGAAATTTTGTGAGAAATGTGCACCTCTCTGAGTCAAGACGAGGCTCACAAACCTCCATGTGTCTCTAGCCTTCAAAAAAGAGCAGTCCTATAGCAGATCTCAAGGTAGCCCAGTCTTAGCTCCAGGCACTCCTAGTGTAGTCAAGGAACTCCCTCACTTTACCAAGGGTCTGCTTGGTGATCCATGACTGTCTGAGCCAATGAGACAAGACCTTTGGCCTTCTAGCCACAGGAGATCTCAAGAGATATCAGTCTCAACTCTAGTCTCTCTCACTGCAGTTGGGGACCCATCCCATCTGCACAGAGACTTGTTGGAAGACACATCTATCTGTGCTATCAGGATAGTGTTCTAGACTAAGGTCCATGACTAGCATACCCACACAGTCCCAATACCTTCCTTGAGTCTTTCCAGGTCCATCTGAGCCAGAAGGTTACATTGACCTCAGAACCTTTGCAAGATTCACAGCAAGCCTGGGGTAAGTGCATGCTCTGTTGCTGAAATAAATGTAGTGGTCACAGGCTCAGGGAACTCAGCAGTCAGTCTGCTAAGAATCCTGGAAAGGCCCTCTGAAAAAAAAAGACAGGCACAAAACCAGACTTAAAAGACAAAATAAATGCTTAATCTCAATCTGCAGAAATCATAACATGTCTACAAATATCAAGAATATTAATGGAAATATATCACCAAATAAATAAAATTAGGTGCCAGAGACCAACCCTAAAGAGATAGAGATGTGTGATCTCCCAAACAATTCAAAATAACCACTTTAAGGAAGCTCATTGAACTTCAAGAAAACAGAGATAATTAATTCAGAAATTCATCAGAGAAATTTTAACAGAGAGATTGGATTAAAATGATTTTTTAAAAATCAAACAAAAATCCGAGAGCCAAAAAATACAATGAATGAAAAAAAATTCAACAAAGAGCATCAATAGCAGACTTGATCATACAGAAGAATTAGTGAGCTCACAGACAGATTATTTGAAAATAAACAGAGGAGAATAAAAGAATATAGAATGAAAAGGTATGATAAAAGCTCCTATGGGACAATATCAAAAGAGCAAATATTGGGTTACTGGAATTAAAGAGAACAGAAAAGACAGGCATGGATAGTCCCAGCTACTTGGGAGGCAGAGGCAGGAGAATTGCTTAAGCCCAGGAGTTGGAAGTTGCTGTGAGCTGTGATGCCACAGCACTCTACCCAGGGCAACAGCTTGAGGCTCTGTCTCAGAAAAAAAAAAATAATCTCCAATATTTTCTATACAAATAAAAGTGACAATGGAAAAAAAATCTTAGGCCATTATCACCTTCAACAACTTTTGCTGAACCTAAAAATAATAATAATTATTTTAATAATAATTCTTTAAAGAATTCAGAGAACTCAATAGCCACGTTAATTAAAATATAGATTTGATTCTGATTCCATACTGAATTCATCTAAAGAGTTTCCAAAATACCAATGTCTGTGCCCACCACAAACTATTTAAATAGTAGGTCTCTTTTTTGGTCACTATTTCTCAACTGAAGGTAGTTTGGTCCCCCACGTGGGACATTTGGCAATAACTAAAGATATTTTTGATTGTCATTCTTGGGAGGGAGTGGGGGAAGGGATGTGTTACTGGTAGAAGTCAGATGCTGCTAAACATCTTCTGTAGGTTGCATGAGATGACCACCAATAATCATCATCAAATCAAAACATGCAGGATGCCGAGCTGAAAACTCTGCCTATGATGATTCTCATGTGCAACCAACATGGAAAACCTCCACTCTGGCTTTTCTTCCTTCAATAGTTCTTCATGGCTTTAGTGAACTACAACTTTAAATAAAGCTCTGTAACCAAAACTAAGGCTAAAGAACAAGAGGAAAAGTGAGGCGATTGGATAAATGATGTTAACCTTTAGAATTATTATCCTTTTAGGTTTTATAATTGGGCTTAATGAACATCTCAGCACTAAACCTAAAAGATTAACAATAATCTCTTTTTTGGATTTATGTGCCAGGTGAGATGTACACACAATTTTATTTAATCATTAGAATTACCCTGTGAAATACACATTACCCCCATTTTATAACTGAAGGGAATAGAGGCTAATACAATTTCTCAAGGTCACATTATAGTTGAGTGGGCTAGCTAGGCCTTAAAACCCACTTGGTTCTAAAATATTACAATACATGGAAACACATCCTTTCTGCCTCTCTGTACAAATAAAAGGGTTCACTAGGCCTGTCCCTTCAATGTGAGGAGGGCTGGTATACCACGAGGCTATCAAACGGAAGGCAACTCGGAAGAGAAAAAAGTTCTGCCTGTCTTGGCCACTGACCTCTGAGTGACTGACAAGCAATCAGGAAGCCTGGTAATCTCGCCCTTTTACAACCCTAACAGAAACAAAGGCACATTACTTAAAGCCCTGCCTAGTTACCTGGGTATTAAAAGACACCCTTAAAGTTTATGCTACAAATGCATAATGCTTTCAAATTTAGAGAAAATACAGAATGACACGACTCTCAAGTGCATTAAAATTCCATATTAAGTTTGGTTTGTGTTATGTAGCCCTTTTTCTTGTTTAGTTTCAATAGTCTTTAGTTTTCCTTCTTTAATCTTCAACCTATTTACTGATTTTTCTTCCTCTAGAGAAAGAGTTCCATTTTATCTTTTTCCTTTTTCTTTCATCCTGATCATTAAGTATAACATTCCAATCTATCAAGGCTCCCAACCTAGACATGCATATTTTATACTAGAGTTAATCATCCAATCACCCATTTCTTTCCTTCTTATCTTTTGCAGTTAAATTTTTGCAGCCATTCTGGAGTATTGTATCATATACCCTAAGAAATAATATATTCTGACTTTCCTTTGTAATAAAAATGTTTTTCCCTTACTCTGTCTCTCTGACACCTTAGCATGGGTGCCACCAAGTTTCCATAAAATAATAAAAGAACATGTTTTAGATGCAACAATTGAATTCCAAAAGGAAATCTCAGAAATTCCTCTTTGAAGAAATAAGAAGTATGAAATCCTGAAATCAACCAGATTTTTATTTTGTTTTGTTATCTCTAACAAAAGATAACAGAGCTTCCATGACCATATGCAAACCCCATGACTCTCAGTTTTATCAGAGATGAAAAATGGAAGAAATGAGGAGAGAAAATCATCGGAAGGAAATAAAATGGGTATAATCCCAAAGATTATCAAATTTTGCAAAATTTAGTTTGTGGGAGGGGGAGGGGAGGGTGTGTGGAGAGCAACATGTATCTGAGTATTCCTCCCTGTCCAACCTACATCATCACCAAGTTTGGTTTTGGTATGTAATCACTGAATCTCTTTATCATATTCTGTGACTTTAATTAAATAAACAAATAATAAAATAAGATACTTTAGAAACTCTGAAAATCCATCCACAGGATTCCAGCATCCCCATTTCCTGACTAGCGTCCTCAGTCTCTGCTCATTCACAGGTCTGAAGCAGTCCAGGGCTGGGTGGGGCAACCAGCCTCAAAATCTCACCCCTTGCTTCAACCATCCCAGTCCTTGCTACAAGTTGGATTCTATGCCCCCAGGAGAGCCTCCCACCTCCTAGGTGGTTGGTGCCTGCCATAAACAGCCTTATCAGGCTTTCACCTTCTCCCCAGGCTCTCTGACCATGTCTCTTCCTCCCAGAATCCTGCTCTGTCTTGCACCCACTCAGAGAGGCAGGAAAGCCAGGGTCAGGCTCACAGGGGAGACTCCACGAGAGCCAGTATGTGTTTCCTAGGACTGTGTAATACTACAAACTGAGTGGCTTAAACAACAGAAATTTGTCTCTGTGTTTTAGAGGCCAGAAGTCTAACAGCAAGGAGTCAGCAAGGACATGCTATGTCTAAGGGGCACTCAGGAAGGCTCTGTTCCAGCCTTCTCTCCTAGCTGCAGGTAGCTGTCCCCTGGTTTGTGGCAAAATAACTCCTACATCCACAAGGTATTCTCTCTCGGTGTATGTCTCTGTCCCATCTTTCCCTTTTTGTAAGAACACCAGTCTTATTGGAGAGGGGCCTATCCTCCCCCAGTATGACTAATAAATTACATTTGGAGATGGAGTTGTTGGGGAATAATCAGGTCATGAAGCCATGGCCCTCACAAATGGGATAATTCCCCTTATAAAAGCGACCCCAGAGAGTTCCCCTGCCCTTTGCACCATGTGAGGACACAGGAAGAAGATGGCTATCTATGATCTGGACATAGGTTCTCAGTAAACACTACATCTACCACATCCTTGATCTTGAACTTCTCAGACTCTGAAACTGTGTGAAAACAAATTTCTGTTTATAAGCCACCCAGTTCATGGTATTTGGTTACAGCAGCCCAAACAGACTCAGACAATGGGGAAGCCAGTCTCTCCACTTTCACATATAATGTTCCAGAAACTCTCCCCCTCAGTACTGTGGCCTGAGTTCTAACCTACTTATTCCTTATAATGCCTCCCAGTCTCTGCACTCACTTCCCTAGGTACCAACCAACTGCAGTGGCCAAGAGGAGGTGGTCAGTGTCGCTTTTCCTCAGTCTTAATGTTTCATTTTCCACAGTCCATTACTCCACGTCAGCCTGTTTACTTATTCTTTTCAAAATAACTTTGTGCAATTTGGGCTTATTTCACTTAAGTTCAATTTCCTATCAACAGACTGTTTGATAATTTACCATCTCTTAATCAGCCTTATCAGATTAAATTTCTTTTTAAAGCTTGCAGCGATAAGAGATCTCTTGACCAGATCATGATTCACATTGGCCCTTCAAAGCTCCCTCACTCTGGCTTCCTGTTCTCAGCACATGTTACTCACTGCCTCTTTTCTGCCAGGGCCCTTCTGTTTTCTTATTGTTTCTCTCCCTTGTTCTGACTCCAGAGTTCTTTGAGACATTATAAGCCAAAATCACTCCAACCTCCGTGGCTGACATGATTACATCCTGTAAGAAATCAATTTATTGCTTCCCCTCTTGTAACAAACTAAATCAACAAACACCACGATTCACTTTGTTCTCCTGCTGTGTTGCTCACACACTGAGGAGTCTCAACTTTCATCTTCATGTATTTTTGGAGTCATGTATAAATTTAAGGGTCTCAAATGGCATGCCTGATTATTTTTCCCTATTGTGCTCTCTACTATTAGTCTCAAATACTCCCCAAATGGTATTAATATGCATTTTTGGTACCTAGGTGCTACCTTGGTGCTATTTCAGAAGCCACTATTAAAGCCAATGCCTCAGAGTCTGAAATTCAAGACATACATCATAATGTTCATATCATATGCCTGCAGAAGGGATCTTCAGATGTCTTCATAAGCTTCTTTTCTTTCTTCCATAGTGTTTGGATTCATATTAGGTCTTGTGTTAAAATAGACACAAGTTGGGAAACTTGCCCATGTGTTCTTGGCATAGCACAGTATATTCTACTGTGTCCTGCCTTTATGTTCTGGACTTTTATTTAAGCCAGTCAAATTTAACAAAGGGAGATTAGTTGTATATACTCCAGACTTTGAGGCAAGATGATCATCACAGCATTTGGGAAAAATAAAAATTTCTCCTAAGAATAGACATTTTTTGCTCTATTCACGGGGTAGAGGTCTTAGTGAAAAACAAAGGCACAGAAGTAGGTAACCATAGGGTGGCAAAAAGGAACTACCAAAATATTTACAGAGGTTAATAAAATATGAACTGATGATAAATATGGTGTGCAGCTCCAAATATCTAAAAAAAACTAGTCATATTTTATCCCACATTAATGTCCAAATTGGGGGCAGAGGATATAGAAGTTATAAGGAAAAAAAGAGGAATTTTTATATATAATACCAAAGAAAGTCCAAATGTGCAATATAAACCTCTGGCTTTGTAACATCCCAGAGCTATAACGATTTGGGACTGCCCTGGACAAGTTGCTAACATAAAGAAGAGTTAAGGAGATAGTTACCAATACAGCTTGGTACAAAAATAGAGACATAGAGACCTCTGGGTCAGAACAAAGAACACAGGATAAAATCTTCCTCATATTCTTATCTGATTTTTGACAAAACACATAAAAACATATACTAGGGAAAAGGATCCCTCCTCAAACAATGGTGCTGGAAAAACTGGATAGCCACATGTAAAAGACTGAAACAGGATCTGCACCTCTCAACACTCACAAAACTTAACTCACTATGAATAAAAGACTTAACCCTAAGGCAGAAAACTATAAGAATCCTAAAAGAAAAATGCTGGAAAAACTCTTACAGATATCAGCCTAGGCAAAGAATTCATGAAGAAGACCCCAAAAGCAAGCAGAGCAACAACAAAAATAAACAGGACCTGATCAAATTAAAGGGCTTCTGCACACAATCAAAAAAGCAAATAGACAGCCCCAAGAATGGGAGAAAATATTCACATGCTATACATCTGATAAAGGACTGATAACCAGAATCTACAAAGAGCTCAAGCAAACCATCAAGAAACAACCAAACAACTCTATTAGAAAGTGGGAAAAAGTTGGAGGCGGAGCAAGATGGCAGCCGAGTAACAGCTTCCTTGCATCTGGGCACCGTGAATCTGGGGAGATAGGACTCCAGGCATCTCTGGCTGGCAGGAACTGCCTAGCGTCACTCCTATGAGGATACAGGGAGTCAGCAAGAGACTTCTGGACCCCAAGAAGAGGACTAAAACAGTGGAAAACCGGCAAGTGGTCGCGAGTGTTCAATCCGTCTAAACCCGCCCACAACTGTAAGTTCAGTAGCAGTGAGACTGCAAACCAGAAAGGCCTTACCTGTGAACTGTTTTGATGTCCTTGGACTTGGCACTGAGTTCAACTGCCCTGGGGAAGGCCTGAGCGGGAGTGCGGAGAACTTTGGCCGTTGTCTAGGGCCCCAGTCTGAGCCGCTGAGCCAGAGGAGCTAATAGTGTTTGGCGGTGGGTCACACGGAACCATTGCCAGTGATCTGCTCCGGCAAGCTCCGCCCTCAGGGTCACAGAGCTAGAAACGGGTGGGAGCTTGTAACCCAGCAACCAAGTAGCCTAAGGGTGGGGTCTGAGCCGCCTTGCAGCCCTAACCCTCAGGGGCAGAGTGAGACCGGTTTTGGCACACTGGGTAAGTGGATAGCCACTTCAGCAGTGATTCCAGCGAGAAAGCTGGGAAAGCTTCTGCTCAGCAAGTTTACAAGTTCAAAGTGCCTTTTAAGTGGGCTGAAGAGAGATTTGGGGAGTCTACCAGCTGGGGTTTGAGAAATCAGCAGCCCCCAGTTGTATCAGAACTGTGACTAACATCTCAAACCCCAGAAGACCACGTGTTGCCCAGACAATATTCAATAACATATACAAACTGCTTTGTTTTTGGTTGTGTATTTTTTTCTCTTTTTTTGTTTGCTTTTTTCTTTGTTTATTTTCACGTTGCTGATGTTCTTTTGTTTTTTAATTTCAATCTTTTCCATACAGATCCCTTTTTCTTTCTCAATTTTTCTAGTTCAATTATAATTTCCCATTGCTGCCTTTTTTAATAACTACAACTTCATTTTTGCTAGTGTTTCTACCCCTATCATTTGGTTTTTCACCCAACTGTATCCCCGTAAAGTTTTCTGTTTGCTTGTTTTGGTTTGATTTATAGCATTTTTGTCTTTCCTCTCTACTTGATGGAGGTGGGGTACTGTGTCTGATCAGGTTAGCAAAGAGCTGCTGACCTCAAGGGAACCACCCAACTGGGCACCCCCAGAAGGTGGGGTTTTTTAAGGTTGTGTCAAAGTACCCTACTGTACACCTATATTGCCCTGTCTCCCTCTTTCTGTACCTCTCTTCTTTTTCTCAGTATTCCTTATACCCACCCCCTCTCCTTTCTCTATCTTTCTTTTTTTTCTTATCACTCGATCCTCCTTTCTTTCATCCCTTTTTTGCTCATCAACCTTCTCACCCTTCTGGTCCTGTAACCCTTAGTCCACAGGCACAAGAACTTAAAGAGCAAGAGGAAGTGAAAGGAAAATTAGGGCAAGGAAACAGATGAAAGAAATCACTCATGAGGAAGAATCAGCAGAAAACTCCAGGCAACATGAAGAACCAGTCCAGAACAACCCCACCAAGGGACCATGAGGTAGCTACTGCAGAGGATTCCACCTATACAGAAATGTTAGGAATGACAGAAAGGGAATTTAGAATACACATGTTGAAAACAATGAAAGAAATGATGGAAACAATGAAGGAAACTGCTAATAAAGTGGAAAATAACCAAAAGGAAATCCAAAAACAGAATCAAATCAGAGATGAACGATATGAAGAATATAAAAAGGATATAGCAGAGCTGAAGGAAATGAAACAATCAATCAGGGAACTTAAAGATGCAATGGAAAGTATCAGCAACAGGTTAGACCATGCAGAAGAAAGAATTTCAGAGGTAGAAGACAAAGTTTTTGAGATAACTCAGATAGTAAAAGAGGCAGAAAAGAAGAGAGAGAAAGTAGAACGTTCACTGTCAGAAATATGGGACTTTATGAAGCGTTCCAACATACGAGTTATAGGAATTCCAGAAGGGGAAGAAGAATGCCCCAGAGGAATGGAAGCCATACTAGAGAATATTATAAAAGAAAATTTCCCAAACATCACCAAACATTCTGACACACTGCTTTCAGAGGGATATCGGACCCCAGGTCACCTCAACTCTAACCGAGCTTCTCCAAGACACATTGTGATGAACCTGTCCAAAGTCAAGACAAAAGAAAAGATTCTGCAAGCTGCCAGGAGTAAGCGCCAGTTGACCTACAGGGGCAAATCCATCAGAGTGACTGCAGACTTCTCTAATGAAACTTTCCAAGCAAGAAGACAATGGTCATCTACCTTTAATCTACTTAAACAGAACAATTTTCAGCCCAGAATTCTGTACCCTGCTAAGCTAAGCTTCAAAATTGACGGAGAAATCAAATCATTTACGGATATACAAACATTGAGGAAATTCGCCACAACAAGACCAGCTCTACAGGAAATACTTCAAACTGTTCTGCACACTGACCACCACAATGGATCAGCAGCAAAGTAAGAACTCAGAAATCAAAGGACAGAACCTAACCTCTACACTGACGCAAAAGATAAAACTAAGCAATGGACTCTCACCAAATAAGACGAATAGAATACTACCACACTTATCAATTATCTCCATAAATGTTAATGGCTTGAATTCCCCACTGAAGAGACATAGATTGGCTGACTGGATTAAAAAACACAAGCCATCCATTTGCTGTCTCCAAGAAACACACCTGGCTTCAAAAGACAAATTAAAGCTCCGAGTCAAGGGTTGGAAGAGAATTTTTCAGGCAAATGGAATCCAGAAGAAAAGAGGAGTTACAATCTCATTTTCAGATACATGTGGATTTAAAGCAACTAAAGTCAAAAAAGACAAAGATGGTCACTTTATATTGGTCAAGGGAAAACTACAACAAGAAGACATTTCAATTCTAAATATTTATGCACCCAATTTAAATGCTCCCAGATTCTTAAAACAGACCTTACTCAGTCTGAGCAATATGATATCTGATAATACCATCATAACAGGGGACTTTAACACACCTCTTACAGAGCTGGACAGATCCTCTAAACAGAAATTAAACAAAGATATAAGAGATTTAAATGAGACCCTAGAACAACTATGCTTGATAGACGCATATAGAACACTCCACCCCAAAGACAAAGAATATACATTCTTCTCATCACCCCATGGAACATTCTCCAAAATTGATCACATCCTGGGACACAAAACAAATATCAACAGAATCAAAAGAATTGAAATTTTACCTTGTATCTTCTCAGACCATAAGGCACTAAAGGTGCAACTCAACTCTAACAAAAATGCTCGACCCCACCCAAAGGCATGAAAATTAAACAATCTTCTGTTGAATAACAGATGGGTGCAGGAAGAAATAAAACAGGAAATCATTAACTTCCTTGAGCATAACAACAATGAAGACACAAGCTACCAAAACCTGTGGGATACTGCAAAAGCAGTTTTGAGAGGAAAATTCATCGCTTTACATGCCTACATTCGAAAAACAGAAAGAGAGCACATCAACAATCTCACAAGAGATCTTATGGAATTGGAAAAAGAAGAACAATCTAAGCCTAAACTCAGTAGAAGAAAAGAAATATCCAAAATCAAATCAGAAATCAATGAAATTGAAAACAAAAGAATCATTCAGAAAATTAATGAAACAAGGAGTTGGTTTTTTGAAAAAATAAATAAAATAGATAAACCATTGGCCAGACTAACTAGAAATAGAAAAGTAAAATCTCTAGTAACCTCAATTAGAAACGATAAAGGGGAAATAACAACTGATCCCACAGAGATACAAGAGATCATCTCTGAATACTACCAGAAACTCTATGCCCTGAAATTTGACAATGTGAAGGAAATGGATCAATATTTGGAATCACACCCTCTCCCTAGACTTAGTCAGGAAGAAATAGAGCTCCTGAACAGACCAATTTCAAGCACTGAGATCAAAGAAACAATAAAAAAGCTTCCAACTAAAAAATGCCCTGGTCCAGATGGCTTCACTCCAGAATTCTATCAAACCTTCAAGGAACAGCTTATTCCTGTACTGCAGAAATTATTCCAAAAAACTGAGGAAGAAGGAATCTTCCCCAACACATTCTATGAAGCAAACATCACCCTGATACCAAAACCAGGAAAAGACCCAAACAAAAAGGAGAATTTCAGACGAATCTCACTCATGAATATAGATGCAAAAATTCTCAACAAAATCCTAGCCAATAGATTACAGCTTATCATCAAAAAAGTCATTCATCATGATCAAGTAGGCTTCATCCCAGGGATGCAAGGCTGGTTTAACATACGCAAGTCCATAAACGTTATCCACCATATTAACAGAGGCAAAAATAAAGATCACATGATCCTCTCAATAGATGCAGAAAAAGCATTTGCTAAAATCCAGCATCCTTTTCTAATTAGAACACTGAAGAGTATAGGCATAGGTGGCACATTTCTAAAACTGATTGAAGCTATCTATGACAAACCCACAGCCAATATTTTACTGAATGGAGTAAAACTGAAAGCTTTTCCTCTTAGAACTGGAACCAGACAAGGTTGTCCTCTGTCACCTTTACTATTCAACATAGTGCTGGAAGTTCTAGCCAATACAATTAGGCAAGACAAGGAAATAAAGGGAATCCAAATGGGAGCAGAGGAGGTCAAACTCTCCCTCTTTGCTGACGACATGATCTTATACTTAGAGAACCCCAAAGACTCAACCACAAGATTCCTAGAAGTCATCAAAAAATACAGTAATGTTTCAGGATATAAAATCAATGTCCACAAGTCAGTAGCCTTTGTATACACCAATAACAGTCAAGATGAGAAGCTAATTAAGGACACAACTCCCTTCACCATAGTTTCAAAGAAAATGAAATACCTAGGAATATACCTTACGAAGGAGGTGAAGGACCTCTATAAAGAAAACTATGAACTCCTCAGAAAGGAAATAGCAGAGGATATTAACAAATGGAAGAACATACCATGCTCATGGATGGGAAGAATCAACATTGTTAAAATGTCTATACTTCCCAAAGCAATCTACCTATTCAATGCCATTCCTATCAAAGTACCTACATCGTACTTTCAAGATTTGGAAAAAATGATTCTGTGTTTTGTATGGAACCGGAAAAAACCCCGCATAGCTAAGGCAGTTCTTAGTAACAAAAATAAAGCTGGGGGCATCAGCATACCAGATTTTAGTCTGTACTACAAAGCCATAGTGCTCAAGGCAGCATGGTACTGGCACAAAAACAGAGACATAGACACTTGGAATTGAATTGAACACCAAGAAATGAAACTAACATCTTACAACCACCTAATCTTTGATAAACCAAACAAGAACTTACCTTGGGGGAAAGACTCCCTATTCAATAAATGGTGTTGAGAGAACTGGATGTCTACATGTAAAAGACTGAAACTGGACCCACACCTTTCCCCACTCACAAAAATTGATTCAAGATGGATAAAGGACTTAAATTTAAGGCATGAAACAATAAAAATCCTCAAAGAAAGCATAGGAAAAACACTGGAAGATATTGGCCTGGGGGAAGACTTCATGAAGAAGACTGCCATGGCAATTGCAACAACAACAAAAATAAACAAATGGGACTTCATTAAACTGAAAAGCTTCTGTACAGCTAAGGAGACAATAACCAAAGCAAAGAGACAGCCCACACAATGGGAAAGGATATTTGCATATTTTCAATCAGACAAAAGCTTGATAACCAGGATCTATAGAGAACTCAAATTAATCCACATGAAAAAAGCCAACAATCCCTTATATCAATGGGCAAGAGACATGAATAGAACTTTCTCTGAAGATGACAGACGAATGGCTAACAAACACATGAAAAAATGTTCATCATCTCTATATATTAGAGAAATGCAAATCAAAACAACCCTGAGATATCATCTAACCCCAGTGAGAATGGCCCACATCACAAAATCTCAAAACTGCAGATGCTGGCGTGGATGTGGAGAGAAGGGAACACTTTTACACTGCTGGTGGGACTGCAAGCTAGTACAACCCTTCTGGAAGGAAGTATGGAGAAACCTCAAGGCACTCAACCTAGACCTCCCATTCGATCCTGCAATCCCATTACTGGGCATCTACCCAGAAGGAAAAAAATCCTTTTATCATAAGGATACTTGTACTAGACTGTTTATTGCAGCTCAATTTACAATCGCCAAAATGTGGAAACAGCCTAAATGCCCACCAACCCAGGAATGGATTAACAAGCTGTGGTATATGTATACCATGGAATACTATTCAGCCATTAAAAAAAATGGAGACTTTACATCCTTCGTATTAACCTGGATGGAAGTGGAAGACATTATTCTTAGTAAAGCATCACAAGAATGGAGAAGCATGAATCCTATGTACTCAATCTTGATATGAGGACAATTAATGACAATTAAGGTTATGGGGGGGGGAAGCAGAAAGAGGGATGGGGGGAGGTGGGTGGGGCCTTAGTGTGTGTCACACTTTATGGAGGCAAGACATGATTGCAAGAGGGACTTTACCTAACAATTGTAATCAGTGTAACTGGCTTATTGTACCCTCAATGAATCCTCAACAATAAAAAAAAAAAAAAAAGAAAGTGGGAAAAAGAAATGACCAGAAACTTTTCAAATGAAGGTATACTAATGGCCTAAAAACTCATAAAATAATGTTCAACATCTCTAATCATTAGTAAATGCAAATCAAAACCACAATGAGATATCATCTAACCCCAATAAAAATAGTTTGTGTTTAAAAGTCTTGAAACAACAGATGCTGGTGTGGAGGCAAAGAGAGTAACTCACATATTCTGTTGATGCGCCTGCAAACTAGTATAACATCTATGGAAAATTTGTATGGAGGTACTGCAAAAAACTTGCAGTAAATATATCATTTGATTCAGCAATCTCACTGCTGGGTATATACCCAAAGGGAAAAGATCATCTGATTAAGAGGACTCCTGCTCTCAATTGTTTATAATAGCACAATCGCAATTGCAAAGACGTGGAAACAACCCAAGCGCCCACCAATATACAAAGGGATTAATAAAATGTAGAATATGCACATTATGGAGTACTACTCAGCCATAAATAAATGGTGATCTAGCATCTTTTTGGACAACCTGAAGGGAACTTGAAACCATTGTCTAAGTGAAACATCACAAAAACGAAGAAACAAACATGTGTCCTCAATACCAAAATGGAACTAATCGATCAACACTTAAGGGCACAAATGGAAGTAAACCTCAATGAAAAACAAGCTGGAGAAGGGTGGGGTAGTGGAGGAGATGGGTAAATGCACTACTATTGGGTACAGTGCACACTATCTGGGGGAAGGGCACACTTACCTGTATAACTTTGACTCAATCTGTACAAAAACAAAGTATATAACCAAAACCTGAATACCCCCTCATATTCTAAAATTTAAAAAAATAATAAAGAAAAAAAGTCCCCCCACCAACAATAAATGCTGTTGTAGATGTGGAGAGAAAAGAACTCTCATACACTGTTCGTGGACTGCAAACTAATGTAACCTCTGTGGAAAATCGTATGGAGATACCTCAAGGACCTTACAGTAGTTCTACCATTTGACACAGCAATCCCACTGCTGGATAGACCCAAAGGTAAAAAGGTCATGTATAACTTTGACTCTGTCTGTACAAAAACAAAGTATGTAACCAAAATCTGTGTACCCCTAATATTCTGAAATTAAAACAAAATAAAATAAATTCACAAAGCCTTAGTTAAAACATTATAAAAAGAATTAAGGAGGGTGGCACCTGTGGCTCAAAGGAGTAGGGCGCTAGCCCCATATACAGGAGGTTGTGGGTTCAAACCCAGCCCCCGAACAAAAAATGAAAAAAAAAAAAAAGAGTTAAGGAAACTAATGGACAAAAGCCAGAATTTCCTTGACAAAGGAACAAGTGGAATCTGTACAAGACAGAGAATATAGACTAATCTTTGGAGACTTGGGCTGGAAGAAAGCAAGAGGCAGTGGTAGCTAAAAAGAAACAAACAGGGCTTATTATGATGATGTTGATGAAGACACTGACATCAGCCCTCTACCTAGTTGCTCCTGTTAAAGAGGCCAAACTTCCTTAAGATTCCCAGTTTAGGATGGGCATAGTGGCTCACGCTTGTAACCCCAACATCCTGGGAGGCTGAGGCAGGTGGATTGCCTGAGCTCATGGGTTCGAGACCAGCCTGAGCAAGAGCAAGACCCCGTCTCTAAAAAAAAAAAATAGCCAGGTGTTGTGTGGGTATCTGTAGTCCTAGCTTCTCAAGAGAATTGCTTGAGCCCAAGAGTTTGAGTTTGCTATGAGCTATGATGCCACAGCACTCTTCTGAGGGCAAAAAAGTAAGACTGTCTCAAAAAAAAAATTCCCAGTTTCCAGTTTACTAGGTCTCCAAATTACTAAAGATTAGTCCCCGTGTTTGTTCACATTAGAGTCATCTGAGGAGTTTCTAGAAAAACGCATGCGCTCCCTCACTGCCAAGACTTTAATAAAATGGTTTTGATTTGAGGCTCAGGAACTAGTATGTTTCAAAGCTTTTCAGAGGCTCCAGTTGAGAAGACTCTGGAGGGTAAGGTTTTCCAAACTGACTCATACACAACAGTGGTCCCATAGGCTCCTCTGCAAAGGAAGGGTTCTGTGTCCAGCACTCTCTCACAAAGCTCGTGAGCCGAAACACCCTACCAAGCCCTGCAGAAAAGCAAGTGCCTTTCCTTCGTCTGTGATGATCAGACTGAGTGACATTACCTTGAAGAATGCTACCCTGAGTTGATGGTTCTAACCATTGCCATTTACTCTCCAGTTGACCCTACTCTCTCTGTTTCCCAAAGGTCATCCTGAGCAAATTTCTAGACATTCACTTTTCATACACCGGGATGTATGGTCTTATCATAATGGTTGCTAATGGAAATGTCTAAGACACACCAAACACACTCCATTCCCCAAGGGGAGACGGAAAAGCACAGACTTTGCTGGATGTGCCTTTTTAGAGGCAGAGTGACTCCAGCACTAGGATTAGAGAAGACAAGAGTGAGCGGGTTCTCACAGCCCAACCATGCTGCTTTGGGGACGTTTCCCTCAGTCATCAAGGTAGCCAGCCGGGAAGCAGGAACAGAAGGTTCGTATGTCAAGGAACGTGGACGCTGAAATAAAAAAGAGCTAAACTCAACCTCATTGGCTCCTCTTACTAGCTGAGTGATATTGAAAAAAAAATACCATATTTATTTGTATCTGGAAGTAGTACAATAAAACATCAGGAATTCGAGCAGTGCCTGTGGCTCAAAGGAGTAGGGCGTGGCCCCATACGCCACAGGTGGTGGGTTCAAACCCAGCCCAGGCCAAAAACTGCAAAAAAAAAAAAAAACAAGAATTCTTAGTAGGATAAAATTAAATGCAATACTGCAAATAAAGACTCTCTGTGATCTGGATACCTGTCAGGGAGGCTAATGATGAATTTACTGCCCTCCCATACTTATCGAAATTTCATCTGCGAGATGTGTTATTAATGGGGAATTGCCTAAAGGATATTCAATCTATCCGTTCTATCTGTTCTAAAACCCTAAAATCTGTCCCAACATTATGCTAACTTATCAAAAATCTCTGTGCCTGCTGGGTATCGCAGTGGCCATGCCCATCTTTATTTATTTCCAGAATTACATTTCAGCATTATGGTATCAGCCCACATCAAAAAACATTGTGAGAGACCTAGAGCCTTTCCTCCAAGGATGCTGCTGAGGATTTTGCTCTGTATTTTATATGGTGTCCTCCTTAAGAGGACCCAAAGGAGAAATCTTTCTTAGTGATAAGAATAGCTTAGCTTTTTCTGAGCAATTGGTTTGTTTTGTTTTATGGACATTCTAAGATGTGGAGCCAATCATGCCTGGCCTTCAGTGCTGATTCTTGGAGCACTGAAGAGTTACATGTGCTCCGCCTCTGGTGAACATGGACATGAACTCTTGCCCGTGAAGTTTCCTTACCGTGATTGTTCTCATTGCCCCATTCAATCTTTCCTATTTTAAATGTTTTATACCTTGTATGTTTTAAACTGTCCTTTAAAAACATTTTTTTTTAATGAGGAAGCAAAGATAAATGACTGGCTGCATAAAACCATGCAGATACTTAACACAGGGCTTGGCTTTCATTTGCTTCTATCTCATAGTTCCCTGTCCCTTTTTTGAGTTCAGAAGAATTCCACATGGCTTAATGGAAGGCAGGAATAACTAATAATTGCCAGCTTTGAAATCAGCCCCTCCAGCACTAGCAATCTGTTAGAAAGAAATCTCAGAGAAAGTTGACTAGTCTCCTCCACTCCAAAGATGCATAAGATGGTAAAATCAAGGATGAATGTGAGTACTCCCATCCTCAAAGATCCAGGAGCTTCTGGTAAAAATTACTGTGTGTTCTGAAGACTAAATGATGTCTACACAATCTTATGTATTGTGTTCTACCAGCACAATACATCAGATTGCCTCTTAGGAGTCTAGCATCTATTAAATTATTTGGGGCCCATAAGTAAACTAGCTATGCTGCTGTTTGTTTTTCCAAAAGATGTCATCCACTTCAGAAGCTTCCGCTCAGCCGCTGCCATACTATCCAGCTAATTGCTTCCTACAAGTACCAATTTAGATACACATGTTTTTCAACACTAATTTTACCTTTCATAAACAGAAGATGCCATTTTCTTCTTTGTATCAAGCACATGGTTTCCTATTCTGTGAAAATGTTGAAGTTATTCTGGGTCCTGCAGACTTACTCTAAGAAAGATAAACAGTTCTTTTATTATCCATGTAAGTCTTTTATTTACAAGGAACAGTGATGGTTTTTCCCTCCCCCCCAACCCCCAATGTTTAAACAATAATATGAAGAGCATGGTTAACAGCTGTGTGCAAAATCAGTACATACTTGGACTTAAGGTCCTGGCAAAATCTAATCAGCATCAAATTACATTTCCACAAACTCATGCGGAATTTTTAGGACTTTGAGTTTCTTTAAATAGTTCTGAAATTCAGAAATAATCCCCCGAGAGACTGGCATAATAAGGCTGTCTGCCAACCACAGACTTCCTGGCATGCAATGAAATTCAGGAAGGGCAACACTGTTGTTTTTCTCCAACCTTCTCACCTCCAGATAAACAATCTGGCAGTTCAGAAGCAACAAAATGCCCAGGGCACTCAGGTCATGACAAGGTTATTTTGAGATTTAAGCATATTCCCAAGGCAGAAAAGCCTGGTTCTGGGCTAAATACAGGGCCTTGGCAGATTAATGGGACAGACCCCCACCAGTCACTCTGGAATAAGGTTACGCCAGTCTCTCTGTCAACAAAGCAAGTTAACAGATAAGTTTAACACCTCACCTTTAGATAAAACATAATTCAGCATGTGAATTTCTGATTCCTATTACCAAAGAGTCTAAGGCTCAATGGTATAGTGATAAATACTTAACCACTATTTCGCTAGAAGAATTTTTAAAAAGCAAACTCTGATTGACATCACAGGCCTATTTCCACACTGTCAATACTAAATGCTTCCATTGTGGCTGATTTTGAGCTACTGATGTGATGTCACTGAATGTGTAGTTGGGAAGAGACGTGCACAGTCAGCTCTCACCAGCCAGGGAAGTCCAGCACAGGTCTGCTGAAAACACCCCACTCAGTGTGATCACACATACAGTACTTTTACTCGCCTGCCCTGCCTGGTAGAACCCGTCTTTTTAGCTTTCTTATGTCCATGCTGTATGCTATCTGTGTCTACCTACTTCATCTTCCTTCAGATAATCAACCAAATTTTTATCCTCTACAAGTGTACTTCTGATTTGCATTGAATTCTGAGATCATCCCCTTCCTTGGGGAAACTTTTCCTACTTCATGATGCTGTTAGTTACTTTTTTTCCCCAGACACATTTTCTGGATGCTATAGGCACTAATCCTGAAGCCACTTAAAGAAGGTTTTGGGGAGGATGTTACTGACCCTTCTGAGAGATGGGAAGAGGCATATTATCACCCCATGAAAAGTTGGGAAGCCACTGAATTCATTCCCTGCCACTGTCAGCCCTGCCTCTTTCCCCATCATTGTCTACCTCCTGTCCTCTCCTTAATGTGTGGGACTTCAGGGACGAGAAAGGATTATCTCTTCCCTGAGCTACTAACTTTTTTTACTCCACCAGTGTCTCATTATAGATCTGTTTATTGACCTCAATCAATAATAAGTTGTAATATTTTATTCCATTAAAGTAGCCATTCAATGCTGTGGCATCTATTAATTTAAGTAAAGAAACTTCAGTGGAAGTTTTATCAGGTGGACTTAACAGGGCACTTCATCGATATATGTATATTTGTATACTGTATGCATTCATATATTTGTATTTTTGTATTTTGTATATATACATATATATTTTTTGCATTAATCTTTCCTATTTTAAATGTATTTTGTATTTTATGGATACTGTAATTATTTCTTTGTATATTCCATGTATGTGGTATGTATATGTACATTGTGCGTATATTATATACCAAGGGTTCCAAGAAAATGTACACACATCTTCAGAGATCTTGTTGGAAGTAAAATTGGTCATTCTCCCTAAATTGTACAAATTTCAGGTAAAGTGGATGTGTATAGCATGTGTAGGCACACTTGATCAGTAACACTACCTTCAACTCAACTTTGAAAAGTAATACATAGATAACATCTCTTAAAATGTGTACACATTTTTTTATACCCTCTGTGTGTACAACATACGTAGTCCTAAAACTACACCAGTACTAACAACTCAAGTTTGAAAATGGGCTATATGGTCCCATTGTCAGAATTCAACTTAAGTGGCAAAGGCTACAGATTTCTTTCTCTCAAATTCCAGAGATCTTCGTATCTTCCAAGTTGGGTTTGTGTGTATAACTCAAGGAACTGACTGGTGGCCCCAAAAGTCAGTAAAGAATAATTGATGCACTAGTATCAGTAATTCCTGCTCATTGTCCCTCCCATCCCCTTTCTCATCAGATTTTCAGACTGGAGACTAGACTCCCCTCCAGTGCCTGAGCTTCTCTTGGCTTCCTGCTTGTCAGTTCAGCTCTCCATAGTATAATTGAATTTCTCAGCTTCTGAAACACTCCAGTGATGTACATGTCCTCATGTCCTCAATTATAGGTCATTTTTTTCCTTTCCCTAGCAGCAATTCTATCCTCCTCTGAAATAACCTTGAGATTTCAGTACTTTGAAGTCTCCAATGCAAACTGGTTCTATTGCTTCTACTAAACTACCACCCCAGGGACCTGATATGAGCAGAAAGATGATTTGGACCCTCCCCACAAATCTTCCATATAAAGTTTCTATCTCCAGAAGCTATCCAATTTTTTTAATGTCTCATGATTTATAACAAGTAACCAAATAATATATCACTCAGATTGAGGCAGCATTGAGAATTAAATAAAGCACTGAAAACAAGTAAGTAATTGATCCACTATAGGTATAAACCGGGCTGCCCTAGGAGACATATGGTCTCCTTAATTATAATTATTTTTTGCCGTGGGCGGCCTTCACTTATTATTTCATGCAGAAAATTTCTGCTGGAAGCAGCCTGATGGATTCTTGGCTCTCTGGTTGAAACCTATTTTTTAACTTTATGCTCTCTCAGGGACTCTAATACCACAATCCTCTGTCTCCCCGTGGTTACTCTTTTGTAGGTTTTTCATGCCATGGTACAATAGTCTTGGGGCCAGGCGTCCCATCTGTGTCTGCCTTTTCTATTTCACTGCCCTATCCCAGAGTGCCAATTGCATCTTGGAAACATGTCTCAAAAGCACAGCAATATTGGTGACTATAGTCCTCTCTGGAAAAGGAAATATAATAATAGAGTTTACATTTATAGGGATGAAAAATACTAGAGTTTAGTTTAGGAAATGTTAGAGGAGATGACAGGTACAAAGGAGAGAAGTCTAGGCTAGAGATATAAATTTAGGAGTCACCAACACATAAAAGGTCTTTAAAGTCTCAAAAACATAGACAATATACAAGGCAGGTTCAATATTCAAAAATTAATTAATATAATCCACCACATCAACAGTTTAAAGTTGAAAGATCATATGGTCATATCAATAGATACAGAAAAATCATCTGATAAAATCAAACGGTCACAATAAAAACTCTAAGCAAACTAGGAATAGGAAAGAACTCACTCAAATGGATACAAAGTTATACACCTGCTCCCCGCAAAAAATTTTTAAAAATCATTATAATTTTTAAAATCATTATCAAAATTTTATAAAATCATTAACATTATACTGATGGTAAGAAACTTGATACTTTCCCCCTAAGCTCAGTAATAAGGCAAGGGTACCTATTCTCACCGCTCCTATTCAATATACCAGAAGTCTTAGCTAATGCAATAAGATAAGAAAAAGAAACAAAAGATATATGATTAGGGATAGAAGATAACATGATTATCTTTGAAGGAAATCCCAAAGAATCAATAGCAACAATATCCAAAATCTTCTAGAACTAATAAATGATCACAGCAAGGTGGCAGGATACAAAGCTAATATACAAAAGTTAATCGTCTTTATATAATCAAGAAACAATTGAAACTTGAAATTTAAAACACTATACCATTTATGTTATCAAAAAAAATGAAAATTAAACATAAAGTCATGTACTGCATATTTCAATCAATGATGGGCTGCATATACAATGGTGGTCCCATAATATTATAAGGAAGATAAAAATGTCATATTGCCTAGTATTTACTATACTGTAGTTTTTAATCATTATTTTAGTATGTACTAATTATATATATAAAAAAATAACTGCAGGGTGGCGCCTGTGGCTCAAGGAGTAGGGCTCCAGTCCCATATGCTGGAGGAGGCGGGTTCAAACCCAGCCCTAGCCAAAAAAATAAAATAAAATAAAATAAAATAACTGCAAAAAGCTCAGGCAGTTTCTTCAGGAGGTAGGCTTTGTTATCATGGGAGATAACATTTTCATGTATGTCATGAAGACTTTCCAGTGGGACAAGACGTGAAGGTAAAAGACAGTGACCCTGTGTAGACCTAGGCTAAAGTGTATGTGTCTTAGTTTAAAAGTAAAAATAAATAAATAAAAACATGTTTTAAAATAGAAAAAAGCCATGTAGAATAAGGATATAAAAAAGAAAATATTTTTGTATAAATAAGCATATGATAATATTCTAAACATCTTGTCATTAGATAACCACAAACTAAAACAAGGAGATACCATTATACACTGATAAGAATGGCTAAAATCCACAAAATTATAATACAAATTGCTGACAAGGATGCAGAACCATAGTGATACTCATTTAATTGCTGGTGGGAATGCAAAATTGTACACTTTCTAGAAGAGAGTTTTGTAGTTTTTTACAAAGCTAAACAGTGTCTGACTATATCATCCAGCCATCATGCTCATAGGCATTTGCCCAATTTTGTTGAAAATTTATGTCTACCAAAAAACCTGCACACAATTGTTCATAGTCACTTTATTCATAATCACTAAAAACTGAAAGTAGTCATGATGTTCTTGAATAAGTAAATGGATAAACAAACTGGTAGATCTATACTATAGAATATTATTCAACATTAAAGAGAATGAACAATCAAGCCATAAAAAGACATGGTGGAACTTAAAAGTACATTACCAAAATCTGAAAAGATGTTATGATTCCAGCTATAGGACATTCTGGAAGAGACAGAGTATGGAGGCAGTAAAGTGATTGCTAGGAATTTGGGGGAGAAGAAGGATAATTAGGTACAGAAGGGCAATTTTCAGGACAGTGAAACTATTCTCTATGAAACTGTAATGGTGAATCCAGATCATGATGCATTTGTAAAAATCCATAAAACTATACAACACTAAGTCTGAATCTTGATCAAAACTGTACACAAGTGATTTTCAACCAGTGTGCAGCGGCACACTGCTGTGCCATAAGAGGATCTTAGGTGTGCCATGAACATTTTTAAAGATAATTAATTAAATTATTTTCAGAAGAAGTTCAAAGCACAGTAAAAATATAATTTTTTTTACTCTTTTTTTTTAAATCAACATAATGTAAGTGTGCTGTGGAAGTTTATAGTTTCAAGTGTGCGGTGAGACAAAAAAAATGCTGAAAAACACTGCTATACACTATAGTTACTAACAACATACTGGTTCATTAATTATAACAAACAGAGCACTAATGCAAGATATTAATACCAAGAGAAACTATGTGTGAGGATTGGGAGGTAGGTAACAGGAGTGTAGAATTCCGTGCACTAGGTACTCAATTATTTTGTTAACATAAAATTGAACTGAAAAATGAAATGCTTGAAGACCAAAGCACCAAGGGAGGGACAACTGTCAGAGAAGAGGTTCAAATGTTTCCTGGGCCATAGTGCTACTTGAAGTTTGTGGAGATGAAAAGGAACTGGTAAAGAAGGCTCAGCACCAGAAGCCAGTGAACTGAGCAGAAACTGAGTAGCAGGTGGGGTTCTTGAAGCCAGGGGAAGAAAGCCAACAAGGAGGAGGAGTGATCAGCCATGCCAGACACTGATGATGGGCCAAGGATGATGAAGACTGAAATGATTTGATGCATTTAGCAAAGTAGAGACCATCATCATTGACCCTGAGGCGTGGAGTTTGGGGAAGTACTTGGGGACAAAGCCCAGATCCTGTAGTTTTGAGAGAAATAATGAGTACAGATGAAACATTTTAGGAATTTTGCTGCAAAAGGGAGCAAAGCAATAAGCAAAACTTTGAGGCAATATGGGGTTGAGAGAGAAGGCTTTCAATGGGACAATTTACAAAACATGTTTGTGCTGATAGAAGTGATCCAGAAGAAAGGAGTGATACAAGAGCAAGAGTGGGAGTGTCCTGAAATGTTGAGGAATGGGATCTAGTTCACAAATGGAAGAACTGGGGAGTGTGGACAATTCATGCATGACCAAGGTGTGAAAGGGAAGACTGTATGGGCAAAGATGCTAGGAGGCGAGCTTAGAAATTCTCTGCTTCTGTTTTCTCAGATAAATTGAAAACATGCTTGACAGCTGAAAGTGATAATGGGGGTAGAAGGCACTGGAGCTTTGAGGAAAAGGAAAAAGATATAAAGCAGTCATCCAGGAATTAGGAGAGTGAAATATGATGAGATTACAAAGTTGGACTTAGAGACAACTCGGAGTAGATAACATAAATGTAATGTGAAAATTAGAGGCACAGTTATTTTTTTTTAGCCACAGTTAGCTAACAGCCACAGGCTTGAATTAGATTTTGCCTGGGTGGGGCTTTCCTAAGTAATTATGCACAGTGAGAAAGTCAATAGAGCTAAAAGTGTTATAAAGGAGTGATTGTAAGGGTGGATCATAGAACCTAAATTGAGCAAGGTTGGAAATTAGGACACAAAAAGGGAAGTGAAAGATAGCTGAACAGTGGAAGGTAGCTCCTGGAGAGGCTGGAAAATATACTTTTGGAGTCATAGTACTAAAAGGAATGAGATTAAAGATAATAGTTTATAGCAGGGGAAGGAAATACTTCAAATGGAGAATATAGAAAAGTTTCAGATATTGATGATGACAAGTTCTCAGCTGCTCCTCTTAGAATGAATGAGGATGGTGTCTTTGTCAGGTTTGTGCTGCTGTAACAAAATACTGATGGCTGGGTACTTAGAAAGAACAGAAATTTATTTCTCACAGTTATGGAAGCTGGAAGTCCAAGCACAAGGCACCAGCAAGTTCAGGGTCTGGCGAGGGCCAAGTTTCTGCTTCCACAATGGCATCTTGTTGCTGCATTTTCCAGAGGGAATGAACACTATGTCCTCATGTGGCAGAAGGACAAAAGGGTGAAAGCTGTGGAAAGTCTGTTTTATAAAGTATTAATCACAGTCACCAGGGTAGAGCCCTCATGACCTAATTACTTCCCAAAGGTCCCACCTTCCAAGGCTGATGTATTGTGGAATAAGTTGCAACATAGGTGAGTTGGAGGGACACACACATTCAAACCATAGCAGGTGGTCAGGATAAGAGGAGGTTAAGGAACCAAGAGACCAGGGTGCCTGAGAAGGTCACCTGTTACCTGCATAACATGGATGTGGAAATCAGCAAGAACTGCTATTGCTTCATTGGAGGATTCTGTGAGTTGAGACAGACTTTCTCATTTGGAAACTGTTAATGTAGACACAGTCACTACTTTGTACGTGCCATTTCAGTCACATGAGTCTCAGAGTTCCTGTGGCTTGGCTGCTACTGAGAACAGATATATTTTGCCTCATGTACTGTGCGTTTCGGGAGCAAACAAAAATGATGACACATTTCACAGGGAAACAGAACTAACATCAAGGTTATGGGATTCAACAAATATGAACTGTCAGAAGCTGGAGAATTGGCTGAGTAGTACAGACCTCAGGGTCAAATGCTCAAGTTTCCTTGGAACCAGAGATTCCAATTTCAAATGCTTCAACTCAGTCCTTCACCCTTTGAAGGCAGATAAATTGGGTAGCACAGAATTGATTGGTTAGGGGGTTTTAGATGACATCTTAAGACCAAAAAGCTCCATCTGCTTTCTTAGGACATCAGGTTATTTGTGGCTTTTTTTTCTTAGGAACAAGGACTCATAGTACAGCTTTTGGCCAATACTAAAGTGCAGACTGAAAGAAATGCAGACATTGATTTTACCCTAAAATAAGTTCACATATAAATCACCCACCAAAATTAAACAGAGAGCGTAGTAATATGATATCAAAACAAAGAAGTTCTATATTTCTGGTTAGTTCAGTAATTCAATCTTCAATATGGATAGCATATGTAATTCAAACAAAGACCATTTGTCAACCCTGTACAAGTGAGTTTTTTTAAGATAAGGAAACATACACAACTTCAATAAACAGAATCATTTGAGATTTTTTTTAGAGTTGCTGTTGTTCTATTTCAGTAAATTACTATACAGTAGCAAGTGAAATTTGTTGTCCTAGGTATTTTTCAACATGATCTCAAAGTAAAATTATAAAATGGAACAAACTTATAAAAATCTATAATGAATGAAATTTAGAGGAGGAAGAATGCAAATTGTTTGCCTAGGCATCATATCTGATTAATATAAAATCAATCATCTCTACATAATCATTATTGCAAACTTTTCAAAGTACTAAATGAGTTCAATACGTGCAAAAAATGGAGAAGTGTATCTCCTGGTTACAAAGCAAATTTTGCATTCAAAAAATATATTAGGTATGAGGCAAATTGTAAGTTACTGTATTAGGAAAATATTACAGATTGCAGATAAATTGTTATCAATAATGGCTTAGTTTGTACATGATGTGTTCACGATCGAAGTGCCTTATAAGACAGAAACCAACACACTGTATGTACAGACTCTATCTTTCATAAATTTCTGTCATAAAGTAGGACCAAATTTCCTTCTAAGAGGAAGTAGCTTCAGACCTGTAAAGTACTTGACCAGTTAATGAATATATTTAACAATGTCAAGATTGGTTATCTTCTTCCAAAATTCCTAGTCCAGAAAAGTTTATAAAGTAGTTGTGCAAATTCTGCAATTTTTTCTCCAACAAAGATTGAAAGGCAACCCCAGCTTAGAGCTACTCACTGATCAGACGAAGATGCTTTGCCCTCATTTAGATTTATATTTGGCAACAATGGCTAAATTCACAGTGTATAGATTAAATGTCAGCTCTTTGGAAAGTTGAGATCTGTCAAATAGTGGTAGTTATCACCACATTATATACCGTTTATGAGAGTAATAAATGCCAGTTCTATGGGGAAAGGAAGCATTTGGGGATGATTAAACATGAAAACATAAAATCAGACCAAGAAAGAGGAAGGTATTTCCATCCTGACAGTCATATACAACTATGGAGGGTATTAATTATGATCTTTGCTCTAGTGCAGTCTCAGACTCTTAAAAGAGCCCTAAATTCACACTAAGGAAATTTGGCAGTGACTGGGAGACCCTGACCTTCAGGATAAAATAATGTATGATTTTATCGAGTATTAAGTGATGCTGTGGTTCACAGTCAATTATCATTAAATTTAATTCTCTATTTTTCAAATGCTAACTCACTACTCCCATTATGACAGACCCTGCACAGCCCTGAAAGTTTCCTTAATGTGGTCCTATCCCATCTCATAGCTGAAGTCTAGGGAAAAGTAATGATTTAAGCAGTGTCTTGTTAATTCAATATGGACAGACATCAGAGAGGTCCTCAGGAGCAATGTTGAGGAGTGACGTAGAAGAGAAATGTTATTCCCTGTTACAGTTTTAGAATCTGGATAGAACCAGGACTTCTGTTCTCCTAGAACGTAGTTCCCTTTTGGTGGCAGAGACAGACACAAGGGGGAATAAAATATGCGCAGTCACTAATTATCTTTAATTTGAAATTAAAATTATTACCAAAGGCCAACTTATTTTCATAGCATCCATGAAGTTATGGGAAAACAATATTATGCCAAATTTTATGAATGGAAAACCAAGAATTCTATCATTACCAGAACGAAGCCTAAGTTAAAAATGTTTCAGGCCTTCTAAACCCCTTGCCTGTTCTTTCAACCAAAAAGTCGAAATAAAGTATTTTAGGCACTAATTCAAATAACTGTATATGTATTTTCTTAGGAAGGAAAAGAGAATTATTTGACTGACCTTTTAAAAAATTCACTAATAAAACACTTGGATCAATGCCAATTCTATTTCCTAGAATTCATCCAGCCCCAGGGTGAGTTAGTATCACTCATAAACCTTTCTTGCTTCTGAGATGATACTTAATCCATCTCATAACAACTATTATTACTGAACTGTCACTGGCATTGCCCAGTAGCTCCCATTGCATATTAACTAAACTTTGGCATTTATAAGATCAATGTTAATCACATTATAGTTCGAAAAATGTAAAACTGTTTAAGGAAACATGGGTTGCAGATTTTTTAATTTAATCTAGAAATTCTAGATGAATAGGCCACTGAATAATCATACACACACACAAAACACGTACATACATATAATCTCTTGGTTGTTCCAGGCACTGCATTTATTCTGTGGATATAGCAGTGACAAAAAGCAAATACAATTTCCGCTCTCTAGATCTTAAGTCTATTGACGGGGGGACTAGACATTAATCAGAAAAACACAGGAGGGGAAAGCTTGGAAGGAAATGAGCTATACAATTGGTGTGGATTGGCTTCCCCAAGTCTGTGGAATAAGGGAAGTCTTCTTGCTTTGAGATGAGTTTAGCAGATCAACAGATTAGGTAGCCAAAGATGATATGAAAAGGGCAGAAGCCAGTTTGGAGGTGATCAAAGATGAGTTGAAGCTGAGGATGGCAAAGATTTAATGTTCTCAAAATAAATGCAAGAATATGTTTCTTCTGATGCTATATTGTGTTCAGTAGTGTTATAGATATTTTTATTTTTTATTATTTGTAAGAATTTGGGGGGAGCATGTAAGAATTAAATGAATTGTTACATGTATGAATTGTGTAGTGGACAAGTTTGTTACAATTCTTTGTTACAATTCTACAAATTACAAGAATTGTAACATGTATGAATTACAAGAATTTGTTACATGTATGAATTGTGTAGTGGTCAATTCAGGGCTTTTAGGGTATCCATCACCTAAATACCGTACACTGTACCCATTAACTAATTTCTCTTCTTGGGCAGTGCCTATGGCTCAGTGAGTAGGGTGCCGGCCCCATATACTGAAGGTGGCAGGTTCAAACCCGGGTCCGGACAAACTGCAGCAAAAAAATAGCCGGGCGTTGTGGTAGGCGGCTGTAGTCCCAGCTACTTAGGAGGCTGAGGCAAGAGAATCACCTAAGCGTAGGAGTTGGAGGTTGCTGTGAGCTGTGTGATGCCAGGGTACTCTACTGAGGGTGATAAATGAAACTTTGTCTCTAAAAGAAAAAAAAAATTCTCTTCCCAATCCCTCTTTTTATTCTCTCACCTCTCCTAGTCTCCATGGCCTCTCATTCCATTCTCTACATCCATGTATACAGATTTTTAGCACCCACTTATGAGTAAGTGACTTTCTGTGTCTTGCTTATTTCACTTAAAACAGTGACATCTTGTTCCCTGCATGTTGCTGCAAAAGACATGATGTCATTCTTTCTGATGGCTGAGCAGTATTACACTGTGTAAATATACCACATTTTTTTTATCCATTCATCCTTTGATGAGTACTTAGGTCGATTCAAAAATCTGCTACTGTGAACAGTGGTGCATAAACATATAAGTACATGTATGTTTTTACTGTTTTTTTTTTTTTTTTGGTGGGGATTGGGAAACTCAGTAGTGAGATTGCTAGATCAATTGGCAGTTTTATTTTTAGTTCTCTGAAAAATCTCCATACTGTTTTCCACAGAGGAAATCCCACCAGCAGTACATAAGTTCTCTTTTCTTCACATCTTTGTCAACATCTGTTATTTTTTGTCCTTTTATTAAGAACCATTCTTATTGAGGTAAGTTGATATACCATTGTGGTTTGAATTTGCATTTCTCTGATGATTAGTGACGTTGAGAATTTTTTCATATGCCTTTGGCCATTTGTATGACTTCTCCTAAAAACTGTCTATTTAGGGAGGAGACAAGATGGCTGACTGAAGCCAGCTTTCCACAGAGGCTCCCGTCCAGAAGGAGAGTTAAAGGACAGAAATTTAGCAAGTAACCTGGCAGATTAGAGCTGCACCAAGACAGAAGGTTGAAAAACACACATCAACCCTGCTGAGGCAAGCCAAGGATACAAACAAAAGGTACAAAATCCATCACCAAGTGGACGGGAGTCCCCTCCACCATGAGAACGGCTTGGAGTACCCCATAAACAAACAAACAGAGTTCAAAAGTCCTCCCATTATACTCCACAGGAGAGACCCTCTAAAAACTGGACCTACTCCCCTACTAGGGTGACGTGGTCCTCTCCTGCCAGGCATAAAACTGTGTAAAACTGTATATATTCTCTACCTGCAATTCTGAGCTCCCAGAACTCCCCTCCACTCTCACTCAGAGGTCTGGAGGCCTGTCCCACAGGAGTCCAGATTCTTGGGTGTTTTCTCGAGAGGTGTGGACAAGGCTTAGACTGCTGCTGGTCAGTGCTGATTCTGTGGCACGGGAGTGAGGAGAAGATGGTCGGCTGAGAGGGAACCACGCCGGAGTGGCAGTGCCCTGAGGTGCAGAGCAGCAGCCATTTTTAGCAACAATAGGGCTCACCCCTGGATATTCTGGAGTCACACCCCCTGTCTCTCTGGGCAACCAGAGGAGGCCGAGCATCTTCTCAGGTGGCAACTAATGGCGGAAGATGTGGGATGGAAATGCAGGCCCCATGCAAAGGGTTTGCCTGAGGCGGTACTGGCCTGGGTGGAGCATGGAGACTAGAAAATGCATGAGCAGTGCTGGCTGACTCCCAGGGCAGGGTTGACCCAGAGGACCACTTTACTGAACCTAAGACACACCTGGGCCCCAAGAGATCATCAGCCTAGACAAATAAGGGCAGGAGACTAGAACTGACAGCTAACCGTGCTGCAAATACAAACCTTTGCAGCAGCAAACACAGGGCCTGAGGACCAGGCTCTGTGAACTCAAAACAGCTTCCCTTCTGCAGGGGAATTTAGCCGGAACAGAAACAAATTCCACAAAGTTCTTCTGTTCGGTCAATAACATCAATCAGGGGCGGGGCTGGAACTGGGTGAACACCCCCCAGCCTCCATCAAGCCCCCGATGTTCTCAGGCCTCACCACCCCCTGCCGGATAGAGGCAGACAGCAGTGGCCTGGCTGAGAAGACATAGATTTTCTTGTGATTCAGGCAGGTGCAAACCCCTGGAGTATCTGCTCATTGGAGGCAACTGAGTCACAGCCCTGCAAGGTTATCAGTGACTGGGTGTGACAGAGGTGCAAGGTGGGGTGTGACAGAGGTGCATCAACATTTCCAGACTAATCTATTTGCTAGGTGGGTCTGCCTGAACTCATGGAGCACCAGAGCAAGTCATATTTGAGTTGTCAGCAGACCCCTGCAATCTAGTTGCCAGAGACCTTTTAAACTCTTCCACCTGAGATAGGTGCTGAGGAAGTGAACAACTTAATGGAACATCTCAAGCAGCTGGAAAAGGAAAAACATTCCAACCCTAAAACCAGTAGAAGAAAAGAAATAACCAAAATTAGAGCAGAATTAAATGAAATTGAAAACAAAAGGATTATACAACAGATCAATAAATCAAAAAGTTGTTTTTTTGAAAACATCAATAAAATAGATAAAAATTTGGCTAACCAGGAAAAAAAGAGTAAAATCTCTAATTTCATCAATCAGAAATGACAAAGACAAAATAACAACAGATTCCTCAGAAATTCAAAAAATCTTTAATGAATATTACAAGAAATTTTATTCTCAGAAATATGAAAACCTGAAGGAAATTGACCAATACTTGGAAGTACATCACCTTCCAAGATTTAGCCAGAATCAAGTGGAAGTGTTGAACAGGCCTATCTCAAGTTCTGAAATAGCATCAACCATACAAAATCTCCCTGAAAAGAAAAGCCCAGGACCAGATGGCCTCACGTCAGAATTCTACCAAAACTTTAAGGAGGAACTAGTACTTATATTATTCAACCTCTTCCAAAATATAGAAAAAGAAGAAAGACTACCCTGCACGTTCTATGAAGCAAACATCACCCTGATCCCCAAACCAGGAAAAGACCCAACAAGTAAAAAAAAGTATAGACCAATATCACTAATGAATACAGATGCAAAAATATTCAACAAGATCCTAAGAAACAGAATCTAGGAACATATCAAACAAATTATACATCACTACCTGGTCGATTTTATCCCAGGGTCTCAAGGCTGGTTCAATATATGTAAATCTATAAATATAATTCAGCACATAAACAAATTAAAAACAAAGACCATATGATTCTCTCAATTGATGGGAAAAAAGCTTTTAATAATATCTAGCATCCCTTCATGATCAGAACACTTAAGAAAATTGGTATAGAAGGGACATTTCTTAAACTGATAGAGGCCATCTACAGCAAACCCACAGCCAATATCGTATTGAATGGAGTTAAATTAAAATCATTTCCACTCAGATCAGGAACCAGGCAAGGTTTCCCATCATCTTCACTGCTCTTTAACTTTGTAATGGAATATTTAGACATTGCAATTAGGGAAGAAAGGCGATCAAAGGTATCCATATAGGGTCAGAAGAGATCAAACTGTCGCTCTTCGTAGACGATATGATTGTATATCTGGAAAACACCAGGGATTCTACTACAAAACTCTTAGAAGTGATCAAGGAATACAGCAGTGTCTCAGGTTACAAAATCAACATTCATAAATCGGTAGCCTTTATATATACCAACAATAGTAAAGCTGAAAAAGAGTTAAGGTCTCTATTTCTTTCACAGTAGTGCCAAAGAAGATGACATATTTGGGAGTTTATCTAAAAAAGGACGTAAATGATCTCTATAAAGAGAACTATGAAACTCTAAGAAAAGAAATAGCCAAGAATGTTAACAAATGGAGAAACATACCATGCTCACAGCTGGGAAGAATCAACATTGTTAAAATGTCCATATTACCCAAAGCAATACACAATTTTAATTCAATCCCTATTAAAGCTCCACTGTCATACTTTAAAAATCTTGAAAAAATAATACTTCATTTTATATGGAATCAGAAAAAACCTCGAATAGCCAAGACATTACTCAGAAATAAAAACAAAGCAGGAGGACTCACGCTACCAGACCTCAGACTACACTATAAATCAATAGTGATCAAAATGGCATGGTACTGGCACAAAAATAGAGAGGTAGATGTATGGAACAGAATAGATAGCCAAGAGATGAACCCAGCTACTTACCATTATTTGATCTTTGACAAGCCAATTAAAAACCTTCAGTGGGGAAAAGATTCCCTATTTAACAAATGGTGCTGGGTGAACTGGATGGCAAGCTGTGGGGAGACTGAAACTGGACCCACACCTTTCACCATTAACTAAGATAGACTCTCACTGGATTAAAGATTTAAACTTGAGACATGAAACTATAAAAATACTAGAAGAGAGTGCAGGGAAAACTCTTGAAGAAATTGGTCTGGGTGAGTATTTTATGAGGAGGATCCCCCAGGCAATTGAAGCAGCTTCAAAAATACACTACCGGGACCTCATCAAACTAAAAAGCTTCTGCACAGCCAAGAACACAGTAAGTAAAGCAAGCAGACAGCCCTCAGAATAGGAGAATATATTTTCAGGTTATGTCTCCAACAAAGGTTTAATAACCAGAATCCACAGAGAACTCAAACATATAAGCAAGAAAAGAACAAGTGATCCCATCACAGGCTGGGCAAGGGCCTTGAAGAAAAACTTCTCTGAAGAAGATAGAGAATCGTCAGAGAGATGCAAATAAAACTACTTTGAAATATCATCTAACTCCACTAAGGTTAGCCCATATCACAAAATCCCAAGACCAGAGATGCTGGTGTGGATGTGGAGAAAAGGGAACACTTCTACACTGCTGGTGGGAATGCAAATTAATACATTCCTTTTGGGAAGATGTTTGGAGAACACTTAGAGATCTAAAATAGACCTGCCATTCAATCCTATAATTCCTGTACTAGGTATGTACCCAGAAGACCAAAAATCACATTATAACCAAGATATTTGTACCAGAATGTTTGTTGCAGCCCAATTCATAATTGCTAAGTCATGGAAAAAGCCCAAGTGCCCATTGATCCATGAATGGATTAATAAATTGTGGTATAGGTACACCATGGAATATTATGCAGCCTTAAAAAAAGATGGAGACTTTACCTCTTTCATGTTTACATGGATGGAGCTGGAACATATTCTTCTTAGTAAAGTATCTCAAGAATGGAAAAAAAAGTATCCAATGTACTCAGCCCTACTACGAAACTAATTTATGGTTTTCACATGAAAGCTATAACCCAGTTATAACCTAAGAATATGGGGAAGAGGGAGAGGGAGGGGAAGGAGGGTGTAGGGTGGGTGGAGGGAGGGTGATTCGTGGGATTACACCTATGGTGCATCTTACAAGAGTACATGTGAAACTTAGTAATGTAGAATATAAATGTCTTAACACAATAACTAAGAAAATACCAGGAACGCTATGTTAACCAGTGTGATGAAAATATGTCAAATGGACTATAAAACCAGTGTATGGTGCCCCATGATAACATTAATGTACACAGCTATGATTTAATAATAAAAAAATAAAACTGTCTATTTAAACAAAGCTTTTCAAAAAGAAATGTCTATTCATGTCCTTCTTAATGAATTTTTTTTTAGTTGACTTGTTTGTGTATTCTAGATGTTAGTCCCCTGTTGAATGAATAGTTTGCAAATATTTTCTCCCATGCCACAAGTTTTCTCTTCACTTTGTTGATTATTTCTTTTGCTGGGCAGAATCTTTTTGTATTAAGTCACATTTGCCTATTTTTGTATTTCTTGTCTATGCTTTTGACATCTGAGTTATAAATTCTTTACCTAGACCAATGCCCAGAAGAGTTTTTCCTAGGTTTTCTTCTAGTATATTTATAATTGGGAGTCTTACATGTAAGTCATTAATCCATGTTTAGTTTATTTTTGTATATGGTAAGAGATAAGGGTTCAGTTTCATTATTCTTCATGGGACATCCCAATTTTCCCAGCACTGGGAAAAGGGGGGTATTAAAGGGGGTATCCCTACCCCAATATATGTTCTTGTCAGCTTTTTAAAAGATCATTTGGCTGTAAATACGTGGCTTTTTCTGAGGTCTCTGTTTTGTGGATGTACATGCCTACTTTTATACCAATATAATATGGCTACTACAGCCTTGTAATTAATATACGTATAATAATTTAGAGTCAGATAGTATGATACCTCCAGTGATGTTCTTTTTTTTTTTTATTGTTGGGGATTCATTGAGGGTACAATAAGCCAGGTTACACTGATAGCAATTGTTAGGTAAAGTCCCTCTTGCAATCATGTCTTGCCCCCATAAAGTGTGACACACACCAAGGCCCCACCCCCCTCCCTCCGTCCCTCTTTCTGCTTCCCCCCATAACCTTAATTGTCATTAATTGTCCTCATATCAAAATTGAGTACATAGGATTCATGCTTCTCCATTCTTGTGATGCTTTACTAAGAATAATGTCTTCCACGTCCATCCAGGTTAATACGAAGGATGTAAAGTCTCCATTTTTTTTTAATGGCTGAATAGTATTCCATGGTATACATATACCACAGCTTGTTAATCCATTCCTGGGTTGGTGGGCATTTAGGCTGTTTCCACATTTTGGCGATTGTAAATTGAGCTGCAATAAACAGTCTAGTACAAGTGTCCTTATGATAAAAGGATTGTTTTCCTTCTGGGTAGATGCCCAGTAATGGGATTGCAGGATCAAATGGGAGGTCTAGCTTGAGTGCTTTGAGGTTTCTCCATACTTCCTTCCAGAAAGGTTGTTCTAGTTTGCAGTCCCACCAGCAGTGTAAAAGTGTTCCCTTCTCTCCACATCCACGCCAGCATCTGCAGTTTTGAGCCGATTTTGTGATGTGGGCCATTCTCACTGGGGTTAGATGATATCTCAGGGTTGTTTTGATTTGCATTTCTCTAATACATAGAGATGAGGAACATTTTCTCATGTGATTGTTAGCCATTCGTCTGTCATCTTTAGAGAAAGTTCAATTCATGTATCTTGCCCATTGATATATGGGATTGTTGGCTTTTTTCATGTGGATTAATTTGAGTTCTCTATAGATCCTAGTTATCAAGCTTTTGTCTGATTGAAAATATGCAAATATCCTTTCCCATTGTGTAGGTTGTCTCTTTGCTTTGGTTATTGTCTCCTGAGCTGTACAGAAGCTTTTCAGTTTAATGAAGTCCCATTGTTTATTTTTGTTGTTGTTGCAATTGCCATGGCAGTCTTCTTCATGAAGTCTCTCCCCAGGCCAATATCTTCCAGTGTTTTTCCTATGCTTTCCTTGAGGATTTTTATTGTTTCGTGCCTTAAGTTTAAGTTCTTTATCCATCTTGAATCAATTTTTGTGAGTGGGGAAAGATGTGGGTCCAGTTTCAGTCTTTTACATGTAGACATCCAGTTCTCCCAACACCATTTATTGAATAGGGAGTCTTTCCCCCAAGGTATGTTCTACTTTGGTTCATCGAAGATTAGGTGGTTGTAAGATGTTAGTTTCATTTCTTGGTTTTCAATTCGATTCCAAGTGTCTATGTCTCTGTTTTTGTGCCAGTACCATGCTGTCTTGAGCACTATGGCTTTGTAGTACAGACTAAAATCTGGTATGCTGATGCCCCCAGCTTTATTTTTATTACTAAGAACTGACTTAGCTATACGGAGTTTTTTCCAGTTCCATACAAAACGCAGAATCATTTTTTCCAAATCTTGAAAGTACGATGTTGGTATTTTGATAGGAATGGCATTGAATAGGTAGATTGCTTTGGGAAGTATAGACATGTTAACAATGTTGATTCTTCCCATCCATGAGCATTGTATGTTCTTCCACTTGTCAATATCCTCTGCTATTTCCTTTCTGAGGATTTCATAGTTTTCTTTATAGAGGTCCTTCACCTCCTTCGTTAGGTATATTCCTAGGTATTTCATTTTCTTTGAAACTATGGTGAAGGGAGTTGTGTCCTTAATTAGCTTCTCATCTTGACTGTTATTGGTGTACACAAAGGCTACTGACTTGTGGACATTGATTTTATATCCTGAAACATTACTGTATTTTTTGATGACTTCTAGGAGTCTTGTGGTTGAGTCTTTGGGGTTCTCTAAGTATAAGATCATGTCGTCAGCAAAGAGGGAGAGTTTGACCTCCTCTGCTCCCATTTGGATTCCCTTTATTTCCTTGTCTTGCCTAATTGTATTGGCTAGAACTTCCAGCACTACGTTGAATAGTAAAGGTGACAGAGGACAACCTTGTCTGGTTCCAGTTCTAAGAGGAAAAGCTTTCAGTTTTACTCCATTCAGTAAAATATTGGCTGTGGGTTTGTCATAGATAGCTTCAATCAGTTTTAGAAATGTGCCACCTATGCCTATACTCTTCAGTGTTCTAATTAGAAAAGGATGCTGGATTTTAGCAAATGCTTTTTCTGCATCTATTGAGAGGATCATGTGATCTTTATTTTTGCCTCTGTTAATATGGTGGATAACATTTATGGACTTGCATATGTTAAACCAGCCTTGCATCCCTGGGATGAAGCCTACTTGATCATGATGAATGACTTTTTTGATGATAAGCTGTAATCTATTGGCTAGGATTTTGTTGAGAATTTTTGCGTCTATGTTCATGAGTGAGATTGGTCTGAAATTCTCCTTTTTGTTTGGGTCTTTTCCTGGTTTTGGTATCAGGGTGATGTTTGCTTCATAGAATGTGTTGGGGAAGATTCCTTCTTCCTCAATTTTTTGGAATAATTTCTGCAGTACAGGAATAAGCTGTTCCTTGAAGGTTTGATAGAATTCTGGAGTGAAGCCATCTGGACCAGGGCATTTTTTGGTTGGAAGATTTTTTATTGTTTCTTTGATCTCAGTGCTTGAAATTGGTCTGTTCAGGAGCTCTATTTCTTCCTGGCTGAGTCTAGGGAGAAGGTGTGATTCCAAATATTGATCCATTTCCTTCACATTGTCAAATTTCTGGGCATAGAGTTTCTGGTAGTATTCAGAGATGATCTCTTGTATCTCTGTGGGATCAGTTATTATTTCCCCTTTATCATTTCTGATTGAGGTTACTAGAGATTTTACTTTTTTATTCCTCGTTAGTCTGGCCAATGGTTTATCTATTTTATTGATTTTTTTCAAAAAACCAACTCCTTGTTTTTTAATTTTCTGACTGATTCTTTTGTTTTCAATTTCATTGGTCTCTGATTTGATTTTGGATATTTCTTTTCTTCTACTGAGTTTAGGCTTAGATTGTTCTTCTTTTTCCAATTCCATAAGATCTCTTGTGAGATTGTTTATGCGCTCTCTTTCTGTTTTTCGAATCAGTGATATTCTTTTTGTTCAGGATTTCATTGGTCATTGGGGATTTTTTTGTTGTTGTTGTTCTATATGAATTTTAGTATAATTTTTCTAGTGAAATATGATTTTGGTATTTTGATAGTGATTGCATTGGATCTGTAGATTGCTTTGGGTGGTATGAGCATTTTAGCAATATTAATTCTTCAGATCCATGAGCATGAAGTGTTTTTCCATTTGTTTGTGTCATCTAGAATTTTTTTCATCATTATTGTATAGTTTCCTTGTATAAATCTTTGAGCTCCATGGTTAATTTATTCCTAGATTTTTTTTTTAATTTATCCTATGTGATTTTTTCAAATCTATTATAAATGGAATTGTCTTCTTAATTTCTTTTCCAACTAGGTCATTAGTAGTGTATAGAAATGCTACTAATTGTTGTATGTTGATTTTGTTTCTTGCAACATTAGTGAATTCATTTGTCAAATCTAAAAGTCTTTTTGGTGGAGTCTTTGGGTTTTTCTAGATATATGATCATATCACCACCAAACAGGGGTAATTTGACTTTCTCTTTTCCAATCTGGATGTCTATTATTATTTTTTTTTTTTTTACAGACTGATTGCTCTGGCTAAGACTTCCAATACTATATTAAACAGGAGTAGTGAAAATGGGCATCCTTGTTTTATTCCAGTTCTTAGAAGAAAGGTTTTTAACTTTTCTCAATTCAGTATCATGCTATGTCATATATGGTCTTTATTATTTTGTCATATATGGTCTTTATTATTTTGAGGTATATTCCTTTTATGCCTCATTTATTAAGGGGTTTAATGATGAAAAAATGTTTAATTTTATCAAATGCTTTTTCTATGTCTATTGAGATAATCATATGGTTTTGTCCTTGGTTCTGTTTATGTGATGTATAAACATTTATTGATTCACATATTCACATATTTTGAACCATCCTTGAATCCCTGGTAGAGTTCATTTGATCATGTGGTCGTATCTTTTGTACGTGCTATTGAATTCAGTTTGCTAGTATTTTTTTAAAATTTGTATATCTATATTTATCGGGCATATTGGTCTATAGTTTTCTTTTTTGTTGTATTCTTGTCTAGTTTTGTTTTCAGAGTGATACTGGCCTCATAGAATGAATTGGGAAGAATTTTCTCAGTTTTTTTTTTTTTTTTAACAGTTTCAGGAAGATTATAACAGATTTTTCTTTATAATGCTTTGTAGAATTAAGTTGTGAATCCATCTGGTCATGAGATTTTTCTTTGTTGAGAGATTTTTTTTATTATTATTATTATTACTGATTCAACTTTAGTACTCAGTGCTGGCCTCATCTGGTTTTCTATTTCTTCCTGGTTCTATCTTGTAAGGCTGTATATTTCCAGAAGTTTACCAGTTTCCTCCAAGTTTTCCAGTTTGTCAGTATATACTTTGTAATAGTCTCTAATGAAATTTTATTATCTATTTCTGTGGTATCAGTTGTGTTGTCTCCTTTTTCATTTCAGATTTTGACTCTTCTTCTTGGTTAGTCTAGCTTGTTATTTATCAGTTTTGCTTATCATTTCAAAGAATGAACTTTTATTTCATTGAGCCTTTGCATTGTTTTTCTAGTCTCTGTTTTATTTGGTTCTGCTCTGATCTTTATTATGTACTTTCTTTTGCTAAATTTGGGGTTTGGTTTATTGTTGCCATTCTACTTCCTTGAGGTATGTTATTAGATCATTAATTTGTAATCTTTCTACTTTTTAATGTAGGTATTTAATGCTATAAAATTCCCTTTTGGCACCTCTTTTTGCTGTATCTCATAGGTTTTGTATGTTGTGCTTCTATTTTTGTTTCAATTTTTTTTAATTTCCATCAGATTTCTTGATTGACCAAACAGCCACTCGGGACCATGTTGTCTAAATTCCAGGTATTTGTAAAGCCTCCAAAGTTCCTCTTGGTATTGATATCTAGTTTTATTCCACTGTGATCATAGAAGACACTTGATATAAGTTTGGATTTTTTTAATTTGTTGAGACTTGTTTTATAGCCTAACACGTGGCCTCTATCTTGGAGAATGTTCCATGTATTGATGAAAAGAAAGTATATTCTTATGTTGCTTGATAGAATGTTCTATAAATGTTTGTTATGTTCATTTGGTAAAGTCCAATTTAAGTCCAATGTTTCCTTGTTGACTTTCTGTCTAAATGATCTGTCAAATTCTGTGAATGGGATGTTAAAGTCCCCCGCATTATTGTATTGCTTTCTACTTCTCTTCTTAGATCTACTGATGTTTGTTTTATGAATCTGGGTGCTCCTTTGTTGGGTGCATGTATATTTAGAATTGTTATATCCTCTCACTTAATTGATCCTTTTGTATAATGATCTTTGTTGTCTTTTTTTTTTTTTTTACTCATTTTGACTTAAAGTCTATTTTATCTTATATAAATATACTTACTTCTGCTTGCTTTCAGTTTCCATTTGCCTAGAACATAGATATTTTTATTAATTACTATCACTCATACTAAATATTACTTAATATTATGACCAATCACTATTTGCAAGGACTCATCACAGAAATAATCTAAAATATATTGATTTGAATATAACAGAGAACAGAATTGAGGTACAATTTAATGGGCTATCTTTTTCACCAACTGTGCCTCAGTTTCCACCAAAAAATGAAGAGATGAGTAAATTTGCTATTCAAGATTCTTCTAATTGCAAGTTCTAGAAAATAATCACAAAAAAAGCTTAAGCAAGAAGGTGTTAGGGAAAAAACAGGAGAGCTATATTTCTTGCAATGTCCAATATTTGGACAGGAGAGCTATATTTCTTGCAATGGGTTGCAATCTCTGGGTGGCAAAATATACATATTTAACAAGGTATAAGAGGAGTCATGAATATTTATGAAAGGAGAAACATGCACCTGTGTGACCTAGCTTTATGCCCTTTTCATGGGTCCATGTTCAGAAATGGTTTCCTCTATGTCAAAAAGGTGAAGCAAGGACACAAAAATCCTCTCTACACATGCTCCGTAGACTGGTTCAAATCACTCCATGGTTGATGGTGTCTTATCAGGAAAGAATGCTAGTCTTGAGATTGGTTTCTGTTTAGCCCTTAGGGGGTGGGGGGAAAAACCTAATAGCCATTAGCAAGGGAGGGTATATAATGAGATATCTGATCTTTCATCCTATTATGGTTGGAAATTCAGTTTTAAGTTTTCTCTGTGGTCCCCTTAGCTAAGAGGGAGTATGTTTAGCCAATGAAGGTGGAAAGTGCCTTAAGATTTTATTTTAGGAATTCTGTTCTCATAGAACCGCGGTGCACCTTGTTCGGAGAGTTACTGGAGAGCAGCTAGCTGGACATGGAGACCTTAGGTGGAAGAAGTTTAGTGAAGAAAGTTCAGAATTTAAGAGCTAACGTTCAAGAGTGTCATGTCAGTGTGTGGATCAGTCCGTGGAAAAGACGGAGGGAAAGTGCGATCTGAGGGTGTCTACGTCCTGGCTACCCGAGGGAGAGGCAAGAAATAAATGAAGAAAGAGGAGGTTCCAGGACCTAGATGTCATCATTCCTGGGGATACCCTTGACCAGTGACTGAGTTTCTGACCAGAGATGTTGGGTATATCCAGAAGAGACAAAGATAGAGTAGCAGTTGCTGGTCATATCCCACAACAGAAGAAAATGAGCAATGCCCAGGAATTGTTGACCCTGGAGGATGTAGTTGTGGAGTTCACCTGGCAGGAGTGGAAGCTCCTGGGCCCTGCTTAGAAGGACCTATACTGGGATGTGATTATGGAGAATTACAGCAACCTGGTGTCAGTCGGTTATCAAGCCAGCAGACCAGATGCACTGTCCAGGTTGGAACAAGGAGAACAACCTTGGACAACAGAAGATGAAATGTATAGTCGCATCTGTCCAGAAAACAACAAGGTTGATGATCATTTGCAGGGTCACCTGGAAAATCAAAGACTATTAAAGGCTATGGAGCAATACTACGAACACAATGCATTTGGAAATATTGTACCTCAAAGCAAAAGTCATTTTTCTTTTAGGGAAAATCATGTTACGTTTGAGTCATATATAAAAACTTTGAAATCAAATTTAAGTTTAGTTGACCAGAACAAAAGCTATGAAATTAACAATTCTACTAAATTCAATGAACATGGGAAAACATTTTTTCAAGGTAAGTATGAAGAACTTCATTCTGTTAAATTTTCTGTAAGTACAAAACCTAATAGAATTAAATCCCAAGTCAATAAGCATCAGAGAAGTCATGACATAGAGAAAACTCATGTATGCAGTGAATGTGGAAAAGCCTTTGTCAAGAAGTCTCAGCTCACTGATCATGAGAGAGTTCATACAGGAGAAAAACCTTACGGATGTAGTATGTGTGCAAAAGTATTCTCCAGAAAGTCCAGGCTCAATGAACATCAGAGAATTCACAAAAGGGAGAAATCCTTTATATGCAATGAATGTAGAAAAGTATTTACCATGAAAAGCCGTCTGATTGAACATCAGCGAACTCATACTGGAGAGAAACCCTATGTATGCGATGAATGTGGAAAAGGTTTCCCAGGCAAGCGAAATCTCATTGTACATCAGCAAAATCATACTGGAGAGAAATCTTATGTATGCAGTGATTGTGGAAAAGGCTTCACTGGGAAGCGCATGCTTATCATACATCAGCGAACTCATACAGGAGAGAAACCCTACATCTGGTAGTGAATGTGGGAAAGGCTTCACCACAAAGCACTATGTCATCATACATCAACGAAATCATACAGGAGAGAAACCATATATATGCATTGAATGTGGAAAAGGCTTCATTGTGAAGAGCCGTATGATCGAACATCAGCGAACTCATACAGGAGAGAAACCCTATGTATGCAGTGAATGTGGAAAAGGCTTTCCTAGCAAGAGTAATCTCATTGTACATCAGAGAAATCATACAACAGAGAAATCGTATCTATGTAGTGAATGTGGAAAAGGCTTCACGGTAAAGACCATGCTTATTAGACATAAGCGAATTCATACTGGAGAGAAACCTTACATATGCACTGAGTGTGGGAAAGGCTTCCCCTTGAAGAGTCGGCTGATTGTACATCAGCGAGCTCATACTGGAGAAAAACCTTACAGATGCACTGAATGTGGGAAAGGTTTCACCATAAATAGTGGACTGGTATTACATCAGCGAACTCTTACTAGAGAGAAACCTTATAAATGCCGTGAATGTGGAAAAGGTTTTGCCTTTAAGAGCAATCTTGTTGTACACCAGCGAACTCATACTGGAGAGAAACCCTTTCTGTGCAGAGAATGTGGAAAAGGCTTCACCATGAAACGATATCTCATTGTACATCAGGAAATGCATACAAGAAAGAAATCTTATATATGTGGTGAATGTGGAAGAGGCTTTTTCATGGAAACAGCTCATTTTACATAAGCAAGTTCATACTGGAGAGAAGCCTTATGCATGCAATGAATGTGGTAAAGGCTTCACTGTGAAAAGCCATCTAATAGTTCATCAACGAACTCATACAGGAGAGAAACCCTTTATATGCAGCAAATGTGGAAAAGCCTTCTCCTCAAAAAGAAATCTCTTTGCACATCAGCGAACTCATATTGGAAACAAACCCTAACCATGCAATGAACATGGTCACTGCCTTCAGGAAGAAAATATACCTCTGTACATCAGAGATTTCATATAGGGTAGATTTCCTTTACATATAACAAATTGAATTTCATCTGGTCTCATTATCCACCAGAATAAATGCAGTCAATGATGGAAATCCTTCCACATAAATTCAAGCTCTGACTTTGTTGAGGCGCCCAATCCAGAGACTATGGATTCAGTGATTGGGGGTAATCTGTCTCATCTGTCAGCATTTATTAAAATTCTGACATTCTGATTGTGTATGAGGTACATAATCCTTTGCAGAGAATCTGAAGCTGTTACATACAAGTGAACGTATTCGGGAGCAAACCATGTTTGTAATAAGTACTGTGAACTTATTAAATATGCTTCTAGTGTATATGAAGAGAGTGTAAAGCAGTCCATTGCTAGATTTTTCACCCTTGGGGATTATAGAACTTGCATAAGACTAAATTTTAATAAATTCAGAGACTGCAAAAAAAAAAAAAAAAAAAAAAGATTTTATTTTAGTTCACAAAGGGAAAATATTTCTTTGTCTCTCTTTCCAACTTTTCTCAGCATTAGATTTATTCTTTGATAAGCTCTTTTCATATAGAGTGAAGGTAGCCCATGGCAGCTCAGAATATGAGAGCGAGCAATCTCTAAGGATGTGGAGTGTAATCTCAAAAGATACAGCAAACTCCTCAGTAAGGTTCTAATTGGCCTGTTGAGTACAGTGCCTATTCCTGATGCAATCCCTGTGGCCAGGGAATAGAGTACTCCAGTTGCTAGAATTTCTCTTTATGCCAAGTCCTTGGTCTCAGGATTCAAAGAATGAAACCATGTGGATAAGTGACAGGACAGTTTATTTATAGAGAAAGATGAATAAACAGTATTGATAAGAAAAGAGGGGGAAATATAAGAGGCAGAAAAGAACTTCTGGCAGTGGTGGTGGTGGTGGGTGGGACCCAAGTGGGAAACCATCTCACAGTCTTATCTAGGGAGGTTTAAATGACAGTTTTCCTTTCCTGCAGGCAGGGAGTCAGAAAAGTATCATAACTGGCCAGAGATCTATAGACAGAAAATAACCCTAAAATTAGCATGGGAATAAGGTTCTTGCAGTTTTTGCCTCAGGCAAGGAGTAAGGGTGTGTACTCCCTACTCTAGGGGGATCCCCCTCCAATCCTTTCAGAAAACTTTTTTTTATGACCTTGTTTGCAAGGTGGCCTGCTTGTGTCTAGAGATGGGGATCTGTGATAAGACTGATTTCTGAGCTCACCAAGGCCTAGAAAATGGGGGTCCCTTTCCAGCCCTGAGTGGGGGAAGCCTATATCACTCTGATAGCCAGTCCAGGTAACAGGTCCACTCCTGGGCATGGAACAGAGGGCTAGGTGCTTTTTAACCTCCCTGAACAAGGGAGGGACAATAACAGAAAGGAAAGAGGCTGCTGAACAGATAAAATGTTTGAATGACTACTACAGTGAATTAATATTAATTTTTATGAATTAATGTTCTACTACCTTAAATTTACTGACAAAACAGAGGCAATATGCTTATTATAGGACTCTTTACAATAAGGTGTATGTTTTGATTTCCTGAGAAAGCTCTAATGGCCCTTGCCAGCACACTAAATGGCAGTTTGCATTGCCTGCTTGTTCTGTCATAAACATAATGTGTTTCATGTCTCCCCTCAGTTTATACATCTTCATTTTTAATTGGCCAATAATCTTTTCCGAATGTCTTTGCCTTATTTCACAGTGCACCAAGAGGTAGATTTTTACCCACATGCGTAAAGATTGAAGACTCTCGGAATACCTGATCAGTTACTGTTAAAAACACTGTCTCTCCAAAGGAATATTCCCTAGCTGCATGCCAACTATGACCATGGTAAGCAGATAAGTAAAATATGTCTTTGGTGTTTGCTTCACTCCAGGTTGCTCTCTTGGGGCTCACAGAGGGGAAGCTCTTCAAGATAACCTTTGCCTCCTCAGACACACTTGCTAAGCGGCTATTGAAACCAAAGTTCCCTGAGAAAGAAAAGCAGTAGAACACAAAGACAGCCTTCAACGGTTTATTTTACATTATAAAGGACTTCATATCAATAACAATAGGGATAATTAATTAAAACCCTGAAAAATTGCACTTGTTCTGTGTTGTTCTGCTGAATAATTTATCACCGCCCCATTAACACACCCAAGCAGGATCATCCCAACACCTCGCGGAGGAAGCCTTGGAAAATTGTTTCTGACCTATGACCGACATTAAGTCTCACTCCATGGCTTTGTTATTTTTGGGCATGAAAATTACAGACTTGAGTGCCAAGCTCCTTCTAACAGCAGGTTAGTGTACCAATATGGGCTGCTGAGTTCCTTTACCCAGTTTGTCACTTAGTTGTGGTTAGATTTGGGAGGAGAGCAAGATGGCGGCCCAGTAACAGCTTCCTTGCATCTGGGCACCGTGAGTCCGGGGAGATAGGACTCCAGGCATCTCTGGCTGGTGGGATACACCTATTATCACCCCTGTGAGGATACAGAGAGTCAGTGAGAGACTTCTGGACCCCAAGAGGAGGACTAAAACAGTGGAAAACCGGCAAGTGGTCGCGTGTGTTCAATCAGTCTAAACCCGCCCACAACTGTAAGTTCAGTAGCAGCGAGACTGCAAACCGGAAAGGCCTTACCTGTGAACTGTTTTGGTGTCTTTGGACTTGGCACTCAGTTGAACTGCCTTGGGGAGAGCCTGAGCGGGAATGTGGAGAACTTTGGCTGTTGTCTAGGGCCCCAGTCTGATCCGCTGAGCCAGACAGAGCTAATAGTGTTTGGCTGTGGGCCAAAGGGAGCCATTGTGAGCGATCTGCCCCGGCAAGCTCCGCCCTCAGGGTAGCAGAGCTAGAATCAGGTGGGAACCGGTAACCCAGCAACCAAGTAGCCTAAGGGTGGGGTCTGAGCCGCCTTGCAGCCCTAACCCTCAGGGGCAGAGTGAGACCGGTTTTGGCACACTGGGTAAGTGGATAGCCACTTCAGCAGTGATTCCAGCAACAAGCACTTTCCTGGGAAAGCTTCTGCTCAGCAAGTTTACAAGTTCAAAGTGCCTTTTAAGTGGGCTGAAGAGAGATTTAGGGTGTCTACCTGCTGGGGTTTGAGAAATCAGCAGCCTCCAGTCGTATCAGAACTGTGATTAACATCTGATACCCCAGAAGACCACATGTTGCCCAGACAATATTCAACAATACATACATACTGCTTTGTTTTTGGTTGTGTTTTGTTTTTTCTGTTTTTTTGTTTTTGTTTTTGTTTTTTTGGTTTGGTTGTTTTTTGTTTATTTTGATGTTGTTGATGCTGTTTTGTTTTTTAATTTCAACCTTTTCCGTACAGATCTTTTTTCTTTCTCAATTTTTCTAGTTTAATTATAATTTCCCATTGCTGCCTTTTTCAATAACTAGAACTTCATTTTTGCTCGTGTTTCTACCACTATTATTTGGTTTTTCACCCAATTTTATCCCATAAAGTTTTCTGTTTGCTTGTTTTGGTTTGATTTATAGCATTTTTGTCTTTCCTCTCTACTTGGTGGAGGTGGGGTACTGTGTCAGATCAGGTTAGCAAAGAGCTGCTGACCTCAAGGGACCCACCCTACTGGGCACCCCTAGAAGGTGGTTTTTTTAAAGGTTGTGTCAAAGTACCCTACTATACACCTATATTGCTCTGTCTCCCTCTTTCTGTGCCTCTCTTCTTTTTGTCAATATTCCTTTTACCCACCCCCTTCTCCTTTCTCTATTTTTTTTTTCTTTTCACTCGTTCCTCCTTCCTTTCATCCCTCTTTCGCTCTTAAACCTTCTCACCCTTCTGGTCCTGTAACCCTTAGTCCACAGGCACGAGAACTTAAAGAGCAAGAGGAAGTGAAAGGAAAATTAGGGCAAGGAAACAGATAAAAGAAATCACTCATGAGGAAGAATCAGCAGAAAACTCCAGGCAACATGAAGAACCAGTCCAGAACAATCCCGCCAAGGGACCATGAGGTAGCTACTGCAGAGGATTCCACCTATACAGAAATGTTAGGAATGACAGAAAGGGAATTTAGAATACACATGATGAAAACAATGAAAGAAATGATGGAAACAATGAAGGAAACTGCTAATAAAGTGGAAAATAACCAAAAGGAAATCCAAAAACAGAATCAAATAAGAGATGAACGATATGAAGAATATAAAAAGGATATAGCAGAGCTGAAGGAAGTGAAACTGTCACTTAGTTGCTTAAGGACAAGTCTGAGTCCTCAGCTCCTCCCAGGGTGGCCTCCTAAGTCCTGCTTGTTCAAAATGTCATAGTACTAATATTCTAATAGAGATACAGTTCAAATATTTGACCTAAACAACAAGGTTATCACCACCCAACTGCCAAATACAGGCCACTTTCCATAAGTCGTTAAAAAAAAAAAAATCACAGCTTTCATTTTTACACATAGATAAGGGCATTTTAATGTAACAGAGATGGGAGGGCACATTATGCAAATGTAGTAACAAATGTAAAATGATAAATTAGCAAGCAACTATTTAATTATTACTGTGACTAATTCCTGTAGATTGTGGCACAGCTAATGAACCTGAACTTGTCCTGGTTGACTGCAGTGTGCTGCTGAAACATTTCCATTTGGTTTGTTTGCTGCTTCTGCAGCTCAGTGAAGTAGATAGCATCTGTTTAATGAGCTCCCACTTCATTACAGAGCTGTACTACTCACTGACTCGTTCTCCTTAAGCATGCAGGCTGTGTACTCTTCTGTTGTTTTAAAGCAAATACTAATTTATGATTACCTGTCACATTAGGCCATTGAAAATTGTACTCACACTGGTTCGCATGACCAGAATGCTAATGAGCTGATTATGGACTGTGGTGGTGTCCCTTGCTTATAATCCATGGACATAAATCCAGATCCCCGTACAATACAGGCTCCGGAACAATGGATGCTGCTTGGGAGGAGGGAGAGAAAAGGAAAGGGGGCTGAAATCATCACATGTAAATGCACAGACTCTCTCAAAGGCCGACAAACTCAGCAATGACCTAATTCAATGTGCACAGATCGTCAGAAACACCCGTTACACTGTGTCATGTACAGAGGAAGATGAATGACTCTCCAGCTATTCACTCCCTGCCATGGTCATTATCTAATTGAAGTCTGATGCCCCAGCAAGGCGGATCCTGACACAGTGACTGCAAACCTCTATTGTATGGAATAAATCCTATAGATGTGTCCTAAAATGGTACTTGCAGAAAAAATTCCAATCAATAACACTTTTCCAAAATGCAGCTTTTCATCTTCAGCCCAATATTTACCTGCAGGCTTCTGCACGATGCTTTTTTTTACCAGTTTTCCCCCCTCTCTTCTCCATTACAAGCATGTCATTTGCACTTTATATACAATATTAAGCAAAATGTTTTATTAGCTGTGATTTGCCCCCCAAAATTGAAACTATGGGAAGATGAGATTTTTTTGCCTTTTTATTGGCTTGTCTGCTCAGTTTTTTTCTCTAATTCTGACTTCTTTCTACGTAGGGACACTGTGGTTTGCTTCAGAGTCGGCTGCCCTTGCTGGTTTGGGGACTGCTACGAAAACCACTTAACTTAGAAATGCATGTACCAATCCTAATCTTTGGTTACAAATACTGCTTGAGACATGAGGATCAGCACACTGACAGAGGTGGCCCAGAAACATCATAATCACATTCACATCTGGAATACTTACACATAGTTGCTGGGGGTACTGTCTGTATTAATTTCTGCAATGTTTTTTTAAAAATCTTACCAAGGTAGCCATGTATGGTAAACAAGAACATAAAGATTAATCTTTTATCCATCTGCCTCCAAAACTAACTTTCTTTTTTCTCTTGCTTCCTCCTCCTCTTCCTCCTTTTTTTCTTCTTCTCTTTGAAGATCATTTGTTTAGAGACAACAACTTTCCCCCTAATAGAATTAAAATTTCTTTTCTCCTTGTTTTCCTGTACTTAGCTATTTAGGACTTACAACTGGACTCATCAAATACAAGAATAAAAAGGAAAAAATGCCCACCTTTGATACTATGAAAGGAGGAAGCAGGTAGGAAGAAGTACAGACCATATCTATGTATGTGCATTATGCATTTCCAACAATTGCCTAAATGTTATAAACTTAGACCACATAATCCCAGCAGTTCTGGACAGGCAGCTGTTAATGAAGCCTCATCTCTTTCTCACCACAGTGAGTGGAGCAGGCCCCGACCTAAGACAAAGCAAACCTGAGTTCTAACTCTGTCCACCCACCACATAGCACTCTCCACTGGAATTCTGATTTGGGGGTTACTCCCTTTGAAAATTAGAGAATAGGACAAAATGACACTGAAATTCCTTTTAATCCTAAGATTTTGGGATTCCACATTCTTAGCAATGATTAAAAGAGTCCCAATCCACATAGGTGTGCAAGACAGTTCAATTGCTAATATTAATTTTAACCACATTTCTGATTTACTCTCATAAGATGAAAACAGTTCTTAAAAATTTGCAATTTTCTTCAAGCACAAATGAAATAATAAGGCTTCTCACTTCAAATAATGTGCAATTTATACCATGGCAACCTTGACCCACTGTTTCCTGAAAGAAAGCACAGTTTAATTCATCCTTGTGATCCAGAAGTCTGACTCCCACTAAACACAAATTATAAATTATTGGACACATTTGTATATAGTTTTTTTTAACAAAGCTTGAAGGATCTGTAAACCCAGTTATTCACATTATTATCTTAATATGAATCAAGATTTCAAGGTACTCCACAGAATATTTTTCATTGTACCTATGATTAAATGGTGGAAAAATAGAAGCAAATTAGGTAATTACTGTCTCCAGCTGGATGGGTGCTAACAAATTCCTTTTCCTCACCTATAATGAACTCCCAATGCCAGCCAAGGCAAGGGAGCTGTGAGCAGTGGTGCAGGATTTTTCTGCATAAGCAAATTGCTTTTCCTGATTTACATGGGAAAAAAAGACTGAGAGCCTATTTACACACTGGATAATCCAATTTGCTTATTTTGCAAAACAGTCCCTTTCCCCTTATTGGCAGCACTAAGCACTGTGCAGGCTCTCAACTAGAAGGGAAAAGGATATGCATTAGATACAAGGCCACACAGTGTGCTCAATTCAGAGACTAAAGCAGAGTCCATTTAGAAAGAAGGTGGAGGGGCAATGAGACGTGTTTGACTGCATGTCTGTGAAGGGTATAATATGCACCAAACGTCCACAAGAACACCCGTAAGGAAGAGAAATCTCACCAAGACCTCAAAACGGGAGCCGTTTCATTACAAGCTCTCAAGTGTTGTCAAGTAAGATTGTACATTTGGGGCAGCGCCTGTGGCTCAGTCCATAAGGCGCCAGCCCCATATACCGAGGGTGGTGAGTTCAAACCCGGCCCCAGCCAAACTGCAACCAAAAAAATAGCTGGGCGTTGTGGCGGGCGCCTGTAGTCCCAGCTACTCAGGAGGCTGAGGCAAGAGAATCGCTTAAGCCCAGGAGTTGGAGGTTGCTGTGAGCTGTGTGAGGCCACGGCACTCTACCGAGGGCCATAAAATGAGACTCTGTCTCTACAAAAAACAAAAAAAGATTGCACATTTGCCCAATTCTCAAAAACTCATTCTTTTGAGGCCGGAACAGAGCTAATAGCTATTAAATAGTCTTTCATAAAATGCGTCAGATGAAATACGTAGCGACCTGTAGATACAGATGAAGATATAGAGGTGCCCATAAGTCAATAATGAATACTATTTAAAATAACTGAGCAATACCAGCTGGAAAAGAAGGGTGTAAAGAGGGTTAAGGACAGAAGGAGAGAGGTTTGATAGGGTCTAGATAGAGGGAGAGGGGCTTTAATTGGATTTTGTTTTCCATAGCTAATCAGAGAGGTCATATGCAAGATCCTCCTCGAAGTGTTAACCCATGCTCTCACACGACAGTTAGCCGGAATTATTTACAATGTGTTTTCATTGAGCAAGGCGAATCTGAAATTGTGGAGTTGAGTACACAGAGCTTTCTCCACAGCCTGCCATCAGAACCATCTTCATACCAGCCAAATCAGCCTCAAAGACAAGAAGAGAAAACGGAATGTGAAAAGATAAGAGTGACCAGCATCTCAGCTCCCAAAGGGACCCTGGAAATAGCGCCGCACTAGCAGCCCTGTAACCTTCCTGGGCTGTCAGAGGATTCTGTGAATAAAGAAAGTGACAAGCAAAACTAATTAGAGGTGGCAGTCGATGAACATTCGCCCATGTAAAAGGCACTACCAAGTGTTTCCTTTCCCAAGGATTTCAGAAACCAACCAGGGTCCATCCAAGCTCTTGTTTACCACAGGTCCTGTGCGTGCTCTGGCACACACGCGCCTATGCACACACCATGCAAGAGAACACTGTCTTAACGCTGACGTTGGATGTTTCTTCCATATACACGTGTGGTATACAATACACTTGCACATAAAGAAAGTTAAAATGCCACATTTGAAAGAGCCAGCTCAATCATGTTTTATGGCACGATACTTCCTGAGAATAAAGCTTTTAGAATGTGACAGATGTGATAATTAAAAGTACTAAAGCAGGGGTAGGAATATTTAGCCACGTGCGCAGTGGAAGGGTATAGAAGAGGTCAAGTGTTCTGAAAAATGGCCCAGCTCTCCTGACAGCCCCCACCACCATCCTCACTCTGCTTTGGAAACAGTTCTTCAATTCTTCTACTGGTGAACATCATCCCAGTTTTTTTGCTGATTTCAAAGCAAAAGGCAAAGATGTCCAGACATAGCTCTCCTCCCTGTGTGAGGCCATAGTTTTTCCAGCTCTTCCTTTCCTGATTCCGACCTGGGACAGGCCAGCCAGTTGTGTGACCTGAGAATGACAGCCTCCTTGCCACCCTCATCTGAGCAGAGCCACTCCAGGGCCCGGAGTGGCGGAGGGCTTCTGCCAGGATGATGACTCTCTGTCCACATTGCTCTTGGTTTTTTCTAAGACTATTATTTGGCACAGAGGCCGAAAGAGAGAAAGAGGCTTCAGATGAGAAAAGAAATAAGTAGAGTTGTGGGGGAGGGGGAGAGAGAAAGAGAAGGGTGGGGGGAGCTGCTTTTATTTCAAGTGTTCAGACATGCTGAAGTAATGATCCTGGCAACATGTTAGCAAAACATTAGAAACACTTTAGTAAGCAAATAATTTAATTACAGCCTTCTCCGAGGCAGTTTATATTGCTTGACCCCTGACCCTTTATATTGCTGTACCTAAACCCAGCCTGGGATTCACACTTCACATTCTTGTGTCAGAATCCCTCCATCTTGTACCATTTAATATAGTGTGCTGCAGGTGTTCTGTGGTGAATGAATAGTTATATTACTACCTGTCAGACACAATCACACTCTATTCATCATCCTCGGCTGGCTGCATGAAGCCCAGCTTCCAGCAGGCTCCCTCTCTATTTCCTTGTTCAAACGTCTGCGGTGCTTTTGGCTCATCTGTCAAGCCTGTCATTTAGAGGGAAAACAGTATCAGCGCTTTAAATATATGGAGTTCTCTATTGAAACAGTGCTGTGATTGAACTGTCAGCATTCTCAGTATCACAGACAGTAATTCATGACTGGTCAGGGCTCCACTGAGGTTGCTATTACCATGGTGACCCTGAAGGGTCATGCCGAGGGTTTTTGCTTTACAGTTTGGTCTATAAATAGCACAATTAACCTTTCAAGAATTACAAAATGCTCTCGAATTCTCTTTACATTTGCTTCGTGCTTGCATGGTTTAGAGCAATGGAAAGAAGAAAAAAGGGAGGGGAAAAAAAAAACCTCCACACAATTGCTGAAATATGTGCCATATGAGCAGAAAATATATATATTGTTTTGAGAGTGAGCATTTCAAATGCATGAATATATTTTAAGCCACCGTTTGCTGTTTTGGAGTGAGATAACATATGCTGAGATTTCTGCTGAAATTAAAAGGTTCTGAATGTGAAATAAAATATGATGGATGTGAATGAAAGGACTTCTGTTCGTCCTTATGGAAAGGAAGTGAGAGTTTTCAGTTCTCCAAATTGTTACCTTTCAAAAACAGAGGGTTTCTCACTGTTTCCAGCCCCAGTTTCTCAAGCAAAACACCTGCATTACCAACTAAACCTGGGGAACACACTCTCAGGAGCCAAATGCTATCTCTAATCTTAGAACACAATCCCCTGAAGAAATAGAGTTTTGGATGCCTATCAGGCCTCTGATGACTCCCTTGCATTTGAAAGTCTCACAGCAGTGAAAGAGATTTTTGTTTTTTTTTTTTTTTCAGGTTTATTCTTCAGGAAATTGAGATAGTTTCTAAAGAAAGCACAGAAGGTCAGAAGCAGAACCTCAAATATAAACTCAAACTCCAAATCTCAGCTTTGTGTAACGTCAAGTCTATCAGGCTGCCGCCAACCCTCCTTTCCTTTTTTTTAGGGTCTCTCCATAGACAGTTACAGTCTGGGAGTCCCTGGGATTTGTTTCTGAATTTCATGGGGCTGTTTTTTGTTCCTTTAGGCTTCTACGTCCCACAGATGTCTCCAGACTCCAAGAGCCCACGTTCGTGGTGCTACCCGGTTTCCTCCCAGAGGAATGTTGGATACGTTTTCTCTTCTGCAGGAGCAGTGGTTCTCAACCTTCCTAATGCCGCAGCCCTTTAATACAGTTCCTATGGGTCGCGGCCCGCAGGTTGAGAACCGCTGATTAATGACTGCATTATGCCTGCTAGGCCCACAGTTTATACAGCGCAAAGCCAATGAGCATTTTTCATTCACGATACCAACATTAAGTGGATAAAAATAACTTGATTTCCATCACTGTATTTCCTTGCCTCAGAGGTAATTTTACCCAGCTTCTTTCTTCAAGGGAAGGGTAGAGATGTTCTTTTTGTGTGTGGGTGTGAGCAGAAGAAAGCCACAGGCCTCGCAAATGGTCCTTTACGGCAAATACTTATGTTGACCATCTTCTAAAAGCAAAATAACACATCTTCTTCATAAACATCCTCCCCATCAGGGAAGTAGGATGAAGGCCATATTCCAGCTCCCTTAAGGGTTTGCAGGAGGCAGAAAGAGGCATGAAGTATAAACCTCCCATTAGAGCTATTTTCTGCGAAAGCTTCTCAAACCAATCCACAGCTCGGCAGAAGTAAAAGCTTCAGCTTATTACAGCCACTGAACAAGGGTAATTAAGAGGTAATCTCTTCCAGTTAGGGCGTATTTTTCTTTTTGGAGACAGTTATAAAAGGCAGAGAGAGGTGCCCAACAGCCCCATGTTGTCCCTGTTATCTTTTTTTTTTTCCTTCTCCTCCTGTCCTCAATTGGAAAGCAAAAAGCCTTTTGCTTATTATAGAGGCAGAGTCAGTGCTAGTCTCATCCCGTTAACTGTCATATTACCAGGCTCCGTGCCATCCCATTTGAGTTTCACCAAGCATTCACAACTGCTTGATCATGTACAGTAAAGACAATCTGCTGAGACTTTCCTTCTTGATTAAGATGGGAGGGGGAGGGGAGGTGAAGAGTCACCGATAAGGCTCCTTCTTGCCTTGCACAGAACTCAGTATGACAAAGGCTTGGTGAGTTAAAAAATATATATATTATTGAAGAGCTTTTGGAAAGAAAGCTGCTTGCATTGGGGGATAAGGCTCCTTTTGATTCTGCAGGCTAACAACAGACATTCCCCCTCTGTGATGGCATTAAACTGTATAGTATATTCCTTATAAATTATACCACCCCATGTTAATTACAGTGTGCTGACAGTGCTTGTCATTATGAAGCCTGCTACAGGCTTTGTGTGCTGGGAGTTTAATAGCTGTTTGTTCTGAGGAGTGTGACAGAGGTGTGTAAGTGGCTGAGCCTGGTCATCGCTACGTCTCTCACGCTGGTTCTATCTTTACAACCCGAACACCTCCTCTCTGGCTCCCTTGCTCCTCCCCTCCCCCAGTAAGGCAGATGTATTGGTTACTGTCTAGAAATGCCAACGCCTTCACTCAGACACAATAAACGGAGGCTGGCATCGTGCTGCCCTCGTCGTCCGCCTTTCAAAGCCTCTGGCTGAAGTCGCCCCCTTTCTCCTTTATGCAGCCCCTGGATAAAAACACGACCACCCTCCTTGAATGCGATGTGTGGAGGTTCCTTCCCCAAATTCTAATTCGGCCTCTTTCTTTTACACAGGAGTTCTACCCGCGACCTTATTCACATTCATGGCAACAGCCTATAAAAGAACGTGTGACAGCGAGGGAAACAGAGTCAAAACCTCAGCCAATAATTGCATATCTCCGATCATTGTGGCTATAATCAGCAACACATTCCCACACAAAACATCCACCCTTTCATCCTCAACGAATAAAAACACTGAATCAGTACCTACTCTGTTCCGGGGCAAAGGCTGTAAATTCTGAAAAGTTAAAGATGAATAAAATAATGTCCCTGGCCTGTAGGGTCCCATGAGCGCAGCAGTAGAGCAGATGTGTAAATAAATAATTATCGTTCCACGTGCCGCCTGGTAATAGAGGTGAGAACAGAATTTCTCTCGGCCTCGCCAGCCTGTGGGTATAGATGTGGTCCCATCAGCAGTAATAACTCAAATTTCTTTGCTGTGTGAACTCACTAATTTCTGGGAGTCCCCAGACAGGGCTCACATGTGCTTATAAATGATTCTGATTCTGCTGACACCTTGGCTGTTGTGTCAGGCACTGGAACTTCAAATGGCCATAGCTTGTATCCCATCCTGTCTTTTGAAGTAGCCTCTATTAGAGGTTGCCAGGGCGGTGCCATTTGGGTGGCATTGTCTTAAAGAGATCTAGTAATACAGCTTACCCTGCTCTCCAGGAAATAACTCCTTAGGGGCTGGGCTGGGAGACAGACCTGTGAGGAACATACCCTGCTGCCCTCACATTTGTCCCCTCCGCCACTAAACTAACCCTTTCTGACTGTGCCAAGCTCCCTGAGCCAGGCACGTTTCTCCTTCAGATTAAATTTGCATGCAAGGTTCCTTTAGAACAGTGGTTCTCAACCTTCCTAATGCCATTCCTCGTGTTGTGGTGACCCCCAATCATAAAATTATTTTTGTTGCTACTTCACAACTGTAATTTTGCTACTGTTATGAATTGTAATGTAAATATCCGATATGCAGGCTGTATTTAGGCGACCCCTGTGAAAGGGTTGTTCGACCCCCACAGGGGTCACGACCCACAGGTTGAGAACCGCTGCTTTAGAAGCTCCTGCTGGACCTACTCCCACAGAATATGAGAAATTCTGGACTTGACTCTGTCTCCCTCACACTCAAGCTACAATATGGGTCTGTACGAGATGTCCTGATACTCTTAGATACTCACCTACCCTGCACAGAAACACACCTGCACACACCGCACATGCAAAGTGAACTGTGAGGACAGAGTGATAAAGTTTAACTATCTATAAAAACAAAACAAAACAGTGCTATGGTAAATCAATCAAAAATTTATTGACTTATGGAGATGAAATCTATCTTCTTTCCCTTTACCAAAAATAAATAAATAAATAAAAAGTATGTACAGTGTCTTAGTCCATTCAGGATTGCTATAACTGAATACCATAGATGAATAATTTATAAGAAACAGAAATGTATTGGCTCCTGGCTCTGAATGATGGGAAGTCCAAGACTGAGGAGCTTGCACATAGCAAAGGCCACCTTGCTGTATCACCCCATGGCAGAGGTCCCCCCATGGCCAGAGGGAAAAGAGGCAGCCAGAGCAAGAGTGAAAGACTAAATTCCCTTTTTATAACAAACCAACTCCCAAGATAACAAACCCACTTTGGGGATAATGGCATTGATCCATTCACTCCATCCACATCCATCACCTTCCATGAGGCTTCACCTCCCACCACAATTGTACTAAGGATTAAGTTTCCAACACCTGGGTTTGGGGGGATGCATTTAAGCCAAAGCGTACAGGTAAACACAATGTAAAGAAAATGACTTCCAAAGTAAAACCAACTTCCCTGAAAGATTATTTTCTCAAAATAAAATGAAATTGTGTCTTATGTTCCTTTATCTTTTGCACAACCCAATGTCATGAGTTGAGAGACCACCATTTTAATCTTAACCACAACAAAAGAAAAGCTAACAATATTTTTAAGAGGACAGAAGCTTAATATTAAAACACAATGGAGTAAAAACTGCTGGAAAGCCAACCCCCTTGATATCATCCACTATCATCCTGCTGCAGACTCGAGAGCTGCTTCTGATGGCCGCCAGGCATGTCGAGTGGGTGGGGTGAAGACCCAACATCGCCAGGAAGAGGTTTACGTTTGTCATTTCTTCAGTCTAGCGCATTCCAGATACACTTCAACTTTAGCATGCACAAGTGCTATTATAAAAAGAAACTCATACATACCATTTTTATGATTGACTCAAAAGCTTTCCAGGGGTGAGTTTGTAATTCATGATTTCTGCTTTCCTTGTTGACTTTAGAACTTGATTCCAACATAAACCATGACTCCGACGTAAACACTGCTCTGTGTGTGTGTGTGTGTGTGTGTCAGTGTGCATGTGTACACTCATCCACAGTGTTTTGTAGATTCATAGTTTTTGAACACAAACTAATGATTCTACATTGTAGAACTTCATTAAAAGATTACGTAGTACATGTTAAAGAGTATAGTACAAAATTATAAATTACATGGTTTGATCTTTAGATTCTTTGTAGCAAATTAATACACTTGACTATCATCAAATTATTTTCTTCCAAGACTTACTTTGCATGAACACTAATTCCTCCTCTATGTATTTACCAAATACAATGGTATATACCAATATATATGAAATACAGACATAGAAATCTTTTCCAGGACATAAGCAATTTTATAGTCTCACTTCATATTTATTCCCCAAAATCACTGGATTTGAGATTATTAGAGCCTCTACCCTAGTTAATAAATATTTAAGTGAAATTTTCTTTCTATCATTTTCCATCAAACCTATTAAATGAATTTTAGCAGAGAATATAATATTGCCCTTATGAACCTCAGATAACTAAAGCAAATTAGACTGAAATACCTTCCCATCCCAAAAGGATTTTCTAAGATAAAAATCAGTTTTCAAAGGTCCATGCTTTGGCAGACTCGTTTTTGAAACACACACACTTACATGTGCCCCTTTCTTCCCTAGGCTTTACTTGTGGCTCCAGCAGCCCACATGTGCCTCTGTCCTCATCCCAAACCCCAGAGCCAACGGCGAATATTTTTCAGCCAGATGGAAGTGTTCATTTGTATCAAGTTTGGCACAAGGACGACTGAGCTAGAGCAGCACTTTCTCTCCTAGAGCTTTGCAAAACTGCTCTGGGAACCACAGAATCTGTGTTTCACAGAACTCCCCCCCAGCTCTTCCAGCCGAGCTCATTGCTCAACCTCATGTGCAGCGGGAGAAGTGCCCTGAGGCTCCACAGCCAAATCTGCCTGCAAAGACACATCCTTCTTGTGTTGAGCTGCTGTTTAGGTCAAGGATTCTGTGACACACCTGGAGGGGAAGTTCTGCCCGCCAGGTATCAGCAGTCAAAGCACCTGGGCTGCTGTAAGTGGCTGCAGACAGGCAGACAATTACCTTGGCTGGCATGCAGGCCTGGCAGTCATGGGCTCTGAAATGGAAGGGGCAGTGGTCTCTTTTCTTTCCATTCCATGTTCATGATTGAGGCACGCTAACCACAAAGTCAGATTAACAAGAAAAATGCATGTGAATTTATTTAAACTTAGGTAAACGTGTATTTTATGCTTAGGTTTGAGGAAGGGAGGACAGTGGTGCAGAAGTACGATTCCATGAGCGGAGTGCGATCTAATGGGAGCAAACTCCGGGGAACGTGTCAAGGCCTGTGTGTTCAGATTCCTTTCCAGACTCCTGTGATTTCAGAAGCAAGGACACTCCTTTCCTCTGTGTACAGGGAGGGCATCTCTCCCATGCGGGTCTTTTAATCCACTTTAGGGGAGCAGGGCGGGGAGCAGCCTTGTAGGTTTTATGACCCGCTTCAGGGGGGAAGCTGAAAAAACAGCAAGAGTGACCTTCCTGCTTCTGCTGTTTTCTCAAATGCCAATGTTCCATATTTTGGGATTGCATGTCCTGAACCCCAACAGTGGGAAAGAACTAAAACAGGGAACCACTGTGATAAAAATGTGTCAAATGGCTTATGAAGTGAGTGTATGATGCCCCATAATCATATCATTGTATACAGTTATGATTTAATAAAAAAAAAAAAAAAGAACTAAAACAGGGTCATCCTTCTCTAGAAGACTCCCTGAGGATGTTTTCCTTTTCTGTGAAAACCAGGAATTAGAATTAAGGGACTCAAGGACATGACCGCAATCCTGCCACAGTCAAGCAGAGATTGTGCTTGATCCAACTTCCAAGGAAGGCAAGTCCAACATTCTGAGGGCACTTGGGGAGCTGCTCTGCTGACCTCTCAAACGTAGGACTAGCCTGTCCCAGGCTGTGGGTGTCACTGCTCCACCTGGGGCCTTTGCAAACCACTTCTCAAGAATTCAAGATGTTGATCCGCATCCAAATGACCAACTCCACTATCTGCAACATGGCTGCAATTTTAATCATTGCTTTTCCTCCTCCAGGGAGAAAACTCCCATTCAAACTAAGTGTTTTTACATAATCAACATGCTTGTCTGACAAGCATAGCCAAATGACATTCTTTCAAGCTTCATACTGCTTTTAGCTCCACTAGGAGTAAATGAGTTTTCATATGTCATGAAGACAGAAACAGTTACACACCATAAACACAGTTAATAAAACAAAGTAGTCAATAAAAATAGTTTTAAAGGTTAACTTATTTTTAGAGCGATTTATATCTTTAACATTTATAAATTTTCTGTTGTTATGAAGAGTAAAAAAGAAATTCTGACTCATTACAACCAAGTAGCAATTTACAGTAGATTTCCTCATTTCAAATTTGTGCCCAAAGCTAAACCCATGATAATTTGGGTTTGTTCTAGAGTGTGATTGTGCTGTTGAAGAGGCTCTAATTTTTATTTTGTGGCTACGAACTTGAACTGGTTGGCAGGCACTGTGGGAACTTCAAACCTGTTTCCCATCACTGCCTGCTCAGAGGTGACCACCTGCTCAGGTATCCAACAAGGCCACACTGATGGAATCACTCAGCCCCAAGGTGACCGGAAGCCACCCATGCTTTCTGGAGCTCTAAAATGCAGGCGTTCATAGTCATTGCAAAAAAAAGAAGACAAAACTAACCCCCTTTTCATAGAAGTAATCAGAGCTGAAGAGGGACAACTAAAGAACAATATATTTGTTGGCAGGATTTTGCCTTCTTCCTGAAAACAAGTTCTAAAAAGGCAAACCGGACATAGACAATTGACATTTTCCCCTATGAAGACTTGAGATAAACAGCCTGATGTTCTCATACCCATTGACATAGACTAGGAATTTTCTTTAGGGGTAGCAGGATGGAAGAACAGGCATGTCTAGTTCAAGTCTAGGTCATTCTAATATTATAACTCCTTCCTTCCCTGGGCTAGGGCCCATGAGCAGATAGACCATGAATGAATAATTTGAGAATGATGGAGAGAATAAAGTTCAAAAGATGAATCACGGAGTCCAGGCTGAAAAGAAAAAGAGAGAAAATGAAATCAGGAAGGATTATCAGCTCAGAGATGAATGAGAGGTCAACTTTTTGGAGGTCCTGGTAATTTTCCATTCAGGAAAAACTTAGTAGAAAATTAGGAAGATATTATTACTTAGTTTTGTTCATTGGATGTGCCTTATCTCACCTACATTTTTATTTTTCTAACTTTACAATAGTAAAGCAGAGGAGCATATTTTGCTGTTACAACTTACAAAGGGAATAATATTCTGAGGGATGCTCCAATCTAATGTTTCTAAGATTATAGTTTCAAGACAGTCCTTTTCTTCTTACTCAGCTCTGCCAAAAACTCTTCCTTAGAGGATGGTGATATAAATTTGTGGCATAAAATATAGAATGCCCAATGAAATGTGAATTTCAGTTTAAACATGAATGTTTTTAGGATAAGAATGCCCCTTCAATATGTGGGACTTAGTTGTATTAAAAAATCATTTGCTGTTTATGTTAAGTTCGCATTTAATTGTGACTTCTGTGCTTATATTTGCTAAATTTGGGAACCTGAGGAAAACTTGTCCAGAATTTTAGCTAATACCACAAATTGGTGAGATTGCTCTTGTAATCTCTCTGATTCTAAACAGGAATCTGTTGCACCAAGTAATTTATGTCCTTCTAAGTGGTCAAATTTATGAGCAACTAATCAAACTCTCCTTTCTTAAAAAGAACTCAGGTGTTAAGAGTCATTTCCACTTTGATCTAGGTTGGACCAGACCCTTAATCAAAAGCTCCCTTCAATTTAACTAACAGGATGACAGTCGGAAAGGCGTTACCATGATCTGTGGCTCTTAGGCAGTGAATTTGCTGCCAGCAAGTTTCTTAGAACTTCCATCATTTTTGTCATGTTGCTGGGACATGCTCTGTCTAGTTTTCCCATTGCCATGACTTATAATTTTTTCAATTTGTTTGTAATCTGCATATACCATACCTAACCACTTGTTAGAAAAAAACATGATCTTTGTAACAGCTGGCAATAAATGGAGCACAGTATTACTTCAAAGTGCTGCTTACCAAAGTAAGGGAAATTTTGGTTCATTCAGACATATGTAAATGGAAAGCCTTCATACAAAGCCACTGGCAAAATCCTGGCTTGTGAAATACAGGTTACCTCTAGTTCAATGACTATACCTGTGATCTTCCAGCCTGATACACATTAGAATTGCCTGGGGGATGTGAGGCAACAAGGCCAATGCCTGGACTCAACCACTAATCCCCTAAATCCAGATTCCACTTGAGTGACGTTAGACTTCAACACTGATCAGCTACTGATTAGAGTTCGTTTCTAATGTGTGCTAAGAATACACCGATCACATGAAAAAACTAACCTGAACAATGTTAAGTTTTCAAATCTAGTTGTTTTTTTTCCCCCATAAAATAATCTATCTTATCCTTCTCTTATATTTTAAGAAGTTTTTCATGTGAAAACTTCTAAACCTTGAGCCATATCTCATCTACCAAAACTGTTCAAGGCCTGCCTTCTCCAGCACCACGCTTTACCAAATAAGAAAACTGATACATAATACTAAGAATCACAAATCTTTGCATGCTACCCTAGAAATCAGTTTTTTTTAATCAAGTTCCTAACTTTTATAAATAAGGAAAATTTACTCTCTCTAGGGTGAGATTCTCAAAATGTGAACTAGCAGTAACAGCATCACTTGGATGGAAACTTGTTTTAAATCCAGATTCTCCAGCCTCTCCATACCACTATGTGAAATCCTATCCTTCTCAGCCATCAGTCATAACCTAGAAATCTGTCATCACCTATCACACCTTTACAATCTGTGATTCTGCAAGCCCTGAAGGTGTTTCTCATGCACACTGGGGTGTTTATACTACCTGATGTTTTTTTCTTTGACAGTTTTTCATTGTGTCTTCCTGACTACCAGGTTTGTTCTATTTAGTGTTAGGAGCCTTGGAGCTGGGCAGAAAACATCTGCCCTCCAGGCTTCTTCATGCCTGGATTGAGATTTACACTGGAGCAGCCTCTAGAAATAACAGGGTCTGCGCACATAACTCTGGGGCCAGATGACGAGAAAAGGTACTGGGCGAAGAAGAGCACAGTCGAAAGATGCGGGCCTGAGCCCCATCTTTATAAAACAAGCGTGCAGGCCAAGCTGGGGGCTTGTTTTCATGAAGCACTCTGAGAGGCCCTTAAATTGTCATTTTCTAGTTTTGTTTTGTTTTTTTGCAGTTTTTGGCTGGGGCCAGGTTTGAACTTACCACCTCCAGTATAGGGGGCCAAGCCCTACTCCTTGAGCCACAGGTGCGGCCTTTTTTCTTTTCTTTTTTTTTTTTTACAGACAGAGTCTCACTTTATCGCCCTCAGGAGAGTGCCGTGGCATCACAGCTCACAATTCACAGCAACCTCCAACTCCTGGGCTTAGGCGATTCTCTTGCCTCAGCCTCCTGAGAAGTTGGGACCACAGGTGCCTGCAACAAGGCCCAGCTATTTTTTTGTTGCAGTTTGGCTGGGTTGGGTTCAAACCCGCCACCTTCTGTATGTGGGGCCGGCGCCCTACCCACCGAGCCACAGGCACCGCCCCTTTCTACTGTACTTTACAAAGACTATAACAACATCTTCTCCTCCCCACCTCCATAAAACCCACACACCATTGCTCTCTTTTTCGCATAAATGCTCCCTTTTCCTACTTGATGGCCTCCTGTTAACCTTCAAGACGCCAATCCTCCCTCCAAGGGCTTTTCTAAAGACCCTTTTTCCAAATTGACACCCAACTCCAATAACATGAGCTATTCCTGTTCATATTAACATTTATCACCTTTGTTGTCTTTTTGGAATTTAAAAATGTTTGCCTGTACCACTAGATAATCAAATTTTCTCAAAAGCAAAGACAGCATCATAATTGATGCTCAGTTAAGTTAATGTTATCTGGATGAATGAATTACATATAAGTAGTCAGGATGAACATTATCAATAGTCACATACTACAGTATTATCCCCGAATTTTATTTTTACTTTTTTTTTTAGTCTTTACACAGAAAAGTATATTAGGTACCAGAAGGAAGGGCATATGATTTTTAACAGCTTTAGAATTTGTAACTCTTACCTTCTTTGCAAGTCTCTTAACTATGGTACTGTCACTTTAGTAATGTTTACATTCAAAATTAGGCTTGAGGGCGGCGCCTGTGGCTCAGCGGGTAGGGCGCCGGCCCCACATGCCGAGGGTGGTGGGTTCAAACCCGGCCCCGGCCAAACTGCAACAAAAAAATAGCCGGGCGTTGTGGCGGGTGCCTGTAATCCCAGCTACTTGGGAGGCTGAGGCAAGAGAATCGCCTAAGCCTAGGAGTTGGAGGTTGCTGTGAGCTGTGTGACGCCACGGCACTCTACCAAGGGTGATAAAGTGAGACTCTGTCTCTACAAAAAAAAAAAAAAAAAAATTAGGCTTGAAAAATAAAGTGTAGAATTGCAAAAATGAAAGGTGGCCCTTTTTTGAGAAGCAAAGACTTCCAAATGCTAGCGTTTACTTCAAGAATGTTAAAGATGATTTTTAAAGAAAATATCTCTCGACCATATGTTTAATCACGTTATGTAAAATTTTTAATTTTCTTTCCATAGCAGAATGAAGTTTCACAAGTCTGATATGCTTGATATTGAACTGTGACTATCTTGAAATATATGGAAGGATATTAATATTCTATTTCATAGAGAATGACAAGGAGGACCACTATAGAAAAGAAATAGAAAGCAGGTTAAAAAGGAACAAAAAGGAATTTCTATTAAAAGCAGAAGAAGATTGATTCAGATCTGAAACTCTCAGGGAGATTATAGATTGTTCCTTTCCTTGAGACATTATTAGTGTTAGAATTTTCATTTCATTCTTTTTTTAAAATACAGACCCATTCTTTGATGAAATTCTCTGTCTTATTATCTATTTTTCTGAACATATTAATCACAGTTATGATATCATCTCTGCCTGGTACTGCCAATGTCCAGGATATCTGTGAGTATATTTTTATCACTTGTTTCCTAGCCCCTAGTTTACTGGTACACATGGCAATTTTTTAAGAGATTAATATGACATATGAAATATACATGAAATAAAATGAAAATAGAACCTTTGGAAAATAATATCTTCTCTCTGACAGAGCTTATTCTCTTCTAGGGAGAAGGTAAAATGGAGAATTTTATTTTAATCTAACCAGGGACTAAGCTAACATAGGCTGCATTACAGTCTTTGTAAGATATGGTTTCTGGTTTGCCTTCATTTGTAGGATGTAACTTTTCAGGTGTTTCAGCTAATGGTCTGGAATGTTTACCAGGGTCCTTCTTTCTTGTCAGGTCGTGATCTACGATATTTTCCGTTGACCAAAATGATATCGGTATTTATCTTAGCCTCTCATCCTTTGCAGCTTAAGAATTGAGCAAATGCCTCAACAGGCAATTGGAGTACCAGTCTCCCTTTTTTGCATCTTATTCTCTCCAGGCTCTTAGTCCTTCGCATTCTGGCTGGCTGGGATGCCCTCTGCTTCCTAAACAGTTATCTGGTGGCTGTCAAATGGATTTTTGTGTGTGTGTTTTACCCATTGAGCCAAGAGTAAATCAAAACAAGGAAATTGGAAATTATAAAAATACTGGTAATACGCATCAATATAGCATTTAATAGATGAACATCAATATAGAATTTAATAAGCATTCAATATAGAACTAAGATTAAACACCTGTGGAAATTGAAAGTACAGAAGAAAAAGTGAGTTTAGCAATATAGTCATAAAATTAAGTTGAGAGTAGGGGGAGAAACATATAAGAAAGTGGAAAAAGTAGTTATTCAACTCTCAGAACAAAATATCAGTTATTAATGACTAAATTTGAAACAAAGTTGAAGGAAAATTACTCTAATTCCTGAATTAATATCATCTTGCATTTTAATCCTACAGAGACTTTAAATTCTACATAATTTGCAGTGGAAAAAATTGTTCATCGATTCCTTTGTTATCATTTTAGTTTTACTTTTTAAATTTAGATTTTGATAAAATTAAATTCAATAATTTTATTTTTAAACATGTACAATTCTACCTTTGCATAATTAGGACACGTTATCTATCTGTATTCTGCCTTCTATTTACAGGAAGATTTTTGGAGAGAAAATCACCTCATGAGAACAGCAGTTATTTCAGTGGTAGATATTTTAGGGATTTTTCCTTTTTACTATAGCTTGCCCAGGTTTGTGAGACCCAACCAAAACATATGTTGAAGTTTGAGCACTAATGTAACGGTGTTGGGTGGTGGCACCTATTCAGAAGGTCACAGGAGCAGCTCCCTCATGAAAGCCTTGTTGCCAGTTCTCATGGCAGTGAGTTCTCACTCTGGTAAGACTGGATTTATTGCCATAGGAATGAATTTTTTCCACAAGAGTGGGTTGTTATAAAGCCAAGATGTCCTTGGGTTTTGTCTCTTTACATGGTGTTCACTCTCTCTCTCTGACCTTATCCTGACATAGCTCAGAAGCCCATGGCAGAAGCCAGGGCTATGCCCTTGAACTTCCCAGCCTACAGAACCATAAGCTAAGGAAAAGAGGTCTATTTGGCTCACAGTTCTGCAAATTATATAAGCATGGCACCAGCATCTGCTTCCAGTGAGGGCTTCAGGGAGCTTCCAATCAAGGAAGAAAGCAAAGGGCGAGCAGACGTGCCCCATGGTAAGAGAGGGAAGAGGTGGTGCCAGGATCCTTTAAACAACCAGCTTTTGTGTGATCCAATAAAGCAAGAACTCACTCATTATGGCTCACCAAGCCATACATGAGGGATCTACTCTCATGACCCAAACGCTCCTACCAAGCCCACCTCCAAACCTGGGAATAGAATTTTAACATGAGATTTGGAAGTGCCAAACATCAAAGCTGTATCACCTTTTTATAAATTATTATTAGGTATTCTGTTATGACCAAGAAAAACTTAGATATCTCTTCTTCTTAGTACTTTTCTTTAGTGTTCTTTCTTCTAAAGGACATTCTTTATTTTATTATTTGCTGAAATGGAAAACTTTCCTCTCCTGTCCTGAAGTATTAGTAAATCATAAATAGTTATCTTCCCCAATGGATGATGAGTTCATCTTAAGCACAGGAGTTTCATCTCATTCGTTGATCTAGTACCAAGTGCTAGCAGAGGTGTGCCCATACACAGCGAGTACTTAGTAAGTACTAGTTATAGCACAAAAATGTAGTTCATATGTTTCATTGAAGTTGAAACTCAAAGCCTGTGACGTATGATTGACTATCATCCTCAATTACTGACGAAGAATCAGGGCTCAGAGAAACTAAGGGACTGTAAAAGTTCACACAGCTAGTTCATATTGAGTAGAACTACCAATCCAACCTTTCAACTTCTTAAGCCCCCTTACTTCAAATTCTATGCTACATCCATTTCAGTGCAGCTCTCTACTTCTGTTTATTCACATACCCTGAAAAATATTTTTGTCAATTCTATTCCTCTTAGCTTTGGCTAGTATGTGGGTATAGTTACCTTACTTTTAGTAAGGATCATTCATTTGCTTGTCTTGCTTAGGTACTTCATCTCACTATCTCTCGATGTCTTAAAAAAAAAAAAAAAGAAGAACATACCAACAACAGAAAATACGAACCCAAGTGAAGCCATTAAAGCAGCCAGTGGCATACTGTGCAGGCCCTTGACCTTATGCTAAGAGACATAAAGGCACTGTAAATCACAAAGATAAAAATATGCAACTGAACTCAAAAGTCACAAATCTTAATCTCCAAGTTCACTTGAATTATTTACTTGGGATTCCTGAACAGAAGCAGCTCTGTCACCACTTGGAAGAACATCAAATATATGTACAAAACCCTCAAACCACCATAATGAAGCCAAAGAATCTGACTTTTCCATCTGAATCAACTCAGAACACTTGCTGCTTCTTTCTCTATCAGGATTAGGTACCATTCAGAAGTTCCCCTTTCTTTATAACACAGTGGTTCTGCTCTGGAATTCCTTTACTTTATTTCTTCCATTTTCTACTAAAGAGCCTTTGTTCTGAACAAGATTTTGTCTTTAAGCTCACTGCATTCAATAAAACATTTCCCTTTGTCTATTACTCCAGCCTTTGTGCACAGCATTTGCTTTGCTATGCTCCTGTTGCTTGGGCTAGATCAGTGTACTCCCACAGTCATTTCTAGCTCTCAGAATTCCAGGCTAGGGGAAACTTAATGATCTCTGTTTAAGTCAACTCATCAGCCCTTTCCTGGAGGCTGCACAAAATGCAGAAGTTAAGTAGTGCAAGTTTTAAAGGACAAAAGTTAAAAGGATGTATTCCTAAAATTCTTTCAGAGTATCCTTTTTAGACAAAGAGCATTACCAAAGATAAAGAGGGAGTATATCATAGGGATAATATATTACTGATATATTAGTATCATTGTATCAAGAAGGCATAATAAATTCAATGTATATGCATCCAATAATAGGGACAAAAACTATGTGAAGAGAATAATGACAGAACTAAAGTGAGGCACAGAAAAATCTATGATTATAGTGGGAGATTTTAAAACTATTTTATAGATTAATTGATAAGATGAGAAGAAAAAATGTCAGTAAAGGTACAGAATATATAAAATGTTTGAACACTATCAACCAAGTTAACTGACATTAATAGAACATTATACCAACAACATTCTCTTCAAGTACACATGGAAGACTTACTAAGTTAAAACATATGCCAGGTATAAAAAGCCCAATAAATATCAAGTTTAAAGTCTAGTAGAATATGATCTCTAATGATAATGGAAGTAAATTAGAAACTCATAGCAATATGATTTCTAGAAAAGTCCCAAATATTTGGAAATAAGCTATACATGTCAAAATAACCTAGAAATCCATGAAGAAATCACGAGGGAAATAAGAATAAATTTCGATCTGAATAATAATGAAAACATTACCTATCAATTTGTAGGATGCAGCTAAAACAGTACTTAGAGGGAAATTTATAGTTTTAAAAGGAAAAAGAAACTTAAAATAATGACCTTCCTTAAGAAGAGCAAACTAAATCTAATGTAAATAGAGGAACAAAAACAAATAGTAAAACATAAATCAATGAACTAGAAAATAGTTAATAGAAAAATTAGCAAAGACTTGATGCAGTTGTTTTAAATGATTAAAAGAAATTAATCATTTAAATCATTAAAAGAAATTAATCATTTAAATCATTAAAAGAAATTAAATGAAAATTCTATAAGAATATTTCTAGAAAAATAGAAATATTGGGTTGAAAGAAATTCACCCCTACAGATGTAGTGATGTAGAAGGAAAATACAAGAATACCACAAATTAACAATAATTTATAAATTAAACTAATTCCTTGTTAAAAGAAAAAACTTACCAAAACCTTCACAGAAGATATTGAAAATATGTGTAGCTCTATGTCAGTTAGAGGAAAACCTTCCCACAAAAAAACTCACTAAGATAGTTTCACTAGTGATATCTATGAAATATTTAGAGTAGAAATATTAATCTCATACACAGTCTTTCAGAAAATAAGGCAAGAATATATTTACCAATTAAGATGATGTCAACATTAGCTTAATATCACATAATGTCAAGAAAAGGAACTAGAGACCAAAATACCTCATGAACATAGAACTCAAAAAATCCTTAATATTAGCAAGCTGAATTCAGTAGTATATGAAAAGGATAATACAACATGAACTACTGAGGTTTACACCAAGAATGCAAGGTTGGATAACCTAAAAAAAATTAAGGTAATTCTTTACATTAACAGAATAAAATAGAAAAACTATAATATTTTCTTAACAGATGCAGCAAAGATATCTGACAACATTCAGTATCCATTTGTGATAAAATTCTTTGTAAACAGAAATTGAAGAGCCATTCCTCAACCAGATAAAGATCATCTACAAAAAACCTACAACAAACATCACATTTAATTCTGAAAGACTAAGTTATTTCTTCTGTACTATACTAATGAAGAAAAAAATATTTAAAAATCTGCCTAGTTATTTTTTTAAATGTCAAGGAATTTTATTATAAGAATCGGTTACAGACTAATATTGCTTCAAATAAAAAGAAAATTATTGAAAATATTAAAGTAGGGAAACACAGAGTGGAAAGTTTCTTGGTGCTGTGTAGGGACTACCATGGTCACCCAGAAGGATGTTCAGTACACAAAGCAGCAGCCAATGGTATGCATTTACACAGAGAATGTTACACAGAAAGTGAAATGAAATCCAGGGATCCAATCAGATGCAGAGAATGTGGATACAGAATAATATACAAGAAAAGGAACAAAAGATTGGTGGTGGGTTTTGACATCAAATGAAATATGAATTCAGAAGATTGTCTTCATTTATATTTGGATTTGCTCCATTAATATTTCTCATTGTTGTATATATTTCTATTTAGCACACAGTAATACTCCCCACTTATCCCCAGTGGATGTCTGAAACGTTAGTACCCTACGTAATGTTTTTCCTATATGTGCATATCTGTGATAAAATTTAATTTATAAATTAAGCACAGTAAGAGATTAACAATAACTAATAAAATAGAACAATTATGGCAGTATACTGCAAAAAAAAGTTATATGAATAAAAAAAGAAAATATTAAAATGTGGGTATTATTATAAATTGCATGTGAAAAAGCCCTTGCTAAAGATTAAGTGGAAAGTAGAACCTCTATAAACAATCAATTCAATTTCATAAAAATGTCAAATTACGGGAGGCGGAGCAAGATGGCAGCCGAGTAACAGCTTCCTTGCATCTGGGCACTGTGAGTCGGGGGAGATAGGACTCCAGGCATCTCTGGCTGGTGGGAACTGCCTATCATCACTCCTATGAGGCTACAGGGAGTCAGCAAGAGACTTCTGGACCCCAAGAGGAGGACTAAAACAGTGGAAAACCGGCAAGTGGTCGTGTGTGTTCAATCCGTCTAAACCCGCCCACAACTGTAAGTTCAGTAGCAGCGAGACTGCAAACCAGAAAGGCTGGTGAACTGTTTTGATGTCCTTGGACTTGGCACTGAGTTGAACTGCCTTGGGGAAGGCCTGAGCGGGAGTGCGGAGAACTTTGGCCGTTGTCTAGGGCCCCAGTCTGAGCCGCTGAGCCAGACGGAGCTAATAGTGTTTGGCGGTGGGTCACACGGATCCATTGTCAGTGATCTACCCCGGCAAGCTCCGCCCTCAGGGTCGCAGAGCTAGAAACGGTGGGAGCTGGTAACCCAGCAACCAAGTAGCCTAAGGGTGGGATCTGAGCCGCCTTGCAGCCCTAACCCTCAGGGGCAGAGTGAGACCGGTTTTGGCACCCTGGGTAAGTGGATAGCCACTTCAGCAGTGATTCCAGAAAGAAAGCTGGGAAAGCTTCTGCTCAGCAAGTTTACAAGTTCAAAGTGCCTTTTAAGTGGGCTGAAGAGAGATTTAGGGTGTCTACCTGCTGGGGTTTGAGAAATCAGCTGCCTCCAGTCGTATCAGAACTGTGACTAACATCTCATACCCCATAAGACCACGTGTTGCCCAGACAATATTCAATAACATATACAAACTGCTTTGTTTTTGGTTGTGTATTTTTTCTTTTTTTTTTTTTGTTTGTTTATTTTGACGTTGTTGATGTTCTTTTGTTTTTTAATTTCAATCTTTTCCATACAGATCCCTTTTTCTTTCTCAATTTTTCTAGTTTAATTATAATTTCCCATTGCTGCCTTTTTTAATAACTACAACTTCATTTTTGCTAGTGTTTCTACCCCTATCATTTGGTTTTTCACCCAACTGTATCCCCGTAAAGTTTTCTGTTTGCTTGTTTTGGTTTGATTTATAGCATTTTTGTCTTTCCTCTCTACTTGGTGGAGGTGGGGTACTGTGTCTGATCAGGTTAGCAAAGAGCTGCTGACCTCAAGGGAACCACCCAACTGGGGCACCCCAGAAGGTGGGGTTTTTTAAGGTTGTGTCAAAGTACCCTACTGTACACCTATATTGCCCTGTCTCCCTCTTTCTGTGCCTCTCTTCTTTTTGTCAATATTCCTTATCCCCACCCCCTCTCCTTTCTCTATCTTTCTTTTTTTTTTTTTTCTTATCACTCGGTCCTCCTTTCTTTCATCCCTTTTTTGCTCTTCAATCTTCTCACCCTTCTGGTCCTGTAACCCTTAGTCCACAGGCACAAGATCTTAAAGAGCAACAGGAAGTGAAAGGAAAATTAGGGCAAGGAAACAGATAAAAGAAATCACTCATGAGGAAGAATCAGCAGAAAACTCCAGGCAACATGAAGAACCAGTCCAGAACAACCCCGCCAAGAGACCATGAGGTAGCTACTGCAGAGGATTCCACCTATACAGAAATGTTAGGAATGACAGAAAGGGAATTTAGAATACACATGTTGAAAACAATGAAAGAAATGATGGAAACAATGAAGGCAACTGCTAATAAAGTGGAAAATAACCAAAAGGAAATCCAAAAACAGAATCAAATCAGAGATGAACAATATGAAGAATATAAAAAGGATATAGCAGAGCTGAAGGAAATGAAACAGTCAATCAGGGAACTTAAAGATGCAATGGAAAGTATCAGCAACAGGTTAGACGATGCGGAAGAAAGAATTTCAGAGGTAGAAGACAAAGTTTTTGAGATAACTCAGATAGTAAAAGAGGCAGAAAAGAAGAGAGAGAAAGCAGAACGTTCACTGTCAGAATTATGGGACTTTATGAAGCGTTCCAACATACGAGTTATAGGACTTCCAGAAGGGGAAGAAGAATGCCCCAGAGGAATGGAAGCCATACTAGAGAATATTATAAAAGAAAATTTCCCAAACATCACCAAAGATTCTGACACACTGCTTTCAGAGGGATATCGGACCCCAGGTCGCCTCAACTCTAACCGAGCTTCTCCAAGACACATTGTGATGAACCTGTCCAAAGTCAAGACAAAAGAAAAGATTCTGCAAGCTGCCAGGAGTAAGCGCCAGTTGACCTACAGGGGCAAATCCATCAGAGTGACCGCAGACTTCTCTAATGAAACTTTCCAAGCAAGAAGACAATGGTCATCTACCTTTAATCTACTTAAACAGAACAATTTTCAGCCCAGAATTCTGTACCCTGCTAAGCTAAGCTTCAAAATTGATGGAGAAATCAAATCATTTACGGATATACAAACATTGAGGAAATTCGCCACAACAAGACCAGCTCTACAGGAAATACTTCAACCTGTTCTGCACACTGACCACCACAATGGATCAGCAGCAAAGTAAGAACTCAGAAATCAAAGGACAGAGCCTAACCTCCACACTGAAGCAAAAGATAAAACTAAGCAATGGACTCTCACCAAATAAGACAAATAGAATACTACCACACTTATCAATTATCTCCATAAATGTTAATGGCTTGAATTCCCCACTGAAGAGACATAGATTGGCTGACTGGATTAAAAAACACAAGCCATCCATTTGCTGTCTGCAAGAAACACACCTGGCTTCAAAAGACAAATTAAAGCGCCGAGTCAAGGGATGGAAGACAATTTTTCAGGCAAATGGAATTCAGAAGAAAAGAGGAGTTGCAATCTTATTTTCAGATACATGTGGATTTAAAGCAACTAAAGTCAAAAAAGACAAAGATGGTCATTTTATATTGGTCAAGGGAAAACTACAACAAGGAGACATTTCCATTCTAAATATTTATGCACCCAATTTAAATGCTCCCAGATTCTTGAAGCAGACCTTACTCAGTCTGAGCAATATGATATCTGATAATACCATCATAACAGGGGACTTTAACACACCTCTTACAGAGTTGGACAGATCCTCTAAACAGAAATTAAACAAAGATATAAGAGATTTAAATGAGACCCTAGAACAACTATGCTTGATAGACGCATATAGAACACTCCATCCCAAAGATAAAGAATATACATTCTTCTCATCACCCCATGGAACATTCTCCAAAATTGATCATATCCTGGGACACAAAACAAATATCAACAGAATCAAAAGAATTGAAATTTTACCTTGTATCTTTTCAGACCATAAGGCACTAAAGGTGGAACTCAACTCTAACAAAAATGCTCGACCCCACCCAAAGGCATGGAAATTAAACAATTTTCTGTTGAATAACAGATGGGTGCAGGAAGAAATAACACAGGAAATCATTAACTTCCTTGAGCATAACAACAATGAAGACACAAGCTACCAAAACCTGTGGGATACTGCAAAAGCAGTTTTGAGAGGAAAATTCATCGCTTTAGATGCCTACATTCGAAAAACAGAAAGAGAGCACATCAACAGTCTCACAAGAGATCTTATGGAATTGGAAAAAGAAGAACAATCTAAGCCTAAACTCAGTAGAAGAAAAGAAATATCCAAAATCAAATCAGAGATCAATGAAATTGAAAAAAAAGAATCATTCAGAAAATTAATGAAACAAGGAGTTGGTTTTTTGAAAAAATAAATAAAATAGATAAACCATTGGCCAGACTTACTAGAAATAGAAAAGTAAAATCTCTAGTAACCTCAATCAGAAACGATAAAGGGGAAATAACAACTGATCCCACAGAGATACAAGAGATCATCTCTGAATACTACCAGAAACTCTATGCCAAGAAATTTGACAATGTGAAGGAAATGGATCAATATTTGGAATCACACCCTCTCCCTAGACTTAGCCAGGAAGAAATAGACCTCCTGAACAGACCAATTTCAAGCACTGAGATCAAAGAAACAATGAAAAAGCTTCCAACTAAAAAATGCCCTGGTCCAGATGGCTTCACTCCAGAATTCTATCAAACCTTCAAGGAAGAGCTTATTCCTGTACTGCAGAAATTATTCCAAAAAATTGAGGAAGAAGGAATCTTCCCCAACACATTCTATGAAGCAAACATCACCCTGATACCAAAACCAGGAAAAGACCCAAACAAAAAGGAGAATTTCAGACCAATCTCACTCATGAATATAGATGGAAAAATTCTCAACAAAATCCTAGCCAATAGATTACAGCTTATCATCAAAAAAGTCATTCATCATGATTAAGTAGGCTTCATCCCAGGGATGCAAGGCTGGTTTAACATACGCAAGTCCATAAACGTTATCCACCATATTAACAGAGGCAAAAATAAAGATCACATGATCCTCTCAATAGATGCAGAAAAAGCATTTGCTAAAATCCAGCATCCTTTTCTAATTAGAACACTGAAGAGTATAGGCATAGGTGGCACATTTCTAAAACTGATTGAAGCTATCTATGACAAACCCACAGCCAATATTTTACTGAATGGAGTTAAACTGAAATCTTTTCCTCTTAGAACTGGAACCAGACAAGGTTGTCCTCTGTCATCTTTACTATTCAACGTAGTGCTGGAAGTTCTAGCCAATACAATTAGGCAAGACAAGGAAATAAAGGGAATCCAAATGGGAGCAGAGGAGGTCAAACTCTCCCTCTTTGCTGACAACATGATCTTATACTTAGAGAACCCCAAAGACTCAACCACAAGACTCCTAGAAGTCATCAAAGAATACAGTAATGTTTCAGGATATAAAATCAATGTCCACAAGTCAGTAGCCTTTGTATACACCAATAACAGTGAAGATGAGAAGCTAATTAAGGACACAATTCCCTTCACCATAGTTTCAAAGAAAATGAAATACCTAGGAATATACCTAACAAAGGAGGTGAAGGACCTCTATAAAGAAAACTATGAACTCCTCAGAAAGGAAATAGCAGAGGATATTAACAAATGGAAGAACATACCATGCTCATGGATGGGAAAAATCAACATTGTTAAAATGTCTATACTTCCCAAAGCAATCTACCTATTCAATGCCATTCCTATCAAAGTACCTACATCGTACTTTCAAGATTTGGAAAAAATGATTCTGCGTTTTGTATGGAAGCGGAAAAAACCCCGTATAGCTAAGGCAGTTCTTAGTAACAAAAATAAAGCTTGGGGCATCAGCATACCAGATTTTAGTCTGTACTACAAAGCCATAGTGCTCAAGACAGCATGGTACTGGCACAAAAACAGAGACATAGACACTTGGAATTGAATTGAACACCAAGAAATGAAACTAACATCTTACAACCACCTAATCTTCGATAAACCAAACAAGAACTTACCTTGGGGGAAAAACTCCCTATTCAATAAATGGTGTTGGGAGAACTGGATGTCTACGTGTAAAAGACTGAAACTGGACCCACACCTTTCCCCACTCACAAAAATTGATTCAAGATGGATAAAGGACTTAAATTTAAGGCATGAAACAATAAAAATCCTCAAAGAAAGCATAGGAAAAACACTGGAAGATATTGGCCTGGGGGAAGACTTCATGAAGAGGACTGCCATGGCAATTGCAACAACAACAAAAATAAACAAATGGGACTTCATTAAACTGAAAAGCTTCTGTACAGCTAAGGAGACAATAACCAAAGCAAAGAGACAACCCACACAATGGGAAAGGATATTTGCATATTTTCAATCAGACAAAAGCTTGATAACCAGGATCTATAGAGAACTCAAATTAATCCACATGAAAAAAGCCAACAATCCCTTATATCAATGGGCAAGAGACATGAATAGAACTTTCTCTAAAGACGACAGACGAATGGCTAACAAACACATGGAAAAATGTTCATCATCTCTATATATTAGAGAAATGCAAATCAAAACATCCCTGAGATATCATCTAACCCCAGTGAGAATGGCCCATATCACAAAATCTCAAAACTGCAGATGCTGGCGTGGATGTGGAGAGAAGGGAACACTTTTACATTGCTGGTGGGACTGCAAACTAGTACAACCTTTCTGGAAGGAAGTATGGAGAAACCTCAAAGCACTCAACCTAGACCTCCCATTAGATCCTGCAATCCCATTACTGGGCATCTACCCAGAAGGAAAGAAATCCTTTTATCATAAGGACACTTGTACTAGACTGTTTATTGCAGCTCAATTTACAATCGCCAAAATGTGGAAACAGCCTAAATGCCCACCAACGCAGGAATGGATTAACAAGCTGTGGTATATGTATACCATGGAATACTATTCAGCCATTAAAAAAAAATGGAGACTTTACATCCTTCGTATTAACCTGGATGGAAGTGGAAGACATTATTCTTAGTAAAGCATCACAAGAATGGAGAAGCATGAATCCTATGTACTCAATCTTGATATGAGGACAATTAATGACAATTAAGGTCATGGGGGGGAAGCAGAAAGAGGGATGGAGGGAGGGGGGTGGGGTCTTAGTGTGTGTCACACTTTATGGGGGCAAGACATGATTGCAAGAGGGACTTTACCTAACAATTGTAATCAGTGTAACTGGCTTATTGTACCCTCAATGAATCCCCAACCATAAAAAAAAAAAAAAAAAAAATGTCAAATTACTAAATAGCATAAATAAATTATTAAAAAACAAATGACACATGAAAATGAGGAAACATTTGCAATAGTTAATTTTGTAAACCAATAAAAAATTATTTTAAAAAGAACAAAACAAAGAATAAGAATATTCTATCTTGTCAATGACCAAGAATGTGCTATTTTTTCAATGATCAACAAACATTTTAAAGACATCCAAGCTTACTAATAATAAAATAAATGAAAATGAAATAATTTGTCTGTTCTTTAGGTGGAGAGTAGAGCAGTATATAAATGGGATGTTTGAGACTTTTTTTTGAGACAGTGTCACTATGTTGCCCCCAGTAGAGTGCTGAAGCGTCACAGCTCACAGCAACCTCAAACTCTTGGGCTTAAGTGATTCTCTGGCCTCAGCCTCCCAGGTAGCTGGGACTACAGGCGCCCACCACAATGCCTGGCTATTTTTTGTCGCAGTTGTCATTGTTGTTTAGCTAGCCTGTGCCGGGTTCAAACACAGCTCTCTCGGTGTATGTGGCTGGTGCTGTAACCACTGTGCTATGGGTGCCAAGGTGATGTTTAAGACTTTTGATGAAAATAAAATTGGTGTAACTTTTCTGAAAAGCCATTTTGCAAAATATATGCAGCAACAATAATTTAGCTAACTATTATGATTATTTATGATGCATGAGATTCTGGGAATCTCAGTAAGTATTCTGTATTCATCATCTTAAATCACTCTCACAATAAACGTAAGATATTGATTTTATTATCCCTATTTTTTTAATGACAAAACTGACATGAAGGGTTAAGGAATATTGTGCAATTAACAAGATATGAAGTGAAGCAATTGGAATTTACACCAAGTTTGACTGATTCCAGACCCTAAGATCTTCATTACTTACATACTTATACCCCACCTCAACACTTAAATGCATGTAATAGCACTAGAATGCAGGAAGTTCAACTCTACAAAAAAGATTATAGCATAAAAAAGGGAAGGGGTATGCACAAAAATGGTGATTAAAGCATTATTTATATTAATGAAACCTAGAAACAACTTTAATTTTTCTTAATTTCAAATTAATGAGTGTATATACAATTAGGTTACATTATTTACACTTATAAGATAAAGTCTAAGTTCAAGTAGTTGTATCCTACACCCAGAAAGTGTGCCATATACCCATGCGTTGTACTTGAATAGAATTTAATGGAATTTTTTTCTCATGTGAGCACCTGGTTGTTAATGTACTAGTTTCAACTTAGTATGGAGTAGATGTGATGCTTGTTTTTCCATTCTTTGATACTCCAAATCCTTCCAGTTTATTAAAAAAAGGTACAAAGTCTCCATCTTTTTATGGCTGAATAGTATTCCATATAGTATATGATAGTATATGATATAGTATATGATATATGATGATATACATATACCACAGTTTATAAATCCATTCATGGGTTGAAGGGCACTTAGGTTGTCAACTTGAATTGAGCTGCTATAAACGTTTGAGTGCAGATGCCCTTATGGTAAAATGACTTTTTTCTTTTGGGTAGATACCTGGTGTTGGGATTGCAGAATCAAATGGAAGGTCTACTTTTAGTTCTTTGAAGACTGTTCATACTTCTTTTCATAAAAGCTGTACTAGACCGCAGTCCCACCAACAGTGCATGAGTGTCTTCTTCTCTCTGCACCCATACCAGCATCTGTTACTTTAGGACCCTATGATGTGGCTATTCTCACTAGAATTAGGTGATATCTCAAAGTGGTTTTGATTTGCATTTCTCTGATAATTAGAGTTGATGAGCATTTTTTCATGTGTTTGTTAGCCATTCATCTGTCCTCTTGAGGAAATATTCTGTTCATGTCTCTTGCCCAGTTTTTACTGTGGTTGTTTGCTCTTTTCTTGTTGATTTCCTTGAGTTCTTTGTAGATACTGGTTATTAGCTCTTTGTTAGATACCTAGAACGCAAATATCTTCTCTCATTCTGAAGATTGTCTCTTTGCTTTGTTGTCCTTAACTGTGCAATAACTTTTCAACTTCATCAGGTCCCATTTGTTTATTTTTGTTGTTGCTGTGATTGTCAATGGGGTCTTCTTCATAAATTCTTTTCCTAGGCCGATAAGATTCAGAGTCAGAGTTCTTCCCCACTTTCTTCTAGAGTTTTTATAGTTTCCGGTCTTAGATTTTTACCTATTGTGAGTTCATTTACGTAATAGGTGCAGGTCCAGTTTCAGTCTTCTCATGTGGTTCTCTAAGCACTATTAAGTAGGAATCATTTTCCCCTGTGTATGCTTTTGCTTACTTTATAAAAGAGCGGATGGCAATATGAGACGTGTTTCATTTCTAGGTTCTCTTTCTGTTCCACAGATCTATGTCTCTATTTTATGCCAGTATCACGCTGTGTTGATTATTATAGACCTGTAGTATATAACCTGAGTAAGGTGATGCCTCCAGATTTGTTCTTATTTTGAAGAATTGCACTGGCTATTTGGAGGCTATTTGGAATTTTTCCTGGTTCCATATGAAACGTAGAACTATTGAACTATTTTTTCAAGATCTTCACAGGATGGCATTGGTATTTTTACAGGGATTACATTAAATCTATAGATTATATGGGCTGGTTGATTACATTTGGTATATATATATATATATATTGCAATGTTACACGGCTTTCAAAAATAGTGGTAGGAGGGAGACCAAGATGGCGCACTGAAGCCGGCTTTCAACAGAGGCTCCTGTCCAGAAGGAGAGTTAAGGGACAGGAATTTAGTAAGTATCCTGGTGGACTTGAGCCTCACCAAGAGAGAAGGTTGAAGAACGCACATCAACACCGCTGAGGCAAGCTGTGATCACAAGGACGCAAACAAAAGGTACAAAATCCACCACCAAGCGGACGGGAGTCCCCCTCCCCCATGAGACCGGCTCAAGAGCCCCACAATTGAACAAGCGGGTAGAAATTATAGGCCCTCCCACTACACTCCAGGGAGAGACCTTCTAAAAACTGGACCTACCACTCCTACTGGGGTGTCGTGGTGTTCTCCTGCCAGGCATAAAACTGAATAAAACTTTGGGAATCCTCTGCCAGCAACCCTGAATCCCCGGCGCTCCCCTCCCACCCACTGAGGTCTGGAAGCCTGTTCCCCAGGAGTTCGGATCCTTGGGTGATTTCTCAAGGGGAGTGGACAGTCCCTGAGTTGTGACTGGTCAGCATTGACTCTGAGGCCCGCGAGTGAGGAGAGGGCACCGGGCTGAAGGGGAGTCACGACTTAGCGGCACTTCCCTGCGGTGCAGTACAGCAACCCTCCCCGGGCAACATTACGGTGCACAAGACTGAATAAGACTCTAGCTTCCCCGCTGAGAGCTGAGAGCCCCTACTCTCACTCGGGGTCTGAGGGCCTATCCCCCAGGAGTTCGGATCCTTGGGTGATTTCTCAAGGGGAGTGCACAGTGCCTGAGCTGCGTCAGGTCAGCGCCGACTCTGGGACACGTGAGCGAGGAGAGGGCACTCTGCTGAGTGGAAATAAAGCCTTGGCGGCACTTCCCTGCGGTGCAGTGCAGGAGCCCTCCCCGGACCGTAGTGTTGCGTAAAACTGAATGAAACTCTAGCTTCCCCCCCCCACTCCCAATCGGGGTCTGGGGGCCCATCCCCCAAGAGTTCTGATTCTTGGGGGACCTCTTGAGGGGTGTGGACCCAGCACAAACTGCGGCCGCTCAGTGCTGACTCTGGGGCGTGGGACAGAGGAGAAAAGGGTCGCCTGAGTGCCCACACCAGAGCAGCAGTTCCCTGGAGGTAGATCAACAGCCGTTTTTTCTTTGACGGCAGAATGCTCACTTCTGGATATTCTGAGGCCACACCCCCTGTCTCCCTGGGCAACCAGAGGAGGCCACCGGTGAGCGGGGGATTTCCTGACACGGCTCACAAACCCGGGAAGCTTCCAGGGCGGGGCCGACCCAGAGAGGTGTTCGAACGCAAATCTCCAGCAGCAAAGACGTTTGAACTCAAAACAGCCCGTCTTCTCTAGGCGATTTCGACAGGAACAGAGACAGAACCCTGCAAAGTTGTCTGTCTGTCTGTTCTGTTCTGTTCTGTTCTGTTCTGTTCGCAGCATCCATCAGGGACGGGGCTAAGCCTGAGTGAACACCTCCTTCCCATCACCTGCATCAAACACTCAAAGATGTCAGGCCCCATCTCCTCCTGCTAGATAGCGGCAGTCTGCGGGGGCCTGGCAGACTTCCTTGTGATTCAGGCAGGTGCAAACCCCTGGAGTGTCTGTTCACTGCAGGCAACTGGGTTAGCCATCTGCAGAGATACCAGTGACTGGGTCTGACGGAGGGGCAAAGTGGGGAAGGAGACGTCAACCTTCCCAGACTGCTCTGTTTGCTGGGTGGCTCCTCCTGACTCCACGCTGCACTGGGGTGAGCTGTGTCAGAGGAGTCACCAGGCTCCTGTGATCCAGTTCCCAGAGACCTCTTGAACTCTCCCACCCGAGACAGGTGCCGATTGAAACAGTTGATTTGGACCTTTTGAACTGGGCTAATAGACTGAGGACTTTTCAGGTGGTGCCCTGGGTGTGCGATTGTAGGAAGGTTTGATTCTCCTTTTCCAACTGGGGCCAGAGGTGGGCAGGCGGGGTGACTTAATTGCTGATTTTTCCACACAGCTGAGACTTCAAGCCAGAGTAGAAGTTGCAATAGGATCGAACAGAAACCAGTTGAAAACAAGACAGAACCACTTTGCTCCACCACACCAGACAGGGCCCCAGTTTCTCAGGCCACAACACTGTACGGGCCCTCAATAAAACCCCAGGGGAAAAACCAAGGGAGTAAAATAACCATGAGGCGGAATCAGCAGAAAAACTCTGGTAACATGAATAACCAGAATAGATCAACCCACCCAAGAAAAGATACGGCAGATGTGATTGAAGATCCCATTCATAAACAACTGGCTGAGATGTCAGAAATCGAATTCAGAATTTGGATTGCAGACAAGATTAATAAAATGGAATTAGGAATTCAAGGAGAAATTTAAAAGCTGTCTCAAGAATTTAACGAATATAAAGACAAAACCACCAAAGACTTAGACACAATGAAGCAAGAATTTACAGCCCTCAAAGATATGAAAAATACAGTAGAATCCCTCAGTAACAGAATGGAGCAAGCAGAAGAAAGGATTTCTGACATTGAAGATAAAGTCTTCGAACGCTCCCAATCTCACAAAGAGGAAGAGAAATGGAGAGCAAAAACGGATCACTCACTCAGAGAACTCTCAGATAATTCGAAAAAAAGCAACATAAGGATTATAGGAATTTCTGAGAACGATGAAGTCGCCTCCGAGGGCACAGAGGCCCTTCTGCATGAAATTATGAAAGAAAATTTTCCAGACATGCCTAGAGAATCTGAAATTCAGATAGCAGACAGCTTCAGAACCCCAGCACGATTCAACCCCAATAAGTCATCCCCCAGACATATCATAATCAGCTTCACTAAAGTTAACATGAAAGAGAAGATTCTCAAAGCAGCCCGGCGAAAGAAAACTATAACGTACAAAGGTAAGAATATTAGAATAACTGCAGATCTCTCTGCTGAAACTTTTCAAGCAAGAAGAGGCTGGTCATCAACTTTTAATCTCCTAAAGCAAAAAAACTTTCAACCCAGGATCTTGTATCCAGCTAAACTGAGTTTCATCTATGATGGAGAAATTAAATACTTCAATGACATTCATATGTTGAAAAAATTTGCCATAAGTAAACCAGCTCTTCAGGATGTTCTCAGACCTATCCCCCACAATGACCAACCCAATCCTATACCACAAAAGTAAACTCACTCAGAAACTTCGGATCAAACTCCAACTTCCACACTGGCGAAAGGATTAAAAATGTCCACTGGACCTTTGAAAAACTCAATACCCAAATTTCCACCAGACTTATCAATACTCTCCATCAATGTAAATGGCTTAAACTGTCCTCTAAAGAGGCATAGGTTAGCTGACTGGATACAAAAACTCAAGCCAGATATTTGTTGCATACAAGAGTCACATCTCAACTTAAAAGACAAATACAGACTCAGGGTGAAAGGATGGTCATCCATATTTCAGGCAAATGGTAATCAGAAAAAAAGCAGGTGTTGCAATTTTATTTGCAGATACAGTAGGCTTTAAACCATCAAAAGTAAGGAAGGACAAGAATGGTCACTTCATATTTGTAAAGGGTAATACTCAATATGATGAGATCTCAATTATTAATATCTATGCACCCAACCAGAATGCATCTCAATTTATAAGAGAAACTCTAACAGACCTGAGTAACTTGATTTCCTCCAGCTCCATAATCGTCGGAGATTTCAACACTCCCTTGGCAGTGTTGGATCGATCCTCCAGAAAGAAGCTGAGCAAAGAAATCTTAGATTTAAACCTAACCATCCAATATTTAGATTTAGCAGACATCTACAGAACATTTCATCCCAACAAAACTGAATACACATACTTCTCATCAGCCCATGAAACTTACTCCAAAATTGACCACATTTTAGGTCACAAGTCTAACCTCAGTAAATTTAAAGGAATAGAAATTATTCCATGCATCTTCTCGGACCATGATGGAATAAAACTTGAATTGAGTAACGACAGGAATCTGCATACACATACAAAAACATGGAAGTTAAATAACCTTATGCTGAATGATAGCTGGGTCAGAGATGAGATTAAGAAAGAAATCGCCAATTTTTTGGAACAAAACGACAATGAAGACACAAACTATCAGAACCTCTGGGACACTGCAAAGGCAGTTCTAATAGGGAAATTTATAGCACTGCAAGCCTTCCTCAAGAGAATGGAAAGAGAGGAAGTTAACAACTTAATGGGACATCTCACACAACTGGAAAAGGAAGAACATTCCAACCTCAAACCCAGTAGAAGAAAAGAAATAACCAAAATTAGAGCAGAATTAAATGAAATTGAAAACAAAAGAATAATACAACAGATCAATAAATCAAAAAGCTGGTTTTTTGAAAAGGTCAATAAAATAGATAAACCTGTGGCCAACCTAATCAGGAAAAAAAGAGTAAAATCTCTAATATCATCAATCAGAAACAACAAAGACGAAATAACAACAGACTCATCAGAAATCAAAAAAATCCTTAATGAATATTACAAGAAACTTTATTCTCAGAAATATGAAAATCTGAAGGAAATAGACCGATACTTGGAAGCACACCACCTTCCAAGACTTAACCAGAATCAAGTGGAAATGTTGAACAGACCCATATCAAGTTCAGAAATATCATCAACTACACAAAACCTCCCTAAAAAGAAAAGCCCGGGACCAGATGGTTTCACGTCAGAATACTACCAAACCTTTAAAAAGGAATTAGTACCTATATTACTCAACCTGTTCCAAAATGTAGAAAAAGAAGGAAGACTACCCAACACGTTCTATGAAGCAAACATCACCCTATCCCCAAACCAGGAAAAGATCCAACAAGAAAAGAAAATTATAGACCAATATCACTAATGAATATAGATGCAAAAATATTCAACAAGATCCTAACAAACAGAATCCAGCAACACATCAAACAAATTATACATCATGACCAAGTTGGTTTTATCCCAGGGTCTCAAGGCTGGTTCAATATACGTAAATCTATAAATGTAATTCAGCACATAAACAAATTAAAAAACAAAGACCATATGATTCTCTCAATTGATGCAGAAAAAGCTTTTGATAATATCCAGCATCCCTTCATGATCAGAACACTCAAGAAAATTGGTCTAGAAGGGACTTTTCTTAAACTGATAGAGGCTATCTACAGCAAACCCACAGCCAATATCATATTGAATGGAGTTAAATTGGAATCATTGCCACTCAGATCAGGAACCAGACAAGGCTGCCCATTGTCTCCATTGCTTTTCAACATTGTAATGGAAGTTTTAGCCACCGCAATTAGGGAAGAAAAGGCGATCAAGGGTATCCATATAGGGTCAGAAGAAATCAAACTCTCGCTCTTCGCAGATGATATGATTGTGTATCTGGAAAACACTAGGGACTCCACTACAAAACTCCTAGAAGTGATCAAGGAATACAGCAGCGTCTCAGGTTACAAAATCAACATTCATAAATCGGTAGCCTTTATATACACCAACATCAGTCAAATTGAAAAAGCAGTTAAGGACTCTATCCCATTCACAGTAGTGCCAAAGAAGATGAAATATTTGGGAATTTACCTAACAAAAGACGTGAAAGATCTCTATAAAGAGAACTATGAAACTCTAAGAAAAGAAATAGCTGAAAATGTTAACAAATGGAAAAACATACCATGCTCATGGCTAGGAAGAATCAACATTATCAAAATGTCCATACTACCCAAAGCAATATATAATTTCAACGCACTCCCTATTAAAGCTCCACTGTCATATTTTAAAGATCTTGAAAAAACATTACTTCGTTTTATATGGAATCAGAAAAAACCTCGAATAGCCAAAACATTACTCAGAAATAAAAACAAAACAGGAGGAATCACACTACCAGACCTCAGACTTTACTACAAATCGATAGTGATCAAAACAGCATGGTATTGGCACAAAAACAGAGAAGTAGATATCTGGAACAGAATAGAGAACCAAGAGATGAATCCAGCTACTTACCGCTATTTGATTTTTGACAAGCCAATTAAAAACATTCAGTGGGGAAAAGATTCCCTATTTAACAAATGGTGCTGGGTGAACTGGCTGGCAACCTGCAGAAGACTGAAATTGGACCCACACCTTTCACCATTAACTAAGATAGACTCTCATTGGATTAAAGATTTAAACTTAAAACATGAAACTATAAAAATACTAGAGGAGAATGCAGGGAAAACCCTTGAAGAAATTGGTCTGGGTGAGTATTTCATGAGGAGAACCCCCCGGGCAATTGAAGCAGCTTCAAAAATACACTACTGGGACTTGATCAAACTAAAAAGCTTCTGCACAGCTAAGAACACAGTAAGCAGAGCAAGCAGACAGCCCTCAGAATGGGAGAAGATATTTGCAGGGTATATCTCTGACAAAGGTTTAATAACCAGAATCCACAGAGAACTCAAACGCATCAGCAAGAAAAAAACAAGGGATCCCATCGCAGGCTGGGCAAGGGATTTGAAGAGAAACTTCTCTGAAGAAGACAGGCGCAAGGCCTTCAGACATATGAAAAAATGCTCATCATCTTTAATCATCAGAGAAATGCAAATCAAAACTACTTTGAGATATCATCTAACTCCAATAAGACTAGCCTGTATCACAAAATCTCAAGACCAGAGATGTTGGCCTGGATGCGGAGAAAAGGGAACACTTCTGCACTGCTGGTGGGAATGCAAATTAATACATTCCTTTTGGAAAGATATATGGAGAACACTCAGAGATCTAAAAATAGATCTGCCATTCAATCCTGTAATTCCTCTGCTGGGCATATACCCAGAAGACCAAAAATCACAACATAACAAAGATATTTGTACCAGAATGTTTATTGCAGCCCAATTCATAATAGCTAAGTCATGGAAAAAGCCCAAGTGCCCATCGATCCACGAATGGATTAATAAATTGTGGTATATGTATACCATGGAATACTATGCAGCCTTAAAGAAAGATGGAGACTTTACCTCTTTCATGTTTACATGGATGGAGCTGGAACATATTCTTCTTAGTAAAGTATCCCAAGAATGGAAGAAAAAGTACCCAATGTACACAGCCCTACTATGAAACTAATTTGGGACTCTCACATGAAAGCTATAACCCAGCTACAACTTAACAATAGGGGGAAGTGGGAAGGGGGAGTGGGTAGAGGGAGGGGGATCGGTGGGATCACACCTGTGGTGCATCTTACAGGGGTATTTGCGAAACTTGGTAAATGTAGAATGTAAATGTTTTGGCACAGTAACTGAGATAACGCCGGAAAGGCTATGTTAACCACTGTGATAAAAATGTGTCAAATGGTTTATGAAGCGAGTGTATGATGCCCCATGATCATATCAATGTATACAGTTATGATTTAATAAAAAAAAGTATCAAATTATCACATGTATTCCAAACATATGTACATCTGTTATGTATCAATAAAATAAACCAATCATAACAATAAAAAAAATAGTGGTATATGTGATCAACACTTATGTACACATATGGAAGCAAAATCCAAATTCAAATAGGTAGGTGAGGAGAGAAGGGGATGGGTAACCTCACACCTAAAAGTATAATGCACACTTTCTAGGTGAAGGAAACACTTATAACTTTGACTTAAAATATACAAAAACAAACTATGTTACAAAGCAAAGCATATGTACCCCTGTAATGTTCTGATATAAAAAGAGAGAAAGAGACAAACTTTAAACAAACGGAAACAAAATGGTGGCGTAGATATTTATGGGAAAATATATCCCTAATACATCATTTCTTGATAAAGCAACTTACAAGGTAGGTTTAGCATGATCTCATTTATATGAAATTCCAGACCTACAGTATAGGTGAAGGCACAGTCTGAGACACTGCATGTTTGGTTCCATACTGCTGCATTTTAAATTTAGAAGCGATGTGAACTCTTTCAAGTCACTAAAGCCCCTGCAAAAAATGTATAATCCTCCACAAGCCCAGGTAAATATGGCTTAGCATGTTGGCTTTTATTGGGACATTTGTAAATGAGTGGAAAGTATATATGTCATTTTCAAGCTTTCTTATAATAATTAGAGAGGGACTTGAAGGTCCAGGTGCATGGACACACACAAGGGTGGGTGCGCACACACAAACACAGATGAAAACACATACATCTTCCTCTAACCTTAGAAGACACTTCAGTTATTACAATCACAGGCTAAACTCAGAGATATAGTGGATTTGGTTCCAGACCACCACAAAAAAAGTGAATACTGCAATAAAGCAATTCACACAAATGTTTTGGTTTCCCAGTGCATCAAAATTGATGTTTATATACTGTCCTGTAGCCTGTTGAGTGTGCAATACTTTATTGCTTAAAAAACACTAATGATTATCTGGGCCTTCAGTGAGTCAGAAACTTTGTGCTAACAGAGGATCAGGCCTCAGTGTTGATGGTTGCTGACTGATCAGGGTGGTGGTTGCTGAAGGTTAGGGAGGCTGTGGCAATTTCTTGAAATAAAACAACAATGAAATTTGTTGCATCAATTGATTCTCTTTCACAAAAGCTTACTCTGTAGCATGTCATGCTTTTTGGTAGCATGTTGCCCCCAGTAGAACTTCTTTCAAAACTAAAGTCAATCCTCTCAAACCCTGCTGCAGCTTTATCAACTAAATGTATATAATCTTCTGTATCTGTTGCTCTCATTTTAACAATGTTCACAGCATCTTCCCAAAAGCAAAGTCCATCTCAATTAACTATTTTCTTTGCTCATCCAGAAGAAGTAAATTTTTATCCATTCAAGTTTTATCGTGAGATTACAGCAATTCAGTCTGGTCTTAAGCTTCTCTAGTAATTCTAGCTCTCTTGCTATTTCTACCACATCTTCAGGTACTTCCCCCACTGAAGTCTTGAACCCCTCCAAGTCAGCCATAAGAGTTGGAATCAACTTTTCCCAGACTCTCATTTATGTTGACATTTTGACTTCCTCCTATGACTCATGAATGTTCTTAATGGTATCTAGAATGGTGAATTCTGTCCAAATGATTTTCAATTTACTTTGCCCAGATCTATCAGCGGAATCACTATCTATGGCAGTTATAGCCTTATGAAACATATTTTCCTAAATTATAAGACTTGAAAGTCAACATTATTCCTTGATGCATGAGCTACTGCTCATGAATGCTCTATCGGCAGGTATGAAAAAATGTTCATTTTCTAGTACATCTCTATGAGATCTCTTAGGTGACAAGGTGCATTTTCAATGAGGAGTAATATTTTGAAAGGAACCTTTTTTCTAAATAGTAGGTCTCAATAGCAGACTTAAAATACTTAGGAAATCATGCTGCCAAGAGATGTGGTACTATCCAGGCTTTGTTGACCCATTTAGAGTAAAGTCAGAGTAGATTTAGCATAATGCTCAAGGGACCTAAGATTTTTGAAATGGTAAACAAGCATTGGCTTCCCCTTAAAGTCACCAACTACATTAGCACCTGACATGATTGTCAGCCTGTCTTCAGAAGCTTTAAAACCAGGTATTAGCTTCTCTTCTCTAGCTATAAAAGTTCTACACGATGTCTTCTTCCATGGAAGGCTGTTTTGTTTATATTACATTGTTTAGTGGTGCCACCTTATCATCAGTGAACTTTCGCTTGATCTTCTGGACAACTTGCTGCAGCTTCTACATCAGCACTTGCAGCTTCACCTTGTACTTTGACGTTATGGAGATGGCTGCTTTCTTTAAACCTCATGAAGCAACTTCTGCTAGTTTCAAACTTTTCTTGTGCAGCTTCCTCACCTCTCTTAGCCTTTACAGAATTAAAAAGACTTAGGGCAGTGGTTCTCAAACTTCCTAATGCCACTACCCTTTAATACAGTTCCTCATGTTGTGGTGACCCCCAACCATAAAACTATTTTCATTGCTACTTCTATTTCACCTGACCAGTTAGAGGCCATTGTAGAGTTATTAACCAGCCTCATTTCAATATTCTTGTGACTCAGGGAATAGGGAGGCCTGAGGAGAGGGAAGGAGATGGGAAATAGCCAGTCAGTGGAGCAATCAGAACACATACGTTTGTCGATTAAGGTCACCACCTTATATGGGTACAATTCACAGATGGTGCCTAAAAGCAATTATGAGAGTAACATCAAATATTATTGATTCTAGATCACCATTACAGGTATATAATAATGAAAACGTTAAGAATGTGAAAATTACCAAAATGTGACAATCATGAAGTGAGCACCTGCTATTGGAAGAAATGGCACTGATAGACTTTCTTGACCCCAGATTGCCACAAACCTTCAATTTGTAAAAATCATGCAATATCTGCAAAGCACAATAAAGCAAAGTGCAATAAAACAAGGTGTGCCTATGCATATATACATACATATATGTGTGCATCTTTTATTTTTATGTTCACCGAAATATTATTAATGTTATTATAGGGAATTAATTTTATTTGAAATTCCTGGATTGTTTGAAATTTTTACAACTTAATTTTAATTAAAAACTATAATTGCAGGGAATTGAAGTAAGACAGTAAGACTTCAGTTCATATCACGGCTTACGTTGGTGGATTTTTAATCTCTTCATCCTTCAAATTTGACTTATAAAATAGGGATAATAATTCCTAACTTGGATACATACTTTGAGAAATAAATAAGATCATATTCATAAACACAGTATTCTAGACATGAGTTCAAATAATAGCAAATCAATTTTCCTAGAAAAAGTCTTTACACATCCTAGTCAAATTTCCATATGAAAACTTGAACATCTAAGTGCCTAAACATTTCAACATCCCTGTATGCTGCGCACAAAGGCCAAGTACAGAGACTGTTCCAGCTGTTTTCTTACCCAATGGGTTTACATCTCCACATTCAGACAAAACACAGGAAAGGAAGGGTATATTATGCCTGTTCTGAACAGAGTACTGTTGGGTGGAGGTGAGGAACATTCTAGGTCACCTGTTTCAGTATGTTGTCTGTTACAGGTGAGCGATCTGTGTTCCTGCAGGCTGTATATCACCTAAAAGACCTTTATCACAAATATGCCAAAGAATGAAATTTCCTGAATATGCAAATTTAGCAATTTTAACAAGCACCAGCAGATCCTACTCCTTAGGAACCCAATGTAGTGTTTGAAGACAACACAACCATAAAAAAAAAGAAAGAAAGAAATTTAGACAGTACCGAAGAGGATTAAGACCAGTTGCAGATCTGGGGTCTCTCTCCTTAGTCAAAAACTCTCATTAAAATAAGTAAGCCTATTCGTTTGAGGAGGGACAAAAAGGTTCTGGGTATCAAGTTTGAAGAGCAGTTCAATTTCAGTTCATCAAAGGAAGGAGAGTAGAAACTCCCACCCTGTCACACCCACAGCTACAGGTCAGATTCAAGGCCTCTCTCCCTATTCATGTTCTTATTAAATGTATCCTGTCCGTCTGTCTGTGTCCAAATTCATCTTTTCCATTCTGAAACATAATTTTACTTTCCACGTATGAAATAATTAAATTTCTTTATTTCTGGCTAAAGCCAAACTGAGTTGAAAGGAGAGGATAAAGATTTTTGATTATTGCTTTCTGTTCAACTAGTAAATTCAAAATTCTCCTCATACCCTGAACATTCTAGCTACCTGCTGCTGTTCTTTCATTTCCAATCCCAGAGCTTCCAGTACCGTTCACATTACTTGGTGCACTGCCGAGCACCACATAAGATCTGCTTGCTGTGTAGAAACATGTGGAGAAATTATGTGTTTTTGTCACACCCTATTAAACGGTATTCAAAACACAATGCCCCAGAAACTAAATTGATTGTAGGTTTTATAACCCTTTCAGGCTAACAGAAACAATTCAGGACCATGAAAGAAAGCACAGCTTTCTGTGGGAAACTTGGACTGCTCAGCTCAGCAGTTCTGTCCTGGCCTTGGTGAAGTTCAGCGGATTCCAATTTTCTAGATCTTTGACAACTCATTCCACATTAATGACTGCAAAGTTCTCCACATCTCTTGTAAATGAAATGCTTTTTTGTTTAACTTTGAATTATGTTTGAAGCTAGACCATGCCAGCAGGTATCAGGACTATTTCAAATCTCTATGATGTTATTATACATAGAATATTTTGATGCTATTTTTACGTTCCCAGTCCCAGTTCAAAAACAAAGAAGCCTGGAGTTAAGGAAGACGCTATTTTTAATTTACCCTTCTGTATCATTCTGATATGACTTTTCCCATGTGGCTATAAGGAACTAGTTAAACTGCCAGCCCATGACTCAACAGAAATGCAATCAAGGGGCCATTTTAATGTTTTAAAAATAAAAAAGAGTTTGCTCTCCGGTTGGCCAGTAACCCCAACCTCTGAGCTGCCTGGCGAGGCAGTGGCTTGATCCCCAACACCTGTCACAAGTGATCACTCACTCAGTCATTACCTGCACTGCGTGCTGCTCCATCAGGAAAAACATCTGTGAACATTATTTGACAAATAGATCGCTAAATGAGCCATTAGCTGAAGGGGCTTTTGGATTGCTTCTAGGAAACCAGAGTGGCTGCAGAAGAAAACTGCTTACAGATGCAAAGCAGCAATTAGAAAGGGAGAAAGAACTCTTGTGTCATTGCTCCCGGGAGGGTGAAGAGGGCCAGTGTGGGGAAAAGGGCGGAGAAATGGCAATAAACCATGAAAATCCACCTTCTCTAAAGGAAGCTGTTTATTAGAAGCAGTAGTAAAACTGCTTAATTCCCTCAGTGCCTCTAGGGAGAAATCTAAGCCTTTGTGAACTGAAGGAGAAAGAAACTTCGGCAGTGGTGTGCTCTTCAAGAAGAGAGAGCTAGAAAAACGGGGTTAGTCATTTGACCATCCCGGCTTGCCAAGAGCCGACAGGTGTGCAGTTTACTATTGTTCTGCCAGGCAGCCAGACACCCCAGGTCCTATTCATCCTCTCCTCCAGTGTGTGGGAGACCACAGCTGTCTCCCCGGCTGTGGACACAGGAGAGGAGGAGGCGGGGGAGGGAGATGGAGATCCTTCTCATTGGCATCAGCTGCACGGCTTTGTTTGACTCATGGCTGAAAACACATGGTGTTCCAGAGAAATGTATTACAGATGGGCAATTTCCTCACAGTGGCTCCAAAAATAGCCCATAAACAATATATTGAAACTTAAAAGTAAATAAATGCAGAAAGATGTCTAGGTTAAATTATGTCAGACCAACGAGAAGTAATGGCGTACGACAGTCCTTCAGGAAATGCTTTTTATAAATCCTGCAGGTTTCATGTTGCTGACAGATGTTAGTGATTTAAAAAAGAAAAAAAACATTCTCGAAAAAAGAAAGCAGGTTGTTTTGATCCACAATGATATGTTTTCCTGTCTTGCATGGCATGGAAACTATTTCAGTGCCAAATTCCCTTGGGAAGAGAAGGCATAGCCCACAGGATTCAAAGAGCGCCAGATGCAGAAGCTGTTCCAACAGCTCTTGGACTGTAATACTAAGTTTCCTTTTAGGCCGAGGTATTAAAGGCTCGTGGTTAGGCTGATGTGGTGTCACTAGGCATACTCCCGTGACCATTGATAAGAACCAGAACCAGACATCTGAGCTGAATCTAGGACTCTCTGGATGAAAATTTGGTGAATACTAATAAAATCTATGTTGCTTTTATTTACAAGGGGGAAAATGCATCCATTTCTAGCAGCACGTAAAACTTGAGAAATGCTGGCTCTTTTCCAAAAGTCCAGATATTTTTCTAATAAAATAAGCAGTGAACTTCAAACAACTCTAAAGTCATGACATAATGGTACAATCACACACATAACCCCCTAGGCTTACTCTGTAACACGCGAACCCGATCCTGTAATAATAACATAAGCCAGAGGAATTGAATTACCCACCAAAACAAGCCAATTTCAAGAGAAGAGCAGAGGGTTTTCCATCTGAGGGCCTTTTTTAGGGGCAAAAAGGTTTAATCCACTTATTTCCCTTTACAAAACTGAGACATTACAATTCACATGCCTGATAAATATATTCTTAGATGATTTCACATACTTTTTCCGCCATGTTCCATGGCAGAGCTTCGGACAGTACTTCTGCCCTTCACAGCAATGTGGCTCAACTGACACTTTATATTCCTGTTTTTCTTTTTTTTTTTCTTTATTTTTATTTATTTATTTTTATTGTTGGGGATTCATTGAGGGTACAATAAGCCAGGTTACACTGATTGCAATTGTTAGGTAAAGTCCCTCTTGCACTCATGTCTTGCCCCCATAAAGTGTGACACACACCAAGGCCCCACCCCTCTCCCTCCTTCCTGTTTTTCAAGTCGATAAATCATCAGGAGAGATGAAAGAAAGGAGAGGGCACCAGGGACAAGGGAGAGGGGTGAGGAAAATCCTTTTCTGTGAACTGTTTACTTATTTCATCTGTATCCCCCTAGAACCCTGGGGGATTCTTTTCTTCCTGATAAAAATAGAAAGAAAAATCTTTCCACATAATATCTTCCCATATGAAATGATCAGGAGTTTGGAAAGAGAGTATAAATGAAGAAAAATATGAATTGGGGTAAATGCTAAATCATTGAATTGCATGGAATAACCTTTCAAATGGAAGCATTTATATATTTTAAGACATTATCTGAGTTATTTGCCTCAGGCCAACGTAGTCAGCAAAGCCAGATTTATCCTTCCTCCTTAAACAAGTAAAAAAAAAAAAAAACTAAACAAAATACAGTAGAACCTCTGTAAGTTGACCACCTTGGGACTGTAACAAACTGATCAACATACGGAGTGGTCGACATAAGGAACTAGGCCTTAGTACACGTGATGCATCTAGTCTATGAAAATTAGGTCAACTTGAGGTGGTCAATGTAGGCAGATGTCGACTACGCAGTAGCACATGCAATATCACCCTCTAGGATTCAAATAATAAAGTCAAAAAGTGGCAAGGACAGAGAGGAAAGAAGTGTGTTAAAAAGAAGTCAGGATTTCCTGACTTCACCCTTCCTGGGTGTCTGGCACATAGGAAGAGCTCAGTAAATATCTGATGGCTGAATCAAACTAAGAAAAATCAGCCAGTGATGAAATTAAGCTCTCTCGATAACCATCAAAGTAGTGCAATTAGATATGGGCCAGAGAAATCAAAGTTTTTAGAGAAAACGACTACATTAATCACAAGTTAAACAGGAGGGGCAGGGGACAGAGCCAAGGTAAGTGACTTCCAGAGAAGTGGAAGGTAAATGATGTCCAGAAAATTGGAAGAAAAGTCCCCAGAGAGAAAAACTGCCGGGCATAAGAGACCAGGAGACTGTAACAGTCGGAAAAAAAGACAGATTTTGAAGCAAACAGGATAAAAACAGCCAAGAAAAGATGAAGCAAGTATAACTAGTAGCACTTGATTAGAATTTCCTATTTAGAAAAGAGAAAAAAATAAAAAAACTCAGGATAATTCTGGGATAGGAATTCATGAATCTATTCTACTGATTTTGAGAAAAATAGTTTGGATGGAGAGCCAAAGTATGATCGTAACTGAAGCAGAAAGTATGGAATATTTTTCCCAGGATGAAGAAAGCAAAAAAAGTACAGGACATCTGACGTAAACAAGGTACTGGCAGAAGCATATTCGGCTATACAATGGAAAAGTTGCCAACCAAAGCCCAGTGCCCCAGTTGCCCAGTTGTGCTCTGTCCCCTCCCCTTTCTTCTTCCCTCCTGGATTGTGAATCTCTGACACCCTGCACACCAGCAACTCGCAAACATGCTTTTGTGTCTCCCCCTTTCAAAAATTCTCTCGACTCCAAATGGCCCTCTAGAAGCTGCCCTAGTTCTCTATTTCCCTGCATAGACAAAATTTAGAAGCTTTTCTAAGCATTTGGTCGGCCTCCTCACCTCCTACTCGCTCACCCATAAGCCCCGTGACCCCACCCTGAACCTGCCACTACATCTGCTCTAGTTGCTAAACCCAATGGACACGGCTGCCATCACACCCAGCCTTCCCGGCCACACTCTTTCCTAACAATTCTCATTCAGCGCAATATTTTTTTTTTTTTTTTTTTTTTTTTTTATTGTTGGGGATTCATTGAGGGTACAATAAGCCAGTTACACTGATTGCAATTGTTAGGCAAAGTCCCTCTTGCAATCATGTCTTGCCCCCACAAAGTGTGACACACACCAAGGCCCCACCCCACTCCCTCCCTCTCTCTTTCTGCTTCCCCCCCCCCATAACCTTAATTGTCATTAATCACAAGAATGGAGAAGCATGAATCCTATGTACTCAGCGCAATATTTTTAAATGTCACCAATAAGCCGATAATGTTCAAATTGTATCTTCAGTCTAAACTGCTCCTCTCTGGATGTGTCAATGCTACCACAAATGTTGTATCTCAACTTGGATATGTGGTATGCATCTTCTTTTAACATACTGAAAAATTCTTGATTTCTTTATCCTAACTCCGCCTTTCTCTAGTTTTTGCCACTTCAGCAAATGGTACCACAGTCCCCCAACTGCTTAGGCATCCTTATTTCTTCCCTTGGGGTAGAGCCCATGCTCGTCTTTCACTTGTGTCACTTCTGTTTCCAGAATCTGTCGTGAATCCGCTCCTTTCCTTCCATCGGCACGGCTCCCATCTGTCCAAGCCTCTTTTCTTTCTAAGCCCATTACAGAGGCTCTGCCTTCTCTTCCTGCTTTCACTCTTTCCCCTTCTACTGCCCACCTTGCAGATAGAAATATCCTTTAATAATGCAAATAATGTTACTAAAAATGCTAACCCTTTCCAATGTCCTCAGAACAAATTCTGAACTGTCTAAGAAGGCCTGCAGGGCCTGCATGATACCTCCTGACTTCCTTTCTGACTGCAGCTTGTATCACTTCTTCCTCTCCCTAACACACTCCAACCACAATGTCCTCAGTCCTGTTCAGCACAAAACCATCTCCCTAACTTCCTTAGTACCTGCCATTCCTCCTGCTGGTTGGGTCCTTCTTCCTGGAACTGGCTTCTTCCTATAACTTCCTCCTCTCCCTTCTTTCTGTAACTGGCTTCCTCTGTCTTTCATTTCTTGGATCAAGTATCACCTACCCACACACCACCTGTACTCAATGTCTGCATTTTTTGTTCCCTGAGATTCCTAAGGATTGAAACCTATTTTCTATAACTTAATTGGATAATATTGTGTTCAAATGACCAGGCTAGAAAGAGATTGGAGGAATATGAATTATTTCGACCAGTGCTTCTCAACCCTGACTGCATATTAGAATTGATAATGCCCTAGATTCATCCAGACCAACTCAGCAAAAGTCTCTGGGAGTAGAGCATGGGAGCTAGTCTTTTTATAAGGTGATCCCTTTTCCCCAGGTGAGTTTAGCCTCCAGCCAGGGTAGAGAACCACTGGCTCAGTGAAAATCAGTATTTCCCAGCTCTGTCTCTTCTGATCAATTGCATGGTCTTCAATCTCCGTATAATTAAACTCACTTGAGGAACACTTGTGACTATCAGTTCTCAAGTCATATCCTCAACAGTTAATCCAGAACCTCTGAAGATGTCGCCTGAACATTGGTATCTTAGAAGCCTCTTGAGTATAGTATACAATCAGGACTAAGAACCATTGGCCTTAAAAAAATAGCAAAATTAGGCTATCTTTTGTTTACAGGTTGTTAAGAGATGCTTCACTCTGTTTATCCTCTTCGAGGGTGTAGAATGTACAAATGAGAAATGTGCCGATCTCTATCTGCGCTCACTCTGTAATGGAATCCCTTCAGCTCTCGCATCCAGGCAGATCTAATGGCAGAGAGCATCCATCTTCAATATTTGGAAAAGCACAATGATAGCCTTATTTACACTGTGTCTCTACTATCTCAATTGGAAGGTTTTAGCAAAAGGCTTCTTGCTATAAATATCATCACTTTTGCTGCCAGGGTTAAACTGTTGGCACCAAAGGGGACTGTGCAGTTAATTCAGCAGGCCCAGGGTGCTCAAGCCTGTCTGCAGGAGGGCTGGCCCCTGCCCATATCCTAAGAGATGATCTCAGAGCGAAAATGTGACTGTGGGGAACATGCATTTTTCTGTGCATCTGAGGCCCAAGTCCACATGTACCACAGTTTGATCTCTTGGGGGCAGTAGCCAAGGTCAGTCACAAAGGTATTGCATGCCTATATAGCCGGCCCCCTATCAAATCCTGGACACCAAGTTCAGTTGAGCTTCCTAGGCTGGCAACACTTTATACATATTGTCACACATCGTTGCTGAGAGAATGAAGTGCATTGCCATGTGACTCTATTGGGCAGGGGTATGGGGAAATTTGTGCCTGTCTTTTTTGGATTTCATCCATGTGCTTTGTCCCTTTGCTGGTTTTGACCTGATCCTTTAGTTGTAATAAACTACAGCTGAAAGTCTACTGGCGAGTCCTGGACCATAGCAGTGGTCTTGAGACTCCTGACATAGGGTTATAAAGATATCATTTCAACCAAGCAGCCCTCCCAAAATTTCTTCTGTACTTGGTTATTCATGACTTAGAAAATACATTACTCAGAGAAACAAAGATACACAGAGTGGTTGGTTTATCAATAACTCCAAAAAAGAAAGGAAAAGAGATACACTCTCCCATTTAAATCTGTCATGAAGTAGAAATTAGTCTGATACATACTTCTTTTTTGAATGGAGCCACCTGCCTGACCCATCTGCCTGTCACGCCTCATTCTGTTCTTTCATTCTTTGCACTTTATTCCCTAATAGAAACATTTTGGCTACATCAGGCATTAACAAAGCTATGTTGGCTCGATGGTCTGGGATCCTAAGCTTCTTTTTTTAATCTTATTTTTATAACATGATTTCTTCGGGAATATACATTCTGTAACAGACAGGGGATGAAGGAATACAAACAGGTTAAGAAACCACACACCTCCTCCCACCACGGACCTATAAACTACTAAGGATCCAGCACCCAACCGAAAGGAACTGCCTTTCTTTTTGAGGACACTGGGGTGCCACCTGGTGATGCTGTGATCACCACCTCTTAGCGGCCCTATGGCAAAGATGATCAGTGAACAAGAAACAGAGCTGCTTCTCCGCATGGTTCTTCCTCTCTCCCCCAAAGCATACTCCTTTCTCTCCTGTTTGGGGCAGGCCTAGGTCACTCATTTTTATGTGCAAGTCACATACCTGGAACCAAGATATGTACTTAGATTGAGGTAAATATCAAGCAAAACTTAATTTCAAATTATGCAGTACCTATAAATTCACTCTGAGGGCTTTTCTTGTGATTAATTCACAATCCTAAAGAAAATCAAAATCTGTGCCCAGGTTTGAGGCATCTATAAAGCTCTTAGGTGGGATCATCCCCCTAAAAGTTCATATCCCAAAGATATTTTTCACACTACGTAAGAAATACTAATTATTCTATTACCCTCTGATGGAAGCAGAGACTGGAGTGATACTCTTGGAAAATGAAGAAAGGGACATCAAGCCAAGGAAGAGATACAGCCACTAGAATTTCAAAATCTTCAGACCCTTCAGAAGGAGCCGGCCCTGATCACTCCTTGCCATTAGCCCACTAAAGCTGACTTTGAACTTCTGACCTCCAGAACCTTTAAGAAAACAAATATGGTGTTGTAAGCCATGAAATGTTTGGTAATTTGTTCCAGAAAAAATAGAAAACAAATATGCCATCTGTATGGACCCACAGGTTCTTCACTATGAGACCAGCAAGAAATTCTGTCAGAGGGCTCCATTGCAAATTAGGTAGAGTAACTTCATTCAAAAGCCATTTTACACACAGGAGGTAAAATATCACAGGAAGCAAAAAATAGCATTTGGTAAATTTTTAAAATTACAACTTATCCAAAAGGTATTTGCCATGGCTAAAGACAGTCCTTGCGGGGCAGTTGGTCTTTAAATAGAGAAAATAATGATCCAAGTTTCAGATCCCTGCATTAGGGTTTATTACATGCAGTGTCTGGGTTATATTAAACTCCTGGAAATCAGGGTTTATAATGAAATGGCTGACAGACCCTTAACTTTAATGGCCTTTCCAAGTACTGCAATAGTGGGCATTACTTTTTAATGTTATAAAATGATGGTTAAAACACTACAGAATTTTCTCAAGACAGATAAGCAGGTGTTCAAGAGAGCAGAACTATTTAAACTCCATTGATTTATGGTCTATCTCCTATTGAAGGCCAAAAGTTTTATTGAATTCCCACAGTTGGTCCTCTGAATTTAATTTTCCAAAATAGAACTATTTTAGGGTGCCCCATATATATTAATTTCTTCATTTTAACATGTGTGCTTCTGTATTCCTAAGGTTAGTAGGCATCATGAAATAGAACTCAGAGCCACAAGTGTAAGTTATTCTGTGTTCTCTTTTTATTGGTTGAGTTTTCAAAGTACATTGTGTGCAATAAAACCCAATGCATAGCAACTAAATCATATAATCTATGAACACAGGTCCCCAACTAGTCATTTAAGCAATGCTATATTTCTGTCACTCTTTAGAATCGTGAATATGATACAACTTCTTCACGTGAAAGAATGTAAACCATGTTTCAAGGGCCTACTCCTCTCAGGTTGCTCTTTTGAACTACCCTCAGCTCAGAATCTCTGTGCTACTTCACTAAAAATAAGGTGACCATCAGAAAAAAAGCCAATAAACTATCAACTATTTTATATACTCTATTAGCATTTTCTGCCGGTTCACGTAAAAATCAATACTCTCGTAACTGTTAAGACCCAACCCTAATGATTTAGGGAAACTTATATTTACTTTGCAATAATACAGAAATACCAGGAGCTCTCAAAATCAAATGACATCAGAGAGAGCTAGAAGCAAAATGATTACTATTATTTAGACACGTGGATACCAAAGTGTTTGCTACCCCAATTTACCTCTAGTACTGACTGTCATAGCAATGCATGGCTCTTGGGAGAGGAATGGTTTGCAGGTGGGTCATGCACACAGCCTATAGCACACCCCATTTTGCTTTCCTCTCTGTATTACCAGGCACTTATAACAAAATAAGTCAAATCCAAGCTCCAGCAGAAGCTCTGGACCATAGGAGTTTCCAGGTGCTGAACAAGAACATGTGCAGGTGGCAGGGGATGTTCCTGGGTTTTGCCAGATGCGTCTCCTCCTCTGGCTGTTCATCTATATTCTTTATAATATTTAAAATAAACTGGTAAACATAAAAAAAAAAAAAAAAAAAAAACAAAATAAGTCAAATCCAGAAAATAAAGAATGTCAGAACCACACCAAGAATAAAAAAAGCAACATGATGATCACGAACTTAAAAGCTCAGCCAGAAGCAGTTCAGAGAACCTTAGAACACACTCCATTTAATTGATAATTTCTACCCATGTGATTAATTTCTACCCAATTGATAATTTCTACCCATGTGATTAATTTCTACCCATGTGATTAAGTTCTGTTTGGATACTTATTGACAATAGAGTTTTCTACCTTCGTGAGCTTCACAAAATGCCTTTCCTCTCAAGTGGAACTGGTTTACTTTGACCATGTTAAGTTTATTATTTCTTTACCTTTAACTTGGAGTGATCAGGGATGGAGAGGGACTGGTTGACCTTCTCAGTTTGAAAACATATAGAAAAAAATAGAGTATAACCCCACTGGAATTGTTCTAACTCAAAGAAGTACATACTTATATGATGATTCCAAAAGTAAAAATTGGGACAAGCATGTGCTTTTCAGTCTTCTAATTAAAAAATGAGGTCCTTGGGCTCAGTGCCCATAGCTCTGTAGCTAGGCTACCAGCTACACACATCAGGGCTGGTGGGTTTGAACCCAGCCTTGGTCTGCCAAACAACAATGACAACTATAGCGGGGTGTTGTGGCAGGCACCTGTAGTCCCAGCTACTTGGGAGGCTGAGGCAAGAGAATCTCTTAAGCCCAAGAACTTGAGGTTGCTGTGAGCTGTGATGCCACAGGCACTCTACCAAGGGTGAGATAGTAAGACTCTGTCTCAAAAAAAAAAAAAAATTGAGGTCCTGGACAATCTGTATTAATAACAGTACATTTAAATAGCAAGAGTGTGAGAGGCTGATTTCTTCTTTGGCACTCTTACTTATTTTGAAGATCAATGGATGGACAGACATATAAAGATAAATATAGATGTAGATATAAATGTTGTAAATGGTGGCCATTCTTTGAATCACTTGACTTCGAAAGTCTACAGTGTTTCCCTAAGAGAGACAATTCCTTTTTTTGGCGGGGAAGCAACTTTAACAGCCTATTGGCATCTGAAATATGGGGTCCACTATCCAGATGAAAGAGGTTTAAAGAAAGAAGACTTAGCTTACTCTGTGTAATAAAGTACTAGAGTATTGGGAGGTACCCCCCATGCTTTAGAAAAGAACTGGGCTCATCCTGCAAGTAGAAACCAGAAGTGTTAAGAATGAAGGAACCCAACAACACAGCACGTGGCATGTTACACAGAAGGGTGAGATCATGCAGGATTTGCTGATAAATCTCAAAGATTAAGGCTACAATTTAAAGATGTTTCCTATTTATGCAGGGTAGCCCCTCCACTATCTCCTAAACTCTGTCCCCTTCAAGTAGGGACACTGACAAAGCAAGGTGATGCCCAGGGGAAGCTGAAGTGATTCATCCCTGAGAGAGTGGAGAAGGCTCTGGGCTACAGCTCAGTGTAAAGGCCAATGGGGCCCCCTGAGACTCTTCTCTCTGCTCCTCTTGGCTTCTGGCCATCACAGCTTCTGGGAGGCTGGGTTTCTGCTCTGGGCCACCTCTCCCTTTGCCACAGTAGGCCAGCACTCACTGACTTTCAGCTCAACCAGCTTTATGTCTCTTCTGGGAACTCAGGATTTCTGAGAAAATAAACTCCGTTTCCTTCTTTCTAACCCCTGTGTTTACTTTGCTGTTGCCAATGCCCAACTTGGCTCAGAAGGCTTTGAGGGATACATCCTTTTACTGCCCTTATCAAGGATGAGCATGTTCCTCAGGCCATCTCGTATAATATCCCCAGTCCGGGGGAAAGCTCAGAGGGCCTGAGCCTCCTCACAGCTCTTGCTGCCTGCACCTCCTTCCATCTTGTCTCCTCTATCCAGCAGCCACCCACAGGAGCCAGAGAAGCAGGTCCGGAGCATTCACTCTCTCTCCTTGGGTCTTCTTCTTTGGCCCTACTTCAGACATGTAATTTTCTGTGGCCTTATTCACCACACTTGCCTCTTAATGTATTAGAGAGGTAAGTAAAGGAATTTGGAAACTTTCTATCTCTCCCTGAGATGCTTACATTTTAAGCCTATGACTTTGCTCTGATTTCAAGTGTCCCCTGAAGGGGACAAGAAACTGAATATAGAACCTTTTTCTCCTTTGAATTTCTGCTGCAACAATTCTAACCCCACCCCACCCCAAGGCAAATGGATACTTCAAGATAACCAGAGAGAAGGCCATGGACAAGAAATATAACACCCTCTTTACATTTTCATTCTCTCTGGGGGCCCAACATGTTTTCCTGAGCTTTAATGTGCACCTCAGGGTGTGTGATTATATAATGGGAAGCAACAGGACTATGCAGTTGGAATTTTTCTCATGCCTCATATGTAGTACTATGCATTGTTTTCATGTTTTAATTAAAATCTTTGTACTATGGAAAGGGCTTTTTGCTGCTTTATGCCTTGTTCTCAGCTCCATGCATGCCACCCTCAGTGAATGTTTATTAACCTGAAAAGGTAAATGAATGAATGACTACTGAGTTTGATTCAATAAAATCATCCATGATTCTCCATACTCATGACCCTCCTAAGGATTGAAAAATAATGTTCATGATAAATCATTTATTTAGGACTTAAAACTTGGTCTATTACAATGAAAATTTCTTAACTGATAATATACATATTATACATCATGTTAACGTATTTTCTAGCCATATACATGACATTAACATAATTACTTAGATGTATAGATTTTTATGTGCACTGTTTTTCATCATTAACACCTAAAAATAATTCATTTGACCAAATACTGTACAATATTAATAAGGAGAAAATACATCTCTCTAGTTTTTAGAAGACTGTGATAAATTAAAGAATTGTCATATTCTATCTCACAGGTTGCCATCTTGTTTCAAAGTAAAATTACTCTTAAGTTTCTGGTAGGTAGTAATATCTTCTAGGAATAAAAAGAAATGCTTTATAAGAAAATAAGAAATAACTCAATTGACTTTTAAATTAAAATATACCTTGAAAGTGTCTTAGCAATTACAATTCATAGAGACTTTATGAATTCATAAATTACAATTCATCTAGGTTAGAATGAATTGAAAGCCATTCTTCTTAGTAAAGTACCACAAGAATGGAAAAGCAAGTATTTAATGTACTCAATGCTAATATGAAGCCAGTAGATGAACTAATACACATCCACACAAGAAGAAAACTCAATTCAACTCAAGTTTGGGGGGAGAGGGAAGAAGGGAAAGGGATTGCTGTGCTCCCTCCTAATGGGCACAATGTAAGGGTATATGGCACACATCCTAGGTGTGGGATACAACTACAACAGGGACTTTACCTAACAAATGCAACATTGTAAGCAAATCATTTATCTTCTCATATTAATCTGAAATTTTAGAAAGTAAATTTTTTTAAAAAAGGAATTACTATTCAACCATAACCTGTCATCCCTGAAAGTGCAAATACGTAACTTCTCTTTCTCTTTCTTCTTCTCTCTCTCTCTTTTGAGGTTAATTAATCTAAAATTTAAAATTTCCCCGTGACCCTGAAAAACAATTGTTGCTGAGCCAATAAGAAAGGTGGGGGGGGCGTCTTTTAGTAATGTTCATATGATAAAATATATACAGGTGTTTTCAAAGCTTGAATATTCTCCAAAAGTAGTAACCAGACTTTCTGGCAAGGTATCAAGTGACCAGAGTTATGATTCCAGGACACATATATGACCTTATTCAATTATTTATGCACAGAAAAGATGCTTTCCTGTGTTGGCAAGTTTTTTTCATGCTCTATTTAGTCTCAAAATGATACTTGGCCAGGTGTTTTTCCTTCTTATACTAGTCTGCTATTTCTCATTTCTATAGGCCACTCTAATCATCTTTTTAGCCAGCTTGAAGATTAATGATTGTGCATGATGTTTAATGCCTCTCCCAAACAATCAGGATAGATGGCAGTAACTTCAGAGTAATTTAGACGTCTTGAAATCACTGACCTATAAAACCCTCAGTTCATCCAACTCTGACATCATTAAGTAGGACTATTCTTTGTATCAGTGAAATCACTTAGTGCATTTCAACATCTGCCCTTCTAACTCCTGTGTAGAGTGTTCTATAAAACGTATAAATTATTACCAAGGGATATTATGAAAAAATAATTAGAAGAGTAACAATCAGGCTCTTATGCCCTTCCATGCATGTAAACCTATCCATTGCTGAATTTAAGTATTGTTTCTTTTTCATTTTCCTTAAATAGATATATAGGAAGCTGCCTGCTCTTCAGAGAGAAAACGGAGAGAAAAATCCAGTCCAGAAAAGAACATTTCCTAATCAATATGTGAGTCAAAAAACAAACAAAAGGAATCTAGAACTTATAAGAACTAAAAAGCTAAAACCTAAAATGGAATCCCCTAAAAGCAGGAACAGTAATTCTTACTAAATTTTATTATGTTTAAAATTTAATCTAAATCAAGTACAACGTCGTCATTTCCTTAGCATTTATCTTGAAAACCAGTTAGAAAACCTGGAGATGGTACTTCGTATTCCTAATATGTTCTGGAAACCTTTGTGTTAGCTCTTTCAATCCCAACCTCTCGCTGGGAAGCAGCCCAGAATCTAAAAATCAGACAAGTTTGTCTAATCAAGATTCACATTCTCAATGCATATCACTCAGTGACCATATGGGAAGAAGAACTTGGAGGACTGTGCGAGAGACAGAAAATAAGAAAAGCTATCTGACTACAATGACTGAGACAGCCCACCCCATCAATTGTACATTCAGCTCTTTATGAAACATGTTGTTTCTTTGCTTTTGTACACAGACATGTCTTTAAACATTAAAGAGAAACCACACAGAGTAACTGGAAATCAATCATGTCAACATCATGCCCTGCTTATTTCTAAAACATAGGCTGGAATTCGGCTAACCTAAACCTTCCCAAACATTAATATAACAGCTGGCCACGTGAATAAAAAAAGGATTCCAAGAGGAATGAAAATAAAAATACAGTCCATGACATTGATCTAAGCTTTGACAGACGTTTTTGGTCAGCATAACATATGAGCTCAGAAATGAAGTTCCAGCCGTGTACTTTTCAGAAAAGACTTCCTCTATAAATAAAGTCGTTAGACAAAATGACTAGCAGCATCAGACCCTAAGCATCCTGGCCAATAATAAATGGTACAGTAATGGAAACTGACTGTTTCTTACATGTCCCCATGAACTAATAGACTAAACATCTGAGGCATCTGGAATTACTTGTTCTGCTACAGGCTGTCATACACTTTATCATCCCCAGGGCCCATTTGGATGTGGCTCGTACTCTTAAAAGCCCCAATCATTCTGCGGCTGAACTATAATTCCCATTTTGAGTAGCAGCAGCATTTGTTGAATATCAGGACAGGTGAGAGGAGAAGGGGTTCGAAGAGAACTATGTCCTGCTCAAACAATAGGCACAGAAGAATGGGAGCAATGCATTATTTTTAAATTGTGTCTGGCCAGCGTGCCGGGATTGATTGAAGGATCCAGCAGCAGTGAGCAGGGTCAAGTCCACCTTCAGAGCTGAAGAGGCGGTTATCCACTCTATTCCTTCTCCACTAGTTAGATCGGTCTCTCATTTTTAGGACAAATTGCAATAAAAATCGTGAGCATCTTGTGAGACCTCTAAAGAAAATGTTGTTTCCACCTCCCAACAAACTTAAAAAAAAAAAAAAAAAAGCAACACAAAACTAATAGCCTCTCGACCCTTCATGTAGAAAGGCAATTTGATGTGAAAATGTTTTCGGCTAAGTGATGGAACGTGCAGTCATGCACCAGCAACCCTTCGCTGAATATCAATCGGCCTGTTTGGATGGGAGTGCTCTGGGCTTTGGACAGAACACACTGTTAAAAAACGAGGCCCTTGAGTCCACCAGGAAGGCTGTGCACTCTATTGCAGAAGATGGGGGTTTATCTTCCAGCGGAGGGCTTTGATGTTATTCATATGCTAACAATATCACCATTTCCTCACAGCACTCAATACACAAGGAATAAAAGACATCATTTGCTGACATGGGGCTCCACAATTCCCGTCCAGCATACTGATCAACAATCTGCATTCAGCTTCGCAGCTAAGCCACCGCATAACCTTTAAATTGTTCCTTTAACACTTTAAAATTCTGGTCAAAATAATATACCATTTTATAGAATCAAATGATGAAACAAAGAACTCCAACTGTATTTTCCCTCTGCTTCTAAAATGTAGCTTCAGTGCCCCGGGGCTCCTTTCATCTTGCCTAAGTACTGGCATATGATGTGATTGTTAACATAGCTGGCCACCAGATGAAGGGAATTATCTCAACTGCCAAGGTTCCCACTTTCTTTCCAATTTAAACATCAATTTAACACAGAAACTGAAGGGTATTATGAAAGCTTTAATATGAACCATTTCAGACATGAGAAAAAAAAATGCTGGAAGATTATTTTTTTTCAAACAGCCAAACAAATATGCAATTTGTTGAACCTGAAGATGAGTCAGGAAAAAATGAATGTGCCACCACAGCACACACCATACACACGTCAACCAGCAACCACAGAGAAGGGGAGAAAGCAACCACGGAGAAGGGGAGAAGGCCTCTTTGTCTTAAATAAGAGTGCGTTCCTGAAAGAGGGGGAGGGGGTTTACTAATGAAAATAACCTGAATGAACTTGTTAAGTCATTAACCAAATGTAAGTGATCATCAACAAAGAGAAGACTTCTGATGTGAAACATGCCACAATGCGTATCATCAACGTGGACGATCTGGAATGTTTTTAATGTCTTCTCTGGATTATTAGGGGCCTTTTTATTATGTAGCTTGCTTTTCTCATGGAAATGTTTTTTCCACTTGGATCACTAACTCGTAACAGAATGTGCAGACATATGTCCTGCATACCTCTTTGCAAATGAGACCACTTCATAGCTAATTCATAACAATAAAAATTGACGCGCGTTCTTACACAAAATAAAGCATTTCCTACTATATTCCACTTCAATTAAAGGATCCAAGTTTGAATGGAGATGAAGTAAGTAATCAGGCCTAATCTTAAAGCCCTCCCAATGTGATATTAATATGCAAAATATGTAAAGAACTGCATTCATAATTATTAACATTGCCCTTATCCAAATCTAAGATTTGAACATTTAAAGGAAGATGTGAGGTTATATTTAACAGAGATTTAATAATATATAAGTTAAATACATATGATTTTCCTATCCAAAAACAACCCAGAAAGTCGATAACCTTAGTACAGATTTTTTCTCTGGAAAATCATCTTTCTTACAGCTAATTATTCATAGAAAGAAAAGAAAAGAAAAAGAAGGGAAGGAAGGAAGGGAGGGAAAGTGGGAAGAAGGAAGGAAGAAAGAGAAAGAAGGAAAATAAGCCTTTGGCTACATAGAACTGCTCTAAGCACTATTTCCTTTTTTAAAGGTATAATTTGGGAAAATTCAAGACTATAAAATACATATGCAATAATTGCACAAGTCATTAAATAGCACTATATAAAGTAAAAGAGATATTACCATGTAAGAATTGCATAGCTGCTTCCATATGGATGCAAGAGGAATATTATTGACAAACCCGGAGCAGCCATATGTAATGCTCAGCGGCACGTCCAAATATAAAGTACAAATACAATATGTAACACACTTACAGCAAGTTGCATACCAAATGATCAAGCAATTTACCAAAGATTAGCATTTAAGAAACAAATACTACTACAAATAACATATGTACGTATTAATGATTTATTTTTTACATCAGTGATATTCATATGAATATATTCATATTCATGTTAAAAACAAGTTTTCAGAGAATTTTCTGGCTCAGGGCTCTTTGTGGTAAGTTAAAGGAGAATTATAGAATGACCTGGCCAAAGGAAACATTAGAGATCACGTAGTCTTCTTTTTAAGTGGGAAAATCGAAGCCCAGAAATGTTAAGTCGCTTGCCCAAGATGACAAAGCCCCTTCATGTCAGAGTTCCAGATCTCCTGGCTCACAGATCAAGCCTCAAATGAAAGCCATGCTAATTAGCTCCTTTTTACTCACAATACATATATATTTTTCGATTTCTCTCAGCTACTCTGTCGCCCAGCACAACAATTGTGCAGAAACACCCAACTCTGGGTCCATCCCATTCCCAGTGTGAATTCACCAACTATGACTCACACTTCCCTCGGGTGCACTGGGGCAGCCAGAAGGAGCCGTTGACCTCAGTAGAAAAACAGACGAGGCTCCATGAAAGTCATAACAGAGCCTGAAAGTGTTTAATCCTGAAATAGGCTGCACAGAGAATGCCTTTGAGGATGTTTTGTTCTTCCTCCAGAGCACGCTGAGAAACACAGTGTGTGTGTGCCAAGCTTCTTCTCCTCTCTCCTCAACCATAACTGGGAGGCGAACAAAAAAAGACTGAAAATTAAAGCCCAATATGTGACTTGCAACTGCACAATTTAATACTGTGTCACTTTCTGCCCCTCCTCCCACCATTATAGAAAAGAGCCTTCCCTGACCCCACCACCCTGGGAAGGGGTTAAATCAAATCACTCAAGTGAACTTCCAGATATATACCTAGAAATAAAACACCAACCTTAAGGAAATCTGGCCACTCACTCAACGCATGCATCTCCCCCAGCCCCCACCAGAACCTTGAGGACTTTCTGAATACTTAAATGTCAAACATCTAGACAGGTTCTTCATAAATTAAAACAGTGCAATAACTGTTTCTCACTGAATATCATCTTTTTCATATCAAGAGAGACAGATCTGGCCTAAAACATTCCTGCAAAACCAGGATTATAACAGGAATTCGGTGTGTTCCAACTTTAACAGTCATGCCAGAAAGCCTGCAGTTTAGATTGAGGGTGGGAGAGAGAGTGAAGAGGGAGTTAATTTTTTTAAATATTACCAAAACAGATAATTTTTACATCAATCACAGAAGTGCTTGGTCTTACATGGATTATTTTTATGCCAGTCATAGAAATGCTTGGTCTTATACAGATTACTGAAATTGAGGAGCCCTTATAAGGCTAAGAGGACTTGTTATTACATTTTTGAAATCATTCCCCAGTTATCAAATTTAATAATTCAGTATTCAAGATTGTTCATAAAGTTCTGAGCACCGTCATCAACCAGACATATCAAAGGATTCTGCTCCTAGATTAATCACTTTAATTCCTTCCCTGGTTCAGTAAACTCCCTGTATCCCATTCATCCAATTATAGTAGAAATTACCCCACCCATGTTATTTTAACTTCAGTAAGATTTACTTTTAAATAGATTATATGAATAACTAAAACATGTCCCCACCTCATCACCAATACACATGCAATGCAGTAGCCACACAAACCAGATCCAGTATTACCCCCCAGCAATGACACACTGACCAGCTGACATAATGGGCTCTGCAAAGAGGCACTGTAGTCTAGGACCAGGGTCTTCACCGACCAGTTATAGCTGCTCTGCCTATTTTTGACATGGTATATTGGCAGTCACACTCCAGATTCTTTAAAATCAAAGTCCACAATGCAACAGTGATATTATGGGTCTGGATTTAGCTAGTTCATGCGCAGTAGTAGGTCAAGTTGTGACAGGACGTCAACCCTGAGTTATTCCTTGGATTTAATCACCTGGAGAATGGGAAGGACCCAGGCCTTCATTAACACTCAGTCACAAGTATCATCACAGTGCATTCTCCAGATCAGTAGTGACACACCTTCAGATTGATTATCCAGAAGACTTCCTTTAAAAAAGATTGACTAATAATCATTGTCCGCAATAAAGAATTTGGTAGTTTCGAAAAACTCCTCTGAAATAAGGTTCAAGAAGAGAGCTGTGACAAATAAAGGATGATTCCCATCCTCCACCACGTTTATCATCTAACTGTGCTAGAGTTTGATTCTCATAACATTACTTTAAGATTATTCTGAATATTGTTATAATAATAAACTTTTATTTCTATCAACTGTAATGAGAGAGAAAAGGAGAATTTAATTCACCAAACTTATAATGAAAAGAGAAAATATCAGTTAACTTGAAGTGGTCTGTACACAGTCACCTAACACCTTGCTTGAAGTGGTCTATTGACAGTTACCTAACACCTTGCTTCCTGAAGTGTGATTCGGGATGAGCACTGAGGCTGTCACCAGGGAATCTGTTAGAAATGCAGAGTCTCATATGTCACTGGACCTCATAAAGCAGAATCCATAGTTTGACATGGTCCCCAGGTGATTTTCATGTACATTATCTGCTAAGAAGCACTGATGGAGTTATCCTTACAATGTTAAAACCAAAGAGAAGACTCAAACTCAATATATTACCTGTACTCTTTTCCTATATCCCAGAGAAAATGTTGATTTGCATTTGATGTACATTTTATGGTGTCTCAACAAGTAAACAAGTAAAAGCCAATGGATCTCTTTGACACCATTTGAGGAATTTGTTCTCTCAACTCTCCAAATTATCAAATATTTTGGAACAGGAAATAGAAGGCTGAGGGCCAAGAGTTCTAAACACTAACTAGCTCTGAACACCAACTACCCTGTTTTCCCTAAAATAAGACATCCTCCGAAAATAAGACCTACTCACAGGAAAGATAAGACGTCCTCTGAAAATAAGGCGTAGTGCATCTTTGGGAGCACACCTTAATATAAGACACTGTCTTATTTTCGGGGAAACAGGGTAGTATCTGTGTGTCCGCGGGTAAATCAATCCACCTCTCCATGTCTATTCTGTGTTTCCACCCTGGGGGTCCAATACAGGACAAAGAGGTATGGTCTGTTTGCTTTCCTTTCCTATTTATAAAAGAAAGAGCACTTTAGGCAAAAAAAAAAAAAAAAAAAATAGCACAGATACATGTAAGTTTATGGTAATTTTATTTAATTTTTTATTTTTACAGTAGTCTTTTATTTTTGGCACCTATTATGCCAAAAATTCATGGGGAAATAGATTCTAGCACCTTATGCTCCTGCTCAACTGATTCTCTTGGTTCTCCTGTGTGCTGTGCTGTACTCCTATTATGCCATGAATTCACAGGGAGTGGGTTCCAGGAGCTCAGGCTCCTTTCCGTTGGTTCTCACAGTGGGCTTCTCTGGGTGGAGCAGGCTGGCACTTCAGTTGAACCTAGGTACCTTTTTCTTTGGCTTCCTCCTTTTTCTGATCATTTTCCTTCATACATTTTAGGAAGCTGTCTTGGCTCTTAGACTGCTTAATATGCTCATTACAAACATTAATCCTCTCGGGAAGACTCTTGCCCTTCACTTGTTTACAATGCCAACAGCATGCTGGGTAACACTGTAGACTCTTCCAGCTTTGCCACAGTCACATCTGTGTGGCATGACTTTCTGAACAGTACCCAATCCCTTGACGTCTACAATATCACCTTTCTTGTAGATTCGCATCTCTGTGGCCAAAGGAACAACTCCATGTTTCCTAAAAGGCCTAGAGAACAGGTACCGGGTGCCTCTCCTCTTTCCCTTTGTTTTTGTCACTTTGGTGAATTACTGGAAGATGGGATCTCTGGCCGAAAGGCAATTTATGGTAATTTTAAAGAAAAATAGGTAAGTAGCTTGTGTAGTATAATGCAGGAAATTGGTGAATATGCTGGGAAGATAACACAGGATTAAATGGAGAAAAGCTACCTACTTTATTTAGAAGTCTGGTCCAGGAGAAGAGAAGCTATCACAGGTGTCTAAGAATGGCACAGACATGAGAACTGAATTTTAGAACTCTTTCACTTGGCATTGATGGGAAGAATAGATGTGAGAGAGAAGAGGCTGAATGCAAGGTAGCCAGGGAGGAGGATATTAAAGTCCAGGGAACAGATGATAAGAACCTGAAGCCATAAAAAAGTGGCGTAGATAGAGCTGGTAGGACTAAAATTAATGGAAATGTACCAAAGACTACAGAATAAAAATATGTTCCATAGGCAAAAAATAAGGTTTATATAAAGGTTTGTAGATTACTTTATTTTTAAGTATTATGGGTACATAATAGTTGTGTCTATTTACAGGATACATGTGATACAGGCATACAATGTGTAATCAGCACGTGAGAGCAATTGGGGCACCTGTCACCTCAGGCATTGACCATTTCTTTGTGTTAGAACATTCCAGATCCACTCTTTTAGTTATTTTAAAGTACACCCTAACTTATTGTTGACATAGTCACTTTGTTGTGCTATCAAATATTGTTCATTCTATCTGACTCTCTATATTTTTGTACCATTAACCATCTCCACTTTCTTATGTCAAGAGTCTGCTTGACAATGACCTGTATTTTTCTCATTTCTAGATTTAAGGGGTATAGAATCATAGCATGTCTCACCTTTGCATGTATATGAGGTCACAAGGTGTTGGGTGTTTCCCTCTTTAAATGAGCGAGGAAACATATTCAGAATGTTCGATTCCCCCATTTCCCAATAATGAGCCCTGTCCACTGGCTCTCATTGTATTGATTAGTGCACATCCCTATGAATTTTAAACACACGTCGACTACACTGAGTATCAATAACTAAAGGGAAAATGGGAGAGAGCATTGCAAAGTAAGAAAGAATCTGTTCCAATCACCAGTCAAGAAATGGACTTCTCCCCCACTGTGCAACTGGGCTGGGAGAGTAGAGTATTAGAACCCTTAGCCTACTTGATTTAGAGACAGAAGCAAACGTTTATACTGGTTTAGATAATCTGAACAGTTAAAAGAATTGCAGAAGAGAAGTCAGTAAGCATTAATGCAGAATTTTATTCAAAATTAGTGCTATGGGAAATAACACAGTGTTTACTTTTAGAAATCTACTGCCTAAATATGCTTGCCTCTGGCTGGAGCAGCCCAGGACTGCCCTGTCTCTCAAAGAGTGAAAGGCTCCTGAGGACCTCAAAATCTGACTTCAAGATTTGGTGGAAATGAATGGCTTAAGTGGACTCAGAAATATGCTTCGGTTTTATCTCTTGCTTACCAGCCTTCAGGGCCTGCTTGGATTGCTAGGTAGGAAATGGACATTTTGGTACCTGCCACACTCCGGTCAGAAGCATAGAGCGCACTTCTACAGAGTGCACTTCTGGTGGGTGACGTAAGGAATGCGCAGTTCGTTCTCTCTCTCTCTTTCCTGGAATTGGAACCATGGGAAATTCTGAGAGCCCAGTGGGAACCAGACTTAGCTGCTTTTGCTTTTTATTTCTAGGAAAGAACAGAGAGCAAGGAGGAGGGAGCAGAGAAGAAAAGCAGGTTGAAAAGACAGAGAAGACTCCTGGTGAAAAATAAACAAGGAATGCAGCAATATCTGCAAACTGAACTAGTAATTAATTCAGAAGCAAAAGGGCATTATGTTTTAGCAAGGAAGAAGAAAGTTCTTGGACTCGTTTAGATAAACACTGACTAATGTGCAACAAATGCCAAAGTCTGCGATGAAATTGTCAGATCAGCTCAGCAGAGAGTGTTCTCCAGAGTTGGGCATAGAGCTGGGCAGAGGCGGCACAGGATCTGCCCCCTCCCCACTTCTTCATTCCTCTTCCAGCGAACCTTGAAGACAGAACTGGTTCCAGCCCTGGAGAGAGAGGGTGGGGTGAGGGCTGGAGTTGAAAATGGAGTGCAAAGCGGAACTTGGATCCCTGTTCAGTTACTCTTCATTGTCAGTGGCTAATTTAGTACGCGGCTTCATCTTCCTCATTTGTAAAATGGAAATAATTACAGTGTGTACATTGCAGGTGTGCTGTGATGTTTTCACAGGATATAAATATTTAGCCCATTTGTGGCAATAATATTAACTACTCAGTAAACAATAGATATTATTAAAGCCCTGGAAATCTAAAGAATAATAGCCTCCTCACAGAATTTACCTGGGACCAGGGAGATTAAGTAATTTACCAAGCATTTTAATATCAAGCGGGTTAGCTTCCAACTTGGAGCTCTAAACGCTATGCTATTAATATATTACCAGAAATGTCCCTGAGACAAATCTGTGCAACTTTCGCACTTTACAGATGAGAAAACTGAGGATCATAAAGGTGATATGACGTACCTTGCATCACACGGCCAGTCAGGACAGTCATTGCAAGAATTTGAGAGCCTGTTTGAATTGGAAACACTTCCCAACCCCAATGAATAATCCAGGGCCTGCTGCTATGGGTTAAAATAATTGCCCCTGTGCCTGTCTTCTTCAGAGAAGTTTCTCTTCAAGTCCCTTGCCCACCCTGGGATAGGATCACTTGTTCTTTACTTGCTAATGCGCATGGCCTACAGACATATGAAAAAATCCTCATCATCCTTAATCATCAGAGAAATACAAATCAAAACTGCTTTGAGATCTAACTCCAGTAAGATTAGCCCACATTACAGTTTCTCCACAGAGATGTGGAAAGAAGGGAACACTTCTACATTGCTGGTGGGAATGCAAACTAATACATTCCTTTTGGAAAGATGTTTGGAGAACACTTAGAGAACTAAAAATAGACCTCCCACTCCATCCTACAATTCCTCTACTAGGTATATATCCAGAAGACCAAAAAATCACATTATGACAAAGATATTTGTACCAGAAATTTATTGCAGCCCAATTCATAATTGCTAAGTCATGGAAGAAGCCCAAGTGCCCATCGACCCACAACTGAATTAATAAATAGTGGTATATGTACACCATGGAATATTATGTAGCCTTAAAAAAAGATGGAGACTTCACCTCTTACATGTTTACATGAATGGAGCTGGAACATATTCTTCTTAGCAAAGTATCTCAAGAATGGAAGAAAAAGTATCCAATGTACTCAGCCCTACTATGAAACTAATTTTATAGTCATAAAACCCAATTGTAGCCCAATTATAGCCCAAGAATATGGGGAAAGGAGAAAAGGAGGGGAGGGGATGGGGGAGGATGGGTGGAGGGAGGGTGATTGCATCATACCTATGGTGCATCTTACAAGGATACATGTGAAACTTAATAAATGTAGAATATAAGTGTCTTAACACAATAACTAAGAAAATGCCATGAAGGTTATGTTAACCAGTTTGATGAAAACATTTCAAATTGTATATAAAACCAGCACATTGTACCCCAAGACTGCATTAATATACACAGCTATGATTTAATAAAAAATAAATAAATAAATAAATAATATTTGTCCCATTGGAGCCAGTTACTCCCCCTACAGAACATACAGTGAAACCTGTTATTTACACATATCAGATTCACAGTGGAAAAGGTATCTTTGTAACAGAACTCGATTAATCTGCAACTTGTGGTATCTGTTTTTATGGTAAATGTTAGGTAATGGGAAGAGAGCACAGGTAGTAACTTTTGTTAAGTAACCACTATGCTTTGTACGAAATGCACCAAGTTAACTGACAGGCAACATCTCGTCCTCACAGATGCAGAATAGTCCTGTGCCCAGGAGGGTCTGAAGAGAGTTAGTAAGAATAGGTATAAGATTCTTTTCCTGTAAGCTCTAAGTAAACATAAACAATTGTATCATTCAGTAACGTGATTGTCTGGGAGACACATTTACGCTGCGGTAGAAATATGATCGTGACAGCCAATGGAATTCATGCAAAATTTGTTGCACATTCATTAATTTAGCTGGTGATAAATAGCAGCATTAAGAATGCTCAACTTGTACTTTTAAGCATCTTTAACCTGAAAATCTGAAATCCAAAATACTTTAAACTCTGAAACATTTTGAGTGCTGACAGGAGATGCCAAATAAAAATTTTACATTTGATCTCATGTGAAAGGTTACAGCTAAAATGCAGTCAAAGCTTTGTTTCATGCACAAAATTATTTAAAGTATTATATAAAAGTACCTCAGGTTATATATATAATGTGTATATAAATACACATAAATGAATGAAATACTTAGACTTGGGTCCCATTGCCAAGATATTGCATTAAATATATGCAAACATCCTGGACTCAGGAAAACAATGCAAAATCCAAAACACCTCTGATCCCAAGCCTTTTGACTAAGAGACACTCAACCTGTCCACGGGCAAGTTTCCACAAACTGAGCAGACTTTCTGAAGCTCCTGGAAATCCATTTCAAATTGGTACCCAAGGCAGTTCTCAACTTTAGCACTAGAATTTGCCTCAGGTGACAATGTGAGCAAGGGGCTGAATTAAGAAACAGCTCCATCTAAGGAGCTATTTGCCTAAAACTACCTTGGGATAAATAATTGCAAATAAAGAATCATTCTCTTCTTCATAGCTTTTGCTCTACCATCTCAATATGAATCCTGGCCACCATAATAGGGTTTTAACTCTCTAAGACGAAAATAGTAATTTCCCAAGACAGAGGCCCCAGAATTCAACTTCAGAACCTTAAGTGATAATTTCAAAAATAAAGATCTATTTGTATATACCCTCACATTAATCTTAAATAGATTTAAAAAAAAGAAAGAAAGAAAAGAAAAGACTTTAAGCTCTCCAAACCAAAGCTTGCATGGAGTCCATGTCTACACGCTCAATAACTCACTCTTACCATTCATTCAGGTCTTAAAACTGTTACAACGGTGCAGTCATTTTCCTAGGGTTATTCGATCTTGTTCATCTCATAAAATGGACAGTTACTCTCCTCTGAGCCATGCACTAGATTTTCTGACTTCTGGCTTGCAGTTAATGGCCAGGATGGGGTTGAGTCAAGCCTACAGGAGTATGATCCACCATTATCCTGAGCCTCCACCAATACGGAGGCAACCACTATGGGCCTTCGCCAGGAAGCCCTGCTCAGGTGAGAACAGGTGGAAAACCTGATCTTTCTCCACTCTTGCACTGGTGCCTCCTGTCCAAGACTGCCCATCCTGATTCCAAGTGCTGACTCTGTTGATGTGGAAGAACCCAGTGGGGCAAGTGTTACGGAGAGTGATTGATTGAAATTCAGAGCACTTTGCAGAATGATTTGTTTGACATTCCCAGTAGGAAACTCTTGTTTGTTAAACTTATTATTCATTCATGTATTCATGAAAAAAATACAATAAATGCATAATCTCTGCATAGTGCCTCAATGATCACATTGAAATGAACCCAGAGCTTTGCAGTGCTAAGCAAGGTCTTTAGTTTGCAACAGAACAGTTTTACATTGCAATATCATTAACTGTGTCTAGAGTTTACATTATGCTTATAAATCAGCAAGGGAAATTTAACCTGCATTGTAATTTAAGGTTATACAGACAATCAGACATTAAAAATGCATATGCATAATAATAACTCCTTATGTGACTATTTTTATTTATTTTTTTTTTTTACTTTTCCTCCTACTGAGTGATTTAACAATTACCATGTTGAGATGTAACTGAGTCTGTTCAGCTAGTGTTTGTGTTTTGACTTTTTGACAACTAGAATACAAGCCAGGGGAAATGCAGAAATTATTTCCAACATTCATGGGTAACTTGGGAAAATGGCTCTTTAAACAAGCTATTAGAGTAGGGGAAAACATGCTACATTATTTGGAAAACAACTGCTGTTAAATGCTGTGTTTTAAAACAACAGCTATTACTAGGTCTAAAACATTAAGGTCAAAGTGTTCTAGTGGCACATTCTTGGTCTGGACCTTAAACATTTACATACACAGCTGCTGCAGTGATAGTCTCTGGCCTCCCCCTAGGAAGTAAGTACAGGAAAAACAAGAAAGGACCATCATACCCTGGTGTTCTCTTTTCAAAATGGATTGTAACTGTCAAGCATCAAAAGACAAAAAAGGAATTCAAGAAGCACATTGTCTATTCTCTTGCCCTTCAAATGCTCTCAGTGAGGGCTTCTGTAATTTCCTAACATATCCTTAAAAAAGAAAAAATATTACCTACCTGATCTTTATCCTGTTCACCGGATGGGTTCACCTGCAAAGACCAGGCCTCACTCTAATTTCAGCTCTGAAAAAAATCAACAAGGGAACAACCTAAATGCCCATCAAATCAGGAGTGGATTAACAAACTGGCATGTGTACACCATGGAATACTATTCAGCCATTAAAAAGATGGGGACTTCACAGCTTTTGTATTAACCTGGATGGAGTTGAAGTGCATTCATCTTAGTAAAGTATCACAAGAAATGGAAAAGCCAGTATTCAATGTACTCAATGGTAATATGAAGCCATATTACCGTAGATCAGTAGTTCACAACCTTCTACCATGTAGAACAGATCAGTGGTTCTCAACCTTCCTAATGCCACGGCCCTTTAATATAGTTCCTGTTGGTCGCAACCCACAAGTTGAGAACCGCTGCAGTAGATGATCTAATACACACCCACATAAAAGAAAAACTCAATTCAAGTTGAAGGGAGGGGAAACCAGGGAGGAGGAAAAGGGGAGGAGGTTGGGGCATAATGTAAGGGGTGTATGGCACGCCTCTTGGGTGTGGGACACAACTATATGAGGGACTCTACCTAACAAATGAAACACTGTAACCTAGTTGTTTGCACCATCATATTAACCTAAAAAAAATAAAATAAAAAAAAATAAGAAAAAACTATCACCTGAAAGTGCTTTCTGGGGAAGCCAGACCCCTGAGGTTCTTGGAGATCCTGACTATGGTCCTGTGTTTTATCCACATGGATATAGAATAATTATAAAATACAGAATAGTATATAGAAAAACTGTAGAATACTTCTGCACTTCACATCTCACACCAACCATGCAAGTTTGAGAGGACTCCAACTTGTCCCTCCCACCTTTATTAGGCACTTCTACCCAGCTTCTTCATTTATATTAATTATGTAGCCAATTTTTGTTTCTCAAAATCTTACCACTTTGTACTGCGCTTCTTTTTAAACTTTCTTTTCCCATACAATTCCTCCCACTAAAACCACACAGATATATTCAGAGTCAGAATATCTGAGGTGCTCCTCAGTAATGTGTTTTGAGTCTACACTTTGTTTTTCCATTTCCAAAACAATTTATCTAAATCAACCTTATGTTCTCACCTGCCAGTCTGCAGCGACACCCCAAGAAGACCCCTCTGCCTTCAATATCTGTGCATGTCAATACATCAAAGCTACTGAAATAATTTTCTTCTAAGTCTATTTCTATTATGCCTCTGTAGCTCGTACACACTGCATTGTTCATTATTTACTGTTTCAACTCAAAAATTCCTTGCCTAACCTTTAGAACATTCCTCAACATTCTTCACACCCTCCCTCCTTTCATGTCACCATGCCATTAAATTTCCCATTCTGGCCTGCATGTTTTTACAAGTGTTGTCCCTCTTGTCAGATAAAATAATGCTGTCTTCTCTCTTTAGCCTTCTCATTTTTTAAACTTCACGGAAAATACTTCCCTACTTTGAAAATATTAAAATGGATTATTTGAAAAGACAAATAAAATAGGCAGAAGTTTGGCAAATGCAACAAAAAAGAAATTACATACGTCTTTAAATATAAGAAAGGAGAAAGAATCATGCATGAAAAAGTAGTCAAGATTTTCTAAATGATGACAGAATTATAGGTATTAATAAATATGGATAAATTTTAAAACATAAACTATTAGGAAAATAAAAAATCAAACAAGAACAGGTAGAAAACACAAATATATCAATAATCATAAAAAAGAAATTTAAAAGGCATCTAAAAATTAATCCCCTTCTCTACCTCCTAAAACAAGTCTGATGCAGGTATTTTTATAAGAAACTTAAGAAACTTAAATTCTATTTTTAAAACCATTCCATATCCCATTAAAAAATTTAAAAACTTTCTAAGTAAATTTATAAATTATCATAGGAAAAAATAGGATTTAAAATACTACCAATGAATAGTATGCGATTAGGAATGCAAATATAAAAATGCTAATTAAATATTAGAGAAATTATCCAAAAATGTATTTTATGAGCAATATAACATGAAAAGTAGGGTTCAATCAGTGTAACTGGCTTATTGTACCCTCAATGAATCCCCAACAATAAAAAAAAAAAAAGAAAAGTAGGGTTCAAATATCAACACAATTACTAGAAATAAAATCCAATACATTAACAAAATTTAAAACTAAGAAAAGAATTTCCACTTTGACAATGAAGGAATAACTGGTATCAGACATGTTTCTCCTGTCATAAATAAAGATAAGACTAGACAATTTATAAGAAGCAACTGGTAAGCCCTATAGTTTCTCAGCGATGGAGGCAGGGAAAGGGTTTTTGTTTGTTTGTTTGTTTTACTGAAGGCATTTTTTGGTTCATAGTTCAGTAAAGGGGAATCCAAGAAGATCATAATGAGTAATGTGAATCTTTACAATGGTAGGTAATAAAGAACTGTAGGGAAACGGTAACCAGAACAATTCCCAAGTTCACAAGGAGCCGGAACATGTTCAACAAGGAGTTCTGCCAAGTCATAGGGAAGGGGCTTCATTAAAATCCTAGCATACTGAGGAAAAATTCCTCAAAGGGCCATGCTTAAACAGCAGGCCTAAACTAGCTAAATAAAGGCTACTGTAGGTCCACTGTAACAAAGCTTAAACTAGACCCAATGAAAACAAAATTCTATACTTTTTAAAGGAAAACAAGCAAAGCAAGACATTTGATGAAAAGTCTAACCTCCAATAAAAAATTACCATACTTGGGAGGAGAGGCATAAAAAAGTGACAAATAACCAGCAGAAAAATCATTCAAAAGAAATATAACCAAAAGTGTCAGGTACAATATAATTATCATAGACTTTAAATAGCTATTACAAATATGTTCAAGAATTTAAAGAAATATATGAGTATCACGAGACGAAAATGGAAGCTATAAAAAATGAGTAAATGAAGCTGTCCAGGTGAAAAAGATGCCATCTAAATTTTTTTTAAAATTTAAAAAAAATAAAAATAGGGTTAACAGCAATTTAGACACTATGAAAGAAAAGATCAATGAACTTGAAAACATATGTCAATTATCCAGTTCAAGCACAAAAGAAAATCCAGAGCTGCTTATATACACTTTACAAGAATCAACTTTAAATAAAATTATAGATAGGTTGAAAATAAAGGAAAATATACCTGGGTCACTATGTGAATTTTATTTTATTTTATTTTTTTTTTTTGAGACAGTCTCACTATGGTGCCCACAGTAGAGTGCCATGGAGTCACAGCTCACAGCAACCTGAAACTCTTGGGCTTAAGCCATTCTCTTGCCTCAGTCTCCCAAGTAGCTGGGCCTACAGGCGCCTACCACAACACCTGGCTATTTTGTTATGTTGTTGTTGCAATTGTTTAGCTGTTGTTTAGCTGGCCCAGGTCAGGTTTGAACCCACCACCTTCTGTGTATGTGGCTGGTGCCGTAACCACTGTGCTATGGGTGCCAAGCCATCTACATGAGTTTTGAGACAAACTGTGCTATGGTCCATTATTTCACTCCCAAGACACACAGTCAACAGAGTCCTTTCTGATTCATCTTGCTGAACTTACTGGTGTTGCTGAGAGAGACCAGCAACATTTGTTTCCATCCCTATGGATTTTATATTTATTGATGTTTGTGTATCTAAAAACTTTCATAATGACCTAAAATGTCCTGAAGCAATAAGAAAAGTAATATGTAGTATGAACAGAATAAATATCTGACAGATCAAAAACTACATGATTAGCAGATTACATAATCTCGACCTAGTTAAATCCAAGGCAATTTAGAAAATGATTAGAGGTAATAAAAGGATCTAGTGAGATGACCAGGTGCACAATCACCATATGATCAATAGCCTAGTGGTTCAAGAGCAGAGGCTATGGAGAAAGTCTTTGCCTTGTTTTAATCCAGCTCCACTTTTTTTTATTATTAATCTATTATAGCTATATTCTAGCTACCTCTCTATGTAGGTTAATAATGGCACCTACCTCACGGAGTTGGTTTATCTTTAATATAATAGGAAAGTCTATTTAATTGTTAGCTATATTTTTCCTTATGCCAGAGCAATAAACAATTCACAGATGTTATGGACAAAGGTACTCTTTACAATAGCAGAAAATCCTGAAAGTTACCAAAATTCAATCCTAAATGCTAGAAGTATGTGAAGAAAATTATAAAATTGTAAAATACATGAGGAAAACTTTATGGAAGTATATAAAAAAACTCAACAAAAAAAAGGTAATTATATTTTAGAGTTCAAGTGCTAAACTTGTAAAGATGCTCATTTTCAGCCAAATGAATCTTACATTTCAGTGTAACCTCACTCCACATTCCAGTGGGATATATTGTAGAACTTGATAACATTAAAAGTCACCAAGAAGAGCAAAGAAACATTCCCTACCAGATATTATAATTAAATATAATATAATAGTAATCAAATCTATAAAATGGACTCAGAAATGGAAAAATTAAAAAAAAACTAAAAAGTCTAGAAACAGAGCTAGTATCAATGAGAGCTAATACATAATAAAAGTAGCATTTAAAATCAGTCTGGAAAGTGCAATAGAATGTTAGCTATCCATTTGAAAAAAATTAAGTTAAATATTTATCTCACAAAAATTAATTTTATATATGTAAAATATGTTTAACATTTTTGAGGTAGAAATAGCTTTTCTAAGCAAGATATAAAATGTAAAAAGCTCAAAAAATAGAAAGCTTTGACAAATTTCTCAAAGAAGTTTAAGTAATGTAAAATGGATAAACGAATTTAAAGGACAAGAAAGAGATTAAGAAAATAACAATTATATACCATTTGCACCCACTAGTTTTGACAAGAATTTAAAAAGTTACTAATATCCATAGTTGTCAGGGGTGTGAACAAATGTTCATTTCCATAGACCCTGAGTGGATATAAAAATAGGCACTGCTTGAAAATCAATTTGATAGCACCTACCAATATTTTATTTATGTATTTATGTATGTATGTGTGTTTGTATCTACTTTTTGAGACGCAGTCTCACTCTTTTGCCTTGGGCAGGTGTCACAGCTTACAGAAACATCAAACTCTTGGGCTCAAGTGATCCTCATCCTCCACAGCAGCTGGGACTACAGGTGCCTGGCCACAATACCCAGCTATTTTTTCAGAGACGGGATCTTGCCATTGCTCAACCTGGTCTCAAACTCCTGAGCTCAGGCAATCCACCTGCCTCAGCCTCCTAGAGTGCTGGGATTAATGGCATGAGCCACTGCACCTGGCCATCTACCAATACTTTAAAATCTATATGCACTTTGAACCAAAAAGTGCTTCTCTAAGAATCTATCATACAGAAATTGTCTAACACATACACAATAATGGGGTGATATTAAATTGAGATCAAATATGCCCAAAGACTTTGTCGTATGAAAACTTTGGATAAAATTTTAGATGTTAATAAAGTACCTTTGACTCTTATTGGCTGTAGGACCCTGAGAAATTTATAAAAATCTTTAAACCTCAATTTTCTTACCTGCAAAATATAAATAATAATAGGGCCTAGTTTATAAATTCATTGGAAAGGAAGGATCAAATATTACTTGTGAAGGATTCAACCCAGGACACGGAATCAAAAATAAAATCTCCTATAATATGACAGGCAGAGGATGAATAAAAAATCTTCATCCTCTGCCTGTCATATAATAGGAGCTTCACAAATACTTATGGAACGAATTTCACATAATTGTTTTCCTTGCGGCTCTCATTTTCTCTGCAATATTGTTCCTGTAGTGGACACTGTCACCTAACTGATTTGCCACTCAGGACCCCTCCACGCTGCTGTGAATACAGTCACCAGCAGCACTCTGCTGTGCACCCCTTTGGGGACTATTTTAACTGAAGAAAGGCACCCGTCCAAGGGTACACCCAATTCCAAAGGTCTCCGCATTCAATGACTTATTAGCATGAGGCCTTAAAAGCCAGCCCTCTTAGCACGCTTTGGTAGAGCTTTGAGAAGTCCGTCTGTTCCAGAATCCCTACAAGGTCACCTGAGTTTCCCACTGAGATAGCATCACAGGCCAACCTTACACTCTGCCAGATCCTGCTCCTTTTACCTTCCCAGCCTTCATGGCAAGAGCAGCCCTCAGAAACCCCGTAAATGCTAATCTCCCAGTTGGCATCTGGAGAAACCCCCAACCTGTGACTGTCTCTAACAAAAGCTGAATTTGCAGCAGCTCTGCTGTTGTAATACCCTACTTGTTTCCCTACATCACTATGTGTGAGTAATAGTAATAATAATAATTTAGCATTTATTTACTATCTCTACCTACATGATAAGCTAAATCCAGATACCTCTTTTATTTTAAATTTTCACATGTCGTTTCTTATAGAATTTAATTAATCTTAATTTTTAATATTGCATTTAAATATTTTCCATGATTACTGAACATTTTTACGCCTCCTTAAATTTTGTGCCAAAGGTCAGTAGCTCATTCGCCTCATCTAGGTTCCAACTCTGGCAATAACCACATATTTTTGTTATTGTTTTTGTGGATTGTTTTCTTTGCCAGATGTGTTCATTCTTGCCAAACCGAAGGCAATGCCTGACATAGTAGTCACTCTGTAAATATCTGTCGAGTGAACAAATAAATTAACTCTAAGAATTTTCATTGCAATGTTATTTGTGATAGGAAAAGGTAACTATTAATCAATAAATGACAATTTAAATTCATACATTCATATTATGTAAAATTTTCTCCAAAAAGACGCATACATGTACATATGCATGCTAACACCAGATTTCTAATTTGTATTGACAAATTAAAAAGAAAATTACAGAATAATGTGGATAGTATGACTTTAGCATAGATAGAAAAATCCATCAATAATTTGGATACATAGTATTTATATACTAAATGCTAACAAAGCTACTTTTCGGTAAAGTGAATAACACTGTGAGTCTGAGAAGGGAGATAAAGGAATATTTACATCCAGTATCTTTAAAGTACACCCCTTGGGAAGCTGTGCACCAATGCCAGTGCCTAGTCTATTCTTCAAAGCAATTTGGGAACTCCTTTTCTGAAATAGCCATCAAAGGTGGCAAGGTCTGAAAATTAAGTTTGTGAAGTCATCCTAGACCAAAGTGCTGCACACCTCATTGCTGAATATCACTGTGGTCACCAGATGGCCAAGGGGAGTACTTTGAAGGTGACCATGGTGATATTTAGCAATGAGGTACGCAGCACTTTTGTTTAGGATGACTTCACAAAGTTAATTGTCTGAACCTCATGCAGTTCAATGCTATTCTACCTGGAGTTGTATTTGACCACCATATGGATGTGAGGCCACACTGGACTTTCTCATACTAGTTGTATACAGCAGACAAATCTGTTACTCTGAGGTTTTTCTTACATACATGTCTCCTTATGTACGTGCAAGAAATTATAAAGAGTCCTGAGTTGACCCAAAGTTATAAAAGATAATTCTTCAGTTTACCTTCCCGTAGAAGTTTGTTTATTTGTTTTTTGCAGTTTTTGGCTGGGGCTGGGTTTGAACCCACCACCTCTGGTATATGGGGCCAGTGCCTTACTCCCTTGAACCACAGGTGCTGCCCCCCATAGAAGTTTTTATGCACCAATTTTACTTATGCTGAAACTAAAACAATACTAAATTCCAGCTGTTAAGAGAAATGACTACAACATAACATTTAATCGGTTATATCATCAAAGAGTTTCTATTACCTGTAAAACTTTCCAGAAAGTAATGAGTCAGATTAAAAAAAAAAAAAAGGCAATAATAACCAATGACAGATTTTTAGTGAGTGCCTTATATAATGGTTTTATCTTTCTCCTAACTCCTGACTCTGGAGATGGTTTAAAATGTTCTCTTGGATCCTGAAATTCACAGAGGATTGGAAGGGCAGCAGATGCTGATGGGTATGAAGATGTATTTACAGAGGACATCAGGAAATAAGTCCATGGAAGTTTACCTTTATGCTTCTCTTTGTAAATTTCCTGTAGTTTCTACATAACTTTGATTATATTACAACATAATTCTTGAAAGTTGACTCATGTCTATAGACACCTGAAGTGAATGGAGTAGATCTTAACTTGGGTTTAAATCTCTACATGCAGGAACATTTTTCAAAGTGTTACTGTAATATACCTGTTGATGTGACACTGTATTTGGAGATCAACTGCATTTAACATTTCATCATTCCTGTACTTGAATTCAGATTTAGAGTCTAATGTTCTTATCCCCAGACTATAAAACTATTTGGATTCTAAAATTTAGATTGGGGTATGGGAAAAGAGGAAGAGCATATTTACAAAATTAAGTGGGGATATTTTAAAAAAATCTGTCACCTGAAAGTTAGAAATTTTAAAAGCTAGTTTTAACCTCCACTTTAAAACTAATTACCTCTATTTAATGATCCTCTTTAAAAGGAATGTGATGTAACTGTAAATAAATTAAGACTAACACAGATAGCTAAAAGCTAAATAGTAGTAATTCTCTGATTTACACCGAAGTAAACATGATTCAAACTCCTTATCTTACAAAAGAAAAAATATCATTCAGCATTTACCATTTGTTTGGTATCCATCTGTCGTCACTTATTATTTCTCCCATAACCGGAATTACTTGGTGCCTTTTATGTTGCTTTTCCTAAAGGTCAATGACAGGGCAGATGGTAAATCAACACAACCATAAATCATAAAGAGAACAGTTAGCATCCAACTTGTCATTGAATAATCTAGCAGAGCCAAATTCTGCCTGGGCCTTCTTATACTCAACGTCAGCTCAGAGAAATACGGATTCATTTTAATTAAAGTCAGTGCATAATCAGGCTGGAAAGATAAAGCAATCATACCAAAAATAAGAGCTAGATTAGTTCACAAACTTTTGAAAGTCACACTTTTGTCATTAAATAAAAAGGTTGAAAAGATTATATTTTGGGTAAGTTCTATCTTGTATGAGAATATTAAAGTCATTTAATCAAGGCCAGGGTCCTAGTTTAAGACCCTTGCTAAGTATTTTAGGATCAAATGAATTTCTACGTAATAAAGTACATAACACAATGACATTGTACATGAAGTTGCTTGGAAGACCTTCTTTTTCCTATGATTTTCCTTTTTTATGGTTGCATCCTTTCACAGCATGGTATATATATATATATTTTTTTTTTTTTTACTTTTTCAGAGTCTCACTTTATCACCCTTGGTAGAGTGCCATAGCATCACAGCTCACAGCAACCTTCAATTCCTGGGCTTAGGCGATTCTCTTGCCTCAGCCTCCTGAGTAGCTGAGACCACAGGTGCCTGCCACAATGTCGGGCTATTATTTTTGTAGCAGTTTGGCCAGAGCCGGGTTTGCAGCCACCACCCTTGGTATATGGGGCCAGCGCCCTACTCACTGAACCACAGGCACCGCCCAGCATAGTATATTTTCTTTATAGTAGGGGGCCCAGCAGTGTCCACCATTCTGGGAAAGTTTCACCAGTTTAAGCAGAATCCCAGTTTACTAAATGCATGAATTAAAACCCTGAGTTATCAAAGAAGTGTATGAATCCCTCACCTTGTAAGAGCTCAAGACCTGAGAGCAGATTCACATTTATCTGTTATACCTAAATAACTAGACAAATGGTCGGAGAATGTTGAAAGAAGTGAAATCGCTACTAAACAGATATGATTTTGACCAAATGAGTTAAACTCCTATGATTTCTACCTTATGTGTCATCCAGAAATAAACATATCAGTCATATCAGTAAATTTGTGCCAGGCTTCTTAAAGTTCTATTTTAAGAATTTGGTTTCAAGTATTCTTTTCTTACAAAAATCTGATTTGAACTTGCTGCTTAAAATACCAAAATGACAGTTTTAAAATATTGAAACTTTCTATGTATTGGGACTATAATACATACCACCGATAAATTCACAAATAACACAACCTAGAAAACATTTCTGTAAATTTCTTCCTCTCCCCATTCCCACCGAACCATTGACTTACTTCCCTAAGGCAGTTGAAAGAATGACCAGAGTATTAAAAATGAAAAGTGTAGCAAGGTAAGCAAAAAGGAGACAGCCGATTCCTCTGTGAGGGGAAAGTGTCAGCACTTACCAAAATATGTATCCTGATGAGTGGGCAAAGCCAAACTTTTACAGGGTTTCTACTTTATAAATACTGGGAAAGGAGAGAGAGCACATGTATTACCCACTCACAGGCCCTCATTAAAAGTGGTTTGGTGTATGCAACATGAGCTATTGCCAAAATAGCAAAAAAGTCCTCTTCAGACCGGACACCCAAAGTCCATCTGACACCAGGGGCCCCAGCGTGACACTAAAAATGATGTGCTTCCTGCCTAGGAAATGAAATAGATGGCCAAATCTGACTGAGTGTAACAGCGGCATCCCGGCAGGTTCTGAAGGCTGCTTTAGTTGGTAATTGTTTGGGAATAGGTCTCTATACTAGCTACATAATTTCTCACAGGGATGCTATATCATCTGAGGGCTTCAAGTTCTATTCACGTGGAAAATGTAATCTACAAAGGGGTGGGGGTGTACAACAGCATGACCATGATGTCTCTACAAGGCAAAAATGCCTGCAGTGAGGAATGACCCCCTGATTTAAGCGCAGATGTCAACATGTGCTTCCTGTAGGCTCCAAGGACCAATACACTCTTGCCAAGAAGCAAATTTGGGTCTTACAGACAGACAAAGCTCCTAGAACTGATTATTCAGTCACGTTCCCAGGAACTCTTCACATATTTCATATTTTTCAACTGGAAAGCATGTACTACTTATCTAGAAACCTTTCTCCCAGAAATATAATTCATCCACAAAAATATCACATCAGCAAAAAAATAAGTAGAATTAAATGTCTTCCTATTGACTGTTACCTTTTTGGCATCCTGCACATTGATGTATGTCTCATATCTAGCTGCCTGTCTACAAAAATCATTACTTGGCAGTACCATTCTCACCCGTCACAGTGAATGACTCAGTGAAACGTTGCTGGGTAGGGACCTCAAAAGCCCCCAGTTCTGACAATCACCATCACAACAGGGTTCATTCCTGGGCAGTTGGTATTTAGAGAATTGATCTAAGACAAATACACCAAGATAGATGGACATAAAAATTCAAATTGTTTAGATGGATCTTGGCTCTACTTAGGGGTTCTGCTATATTAATAAATTTACCATTTTCACCACGTCATTTGATATTATCACTTGGAATTTAACACTTGTTTGAATGTTATAAATTGTTCTAACATTCTTAGCCTGTGACTCAGTCCAGACTAGAGCTAGTAGGAGCCTTAAATCAATTGCCACTCTCTTTAGAATTGATATTTATGACTACTCTATAAAGTTTCTATAAACAAAATTTTGAGACACATAAAAACAACAAAAATAAAAAGCTATATGTGCAAATTGAAATGAAAGGAAGCTGATTAATCAAAGACTATGAGTCCAGGTTCCAGGAAAGCTGGTGCAGCCCAGCTGAGGCTCGGTAGATTGACACAAGCTCCTACCTCATTTTCCTTCACATATGCAGCTCCCTCTTGGCCACTGTTAGAGGCCCATGGGCACAAATAATGCCAAATTATTACTCTCAGAGGCCTCCCTATTTATTAAAGGAGATAAAACACAAACCTTCACAAAGCTCATAACAAGGATATTCAGAGAGGAACAGCTGAGGAGTCAATACAGAAGTGGGGAGGGAAACCTAACTCTTCCTCCAGAGGATACCCTAAGGGTATGAAGAGTCAAGCAAGTCTCAAGCACAGAGGAACTCACACTTCCAGGTCATCTGGTAAGTGAAGATTCCTGCCTTGAAAACTCAGTAAAGCAATTAATGATGTCGTCTGCTACAGTGGATAAGGAAATTGCTGGTTGTTGTCTTAAAACTTGTGGAGGTTGTTTGTATACTAATCAGATTGCTTTTGAGCAGGAGGAGCCCAGGGCTCTGCACTCCTAGTCCATCCTCTTTCTGCAGGGTGGTCCCTCTGACAGGTACATGATCAGGTGTGGCTGCAGCAGGAGCCTGGGCTGCACGAGGGGTGCTCCCTTGGCTGCTGTGATGTGCATTTTATCTGTCATTTAGCCATGGGTACCTAGCAGAAATGGAGGGATTTCATTGGCAAACCCAAAGTATCATAGACTATTATGCTGCTGAATGAAACTTCAGCTCCTCATGAGATGTTGATTTCCCAGACATCATGCCAGTGATCTCATCAGGTAGAAATGTTTGATTAAAGCAATTTTTCCAACTGACGTTATTGTCTCAGGTATTTTATGCCCAAACTCTCTTTAGGGGTTTTCATCAATGAACTGGATTATATGAACCCACAAATGCTTTTTGTTTCTCCCTGTGACTTTATATCACTCAAAGAAGCTCTTAGTAAGCCATAAGGAACAGCATGTGAATCCCAGAATCCTTTGATTTTGCCCCTGAACAAAGTCCCACAGGACAATGTTTATGGACAATTTCATATAGGATTATGATGGCGTCCATGAAGCATACTCATAGTTCCCTCCCCCTGTGCCAATCATGTCCTTCCAAGAAAATCTCTGTAATTATATCCCATAAAAAATGAAATAAGCAGTAGGGATAAAAGTTACTTGAGGTGCCCAACTAATCAAATTTCATCCTTCATCCTTGCCCTTTCAAATCTGGATATTACCATAATATCTATTTTTAAAGGACTATGTAATGGGTTCTGTGATATTTATCACTTAAGTGGCACAATTTTTAATTTTCACTAAAACAGATGAGATTTGGGTGGTTACTCTTCTTATACGAGGTATTCTAAGGTTTATGGGACCCTTCAGAGACATGAGCTGCCTCTCAGAAGAAAAAACGGATAACACTGAACACCATTAAATGTCCTGGTCAAAGTCCCTTTCGTCAGAAACCATGTTTGTTCATCTCTATACCAGAGACACCATTTACATTTTCATTCACTCACCAAATTCAAATAGCGTGCCAGGTACTGACTGTCCTTGCCGCTTGGGATACATGAGTGAACAAAACCGATCAAAACCCCTCCCATCACTGACCTCACATTCTATCAAAGTGATACAGGGTCAGGACAGCGACATTTACGAACAGAAGAAAGTATGAACCAATCAACACATGGGGTTAGGACCACTCTTCACTCACTTGGAATAAAATAATATTAGACCCTGACCACACCCTAGTCACAATAATCAATAACAGGCAGAAACTTTCAGAATAAAATATAAAAGAATTATCTGTAGGACCTTAAAGAAGGAAAGAAGGTCTTAAACAGGACACAAGCCAAAATCCCTACTGTCATGTTTGACTACAGAATCATTAAAAGCTTCTGCAGGGTGGCACCTGTGGCTCAGTGGGTAGGGCGCCAGCCCTATATACCAAGGGTGGCAGGTTCAAACCCAGCCCCAGCCAAACTGCTACAAAAAAATAGCCAGACACTGTGGCGGGCGCCTGTAGTCCCAGCTACTCGGGAGGCTGAGGCAAGAGAATCGCCAAAGTCCAGGAGTTGGAGGTTGCTGTGAGCTGTGTGATGCCACGGCACTCTACCTAGGGTAACAGAGTGAGACTCTGTCTCTACAAAAAAAAAAAAAAAAAGCTTCTGCAAACAACAACAAAAATCAGGCCACAGACAAGAGGAAGAAGGCAAATGACCAGGATAGAATTAGCACCCAGGAGGCATAAAGCATTCCAGGAAACTAATAGGAAACAAAATTTGAAAGATTAATTTTTTAAATGGGCAGAGTATGAACAGCAATTCATAGAAAATGTGGTTATCACATAAATTTCTGAAATGGGAAATGGTGAAGATGGAAAATGGAGATGGAGAAGGGAAGCTGACTAGAGACACCAGCTACCTGACCTTCATCAGAAAGAAGGAAAAGTTTTAAATGAAAAAGAAAAAATAAACAACAATTATGGTCAGGTGTAATTCTGAAAGAAAACTGCCTGAACCTGTGAGAGATTCCATGGGAGGAAGCTGTGGAGCAGAACAAGAAGGATGATCCCTGGGAGGCCTGGAGTCCAGCAGAAAGGCCAGGTGGGGCGGTCTGTCTGTCCTTCCCTCACACCCCTGGCAGTCAGCAGGCTCCCGACCTGCCTGAGAGCCTTTCTACCCTCATAAGCCCAAAAGCTAGCTCTGCCAGTGAATTGGGAGTTTCCTAAAGACAAAGCACCAGACTCCCAGCCCTCTTTGGGTCACTTCCCATCACCACAGACCTGAACTGGTACAGCAGGAGCCATCCTGTTCCTCCACCCACCATGCATTCGTGTCCTCCTCGGAGGGCTTCGGCCTCTCAGTTTTCATGTCACTCATACCCCACAAACATTTCTCAACTCTGGCCAGGACTGAGGGAGCCACAGGGGACTGGTGGGTTCTGGGGGATCTGTGTGACTCTACAACCTGGACATTCCAGGCAGGCTGCCTTCTAGAGAGGGGGAGAAACAACCTGAGTGCTAGCTTTCCTCCATCTAGACATTTTTCTCCCCATCCTCTGCCCTTCCCCTGGCTTCTGAGAGGACTCTCAGGAGCTGCTACTTCCCCCCTTGTGATACATACACCACACCGGGCTTCCACTGAGAGAGGGTCTCAAACCTTTCCAAAAAACGCCCCCAAAGGGAGCTTGGTATATGAGTTCCCTGCTCACCAGTCATCCCTGGTGCTGCTTGCCCAGCTGCTCCATCAGAGTAGGGCACACCCCAAAGCCAGGGGGCATCAAACCTGCTTGAACACACCCTAGGCAACTTGGGAACAGCATGCTTCTTCCTGCAAGAGTCAGGGATTAATCTTTAGGACACAGGGACAGGCCCACAGGCCACAGGCCAGATTCTGTAACCCCAGGATTGCATTGTGTTGCTCAGGTATATGGAGGAGAGATTTATAAACTAATTTCAGGTGGTGAGAGATCCCAGATGGGCAGAACTAAAAGAGCACAGTGTGGATCCCAGCTGTAGCACATTCGTGGAGTGCCCTTCCCCCCACAGGAAGGCCATACTGTCAGCATAGGGTGGGTTCCTGGACAGGGAAGCTCCCAGCCCAAAGGACCATTGATAGAGAGTGTAGCTAGTGTGAGCTACTGCCTGCTTGCAGAGGCCAAAAGGAGAATGTGGAGCAGAGAAGTGGAGACAAGAGTGAAACCCTCTGCTGACAGCCATATTGTACATCTTAGATGACCCCATTCCACAAGCAGATTTTCTGGCTGGGTGGGGCCACTTCAGCCTCTCCCTGGGAGCTTTCCCCAGATGCTGAGAGCAAACCTTTGACCCCAGGCAATGCAGCTACCTTATCAGCTTTTGTGGAGTCTTAGGACAAGCTCACCCAGCTCAGCTCCACCCAGCCTCAATCAGCAAGAACTGTGGTCCCCAAACTTTAACGTGCATATGAATTACCTGGAGATCTTGCTAAAATGCAGATGCTGACTTTGGTAAGTCTGTGGTGGGGCTTGAGATTCTGCATTACAAACAAGCTCATGGGTGACGCAGATGCCATTTCCTATGAGCAACAGAAGCTCAAGTACATTTTTCAAGGATGGGTAAGTAGTAAATTATCTGAGTCTTTGCATATTTGAGAATGTCTTTCTGTTATCTGTTCATATGAGTAACATCTTCACTAGGAACAGAATACATGAAGCACAGACTTTTTCCCTCCCATCTCTCTGGTTAGTGCTTTATTTATCTCCCAGTGTTCTGCATTGCAGGAAATATGGAAGATTACTTTGATGCCCTTGGAATAAAGAACCAATTATTTTTCTGCCTAGAAGCTGGAAAGAGGTTTTTATAACATATAAATTCAAAATTTTGTCAGAATAAATCTAGATGCATTTCTATTTTTCATTTAATTTAGTCAACAACACAATAAGCTCTTCTAATTTCAAGTTAAAAACTTTATTCAAGCTTATTAAAAATTAATTTATTATAAATATATTTAAATAACTAAAGAAAATCATGTGTAAAGAAATGCAGGACACAATGTAGCAAATATGTAGGAGAATAAGTCCAAAGGTCTAATATGCAACATGAGGATTATCATTAATAATAATGCATTAGATTTAGGATTTTTGCTAAAGGAGTAGGTTATAGCTGCTCTTGCCACTGGGGGGTAAAAATGATAATATGTGAGATGTGAGATAATGGACATGTTAAATATGTTAATTTGTTCCACTCTAGTAACCATCTTACTACATGTATGTCTGTACCTTATAACATCATGTTTTATACATTAAAAATATATAATTTATTTTTAAAATTAATTAAACAATCAAGAGAATGAGAAGACAAACACCATAAACTAAGACAAACTATGTGCAAAAGACACATTTGATAAAGAACTACTATCCTCAACATACAAAAAAAAATCTTTTAAAATTCAATAATAAAAAAATAAACAGGCTCGGTGCCTGTAGCTCAAGAGGCTAAGGTGCCAGCCACACACACAGAGATGGTGAGTTCAAATCCAGCCCAGGCCCACCAAACAATAATGACAGCTACAACCAAAACAAAACAGCCAAGCGTTGTGGTAGGCGCCTATAGTCCCAGCTACTTGGGAGGCTGAGGCAAGAGAATTGCTTGAGCCCAGGAGTTGGAGGTTGCTATGAGCTGTGATGCCATGGTACTCTACCTAGGGTGACAGCTTGAAGCTCTGTCTCAAATAAATAAATAAATAAACAACCTGATTGAAAAACAGGCCACAGATCGAGACAAGTATCTCTCCAAAGAAGATACACTGATGACAGATAGGCATATGCAAAGATGGTCAACATCATTCATCACTCAGGGACTGTAAATCAAAACCACAATGAAATACCACTGCGTACCTCTCAGAAGGGTGGAAATATAAAACACAAACCTCGGCAAATGCTGGCAAGGATGAATGCAATGGGAACTCTCTTTTATTGCTGATGGAAATGCAAATGGTACAGCCATTGTGAAAGACGTTGGTAATTCTTATAAACTAAACATACTCTTACCATACAATCAAACAATTACACTCCTTGGTATTTATCCAAATGAGTTGAAAGCTTAGGCCAATACAAAAACCTGAACACAGATGTTTATAGCAGCTTTATTTGTAATTTCTAAAACTTAGAAACAACGAGGGTTGGCTGAACAAACTATGGTATAGCCAGACAATGAAATATTATTCAACACTAAAGAGAAATTAGCTATCAAGTCATGATAAATCAGGTAGAACCTTAATTGCATATTGCTAAGTTAAAAAAGCTATCTGAAAAGATCATATCTATATAATTCCAATTATGCGACATTCTGGAAATGGCAAACTATGGAGACAGTAAAAGGATCAATGGTAACCAGTTTTCCAGGGGTGGGAAGGATACACTGGCAGAGAAGGGAGGATTTTTGCAACAGTGAAACTATTATTTTGTATGATACTATAGTGGCAGTTAGATATCATAAATTTGTCAAAACTTGTGCCTGTACAACACTATCAGTGAACACTAATGTAAATTATTATAGACTATGAGTGATTATGCATTGATGTTGGTTCATTGATTCTAAAAAATGTAACCACTCTGGTGTGAAACATCGATGGTAAAAGAAGCTGTGGGGGGGAAGAGAAGAATTATATGGGAACTCTCTATACTTTTTGTTCCATTTTGCCATGAACTGAGATCTTCCCTACAAAACAAAGTTTATATATTTTTAAACGAATTAAAAAGAGAGAATAACACACAATAAGGATAGCAAATATGAACAAGGAATTAGAAATTATGAAAAGTAAGAAATAAATATTTTGGAGATGAAAAGTGCAACAACTGAGTGGAAAAGTTTGTTAGAGGAGCTCAACAGCAAATTTAAGTTGGCCAGAGACAGAATCAACAAACTAAGATAAGACATCAACAGAATACTCCACCCAACATTCTTTTCAAGAACACAGAGAACATTGTCCAGGATAAACCATACTTGGTAATAAAACAAGCCTAATTAAGCTTAAAAGAATTTATATCATACAAAGTATATTTTCTGACCAAAATGGAATTAAACAGAAATTGTTAACAAAAGAAAACTTGTGAAATTCACAAGTACATGCAAATTAAACACCATATTTCTATGACCAATGGGTCAAAGAAGAAACCATAAGAGAAATTAGAAAACATTTTGAGATTAATAAAATAAAACATACAACATACTAAAACTTATGGGATGCAACTAAAACAGTGCTCAGAGGGAAATTTCTAGCTATAAAAGCCTGTATCAGAAATTAATAACTGCATGGGCTAATAACTACATGGAATATTTAGAAAATATTAATTGATGGAATTTTTTCCCCCTTGAGCTTCCTAGCATCCATTTCTTGAGGTATCCAGGACAATCATATTCCTTACTTTATCCGTAATAAATATTTTAATCATCACAGCCACCCTAAGCCATAATTACCAATATCTTCGCCAATTTACCAGTGAAGGACTTAAAGCACAGAAAAGTTAAGTAATTGTCCAAGATCATAGAGCTTACAAGTGAAAAATGAAGAATAAAACTTAGGAAGTCTGGCATCTAAAGATAGGATAAACTATGTAAAAGGACTCATTTCTTCACTTCTGAGTATTAAAATGAATGTTTAAAATTTATAGTATGGACCAGGACTTGGAAAACCAAAGCCCATAAGCCAAGAATGATTTTTTAATTTCTAAATGGTTTTAAAAATCTAAAGAATAATATGTTGTGATTCATGAAAATTATGTAAAACCATTGTCAGTTGTATGTGTTTTGTCATAATAGAAGGTGCATATCATCACTCATCATACCATATGGTACTTTTATGACTGATGAGTTGTAATGCTTTATTGCTATTTTTTGAGTTCATGGTCAAGATTGAAATTTTTCTTAATGAGAACTGCCCCCAACTGTGATTATCAAACACTAAATGTTTCAACAATATAGAAGTCTCAATACTGTTTCTAGACTTAAAAGTTGTCTTTCAGATTTCTAGCTCTGGCTGTGATAATGTAGATAGTATCGGACTAACCCTCCTACTGAATGCAATTATGAAAGTTGGACAGCATATTTTAAAAATTAGGGCGCCGGCCCCACATGCCGAGGGTGGCGGGTTCAAACCCAGCCCCGTCAAACTGCAACAACAAAAAAAAATAGCCGGGCGTTGTGGCGGGCGCCTGTAGTCCCAGCTACTAGGGAGGCTGAGGCAAGAGAATCGCGGAAGCCCAGGAGTTAGAGGTTTCTGTGAGCCGTGTGACGCCACGGCACTCTACCCGAGGGCGGTACAGTGAGACTCTGTCTCTACAAAAAAAAAAAAAAAAATTACTTGAATGCATTATGGAGCAGTCAATGCAGGTAGTATGTAGGGGACTATGATTTCCTTAAAGAAAAAGAGAAATACAAGAAATGAACTCTGTAATGACCTTGGCTTTTTCCCTAAAAACATTTCCCAATTTGCAGAATGGATAAATGAATGGAGCCCAAGCAAAAGCAGTGGTATTTCTAGGCTAATGAGGCAGAGTCCAAGTCTGGGCCGTGAAAGAGACTAAAACCTAAAACAGAAGGGCAAAGTCTCAAAGAGCAGGGGACCACAGAGAAAAAAGCCTCAAAATCTGTAAACAAAGTCCTCTTTTGTAGTCAGCTGACAGCTAAACTGTACATGCACAGGCTTATCCTACAGAAAATCCAGCAGAAAACACCAGCTGAAACTAAAACGTTAAGCACAGAAGTGAGCAGCCTCCCAGTGCTAGAAGGATGAGGGTTGAAGTTCCAAGGCCCAGTCAAGTTAGAAGGACCAGAATTTCTGTGTACCCCAAAATCACATCCTAGGTATGAAGACTGCTAGGGGGCTTGTACCACAGCCTGAGACAGAGTTTTTGACTCAAAGATTAAGATATGAAGTCAGACAATTAAGTTCATGAACTCATCCTAGAAAAAGTGCCACATACCTCATTGCCAAATACCACTCCAGTCTCCTTTGAAGAACTGCCCTGGGGAAGCTATGCACTGATGCCCACACCTAGTCCATCCTTCAAAGCAATTTTGGAACTCTTTTTCTGGAATAACCATCAGAGCTGTCATTGGATGAAAGTATGATGATTAAGTGCACAAATTCTTCCTAGAAAAAGTGCTTTGAAGAGTGGTCTAGGTGCTGGGATCAATGCATAGCTTCCCAAGGGGAGTACTTTGAAGGTGACCCTAGTGATATTCAGCAGAGGTATGTGGCACATTTTCTAGGATGAGTTCACAAATTTAATTGTCTAACTACATAGCTTCCCAAGGGGAGTACTTTGAAACCCTAGTGATATTCAGCAGAGGTATGTGGCACATTTTCTAGGATGAGTTCACAAATTTAATTGTCTAACTACATAGGTTTTGAAGAAAGAAATTGATTTTACTTTCCAGGGGGAGGAAAGGGCACAGCATAAGTGAAGAAGGAATGCCAGACCTGAGGATGAGTGGCTTGGACTTTTTATTGTAGTTCAGAGGAGCAGAGCAGTTGTAGTTGTGAAATGATAATGATAGGCAGTTGTTTTCCAAAGCATCTGTTGTTATTAAATGATGATGGAAGGTGGTTATTTTCCAGAGCAGTTGTTTTCTATTAGGCTGGTTTTATTTAACTTTTCAGAATACAGTCTAGCAGATACTAAGGGGCTATATTCTCTTTTTTGTTTGTTCAGTGCTCTTCTAGTTCTGAAGAGCACTAAAAAAAATCAACTTAAGCCACAAGAGGTCAAGCAAGAAGCAAGCAATGGGGACTAGCAAAGTATTGTGTACAGGGATGTTTTTATGTTAGATGATTTACTAGCAAAGCCGTCCTTTCAAGGATTTATATCCTAGGACTAAGGGAGAAATGTGAGCCCTAATAAACATCCACTTATAGCACCAAAATGGCTTACTGTACTAATACTTCTGCCAAAAATTAACCTTCTTTGGTCCAGTTTATAGTCCAGCATATGATTCATTTTGGTTTTAAAACTAATCTTGTGCTGGGAAATGTTGTACAATCACTCTCCAAAGGTAGGGTGGGGGAAGACTTAATTTTAGCATTTTCTCTATTCTATTGTATAACTACTCCCAACATGACCAATTTAAATTACCAATGTGACATCACTGAATGCAGATGTGGGAAGAGACAAATAAGTTGACTCTCTCAAGTGGTGTAGCCTGGCTCTAGCACACTACTATAATCATGTAGCCTAACCCTGTATTTCATATCCCCACACTCAATAAAAAGGAAAGAATGACTATATAAATCCAAATGCATGTTATAATTTATCTTTTGTTTTAGTATCTGGAAATGTTAGGTTTATTTGAATAATTTCCTCTCTTTGGAGATTTTCTTTTCTATAAGGTAAGACTTATAAGATACTATTATTCTTGAACATAATTTCTTCCTTAAGCCACAGCATGAGTCTTTCTCATTCAAAAACAAACAAATGAAGTGACTTGGATACCAATGAATAATTTTTCCATTGATTTGCCTTAAACAGATGTTGATTAAACATAGTTCAATTCAACAAACATTTATGGAATGTGTAGTCTATTTAAGGCACTCAGCAATGTAATGAAGGGTTTCCCATTCTTCAATTATTCTTATCAAAACAAATATTTAGCAGCCAAAAAGAAAACTTGTAAGAAAATATTTATTTCTCAAAGATTGCAGAAAGGAGGAGGGGGATTACCCAAAGCAAAGAGCAGGAATCTAATAGCATATGTGATGGGGGTGAAAGACTAGAAAATGAAAATACTGTGATTCCAAGTCTCCATTTATTATCCTTCTGTGGTGTGTAAACTAAGTATGAAATCTTTCCCACAAGAACCCAAGACAGAAGGAGACCACATTTCCATCCTGATTTCATCCATTTAGGATCTTATTACTTTATTTGAGACTTTCCTCAGTCACTGAAGAGTCAGCTGAGTTCTTCTGGACAATTTATATGTGTCTCAATTGCCTATTTTCTAGCACTTAGGAAAAGAAGTGATGGCTTGACTTTCCTTTGCACCTTGATGTATAAAGATATATATTCTAATGTGAAAGTATCTACCCTGATGAGATTCAGACATCTCATGTTTGCCTAGCCTATGTGATCCCCCTGTGCCAACTTCTGCTTAACTCGTTATACTTTATCTGTCATAGTATTATGGAAAAGTATATTAGTTTCTTACCACTGCTATAACAAATTGTCACACATTTAGTGGCTTAAAACAACACAAATTTATTAACGTATAGTTATGGCTGTGATAAATCTGAAATTGGTCTCATTGGGCTAAAATCACAGTATCGGGTTAGCTGAGTTCCTTCTAGCTCTAGAGAGGAACCATTCCTTACCTCTTCCAGCTTCCACAGACTGCTTGCATTTTGTGTTTTGTGACACCTTTCTCCATCTTCAAAGCCAGAAATGACCAAACAAGTCTTTCTTACTTCCTATCACTCAGACACTAACTCCCCTGCCTCCCTCTTTCACTTTTAAGGACCCATCTCAAATAATGTCCCCATCTCAGAGTTAGATAATTAAGCGATCTTAATTCCATCTGCAACCTTAGTTTCCCCCTTGCCAGGTCACATGCATATTCACAAATTCCAGGGACCAGGACATGGACATTTTAGGAGAGTCATTATTTTTCCTGCTGTGAAATAAAAGGCCAAAGAGAAGGCATCACTTTTGCAAGCATATTTGTTCTCAAAAAAAAAGTAATGGTACATTGTCATTCTAAAACTAAAATGCATAATTTGAATGAGAAATCCTTTCATTCTGTATGTATGGCTGAGACCCTCTCTTTGCAAATGGAATGCCTGTAATAATTTCTGCATTACTATAATAGAGACTATACCTCAAAAGTTACTTCATGTGACTCCAAAGTTGGAGCAGGAAGCCACTCATTCCATACCTAAGGAAACTGAGGCCCAAAGACAGGATATAATTCACCTACATTTTCACACTAAGAGAGCCAGTGATAGAAACACATCTCTTGATTCCTTCCCAATTCAGGGCTCTTTTTCCTACAGAAGGCCATATAACTTTCTTACCATCAGCATTTAGGGAATAGTTGAGTATAGATTCCATAACTTTAAGAAAATTAACAAACAGACATCTGGATGCTGGTGTAAATACTGATGCAGTTTATTGTTACAAGACTGAGTAAACCATAACTGTATTCCAAACATTCCTGTGGCAGACAGTGTTCATTGGCTGACTCCACAGTCATTCCAAATAAAGGTTAGAAAACATAAATACACATCTTCACTTTTTCCTAATATCCAATGGGAAAAAAGAACAACTCTGCCAAAAGGATGGTAGGTGTTCTGAGAAAGCTTTTGCCTTCATGATTAAATGAACAATCAGATCTAGATTGAGCTCTATCCCAAGCATTAGAACAGTGTCTGAAACATACATAAATGTTTAACAAATAAAATTAGCTAATAATATAATAATAATTAAGTGAATAATGTAATTAATGAAGTTACAGCAGGTACTTGAAACTTTGAGAGAAAGTCAGGTGAATTCCAGAGAAATGATCCTTGACATGCTATATCTCTGAATTAACACCATCTACTTCCCTTCAGATTTCTTGTTATGACAAAATTTGGTTCTCCTTGATAATCTGTATAAGTCACATTTTCTGTTACTTGCAGCCAAAAGCATCCCTTATCAGCAGAATCACTTTGGGTACTACAACTCTGCAAAGCAGGCTGGTATATAAAACAGCCCCGTTAGTATTAGGGAAATTCATAGAGTGATGGTAAATGTTCAATATCTTGATAGAGGTTTGTATATGCAATTTTTAAAACTCAGTAAATGTACACTTAGGATTTTTGCATTTAATTTTATCTAAACTTTAATTCAAAGAATAGGAGACAGAAACACATGCTGAATTCTGGTTAATGAAATGTGTGCTGAAGTTTGTTTGTTTTTTTTTTTTTTTTTTTTTTTGTAGAGACAGAGTTTCACTTTATGGCCCTCAGTAGAGTGCCATGGCATCATATAGCTCACAGCAACCTCCAACTCCTGGGCTTAAGCGATTCTCTTGCCTCAGCGTCCTGAGTAGCTGGGACTACAGGTGCCTGCCACAATGCCCGGCTATTTTTTGGTTGCAGTTCAGCCGGGGCCGGGTTTGAACCCGCCACCCTCGGTATATGGGGCCGGCGCCTTACTGACTGAGCCACAGTCGCCGCCCTGTGTGCTGAAGTTTTTATAGGGAAGTATACTAATATCTACAGTGTACCATGAAATACATCAAAAGAAAATAAGCTATGGATTGATGGACTGACAAAGCAACTGATAGATATTCAAGAAAGCAAATATCCAAGTGATCCCATTGCAGGCTGGGCAAGGGACTTGAAGAGAAACTTCTCTAAAGAAGACAGGCGCACAGCCTACAGACATAAGAAAAAATGCTCATCATCTTTAATCATCAGAGAAATGCAAATCAAAACTACCTTGAGGTACCATCTAACCCCAGTAAGATTAGCCCATATCACAAAATCCCAAGACCAGAGATATTGGCGTGGATTTGGAGAAAAGGGAACTCTTCTACACTGCTGGTGGGAATGCAAATTAATACATTCCTTTTGGAAAGATGTTTGGAGAACACTTAGAGATCTAAAAATAGATCTGCCATTCAATCCTATAATTCCTCTACTAGCTATATACTCAGAAGACCAAAAATCACATCATACAAAGATATTTGTACCAGAATGTTTACTGCAGCCCAATTCATAATTGCTAAGTCATGGAAAAAGCCCAACTGCCCATCGATCCACGAATGGATTAATAAATTGTGGTATATGTACACCATGGAATATTATGCAGCCTTAAAGAAGGATGGAGACTTTACCTCTTTCATGTTTGCATGGATGGAGCTGGAACATATTCTTCTTAGTAAAGTATCTCAAGAATGGAAGAAAAAGTATCCAATGTACTCAGCCCTACTATGAAACTAATTTATGGCTTTCATATGAAAGCTATAACCCAGTTATAACCTAAGAATATGGGGAAGGGGGAGAGGGAGGGGAGTGAGGGGGGAGGATGGGCAGAGGGAGGGTGATTGGTGGGATTACACCTGTGGTGCATCTTACAGGAAGATGTTTCACATGTTTCTTACATGTGAAACTTAGTAAATGTAGAATATAATTGTCTCAATACAATAAATAAGAAAATGCCAGGAAGGCTATGTTAACCAGTGTGATGAAAGTGTGTCAAACTGTTTATAAAACCAGTGTATGGTGCCCCATGATTGCATTAATGTACACAGCTATGATTTAATATTAATAAAAAAAAAAAAGAATCTGGGCGGCGCCTGTGGCTCAGTGAGTAGGGCGCCAGCCCCATATGCTGAGGGTGGCGGGTTCAAACCCAGCCCGGCCAAACTGCAACCAAAAAATAGCCGGGCGTTGTGGCTGGTGCCTGTAGTCCCAGCTGCTCGGGAGACTGAGGCAAGAGAATTGCGTAAGCCCAAGAGTTAAGAGGTTGCTGTGAGCCGTGTGAAGCCACGGCACTCTACCCGAGGGCGGTACAGTGAGACTCTGTCTCTACAAAAAAAAAGAATCTTAGAGACAAGGAGTGTATCCATCCTCAAATTTACTCAACTTTTCTATCCATTTGAAAATGTTCATAATACCTTAACATTATAAATATATGTGCCAAACCTGGAGGAAATGATGGTTCTGAAATTTTTCAATTATGTAAAACAGAGCAGCTCTCTGGCTACGAGTGGGAGGAAATGGCTAGAGGACATCTCCTGAATGTGTGTAGTAATTATAACAAAATTTTCAATGGCAATTTCTTTTTGAACTTAACAAAATTAATACTAAATTTTTCTGGAAGAATGAATAGACAATAATAGCTATGAATTAAGAATAAAGGAAGAGTAAACAGGAGGAATTTATTCAGATGTACATTAAAACAATAAAAGAGTAATGAGAAGGCATTTTCCCTGATTGAAATATAATATACTATATTGAGAGCATTAATGGTATACGTGTTACATATTTTTAAAAAACTCCTGTAAATACCAGATAAAGTATAGCTAACATCCTCTTAAAGTCATAACTAAGATGTAAAAAAAGCAGGAAAGTCTCCAGAGGTCAAAAATTCCAAACCTCTTACAGACTACTTCCAGTCTGACGTAGAACGTACTTGACTGTGACACAGAGTCTAAGAACAGACACACCACAGGAGAAGTTATAAAGAATACTTGTATTAAGTAAGAACTACACCAAATAACTGGAAAATAAGGATGTCTTCATGGGCAAATATATAGATGATAGTCTAGATAAATTATTTCAAAAATATTTAAAATGGTTAGATCAGGAAAAACAACTGTCAAATATTTATATACACACTCAAAATGTTGGCATATCATGTACATTATTAAACCCCACTCAGAAATGTAAATTTAAAATAGGGGAGAGAGAGAAAAAATGAGCGAGTGTGTGTGTGTGTGTGTGTTTTCTAATATGGATTATGTTCCACAAGCCAAGGGAGGCTGACACCTTCCTCCCCTACTTTGGAAACCCCTGGTCTTCAAAATCTGTATCATGCAAAGTGAGGATGAGGGAATTAGGAAGTCCCATGGCCTTTCACCTCCTGGCTGATGACTAAATTTCTGTTCATTTCTTTAGCTTTAGCCTTTTGTGTCAATAATTCCAAGTTCTTCCTTTTTGATGATAAACTTAATTACAAGAAATGAAGAGAGAGCGTGAAGGCAGGGACTAACTCAGTGAGGAACAAATCAGTGTGTAAGACACAGGACAGTATTAGAAGTCCTGAGGTCCCAGATGTCCCCCTCTTTGGGGGTCGTGAAGCCATTTACTTAGAAAGAACTTACAGCACACATTTGACAAAACTAAAATAGTCTCCACTTCTTACAAGGTCTATTTTTAAATAAAGTGTTCTACAATCCTTCCACTTGGCATGCTAAACAGATAAGGGAACAAGCTATCTGATCTTCTAGCCCATCTCTCTTCATGGCTTGTGAGATTGACCCCTGTCTGACTCTGGCCACTCCCATTCCCCTAGCACTGCAGCTCTGCTCAAAGAGAATAAGCCCCAGAAGTTCCTTGGTCAAGAACTTTTGGGTATTTATATTTATTTCACACCAGCTAAACTAAGAACCTGGATTTTCTTTTTAATTATTAAATTGTCCATGCTTCTAACATTCCCTAATCATTAAAACCAACCCTTTAAGAAATTTTTTGGATTATTTAACATTTAAACTCTTGTTTGTCTAGCTATTTTCTACTCACTTTATACTCTTAAAGATGTAGGTGTTACAATTTTAAGTAAATGTCTTCAATAAAGTTGAAAGTAAAATCTAATGATTTTTCTTAGCTTTCACATACAATTTAATTCTAAATTAAATTGAGGAATAGGAATAGGAATTGAGGAGGGAGCAGCTTGGTTTTTGCTGAACTGTTTGTGAATGTGTGCAAAGCTGATGTTCTTTGTGCCTGGTGTGGCTCTACAGCAGTCTCGTATCTCCGTTAGCACATGTTTGAGCCAGAGCTAGTGTTGGGTGACAAATCAAACCTTCTATTCCACTAGATCTGCACATCTGCAGATTAATATCACTACAGCTTTCAATCTCATCCTTAAAGAGAAAGAGGGGAGGGGAGACAAGATGGCAGACTGAAGCCAGCTTTCAACAGAGGCTCCCGTCCAGAAGGAGAGTTAAGGGACAGGAATTTAGTAAGTATCCTGGTGGACTTGAGCCTCACCAAGAGAGAAGGTTGAAGAATGCACATCAACACCGCTGAGGCAAGCTGTGATCACAAGGACGCAAACAAAAGGTACAAAATCCACAACCAAGCGGACGGGAGTCCCCCTCCCCCATGAGACCAGCTCAAGAGCCCCACAATTGAACAAGCGGGCAGAAATTAAAGGCCCTCCCACTACACTACAGGGAGAGACCTTCTAAAAACTGGACCTACCTCCCCTACTGGGGTGCCGTGGAGTTCTCCTGCCGGGCATAAAACTGAATAAAACTTTGGGAATCCTTTGCCGGCAACCCTGAATCCCCGGCGCTCCCCTCCCGCCCACTGAGGTCTGGAGGCCTGTCCCCCAGGAATTCGGATCCTTGGGTGATTTCTCAAGGGGAGTGGAGAGTCCCCGAGTTGCGACTGGTCAGCATTGACTCTGAGGCGCGCGAGTGAGGAGAGGGCACCGGGCTGAAGGGGAGTCACGCCTTGGCGGCACTTCCCTGCGGTGCAGTGCAGCAACCCTCCCTGGTCAACATTACGGAGCAGGCACAAGACTGAATAAGACTCTAGCTTCCCCGCTGAGAGCTGAGAGCCCCTACTCTCACTCGGGCTCTGAGGGCCTATCCCCCAGGAGTTCGGATCCTTGGGTGATTTCTCAAGGGGAGTGCACAGTGCCTGAGCTGCGCCAGGTTAGCGCTGACTCTGGGACACGTGTGAAGAGAGGGCACCCTGCTGAGGGGAAATCAAGCCTTGGCAGCACTTCCCTGCGGTGCAGTGCAGGAGCCCTCCCCGGGCGTAGTGTTGCGTAAAACTGAATGAAACTGTAGCTTCCCCCCCACTCCCAATCGGGGTCTGGGGACCCATCCCCCAAGAGTTCTGATTCTTAGGGGATCTCTTGAGGGGTGTGGACCCAGCACAAACTGCGGCCACTCAGTGCTGACTCTGGGGCGTGGGACAGAGGAGAAAAGGGTTGCCTGAGTGCCCACACCAGAGCAGCAGTTCCCTGGAGGTAGATCAACAGCCGTTTTTTCTTTAACGGCAGAACGCCCACTTCTGGATATTCTGAGGCCACACCCCCTGTCTCCCTGGGCAACCAGAGGAGGCCACCGGTGAGCGGGGGATTTCCAGACACGGCTCACAAACCCGGGAAGCTTCCAGGGCAGGGCCGACCCAGAGAGGTGTTCGAACGCAAATCTCCTCCAGCAGCAAAGACGTTTGAATTCAAAACAGCCCGTCTTCTATACGGGATTTCGACAAGAACAGAGACAGAACCCCGCAAAGTTGTCTGTTCTACTCTGTTCTGTTCTGTTCTGTTACCAGCATCCATCAGGGACGGGGCTAAGCCTGAGTGAACACCTCCTTCCCATCACCTGCATCAAACACTCAAAGATGTCAGGCCCCATCTCCTCCTGCTAGACAGCGGCAGTCTGTGGGGGCCTGGCAGACTTCCTTGTGATTCAGGCAGGTGCAAACCCCTGGAGTGTCTGTTCACTGCAGGCAACAGGGTTAGCAATCTGCAGAGGTACCAGTGACTGGGTCCGATGGAGGGGCAAAGTGGGGAAGGAGACGTCAACCTTCCTAGACTGCTCTGTTTGCTGGGTGGCTCCTCCTGACTCCACGCTGCACTGGGGTGAGCTGTGTCAGAGGAGTCACCAGGCCCCTGTGATTCAGTTCCCAGAGACCTCTTGAACTCTCCCACCCGAAACAAGTGCCGATTGAGACACCTGATTTGGACCTTTTGAACTGGGCTAATAGACTGAGGACTTTTCAGGCGGTGCCCGGGGTGTGCGATTGTAGGAAGGTTTGATTCTCCTTTAACAACTGGGGCCAGAGGTGGGCAGGCGGGGTGACTTAATTGCTGATTTTTCCACACAGCTGAGACTTCAAGCCAGAGTAGAAGTTGCAATAGGATCGAACAGAAAACAGCTGAAAGCAAGACAGAACCACTTTGCTCCACCACACCAGACAGGGCCCCAGTTTCTCAGGCCACAACACTGTACGGGCCCTCGATAAAACCCCAGGGGAAAAACCAAAGGGAGTAAAATAACCATGGGGTGGAATCAGCAGAAAAACTCTGGTAACATGAATAACCAGAATAGATCAACCCCCCCAAGAAAAGATACGGCAGATGTGATTGAAGATCCCATTCATAAACAACTGGCTGAGATGTCAGAAATCGAATTCAGAATTTGGATTACAGACAAGATTAATAAAATGGAATTAGGAATTTGAGGAGAAATTCAAAAATTGTCTCAAGAATTTAACGAATTTAAAGACAAAACCACCAAAGACTTAGACACACTGAAGCAAGAACTTACGGCCCTCAAAGATATGAAAAATACAGTAGAATCCCTCAGTAACAGAATGGAGCAAACAGAAGAAAGGATTTCTGACATTGAAGATAAAGTCTTCGAACGCTCCCAATCTCTCAAAGAGGAAGAGAAATGGAGAGCAAAAACGGATCACTCACTCAGAGAACTCTCAGATAATTTGAAAAAAAGCAACATAAGGATTATAGGAATTTCTGAGAATGATGAAGTCGCCTCCGAGGGCACAGAGGCCCTTCTGCATGAAATTATGAAACAAAATTTTCCGGACATGCCTAGAGAATCTGAAATTCAGATAGCAGACAGCTTCAGAACCCCAGCATGATTCAACCCCAATAAGTCATCCCCCAAACATATCACAATTAGCTTCACTAAAGTTAACATGAAAGAGAAGATTCTCAAAGCAGCCCGGCGAAAGAAAACTATAACATACAAAGGTAAGAATATTAGAATAACTGCAGATCTCTCTGATGAAACTTTTCAAGCAAGAAGAGGGTGGTCATCAACTTTTAATCTCCTAAAGCAAAATAACTTTCAACCCAGGATCTTGTATCCAGCTAAACTGAGTTTCATCTATGATGGAGAAATTAAATACTTCAATGACATTCATATGTTGAAAAAATTTGCCATAAGTAAACCAGCTCTTCAGGATGTTCTCAGACCTATCCTCCACAATGACCAACCCAATCCTATACCACAAAAGTAAACTCACTCAGAAACTTCGGATCAAACTCCAACTTCCACACTGGCAAAAGGATTAAAAATGTCCACTGGACCTTTGAAAAACTTGATACCCAAAACTCCACCAGACTTATCAATACTCTCCATCAATGTGAATGGCTTAAACTGTCCTCTAAAGAGACATAGGTTAGCTGACTGGATACAAAAACTCAAGCCAGATATTTGTTGCATACAAGAGTCACATCTCAACTTAAAAGACAAATACAGACTCAGGGTGAAAGGATGGTCATCCATATTTCAGGCAAATGGTAATCAGAAAAAAGCAGGTGTTGCAATTTTATTTGCAGATATAGTAGGCTTTAAACCATCAAAAGTAAGGAAGGACAAGAATGGTCACTTCATATTTGTTAAGGGTAATACTCAATATGATGAGATCTCAATTATTAATATCTATGCACCCAACCAGAATGCACCTCAATTTATAAGAGAAACTCTAACAGACATGAGTAACTTGATTTCCTCCAGCTCTATAATCGTCGGAGATTTCAACACTCCCTTGGCAGTGTTGGATCGATCCTCCAGAAAGAAGCTGAGCAAAGAAATCTTAGATTTAAACCTAACCATCCAATATTTAAATTTAGCAGACATCTACAGAACATTTCATCCCAACAAAGCTGAATACACATACTTCTCATCAGCCCAGGGAACTTACTCCAAAATTGACCACATTTTAGGTCACAAGTCTAACCTCAGTAAATTTAAAGGAATAGAAATTATTCCATGCATCTTCTCGGACCATCATAGAATAAAACTTGAATTGAGTAACAACAGGAATCTGCATACCCATACAAAAACATGGAAGTTAAATAACCTTATGCTGAATGATAGCTGGGTCAGAGATGAGATTAAGAAAGAAATCGCCAATTTTTTGGAACAAAACGACAATGAAGACACAAACTATCAGAACCTCTGGGACACTGCAAAGGCAGTTCTAAGAGGGAAATTTATAGCACTGCAAGCCTTCCTCAAGAGAAGGGAAAGAGAGGAAGTTAACAACTTAATGGGACATCTCAAGCAACTGGAAAAGGAAGAACATTCCAACCCCAAACCCAGTAGAAGAAAAGAAATAACCAAAATTAGAGCAGAATTAAATGAAATTGAAAACAAAAGAATAATACGACAGATCAATAAATCAAAAAGCTGGTTTTTTGAAAAGGTCAATAAAATAGATAAACCTGTGGCCAACCTAATCAGGAAAAAAAGAGTAAAATCTCTAATCTCATCAATCAGAAACAATAAAGACGAAATAACAACAGACTCATCAGAAATCCAAAAAATCCTAAATGAATATTACAAGAAACTTTATTCTCAGAAATATGAAAATCTGAAGGAAATAGACCAATACTTGGAAGCACGCCACCTTCCAAGACTTAACCAGAATGAAGTGGAAATGTTGAACAGACCCATATCAAGTTCAGAAATAGCATCAACTATACAAAACCTCCCTAAAAAGAAAAGCCCGGGACCAGATGGTTTCACGTCAGAATTCTACCAAACCTTTAAAGAGGAATTAGTACCTATATTACTCAACCTGTTTCAAAATGTAGGAAAAGAAGGAAGACTACCCAACACGTTCTATGAAGCAAACATCACCCTGATCCCCAAACCAGGAAAAGACCCAACAAGAAAAGAAAATTATAGACCAATATCACTAATGAATATAGATGCAAAAATATTCAACAAGATCCTAACAAACAGAATCCAGCAACACATCAAACAAATTATACATCATGACCAAGTCGGTTTTATCCCAGGGTGTCAAGGCTGGTTCAATATAAGTAAATCTATAAATGTAATTCAGCACATAAACAAATTAAAAAACAAAGACCATATGATTCTCTCAATTGACGCAGAAAATGCTTTTGATAATATCCAGCATCCCTTCATGATCAGAACACTCAAGAAAATTGGTCTAGAAGGGACTTTTCTTAAACTGATAGAGGCTATCTACAGCAAACCCATAGCCAATATCATATTGAATGCAGTTAAATTGGAATCATTTCCACTCAGATCAGGAACCAGACAAGGCTGCCCATTGTCTCCATTGCTTTTCAACATTGTAATGGAAGTTTTAGCCACCGCAATTAGGGAAGAAAAGGCGATCAAGGGTATCCATATAGGGTCAGAAGAGATCAAACTCTCGCTCTTCTCAGATGATGATTGTGTATCTGGAAAACACTAGGGACTCCACTACAAAACTCCTAGAAGTGATCAAGGAATACAGCAGCGTCTCAGGTTACAAAATCAACATTCATAAATCAGTAGCCTTTATATACACCAACAACAGTCAAATTGAAAAAGCAGTTAAGGACTCTATCCCATTCACAGTAGTGCCAAAGAAGATTAAATATTTGGGAATTTACCTAACAAAAGACGTGAAAGATCTCTGTAAAGAGAACTATGAAACTCTAAGAAAAGAAATAGCTGAAAATGTTAACAAATGGAAAAACATACCATGCTCATGGCTGGGAAGAATCAACATTATCAAAATGTCCATACTACCCAAAGCAATATATAATTTCAACACACTCCCTATTAAAGCTCCACTGTCATATTTTAAAGATCTTGAAAAAACATTACTTCGTTTTATATGGAATCAGAAAAAACCTCGAATAGCCAAGACATTACTCAGAAATAAAAACAAAACAGGAGGAATCACACTACCAGACCTCAGACTTTACTACAAATCGATAGTGATCAAAACAGCATGGTATTGGCACAAAAACAGAGAAGTAGATATCTGGAACAGAATAGAGAACCAAGAGATGAATCCAGCTACTTACTGCTATTTGATTTTTGACAAGCCAATTAAAAACATTCAGTGGGGAAAAGATTCCCTATTTAACAAATGGTGCTGGGAGAACTGGCTGGCAACCTGCAGAAGACTGAAATTGGACCCACACCTTTCACCATTAAGTAAGATAGACTCTCATTGGATTAAAGATTTAAACTTAAAACATGAAACTATAAAAATACTAGAGGAGAATACAGGGAAAACCCTTGAAGAAATTGGTCTGGGTGAGTTTTTCATGAGGAGAACCCCCCGGGCAATTGAAGCAGCTTCAAAAATACACTACTGGGACTTGATCAAACTAAAAAGCTTCTGCACAGCTAAGAACACAGTAAGCAGAGCAAGCAGACAGCCCTCAGAATGGGAGCAGATATTTGCAGGGTATATCTCTGACAAAGGTTTAATAACCAGAATCCACAGAGAACTCAAACGCATCAGCAAGAAAAAAACAAGGGATCCCTTCGCAGGCTGGGCAAGGGATTTGAAGAGAAACTTCTCTGAAGAAGACAGGCGCAAGGCCTTCAGACATATGAAAAAATGCTCATCATCTTTAATCATCAGAGAAATGCAAATCAAAACTACTTTGAGATATCATCTAACTCCAATCAGACTAGCCTATATCACAAAATCTCAAGACCAGAGATGTTGGCGTGGATGCGGAGAAAAGGGAACACTTCTGCACTGCTGGTGGGAATGCAAATTAATACATTCCTTTTGGAAAGATATATGGAGAACACTCAGAGATCTAAAAATAGATCTGCCATTCAATCCTGTAATTCCTCTGCTGGGCATATACCCAGAAGACCAAAAATCACAACATAACAAAGATATTTGTACCAGAATGTTTATTGCAGCCCAATTCATAATAGCTAAGTCATGGAAAAAGCCCAACTGCCCATCGATCCACGAATGGATTAATAAATTGTGGTATATGTATACCATGGAATACTATGCAGCCTTAAAGAAAGATGGAGACTTTACCTCTTTCATGTGTACATGGATGGAGCTGGAACATATTCTTCTTAGTAAAGTATCCCAAGAATGGAAGAAAAGTACCCAATGTACACAGCCCTACTATGAAACTAATTTGGGACTCTCACATGAAAGCTATAACCCAGCTACAACTTAACAATAGGGGGAAGTGGGAAGGGGGGGTGGATAGAGGGAGGGGGATCGGTGGGATCACACCTGTGGTGCATCTTACAGGGGTATTTGCGAAACTTGGTAAATGTAGAATGTAAATGTTTTGGCACAGTAACTGAGATAACTCCAGAAAGGCTATGTTAACCACTGTGATAAAAATGTGTCAAATGGTTTATGAAGCAAGTGTATGATGCCCCATGATCATATCAATGTATACAGTTATGATTTAATAAAAAAAAAAAAAGAAAGAGTTTCTCAGGTTGCCAAGTTTTGCAAATAATAGAGAGTATAACATTTTGTATATTAAAACATTTTCATTTTTACTTATTTGATTTATTTGATGGACAAATCATGATTTCAAAAATATATTTCAGGTCCTAACTGAAAAGATACACACATAATTTGACATCTTTTTGGTCAATTCAGGACTATTGTGAATATCCACATCTGTACCCCACAGCCCGGATAAAGGAAGGCCTGCAATAGCTGTGGATAACCGGAGCCCAGACACATGCTCCTCAAGTTCATATTGATTTTTTTATCTTGTTCTCCTCTGTTTCCTCTCCTACAGTTCTAATACTGCATGCCTCTCTTCTTAGGAATCTCCTGTGGCCAATGCAACGGGATGCAGGAGCTACTTTTCCAAATAGAAGTCTACACCTTCTGGTGAGAGCAATATGGGGGCCAAGTAACAACTTCTCTGCAAATGGGCACTGTGAGTCTGGGGAGATAAGAGTCCAGGCATCTCTGGCTGGTAGGATCTGCCTATAATCATCCCTTTGAGGATACAGGGAGTCAGCGAGAGACTTCTGGACCCCAAGAGGAGGACAACAACAATGGAAAACTGGCAAGTGGTTGCGTGTGTTTGATCAACCTAATCCCGCCAGCAGCTTTAAGTACAAGCACCAGTGAGACTGCAAACCGGAAAGGCCTTACATGTGAACTGTTTCCGTGTTTTTGGACTTGGCAGTCAGTTGAACTGCCTTGGGGAGAGCTTGAGCATGAGTGCAGAGAACTTTGGGCATTGTCCAGGGCTCCAGACTGAGCCACTGAGCCAGGCAGAGCTAATAGCGTTTGGCTGTGGGCCACAGGGAACCATCGTGAGAGAACTGCCCCAGCAAGCTCCACACTCAGGGTCACAGAGCAAGGATCAGGTGGGAGCTAGTAACCTAGTGACTGAGCAGCCTAAAGGCGGGGACTGAGCTGCCTTACAGCCTTAACCCTCACGGGCAGAGTGAGACAAGTTTTGGCACACTGGAGCCTCGGGTTGTTGCCCTGGCTAGAGTGCCATTGCGTCACAGCTCATAGCAACCTCAAACTCCTGGGCTTGGCACCACCCAGACCTACATAAGAGCTGCTCCGTGACACTCGACAAGCAAGCTGCGCCTGCTGGGCCTCTGCATGCCCTGACCAGGAACTGAGGGAGCTGCACAACACTGTGTCCTCCCTCCTGTACACTCCCTGCCTCCACACAGGCCCGCCCATCTAGCCAGGGACTCTGGTAGCTGCATGCCCTCCGGAGCCCACCCTGCCCTGTGCAGAGCCCTTCTCCTGGCCAGAGACTGCTGGAGACTTGGGCTCTCTGTGCCAAATCACTGGGCACCTGGCACTCCCAGAACTGTGCACACCACCTTCTGCCCTGTTGCTGGATCTAGGTGTGTCACACTCCAGAGCTGCTTCCACAACAAGAACTCCCTGGCTGGGGCATCCCCAGTGAAACTACACAGGGTCACTCCCTACAAAGATCCACCAACAATAGAGTGATCCCGCTGGGGTCTAATCTTAGAGAGACACCTCCCCAACTCTGAGGACAGCCAGAGGCAATGGTGAAAAAAAATCATGAGGTGAAACCAACAGAAAAACTATGGCAATATGAATAATCAGAGTAGATCAACTCCCCCAAGGAACAATGGGGCAGACAAAGCACAAGATCGCATGCACAAACAAATAGCTGAGATATCAGAAATCAAATTCAGAATCTGGATGGCAAATAAGATTGAATTAGAATTCCAAGCAGTAACCCACAAGATATCTCATGAATTCAATGAATTCAAAGACCAAATGACCAAAGATTTTTGACACATTGAGACAAGAAGTTGCAGCCCTCAAAGATCTGAGAAACACAGTAGAATCCCTCAGTAACAGAATGGAGCAAGCAGAGGAAAGGATTTCTGACATTGAAGACAAAGCTTTTGAATGCTCCCAACCTCTCAAAAAGGAAAATAAATGGAGGGCAAAAACAGATCACTCTCTCAGAGAGCTCTGGGATAATTTGAAGAAAACCAGTTTTCATCTTATACGGATCCCCGAAAGCAATGAAGTGGCTTCACAAGGCAAAGAGTCTCTTCTCCAGGAGATTATGAAGGAGAACTTTCCAGACATGCCAAGAGATTCTGAAATTCATATACCAGACAGTTTCAGAACTCCATCATGACTCAACCCAAATAAGACATCCCCCAGACACCTCATAATCAATTTCACTAAAGTTAATATGAAGGAGAAAATTCTGAAAGCAGCCAGATGAAAGAAAACCATCACCTACAAGGGCAAGAATATTAGAATAACTGCAGATCTCTCTGCTGAAACCTTTCAAGCTAGAAGAGGATGGTCATCGACTTTTAAACTCCTAAAGCAAAATAACTTTCAACCCAGGATCCTGTACCCAGCTAAACTGAGTTTCATTTATGACAGAGAAATTAAATACTTCAATGACATTCACGTGTTGAAGAAATTTGCCGTAACTAAACCAGCTCTCCAGGATATTCTCAGACCTATCCTCCATAAAGACCAGCGTAATCCTCTGCTTCAAAAGTAAACCCACCCAGGAAATTTTGATCAAATTCGAACTTCCACAGTTTCAAAAGGATTAAAAATGTCCACCAGACTCTCAAAACGCTTATCAATATTCTCCATTAATGTGAATGGTTTAAACTGTCCTCTAAAGAGGCACAGTTTGGCTGACTGGATACAAAAACTCAAGCCAGATATCTGCTGCATACAAGAATCGCAACTTATATTAAAAGACAAATACAGACTCAAGGTGAAGGGATGGTCATCTATACTCCAGGCAAATGGAAAGCAGAAAAAAGCAGGCATTGCAATCCTATTAACAGACGCAATAGGCTTTAAACCAACTGATATAAGAAAGTATAAAGATGGACACTTCATATTTGTTAAAGGTAATACTCAATATCATGAGATTACAATTATTAATATTTATGCTCCCAACCAGAACACACCTCAATTTATAAGAGAAACTCTAACAGACATGAGCAACTTGATTTCCTCCAGTTCCATAGTAGTTGGAGATTTTATCACCCCTTTAACAGTGCTGAATAGATCCTCCAAAAAGGAAGCTAAGCAAAGAAATCTTAGATTTAAACTTAAGCGTTCAACATCTAGACTTAACAGATATCTACAGAACATTTCATCCCAACAAAACTGAATACACATTCTTCTCATCAGCCCACGGAACATACTCCAAAATCAAACACATCCTAGACCACAAATCTAACCTCAGCAAATTTAAAAAAAATAGAAATTATTCCTTGCATCTTCTCAGACCATCAAGGAATAAAAGTTGAACACAGTAACAACAGGAATCTGCATAGCTATACAAAAACATGGAAGCTAAACAACCTTATGCTGAAGGATAGATAGGTTATAGATGAGATTAAGAAAGAACTCACCAAATTTTTTAAACAAAGCAACAATGAAGACACGAATTATCACAACCTCTGGGATACTGCAAAGGCAGTCCTAAGAGGGAAATTTGTAGAACTGCAAGCCTTCCTCAAGTAAACGGAAAGAGAGGAAGTTAATAACTTAATGGAACATCTCAAGTAACTGGAGAAGAAAGAACATTCCAACCCCAAACCCAGCAGAAGAAAAGAAATAACCAAAATCAGAGCAGAATTAAATCAAATTGAAAACAAAAGAATTATACAAGATCTCAATAAATCCAAAAGTTGGTTTTTTGAAAAGATCAATAAAATAGATAAACCTTTGGCCAACCTAACCAGGAAAAAAAAAGTAAAATCCCTAATTTCATCAATCATAAATGGTAATGATGAAATAACAACAGACCCCTCAGAAATCCAAAAAATCCTTAACGATTACTACAAGAAACTCTACTCTCAGAAATATTAAAATATGAAAGAAATCGACTAATACCTGGAAGTACGCCACTACCAAGACTTAGCCAGAACAAAGTGGAACTGTTAAACAGGCCTATATGAAGTTCTGAAATAGCATCAACTATACAAAATCTCCCTAAAAAGAAAAGCCCAGGACCAGATGGCATTATGTCAGAATTCTACCAAACCTTTAAAGAGGAACTAGTACGTATATTACGAAACCTCTTCCAAAATACAGAAAAGAAGAAAAATTACCCAACATATTCTACAAAGCAAACATCACCTTGATCCCCAAACCAGGGAAAGACGCAACAAGAAAAGAAAACTATAGGGCGGTGCCTGTGGCTCAAAGAGTAGGGTACCGGTCACATATGCCAGAGGTGGTGGGTTCAAACCTAGCCCTGGCAAAAAAAAAAAGAAAGAAAAGAAAATTATAGACCAATATCACTAACAAATATTGATGCCAAAATACTCAATAAGATCCTAACAAACAGAATCCAACAACACATCAAAAAAATTATACACCACGACCAAGTGGGATTTATCCCAGGGTCTCAAGGCTGGTTCAACACACATAAATCTATAAATGTAATTCAGTTCATAAACAAACTAAAAAATAAGGACCATATGATTCTTTCAATGGATGCAGAAAAAGCTTTTGATAATATCCAGCATCCTTTTCTCATTAGAACACTGAAGAGTATAGGCATAGGTGGCACATTTCTAAAACTGATTGAAGCTATCTATGACAAACCCACAGCCAATATTTTACTGAATGGAGTAAAACTGAAAGCTTTTCCTCTTAGAACTGGAACCAGACAAGGTTGTCCTCTGTCACCTTTACTATTCAACGTAGTGCTGGAAGTTCTAGCCAATACAATTAGGCAAGACAAGGAAATAAAGGGAATCCAAATGGGAGCAGAGGAGGTCAAACTCTCCCTCGTTGCTGACGACATGATCTTATACTTAGAGAACCCCAAAGACTCAACCACAAGACTCCTAGAAGTCATCAAAAAATACAGTAATGTTTCAGGATATAAAATCCATGTCCACAAGTCAGTAGCCTTTGTGTACACCAATAACAGTCAAGATGAGAAGCTAATTAAAGGCACAACTCCCTTCGCCATAGTCTCAAAGAAAATGAAATACCTAGGAATATACCTAACGAAGGAGGTGAAGGACCTCTATAAAGAAAACTATGAAATCCTCAAAAAAGAAATAGCAGAGGATATTAACAAATGGAAGAACATACCATGCTCATGGATGGGAAGAATCAACATTGTTAAAATGTCTATACTTCCCAAAGCAATCTACCTATTCAATGCCATTCCTATCAAAATACCAACATCGTACTTTCAAGATTTGGAAAAAATGATTCTGCGTTTTGTATGCAACCAGAAAAAAACCCGTATAGCTAAGGCAGTTCTCTGTAACAAAAATAAAGCTGGGGGCATCAGCGTACCAGATTTTAGTCTGTACTACAAAGCCATAGTGCTCAAGACAGCATGGTACTGGCACAAAAACAGAGACATAGACACTTGGAATCGAATTGAACACCAAGAAATGAAACTAACATTTTACAACCACCTAATCTTTGATAAACCAAACAAGAACATACCTTGGGGGAAAGACTCCCTATTCAATAAATGGTGTTGGGAGAACTGGATGTCTACATGTAAAAGACTGAAACTGGACCCACACCTTTCCCCACTCACAAAAATTGATTCAAGATGGATAAAGGACTTAAGCTTAAGGCATGAAACAATAAAAATCCTCCAAGAAAGCATAGGAAAAACACTGGAAGATATCGGCCTGGGGAAAGACTTCATGAAGAAGACTGCCATGGCAATTGCAACAACAACAAAAATAAACAAATGGGACTTCATTAAACTGAAAAGCTTCTGTACAGCTAAGGAGACAATAACCAAAGCAAAGAGACCACCTACACAATTGGAAAGGATATTTGCATATTTTCAATCAGACAAAAGCTTGATAACTAGGATCTATAGAGAACTCAAATTAATCCACATGAAAAAAGCCAACAATCACATATATCAATGGGCAAGAGACATGAATAGAACTTTCTCTAAAGACGACAGACAAATGGCTAAAAAACACATGAAAAAATGTTCCTCATCTCTATATATTAGAGAAATGCAAATCAAAACAACCCTAAGATATCATCTAACCCCAGTGAGAATGGCCCACATCGCAAAATCTCAAAACTGCAGATGCTGGCGTGGATGTGGAGAGAAGGGAACACTTTTACACTGCTGGTGGGACTGCAAATTAGTACAACCTTTCTGGAAGGAAGTATGGAGAAACCACAAAGCACTCAAGCTAGACCTCCCGTTTGATCTTGCAATCCCATTACTGGGCATCTACCCAGAAGGAAAAAAATCCTTTTATCATAAGGACACTTGTACTAGACTGTTTATTGCAGCTCAATTTACAATCGCCAAAATGTGGAAACAGCCTAAATGCCCACCAACCCAGGAATGGATTAACAAGCTGTGGTATATGTATACCATGGAATACTATTCAGCCATTTAAAAAAATGGAGACTTTACATCCTTCCTATTAACCTGGATGGACGTGGAAGACATTATTCTTAGTAAAGCATCACAAGAATGGAGAAGCATGAATCCTATGTACTCAATTTTGATATGAGGACAATTAATGACAATTATGGTTATGGGGGGGGAAACAGAAAGAGGGAAGTAGGGATGGGGGTGGGGCCTTGGTGTGTGTCACACTTTATGGGGGCAAGACATGATTGCAAGAGGGACTTTACCTAACAATTGCAATCAGTGTAACCTGGCTTATTGTACCCTCAATGAATCCCCAACAATAAAAAAAAAGAAATATGCTATAATAAAAATCATATGAATGGAAAAAAAAAAAGAATCATTAAGCCATTCTGATTCAGTCTAAAAAAAAAATAGGAGGAAAAAAGATGATTGTTGCTGTACACTAAGTATTATGTCCTCCTCATGGCTTCAGATCACTTATTCCCTGGTTAATTCATTTTAAAAAGGACTGGCTATCAGACATTTATCTCTAAGTCCTGAAGCAATGAAATCAATGTTCTGATTATTTTAAAAATTCTAATGCAACATGATTTTAGAGTGGCATAAAATTTAACGTAAAAGAACTTGCCCATGGCATTTCCTTTTTATGTCATCCCTTGGGACTAGGCCTGGACGCATTGTTGTTCAATGCTCCCAATTGGAATACACCCCGTTTTTGTTGCTTCACAATTCAGAAAACCTGTGCTCACAGCCCTTGTATCAGATCACACAGGCTTGCAGAAGACATGGCACTCTGGACACACCCTGCCTAGCCTTGTCATCCAGATTTCATTTTCTAGCTGTTTGTCCATCAGTCCATCCCAGAAGCAAAAGGGCAGGGCTAGGGGCCAGCTGTCAGTTCTGGGAGCTGGAGTGACTAGGTCTCAGGCCTGACTAAGGGCCCAGAAATCAAGTTCCCCAGCCAGATAGCACCTGCTTGCTTAGCTGAGGGCTTGCAGGGTGCAGCCACTGAATGTGTTCTGGATGGTTGTCTCTGTAACTGTGCTGCTGCTGTCAGACTGCTGAGCTGGGAGCTTTTCCCAGAGGACCAGAAGCATACTTCACTCCAGCTTCTGTGCTTCCTTCTGCATCTGGTTTAGTATTCAAAACATAGTGATTCCTTACCATGTCCTGTTTACTTTTGTATACACCCAGTGTAGAAGCCCAAAATATAATACCTGGTGAGCACTCACTCCATATTTATTGAATGGATGAGTGATAGAATTAATTAGTGCATCAAGGATAACCACGTAATAATAGATTAATTTAAAAGCAGCTTTTCTTGAACCTGATGTTACTTTCTGCATGCCAGGGTTTCTACTGTGGATTCCCCTTGCTTTCCTAACTTTAATGTGCATAAGGATTGCCTGGGGATCTTGTTATAATGCAAGGTTTGATTTCCCTAGATCTGGGATTAGGCCTGAGTTGCAGGTCTGCAAAGCTCCCAGGTGATGCTATCTGCTCAGATGATCTTTTGCATAACAACGTCCTAATCAGCTAATTGGACTTCGCATTGTTCAGATCTCAGTGAACTTCTCAAGTCAAGCAAACTTATCAGTGGCTAGTAAAATGACATATGTGTCTTGTCACAATAACCAATCAATCAATAAACATGAAATCATGATTTCAACAGGAAGGGAATACAGTGGGCTTATATAGAGACAGGGAGATTTCTCTAGTAATGCAAAAGACAGTTACATGAAAAGTCTTCTCTCTCTTATGTCTTAGAATGAATTTCAAAAGTTTCGATAAAATGAACACAGTGTGGTTAATTTTGAACCACAGCCTAAATTTGCCAGCCAAATTTTTTATCACTAAATGTGATAAAATGTCTTTAAGACCAAGGTATAACTTTTCCAAACTTCATCACTAACTTTGTTCTCATGAGATATGGAAAAAATAGTGAAAACCCAATCATTTGCAGGGATGATTAATTTTATGGGGCAACTTAACTCAGATATCTGAGCAAACATTATCTCTGGGTGCATCTGTGAGGGCACTGCTGGAGGACATTAGCATTTGAACTGATGTACTGAGTCAAAGAGATGAGCCTCCCCAACATGGGTAGCATAATTCAATCTGTTGGGGGCCTGAACAGAACAAAAAGTGGAGGAAAGTTCCATTTGCTTTCCCTCACCTGACTGCTTGAGCTGGGACATCGATCTTCTCCCCTCAGAGCACCTGGTTCCCATGGCATCATACTCACACTGGAATTTACACCTTTGGCACTCCAGCTTTCTGGATGTCAAACTACACCACTCACCTTCCTGGGTCTCCAGCTTGAAGACAGCAGATCATGGGACTTCTCGGCCTCTATAATTACACAAGCCTATGCCTTATAATAAATCTCTTTCTAAATTATATAAATAATATACCATACATGTGTATTTACTAATAAGATACATACACAACTGGGACTGTCTTGTTATGTGTTTATGTTTTAAAGTTGCCTAAGTAAAGAGTGTTTTAGATCTTACTTTTCCTCTCAACACTATCTCTGAAAAATATATCCACATAACTATTTCTAATAGAGATAGAGTCTTGTTACCTATTTGAGTATCCCCAATCTTTTCACCCATCTAATCTCCTAGATACAGATACATATTCTGTCTACAAATCCTACTCTAAAAATAATGCTCAATCGAATATTCCTATGGGGGGGAGACAAGATGGCGGACTGAACCCAGCTTTCAGAGGCTCCCGTCCAGAAGGAGAGTTAAGGGACAGGAATTTAGTAAGTATCCTGGTGGACTTGAGCCTCACCAAGAGAGAAGGTTGAAGAACGCGCATCAACACCGCTGAGACAAGCTGGGATCACAAGGACACAAACAAAAGGTACAAAATCCACCACCAAGCAGATGGGAGTCCCCCTCCCCCATGGGAACGGCTCAAGAGCCCCACAATTAAACAAGCGGGCAGAAATTAAAGGCCTTCCCACTACACTCCATGGGAGAGACCTTCTAAAAACTGGACCTACCTCCCCTACTGGGGTGCCGTGGTGTTCTCCTGCCGGGCATAAAACTGAATAAAACTTTAAAAATCCGTTGCCGGCAACCCTGAATCCCCAACACTCCCCTCCCGCCCACTGAGGTCTGGAGGCCAGTCCCCCAGGAGTTCGGATCCTTGAGTGATTTCTCAAAGGGAGTGGACAGTCCCCAAGTTGCGACTGGTCAGCATTGACTCTGAGGCACACGAGTGAGGAGAGGGCACCGGGCTGAGGGGGAGTCACGCCTCGGCGGCAATTCCCTGTGGTGCAGTGCAAAGCCCTCCCCGTGCATCAATACAGCCAGACATAAAACTGAATGAAACTCTAGCTTCCCCCCCACTCTCACTCGGGGTCTGGGGACCTGTCCCCCAGGAGTTCGAATCCTTGGGTGATTTCTCGAGGGGAGCACACAGTGCCCGAGCCGCAACTGGTCAGCGCTGACTCTGAGACACGCGGGCGAGGAGAAAGCACTCTACTGAGGGGGAGTCATGCCTCGGCGGCACTTCCCTGCGGATTAGGTGCAGCAGCCCTCCCCGGGCAACATTACGGGGCCGGGCACAAAACTGAATAAAACTCTAGCTTCCCCGCTGAGAGCCCCTACTCTCACTCGGGCTCTGAGGGCCTATACCCCAGGAGTTCAGATCCTTGGGTGATTTCTTGAGGGGAGTGCACAGTGCCAGAGCTGCGTCAGGTCAGTGCTGACTCTGAGACACATGAGCAAGGAGAGGGCACTCTGCTGAGGGGAAATCAAGCCTTGGCGGCACTTCCCTGTGGTGCAGTACAACAGACCTCCCCGGGCGGGCGTAAAACTGAATGAAACTCTAGCTACCCCCCACTCCCAATTGGGGTCTGGCGGCCTATCCCCCAAGAGTTCGGATTCTTGGGGGATCTCTTGAGGGGTGTGGACCCAGCATAAACTGCAGCGCTTATTGCTGACTCTGGGGTGTGAGACAGAGGAGAAAAGCATCGGCTGACTGCCCACACCAGAGCAGCAGTTCCCTGGAGGTAGATCAACAGCCGTTTTTTCTTTAATGGAAGAACGCTCACTTCTGGATATTCTGAGGCCACACCCCCTGTCTCCCTGGGCAACCAGAGGAGGCCACCAGTAAGCGGGGGATTTCCTGACACTGCTCACAAAAATGGGAAGCTTCCAGGGCGCAGCCGACCCAGAGAGGTGATCGGCCAACCTCCAGTAGCAAAGAGGACACAAACCTCCAGCAGCAAAGACGTTTGAACTCAGAACAGCCCGTCTTCCGTAGGCAATTTCGGCAGGAACAGAGACAGAACCCCGCAAAGTTGTCTGTTCTGTTCTGTTCTGTTAGCAGCATCCATCAGGGACGGGGCTAAGCCTGAGTGAACACCTCCTTCCCATCACCTGCATCAAGCACTCAAAGATGTCAGGCCCCATCTCCTCCTGCTAGATAGCGGCAGTCTGCGGGGGCCTGGCAGACTTCCTTGTGATTCAGGCAGGTGCAAACCCCTGGAGTGTTAGTTCACTGCAGGCAACTGGGTTAGCCATCTGCAGAGATACCAGTGACTGGGTCCGACAGAGGGGCAAAGTGGGGAAGGAGAAGTCAACCTTCCCAGACTGCTCTGTTTGCTGGTTGGCTCCTCCTGACTCCATGCTGCACTGGGGTGAACCGTGTCAGAGGAGTCACTAGGCTCCTGTGATCCAGTTCCCAGAGACCTCTTGAACTCTCCCACCCGAGACAGGTGCCGATTGAGACAGTTGATTTGGACCTTTTGAACTGGGCTAATAGACTGAGGCCTTTTCAGGCGGTGCCCTGGGTGTGCGGTTGTAGGAAGGTTTGATTCTCCTTTTCCAACTGGGGCCAGAGGTCGGCGGGCGGGGTGACTTAATTGCTGATTTTTCCACACAGCTGAGACTTCAAGCCAGAGTAGAAGTTGCAATAGGATCGAACAGAAAACAGCTGAAAACAAGACAGAACCACTTTGCTCCACCACACCAGACAGGGCCCCCGTTTCTCAGGCCACAACACTGTACAGGCCCTCGATAAAACCCCAGGGGAAAAAGCAAAGGGAGTAAAATAACCATGGGGCGGAATCAGCGGAAAAACTCTGGTAACATGAATAACCAGAATACATCAACCCCCCCAAGAAAAGATACAGCAGATGTGATTGAAGATCCCATTCATAAACAACTGGCTGAGATGTCAGAAATCGAATTCAGAATTTGGATTGCAGACAAGATTAATAAAATGGAATTAGGAATTCAAGGAGAAATTCAAAAGTTGTCTCAAGAATTTAATGAATATAAAGACAAAACCACCAAAGACTTAGACACAATGAAGCAAGAATTTACAGCCCTCAAAGATATGAAAAATACAGTAGAATCCCTCAGCAACAGAATGGAGCAAGCAGAAGAAAGGATTTCTGACATTGAAGATAAAGTCTTCGAACGCTCCCAATCTCTCAAAGAGGAAGAGAAATGGAGAGCAAAAACGGATCACTCACTCAGAGAGCTCTCAGATAATTCGAAAAAAAGCAATATAAGAATTATAGGGATTTCTGAGAACGATGAAGTGGCCTCCAAGGGCACAGAGGCCCTTCTGCATGAAATTATGAAAGAAAAATTTCCAGACATGCCTAGAGAATCTGAAATTCAGATAGCAGACAGCTTCAGAACCCCAGCACGATTCAACCCCAATAAGTCATCCCCCAAACATATCATAATTAGCTTCACTAAAGTTAACATAAGAGAAGATTCTCAAAGCAGCCCGGCGAAAGAAAACTATTACGTACAAAGGTAAGAATATTAGAATAACTGCAGATCTCTCTGATGAAACTTTTCAAGCAAGAAGAGGGTGGTCATCAACTTTTAATCTCCTAAAGCAAAATAACTTTCAACCCAGGATCTTGTATCCAGCTAAACTGAGTTTCATCTATGATGGAGAAATTAAATACTTCAATGACATTCATATGTTGAAAAAAATTGCCATAACTAAACCAGCTTTTCAGGATATTCTCAGACCTATCCTCCACAATGACCAACCCAATCCTATACCACAAAAGTAAACTCACTCAGAAACTTCGGATCAAACTCCAACTTCCACACTGGCAAAAGGATTAAAAATGTCCACTGGACCTTTGAAAAACTTGATACCCAAAACTCCACCAGACTTATCAATACTCTCCATCAATGTGAATGGCTTAAACTGTCCTCTAAAGAGGCGTAGGTTAGCTGACTGGATACAAAAACTCAAGCCAGATATTTGTTGCATACAAGAGTCACATCTCAACTTAAAAGACAAATACAGACTCAGGGTGCAAGGATGGTCATCCATATTTCAGGCAAATGGTAACCAGAAAAAAGCAGGTGTTGCAATTTTATTTGCAGATACAGTAGGCTTTAAACCATCAAAATTAAGGAAGGACAAGAATGGTTACTTCATATTTGTTAAGGGTAATACTCAATATGATGAGATCTCAATTATTAATATCTATGCACCCAACCAGAATGCACCTCAATTTATAAGAGAAACTCTAACAGACATGAGTAACTTGATTTCCTCCAGCTCCATAATCGTTGGAGATTTCAACACTCCCTTGGCAGTGTTGGATCGATCCTCCAGAAAGAAGCTGAGCAAAGAAATCTTAGATTTAAACCTAACCATCCAATATTTAGATTTAGCAGACATCTACAGAACATTTCATCCCAACAAAGCTGAATACACATACTTCTCACCAACCCATGGAACTTACTCCAAAATGGACCACATTTTAGGTCACAAGTCTAACCTCAGTAAATTTAAAGGAATAGAAATTATTCCATGCATCTTCTCGGACCATCATGGAATAAAACTTGAATTGAGTAACAACAGGAATCTGCATACTCATACAAAATCATGGAAGTTAAATAACCTTATGCTGAATGATAGCTGGGTCAGAGATGAGATTAAGAAAGAAATCGCCAATTTTTTGGAACAAAACGACAATGAAGACACAAACTATCAGAACCTCTGGGACACCGCAAAGGCAGTTCTAAGAGGGAAATTTATAGCACTGCAAGCCTTCCTCAAGAGAAGGGAAAGAGAGGAAGTTAACAACTTAATGGGACATCTCAAGCAACTGGAAAAGGAAGAACATTCCAACCCCAAACCCAGTAGAAGAAAAGAAATAACCAAAATTAGAGCAGAATTAAATGAAATTGAAAACAAAAGAATAATACAGCAGATCAATAAATCAAAAAGTTGGTTTTTTGAAAAGGTCAATAAAATAGATAAACCTCTGGCCAACCTAATCAGGAAAAAAAGAGTAAAATCTCTAATCTCATCAATCAGAAACAACAAAGACAAAATAACCACAGACTCATCAGAAATCCAAAAAATCCTTAATGACTATTACAAGAAACTTTATTCTCAGAAATATGAAAATCTGAAGGAAATTGACCGATACTTGGAAGCACGCCACCTTCCAAGACTTAACCAGAATCAAGTGGAAATGTTGAACAGACCCATATCAAGTTCAGAAATAGTATGAACTATACAAAACCTCCCTAAAAAGAAAAACCCGGGACCAGATGGTTTCACGTCAGAATTCTACCAAACCTTTAAAGAGGAATTAGTACCTATATTACTCAACCTGTTCCAAAATGTAGAAAAAGAAGGAAGACTACCCAACACGTTCTATGAAGCAAACATCACCCTGATCCCCAAACCAGGAAAAGACCCAACAAGAAAAGAAAATTATAGACCAATATCACTAATGAATATAGATGCAAAAATATTCAACAAGATCCTAACAAACAGAATCCAGCAACACATCAAACAAATTATACATCATGACCAAGTCGGTTTTATCCCAGGGTGTCAAGGCTGGTTCAATATAAGTAAATCTATAAATGTAATTCAGCACATAAACAAATTAAAAAACAAAGACCATATGATTCTCTCAATTGATGCAGAAAAAGCTTTTGATAATATCCAGCATCCCTTCATGATCAGAACACTCAAGAAAATTGGTCTAGAAGGGACTTTTCTTAAACTGATAGAGGCTATCTACAGCAAACCCACAGCCAATATCATACTGAATGGAGTTAAATTGGAATCATTTCCACTCAGATCAGGAACCAGACAAGGCTGCCCATTGTCTCCATTGCTTTTCAACATTGTAATGGAAGTTTTAGCCACCGCAATTAGGGAAGAAAAGGCGATCAAGGGTATCCATATAGGGTCAGAAGAGATCAAACTCTCTCTCTTCGCAGATGATATGATTGTGTATCTGGAAAACACTAGGGACTCTACTACAAAACTTCTAGAAGTGATCAAGGAATACAGCAGCGTCTCAGGTTACAAAATCAACATCCATAAATCGGTAGCCTTTATATACACCAACAACAGTCAAGTTGAAAAAGAAGTTAAGGACTCTATCCCATTCACAGTAGTGCCAAAGAAGATGAAATATTTGGGAATTTACCTAACAAAAGACGTGAAAGGTCTCTATAAAGAGAACTATGAAACTCTAAGAAAAGAAATAGCTGAAAATGGTAACAAATGGAAAAACATACCATGCTCATGGCTAGGAAGAATCAACATTATCAAAATGTCCATACTACCCAAAGCAATATATAATTTCAATGCACTGCCTATTAAAGCTCCACTGTCATATTTTAAAGATCTTGAAAAAACATTACTTCGTTTTATATGGAATCAGAAAAAACCTCGAATAGCCAAGACATTACTCAGAAATAAAAACAAAACAGGAGGAATCACACTACCAGACCTCAGACTTTACTACAAATCGATAGTGATCAAAACAGCATGGTATTGGCACAAAAACAGAGAAGTAGATATCTGGAACAGAATAGAGAACCAAGAGATGAATCCAGCTACTTACCGCTATTTGATTTTTGACAAGCCAATTAAAAACATTCAGTGGGGAAAAGATTCCCTATTTAACAAATGGTGCTGGGTGAACTGGCTGGCAACCTGCAGAAGACTGAAATTGGACCCACACCTTTCACCATTAACTAAGATAGACTCTCATTGGATTAAAGATTTAAACTATAAAAATACTAGAGGAGAATGCAGGGAAAACCCTTGAAGAAATTGGTCTGGGTGAGTATTTCATGAGGAGAACCCCCCAGGCAATTGAAGCAGCTTCAAAAATACACTACTGGGACTTGATCAAACTAAAAGCTTCTGCACAGCTAAGAACACAGTAAGCAAAGCAAGCAGACAGCCCTCAGAATGGGAGAAGATATTTGCAGGGTATATCTCTGACAAAGGTTTAATAACCAGAATCCACAGAGAACTCAAACGCATCAGCAAGAAAAAAACAAGGGATCCCATCGCAGGCTGGGCAAGGGATTTGAGGAGAAACTTCTCTGAAGAAGACAGGCACACGGCCTTCAGACATATGAAAAATTGCTCATCATCTTTAATCATCAGAGAAATGCAAATCAAAACTACTTTGAGATATCATCTAACTCCAATAAGACTAGCCTATATCACAAAATCTCAAGACCAGAGATGTTGGCGTGGATGTGGAGAAAAGGGAACACTTCTGCACTGCTGGTGGGAATGCAAATTAATACATTCCTTTTGGAAAGATATATGGAGAACACTCAGAGATCTAAAAATAGATCTGCCATTCAATCCTGTAATTCCTCTGCTGGGCATATACCCAGAAGACCAAAAATCACAACATAACAAAGATATTTGTACCAGAATGTTTATTGCAGCCCAATTCATAATAGCTAAGTCATGGAAAAAGCCCAAGTGCCCATCGATCCATGAATGGATTAATAAATTGTGGTATATGTATACCATGGAATACTATGCAGCCTTAAAGAAAGATGGAGACTTTACCTCTTTCATGTTTACAAGGATGGAGCTGGAACATATTCTTCTTAGTAAAGTATCTCAAGAATGGAAGAAAAAGTACCCAATGTACTCAGCCCTACTATGAAACTAATTTGGGGCTCTCACATGAAAGCTATAACCCAGTTACAACTTAACAATAGGGGGAAGTGGGAAGGGGGTGTGGGTAGAGGGAGGGGGATCGGTGGGATCACACCTGTGGTGCATCTTACAGGGGTATTTGCGAAACTTGGTAAATGTAGAATGTAAAGGTTTTGGCACAGTAACTGAGATAACACCGGAAAGGCTATGTTAACCACTGTGATAAAATGTGTCAAATGGTCTATGAAGCGAGTGCATGATGCCCCATGATCATATCAATGTATACAGTTATGATTTAATAAAAAAAAAAATATTCCTATACATGCCCCCTTAGGGACCAGAAACAAGTTCCACAAGAGTGGAATAGATAGGTCTTGGGACCTATGTATACTAAATTAAACTAAGTACCTCCATATTGCTGTCCAGGTTAGCTCTTTGAATCTATAGTCTCTGCTTTGCCCATTTCTGCATTGGGCACTCAATTCTGTTCCATTTCTGTGGCTTTATAGTATTCTTTAGTTTCAGAATTGACTAACATTTCTCTTAGGTAAACAACTATATCATGGTAAGAAATACCATGGACAAAGAGACATAAAAAAGGACACATGCTCTGGAGATTTCCTTCCTCAATAGACAAATAACCTCACTTGGGGAAACATTTACCTCTGCCTCTCCCTTTCCTAGGAACTCTAGTTTGCAATTGTGGCCCTCCAAGTCATGACATGAGGTAACAACCATAAAGATAAAAAGGCAATAATAAAGGTGGGAGAGAAAAGGTTAAAAGGAGACTAGGTTCCGGATGGCACTACTAAGCAAGTGTATGATTTTTGTATGCAAGAAAATTAACCACCATTTGTTCAAGCATGACTAAGGTTTTAGCAATTTGAAGATGAATTCATCCTAAATTATGTATTCTGTTTTATAGTAGGTTTCCCCAGAAATAGATCCTAAGGTAAGGATTCAAGATGTAAACCTCCTGTGTAAATATTAACAAAGGGCAAAGATATGTGAAAAGAATAATATATCAAGATTAAATTGGATTTATTCTAGTAATGTAAGGCTGACTTAACAGTTGAAAATCAGTGTAATTCACTACATAGAAATATTAGATTAGAAAAATCACACGATCATCTCAGTAGATACAGGAAAATCATTTCATTAAATTAAGCATTTATTCATGATAAAATTGGTACACTAGAAATATATAGGAACAGCTTATTGTGTAAAAGGTATCTGAAAATCCTATTGCAAACATCCTGGTTAATGTTAAAATAAAAGTTCTCAGCTTTTCTTCTGAGAACAAGGATGAGATGTGGATACTCATTGTCACTGCTTCTAATCATCACAAGACTAACTATTGAAATAAGGCAAAGCAAGAAAAAAGGTAAGAAAAAAATTGAAAGAAAAAAATTAAATGATTATTTTTCCAAAGGACATGATAGGTATAAAAAACCTAAAGAACTGTAGATAAATTTAGAGTTATTACATAAATTCAGAATAATTACAAAATCCATTTTATGTCCATATGATAGCAAGAAACAAAATTTTAAAGTTTAAATTTAAAAAACATTGGTAATAACATTAAAAACATCTAAAAGCTTAGTGAAAAATCTAATGAAAGCAAAAAGACTATAAAATATTAATACACATGCATTACTGAGAGAAATAAGACTCAAGTAAATATTGAGACATAATATGTTTGTGTATTGCCAGTCAATAATGTACAGATGTCAATTTCCATGGTTGATCTATAAATTCAATAAAATTCCAAACAAAATCTCATCAAGCCTATTCATGGAAAATGGCTAACTTAAATGGTATATGGAAACAAAAAGGATCAACAATAGCTGAGATCTCTTAAGAAAAAACAAATTGGGAAATTTCCGCTACTGAATACAATGATACAATGGTTAAGACAGTGATGTATTGGTATAAAAATAGACAAAGAAACCAGGGTAACAGAAAAAAGAGTCTAGAGCAAGATAGTAGAATAGGAAGCCACAGGCCCTCTTTCCCTCCATTGGGATACTGACTCAAAAAGAATAGAAGGTGAATATGCCTCTGTGTGTCCAAAATCCAGTCAGGAGGTTGCTGCACCAGAGGAGAGATGAAACCAGTCACTTCAAAGCCAGTAGGCAACTTTTTGTACTGACTCAGTATAATTGTATAATCCCCTGCCTGGTCAGCATGGCAAAATGCTGGCGGAGGCAAGATGGCTGACTGGGGACAGCTTTCCACAGAGGCTCCCATCCAAAAGGAGAGTTAAAGGACAGAAGTTTAGCAAGTAAGCTAATGGTTTGGAGCTGAGCCAAGAAAGAAGGTTGAAGAACACACATCAACCCCAGCTGAGGTGAGCTATGACCCCAAGGATACAAACAAAAGGTACAAAATCCATCGCCAAGAAGACGGGAGTCCCTTCCTCCATGAGAACAGCTCACAGTATACTTTCTACAAACAAGCAAGCAGAGTTCAAATGTTCTCCCATTTTATCCCATGAAAAAACCCTCTAAAAACCAGACCTCCTTCCCCTACTAGGGTGCCATGGCAATCTCCTACCAGGCATAAAACTGTATAAAACTGTACATATTCTCTACCTGCAATTCTGAACTCCCAGCACTCCCCTCCACTCTCACCCCGAGGTCTGGAAGCCTGTCCCCCACGGACAGCCCATGGAGTCCAGATTCTTGGGCATTTTCTCAAGAGATGTAGGCAGAGTGTGGGCTGTTGCAGGTCTGTGCTGATTCTACAGCATAGGGGTAAGGAGAAAATAGTGACTGAAGGAACCATATGGGAAAGGGAAAGGTGGTGCTCCTAAGCACACAGCAACAGTGGCAGCAGCGGGGACAATAGGCCTCACACCCCTGGGGATATTTTAGAAGGACACTCCCTGTCTCTCTTGGCAACCAGAGAAAGACGGGCATCTTCTCCGGTGGCAGACACTGGCAGAATAGATCTGGGATGGTAATGCAGACCCTGTGAGTAAAGGGTATGCCTGAGGCGGTACCAGCCTGGGTGGAGCCCAGCAGGATGGAGAATTGAAAACGCATGTGCAGAGAGGGCATAATCCCAGGGCGAGGCTGAGCCAGAGGACTGCTTTAGTGAGCACACGCAGAAAGAGTATACTCCCAGGGCAGGGCTAGAAGAGGGTGGTCATTGACTCTTAATCTCCTAAAACAAAAGAAATTTCAACCCAGGATCCTGTATCCAATGAAACTGAGTTTCATTTATGATGGATAAATTCCTCCTTATAGGAATTCTTGAAGGTGACAAAGTTGCTTCGCAAAGCACAGAGGCCCTTCTTCCTGAGATTATGAAGGAGAACTTTCCAGAAATGCCAAGAGACTCTGAAATTCAGATAGCAGACAGTTTCCAAACCCCAGCACAACTAAACCTGAATAAGACAACCCCCAGACACATCATAATTAACTTCACTAAAGTTCATATGAAGGAGAACATTCTCAAAGCTGCCAAGAGAAAGAAAACCATTACCTTCAAAGGGAAGAATATTAGAATGACTGCAGACCTGTCTGCTGAAACCTTTCAAGCTAGAAGAGGATGGTCATCGACTTTTAATCTCCTAAAACAAAATAACTTTCAACCCAGGATTCTGTACCCAGCTAAACTGAGTTTCATTTATGATGGAGAAATTAAATACTTTAATGACATTCACATGTTGAAGAAATTTACCATAACTAAACCAGCTCTCCAGGATATTCTCAGACCTATCCTCCATAATGACAAGCGCAATCCTCCACCACAAAAGTAAGCTCACTCAGAAACTTTTGATCAAATTCCAACTTCCACAGTGGTGAAAAGTAAAAATGTCCACTGAACTTTCGAAAAACTCGATACCCAAAATTCTACCAGGCTGATCAATATTCTCCATTAAGGTGAATGGCTTAAATTGTCTTCTAAAGAGGCACAGGTTGTCTGGCCGGATACAAAAACTCAGGCCAGATATCTGCTGCATACAAGAATCTCATTTTATCTTAAAAGTAAATATGGGACTCAGGGTGAAGGAATGGTCATCTACCCTGTTTCCCCGAAAATAAGACAGTGTCTTATTTTAAGGTGTGCTCCAAAGATGTGCTAGGTCTTATTTTCAGGGGACATTTTATCTTAGCTGTAAGTAGGTCTTATTTTCAGAGGATGTCTTATTTTCGGGGAAACAGGTTATATTCCAGGCAAATGAAAATCAGAAAAAAGCAGGTGTTGCAATTTTATTTGCTGATACAAGAGGCTTTAAACCAACAAAAATAAGGAAAGATAAGGATGGTCATTTCATATTTGTTAAGGGTAACACTCAAGACAATGAGATTTCAATTATTAACATTTACGCACCCAACCAGAATGCGCCTCAATTTCTAAGAGCGACTCTAACAGACATAAGCAACTTGATTTCCTCCAGCTCCATAATACTCAGAGATTTTAACACTCCTTTGGCAGTGTTGGATAGATCCTCCAATAAGAAGCTAAACAAAGATATTTTAGATTTAAACTTAACCATTCAACACTTGGATTTAACAGACATCTACAGAACATTTCATCCTAACTAAACTGAATGCACATTATTCTCATCAGCCCATGGAACATACTCCAAAATTGATCACATCTTAGGTCACAAGTCTAACCTCAGCAAATTTAAAAGAATAGAAATTAGTACTTGCATCTTCTCAGACCATCATGGAATAAAAATTGAACTCAGTAACAACAGGAATTTGCATACTCATACAAAAATATGGAAGCTAGATAACATTATGCTGAATGATAGCTGGGTCATAGATGAGATTAAGAAGGTATTACCAAATTTTTGGAACAAAATGATAATGAAGACATAAATTATCAGAACCTCTGGGATACCGCAAAGGCAGTCCTAAGAGGGAAATTTATAGCACTGCAAGCTTTCCTCAAGAGAACAAAAAGAGAGAAAGTTAATGACTTAATGGGACATCTCAAGCAACTAGAAAAGGAGGAACATTCCAATCCCAAATCCAGCAGAAGACAAAAAATAACCAAAATTAGATCAGAATTAAATGAAATTGAAAATTAAAGAATTATACAACGGATCAATAAATCAAACAGTTGGTTTTTTGAAAAGGTCAACAAAATAGATAAACTTTTGGCTAACCTAACCAGGAAAAAAGGAGTAAAATCTCTAATCTCATCAATCAGAAATGACAAAGACGAAATAACAACAGACCGTCAGAAATCAAAAAAATCCTTAATGAATATTACAAGAAACTTTATTCTCAGAAATATGAAAATCTGAAGGAAATAGACCAATACATGGAAGCACACCACCTTCCAAGACTTAGCCAGAATCAAGTGGAAATGTTGAACAGGCCTATATCAAGTTCTGAAATAGCATCAACTATACAAAATCCCCTTAAAAAGAAATTCCTGGGACCAGATGGCTTCACATCAGAATTCTACCAAACCTTTAAAGAGGAACTAGTACCTATATTACTCAACCTTTTCCAAAATATAGAAAAAGAAGGAATATTAACCACACATTCTGTGAAGCAAACATCACCTTGATCCCCAAACCAGGGAAAAACCCAACAGGAAAAGAAAATTGTAGACAAATATCACTAATGAATATTGATGCAAAAATACTCAATAAGATCCTAATGAACAGAATCCAACAACACTTCAAAAAAATTATACACCATGACCAAGTGAGATTTATCCCAGGGTCTCAAGGCTGGTTCAATATACGTAAATCTAAAATATAATTTAGCACATAAACAAACTAAAAAACAAAGACCATATGATTCTCTCATTGATGCAGAATAAGCTTTTGATAATATCCAGCATCCCTTCATGATCAGAACACTTAAGAAAATGGGTATAGAGGGGACATTTCTTAAACTGATAGAGGCCATCTACAGCAAAACCACAGCCAATATTGTATTGAATGGAGTTAAATTGAAATCATTTCCACTCAGATCAGGAACCAGGCAAGGTTGCTCACTGTCTCCATTGCTTTTTAACATTGTAATGGAAGTCTTAGCCATAGCAATTAGGGAAGAAAAGGCTATCAAGGGTATCTATATAGGGTCAGAAGAGATCAAACTTTCATTCTTCGCAGATGATGTGATTGTATATCTGGAAAACCCCAGGGATTCAGGTTACAAAAATCAACACTCATATATCAGTAGCGTTTATATATACCAAGAATAGTCAAGCTGAACAAACAGTCAAGAACTCTATTCCGTTCACAGTAGTGCCAAAAAAGATGAAATATTTGGAAGTTTACCTAACAAAGGACATGAAAGATCTCTACAAAGAGAACTAAGAAACTCTAAGAAAAGAAATAGCTGAAGATGTTAACAAATGGAAAAACATATGATGCTCATGGCTGGGAAGAATCAACATTGTTAAAATGTCCATACTACCCAAAGCAATATATAATTTTAATGCAATCCCTATTAAAGCTCCACTGTCATACTTTAAAGATCTTGAAAAAATAATACTTCATTTTATATGGAATCAGAAAAAAACCTCAAATAGCCAAGACATTACTCAGAAATAAAAACAAAGCAGGAGGAATTACAATACCAGACCTCAGACTATACTATAAATGGACAGTGATCAAAACAGCATGCTACTGGCACAAAAACAGAGAGGTAGATGTATGGAACAGAATAGAGAACCAAGAGATGAACCCAGCTACTTACTGTTATTTGATCTTTGACAAGCCAATTAAAAACATTCAGTGGGGAAAAGATTACCTATTTAACAAATGGTGCTGGGTGAACTGGCTGGCGACCTGTAGAAGACTGAAACTGGACCCACACCTCTCACCATTAACTAAGATAGACTCTCACTGGATCAAAAATTTAAACTTAAGACATGAAACTATGAAAATACTAGAAGAAAATGCAGGGAAAACTCTTGAAGAAATCGGCCTGGGCAAATGTTTTATGAGGAGGACCCCCTGGGCAATTGAAACAGCATCATAAATACACTACTGGGACCTGATGAAACTAAAAAGCTTCTGCACAGCCAAGAACACAGTAAGTAAAGCAAGCAGACAGCCCTCAGAATGGGAGAAGATATTTGCAGGTTATGTCTCCGACAAAGATTTAATAACCAGAATCTACAGAGAACTCAAAATTATTAGCAAGAAAAGAAGAAGTGATCCCATCTCAGTGTGGGCAAGGGACTTGAAGAGAAACTTCTCTGAAGAAGACAGGCACACAGTCTACAGACACATGAAAAAATGCTCATCATCCTTAATCATTAGAGAAATGCAAATCAAAACTACTTTGAGATATCATCTAATTCTAGTAAGATTAGCCCACATCACAAAATCTCAAAACCAGAGATGTTGGCATGGATGTGGACAAAAGGGAACACTTCTCCATTGCTGGTGGGAATGCGAATTAATTTGTTTTGGAAAGATGTTCGGAGAACACTTAGAGATCTAAAAATAGACCTGCCATTCGATCCTACAATTCTTCTACTAGGTATATATTCCAGAAAACAAAATATCACATTATAACTAAGATAAATGTACCAGAATGTTTATTGCAGCCCAATTCATAATTGCTAAGTCATGGAAGAAGCCCAAGTGTCCATCGACCAATGAATGGATCAATAAATTGTGGTATACATACATCATGGAATATTATACAGCCTTAAAGAAAGATGGAGACTTTACTTCTTTCATGTTTACATGGATGGAGCTGGAACATATTCTTCTTAGCAAAGTATCTCAAGAATGGAATAAAAAGTATCCAATGTACTCAGTCTTACTATGAAACCAATTTATAGCTTTCCTATGAAAGCTATAACCCAAATATAGCCCAAGGGAAAGGAGAGAGGGAGGGGAGGGGGAAGGATGGGTGGAGGGAGAGTAATTGGTGGGACCACACCTATGGTGTATCTTACAAGGGTATGTGTGAAATTTACTAAATATAGAATATAAATGTCTTAACACAATAACTAAGAAAATGCCGTAAAGGCTATGTTAACCAGTTTGATGAAAACATTTCAAATTTTATATAAAACCAGCACATTGTACCCCATGATTGCATTAATGTACACAGCTATCATTTAATTAAAAAAAAAAAAAAGATTTTTCTGAAAGAAATAAAAAAGAAAGAAACTCTGAGCTCCCAGACTTTCTGTGGAAAGCAGAAGAGAAGGCTAACATATAAGTCCAACACTCAGATTTGGCAGGTGGGTGACAAGAGACTGTTTTTTCTTTCCTGAATCTAAACGCAGACCAGAAGGCCATCATGTGGGGGCACTGAGAACAAAGGCAAAAGTTTAGAGCGCTCACTCACCATAGTTTCTGCCTCTGGATCAGCACAATGAGTAAAGCACAAACCCTCACAACTGCAACTTCTCCCTGGGGAGAGTTGGACCATGTATCCAATGTTCTAGCTTTCAAGGGACTACTCAAAGGAGTGAATTTCTGTCTCAGATATCTCAGAATGCTGATGGACTCTGGCACACTTTAGACTCCTAGGAGCTACTGAGAATTAAAAATCTGGGTGGCTTGTTGTTGCTCCCAAGGACCCACAGCCGTAAAAAGCAGCTGATGCAGTTTGGTGGCCTTTCCATCTAAGGAGAGGGGAGAGGAGTGCAACATGAATCCAACATTGTGACATTAGAGGGCTACCCTAGGGACTGGTTTCTTTCTTACCCAACTCAGAGAGCAATTAGAGGACTCAACTTACTCTAGAGGTTGGGGTGGGGGAACACAGAAAACAGAAGAGAGATGGATGGTTTGCTGCAGGTCCAGAAAACATGTCAAGCCATGGACAAATACCAGTTTTTTGTTTTTTGTTGTGTTTTTTTTTTGTAGAGACAGAGTCTCACTGTACCGCCCTCGGGTAGAGTGCCGTGGAGTCACACGGCTCATAGCAACCTCTACTCTTGGGCTTACGCGATTCTCTTGCCTCAGCCTCCCGAGCAGCTGGGACTACAGGCGCCTGCCACAACGCCCTGCTATTTTTTTATTGCAGTTTGGCCGGGGCTGGGTTTGAACCCGCCACCCTCGGCATATGGGGCCGGCGCCCTACTCACTGAGCCACAGGCGCCGCCCCAGATACCAGTTTTTTAAAATAAGAGTAATTTAATCTTCATAAAATGAATTGGGAAGTGTTACCATCTCTGCTATTTTCTGGAGCTGATTATATAGAATTGGTTTTAATAAGTATTTAAACATTTGGTAAAAATTCTCCAGTAAAACCACATGGTCCCAGAGACTTATATTTGGGGAGTTTATAATTCTGAATTCAATTTCCTTCAAACTCTCAATAGGACTATCTATATAGAAATAGAAATTATCTATTTCATGTTGGGAGATTTATAACAGTTTGCATTTTTCTAGGAAGTGGTTCATTTCACTAAGGTTGTAAAATTTATGTGTGTGAGATTGGTCACAATATTCCCTTATAAGCTTTTTTTTTCTTTTTTCCCTTATTAGGTTTTTGATGTCTACAGTTTTTATAGTGGCATTCTTTATTTTATTCCTAATATGATCATTTGTATCTTCTCTCTATTTTTTTTCTTGTCAAAGTGATAGTTAATTTTATGTGTCAACTTAAAATTGGCCACAATGCCCAGATATTTGGAAAACCATTATTCTGAATGTTTCTGTGAGAATGTTTTGAGATGAGATTAACATTTTAAATCTGTGGGCCTTGGGTAAAGCAGATTGCCTTCCATAATACGAGTAAGCCCCATTAAATCAGGTGAAGGCCTAAATAGAACAAAAAACTGGTTACCTCTGAGAAAGAATGATTCTGCTAGTTGATGGCCTCGGACTCCAAATACAAAATCTGATTTTTTTGCTTCCTCCTACCTTAGTAATGAATTTAAGGTGGTTTGTTATACTTTTCTATGGTTTTGATATATTTTATATGAAAGAAGCTTTCATTCTATATCTATAGATGAAATTCCAGCTACTTTTTTTTACTAAGCTGTAAATCAATATTCTATTTAGTACATATCATCTAGGTTCATAAGTGATAAGCTTATAACTTTATTTCTTTTAATTTCATTTCAATTTGTAACTAAGGTTATAGTAGTACCTAATTGAGTTAGATGGCTTTCTTTTTTTACATTTTCTATAGTAATCTACATGATATAGAGATATTTTACTACCCACATTTTTTATAAAATTCTTCTATCATGTATTCTAGGTTGGAGATTTTCCTGGGGGAAGGTCTTTGATCTCTGCTGCTGCTTTTTTAATGATTATCGGTTTATTCGTGTTCTCTCTCATACCAATTTTGGCATTTGGGGAAGTAACTCATTTCATCTATGCTTTAAATTGTACGCATGTATTTCTTCATAATATTTTCATTATTTTCAATTCTGTGCTATCTGCCATTATATAGCAATTTTTTCCCTATATTTTATCTTCTTTCTTCTTTTATTCTATCTAGTCTAAATCAGTTTTGGTAGAGGTTTGTCTCTCAGAAACCTTTTCAAACCCAGCTCTTGATTTTATTGTCTACTGGAGGCTTTTAGGCATAAAATAATAATGTTAATTTCCTTCAAACATTTTTGTTATAAAGATTTTTATAGCTATAAATTCAAAATATCATGAAGCAAATCAGAATTTATTTGTGTATATAGTGCTAAAGACAAATAGAGCTTCTTTTTTATCATGATCAGTATTTTCATTTGTCTGACCCTCTCACACTTACTTAGCATCTAAATTATATCATCTGTACCACCCCCTAGTTCAACACTCAAAGTATCTGAGTTGCCCATGCAACAGCTATGTTGCAACAGTCACCACATTATGACAAATGACATTCTCCCTAATATAAATTATGCCCCCTAAGAAAATAAAAATATTATTTCTATTTCCATTGATTAAAATAGCATGTAATTTTGTTTTAATAAAATGAAAGAGAGATAGGAAATTGAATGCTTTCTAAAATTTTTCATAGAGGCAATGAAATCAAACATAGAATAACAGAATTTAGTGTTAAAAGTGACAATAGAAATCAGACAGTTCATTGCCCTCACTTTGTGATTGAAGAATTCTTGGCCCAGAGAGTCGACATGTATAAGATGATGCAGTGAGAACTAGAACACATTCAGATCACTGATCATAGCCTGAGAATGAACTTAGGTTTTTTTCTTACTGAAACATACTGGAAAAGGAGTAAAATTTCCAGAAACCACAAACGTAGTAGTGATAGTAGTGACAAAGTACAGACGGAAAGTTGAAAACACAAGAGGGGAAATAGAATTTAGAGGAAGAATCCTACAGAGCAACTTTAATGAGAGAAACAAATTTGAGAACACTGTTTCAGTTACCATAGAATAATAAATAAAAACTGACTTTTCTACTCACTTAATTTTTATAAATTAAAGCCAAAGCTCTCATTTATATTTTATCATGTATGTTTATTGGTATCATTATTCTCATTATTAAAACAATATGTTTATCTTTAAATTATCTTTGCAATTATGGAGGATGGGAAAGAAATCAAACAGAAAACAGACATCAACATTTCTAGATAATGCTAATTCATGCCAGCATTTCCTGTCTGTCACATTTGCAATCTAGGAGGGAGAGGAAAAAGTGTAACACAATTTAAGTTCTTAGCCTACTCATCAATGACCTTTAAACTCTGATACCCGTGCTACTGCCCACATACTAAATGCAATTATGGAATTTGATTTCCTGTGTGTAGTAGGCAACAAAACTGTTTTAATTGACACTGATATATATTTGTAATAACTTCTGTATAAATTAAAAATCAATGCCAATTTCAATTCTCTGGGTAATTTTTTATTGAACAGATAAAAATTTCATAGGAGTTCAGCATTTGCAAATGGCAAAACAATAAGTAAAACTAAAAAAAAAAAAATTCTAACACAGCATCAGCTGTTATAAATCCTGAAATGGTCTTTAGGCTACAGGGCTTCCTGAGCCCATGGAGCAAACTTACCAGACTCTAAAGTTGCTTCAGAATTTAGGAAGACTTCTAAAATGTTATGAGAAGTAGAAGCTCCTCCATCACGCCAGCATTTACCTCTATTCCTGCCCTCTAAACCACCAGCACATCTCAATTTCCTTCTCCTTTTTAGACCCTTTTGTTGGCCCTTAAATGAGACACAGCTGAGGATAATGCAGCATTCCTCGTTACAGTCAGATGAGATACCCGCACTTACCCTGGGAGGCCAGGCCACTGACCTGGGTTGCAGTGGCCAGCCTTTGACTATGCTAACCAGGAAAGTCAACATACATGAAAATGCTGTGCGTGAAGGCACGTGCATGTGTACACACAGCTTCACACACCCACACATGTTCCCACACACACTGGTGAGGCCGCTGTTGAGGCTGTTCTGACTTCCCAGTGCCTTTCATCACCCATGAGAGGAAAAGTATGTCCCATGGACACTCAGTATCTCAGAGCACCAAGCTCGCCTAAAAGGCTAACGAACCCCTCTTTAGTGCTTTACTTAAGCTTTTCCTCCCTATACTGCTGTCTAGAATTTAACAGGAATTTCTAGACAGCAAATGCTATAGCTTGAAAAGCTGTCAGAGCTATTATTTTCTTTTTCTTTTCCACCTCGATTTCATCTGAGAATGAACATATTAGCAATTAAGCCTGACAAATCTAGGTTCAAACTTCCTATATGATTTTGAAGGTATCCCCTCTAGTCATCCAGTTATCTGGAGTTAAGTCCTCTTTATAAATTCTCATACATCCAGTGGTTGATTATAGTGGTATTTTTAAAAGTTTCTCTTCCAGGGGTCCGAGCCAGGTAGTGTTCCTCATAAAAAGATATATAAAAATCGGGCGGCACCTGTGGCTCAAGGAGTAGGGCACCGGTCCCATATGCCGGAGGTGGCAAGTTCAAACCCAGCCCTGGCCAAAAAAAAAAAAAACGATATATAAAAATGAAGCTTATGTGTTTGTGTTAAAAAGAAGAGAAGTATAAGTAAATCATGTAACAATAGAAATTTGTGTTCAAATGAGTTGGTAAACCTACGTGAAACTAATATATAATCCAATTTTTGTAATATATATTTGTATTTACATACGTGTATATGTACATATGTAATTAGATGACTATAACACAAATAATAGCATGGTAGGATATTACATATTTTTGTTTTCTTTTCACTTATCCATTTTCCCAAGATTTCTACAGTAATCTTGCATTACCCGTGTTATAAATATATTTTTTGAAACGAGCATGAGATGAGCTATAGAAGAATGCTTGTGGAACATAAGTCTCCTTACATAGTCTCAGAAAACCCAAGAATATATAAACAGAAGGAAATTTACAATTGTATGTAAGTAAACACACAGAGAACTCAGGAAAATAGACTTAAGCCTGTGAAAATAGTGGAGCTGCAATTGCCTCCTTGGACTATTTATATACACCCACAAAGATATTTATATAAACTTGTGGTCCAAGACTTCCCATGTTACATTATTGCGATTTATGCAGCCCTGGTGGCCCCAGAAGAGTTTCCTTTACAATCCTACAATTGGGTACCTTAGCCTTGCTCTGACATATAAATCCAAAGGGTATTGTACTATAATATGGGGAATCTTCTCCAATAACAGCTCAAAAAAACAAAAAACCACCAAACTTCTAAATGCCATTAGTTTTTAGGAGAAATAGGGGCCAAGGAAGAAGAAAGAGTGGTTAAAAGGCACACAAACGAACAAAAACAACCCTATTCTTTTCTTTTAAGGCAGAAGTACTAAATTGTAACTGCCTTGTAAATCTCTACCAATTTGTGTTCCATGTAAATCTCAAACCAGAGTTCTTCTAGTCATCCCTCCCCTAGAAAGTGGCTGCCAGGATGTTTATAGAATCATTACTGGTTTAAGGTTTTTTCAGTAGGAAAATCTCAATTGCAGCTCCAGTCTTTGAGGGGTACAAAAAACTGTATTTCAAGAGGCAGTATTCTTTTATATTTAAAAAAAAACTTTAGATTTTAGTTCAGATCATATTATATTCTCACAAAGAAATCGAGATATGAAATTTTCTTCCTTTCTTTTTTTTTCCAGTAGATCAATGCCTTTACCCAAGCAACAGCTCATGAATAAATCTCTTTTTAAAGATCTAAAATGTGACACAAGCTCATTATTTTAAAAATTCAAATAACTAAGTATATAGCTTTAAGGGGGAAAGACTGTGGTATAGTGTTCTGAATCAGAGCCGCGTTCTCAATGATAAATCTTTTTTATTTTTTTAATTATTGGGAAACTACATTTTTGGTTAGATTAAAGTAAGATCTGTGAGATCACTTTTCCTACAGATATTTCAACTGTAACAAAATAATGCAACACTAATCTGTAAGGCTTTTTCAGTAATAGATGTTTTTCCTCAGTAAATCAATGCAAAGGCTAATTGGGGTGGAAGGTGACTATCTCTCGTGGTTATAAATACATTTGCATTGCTATCAATCTTTTCCACCACCAATGTTAAACGAGGCTGAACAACCTAGAAAAAAAATAATAATAAATAAATAAATAGAATAAAAATGGAGTTTAACTTTAGAGCATAGTAAATGCTGCCATCAAGTGGCCAAATAGAGAGTTGCCTCACAAAAAATAATACTGTTTATAACATGTATTTAATCTTATTCATAGTTTGATGTGTATTTTTAATAATAAATAAAGGCCAAATGTGGACTGTGATGGTCTTCATGCTAAAAATGTGGTCTACAAAGTCTGAAAAAAATACTGTGTAAGTGAATCATCTTATACTAGCTTGTTACTAAATGGTATGTCCTTATTTCTTATCCTGTCTGTTCCAATATTATGTTTTGGAATATTATACCTGGAATATTCAATGTTAAGCCATTGAACTCTATTTTCTTATATTAAAGTATAAATTATTTTATGTAATAGTCTTAGCACCTAATATGTGCAAACTTCATTTTTAATAATTTTCACCATTAATTATTTAGAACCAACTTTGAAGTAGAAGGGATATTGTTTCCCTAAAAAAATAGCCTAATTGCTTTCACATATTAGACATTAGAAAATACAGGTTTCTGGGCGGCGCCTGTGGCTCAGCGAGTAGGGCGCCGGCCCCACATGCCGAGGGTGGCGGGTTCAAACCCAGCCCCGGTCAAACTGCAACAACAAAAAAAAATAGCCGGGCGTTGTGGCGGGCGCCTGTAGTCCCAGCTACTAGGGAGGCTGAGGCAAGAGAATCGCGGAAGCCCAGGAGTTAGAGGTTGCTGTGAGCCGTGTGACGCCACGGCACTCTACCCGAGGGCGGTACAGTGAGACTCTGTCTCTACAAAAAAAAAAAAAAAAGAAAATACAGGTTTCTGTTAAAGATTGGCCTCCGTGTCTCTGTGATTAATTATACGATTAACTTATTTCCATTTTGCATAGCAGAATGGAGAAGCATGTAGCAAAAAATCACCCCCAAAATGATATTTTTTAAAAATCAAGAGATTGAATAATGTTCATGAGAGACAAAATTTTTTTTTATTTACATAGTGGCAGGTACAAAATCATTGAAACTAAGTCAGGATGTTTATTCTCAAACACATTCTACATTAGCAATTAAATAGCTAATCATTGCTCAATGAACATTCTAAATATGCATTTCATAACTAAAAGAATTTGGAAATGGGAGTAGGTTCTGAGGTTTCCAAAGTTCTTCTAAAACCTGTAGTGTAAACTTTAGGGTATTTCTCAAAGTGTAGTCAACATCACCTGCAACAAAATCTTAGGTAGTGTTTATTTTAAAAATCAGATTCTTAGATCTTATTTTGGACCTATTGAGTCAAAACTTCAAAGGGAAAATGGAACAAAAATTTAAATTCGTAGCAGATCTTATAGTAACTTAGGCAACCTTATAGTCTAAGAAACACATTATTTTAATAAATGAGAGACTAAAGAAAACTAATTCTCTTAATATCCCAAATCTGGGATTAGAATTAAAAGTAGAAACCAGCCTTCTTACCCTCTAGTCTAAAACTCATTATCCTATATACTATATGAACAAGGAAATACCTTCCCATTTCAGGTCTCAGAACCCTTGCACTATTACTGGGAACAATTGAGTATATGTAGAGGCATTTCTTAAGTTCTATCTTACATTCTTTAAAAAATAAAAACTAAAAAATGCTACATTATTAGAAAAGGAGAGATTATAGCATTCTTTTTATTACTCATCACCACTTAAAATTATAATAGTTTCACTTTCCATTTTAAAGGGAGCAGGATAAAATTGTTTCTGCTCCTTTCTTTACTATGAAACTAAATAACAATAAAGTCAAATATCATAAATCAAAAGATGACCCTAAATGCAGTAGATTATTTGCCCAAAGAAAGGCACAGTAATTCCCTCTATAACTGAATGTGTGTGCTTTTACAATGTGACTTTGCCACCCCTTGACACTTTTGGTTCTCTGAGTCTGTGTCTTTCTAGCCTCAACCATCAGAGATCTTTCTTCTTACCCTCTTAGAATACAGGGATCACCATGCTGTGAAGACATTCAGGATGAAAGACCCTGCACAAAGAGAATCCCAGATGCTCCAGCTGTTTCACCCATCCTAGCTGAGTCACCAGCTGGCCACAGCCACAAAAATGAATCCAGGTGAGACCAGAAGAACCCCCCAGAATTAGAAGTAATAAATTGTGGTTTATTAAGTCTTTAAGTTTTAGAGTGGTTTTTTACACAATAATAGACCATTAGTATGCTAAGAAACAACCATAATGCTAAACCACAACATATGAAGAAAAAACCACAATGCTGCTAAACCATAACTGCTGTCAATTGCAGTAAAAACAATGTGAAAAATAGGGAGGGCTTCATGGAGACACAAGCCTCTGCAGGTGTTGAGTTGAGTGAGGTATTCATCACAATAGGTGGGGAATACTAATACAAAAAGAATCACCCTTCACTTGAATGGCCAACTGAGTTTCATAAAAAGGCTATTCTGTTACTTTATACAACGGAATGGAAGATATTGTCAAGCTAAATAAGAAAATGTACAGACATGCCATCTTTTCAAGAGATGTTGCTGTGGTGAAAAAGGGTGGTGGAGACATTATCAGTGGTAAGAAGCCCTGCAGAGAAGCAAGGGAAAATTATTACCAAAAGAAGAAGGAAGGAAGGGAGGGAGAGAGACAAATTAATAAATAAATACACCTATGGCTTCACTATGTGCCAGGGAGATGTCTTGCTAACTCAAAATTGATTTATAGTCCTAGGGTAAAATCATATTAAGAATGTGATTGAAAGCCATGGTCTAAAATTCAAACTGTTTGCTATACTCCACTTAGCCCTCCTCTATGCTATCCATTATCAAATAGCTGATTCAGGCTATTTAGAGATAAATAGTAGGAAAAAAACTCAGCTTGAGGCATATACAAAGACAGTAGCAAAACCTAAGGAAAAGGATATGCCAAACAGAAGGCAAACAAAACATCTGCAAGATAAACACAAATAAGATAAACAATTAGCACATAAATCAAACAGACATACAAAAATATCATTCTTTAAATAAAAGGAATTTTAAAATATACAATCACTCTGAAACAAGAATTCAGACAAGACATGATAAAACTCAATGGAAAAGATCAAAAAATAAAGGTGATAAAAAGTGATGTTTGGGGTTCAAAAAAGAACTATTACATAAATGGAAGAGTACATTAGAAACATCAAAAAGAAAAAGAAAAGCTATTTCTGAAAACAAAGAAATATAAAATAACAAAGATTATTAAAGTATTAAAAATGAAATTTATGTTATGGAGCCATGAAAGAGGAGATATGAAATGTGTACAACTGACACTCTTAAATGAGAAATAGACCAAAATAAATATTCAAAGCTATAATAAAAGAAAATTGACCTAAAATAAAGGAAAAATCAATGGATAGAAAAAATGGGCACATAGTGTAAGAAAAACAGTTGCTACAGAATAATTAGCACATAACCTGGTTAAGCTTACTGGACTTCAATGATAGAGCATTCTCTGGGGGATAAGAAAGGATAAATTTTCTTGTAAGAAAGAATAATATCTGGCTGGCCTCAAACTTAAAAAAAAAATCACTATAAAGGGCAATAGAGCAATACCAAGTCCTCAAGAAAGGAAAATATTAACCAAAAATATTCGATCTAAACAAGTTATCATTTCAAGTATAAAAGTAATTTACAGGTAATGTGAACATACAAGAAATCACTCCTTTAAGCTCTTAAAACAACTACTGTAATATAACCTCAGATATAAAGGAGAAAACATTGTAAAAACACTACCCAACTGGGAGAATCAGAAGTACTGTAGAACAAAATGTAAATGTTAAGGTCGAATCCACTTCAGAAGATATACGGGAAGGAGATGTGGAAGAGAAAGTAAAATTAAAAGAAAACGTACTCATTTCTATAGCTTTTAGACAGGGAGTCAAACAAATTGAACTGTAAAGTAATAAGCTGTCAAGTCATGATTTAACTATATAAGCAAATGAAAAACTATGAACATTTCAGACCATTTAGCAAGTAAAAATGATTACGAACTAAAATATCATTAAAAAAATGACAGGTTTTAGGCTGGGTGGGGTAGCTCAGGCCTGTAATCCTAGCACTCTGGGACGCTGAGACACACAGATTGCTTGAGCGCAGGAATTTGAGATCAGCCTGAGCAAGAGTGAATCCTGTCTCTACTAAAGAAAAAAAAAAAAGGTGCTTGCTTCAGCAGCACATATACTAAAATTGGAACGATACAGAGAAGATTAGCATGGCCCCTGCGCAAGGATGACACGCAAATTCGTGAAGCGTTCCATTAAAAAAAAAAAATAGAAAAATAAGCTGGGCATTGTTGTAGGGACCTGTAATTCCAGCTACTTGGGAGCCTGAGACAGGAGGATTGCTTGAGCCCTAGACTTTGAGGTTGTTGTGAGCTATGATGATGCCATGGCACTCTACCCAAGGGAGCAGAGTAAGACTCTGTCTCAAAAAAAAAAAGTAAAAAATAAAAATGAAAAAATTAATCACAGGTTTTAAACCAAAGGTGGTTGTCAAAATATTAAATGTAAACAAGGCAGAAAATATCCCCCATATATGTGTATATTCTACATAAAAGGGTGATTCTGAAAGGCTTGAAGAAAAAGAACCAGCCAAAACAGATTGGTAAACAAACAGACCAGAAAACTGTTGGTCAAGAAAGAACCAGAGATCCACCAAGTTACAGGTAAGAGTCCCTGGTCCTCCCTCATCCATGGGGAGGGCAGTGAAGCCCATTCCTGCCTAAAAGAGGTACACCATCTAAAATGGGAAGCCAAAATTCAATCAATAATTATAATAAATAATAGCAAATTTCAACACACCTGATTTATTCAACATTTATTCAATAGCATTTAACAATTTTTTTAAAGTTTCACTATATTTATATTAATAAGGAATATCAAACTCAGAACTTAGATGAGCCTATTCTGCATTTTTTTGATTACTATTATTTTATTTCAGATTACTATGAGAGTACAAACAATTAGGTTACAATGTTTGCATTTGTTAGGTAAAGTCCCTGTTGTAGTTGTGTTCTGCACCCAGGAGGTGCGTATATAACCTAACCTTGTGCCTATTATAGAAAAGCACATCAATCCTTCTCCGTCCCCAATAAATTGAATTTTTCTGAAGATCACTTTTTTCTTTTGAGACAGAGTCTCCTTTTGTCACCATCCATAGAGTGCTGTGGCATCATAGCTCACAGCAACCACAATCTCTTCTGCTCGAGAGATCCTCTTGTCTCAGCCTCTGAATTAGTCAGTACTACATGCACACATCACCACGCCTGTCCAGAGTTTTTTATTTTTAGTAGAGACAGGATCTCACTCTTGCTCACGCTGGTCTGGAACTACTGAGCTCAAGCCATCCACCCACTTCAGCCTCCCAGAGTGGGAGCCACTGTACCCTGCTAAGATTACTATTTTAAATAGCTGTGTTTCAGGGTTGTTTTTACAAAAATAATACTTTCATTTTTTAAAGTAATTTTTCTAAGCTATTTTTTATTCACTGGTACAATGTACTTTTTACTCTAGGGAGAGAGGAAAAAGGACCATCTGAAAGGTGATGGTAACCCACTGAGTTTGATATTCTTTGCCATTTACATAATTTTCACAATATGCTTCAATGCTTCTTGAAAAATGTACTAAAGTGGCCTGACAGTCCCTAGAAAGCTATGTCATAATCCTCTATTCCAAGCAGCTTAGAAGAACAGTATAGGACAATGGGGACAGCCATCTCATTCTCCACCAACTTGGTATGAAAGGTCTTCCTCCTGAGTACGTTATGACTAGAGGTGATATTCTAGTAACAATTCACTGCCAAACAGAAAACCACCAGGATAATGTTCACAGGGAAGTGGCAAGTTCAACAGAGACCATAGATACCACAAGGCTGAATATACTGGAAGGAAGGAAGGGAAACTCAGCAGAAAATACCAACATGGGGCCAGGTGTGGTGACTCACACCTATAGTCCTAGCACTCTGGGAGGCTGAAGCAAGAGAATCACTTGAGCCCAAGAGATTGAGATTGTTGTAAGCTATGACACCATGGCACTCTACCACTCTACCGAGGGTGACAATTTGAGACTCTGTGTCAAAAAAAAAAAAGAAGAAAGAGAGAGGGAGAGAAGAAAAGAAAAGACCAATATGTATTATAAGTGCCCAAATAGGGAAGTAAATAAGCTTAGGTGATTTAAAGAAATAAATTGAAGGAGAGAGAGACAGGAGAGAAAGAGGAAGGAAGGAAGGGGTGGGAGTGGGGAGGAATTAAGTCACAAGTACCTGATCATGAGGTCCTTAAATTATTCTAATTAAGCTACAACATATGAAAGGGGATTCACTTTAACCTTTCCTCTAAAATGGACCACCAATAGGTTTGGGGTGAGAGCTTAAGCCAATAAAAAAAAGGATAAATCACCAAGAGGAGATGCTTTCATACAGTCTCTAGTAAAAGGATTACACAAAACTCACATTACTTTCATGAGGTCATCTGCTATCTCTAAAAAAACTTTAAAAATGCATCTCTTGGGTATTACAGGTGAGATTAGTTGGGAACATCATTTTATTCCTGCATTTGAGGATTGACGCATGTTGTACTGAGAGGGGAAGGAAAGGGAAAGAGTAAGTGGGGACCTGAAGGAACCAACAGCTGAACATTGAATCAACTCCTCACCTTTCCTGTACTCTAGAAGTGCACACTGGGTTAGCAGCTTCACTTTTCAGCCATTAACTATTTTAACAGAATCACCTGCTTAAGAAATTGCCTAGGCCTTAACTTCTTGTAGCTCATCAGAGAAATATGAGAAGCCAGCTGGATTTCACATTCATATGTTTTAGGACTGCCCCTATCCCAGAAAGAGTTAAGAAGTTTTTTGTTTATAAGTCCTTAGCAAACTGGCAAACCATTTTGATAATATGAACAAGGATTGTGGATAATGTAAACAAGAATCTGTGGGCCATGCTCTCTCTCCTGTAATACAAGTGAGAGAATTCAAGGAAGGGCTTGAAGAACGGGAAATGGGGTTTTGTTCTAAGACAGTGGTTCTCAACTTTCCTAATGCCATGACCCTTTAATACAGTTCCTGTGAGTCTCAACCTGTAAGGAGTAAGGTAGGAGGTGGGTTAAGAAACAACTGGAAATCTTTAAGTGAGGGAGGATGGTTCTGGTTCATATATAGAAAAGGTAAGTATCTGCTGTAACACAATGCCCTTGGGATTGACTGTGATAAAAATGAAATCCTAGGAACTATGGCCTTGAGTACCACAGAATAATTTCCACAAAATAAATTGTTCACTTATTTTAGGAGAAACAGATGCTCTGAACAGTAAACCAAACCTACTTTTAAATATTCTAAGGGTGCTGAAACAATAAGCAGTGTTTGATCAACTATGCTCACTATGCCCTTATCCCAGATTTCTGGCCTACTAAAGCATTTGAGGATTTGTTCAACTCTAGGGTGAGAAGCACCTGCTCAGTCATTATGATATTGGGTATCTGGCTAACCTATGTGAACAAGAGCTTAGATTTGATTTGATTTCAAAAAAATAAAACAATATGACATGTCTCGCACTCGAGTGTCATAAAACAAATACTTGTCTGTTTCATGTGTTTTACTTTTGCAATCATAGTCAACACAAGTTTTCCTAGGAAAAAATGTGTTATACTCAGTATCATATATTAAATTGAATCGTTACCCAGAGTTTTTAGTCTACCATCAATCTGTTCATACCACAACATGGCTGTTGAGCAAATTTATTATAAATAAAGGTAAAAGATATTATTATTTAATGGCAATCGATAGATGAAATACATGAGAAGACGGGATGAGATTTCTAAATTCAAGGCCTACCACTAAGACTTGCCATTGGATTGCTAAGGTTGAATATCATCATGGTGGATGTCAGTAGCCAATGGCTCTCATAAGCACCTCTCTCTCTGAGCCACTTCTGTCTGTGTACACTAGCCGGAGCTTGTGTTGGGACAGTTAAAAATTGTGAGGGCAAAACACTCTACACTCAAGCAAAGATGCTCTCTTGTGACATTTATATTATAGCTTGTGGTGGGTGAAAAAATGGCTCCAAAGATGGTCACATCCTAATCCCCAGAACCTGTAAAAGTTATTCTATATGACAACTGGGACCTTGCAGATAAGTTAAGGGTCTTGAGGTGGGATTATCCCGGATTGTCGAGATTCATCTATGTTATCACAGTGTCCTTATAAAGGAAAGGTAGGAGCTCAGAGAGAGGAGGAGTGAGGGAGACCCTGGAAGCAGAGACTGGAGCCATGCAGCCAAGAGCCAAGGACTACAGGTGGCCTCTGGAAACTAGAAAAAGTCAGAAACCCCTAAAAACTCTAGAAGAAATCATCCCTGCCAACACCATGACATTAGCCCAGGAAAATTGTGTTAAAACTTCGGACTTACAGAGATATGAAATAATACATCTGTGCTGTTTTAAGCAACTAATTTTGTAGGAATTTGTTATAGCAGCAATAAGAAACTAATACATATCTCTTCTTTTCCATGTTAATTCAGAGTGCTTCATAGTTTACACTGTGCTTTTCTATGTAACTGACCTAAGATTTACCCTGGTCTAATATTAGTTCAACTTTCCTACTCATACTTTGGAATTCACATTTCTCAGGCTAGAATGAAGAAACAAAAATCTATCTCCAGTGATCATAATGAAAACATGAATCCCTACCGGTTCCAGGCTTCCTCGCACATGCTACCTAGTATAATTCTTGCTGTATCTCTGAAAGGTAGGTAGTGATTTCCCAATATTTCACAAAGGAAGAAACAGACCCGGGGATGAAGTAACTTCCTTCCTCAAAACTTCACCTCCTCTGACAATCTTTCCCTAATCCCTCACCTGCCTGTGACCAGCTGGGCTCTCTCACCACCTCTGCATTCCCTGAGCACTGTGAGTTGGAAGTGAGGGACCTGCTTGCTCACCACGCCCACCCTCTCTGAACAGCCTTGAAGGCAAGAACTGTGCTTCATTCACGTCTACGCCTCTAGAAGAGCAGCTGGTATATCGTTGGGGTTCAATATATGTTTAATAAATGTATGAATTGAGCAAGCACAAAGAGGGAAGGCTTTGATGGCTCACGTGCCTGTCCAGACATGATATTAGGGACCTTCTGGTCCTCCTGTAAGTTCTGTGAGCTCGGCCAGTCTTCTCCATTAGGAACAAGCATTGATGATATACTTCAAACTCAAGATTTTTTAAAAAAGAAGTAAGCATCCCTGATTCTTATTTCTAGTTGCTTCTAAGCAACACTTCAGCTAAATTCATAGTTACATAAATTTCTCCTCCTAAACTATCCCATAAAATCCTCAGTGTTTAAGGAAAAAATATGCCATTTCTAGATAAAGTACCTATGCTATTTTATTTGACAACTTACCTTGTTGATAATGTTTTTAATCATTAATTTCAGATTCAGGGAGAGGGGGCTCAGCCATTTTTCACAGTCCCGCAGAGGTTATGCCTACACATTTCTGCTGAATCAAGCCTGAGATAGCACTGGGGGATTCACTCAACTGAAACACATCACCCCAGCCGCCATATGTTACCAACTATTAAAACAAAATGAGGATCCGTTTTCAACCCAATAGTTTACCTGAAAGTCTCTCTTAGGCAGGTTTGACCTTTATATCATGAATTTCATTTTTCTGTAAGCTCTTACATTTAGATTGCTGCTTAACATGCACTCTTCATAGAAATCTGCCCTAAGAATTTCTAACTGTATTTATTCATGTAGAGCATTCTGCTTAACTACCAGCCTAACAGGCAGCACAGAGAAATAACGTTTCCTGTTATTTCAGAGCTGTGAAGGTCAGACCACTTTCATACAAAGGGAAATGAAATGTTTGGTGTCTTTAGGCTGTGTAGTATAATTTAAACGCTTTGCTTACTGTTTATAGTAATGCCTCCCCCTGTTCCTATTTTACTATTTTGAACATGTTCTTCCCTGCCATCTCTCTCACACCATTTTAACTGAGCAAGGTTATTTCTAATGTTCTATTACCTGTAGAAATGATGTAACATGGACAGTCATGGACAATTAAAATTAAAAGGAGCCCTTTTTTAACCAGAAAGGAGTAGAATTACATTACTAAAATAGTTCTGCCAACTTCCTTCATCAAGTCATCCCTTGGATGAAGTCATTTATTTTATTCTGTATACTATTTTGAGAAGTCAGATGATCCCATAAAAATTGCCTATTAAACTTGCACACAATGGAAACACAACCCCACCCTGGTTAGTATAAGTGGTTGATTTTTAATGGAACATTTTTTAATTTATACATAACATTTGTACATATTTATGGGGTACGTTCATTGTCCTTAGGCACAGAATGTGTAATGGTTATGTTAGGGTATTTGAGGCATCCATCACATGAGTATTTATCATTTCTATGTGTTGGAAACATTTCAAGCCCTTTCTTCTAGCTGCTTTGAAATGTACAATCCACTGTTGCTAACTATAGTCACCCTACATGGCCGTGGAACTTTAGAACTTATTCCCTCTACCTAACTGTATGTTTGCGCCCACTGACCAATTCTCTTTACCCACCCCACACACACACACACCTTCCCCTGCCTCTGGAATCTATCATTTTATTTTCTACCTCCATGAAATAACAATTAAAGGAATTAATAATCTGTTGTTGTAAATTGATTCCACTCAAACATAAAACCTGTGGAAATCATGGTAAACTTATAGAAGTATAAATATTATAGGGCGGCCCCTGTAGCTCAGTGGGTAGGGCGCTGGGCACATACACTGAGGCTGGTGGGTTCCAACCCGGCCCGGGCCAGCTAAACAACAATGGCACCAACAACAAAAAAATAGCCAGGCATTGTGGTGGGGGCCTGTAGTCCCAGCTGCTTGGGAGGCTGAGGCAAGAGAATCACTTAAGCCCAAGAGCTGCCATTACTGTGACACCACGGCACTCTACCCAGGGTGACAGCTTGAGATTCTATCTTAAAAAATATATATATATAAATCATGAATATATTTTAAAACAATCTAATAGAGAATGAAGGAAGGAGTATGGTATAAGGAATATAAATACATTGACTTTTTTTATTTTGCAAGGCAAGATTATCACCAGATTGTTTAAAGTTGATGAATCTGGCTGGACACTGTGGCTCACGCCTATAATCCCAGCAACTCTGGGAGGCCAAGGTTGGTGGATTGCATTAGCTCAAGAGATGGATATCAGCCTGAGCAAGAGCGAGTCCTCATGCCCCCCCCCAAAAAAAAACAAAGAAATAAAGTTGATAAATAAAACAATAGAGCTAATGTTATTTTAGAGTACAAAGAGAAACATTCAAAGACATACATAAAAATAATATAGCCAGGCAAATTAAAAATAATATGCATTCCCTGTTTCATAGGAGACTGTATGTTGTAATGATTTTAAATCTTCATAAATCATTCCATAAATTGTGATCTCAGAAAAGGAAAAATATTCCCCCAGAATTTTAATATTAAAATATAATAAATGTTAAGAATTAGGTCAAAAAATAAACATGCAAACGTAAGTGGCTATCCTAATCAGCTATTAAAGTTTATCATAAAGCTATGGTAATTTTGAAACCAGAGTAAGTTAATGGAACAGAATGAAGTCTAAGAATATGTCTATAGTGGGAACTCAGCAGATGATAAGAGCTGTGTTTTAGAGTAACGTGGAGGGATCAGTTGGTCAACAGGAGTGTCAGGGAAAACTAGCCATGGACAGGAAGTGGATCGGCATACATCTCTACCTCACTCTATCAAAATAAAGTCTAAATAGACCAAAAGTTTTAAAAAGTTGTATATACACATACCCTTTAATTTAGAAATTCCAAGTCTAGGAATTTTTCTAATTTATATATTTGCTAATAACTGATACATGTGTTACCGTGGAACACTTTCTAGGGTCTATTTTTAAACTAAAAAGCAAGGTAGAAAACAGTACATCCAGTTTGTAGGGACTTGTATAGAGTATATAGCAAATATACATGATATGTATTTGGGTACGTGTGCCTGTGGGTGTAAAGTTTACACAAGCACAGAAACGTTTCTAGACAAGATGGAAGAAACCAAACAATGGTTGCCTCTGAGGCAGAGAGACGAGTTAACTGCCTATCTGGCTACGGGAGGAGACTTTCATTTTATAACCACCTGTGCTATTTGGATTTCTGTCATTGGAATATATTGCTCTTTGAAGTAATGAAAAGGTATCTAAAAGCCCCAAGTAGCAGAGGCAACAAGAGAAGCCCAGTGCTGACCCTTAATTCCTGGGACCTTGGGTCCCAGGGACAGGGCACTTACTCCACTGATTACAAACGTGTTGATGCAAGTTATAAATTGCATCAACACTGCTTGAGGGAAGGCCCAAACTTGAAAGAGGCATGGACTCAGACTGATAGCACATTTCTGTAATATATCCTCTATTTAAAAAGTTAACTCTTAGTGACTAGCCTGACAGGATCTTAATACTAGATTGTGAAGATAAAAGGATTATATTCATCACTTATATTCTAGAAAATAGTACTATGGCTTGGAAAATTATGGAACTTTAATTCAATATAAAGTTTGATCTCCTTTACTTGAGAATAGATACTTTGATTTCAAGGCACACTTCAGAAACTGAAAAATATCTGGTGATGTCTGAGGCCCCAAATACAAGGGGCATAGTTGAAAATAATTCTTTTGTAAGGCTGGGCTACAAAAGAATATTTTATAGGGCTCAGTGGCTCACACCTGTAGTTCCAGCACTCTGGGGAGGTGGGTGGATTGCCTGAGCTTAGGAGTTCAAGATCAGCCTGAGCAAGAGCAAGACCCTGTCTCTAAAAACAGCTGGGTGTTGTGGTGGGCACCTGTAGTCCCAGCTACTTGGGAGGCTGAGGCAAAAGAATCAGTTGAGCCCAAGAGTTTGAGGTTGCTATGAGCTATGACACCAAGGCCCTCTACCAGGATTCTGTCTCAAAAAAAAAAAAAAAAATTCTTTTGTAGCCAAGTTTAATATAGTAATTTATTTTCCTGATCATTTTACAGATACTTCATGGACATAGAGTCCCAGAAGGGGCAGAGCTTATAAGGCAGAGCTTTATCATGTTCTTTGTGATAACTCTCTAAGTTTCACATTTCAAAAGTGAACTTGGAGCCATAATTTCACATGCACATTATGTAAGCCAAAAGGAAACTGAGGCTCACGGGAGAATGACGTACCCATTCACTCACGTATTTTTGTAGTCAAAGAAAAGTTTCCATATTACATAGTCCGAAAGTATTTTGCATCTGAAGAAAAGAGAACATTTTTAGGGCAGGTGATGCTGCTGCTTTCAACTTAGTGAAAGGTAAATAAAGAGGAATTCAAGGTATCCTTGCAATTGAGACGGAGTTTATTCATCACAAAAGCTCTTGAAAACCTCTCACAAGTTAACTGCCTGTCATTTTCCAGCTGGACTGCAGGCTTCATTTACTGTTTTTACAAAACAGAAAAGAAAAAAAAAAAATCAGCTTCAGAAACACATTTAGCGTAGAGATTCTAAGGGATAGAATTCAGGGGTCCTCAAACTATGGCCCGGGCCACACGAGGCGGTGTGATTGTACTTGTTCCTGTTTTGTTTTTTTACTTCAAAAAAAGATATGTGCAGTGTGCATAGGAATTTGTTCATAGCTTTTTTTTAAGACTATAGTCTGGCTCTCCAACAGTCTGAGGGACAGTGAATTGGCCCCCTGTTTAAAAAGCTTGAGGACCCCTGGATAGATGATCTAAAATCAACAGAAATTTAAAAATATTTCACTAAATAGTGCTAAGTCCACTATTTATATAATTTGCTTATATATTTATAATATATATTTAATTATAAAATGGAGAACATAAGTACAGTATAGTTGTAAAAGAACGGATTAGTGTAATATATTAGCATCTAATAACTACCTATTTTTTTATTAGCCCATCTCCATCTTATTGGTGATACAGAATCGTATCTCCAGTTTAATAGACTTATATCAAATACTTTTTCTTCCTCCCTTTTTCTAATGAAGTTTCATTCTACCTGCTCCTTACATGGATTAAAAAACATTCTTTTCCATTAGACCCCAATAATAAAACTAATGAGGAAACAATAATTTATTGAGTACTACCTGTAAAGCTCTATGTTGTATACTCGGCTCTGTGAGAGACCAACATATTTTTTAAATGCTTCTAAAAGGTCTTGATAGACGAGAGTAGAGAAAATCTATTTCAGCCTTGTTCAGGGGGTTCTTGTTATGTGTTTAAGCCTTCCAGACAGCTTTAGTTGGCATCAGAAAGCAAGAGTCCCCATAGAAGAAACATAACCATTTCAATTTCCTTAAAAAATTTTGATCCCACACAACATTCCTCTCCCCTTCCCACTAACATCTATCTCATGTTATGCTAACATATTCTCAGGTCATTCGTTCACCAGATATTTGTAATAAACCACAATACAGTGTAAATAAGATACCTATTAAAGCAAACTAAAATTTCAAATTATACAAATGGAGGCTATCGTGGTGTCAATAAAGGTGGTGATGTTGAAACTGATCAGTTTACATTCAAGTTGTCAACAAATATGGATTTTCTAGAGTAGGATCTGTTAACAGAAAAAAAAAATTAACTAACAACTATACGTGTTTAATCTTGTTTGAGTTTGCTAAGATTCTTGACTACTCAAAGTCATAACTTTAACCAAATTAGGAAAGATTGTGGTCATTATTTTTTAAAATAATTGTTAAGCACCATTCTATCTTCTTACCTTCTTGAACTCCAATTGCACACATATGAAACTTTTGCTTTTGTCCCATACTTGCCCAAGGCTCTATTTATTATTATTTTAAAATATTTTCTTTTGTTCTTCAAGTTGGATAATTTCTTTTCTTTTATTAAATCATAGCTGTGTACATTAATGCAATCATGGGGTACAATGTGCTGGTTTTATATACAACTTGAAATATTTTCATCAACCTGGTTAACATAGCCTTCATGGCATTTTCTTAGTTATTGTGTTAAGACATTTATATTCTACATTTAGTAAGTTTCACTGTAGGTGTGGTCCCACCAATTACATCCATCCTCCCCCCTCCCCTCCCTTCTCCCTTCCCTTTCTCCTCCTTCTTGGGCTATAATTGGGTTATAGTTTTCATATGAAAGCTATAAATTGGTTACATAGTAGGGCTGAGTACATTGGATACATTTTCTTTCATTCTTGAGACACTTTCCTAAGAAGAATATGTTCCAGCTCCATCCATGTAAACATGAAAGAGGTAAAATCTCCATCTTTCTTTAAGGCTGCATAATATTCCATGGTGTACATATACCACAATTTATTAATCCATTTGTGGGTCAATGGGCACGTGGGCTTCTTCCATGACTTAGCAATTATGAATTGGGCTGCAATAAACATTCTGGTACAAATATCTTTGTTATAACGTGATTTTTGGTCTTCTGGATATATATGTAGTAGAGGAATTGTAGGATCAAATGGCAGGTCTATTTTTAGATCCCTAAATGTTCTCCAAACATCTTTCCAAAAGGAATGTATTAGTTTGCATTTCCACCAGCAGTGTAGAAGTATTCCCTTTCTCCACATCCACACCAACATCTCTGGTTTTGGGATTTTGTGATGTGGGCTAATCTCACTGGAGTTAGATGATATCTCAAAGTAGTTTTGATTTGCATTTCTCTGATGATTAAGGATGATGAGCATTTTTTCATGTGTCTGTAGGCTGTGCACCTGTCTTCTTCAGAGAAGTTTCTCTTTAAGTCCCTTGCCCACCCTGAGATGGGATCATTTGTTCTTTTAAGTTGGATAATTTCTAATGCTCTGTCTTCAACTTCAATGACTTTCATCCGTCATCTCCTTTCTACTATAATGTGTAACCAATGAATTTTTTAACAGTATTCTTCATTATCTGGAATTTCCATTTGTTTCTTCATTACAGTTTATATTTCTTTCATGAGATTTTCTACCTTTTCATTCATTGCAAGTTTATTTGTCTTTATATCCTTGAGTATAGTTGAATCAGATTGGTGCAAAAGTAACTGTGGTTTTGGACCATGAATTTTACATCATTATGACCAGGCCCAAACATGTCTTTTGATTAATGTATTACATTATGACCAGGGCCAAAATGTATTTTGATTAATGTATTACAATCAATACATTGTTGCCAATGAGAAATAAGTTTATTTCTTCCTGTAGCATAAAAATCCCTGCTTCGGGATTCCACAAACTTTGGGAAAGCATTTTCTGCATCCTGCTGGTTGTAGAAGTGTTTTCCCTGCAAAAGCTTGTCAAGCTGCTTGGAGAAGTGGTAGTCAGTTGGTGGTCAGTTGATAGGTCAGGGGAATATGAAATGAGATAAAACTTCATAGTCTAATTCATTCAACTTTTGAACTGCTGCTTGTGCGGTGTGCAGGTGGGCATTGCCGTGGAGAAGAATTGGGCCCTTTCTGTTGACCAATGCTGGCTGCAGGCGTTGCAGTTTTGGGTGCATCTCATCGATTTGCTGAGCAGACTTCTCAGATGTGATGGTTTTGCCAGGATTCAGAAAGCTGTAGTGGATCAGACCGGCAGCAGACCACCGAACAGTGACCATGACCTTTTTGGGTGCAAGTTCAGCTTTGGGAAATGCTTTAGCGCTTCCTCTCAGTCCAACCACTGAGCTGGTCATCACCAGCTGTCATATGAAATCCACTTTCTGTTACATGTCACAATCTGATCCAGAAATGGTTCAGCATAAAAGAAGATGACGTTTGAAAATGACAATTGCTCTGATTTTCAGTCAGCTCACGAGGTGCCCCCCTTTATTAAGCTTGCTCACCTTTCTCACTTGCTTCAAATGCCAAATGGCTGCAGAATGGTTGAGGTCTAGTTCTTCTGCAACCTCTTGTTGAGTTGTCAGAGGATCAGCTTTAATGATTGCTCTCTACTGGTCACTGTCATTTCTGATGGTGGCCACTGTGCTCATCTTCAAGGCCCTCATCTCTTTCTCAGAACTTGAATCACCACTGCACTGTATGTTTATTACTGTTCCTGGGCCAAATGCATTGTTGATGTTGACAGTTGTCTCTACTGCTTTAGATCCATCCTGAACTCAAATAAGGAAATCACTCAGATTTGCCTTTTATCTAACATTATTTTCATAGCCTAAAATAAATATAAACAGCAATAAGTCATTAGCATAAAATATGTAAAGCAAAAAATGTGCATTAAAATGATGTATAAAATAATAACCACATTAATTAAGAACATACTCTCCAATCAAATGGCAAATTTCAACAAAGCAAAAACCACAATTACTTTTATGCCCTATAATAGCCACTCTAAAATTCTTGTCTGGGCTCAGCGCCTGTAGTTCAGCAGCTAGGATGCCAGCCACATACTCCAGAGCCAGTGGGTTCCAACCCAACCCGGGCCTGCCAAACAACAATGACAACTACAGCAAAAAAATAGCTGGGCATTATGGCAGGTGCCTGTAGTCCCAGCTACTTGGGAGGCTGAGGCAAGAGAATCGCTTAAGCCCAAGAGTTTGAGGTTGCTGTGAGCTGTGATGCCATAGTATTCTACTGAGGATGACATAGTGAGACTCTGTCTCAAATAAAATAAAGTAAAATTCTTGTCTAATTTTAAACATGGGCCGTTTCAAGTTTGGTTTCAATCAATTGACTATTTCTTTTAAGAATGAGTTACATTTTCCTGTTTCTTAATATGTAGAATAATGCTGGATTATTTATTATAAATGTCTAGTTATGGAGTTCTATATTATGTTACATTCCTCTGAAGATAAAGGTTATTGCATTAGTTTGTTAGCTTGTTTGTTTTAATTGGCAGTTAGGCTGTATTCAAACTTCAAATTCTGTCTTTTGTGTCAACTTTCATTTACACGTGTTTTACTCTTACCTGGAACCTGTTCACATGTGTGGTTTAAGGGTCGCTTAAAGATATTGTCAGAGATTATGCATAGAATTTGGGCTTTCTTTCTGGAATTTCCTCCTCATGTTATTAGGTATAAGACATGATGAAGGTTGTGAAAAATGTATCCAAAAGGTAACCCAAACTGGACAAACTGTCAAAATTGTGTTATTGGTTTATTCTTATTATGAATGTACAGGAAAGCCTGAAGGTACTTACACATATAATAATACCCAATATCAGATGTGTGTGCCCCCAGCAGGCCAGCTGTTTGCTACAATCCTTCTGAACCCCCTAAAATGTGTCTTTTTATATTTTCCATAATAACTAGAAGTTTTCCATGTAGAAATACTATATATTTCTTAAGAATTATTTCTCTGTATTTCATATTTTGTGTTGTCATGCTAACTTTAATTCTTTAATTGGTAATGGTATTTAATGGATATTTGTATATTGAACTTAAAAAACAATAAAATAATGGTAAACATTTTAAAAAGATCATCAATTAAATTATTTTTGAAAAAAAAACAAAAAACAGAACTTTAAAAGCTAGAGACCCATCCTTCAATGGGAGATCTTAAACAACCTCGGATAAAAGACACTTAAGAGCCAGACACTTACGTGCCACTTGGTAAGGTTGTCCCAGGAAAACAGGCCTCCTGCTCGACTCTAAGGAAATGATTAGGCAGCCACAACACACATAGGTAAAAAGTAAAAAGGTAGATAAAAGGTATTTCATGCACACAGTAACATATGGGAGCTGTTGCAGATATACTAATTCCAGACAAAATATATTTCAAGACAAAAGTTGTTAAAAAAAAAAATAAGGAAGAATATTGCATAATGAAGAAATGGCCAATCTATCCACAACACACAGCAATTATAAATATACTGCACCTAACGGCAGATCCTCAAAATACATGAAGCAGACCTGACAACTATGGAACACTCGGCCCAACAAGAGCAGAGTACACGTTTTTCTTAAGCACAAATGAAACATTCTTTAGGATATGTCATATACTAAGTGACAAAACTAGTCTGAATGAATTTTGAAAGACTGAAATTTTACAAAGTATATTCTCTGACCACCAGGGAGTGATTTGCTGCTTGCTTCAAAAACCTCACTCCCAGAGAGCTATGGATGGCTACAAACATGCCCTACATTTTCATGTTGAAAAATTTGCAGTCAGGGTTTCCACCACCACATCCTTTCTTCGGCAGCTCTATTCCCCCACATTAATTAAATAATAACAGCCAATAGTAGCTGCTATTCATAGAGCACCTACCTTTAGCCAGTAACTTGCTACAATTAACATACCTGCCATCTTACTCTGCCTTCTCTGTTTCTCTTTTATGGTGTAAATAAAGGAGGTGTAATCTACTCTGCCAAATGAGCCCCTCTTGAGGAATACAGACTAGCTCAAGTCTCTGGTCTTGACCGTGTAAGCTTGCTAATCCAGCGCCATAACTTGTCTGATATATTTGGATGGAAATCTCTCTCTGCATTATTTAGCACATAGCACACATAGCTTTCTGTTTTCTTAAGCAACATAAAAGGAATTTAATATTTCACATTATTTAGGACAGCACTTTTCAAACATTTTAAAAAGATAAATCTATTTATCAACCAAAATTTTTTCTAGAACCTCAATGTAATAGGTTCACAGAAGAAAAGAGATAGGCAGGTTAACCTAATAAGAGAGTAACAGGGTAGAGATAGTGTAATAAATGGACCATATAGACAGGGGCCACAGGGTTTACAGAAATCCAAAAGGCAGACAACATAATTGGATGTGCTGTTCCACTGGAGGAAGGTGCTGTTGACCAGTAGACTGGGTGGGGCCAGGTCACTTAAGCAAGGCACGTGCTGATCAGCATGAAGCTGGCATGGATTTATTCTCTCTCGGAAGACTGGAGTGAGGTTGTGGTCAGCTGGCTCATTATCAGAAGCATGGACACTGGAACAGTATCTTTGCTCATTTTCAGAGCTTGTGTATTGATCTAAAGTTATCGTGAATTAACAGTAGTTACTTGTTCACAACTTGGGACTTTGGCTAAATACCCTTTTCCTATCTTGCACATGAACAGTAAGGACTTTATTGGGTCTTACCTCACACAAACATGTAGGAGAGATAAGGTTTTGTCCAGATGTTTATTTGTGGAGTTATGATTTGCAGTTTTTGTTCCCACTTAAGTAATGTAAGCACTCCACATTACTGTGGAATAAAAATAGCTCTAATGGCTGAATGTTTGTGATTTACTGGGAGAAAAAAAAAACCTAAGAGAGGACATTTAGAACACCCTGACAAAGTCCATACAGGATGCAGGACAAAATACAGCACAGGAAAGAAAAGTGATTGACTTTTTACCCATGTACTATTCCAACGTGAGATTTTAAATTTCAAGATACTATTTAAGACGGTTGGATTGAAATTTTCATGAGATCATGGTAAAAAATATAACTGACATGTTAAAGTGATTTTTCCAATGAATGAGGGTAAAAATTTCATTAAAAAAATTACAAAAAACGATTGTCCTATACAGCATCAGGTTAGAGATGACCAAGTGATTCACTCAAGAAGAGTTTGAAAACAGTATCAAGAATTCTTTACATTAATGCATATTCAAAACTATAAAAAAGAACTAGATAAAAAGAGGACATAGTAAATATGACATAGGAGTTATGGACACTGGATTTGATGGGTTTTTATTGAAATACACTCATACGAGGGGCAGAGAAGTATAGGGACAGGACAAACATGCCCAGTGAAATTCAGGACACCCAATGTTAAACGCACTGTGGTAAATATCTGGGCAAAGAAAAGAGGGGGAGCTGGCATATTATAATGAAAATACGTTAGAAAATGTCAGGCCAGATGTTTAAAAAATCAGATTTAAGCGCACAACTCATTGCCAGGAACAGTGTTCAAAAAGCACAAAATACTAAACACAAAATTTGGCAGTCACAGAGGACACCAATTGTCCAGAAATTCTTAACTTTACTAAAACGAGAGCATCCACAAGTTCTTTATATGCCGAAAATTGAATTTCCCAAGAAATAGAGAAAGCAAAGATTGAAGCTATCATTCTGGACCACAGAAATGGCCAGCAAGAAAAATTGATTGATGACGAGGAAGTGGCAGAGGCAGGCACCTTGGGAGGACATGAGCGTCTCAGCTTAGGTCTGCGATACTTGGTGAAAAGAACTCAAGATTCTCATGTCATTTCCCCAGTTAAAGATGATCCTAAAAGGAGGCAGGGGAAGAATAATCTTGAAAAAAAACCCTTGCTTTCTTCCTACAAGCTCAGCTTTTAAAAGACCACATGTAAGAACTAAAATGTATTGTGTATAGCAAATGAATATGAAAAAGTGATAAAATCCTTAAGGTGCCCTATTAGATAGGGATCTTTATTAAAGGCTAAAGCCAACATAAAAGGCTTCTATAAACTTTGTGTAGAGCCCGATGTAAGGGAAACGCTGAAGGATAATAAATAAAATATAAGGCTCAGCTTTTTGTTTTTTCTACTATGGTCTTTAGAAAATCAAGAATTTCACAAGCCTGGAAAGTTAAAAGGGAAGGAGAAATGGCAAGAAAGAAATAAAACCCGAAGTCATAATCAAACTAAATCCAATTTCTGTTATGATAGTATCATGAGAATGGCAAAGGAAGGAAGTAATGGTTTACCTGGATCTCAGCAAAGCTTATGATAAACGGCTAATGGCAGTTAAGTAGCTGTGAATGATTACCAGGCAGAGAGAGAACAATTAGACATCGGTTTACTAGTTCAGTGGGCTGATGCTTAACTTAATATAGACCACAGTGGCTTGCCATGGGACTTTGCCCTGGCTTTCTCTTGTTTTTTCATTTTTATCAATAAAGGTATAAAATTAATGAGTTTTCATGTACTGAGGTCATTGAGACAAGATAGCAATTGTACAATATGACAGAATTAGAGTCCGAATATTTTTAAACAGATAGGAATGATGGCTTCAATATAGGAAGACAAAGTTCGACAAATGCAGGCCTAATTCTTGTCCCAAAGAGCAGAGGCACACACATTCTATGAGACATCAAGGGGTTGCTCAGTTTAAAATTATACTTTACTATGAAGATAATGATAAAAGATGCCTCGCATTGAGAGCCATTATAAAGATTATTCCTAATCCTCAGAACCACTGCAAGTTGGCATTATCTCCAATTGGAGGTGAGGAAACTGAGGATAAGAAGTCAGATAACGTACAACAATTCTCGCAAGTTAAGTGAAGAAGTTTGGATTCAAGTCAAATTTGTCTAATCCCCAAATGCACGCTCCTTCCAAGATGGCAGACTGCTTCACCATCCATATTCAACACGGGAGCCAGACTTACCTCGTTTGATTTTTAACTCCCATATGTGCCATGGCCTTATTTTCTTTAACACTTTAATTCTTGGTGCTACATCAACATGCCCCTATTTTTCATAAAGGGAAGAAATGTCATCTTTTGGTAAGTAGTTTCCTTCAATTAGGTATAAATTAATTCACCTTAAATACCATAATCTTCCCAGTGTGATATAGAACAGAGGTTCGTAAACTATGGTCTAGAGGCCAAATTCAGCCCACATCCTATTTTTGTTCAGCCCACAAAGTAAGAATAGCATTTTACATTCTTAAATGGTTAAAAAAAAATCAAAAGAATATTTCATGACACATAAAGAGTCTATGAAATTCAAATTTCAGTGTCTGTAAATAAAATTTTATTGGAACCCAGCCATGCTCATTCATTTACACGTTGTCCCTGGCTGCTTTCATGCTACAAAGGCAGAGTTGAATAGTTGTGACAGAGACCATATGTGGCGCTTTCATTGCTTCGCACTGCTGTTAACACACTACAAATCTCAGTGATGGTTATAATTCAACAGCATTTCAAGTGTCACACATATTGTCATACATTTTATTATTTTTTTACTAGTGCATATTCATCATGTCAAAAAGTTTTTAAAAAGTGAACTTTGAGTGTTGCGCTTTTAAGGCACAGTGGAGGGTGGATTATTTTGTTATACAACTATATGGCAAAGCATTGTGTTTATTATGCAATGACACTTTAGCTGTGCTAAAAGAATAATTTTCAGACTAAGCACTCATTACAGTATCTCCAACTCACAGGAAACCAACAGTCGAAACAATCAGACAACTTAACACATGACATCTACTTACAGCAGAATTTATCAACAATAATAATGAGGAGAGGCGTGCAAAGTAACTTTCTGATTGGCTCATTAGTTAACCACGCAAAGGAAGCATTTTGCTGATGGTGAATTAGACTTTTGTTTGATTGTAGCAACAATAAAGTGTGTTCAGAGAAAATAAATTTGTTTATGCCTACTAGCTTTTCAGCAAGAACTACTGATTGAAGACATGAGGACATTGTGGCAATACCAACAGTCCATTCAAAAAAAAGGCAAACGACTTCAAGTACTTTTTCTTGGCTTTTGAAGAGTCCACAAACATTATCAATACTGTCCAGTTGTTTACATGAGAAGTCAATTTTGAGTTTGAAGTGCCTCAAGAATTAGTCTTTATGGATAGTTTACATGAACAACTACAGGAAAGACTATTTTCAAAGAAGTTAAGAAAACATGGATTCAATACATACATGAACAACTACAGGAAAGACTATTTTCAAAGAAGTTAAGAAAACATGGATTCAATACAACCTGAAGTGGCTCTGCTAAGATGTGTTGCAAGTGATGGTGGTAAAGTACCTGTGGGGGTGGGGGGAGAGCACAGTTGTACACAATTACAAAGCTTGTGAAAAGTCTGATGTTTAAAGTCAATGTAATCGTTGTATTATTCATCAGCAGGTATTTCATGGGAAATATCTGACTCTATGATGTTGCTGAACTAACAAAGTCAATGGTGAATTTCATTCACTTGTGGTCCTAGAAATCATCAGTTCCATTAAGTTTTGTCAGAAACAGAAGTCTAATATTCTGACTTGCCCAACTATCAGCACTGTTTGATGGCAGTGATAAAGTTTTATTGCAAGTTTTTGAGCCTAGACCCAAAATTGTTAAGAAATGATCAGAATTATCCCTCAACTATTATCATCAAACACTGAATAGCTTTGGAAATTGGCCTTTTCTAAAGACTTGATAATGTTTCTTAATAAATTCAACCTAAAATTACAAGGCAAAACAGCACTGATAATGTGAAACACACACTGCAACAGGCCATTTTGATGACAACTAACGTGTAACTCACAAGTAACGTCAAGCTGTTTTATGTACTTGCCATGCTGTCAAGTTAAAAGAAGATCTGCCTTCCCACACAGATTTGCAGTGGGTGTAGTTTCCAAATTCACCTACAGTTCCAGCTGCCTTTTTGGGCCTCGATGCAAGTGCAAAGGAAAGTCTCACATTTCAATGTCAATTTAAACTTACAATTGAGCAGCCACCTAGCCTTCATAGTGAGTGACTAATCTGCAGTATAATGACATCCAGAGAGGCAAATACCAAGCACAGAATCAGAACCTAATAGAATTCTATAAATACTGTCCATGATATGTTTATGATGTGTTTAATAAAAATCACACACTTGAGGATTGATAACAGTATTCGGTAACATCTGTTTGGGTAAAAAGAGATTTTGGAAGATGAAATATGAAAACTCATGTTACAGATCTGCATTAACAGATGAACAACCACAATTAATTTAGTGAAATATTACCAATTTAGTGAAATATTACCATCTCAAAATAATCCAGTTCTTATTAATAAACCTTTATTACAAAAAAATCCTAACCTATTTTGAATTTTACCAATAAAGTACATGGAAATTTGTTTTCTTTCTCATTACAAAAGTATTTAATAGTCTCTTGGCCTCAAAAATGTAAACTTTGCAAAAAGAGTTTGCCAACTCCTAGTCTAGAGAAGTACCAGAGTGTCCACTTACTTTTCAGAGCATGGTAAACATCCCAGCAAACAATTATTCTAACAAAACTATTTTCATATCCCAGTAATATTACCTGACAATACTTCTATACCTGACTACAACCAAAGATAGCCCTTTCTTTGGTTATGATCCATACAGTCTTAGGAAGAAAAAAATTATCTAAGAAAATAACGCAAAGTTCTGTAGTAGCACTGGACAGAGAAAAACTACTTATCCTGAACACGAGCCAAGCCTGATAATTCTATTTATTTGTACTTTAGTAGAAGAAATATTTTAACTCTTCTAACTCCATTATGTCACTAAAACCCTAAAAAGCTAAACAAAAACAAAACACACCAATGAGGTACTAGCAACCCGCCTTTTTACCTGAGTCCAAAACATTTTCCAAATGTATTCATTTGCTATAAGTGATTTCTAGTATTAACAACATTCAGATCTCTAAAATCTCAATTTTTTCTAATTTAAAAACAAGTAGGTTTGAGTTTGACTTCATGCTCCATCTCGTTTCTTTTCAGCATGATAGTGGATATTTGTTCTTCTTCTGAGAACACCACCTTTGTTTTCTTTTGGGTAATACCCCTCCCTGTCTACCTCATTTCTCAGTCCAAAGGTGTCTTCTGAAGGTCAACTCAGGACTCAGGCTAAGCTACTGGGAGAATATTCCCTTGCCCACTGTGACTGGCCCGGGGTGGGCACATGGACCAATGACGGAATGGCAGTCTTGGGATCTTCCTGGAACTGTTGAGAAAAACAGCTTTTTGTTTTTGCTGAGGTTACTAAAATGGTAGAGAAGAAATCTCAAGCTGCTGGGTAGCCACTTAACCATCACACACTGAAAGTCTCCTCGATAGTGAAACAGCAGAGTAGAAAGCAAAACATTCAGAGACAGACAGATGGGATTAAGGATGTCTGAAGCCAGCCCTGCCATTGAACTCTACAGTTACATGAGATCAATACACTTCTACTGCTCCAGCCAGGTAAGCTTCTGTTGACTACTGCAATCATGCAGATGAGAACACCAATCTTAAGCTGGATCTTTCTAGAGAGCGCCTTTAGTTCTGTGTCATCTCCAGATCTTTCTCCTCCATCTGAATGTCTCTGGTGCTTACTAGACACATCACTCTGTGCTGAGTGTGTACTGCTCTGCCTGATCTCACCTGTTGCATCCATCACTAAGTAGAGCACCATTAATGTCATCTGTAAAACTCCTAAAGCACCTAGGACAATGATAAACTGAGTTACTATCACAAATACAGTACATACTCTTTACTTGCAAAGCTTTCCTAAGACTTTTGCTTAAAATCAGATTAAAATGCTTACTCTCTGTAAAGACAACAGTTATGATTTCATTTTCAAAAAAGAATGATTCTGTTTATTTCCCTTAATTTATCAGAAGGCATTCGTTTCAATGAACTTCTCCAGTGAGAGAAGTTTTAAAATGTCAAGACACAAACTAAAGTTCACATACTTCCTGGTAGTGGTCTTTGCAACCAGGTTTGAACAAAGCAAAAGGAAACGTAATCAAAGCAACAGGAGTATTCCTTTAACTCCGCCTCTCACCTGTAACAGACCAAATGAACGAATTTTTTAAATTCCTATCTTAAATTAGTGAGTGGCAATATTTTACCAATGATTAGAGGAAATGGGAAAGAGCAAGTTTAAAAAAACTACCTTTATTTTTTATTTCTTTTTCAGTTACATACTTTTAAACAGGGATGTGTTTCATTATTCAGACATTCAGGCAATGTTGACTTCATTAGTGTTGACAGAAAAGAAGCATAAAAATGCAAAACATTGTTGGCTTAACCTGAACATACCTGCATTACCTATTACTGACCAGTTCGTGTTGCCGAAAGACTTATTCCTTGGCATTAAAATGGAGCAATTAAAAATATTGCTAAAAAGCAAATGTCTACACGCTGGTCTTTGCAGCAAATAAGGGTATTTATACTTTTAAAATATTTTAAGTCCATAATTGGATTAATATACACACCTTCTTATGTATAAGGGGTTCAGATCATATAAACACTGTACAATCCAAAAAACCCTACTGACAATAAAACTAAATAGACTTATGATAAGAAATACAGATATCGCATGTATTTACAAATATCATAGACACACAGATTTGGTCAAATACTGTAAAGAAAGAAGTGGTTTCACATTATAATGGCCAAAACATCCATCTACCTTGCTGAAAGCAAACAAAAATAAAAACTCGGTATGTAATTCCTGTAGTTTAAGACATCATGACAAGATACAAACAGAAAAGAAACTACCAACCAAAGTATACAGCAAATGTTTTCTGAGCTGAGTGTAAGTCTTTAAAATCAAGAAAAAGATCATTCACAGGATTCAGAACAACAATGATAAACAATGTCCTGATTTGTGTGCTGTTCGGATGGGTGCCTAATTCATCAAAAAGAATGCATTAAGCTTTTGGCTATTAAGAAAAATAAATTACAAAAGACAATCAAATCCCTGTAAATGTAATAATGAAGTTTAAAAAATGTGGGTGTATTTACTTTAACACACATTTTAAATGTTACCTTGAGACAATAAAAATAAATAAGCATGCCTGGAGGCACGCGCTTACAAACAAAGAACAAACTGCATGGGAGAAGTAGTAACTCCAGAAATGAAAAGGAAGTGCGAGATTTGTTCAACATAATTAATGTCTGCAGCCAGTTTGTTTGTTTGTTTGTTTTAACCCTTCTAGAAAATTCTGGCTAGAATGCCACTAAAGTACACCTGTGTCTTTATGGCTTAAAACAAAGCATACAGGGAATGGGCTTCCTTTTTGTATAGAATGACTTCTTTGTTCATGTGCAGGCACTTCAAAAGACTGGAGGCAAAGCACCTGACCCATCCTCTCCAAAGTATTTTCCAATCATTGAAATTATGCTAGAGAGCGGGAAGATTCCAGAGGAACAGCAGAGTTGAATACAAGAGACTAATGTGCACAGAGGCGAGAGAGGGACCCAGTTGTTTATTGCTGGGTTTTTTCTTTTTTCAATCAAAGAGCAAAATAATTAATAAACAGACACCATTGCATAGCACATCCAAAGCTCCTGCGTAAGGGAGAATGCAATCACTCAGCAGCAGGCTTCAGGGGCCTCTATAGGCTTCAACCTTACACATCGCAACGAGGTTCACATTTACTTCTTCTCCTTAGTGTATTTCTTTAAAATTCCAACACTTATCACTTCTTTAAGTATTCACTTCTTGCTGTCTAACATACATTATTACCTGGAAGCAGAAAGTTATGTTATACAAATATTTTGCATTTTTAAAAATAGGCGCTTTTGACGCTTCTGCAACACGGTACTTCACACAGTGGTGCGAGAACGGGAGAGCTCGTGTTTACCAGGCTACTGCCACCACTGGACCACTACCGTCTGCCAAACCACAGAGCTTTGTCCTCAGTACCTCTAGGTGGTGACGGTACCATGATTTCGCAGAGAAAATGTGACTATGACTCGTGAATAACAGTACCATCACAATACTGAAATCAATGGAGACGTCACAAAATAGGAACTTCTCAAAGAGTAACTTCTTTTAAACATTTGGGCAATGCTGTTGTCTTTGGCACTGCCCACTGGGGAAAGAAACTGCTGTTTGATTATGCTCTTGCAGAAGTTACAAAAAAACAAATTAGGCATAAAAGTGGTTGACATTTAAGGTACGGTACTGCCTTCTAGAAGAGCTTCTAAAAAAATGTTCTATAGAACTGTGTTCGTCAATACCATCTCATTGGTCCATTCCATTCAGCGATGGGCAAAGCACTCGTGTTTCAACAAAACCTTAAAGCTTCCATAAAAGTTAAATTAGAAAAAAATATGAATGTAAGACAACCACAAAATGAAGTATGAAAGTATGACATTTTTGTTTCTAAGAGTGAGTCCTTGAAAATACATGTGGTCACTACAGAGATGATTTAATCGTGAGACGGCAGATGACACGTGAGTAGCTCCCCAGGGTCCGTCTGTGTCCAGGGTCATTTGTGGCGCTGGATGGTTTTCCTTTTCCTTCGTTTGAAAAAACAGCAGCACCTGCAGATAAGGGAAATACTTTTCTTTATTATAAAAGTACTAAAATGTTACAAAGTAAAGTTGAATCTATCACATGAGCTTACATGATTGTAAAAAGCAACATGCTAGTGCGAGGTGAACAGTGATACACCAGGGCAGCATATGTATTAGTGAAATGGGACAGAGCTGTTACTATTCATTACATTCCATCCACATGCCTTTTAGGAACAGCAAGACATTGAATGCAACATAAAAAGGAGCCATGAAATTCAAAAGGCTTTTACCAAGACTACCTGAGAAGGCAAAGCTGAATCTCAGCTGACCCGCCATTTTTACTTAGGATGTTTCATAATCTCTGTCAGTGGAAAGCTTTTATGTTTGTCCTGTGTAGTCTTTCCCTTGCTCACTTACGTTTATACATGATTGTTGAGGCCCTTATTAAAAATGCAATAAATAATGACTCTAACATTAAATTTTATTTTCACCAAGAATCAGTTTAGATTCCAAAAGTGAAGCAGAAAAATCCAGCATACACTATTCAATAAACACTTCCCACCATATTTACAAACTAGAAAAGAGAAAATACATTAAATTGAATGTCAAGGCTGGCACTTGTTAATTCTTTAAAAGTTAAAGAAGATCAAGCTTATGAGAAGTTATTTTAGTGAAGGTAAAACTTATGCTTAACATTTAATAATAGCGGGTGGCGCCTGTGGCTCAACAAAGTAGGGTGCCAATCCCATATGCTGGAGGTGGCGGGTTCAAACCCAGCCCTGGCCAAAAACTACAAAAAAAAAAAAAAAATTAATAATAGCACAATCCAAGTGATTCCGGTTTATAGTCAATACTATGTATTTCAAACAATGAAGTTCAGATTTTGATTCCTAGAAAAAAAATCTAGATATGATCCCTGAGATAATAGATTCTCTCACAGTAATTCTCCGGTCCTAAGATACAGCACATCTTGGCTGCTGTGGAACAAGCCTGAGGCTTCATGAAGTGAAAAATGAGAATCACTCATCAGTTCCCAGCACAAAAAATGAAACACACACACACCAAACCACACTCTGAAAGTCTGGCTTTCCTTCAAAAATAAAGATATAAAGGTATGGCTTCAAGCAAAAAAATATAGCATTTCTTCCCTTCTATCCCCGAAAGTCAATTTATCAGAACATACAAAATGACGAGTGCTACACACAGTGAGGCAGCTTTTTTTAGAAGTCTTTAAACAGTCACCTCTAATTCCTAGGGTTGAGTTTATTTTAGGTACAGGCAAGCATGGCTGGCTATCCCTTGGCTACCCCTAAATTTTCCAACAATGAAGTGCAGTGTGTGTGTGTGTGTGTGTGTGTGTATCTAAATCTTAGTTTGTAATTGCAAGGCATATATATGTACATGGTGTGTGTGTTTATAATCTTATTTTATAATGCAAGCCTTATTTATATACAGGATTTCATCACCAAAAGCTGCCATGTCAAAGACTGTGTGTAACATGACCTGACCTTATGAAGATGTTCCTATAATTCCTATCAACCCACATTCATAAAATTTTAACTCCACGTTTGCAAGCTAAGCATAATAGATGCCATGTTGTTTCAAGTGTCCTACCCAGCAAAAGATTATGGAAGATGAAATAACTGCTAAATATGTTCTATATATTCCTGCAAGACAAATGTAAACAGAAATCCATACTGTCCAGTTAAGTCACACAATCTCTCTGCTCACATTATCTCACATTTCAGACCATTTATTATGATTTAGGGTATGATGACACCACAGTGGGGGCACTGAAAACCAAAGGATACAACTGTATGTTTTCAAGGCATCAAATAGCACAATGACTAGAATATGGACAGTGAATAATTCAAAACTGTGTATCAGCTGATAAAGATTCAGCTAGAAATATGTACAATTATGATATTACAAATTTTACTCTTACAAAGATAAACTACTGGAAAGAACTAAAATGAATTACCCAATCAAGGGCCTAGAGATGGGCTGCCATAGTAAAATAAGACCCTAAGGATAAGAGAGTTTTCCTGGATTTAAAAATGTAAGTCAAATTTATTTTTAACTGTCAGCTAACTAATACTATCTCAAATCTCATATAAATTTTCTGAAACAGAAAAGCAAAACCCAACATTATCTAAGCCAAAATACTCTAAAAAATATAAATTATTTTAGACGTTTTTAAATTTTATTTTACTATATACTATATACTTTTATTTATTTTATTTTACTTTATTTTATAGTATAAAAATATGAATTACTAAAAATATAGATTACTCCATTACTCCAAAATGAACTTTTCAATTAGACTTAGAAAAGTCAGAAAATGTCTATATGGTAGAAAACAAAACATGAAAAAATAGATTTGTAGAAGAATCAGGAAAATATAATATTTAGTTTAAAAATCTGGTAATATTGAAATATAAGTTCATTAACTGTTCAATATAAAGTATAAATAGTGTCATTGGTCTTTTCAAATTACCAAATATATTCTTTCAAAAATTTTTCTACACCAGGTATTTTAAGTTATATAATGCCTTTCATGTAAGGAATTTAATAGGTACTTTAACAAACAAGTTCAAGTCCCAGATGTTCTGCGCTTGTATAAGCGATTCGTCTCACCTAGTTCATTCTTCTAGTTTATTTGCTTTCAATTCTAAGTGAAGTTCTTCTGGTGTAAGCTTTCCTTTATTACAATAATTATTACTGAACACATAAATCTATGCCTAGAATTTATTTGAGACTAAGTAAGATTTTCATATGAGTTCTAATGATCTAGATTCTTTCAATTCAAACACAATCTAAAAAGACATCTATTTTTTTAGAAATAAACCCCACTAAAATATTTGCAGTACAGCTAGCATGCTATTAAAGTGACTACCACCAGAGGGCAGCATTGCTTCGTGTGCGAAGAAGCCCACTACAAAGACGACAAAGATGCTCTCAAAATATGGTGTCACAAAAGTCAAAAAGTAAACTGATATTTTAACCTTATGGCTTATTTACTAAGATAAAAGTCAGCCCCAAAACATCTTATTTATAGTCTTGGTAATTAAGAAATGAGGTCTCATTTCAATTGTTTTCTGTCCCCAAGCACTTGCTCTCAAATTACTAACTTCTACTTTGAAATCCTTACCCAGGACGACTTCACTGATCTTCCCAGCTGGAAGTACATATTCCATTCTCCAAACTCCAATAACATTGTATCCTTTTCCCATAGTGCTAATCCCACAATACTTTGTATTAGACCAACGCCCCTCAACATGTATTCTCACTAGAACCACCTTGGAAACTTTTATAAAATACTAATAACCAGATGCCACTACATAGCAACCAGTAAAATCAGAAACTTGACAGTACAGTCTAAGTATTAGCATATTTTTAAAACCCCTCCGGTGACTGTAATGTGAAGTCAGGGTTGAGAACCACTGTGTGAAAGTCACTGTGTGTTTTCCGTCCTCCCTATGGTACACACACATAGCCTTCACATATCTGCATAATGATCATATTAGCAGGCAAACAAGATCTGGCTAGTAAATGCTGCAAGAAGGAAAAAAAGAGAGAAGGGGGAGGGGAATGATTTCCTATCACTTAAAAAATAAATAACTAAATTAAACTTTGTTCACTTAAATTCCTGTAAAGAATGATGAAGATGCTATCATGTGTTATCACCTGCCTTAAAACTCTCAACTACAGTCAACAAATAAGGCAAAATCTAATTAAGAGGGAAGAAGTCATTTTATATATATATTATACTAGAATATTTTCTATCATCTGGAGATTATATATTTACCCCAATGAGGTACTATGCTGAGAAATGTAAGAATGATAAATGCCCATCATGGAATACATTCTACTTAATGGGATGGGATGAGAATAATTTCTGCCAATCATAGGTAAGAAGCATGATGGAAAGGAAACAGATTCTGAGAGAGAAGTTCTAAGCAGGTCCCTAATTAGAGACCAGAACCCAAAACACGCACATAAAGTGGTGGCAGAGAGAAGATGCAATTAGAATAAGAGCCAGGCACAGAGGCTTGCACACCTGTAGTCCTAGCTACTCTGCTACCCCAAAAATAAGACAGTGTCTTATTTTAAGGTGTGCTCCCAAAAACGCACTAGGTCTTATTTTCAGGGGACGTCTTATCTTTCCTGTAAGCAGGTCTTATTTTCGGAGGATGTCTTATTTTCGGGGAAACAGGGTACTGGGGAAGCTAAGGCGGGAGATTCACATTAGCCCAGCAGTTCAAAGCAAGCCTGGTCAACCCTATTAGACACCACCTCCAAAACATCAAAATACAAAAGAAAGAAAAGAAAACAAAATCATGTTCACATTTCATAGTCACAGACTAAGAGAATATAAAGAACACAATAATGAATGTGGAAAAGTATTAAAATAAACCTAATCAAAGAAAATACAAAACCTTCTGTGCTTAAAGGAGTTCTTACCTAGTGAAGAAGTAGGAAGGTTAAGACGTCCTGAACCCTCCTGAGCTAAAGCTTTGCTGATCTCATGGATTGCTACCTTTTCTTTGTGTTAACAACCACTTTATTAAAATATAATTCACATGTCATAAAATTCACTTTCTGGCAGGCGGAGCAAGATGGCAGCCGAGTAACAGCTTCCTTGCATCTGGGCACCGTGAGTCTGGGGAGATAGGACTCCAGGCATCTCTGGTTGGTGGGAACTGCCTATCATCACCCCTGAGAGGATACAGGGAGTCAGCAAGAGACTTCTGGACCCCAAGAGGAGGACTAAAACAGTGGAAAACCGGCAAGTGGTCGCGTGTGTTCAATCCGTCTAAACCCGCCCGCAACTGTAAGTCCAGTGGCAGCGAGACTGCAAACCAGGAAGGCCTTACTTGTGAACTGTTTTGGTGTCTTTGGACCTGGCACTCAGCTGAACTACCTTGGGGAGAGCCTGAGCGGGAGTGCGGAGAACTTTGGCCTTTGTCTAGGGCCCCAGTCTGAGCCGCTGAGCCAGACGGAGCTAATAGTGTTTGGATCTGGGTCACAGGCAGACATTGTGAGCGATCTGCCCCGGCAAGCTCCGCCCTCAGGGTCCCAGAGCTGGAATTGGGTGGGAGCTGGTAACCCAGCGACCAAGTAGCCTAAGGGCGGGGTCTGAGCCGCCTTGCAGCCCTAACCCTCTGGGGCAGAGGGAGACCAGTTTTGACACACAGGGTAAGTGGATAGCCACTTCAGCAGTGATTCCAGCGACAAGCACTTCCCTGAGAAAGCTTCTGCTCAGTAAGTGAACAAGTTCAAAGTGCCTTTTAAGTGGGCTGAAGAGAGATTTAGGGTGTCTACCTGCTGGGGTTTGAGAAACTAGCAGCCTCCAGTCGTATCAGAACTGTGATCAACATCTCATACCCCAGAAGACCACGTGTTGCCCAGACAATATTCAATAACATATACATACTACTTTGCTTTTGGTTGTGGTTTTTTTTTTTTTTTGGTTTGGTTGTTTTTTTTGTTTACTTTGATGTTGTGGATTGTTATTTTGTTTTTTAAGTTCAACCTTTTCCATACAGATCCTTTTTCTTTCTCAATTTTTCTAGTTTAATTATAATTTCCCATTGCTGCCTATTTCAATAATTAGAACTTCATTTTTGTTAGTGTTTCTACGGCTATTATTTGGTTTTTCCAACCAATTTTATCCCGTAAAGTTTTCTGTTTGCTTGTTTTGGTTTGATTTATAGCATTTTTGTCTTTCCTCTCTACTTCGTGGTGGTGGGGTACTGTGTTAGCAAAGAGCTGCTGACCTCAAGGGAACCACCCAACTGGGCACCCCCAGAAGGTGTTTTTTTTTTTTTAAGGTTGTATCAAAGTACCCTACTGTACACCTATATTGCTCTGTCTCCCTCTTTCTGTGTCTCTCTTCTTTTATTCAATATTCCTTTTACCCACCCCCTCTCCTTTCTCTATTTTTCTTTTTTTTTCCTTATCACTGTCCTCCTTTCTTTCATCCCTTTTTTGCTCTTAAACCTTCTCACCCTTCTGGTCCTGTAACCCTTAGTCCACAGGCACCAGAACTTAAAGAGCAAGAGGAAGTCAAAGGAAAATTAGGGCAAGGAAACAGATAAAAGAAATCACCCATGAGGAAGAATCAGCAGAAAACTCCAGGCAACATGAAGAACCAGTCCAGAACAATCCCGCCAAGGGACCATGAGGTAGCTACTGCAGAGGATTCCACCTATACAGAAATGTTAGGAATGACAGAAAGGGAATTTAGAATACACATGTTGAAAACAATGAAAGAAATGATGGAAACAATGAAGGAAACTGCTAATAAAGTGGACAATAACCAAAAGGAAATCCAAAAACAGAATCAAATCAGAGATGAACAATATGAAGAATATAAAAAGGATATAGCAGAGCTGAAGGAAATGAAACAGTCAATCAGGGAACTTAAAGATGCAATAGAAAGTATCAGCAACAGGTTAGACCATGCAGAAGAAAGAATTTCAGAGGTAGAAGACAAAGTTTTTGAGATAACTCAGATAGTAAAAGAGGCAGAAAAGAAGAGAGAGAAAGCAGAAGGTTCACTGTCAGAATTATGGGACTTTATGAAGCATTCCAACATACAAGTTATAGGAATTCCAGAAGGGGAAGAAGAATGCCCCAGAGGAATGGAAACCATACTAGAGAATATTATAAAAGAAAATTTCTCAAATATCACCAAAGATTCTGACACACTGCTTTCAGAGGGCTATCGGACCCCAGGTCGCCTCAACTCTAACCGAGCTTCTCCAAGACACATTGTGATGAACCTGTCCAAAGTCAAGACAAAAGAAAAGATTCTGCAAGCTGCCAGGAGTAAGCGCCACTTGACCTACAGGGGCAAATCCATCAGAGTGACCGCAGACTTCTCTAATGAAACTTTTCAAGCAAGAAGACAATGGTCATCTACCTTTAATCTACTTAAACAGAACAATTTCCAGCCCAGAATTCTGTACCCTGCTAAGCTAACCTTCAAAATTGATGGAGAAATCAAATCATTTACGGATATACAAACATTGAGGAAATTTGCCACAACAAGAGCAGCTCTACAGGAAATACTTCAACCTCTTCTGCACACTGACCACCACAATGGATCAGCAGCAAAGTAAGAACTCAGAAATTAAAGGACAGAACCAAACCTCCACACTGATGCAAAAGATAAAACTAAGCAATGGACTCTCACAAAATAAGACGAATAGAATACTACCACACTTATCAATTATCTCAATAAATGTTAATGGCTTGAATCTATGTCACTGAAGAGACATAGATTGGTTGACTGGATTAAAAAACACAAGCCATCCATTTGCTGTCTGCAAGAAACACACCTGGCTTCAAAAGACAAAATAAAGCTCCGAGTCAAGGGTTGGAAGACAATTTTTCAGGCAAATGGAATTCAGAAGAAAAGAGGAGTTGCAATCTTATTTTCAGATACATGTGGATTTAAAGCAACTAAAGTCAAAAAAGACAAAGATGGTCACTTTATATTGGTCAAGGGAAAAATACAACAAGAAGACATTTCAATTCTAAATATCTATGCACCCAATTTAAATGCTCCCAGATTCTTGAAACAGACCTTATTCAGTCTGAGCAATATGATATCTGATAATACCATAATAACAGGGGACCTTAACACTCCTCTTACAGAGCTGGACAGATCCTCTAAACAGAAATTAAACAAGGATATAAGAGACTTAAATGAGACCCTAGAACAGCTGTGCTTGATAGACGCATATAGACTAACACTCCATCCCAAAGATAAAGAATATACATTCTTCTCATCACCCCATGGAACATTCTCCAAAATTGATCATATCCTCGGACACAAAACAAATATCAACAGAATCAAAAGAATTGAAATTTTACCTTGTATCTTCTCAGACCATAAGGCACTAAAGGTGGAACTCAACTCTAACAAAAATGCTCGACCCCACCCAAAGGCATGGAAATTAAACAATCTTCTGTTGAGTAACAGATGGGTGAAGGAAGAAATAAAACAGGAAATCATTAACTTCCTTGAGCATAACAACAATGAAGACACAAGCTACCAAAACCTGTGGGATACTGCAAAAGCAGTTTTGAGAAGAAAATTCATCTCTTTAGATGCCTACATTCGAAAAACAGAAAGAGAGCACATCAACAATCTCACAAGAGATCTTATGGAATAGGAAAAAGAACAATCTAAGCCTAAACTCAGTAGAAGAAAAGAAATATCCAAAATCAAATCAGAGATCAATGAAATTGAAAACAAAAGAATCATTCAGAAAATTAATGAAACAAGGAGTCGGTTTTTTGAAAAAATAAATAAAATAGATAAACCATTGGCCAGACTAACGAGGAATAGAAAAGTAAAATCTCTAGTAACCTCAATCAGAAATGATAAAGGGGAAATAACAACTGATCCCACAGAGATACAAAAGATCATCTCTGAATACTACCAGAAACTCTATGCCCAGACATTTGACAATGTGAAAGAAATGGATCATATTTGGAATCACATCCTCTCCCTAGACTCAGCCAGGAAGAAATAGAGCTCCTGAACAGACCAATTTCAAGCACTGAGATCAAAGAAACGATAAAAAAGCTTCCAACCAAAAAATGCCCTGGTCCAGATGGCTTCACTCCAGAATTCTATCAAACCTTCAAGGAACAGCTTATTCCTGTACTGCAGAAATTATTCCAAAAAATTGAGGAAGAAGGAATCTTCCCCAACACATTCTATGAAGCAAACATCACCCTGATACCAAAACCAGGAAAAGACCCAAACAAAAAGGAGAATTTCAGACCAATCTCACTCATGAACATAGACGCAAAAATTCTCAACAAAATCCTAGCCAATAGATTACAGCTTATCATCAAAAAAGTCATTCATCATGATCAAGTAGGCTTCATCCCAGGGATGCAAGGCTGGTTTAACATGTGCAAGTCCATAAACGTTATCCACCATATTAACAGAGGCAAAAATAAAGATCACATGATCCTCTCAATAGATGCAGAAAAAGCATTTGATAAAATCCAGCATCCTTTTCTAATTAGAACTCTGAAGAGTATAGGCATAGGTGGCACATTTCTAAAACTGATTGAAGCTATCTATGACAAACCCACAGCCAATATTTTACTGAATGGAGTAAAACTGAAAGCTTTTCCTCTTAGAACTGGAACCAGACACGGTTGTCCTCTGTCACCTTTACTATTCAACGTAGTGCTGGAAGTTCTGGCCAATACAATTAGGCAAGACAAGGAAATAAAGGGAATCCACATTGGAGCAGAAGAGGTCAAACTCTCCCTCTTTGCTGACGACATGATCTTATACTTAGAGAACCCCAAAGACTCAACCACAAGACTCCTAGAAGTCATCAAAAAATACAGTATGTTTCAGGATATAAAATCAATGTCCACAAGTCAGTAGCCTTTGTGTACACCAATAACAGTCAAGATGAGAGGCTAATTAAGGACACAACTCCCTTCCCCATAGTCTCAAAGAAAATGAAATACCTAGGAATATACCTAATGAAGGAGGTGAAGGACCTCTATAAAGAAAACTATGAAATCCTCAGAAAGGAAATAGCAGAGGATATTAACAACTGGAAGAACATACCATGCTCATGGATGGGAAGAATCAACATTGTTAAAATGTCTATACTTCCCAAAGCAATCTACCTATTCAATGCCATTCCTATCAAAATACCAACATCGTACTTTCAAGATTTGGAAAAAATGATTCTGCGTTTTGTATGGAACCGGAAAAAAGCCCGTATAGCTAAGGCAGTTCTCTGTAATAAAAATAAAGCTGGGGGCATCAGCATACCAGATTTTAGTCTGTACTACAAAGCCATAGTGCTCAAGACAGCATGGTACTGGCACAAAAACAGAGACATAGACACTTGGAATCGAATTGAAAACCAAGAAATGAAGCTAACATCTTACAACCACCTAATCTTTGATAAACCAAACAAGAACATACCTTGGGGGAAAGACTCCCTATTCAATAAATGGTGTTGGGAGAACTGGATGTCTACATGTAAAAGACTGAAACTGGACCCACACCTTTCCCCACTCACAAAAATTGATTCAAGATGGATAAAGGACTTAAACTTAAGGCATGAAACAATAAAAATCCTCCAAGAAAGCATAGGAAAAACACTGGAAGATATTGGCCTGGGGAAAGACTTCATGAAGAAGACTGCCATGGCAATTGCAACAACAACAAAAATAAACAAATGGGACTTCATTAAACTGAAAAGCTTCTGTACAGCTAAGGAGACAATAACCAAAGCAAAGAGACAACCTAAACAATGAGAAAGGATATTTGCATATTTTCAATCAGACAAAAGCTTGATAACTAGGATCTATAGAGAACTCAAATTAATCCACATGAAAAAAGCCAACAATCCCATATATCAATGGGCAAGAGACATGAATAGAACTTTCTCTAAAGATGACAGATGAATGGCTAACAAACACATGAAAAAATGTTCATCATCTCTATATATTAGAGAAATGCAAATCAAAACAACCCTGAGATATCATCTAACCCCAGTGAGAATGGCCCACATCACAAAATCTCAAAACTGCAGATGCTGGCGTGGATGTGGAGAGAAGGGAACACTTTTACACTGCTGGTGGGACTGCAAACTAGTACAACCTTTCTGGAAGGAAGTATGGAGAAACCTCAAAGCACTCAAGCTAGACCTCCCATTTGATCCTGCAATCCCATTACTGGGCATCTACCCAGAAGGAAAAAAATCCTTTTATCATAAGGACACTTGTACTGGACTGTTTATTGCAGCTCAATTTACAATCGCCAAAATGTGGAAACAGCCTAAATGCCCACCAACCCAGGACTGGATTAACAAGCTGTGGTATATGTATACCATGGAATACTATTCAGCCATTAAAAAAAATGGAGACTTTACATCCTTCGTATTAACCTGGATGGACGTGGAAGACATTATTCTTAGTAAAGCATCACAAGAATGGAGAAGCATGAATCCTATGTACTCAATTTTGATATGAGGACAATTAATGACAATTATGGTTGTGGGGGGGAACAGAAAGAGGGAAGGAGGGAGGTGGGTGGGGCCTTGGTGTGTGTCACACTTTATGGGGGCAAGACATGATTGCAAGAGGGACTTTACCTAACAATTGCAGTCAGTGTAACCTGGCTTATTGTACCCTCAATGAATCCCCAACAATAAAAAAAAAAAATTCACTTTCTGACATAATTCAATGTATAATTTTAGTACATTCACAGAGCTGTGCAGCCATCACCACTATCTAACTTCACAACACTGTCGTCACTTCATAAAGAAATCCATTATGTATTATCTAATTTCCTCTCTCCTCCCTAGGTAATCAATAATCTTTTTGTGTGTACCTCTATATTTGCCTGTTCTGGACATTTCATTTAAATGGAATCACAAAATGTTTCACTCAGCATAATGTTTCAATTTAATTTCTTCCCGTTACCACATAACCACTGTATGGGTATACCAAGTTATTTAGTAATGATTTACTGAAGCATACTGTTTCAGCTACTGAGGATATGATGATGAAAAAGGCCTTGTTTTCAAAATATTCAACAAGTTTCAAGAAGCAGGAGATACATAAACAGAACAGTATTAACAAAGGCAGACTTAAGGAACCAAATGGAATATAGGGTTCAGAATAGAAAATGGGGCTGGAGACATAGGCAGGGGATAGAGGACGAAGGGCATGAAGAGGTTGGTGCCACGCCAAGGAATCTGGACATGATGTTGCAAGCAATGGAGAACCTTTCCTTCAGGAACAGCCTTCCCACCATCTCCTTCTTTCTCATCCTCTAACACCTACAGATAGAGACCTAAACCCAAAACCACACACATTCACACTCATTCCGGTGAAATAAATTACTATGCCAGTCTTCAAAGCCACGTACATAAAGCATTCTCTTGACCATGCAGGTCAGGAAGCAATCTTCCTCTTTACAAATGCTAACCATTTTTTATACCTTTCTCATAGTATTACTCATACACAAGCACTTCATAATGCAACTGAAATATTCCCTGCTAGTTTGTAATCTACTTAAGAGCAAGGACTGTAGCAGGTGTAGCTGAAATCTCAGCAGTGTAATTGTTGACTGAATAAACAGATGGACTCAATGAAGAGTGTGGGTATGGAGTGAACACAGCCAGAGTCAATGAAGAGTGTGTGTATGGAGTCAACACTGCAGAGTGAATGAAGAGTGTGGGTATGGAGTGTGAACACAGCCGGAGTCAATGAAGTGTGTGGGTATGAAGTGAACACAGCCAGAGTCAATGAATGAAGAGTGTGTGTATGGAGTGAATACAGCAGAGTCAATGAAGAGGTGGACATGGAGTGAACACAGTGGAGTTAATGAAGAGTATGTGTACGGAGTGAATACAGCAGAGTCAATGAAGAGGGTGGGTATGGAGTGAACACAGCCGGAGTCAATGAAGACTGTGTGTATGGAGTGAACACAGCCAGAGTCAATGAAGAGTGTGTGTATGGAGTGAACACAGCCGGAGTCGATGAAGAGTGTGGGTATGGAGTGAACACAACCGGAGTCAATGAAGATTGTGTGTATGGAGTGAACACAGCCAGAGTCAATGAAGAGTGTGTGTATGGAGTGAACACAGCCAGAGTCAATGAAGAGTGTGGGTATGGAGTGAACACAACCGGAGTCAATGAAGAGTGTGTGTATGGAGTGAACACCGCAGAGTCAATGAAGAGTGTGTGTATGGATTGAACACAGCCAGAGTCAATGAAGAGTGTGTGTATGGAGTGAACACAGCCAGAGTCAATGAAGAGTGTGTGTATGGAGTGAACACAGCCGGAGTCATTGAAGAGTGTGGGTATGGAGTGAACACAGGGGACACTGGCTGGGGGCAGCATAGGCCTGGGAAGAACAAACATGAAGACTGTCACTGGCAGCTGGAAGAGGAGAAATAAATAGGGGTGATAATAGTGGCTGCATGCCTGCCATGTGCCAGATGAAATACCACAGCAACCTATGAGGTAGATAGTATTAGTCTCAGTGTACAGAAAAAGGAACAAGCTCTCTTGAAGGTAACAAATAAGTGGCAGCAATGGGATTCTACACCCTACGTGTCACGGCCACTCTGCTTTCATACTGTGCTTCAGAATGCACCTAAAATTCACAAGCAAATATACGCCATTTGCTTACATATTTTTATTTTTGATTTAAAAACACACAAGTATATAGCTAATAATATCCTGAAATACACTGAGCTTAGTCATATTTTCAATAAATTCTATAATCAAAACTGGTTAAAATGGGCTCGGTGCCCGTAGCTCAGTGGTTACAGCGCCAGCCACGTACACGCAGGCTGGCGGGTTTGAGCCCAGGCCAGGCCTGCTGAAAAACAATGACAACTGCAACAAAGAATAGCCGGGCGTTGTGGCAGGAGCCTGTAGTCCCAGCCTTGGGAGGCTGAGGCAAGAAAATCGCTTAAACCCAAGTGTTTGAGGTTGCTGTGAGCTGTCACGCCATGGCACTCCTACCGAGGGCAACAAAGTGAGACTTTGTCTCAAAATAAATAAATAAATAAATAAACTAATTAAAATGAATCTTTGATCACTATTCTTTAGAAAGAAAGATCCATAGAAGTTTCCTAATTGTGCAGCCAGATTATGAGTATTAACTTAAAAATATAAGGTTGCTTTTGGATATGAGTAAAATGCTTCGAAATTTACTAATCTGAGCAACTTCCTTTATTCATACCCGGGCTGACTCAAACTTTGTCTTGAAATGGAGAGAAGCATTTTAAACACAGTATTATAACAAAAGGCAAATACTAGAATTATTTTAATATTTCTACTACTAAGAACATTATTTTTCATAATATCTGCAATTATCAGACACTACTTAGATGAGGATTTTTAAAATTACTTTCTCACTGTAAGTTTATCATAGAAGTCATCAATCTTGCATTCAGGGCAAGGATAATTGGTTAGTCAACGAAATACTGTTTTAGTGACACTACTCCAGAAGGGGAGAGGATCTACTGAATGTACGAGTATTTAATCATTACAAACAGGAAAAAACAAAGCTTAACGCAAAAACCTATCTTTCTCTTTAAAATAGCAAATAAAAATTATGTTACAAAATGAATGCACAAGCAAAGCAGAGTTGGTAATTAAAAAGTGGCCCCAAATCTATGTAACTGGAAGCAGAAAGTTTCAGCAGGCAAAAGAGCTCCTGAAATAATTGTTTCTTCCTTATTCAGGGATATATTAATGATAGGAAATACTTTGGAATAACTTCCGCGAATTATGATTTCTATGTTAGGAGGTTTGTTTTCAAAAAACACAAAACAGTGCTAAATCTTTTAAATCGTAGTCAACGGAGCTATTTCTGCCTGCCTACACTTGAGAACTCACCACATGTTCAACACTTTCTGGCAGCTATACACACACACAAAAAGAACAAAAACAAAACAAAACAAAAAAAATACAAGGAAAAAAAGAGAAAGAAAATCATCAGAAATAGCCCAAATTCAAATTATCACATTGTTTTTCATGCTTAAATTTTTCCAATGCTACTATATAATGTATTTTAAAAATTTTTAAATATTAATGCATGCATCATTTTATAAAATTAATAAGTTTTCTTATGATTACAGGAAAAAATGTATCAATAGTACAACAATTATTTACATGCATCGATACTGCTAAATATCAAAAGCTAAAAATATACTGTTAATTCTAAATAAGAATTTGATCACAGTTCTTAAATAGCTGTCTTTGTTATTTTAAAATATGTATTGGAATAGTACAATTTTAAATGTAGTAATTAAAATAATTAAGTATACAACTTGTTTTACGTGCATCTATTCCCTGAAAAAAATTCATGAAATAACTGTACATGACTATAAATCTCAAACATGCACAGTTTAAGAACAAAAGGTGATTAAAAGAAGCAAAACGCAAATACATACTTGGTTTCATCCATCACTTCTACTTCAGCAGGGGCTGTGATGGGCGCGTTTGAACGTCCTGCAGTAGGGTCATCTGTGTTTAACTCTCCATTTGTAGAACTTACAACCTGTTAAAAAAAATACATATATATATAGATAGATAGACAGATAGATATAGATATATACAAACACACATACACACAAATATACATACACACTAAGTAATAGGTTATATAATGGTAAACTAAGGTTAGAGTACTGAAATTAGAAAGTTAATATGAGGAATACATAACAATAGGTAGCTTTTCGTAACTGAATACAGTATAATTCTAGCAATTATTAAAGATTAAGGTCATCTAATACAAGCTTTTCAACTTATTTCCTTTCCATCTTGAAGTTTCTGTCTTATGTCTCTTTGCCTCTGGTTTTTAAGGCTTACACCTACACCACGTCTCTAAGTTTCCTCTTGTGTACCCATCTCCTTTGGTGCTTTTCTACATCGTAATTTACGTTCTTCAAAAACTTCAATACTGCTCCTTCCAATGGATCCTTCACTTCAATTTCTAATCATGCTCAAGCCTCCATCTCAAATTTTCCATTTCAATAGATGGCAACATCATTCTTTCATACAGTTGCTCAAACACAAGAGGAGTCACTGTGACTCCTCTTCCACTTAAACGCCATATCTAACTCATCCGCATGTCCTGTTAAATCCTCCCCCAAATATACCCCTATTGAATCAATTCTCACGATTTCTACTGGTACTAGGACTCCAGTCCAAGCCACCAGGATCTCTTAAGAGCAAAATCCTAGTAACTGCTCTTCTGCTTTCACTTGTCTTCCCCTCCCACAAAATGTACTGTCCACACAGCACATTTAGGAATAATCAGGGTGTTCTTTTAGATAAATCAAATCATGCCTAACTTCCTGCTCAAAACTCTCCAACTGTTGGCTTCCCATTTCACTTAGAATAAAAAGAAAAAAATCTATATTCCTTACTCCAACTGACAAAGTCCCACATGATGTGACGATGCCCACCTACCTCTGACTTCTTTCTTTCTTTTTTAGACAGTTTCTTTCTGCCTCCCAAGCTGGACTGCAGTTGCTCACTGCAGCCTCCAATTTCTGGGCTCAAGTGATTTTCCTGCCTCCAACTCCCAAGTAGCTGGACGTACAGGAGCGCACAACTATGTCCAGCTAATTTTTCTATTTTTTGTAGGGATGGGATCCAACTATACTGCCCACACTGGTCTTGAACTCCTTCCTGGTCCCAAGTGATCCTCCCAACCATGAGCCAGGACACTGGCCTCTACCTCTGATTTCATGCAGCTTTCCCCACAGTTCACTAGCCTCCATCCAAGATGGCAAGCTTCTTTCCAACTTTAAAGACCTGGCATTCTCTACTGTCACTGTCTAGAATTCTCTTCCTACTTATTAGCTGTCTTCTTATCTTTCATATTCTCAAATAACATCTTTAAGAAGGCCTCATCTATCATGCAACATAAACTTTTAATTCTTCACATGGTATCTATCAGGGTTGATTTTCATCTTATTTGTTTTTCTTGATACCCACCTCTACCTTCATTAAAATTAAGCTCCATGACAATAGCAACCTTGTCTTACTCCCCACTATACCTGGCATAGAGCAGGCACGCACTAAATGTGCTGAAATAAATGAATGCATGCATGAATCAAACCCCAAAACAAGATACCTGACTTTGGTAAACAGTATTTTATTGAAATGTTTCAAATCTCATTTTACTGGCTGACCAGAACTAAAAAAGTAACATCTACCTTGTATGTCAGTCTTTCAGGGTTTCTCAATTCCCTAACACTCTGAGTAAAGACTAGTATCCTAAGATTGGAACAGAATCAGTGCAATAACAGAGTTAAGATAAGATACTGATATTGTTCCCTACAAAGCATCCTATTTAACAGAAGTGACTTGAGAGTGCATCCCGGTATTAAAACTGTTTTCACTGGTCTTTTTGCAAAGGGATTTTACAAAGAAGAAACAAAGACATAATATTAAATAATGCGTTATATTCTGGGAAGCCTAAATCAATCAATCATACAAATATATATAAATTAATTTTGTAATCTAAGTTCTAAATAATTCTATTCCGGTGACATTTCTGGAATTATAACTTTAACTAGACGATGAAAGCCTCTGAAATATTAGTGCTCATCCAGCTGATTTCTTTAATGAAAGTGTATAAAAAAATCAGCAGATTCTCTGAGGTACAACATTTCAAAAAATAACTCAGAAATTTTACAGGTTTGTGGTTGTTCTTAAAGAAATTTCTTCTGACATTCCCAATCTGACAAGAAATCAGTTTTTATTTTAAGAAGTTTTTTAAAAAACACAACTGGACTCCAATTTTACTGACAGAATTTAAGGGGGCTGTCGGGGAAACCGCCCACAGGTAAGTATAAGAGATAAACAATGGTTCACTTAACAGATGCCTAAACATTAGATGACGTCTAATTCCAGAAGACATCATTCTCATAGATTTCAGAGTACAGAGACAATACACAGTATCTTTACACCCAGTGTTCTAAGCCAATTAATATACGTTCCAGATATAATGAATTCATACAAATTAGTTATACTACTATCTTCCCAATTTCTATTTGATTTCTTATAAGCATGGTTACCAACTGCACAGTAAAGGCTTAATACTGTACAATATATTAATTAACCAAATCTCCAACTTTCTAATGCATGTAATAGAAATATTAAAACATCATATATTTTATTTATATACTCAGCTTTTTCTAAAAGGCATCTAAAAGAAGGAACACTAATAAATGAAATATATTTAAAACAGTAATTTCCAAAGGGTTTACCAAATCCATGCTAGAGGACACTCGTACAATATGAAACCAACTTCCTGACATCCTCTACAAAATATCACTAGAGTTATAATTGTTATTCTAAAAGATAACTCCAAGGCAAAATGACATTCTTACTGACTTTCCACAAAGGTAAACCAAAATGCATTTTCAATTAAACGTTCACTTACAGAGGCATTAATTAGAGCATTATTTTCTTTGAGCAGTACAGTCTTTGGTGATGTTACTGTTAATGTTATTGTAAAACATCATCAGAGTAAATTCATGATACCGATTCACCCAATGGTAACTATACAGTCTAAGGTATTTTCCAAACTAAACTAAAGAAGATGAACTGGTTCTATTTACGTAATAAAATAAACTCCCTTCACAACCTCTCTTTTGAAGATTTCAGTGCCCCAGAAAACTATAAAGGGAAAGATGTGATTGAACAGTCACATGATTTTGTTCCTGTTAGTAACGCTGTAACTTTTCAGATTTGACAGGAAAGACTGAAACTAGTTCTAGAAATGTTTTAGAAAGGTCAGCACTCACAATTAGCCTAACTGAAAACTGTCTGAGACATGATATAGATGCCCCTGCCTCCTCTGACTTTTAACCAAGTATGTAAGTTTTGCTACCATCTCAAAACACATTTGTCAAATCCTTTTTCTGTTCTCGTCACTCATATTTGTACATTTGATGCTTTGTCAGCTAAAACCTCAAGGTGTTTATTACAACAATCACCATTATTCTTTCATTTCCCTCCACAGTGCCTGGACGCACACATGTCTGCACTACTGGTGATTCTGCCCTTCTCTGGCACTCGTGCTCAGAGTCACATAATTACTTACATTCAAACCAAACTGTAAGAGATTTCCAAGCAATCAGGAGGTAGGCTCCACACCGTGTGAAATAGTTTTCAGTAGCACCCTTAATTCTGTCTTCTTCCCTTTGCTTACAGTTGCCTCTCAGTTTTAGGATCAAATTTTGAGCTGACATTGAGCTCAGCGGAGCTGCAGTACAGTGAAAAGCACAGGTGCAATGGAAATAGAGATCACCGCGGCCAGGGGCACGTCTTGCAATCCATCTGGGTGCTCGTCACTTGCCAACTAGAAGCGCATCAAAACGGACAACAACCGAATTCTTCCCTACTCCTCAGCTCCCAGCCCCAGCTAAACTCTACCTTCCAATGACCTCACAGACCCTTTCAGTTCTCTTCATTTCCACCACCCTTCATTCTTCCTCAGCTACAGACTTGAGAGCTGAGTCCCTGATGGAGACCACTTTCCTCAGAAATTCTTGACCCACTAACTCCAGGTTAGGTGCTTTTCCTGTCTGATCTCCCAGCACCCTGCGCCACCTCCACCATGAACCCTGCCTGTTCACAGCCTCCTCCACAGACTGAAAGCTCCAGGGACACAGGCACCACCTCGCCATCTCCATCTTCTTCCTTCATTCAAAGAACTTACGACAATGCCTAGCACCCAGTGAACATTTATGTATTTGCTGAATATCAGCCAAAAAACTGAATGTGGTAGGTCTAAGTTTCTCATCCATATTCATTGCCAATGACTCTAAAGGGGAACAGATGGAGGAACACCTGATTCCCCTGGAGGTTTTCCAGAACACATACGGGCCAAGAATAGATTCAAAATGAAGTCTTTAGATATATGAATATTATTCTTAAGTCTCCTGAGTGGAAAAAAATCATCAAATGTGTATCTGTATCATTCTGCTTAGTGAATGAATATGATTTCACTAAAGAGATAGAATTAGAAAAATTCCAATTAGCAATGCTTTCTTTTGATTGTACCTCTGCACTTCCCATAGACAGATAAAAATACTAGTCAAATTTCTTAATTTGCAAAAACAATAGATTCTACTTACCTAGCACTTCCTAAGCCTCTACTTTCTATGCTAAATATGTCTTTAAAATTAAATTTTCACAACAAAACCATAAGGTAGAGGCATTAATATCCTTAATTTACTGGTAAATAGTCTCAGGCACAGAACTTGATTTCAAATCTGACTCCAGAGCTTGTGGCTCTTAAGCACAATGTCATCAACTTGGTAACTTGTATGTCTGGTCTGTTATATAATTTTTCTGAAAAGGCAGGGAGTTCAAATTTAGACTCTGCTACTAGTTTCTATTAAAAGTATATCTGAAATAACAAATATCTGAAAACCTTTGTATAGGTTAAAAATTGTAAAAGGTTTCATCTTGGATGTCAAGTTTCAACAGTCTGGGATTCTTTTCAGGGTGGCACTAGGAGCAACTATCAGTCCCATGGAATAGAGTGCAGTGACAGATTGGGAAGGAAAGCCAGAGGCCTAGAATGGCTCAGTTCATCCTAACTGTTGATTTCTGTTTCTCAGTATCCTAAATCTGTACCACATCTCACTACCATGTAAGGACATACTTATTATGGACATGTCTTTCCTGAAACACTATTGGATGGTATTCCCTTAGTACTTGTTGAGAACAGTCTTCTCAGTGCCACACATCTCCTCAAACCCAACGCTTGAAACTTTGCTCAACAGGTGGTTTCAGGACCCCTGAACAAAGAACCGCAAGGGAAATTCCCCTCATACTTGGTAAAAGGATTTTTCTTGTTATCTCCTCCCTTTATCAGACAATGAAAAGAACAGAACTTATTATTTCTCTTTCTGCTTTCATTCAAAATAAAACATAGTATTCAATTATAATAATCATATTAGCTCGGATGTTAGGTACTTTCCTTTCCTCTTATTATCATTAGTTTTAATTTATAATTTCATTAGTGTAATTACACGAGCATCACATCATAACTCTTCAAATAATTTTGAAAGTGTATAGAGTATAAATTATGAATGAATTCAGTCATTTAAAGTGGGACAAGATCCAGGCATGATTCTACTTAGGCTGACGGTAAATTTTTCAAGAAAGTCAAACATTTTAAATGTCCACCATACTGTTATGCTGGTCAGTTAATATTATAAAATATATTCATGAAGTCAATAAAAATAGTATATGTATTTTTTGTTTACCTACGTATTTATTCTACGTATTACTAGAATTCCAGTAAGTAAAACTGATCACTCCTGGAATATTAGAATAAAATGAGATGTGGTCTCCATAGGCAGAAAAGTTTTAGAGAAAACGATGAGAAGTGAGCAAAGTTTAAACACCTCTGTGAAAACGTGTGAAACAACAGAACAGGAAGTACTGGTGTACCTCAGCCAACGGTCAACTCGTTTACCCTTTGACAGTCCAAAGGGATTCCTTGAGCCACATTTGGGAATCATGTAAGAGCAAGAAGAGGCTAAGAACACAAATCTGTGGTAATCATACAGAAGTGGTAGAAAAGCCTTCTAGTAATGCCTTAATTGTTGCAGGTTTCCCCGAGCACTGAGCAAAACACTTCCTATAATACATACACTCAAATTAGAAATGTGTAAATGTATACAAATACATATACGATTCAGTTTGTGCTATGCAAAGTGAATATAATTTGCTTAATTAGCCTTTTAAATGATATGAATTGAGGTCAAAAATTTTTATAATTCAGGTACCCTTGCCTTTGAGCCCTTCACTCTGGACTTTGACGAAACTATTCAAATACTTCCACTGCACATTACTGAAAATTCCACAGACTTCAATATTCTATAAAAATATTTGGTTACATCATTTTTAAATTACCTCTAAAATTTAATGGTGAGAAAAACATGAGAACTCGTAAGATTTAACTATGAACTAATTTCTAGAGTTCAAATCAAGAAAGAATGAAACCCAGGGTATAAAATCAGTGATTAAATGTGTATTAAGAAAACTGCAAACTTGATAAAACCTAACAGAAAATTATTCAAGTAAAAATATGTAGAGAAAAAATGAAAATGTAAAAAAGGATTCTAAATTGAAATGTACTGAAATAAAATTTGTTATTGCAAGAACTTAAAGCTAGATTTTAGAATGCCTTCTCAAACCAACATTTTAAAAGACGTAAGAGACTCAGTAATCTCCCCTATTTCTATATACACAGAAATGATTTAAATTTAGGGGGCATGGGAGGACAGAATATGGTAGCTGTCTCTAAGTGTATAATAATGGGACAAATCATAAATAAGGGACTGCTTTAAATCTATATAAATATCCAACTTATTGAAGGGAGTATTCAGTAAACACTTCCATTAAAATTGTTTTCTCCAAATGTTGTTATTTTTGACCAATTAATCAGAAAGTGCATTCTGAGTACTAAGGATGAAAAAAGGTATCTACTTAACTGATTTGGGTTTGAAGGAATCAATGAAAGGGAAAAAGATACAAAAATGTTGTGTTACTTAAAGCATTAAAAAAGATTGAGCTTATTTTTGGAAAATCAATTTTAACACATACTTGAAGTAATACAGTTTTCCTAATCTGTTATGAGTTAAATATTGTTGCATATACTTGCAAAATCTTATAGGTCTTTCTAGACCACTATAAGTTTGTTTTTTAGTTAAATAACAAAAGAATAAAATTATGGATAGAGTTCAGCAACAAAGTTTCCATTAGGTTATGAAATCATGCTATGAGTTCAAAAAAAGGGTTAGTTGTATAAATTTGGGAAATAATCACTCATGCAAAAATCAGAAAATACCTGTACCGAGCCACCATGTCTGTCTGCTGCAAGGTGAGCTCTCAAATGGTGGGGATTTGCCTGCTGGGAGTCCCAAGCTGCCCTGTGGTCTGCCGACTGCCATGTATTTAATGCATGTGGCATGCATGGAAGAAGAAAAACCCAATATGTTAAACATCTCATCCTTGTAATATATAAAACAAACATATAAAAGGAAATTTAAAATATCCTTATTTTTCGGAATCATGGTAGTTATCTTTGCATATGGAATATGGAGAGATTTTTGTTAAATTGCCAAATTGTGTAATGATCAATAATAAGAATAAAATAGAATCATAAAATTTTAGAAGTAAAAAGATTTTAGAAATCACAGATTCTATCCTCTAACTTTATAATGAAGTTAACAAGAAAGGTAAAAATTATTGTGCCCAACAAAGCGTGCCAAATAAATCACGAGCACACTAAAAGACCATCCACTCACTATATGTTCTTCTGATAGAAGTCCTCTTTTTAATAAGATAAAAATGACAGTCTATAAATAACTTCTTAAGATCCTACAAAGAATTTCTCTCTTGTTTAGTCCCCTGTTTGTGATTATGAGGATAATATGAGAAAACAGAAAAGTTCTTTGAAAAAAGAGAAGCACTATATGGAACACCTCGAGACCAAACACACAATCACGTAAATCCCTTTGCTTCCTTCTTCTCTTTTTATCTGGCTCAAAGTAAGAAACCCATTGCTATGAAACAGGCTAAAAATGCTTGGTTGTCAGATCCTTGGCAAATCTGCCTAGCAACATCCACTAACATAATAATCTATAGTGCAATTAAGAGTTCTTTTTTTATGAGAAATACAATATACTCATTTCATTTAAAAGCCAATTTACTTACAATTAAGACATTTTGCTATACTACTATAGTTGATTTTTTTCTAAATTTCAAATCTTATGATTAATAAGAAATGTCTTCCTTAGAAAAGAAGATGAAACTATACCCAGCAGAAATGAGCTTCTATCCATTTCCAGAAAAAAATCCATTGCTAACTATGAGATTACCTAAGAGCAGTTTCTTCATAGAGGTCAATGTCTATGTTTCAGGAAAAAATGTGAACACAACCAATAAAAAGAAGGAAGAACACAGGATGTAAGTTTTACTACATGTTTTGTACTACATTAGCTGCTTTATATATGCCGTTTCATTTTGAGATAGACAGTATCCTCTCACTTTACTGATAAAGAAAGGTATTGAGATGGTAAGCACTTTCCTAAGGTTACAGAGCTAGCAAGACTACAGAAGGAATTCCATCTCAGCCTACTGTTCTTCCAATTAATACTACCCAGCTCCTCACCACAATTACACATAGTCTAAAGCCTTTAGTGTTCTTTTCAACCAAAATCAAGAAAAATCTTACAACAAAGTGCCAAGCACACTGGGCTACAAGGAGCCCAAGCAGATCGGCAGCCAGAGCCACCTTTCAGAGGAGAGATGTTAAATTAAGCTTCCTCAATTCAAGTGTGCAATCCCAAATAGACTGTGTGGCAGAAAGTACTTATATGTTCTCAAAAGAGTTATAATGGTTCTATGATGTCTTTTCACTAAACACTCCCAATTTATAACCAGAATTTAGTAGATTTAGAGCTTAAATTTAAATGGATTGGATAAAATCAAATCTAGATGGGATGAAAGAATGAAAATAATACTAAAACCGAGATAAATATATAGAGCGACTGGCAACATTTCAGGGTCATGAAACTTTCTAAAAATATAGCAAAAGCTATGAACCCTTTCTCAAAAATAAACTATACACACCCAACATTTACATAGAATTTCATGATGTCCTAAATGTCAACCCAATGACTCCAAGTTACCAATCATTTACCTGAAAACATTACAAAGGTTTCAGTCATTGGAAAGAATTAACCTTTTTTTCCTTTGGGATTGTAAACTGTGGATTTCTACTTTAAAACTCAAATGGCTTACTGGTTCATAGATATTTAAGAAGAGATTTTTCTAGATATATAACTTTTCTATCATGACAAGAATCTGTATATTTGGGTCTCAAATTAAAGATACAGCCTGTCCTAAAGGATTTCCCTACATTTAATTCAGTAAGGACTTGACAAATAAAATAGGTTTCCCACCCTCATTAAGCTTACAATATAGCTGGTAAGACATCCAACACATATAGAAACTTCAAAGACTAAAATATTTAATTTACAATTTAATTCAACAATAAAAGAAGAATTTCTTATATAAGAAGATATCTTATTATAATACCTAACAGGTGAAATGAAGAACTTCAGAGAATACCAATTATTACCCTTCTTCCAAGTACATTCAAAAAATTAATTCTGGTTTATAAGACACAACTCAAGTCTCGCCTCCTGAGTCTTTTATTTCTCTATACAACATCTTATCAGGGTACTCAAGCTATCTAATTTTAATTTATCCATAAAGTAATTAACATATGAGGCCTTTATTGTCCCAATTTTTATAAATCAATATTTTAAAATTAATCTTTGTAAGTTGCCTATACTTTATAGCATATTGCTAAATACCCTTAAAAGTTAGCATTTATCTTACTATGGTTTTTAATAAGCAGTGTTCTTCCCTTTGATTTTTATCCCTTGTTTTAACCTTTGCCTATATTCTGCTAGAATACACAATGTTAAAGGAAAAAGAGTTATAATGGTTTTAAAGTGTTTTCATTTCTCTTTTTTTGTACAAAGGAATTTTATTGAAGACATCCTTGGTTATGAATTCTGGTTATAAGTTTGGCGTCTCCTTGTAGGTCATATTATTTTTCTTACTTCCGTAGATCTGAGGTGTGTAGAATAGTAACTTTTAAATAACAGAAATTCAATAAACAATTTCTTGAACTAAACTAGACTATTGCAAGCTCAGGTACTCTTATAATTCATTCCAATATAGGATATCCGAATACTTTCATAGTATAAAATGTTACTCAGTTTACATGAATTTATATCATTAATTAGGGCTTTATGATTAAATATTTTAATGATAATTAAACTAATAAAATTAGGAGAAATCATTTTTCTATTTTCTGGATATCACAGAACCATTATAAACTCTTTTTCATTTTACATACATCATCGTTCTTCAAAAAGGGTTATAAAAGAAAACAACTATACAGTTTTTAAACTCGGGGTGACAGCAAAATATTTAAACCAAAGACGTCTTCAATAAAATTTCTTTGTACAAAAAAAGAGAAATGAAAACACTGCTCTAAAATTTCAACAGTTTTCTCCTAGGAAACATGAACTATTCACTCTCAGCCCATCCTCTAAGCCTTCTCTCAAACCTGTCCTCTGCTCCCCCATCTAGTCTTGCTCTGCCTACTCTCTGCTCCAAGGAAACTGGACCACTTGTAATTCTGCAAACCAATCTGACAGTTTTAAACTTCAATTTCATATTGTATACTAGCCCCCAAATGCCCTTATTCCTTCATTTCTCTTTAAAAATACAATTCATTCTTTAGGCTTATCTCAAAAGCCACCTACCGCTACCTCAAAATCATTATAGACCCCCACGTGTGATCTTGCATGGCACTTCTAATGCATATATCATGTAACACGTCTTATTCTGCTTTGAGCTGTAGTTATTTGTGCATTTACTGTAAGAATCGTAATAATATTAACACCAGTCACAAGAGTTGAGATTGAAAGCTTACTTTATGCTAGGAATTAACACGCATTATTTCCATTTTATAAATGGGAAAAGTGAGGCTTTGGAAGATTAATTTGCCAAGGGTCAAGCCATATCCATGTCTAACTCTAGAGTCTGAGTGAGCTCTTAACTACAATCCTGCTTGTAGCTACTTGTTACAAAAGCCTTCCTTATAGGTCATACTATTTTTCTTACTTCCGTAGATCTAAGGTGTGTAGAATAGTAACTTTTAAATAGCAGAAATTCAATAAAGAATTTCTTGAACTACACTAGACTATAGCAAGGTCAGGTGCTCTTACGATTCATACCAATATGGGATATCCGAATACTTTCGTAGTATAAAATATTACTCAGTTTACATGAATTTATATCATTAATTAGGGCTTTATGATTAAATATTTTAATGATATTGTTAAACTAATAAATAATAAAATTAGGAGAAATCGTTTTTCTATTAAGATTAAGAATCTGTCAATCTATTTTATTTACTGAAGAAAAAAGTCCATGTTTCACTACTGAAACAAATAAGACATTTCATATCTGCAAGGGCAGCAAACCTGGTTCTTGGACTGTTGCATTTTATCTCTGTGTTGATGGGCTTCCCTGTTTGAGGCCAGAGCAGGATCTTGCTGAACTGCACCCACTGGAGTAGGCTACAACACAATAACAATCGGTATCGATACATGCTACTTCAGAAATCTTCTTTAAAATAATTCATTAATTCATCTAGCTGCTTAAAAGGATCGAGGAAATAAGACACTGTTATATAAATTAAGGCTTTAAGAAAAGATATTATTCTCAATATATGTTGTTAAAGCTAACACAGTAAAGCAAAGAGAACATCTAGACTTTCTAAGCATTTCTAAATATTTCTAAATATTTAAATACTTTATAAGTGTTTTTATATTTATTAAAAACCTTCTAATACTGTCATTACTTTTAGGTTACTTTTTAAAACAATGAAAATATATTTGGTTATGTCTCTCATTTCCAAAGCTAATGTGTAAATAGATAAATAGAATACATTATTTTTTTCAAAAAAATTAGAGAACAGTTTAAAAAAATGATAAAAGTGCTTATCTTCAATATTTTGACTCAGAGAAGAGGCTTATACAAAGTGTTAATTTTCATCAAGGTATCAAAGTACTAAAATTAATCAAAAAGAGTATCTTTAAGAACTAAATCAGGATGGAAAGATCAAAATCACTCTTAAAAGCAGAGAATCCAAATGTAGGGCTTCTACAAAATTCAAAAACAAATTCAATTTAACACTATTTAGGAAAATGTCTTTAAAAAATAAAATAAAATGAATCCTTTTAAAAGTTATTTGTTCTCAACTCTTTTAAATTGAGGGGTCTGTACTGTACTCTTATTACATAGCTTAGAGTGCTTACCAACTGTTTACCAATCCAGTCGTATTCATAATCAAACATATATCCTTTTCGATCAAACAAGTCTGTAAAAAGCTTTCTCAGGTAGTCATAGTCCGGCTTTTCAAAAAAATCTAGCCTTCTTACATAACGAAGATATGTTGCCATTTCTTCTAGAAAGAATGTAAGTATTATTCTAACTATACTTTTCTGTTATACTCAATAACAAAGTCATTTAAATGTCTAGAAGCATACTGTATCACAAAAAACATGGAAAAGTAAAAAAAACACAGAAAAGTAAAAAAAAATGTATTGCAACTTAAAATTATCTGAGTTTAATTACAACAAAAAAGTGGAAAAGGAGAAAAGGAGGTAGAGACTAAAGTGAGAGGTTAATTTAACAGCCACTATTTTTGTTTCATTTCATTAAGAAAAGCTAAAATTTTTATTTTATAATACTGTTTTTAATATTAGGCAGTATGAGAAGTTGAATTAGCAGCTTAATAATGTGTGATTAATCACAAAGCATCACACTCAGATCATAAGTTAAAAAGTTATTTACAATATTGGTGGAAACTGATTTATATAAAAGTATCTGCACTAGCTTGCAGGATTTCCTTTAGAACCAGTGACGTACACTCATTGACCAATAGAGCATCCAGATTCCTAACCTTGGCTATGACTGGTATTCTAATCAATTAAGCTACAAAATAAAGGTGAAATAAAGGTGAAGCAGATCTCAAAAACATAACACTGGAGCCCACTGTAAGTCTTTTCTTAATCTCCAGTCATACACTTAACAATTTTTGGTAGTATACAAATCTCCACATACCACTGTAATTAGATTTATGAATTTTTAAAGGTCATATTTTTAAGGAAGAAAATAAAACCCATGGAAAACAACAGGCAAAATGGTGAGCAATTAGTAAAACAGAGTATTTCACCATAAGGCAAAGAAAATCACGGCAGTAAGAGATGGTAGGTTATGCCCAGCTGCTTTTCTGTTCCAGTTTATTCACTGACAGCTCGTAAGAAAAGGTCACACCTAGCACAACAGGGAGGAAGAGTGGCACCCAGTGACCGTCCTCATGTGACTTTCCCACTATCCACCTCCTCTCTAACCACCTGGCTAAGTTATCTTGGCACCTCCCTTTTTCACTGCCTTTATATAGACTTCTTTAATCCCAGCCAAACTGCCTACACCTAAATTCCTGGGACTACCAACCAATATTTCTTAAATCTTCAACTTCTAGATGTCATGGCAAGAAAAAAATAAATATAATTAAAGTTTGCTGTCAGTGAATAATTTAAGGAAACTTGAGAGATACCTCAAGAATATATTGATGATAATATTATTATTACAATAATAATGTTAGCCTTGTATAAGCTAACTAGTGAATATTAAAGTGAGATAGGAACTCAATTTCAAATCTTCAAATTTAGTTCTCTAATCATTTATGTTGCTGCACAAATCACAGCATATATTTTAAGATATTAACAATAACATTCTTATTCCTTATTTATTTAGAAACCTGAAGTAAATTTTTGTTGGTTTAATTTGTATTGTCATAAGTCTACCTGAAAACAAAATATTTTCACAAATGCATATAGCTCTCCATTATAAAACTAGTCTAAAACTAGAAAGGTCAGGAAGATTTTATTGTAATGTGAAAACTAAACTAAATCAAACTTTACACACTTCCTTTCAATTTGACACTGAGACTCAACTGACTAATGTTGTACACACTAACTTTTATAACCGGTATTCTTTAGCAAATACTTTAACTTATAAAAAGTATGCAACTGAAGTATTACTTCAGATGGTATTGGTCAACACTACTAAAAGATGGGGTTCTCTTCCATTGATACCATTTCACAAGAAAATACACAAACTATTCCTATGGGCTATGCATCAAATGCTGATATTTTTAAATCACATCTTGAGCTCAAATTTTTTAAGCATGAAAAAAGTGTTTATAAACTTAAGCAACAAAAATTAGCATTTTGTGTCTTCTGTATATAAGTACATGAATCAGTCTGGCATTATTCATTACCTGGAAAATTTTCACATAACACTTCTATGGGTGTAGCTCGTTTTGTATCTCCAATTTTCTGATATCTCTCTTTTAATGTGTCAGCCTAAAACACACAAAAAAGTTGAGAATATAGTATAGATTTAGCTAGAAGAGAGGACCTTAACATAGCTTAACATTTTATGACATTCAATAAGGAAACACAAAAACAATTACCTTCAAGCCTTGCCAAGGAAGACTGCCTCTGAGAAAATACATAAACATATGACCTAAAGCTTCTAAATCATCTCTTCTACTTTGTTCTGAAATACAAGAAGAACACCAATTTCACTTTTCTCTACTAGAAGAATGCAAGAATGGAAAATTGATCCTTTTAACATAATGTCCAAGAAGTACAATATGTAAATACAAAACACAAATGCAATGCCTATGAATCTCACTATCATGTCTTGTTAAATAATACTTTTACAGACATGATTGCAAGAGGGACTTTACCTAACAATTGCAATCAGTGTAACCTGGCTTATTGCACCCTCAATGAATCCCCAACAATAAAAAAAAAAAAATACTTTTACATTAAAATTATTGTGCATCTGTAAAATATGCCATTATGATTTTTTAGATGCTATTAGAGATTTATCTATTTAGATCTTTATTGATAGAAACAAAGGCCAAAGGAAACCTAGCTCTCTGATCAAGCAGAGTCACTGTATACTACAGCTCTGCCTTAAAGATGCAGAAGAAAACACTAAAGATTCTGAGACGTATAGAGTTAAAAATGTTTCCTTTTATTTACCCATGCATTTCCTAAACCTTGATGAGCATGAAATTTCATCACATGCTCTCCATTAATATGAAACATGATTAGTATGTACATTAAGGTATTTTAAGAAATATTTCTATCCAACAGGTATCAACATTAATAATCCCTCCACTATCCAAAAAATGACTCTAGGATGAATTGTCATTTTCAGGTTATTTTAGCAACAAACTTGCACAGCACATAACTGTGTGCCAATCACAGACGCGAGGCTCAGGGAGACACTGTATATGGATCATAAATACCTGCTGACAATATTTCAACTTTTTACACAGAATTTAAATAGTTAAGATTTCTAGATGCTTTCAATTAATACAAAAGTGCTAACAATGAAGGTAAAATGATACTTTACTGAGGGGATGTTGTGTACAAAATATTTTATTCAGATAAATAATCATCATACTACCTGGGCGGTACTACATGCTTCAGAAAAGCAAACTTCAAAGTATGAATCTGAACTAGAGTAAAAGGGTAAGAAAGGATTTTAATTTTTACTAATATTGTCAAAACATTCCATACTTCTATAACACTTGCTATAGTTTAAAAATACGTGTTTGTGAAATCCTCAAAGAAAGCATAGGAAAAACACTGGAAGATATTGGCCTGGGGAAAGACTTCATGAAGAAGACTGCCGGGGCAATTGCAACAACAACAAAAACAAACAAATGGGACTTCATTAAACTGAAAAGCTTCTGTACAGCTAAGGAGACAACAATCAAAGCAAAGAGACAACCTACACAATGGGAAAGGATATTTGCATATTTAGAATCAGAAAAAAGCTTGATAACTAGGATCTATAGAGAACTCAAATTAATCCACATGAAAAAAAGTCAACAATCCCATATATCAATGGGCAAGAGACATGAATAGAACATTCTCTACAGAAGACAGACAAATGGCTAACAAACATATGAAAAAATGCTCATCATCCCTATTAGAGAAATGCAAATCAAAACCACCCTGAGATACCATCTAACCCCAGTGAGAATGGCCCACATCACAAAATCTGAAAACTGCAGATGCTGGCGTGGATGTGGAGAGAAGGGAACACTTTTACACTGCTGGTGGGACTGCAAACTAATACAACCTTTTTGCAAGGAAGTATGGAGAACCTCAAAGAACTCAAGCTAGACCTCCCATTTGATCCTGCAATCCCATTACTGGGCATCTACCCAGAAGGAAAAACATCCTTTTATCATAGGGACACTTGCACTAGACTGTTTACTGCAGCTCAATTTACAATTGCCAAAATGTGGAAACAGCCTAAATGCCCACCAACCCAGGAATGGATTAACAAGCTGTGGTATATGTATACCATGGAATACTATTCAGCCATTAAAAAAAATGGAGACTTTGCAGCCTTTGTATTAACCTGGATGGAAGTGGAAGACATTGTCCTTAGTAAAGCATCACAAGAATGGGGAAGCATGAATCCTATGTACTCAATTTTGATATGAGGACAATTAATGACAATTAAGGACACTGTGGGTGTGGGGGAAGGGGAGAGCAGAGAGAGAAAGAAGGAGGGAGGGGTGGGGGAAGGAAGAGCAGAGAGAAGGAAGGAACGAGGGGGTGGGGCCTTGGTATGTGCCACACCGTTGGGGGGCAAGACAGGATTGTAAGAGGGACTTTACCTAACAAATGCAATCAGTGTAACCTGGTTTCTTGTACCCCCAATGAATCCCCAACAATAAATAAAAAAAAAATACATGTTTGTGTTACTATTTAATCACTATCTATCCTTCTCCCAAGCTGCAAGTTGTAAGAAAGCAGATGTCTCTTTTGGCTCATTAGCCTCAGAACTAAGTATAATCACTGGCACAGGGTAGTACCCAACACGTACATGGTGCCAGGTGCAGAGGCTCATGCCCATAATCCCACCACTAGAGGAGGAGAGAGGATTGCCTGAAGCCAAGAGTTCAAGACTAGCCTGAGCAACACAGAGAGACAATATTAAATATATGTCCCTTTTCTAAACGTACAAAGAAAACTAGAACAGCGGTTCTCAACCTGTGGGTGGCGACCTTTAAGTATTAAAGGTCCATGGCATTAGGAAGGTTGAGAACCACTGATCTAGAAGAATATGCATCAAAATTGATGGTAATTAAGGCTATGAAATTAAAGAACTAGAGAAGAGATTTCAACTCCAAATTCACACTTCACATAGTATAATGGAGAATTTTTCTTTCTTGCACTTATTATAAAAATGTAAGGATCTGCTATTAAAAAGCTACCTTTTCTAAAATAAGAAAAGCAAACTTAAAATTCATTTTAAATTCACTAATGAAAGAGGGGACATGAATAACAGGAATAAAATCAGGAGTGACTTTACAACAAAAATTTTACTTCGCTAGGTTCTAAGAGACTTAAGAATGAAAAATTCTGCAAAGAGAAAAATACTTCTAAATTCCAGCTGAGAATCCAAATCACCTCTAAAACGTCTTTAAAACTCAGATAAGCAGGCCGGGGCCTACTGCTAGCGACGATTCCTTGGGTATAAAGTAGGGTAGAAAAACGTGCATCTTTAAAAGCTTAGCAGACGATTCTGAAATGCAGGCAGATTTAATAACCACTGAAAAAGAAACTTCTTTCATTGAAGGACAATCAATGATATGGGAAGTACAATTCTTAATTTACATATATTAAAATATACCCACAATAAGGGGACAATTTGGTTAAGTTGTGACAACACAGATACCTGCAAAAGTAACACCACCACAATTAAGAAGCATTTCTAATCCTCAACCAGATTCCATTACGCCCTTACCTCTTTTTTTGCCTTTATCAGCACAATCTCCAGCCTCTGGGAACCACTGACCTGGCTCTATCACTACAGATTAGGTTTTTTTAATATACTTTCACAAGAATGGAATCCTAAGAGAACGGATTTGCGTCTGAATTCTTCCACTCGAGGTTCTCCAGATGCATCCATGCTGTTGTGTACCGCAGACCAATACATTCATCTTTCCACTACATTTGGGTAGTTTGCGGCTTCAGATTATGTGAAGAAAGCTTGTTATAAATACTCTTAAACAAGTCTTTGTGTGATCATAGGTTTTTGTTTCTCTTGGGTAAATATCTAGGAGTGAGACCGCCACGTCATACGGTAAAGGTAGGACTAACTTTATAAGAAACGTCCAAACTACTTTCCAACAGGATGAAATTCATTTCATATTTCTACCAGTAAGTCTTCCTAATTGTAATGGCTTTGACATCTTACCTCACCATGATTCAATCTGTATTTCACTGGTGATTTATGTAAGTGAATTTCATCTCATGTTTTATTTCAAAGACTTCATATATCTTTTTTGTGAATCACTTATTCAGATATTTTGTCCAGTTTTGAAACTGGATTGTTTTATTTAAAAGGTGTAAGAGTTCCTTGTATATTCTGGATACAAGTAATTTGCAGATAAAGTTTTACAAATAACTTTCTCCCTCCAAGACTAAAACTTATTTTGTTTTCTTAAGAGTATCTTTAAAAGAAAAGAAGCTTTATATTTTGATTCAGCCCAATTTATCAGGATTTAGTTTCTCTCATTATTTATGTTTATTTATGTCCATTCTAGGAAATTGCTGCCTACCATCAAGGTCACAAAGATTTGTTCCTATTTTTTCTGCTGGAAATTTTGTAATTTTGATTCTTACACTTAACACTATTATTCATTTTGAGGTAATTTGTATTGTTGTTGCATTGGGTGTGGGGTTAGGGCTGAGATTCATTTTCTTTTTAATACTGGTATCTAGTTACTCTCCACAGCTTCTTGACAAAACGGACCTTTCCTCCTGAATTGCTTCTGCACCATTCTCCAGTATCAACTGACCACCTATGTATGAGTTTATTTCTGGACTCTACAGTTTGACCAACTTATCTATGCCTGTCTTCATATCAATACCACTCAAAATAAGTAGGAGAAATTAGAAAATAATAAGTGATGAAATCAATGGCCAGATAACAACAACACACAGTCAACAGAGAACCTATGAAACAAAAGCTGTTTATTTGAAAAGTTGAATAAAATCATTAATCCTCTCACTAGGCTAAGGGGACAAAACAGACTTCAGAACAGATCCTACAAACATTAAAAGAATGAGAAAAGAATATGAGGAACCAACATTATGCAACAAGTTCAACAACTTAGATGAAACAGGTCAAATACCTTGAAAGCTACTAATTACCAAAATTGCCTAAAGAAAAGATAAATGGTTCTATATCAATTAGAGAAATTTAATTTGTAATTTAAAATATTCTCTCTATATAATCCAAGGCCCACATGGCATCCCTGGTGAATTCTATTAAACGGTTAAGGAATAATACAAATGCTACACTAACTTAGAAGAGTTCCCAATTTACTGCATGACCCTGTTATTAAACATAAAGACATTATAAGTAAAGGAAACTACAGGAAATATTCTTTATAAACAGACATAATGCATTATGACTAAATAAGTTTCATCCTAGTAATGTAAATTTGGTTTAACTTTCAAAAATCAATGTAATTCACCACATTAATAGAGTAAGATATAAATCATATGATCACCTCCGATATAGAAAAAGCACTTGACAAAACCCAACATTCATTCACAATAAAAACTCAGCAAACTAGAAATACATGAAAACTTCTTCAGCCTGACAGAGAATAGCTATTAAAAACGTACAACATGGAATACTATTCAGCCATTAAAAAAAATGGAGACTTTACATCCTTCGTATTAACCTGGATGGAAGTGGAAGACATTATTCTTAGTAAAGCATCACAAAAATGGAGAAGCATGAATCCTATGTACTCAATCTTGATATGAGGACAATTAATGACAATTAAGGTTATGGGGGGGGAAACAGAAAGAGGGACGGAGGGAGGGGGGTGGGGCCTTAGTGTGTGTCACATTTTATGGGGGCAAGACATGATTGCAAGAGGGACTTTACCTAACAATTGCAATCAGTGTAACTGGCTTATTGTACCCTCAATGAATCCCCAACAATAAAAAAAAAAAAAAACGTACAACTGGGCGGCGCCTGTGGCTCAAAGGAGTAGGACACCAGCCCCATATGCCGGAGGTGGCGGGTTCAAACCCAGCCCCAGCCAAAAACAGCCAATAAATAAATAAATAAATAAATAATTAAAAAATAAAAAACATACAACTAACGTCCTTAAATGGTAAGAATAGGAAGTAGAAGTAAGATACTTCTAAACTCAGGAAGAAAACCAAGATGTCCGCTCTTGCCCTTTCCAGTGAGTACTGTACTGGAAGAGGTTCTTACAGTACAAAAAGCAAGGAAAACAACATTAAAAGGTATGCAGCTTAGAAAGAAAAAGAAAGGCTCTTTTTCTTTACAGACAACATGATTATGCATGTAGAAAATTTTAAGTAATCTACAAAAACCCTACTACAATTAGTGAGTTTTAGCCAGGATACAGGATATAAGATCCATATATAAAATCAACTATATTTTTATACTAGCAACAAACAACTGGCAATTGAATTTATAAACCAATTATCTTTGCCACGGCATCAAGAAAGAAGAAATATGTAGAAGAAATATTGATAAATGTATCTATATATATAGCATACAGTTTAAAAGACTTAAGATACAGTATATATAAAAGTATACTGATCCCTACAGTAAGACTCTTTGTTAAGGAGAGGAACTCAGTATAAAAGGCAATTCCCCTTTGAATCCTAACCAAGGAGGGCTTTAGTTACCACAGTGCTAGCAAGCCATGATCATAAGGTCATGGCATCTACGTGGTTCTCTGAGAGAACAGTTTAGTCGCACAACGAACAAGGCACTTAAAAATTTAAGCCATAAATATAAGCTACCCTGTTTCCCCGAAAATAAGACAGTGTCTTATTTTAAGGTGTGCTCTCAAAGATGCGCTAGGTCTTATTTTCAGGGGACATCTTATCTTTCTTGTTAAGTAGGTCTTATTTTCGGAGGATGGCTTATTTTCGGGGAAACAGGGTAGTAAAATAAACCCACGCCTAAAATTCAGTCTGAAATGCAATTTACCCTCGTCATTCCTTCCTCCGTGTTCTTTCACCGCCTGACATATCTGTAAAGAAATTCCACCACATAGTACAGTAACAGAAATCATAAGAAGGCTTTCTCTTTGAACCACAGTAACTGAAGGAAAAAAAATCTCCCAACAGTAACCTGGCCCTTAGTAAAAAACTGATCACATTTTTTAAAGCACTTAACCACAAAGGCCTGTTTGAAAATGGCCATTTTTCCACAAAGCCAAGGATCATTATGGGCACTCTGGCTATCAGCACCTAAAGAAACTAGAAAGCAACAATCTGCTTTACAAAAGGAATCATTAAAGATTCTTTTAAACAGCTTCTTCAAACCAATTTAAAAGTTATGAAAAGTTAAAACTGTGCTCTTCAGAAACGTATGTATCACAGGAAATAAACATAACCAACACATTATTAAGAGACCATCTCCTTGTTTCCATTTCCATTGAAGTTTTAAATCAATTTTAAACAATAGAGAAGTATTTCATTTTTCATTAACAGAAATTTATCAATATAAAAAAATACGTCAGGGCAGGAGTTGCGGACTCAAACAGTGGCTGTGGGTGTCAGGCAGCCACTGTACAGGCGGGACCACTTGCTCAAAGACGGCAGCCCAGACCGCTGAAGACCTCAGCCCAACCTCGGACCCCTCGGTGAAGTGGCACTAATGACCAAAAGCCTTGGCCTCCAGTGGCCGTGAGAATGTTAAAGCCCTAGAAACAAACACAGCCACTGAGCCACACCATCTTCACCAGGGAGAGCCAGCAAGACAGGCGGACCCGGGAGCAGCACTTCCTGTGGCTTTAAAAAAAAAAAAAAAAAGTACATCTTCCTCAAAATTAATTTAGTTCACGTTTTTCAAAATTACATAACAAAGATGGTTTTTTTGTTAATACGAACACAAACCTAAAAGGAAAAGAAAAAATACAATCAAGCAAGATAATATACAACAACTCACTAATTTGAATATGTAACTACCAATAACAAGAAAACCTAGGAATTAAAAAAAAAAAGTTTTCTGAGCACCTAAACCACATGCATTCATTCCCTTTTTCCTGAAGAAGTTCTCTTAAAATCTAGAACTCTTAATTTGGATATAATTCCAGGAAGTTTGGCTACCAGGTTAAAAGTAGCCAATCAAAAGAAGAAAAAAATCAAAGTGCTACTAACAGTAGGTATATATCAAGGTGCCAAAAAAATGTATACACGTTAAAAGATGTCACCTATGTGCCACTCTCCAAAGCCGAACTGAATTACGATAGCACTGAGTAGTAAGATATTTGCTCAAAAGATGACATTAATCAATGAAGACAGCGTCACCATGTGCTGGGCAGGTCAAAGGAAATGGCAGAAGCACAGCTGTCATTTGAGGAGCACAAGACCATTCTGAAGTGGTATCTGAAATTCAAGAGCACTGCGGAAGTACAATGACGATGGAGGTGTGAGTGGGCAACGTTCAGAACCTCCCAGCGCCAAACAACTGCATGCATTCATGGTAAGTCTGACGCGCAGTGCTGTCTGGACATGCACACGGGAAGATCTGAGAGGTTCCCACGGCAACAAGTCCTGCTGCTTCCACACGGTGTTGGGACAGTTTACACACTCGCCACAGAAGCCCACTGAACAGCATGCACGAGACAGGAGTGAGCAGAACAAACACACAGTGCATTCTGAAAAGAGCAAAATGGAAAGCTTCATCCCAAGATTATCACACACACTGAGACATCGGAGCTGACCACAGTGAGAATGTACAGGACAGTAGCCAGGACGAAGAGGTGTGCTGGAGTTTCCCCCAGCTCTCCCGACTTGACTCCCTTTCTGTCTAGGAGTGAAGGACAGTTAACTGTAGAAAACTGGCTACACTGCTGATACTTGGGAAAGAAAAGAAAGGGTACGCGCAGCAATGCAGGTGGACACTTGGGCAAGGTCGCTCAAGCAGGAGTTCGCCATAATCTGAAGCATCTGTATGACGATGGTGATCACTCTGAGTGCCTCTTGTAATTGCAGAAGTCAAATGTGGCTTGAATCCCTCTTTTGTTATCAGTATATATTTAGTACTACCATTTTAATAATAGTTTTTCCTTTTCTTAAATTGTGTACACATTTTTCGGCACCCTCTGGGGTATGTTGGTAGGACACACACAGTACCTAAAGTGAGGGGAAACACGGCTTAAAGCCAAAGGAACCACAGAAAAACATAATATGCTAAAAAACACAGATAACATCTTCTCTAAACATATTTACATAAATCTATACATCCTAACACTAACTAATCATGAGAATACCACTATATAATAGTAATTATACAAAAAATATTTACCGTGAATTGACAAGAAAAAGAATCAATTATGTTCATTATATTTTCTTTTAAAAAAGGAAGTACATAACACATTTTAGACTATTAAAATATAATAGTAAAAAAATGTAAAGACATGTTTTTAATTTAATTTTATTTTGTTTTTGTTTGTTTCTTTGTTTTGCAGTTTCTGGCCAGGGCTGGGTTTGAACCTGCCACTGCCAGTATATGGGGCCAGGGCCCTATTACTTTGAGCCACAGGTGCCTCCAAGTTGTTTGGGGGCTCGGCGCCCGTAGCACAGTGGTTACGGCGCCAGCCATGTTCACCGAGGCTGTAGGGTTTGAACCCAGCCCAGACCAGCTAAACAATAATGACAACAGCAACAAAAAATAGCCGGATATTGTGACAGGCTCCTGTAATACACAGCTACTTGGGAGGCTGAGGCAAGAGAATCACTTGAGCCCAAGAGTTAGAGGTTACTGTGAGCTGTGACTCCACTGCACTCTATCAAGGGCAACATAGTGACACTGTCTCAAAAAAAAAAAAAAAAAGTTGTTTGGGTAGCTTAAAAGGGCATGCCTCCAGAATTTGGACAATTAAGCTAGAAATTGAATAATATGTATCCCATCACAGAATGACATCACAGGAAGTAGGCATTTTTGGAAGACCAGAATTCTCCGATTCCTTCTCCCCTAATTCACAGAGTTTACTTACCACTTAGAAGCTTGAAATATCATTCTTCTGGAGAACACAGATTTTACTAACACTTACAAAGAAACTCCCAATTTATGCCTCAAATCCTAGTCTTTTTATTCCTGAATAATAAATAATAATTAAAAAATAAAAGCCTTGATTTTTATTTCCAGACTACTCACCAAAGAAAAATATAGAGCATTTACTGAATCTTAAATAATTCCAATAAGAGAAGACATAAAAGGGAGGAAAAAGTGATCCAAAGGAAGATTATAAAATGAGGTTCAAAGCTGTTAACAAGTCTAAAAAGATATTAAAAAGCAGATGTGATTGGATCAGATACAAAAATAATAATTCAACATAACTATATTAAAGCTTTCGTTCAATAGACCATGGAAATCCCTACCTGTCACACACAACTTTACCAAGATTTTATCCTGACAGTAGCTTAAATCAGAGATGAGAAAGGTATAAAAGTGAATCCTTACACACTGCACTGCTTTCTGAACACAAATTACCCAGTTAAGATCAATAGACACCACAACAGAGATGCAAATTCCTACAGTGTGATTTTACACTCTTCTTCCTTACTATTATATTAGAAACATCTTTACCTTTTTAAATCAAACACAGTGTCAGTTTCCAAAAGGAAAAACACTTTGTCAACCCATATAATACTCCTCTGACCAAATTCTCTACTTAGAAAAGTTTATAGCAGGCAAGAAGTCCTTGCACGCACAACCGTGAATGAAGGAACAGACGGGAGAACGAGTAAGGCTTTAAAAGAAATCACCCAAATCCAGGAAACCCATAGAGAGTGGGAATTAGATACGCACACATTAAAATCACCTTGAGAGGTAACATCTTCCGTCCGTCTTTATCTCTTCCTGACTCCTCACAAAGTCAAGTACTCTTTAACTTAAAACATGACTAGCTATTCTCTGTTCGCAGGCATCACAAACTCCAGAATACTTTAATTCTCCAGCACTCAAACTCATATCACATTAGCTTTCTTTTTTAAAAATAAGAATTCATATTAACTGTCAAACAAATTTTTTCTCTATTAATATTACTCATCGACTCCTGAGTGTGACATGAAAACTGACAAGCAGGGCTTTTATAAATGGGTGAAAGAAAGCATTAATGCTTTTGCCGTTTGCAGTACTTGCCAAAGAAATACTTTTCTGTGTTCTTCCTGAGAGAGGAGTAAAAAGAGATTACTGCAGTAGTTAAATGTCATTTCCCAAGCTCTGAAGACTTTTCCCAACAAAGACAAACGTATCAGTCGCTTTGCCATTTCTACAAATAGAATGCTTTTTACATCTACCATTGTTCAGATAAAGAACATTAGGCCCTAAAGGAAGTTGTGACTTCATGTTTCACAATAAAATAGTGGTGAACCTTTGTGAGTTGTTATAAAATAGTCTGTTAACAACTCCCAGGAAGTGAACATTTCTCTCAGACACAGTGCATGTCCACACAAATATGCCTGGTTTTAACAGAAGGCACAATCCTGAGAGTGGTCTATCTACCCAATCATCTTTTAAATTTATGGTAAAACTTTGCTACCGAAAGGCACGCCCAGAAAATATTAACTGAATAAAACTTATGTTTTATAATTTTAGATGCTTGAAGCTTACTTTTTTTAAAAGTACAAATTTACATTGTTCAGGCATTTCAGACATCTGAAAAGAAAAAAAATATTATGAGCCTGCTACTCAGGCGGCTGTGGAGAAGGATACCAAGGGCTATTTAGTTCTGGGTGAGAGGCAGAACAGGGGCTGCAGGGCCTACTGGGTCAACCTGGGGAGAATGGTTTGAGAAGCTGAGATTAGAGGAGCTAGAAGGGGACTAGCTGGCTTCTAAAGCCCTGTCCAGATCTGTGACTGCCTATTTTAAGGTACTGTTGAGCAGTGCTGATAGATACATAGTAACTGGTTTCCACTTCTGTCCTAACTCCTGCCAGTGAGACATCAAGAACAGAAGTTTGTACTTCCTATAATAAGCACATTGACAGGGCAAATTCAGTCAATCTAGGACTGAATTTTTTAAGAAACACACAAAAGTAATTCAAAGGGAAGGAATATGATACTGTAAAAAAGAACTTTAAACGCCTATCTCACAACATATAAGAAATCAATGATCACAGATATAAAGTAAGATAGACTTCATATTTTAACTGCTGCTAAATGCAGTTTTGCTCAGCAAAAGATACCTGGAAGAAAATATACACAATACATATATATGACAAAAGAATTATATCCAGAATATATAAAGAACTCCTACAAATTATCAATAAAATAATGAACATTTCATAAAAGAAGATATACAAATGCTAATAAATGCATGAAACAGATTAACGCATCAAAAACATTAATCACAGGGAAATAAAATATCACCATATACCCACTAGAATAGCTAAGATGAAAAAGACTGACAACATTAAATTTTGTCAAGAATATGAAATAAAACTCTCATTCATTGCTGATAGAAATAAAAGAAGATATAAACACTTCAAAGAATAGATAGGCAGTTTCTTATAAAGTTAAATAACACCTACTATATGACCCGCAAAAAAGATTTACAAGAATGTCATTAAAGTTTTATTCACAAGTCAAAAATTATTAATCCAAATGTCCATCAACGTTAGAATGAAAGAACAATTCATGGTATGTTTACGCCATGGAATACTCAGCATTAAAAAGGAACAAGCTACTTACAACAACATCGATGAATCTCACCAATATCATACTAAGTAAAACAGCCAGATGATCCCATTTATATGAAGTAACAGAATCAGCAAAGCTAATCTATGATGAATGAAATCAGACCAGTGGATGCTTCTACAGAAGGTGGGGACTGACTAAGGGGAAAGATGTCCGTACCATATTATGGCACCGTCTACATGAAAAAGCTACCATAATATGTAAGATGTGATCGCGTATGACAGATGACAATGTTCTACACCTTGACAGTGCTGTGGGTTGCACAGTGTGCACACTCACCCATACTCACAAATTATACACACAAATGTGTCATCTACTCAATGTAAATTTTACTTTAAACTAAAAAAAAAAAAAAAACCTCTTGAATAAAATAAGAATTACAAATATTATAATTCCAGTAGTCTCGCTTCACAAAATGGTATTACTTGGCAATTCTGAAACTTCTTCCTGAGATTTCTAGTGAAGACAGCATTAGTAATGATAGACTTATCATTATTGGTAAGTGTGTGTGTGTATATATATATGTAAAAAACCTCCAAAGTTGATATTATACCCCTTTACAAATAAGAAACCCCCTTAAAAAGGTTGAACAACTTGCCCAAGATTATACAGCTAATATATAGGTAGGCCAGCATTAAAAGCCAGCTGTGCCTACCTCTGAAGTACATGCTTTTAGCATTATACTTGTTAGACAGGTTGCTACTTCAATGGCAAGCCATATTAAAGAGTTATAGTCTTAATTAAAATTTTTCACATGCATTAAACTCAATTAAAATGATGCCCCCAACTGTATCAAAGTTGAACATTTCAAGTTATCATATAAATCTAAAAAGGATAAAGCAAATATAAGAATAGCTATCATTCATTTACAGTAGCTTAAAGAGAATTTTATTAAAATATAAATGAAAGTAAACACTACACAGATGCGATAAATAAAAATCACAGTACAATCTATTGTAATCTGCAAAAACAGAGCTGCATTAACAAATTATGACTCACAATGTTAGCACAGCTGCTGAATTCAAACTTCCATACTTACAAAAGGTACACATACCTTTTCCTAAATGTGTGTTTATGCTCATGTATCTAGCTGTTCCGGTAAGGCTCTTGTGTTCTCTGTATGGGATGTGTTTCTTTGTCTCTGGATCAATATATTCCTTTGCCAAACCAAAATCTATAATATGAATAACTTGCTGGGTTTTGTTTCCCGGTCGTCCTATTAAGAAGTTCTCAGGTTTTACATCTCTGTATATCAAGTTCTTTGAATGAACATATTCCATGCGAGAAATCTTGGTTTAGAAAAAACAGAGAAGAGAAATTTTATTTTGGGCTTTGAGTAGGCCAAGAAAGCATGATAAAAAGAAGATAGAACTTTCACAATAAAAACGTAAAAAAAAAAACAAATTGTTTTCAATGCTTTAAAAGTAACATGTCAATTTACAGTTCCTCATATATATTTTATATATATATACACACATAATATATAGAGTTCCATATATATATCTATATATATACACATGTATATACACACATGTCCATGTGTCCCTATGTGTCCATATGTGTGTATATATATACACACAGTTCTATATATATACACACACATGTCCAATTTTCATTAAAAAATCTTTGCCTTTATTGTTACAGTTACTAAGAAATGCAAGTGTTTGAATTTATAAATTCCTTTCATATCAGTAAGCCTGATTCAATCAATACTTTCAGAGGATGCTACCACATAGAATCAAAAAGCTTTGAATTCAAAAGTACGTGTAAGTAGACATATGCAAAAAGCTGCAATTTATTCTTCCTTATCAGTTTGATAATCAAGCAACTTTCATAACTATATTAAGGAAACCTAAGAGTCTAAACTGTTAAATAAAAACAATTTCACAGCACCATTCAGTATTTCTTTCATTTTCTCTTTTATAATTTGTTTTCTTGATTTTTTTCCTAGGTACCGAGTATTAATACTCAGTAATACTTAATACTTAATAATAAGATCTTAAAATTGGAAAAGTTTGGAATCCAACTCTAATAATAACAAAGTACACTATTGCTTCACTTATTGTACAAACTGCCACAAAACAGAACATTACGAACAAGAAAATAAAACTGCTTCGTTGAGTGCTAACCATGGCTGACAGTGTAATGTAAGTTCCACAGGCCACTCTAATTTGTTTAACAACTTCAGATCATATAATATATAATATTCTATGACATACTTTTATTTAATGGTATACTATGAGCATTTTCCACATCATAAAATATTTATGGCTATCAATAATTTATTCAACTAACTCTGTTATTTCTGCACATTTGGGTTGGTTCTTACTTTTCTTATAAACATCCTTGCGCATACAGCATTAAATTCATCTGAATACTTTCTTCAGAATCAATCTGTAGGTGTGGAATTAATGAGTCAATGGATAAAAACAATTTTAAGATTTCTGCAGCATTTTCCTACTGACATTTATTTCTAAAGTACCTTAACATCATCCTCTAAATTGTTATCCCACAGGTCCCCTAAAGTTTAAGTAATTTATTAAGACTCTTTCATTTGATTGTTTCTTCTTTTTCTAGGTCATAAAGTTTATTACTGAGACTAAGTTAGACTAAGAGTTTTCATTTGAATTATTCATCTTCTACATGAAAAAGGTACCAGAAACACTTCACTCTCAAACTAAGCATTCTCATCTCAAAGCAGTTAACAAATTTTCATACAAATAAAATAAACTTGACTCAGTTACTAGCATCCTACAAAGACAATATAAAAAGTAGAAACATTTATATTGGGTCAAATGTACTATAAGATAATATCCCAAAACTTTAGACTTTTAACATCCATTATGACCAACAGACCAGGCAATCATTCCAACAACTTCAAACACCCCGCGTCACTTACCAGTTGTATAGCTATCATGAGAACTGTTTTAAGAGAAAACGTCCTGTCACATAAGTCAAACAAGTCTTCCAAACTAGGTCCCAGCAGTTCCAGCACCATAGCGTTATATTTACCACAAGGGCCAAAATAGTAAACTTGAGGTATACCATCTGGGGGAAAAAATAGTCATTTAATAATTTCATCATCTTAAAAAATAAGGTTTTCTTCACAGAAAATCCATAAATAATTTTTTTTTTTTAATTTTATAGTTTCAAGAACACCAGACGCACAAAGTTTTCCCTCCCTACACCTCCTCCTTATTGTTCACACTGCAGGCTGGTGACGTCTTGATAGCTGCTCAGTAGACTCTATTATGAACGGTCACTTCATTGCTGCTCTCCACTGCGACGTCTGTGGTGACCACGGACAAGAACTAGGCATGTTAGCCTTATATTTCCAGGACGTGGAGAAATGCTTAGCACACGGGAAGATTCCATTTTATGGAACAAGGAGTCACTGCTGTCTCTAATAACCCTGTGGTAGGCATACTACAAGATGACCCAAGAGTCCCATCTTCTGGTGTATATACCCTGTATAATACCCTCCTTTTGAATGTGGACAAGATTTCTGGGATTTCATGCATTCAGCTAGCTATAAGTTATATGGTGGAAATGATAAAATCAAGGCTCCAATCTGTTGACATAAGTTAATCACAAGGAAGAGTATCCTGGTGAGCCTGCCCTATTTAGGTGAGTCCTTTAAAGAACATCTGTAAGTCAGAGATCCTGGAAATGGCAGAGAAGCTCTCCTGTTGGTGTTAAGCAATGCCCCATGCTGGAGAGAAAGCCACATACAGGTAGAAGCCTCTACAAACTGAAGACCCCAGTCCTATCGCTCTGGGGAACTGAATTTTGGCAAGAACCTCTGGGCTTGGAAGAGGTTGCTGAGCCTCATATGAGACTGTGATCCAACCTTACACCTTGATTTCAGCACGATGAGACTCTCAACAGAGAACCCAGTTAAGCCAGGCCTAGACTCCTGACCTGGGAAATTGTAAGATTATACAGAGTCTCATTTTAAGCCACAAAGCTGGCAATAATTCATTATGCCACCATTGTTAATGATCCCTTTAGTCAAGGGTAAACCCTCCTCATTTTTCCTTTAAAGACCCTGTCTAGGTTTGACACTTAACCCTGCATTTATTGGTCATGAAGAAATGAACTTCTTCGACCAGAAATGTCTGAGGTTTACTTCCAAATAATTTTTTTCAGTAATTTTAAAAGGAAGAAAAATCTAAAATATAATAAAGACTCTTCCCATTCTTTCTTATGAATAATTATTTTGGAAACATATATCATTCTTCTCATTTACCCTATCACTTTGAATATAAATTATTGCAAAAACAGAAACAAGGACAAGTAGGTTCTTACTCTACTATTATCTAATATTCACCAGCTGTGTGGCTAGCTTGACATCCAATCTCTCAAATGGGCTTCAGTTTGGTTATCTATATTAGTAGCTTGGGTAAAACCATTGTTTCTCAACAGTGAATATGACTGAGGCAGCGGAACATCTGGAGGTGGGAAGGAAAGATGGTATAATCACTATCATGCCAAGTTCGAATCATGTAATTTGGTCTCCACCCTAGAAACAAAAATGTTGATATACCCTCACATATAAACTTCAATACTCCCTGCAAACACGCGCGCACACACACCCATCACACATGCCTGTCCTATTTCTCTTGCCACCAGGAATCATTATCTTAGTATGAGCCATTTCTACCATGGGCATTGTTATCACGTATTTATCATATCTACCCCTCACATGTGTAAAAGCAGAGAAAAGGTTCTGAAACAGATAATGAGAGATTCATTAAGTTTATTCCTACTCTGAAATCCTGCTTTTACTATGCTGTATACATTAAGAGCCTGGAGCCGTAATTAAGATATAGCAACAGCTTTTAACGACTAAGCTTTCAAAATTCTTTCTATCATGCTTTTTTCCCTCTGAGCCACTTAAAGTTGTTAAATTTATATGTCCTCAACTTAATCTCCAATAACTTATTTCTACTCTATAGCTTGTTACTTCTGAGGTAGGGTGCGAGGAAACCAGATCATCAAGGCTTATTAGAACTATAAATAGAACATAAAAATAAATAGGTTTTGAAGATCTTCAATGAAAAGACTATCAAAGGGATGCTCTACTCCCTTCTGAGATACCATCTACAGTCTCCCCTAGTTAAAGTTGGGAATAAAGTTACTGAGAAATGATCTCTAAACAAGATAACAATATGTTTTGGTTTATTAAATGACTGGAGTTTTCTTCCAAATGTTTTCAAAAGTTTCCAAAATTGGAAAACCACTTAAGGAGTTTTGTAGTCTTAATTCATTCACCAAATCAGCAAATACTTACTGAACATCGACTACATCCTTACGGGACTGGGTTGGGCATTATGAATACAAAAGTGAGCAAGCCACTGTAAGGATGTGTTAACATGCAAAAATCCACCAGTGTAATTAACCATAATAACAGAATACATGTGAAAAACCATAAGATCATCTTAATAGATGCAAAGAAAAGCATCTGAAATGAACTCAGAACAAATTTGGAATAGAGGTTCCTAAATTTGACGAATGGCATCTATGAAAAGCCAAAGATTAAAAAAGAAAAAAGCTACCAGCTAACAACATAGTTAATGACAAAAGACTGAATGCTTTCTGGATTTCCATTTATGACTGGACAAGGATATCCACTTTTGCCTCTTCCAATTCAACAAGGCAATGAAGCAAGAAAAAGAAAAAGCTTTCTCAAGAATGAATGAACAGACCCTATCACTTCAACAAAACTGACAACTATTTACTACTAATAATAAAGTTCAAGATTTCAAGCAATAAGTTGAATTTTATAAAATTTCTATCTTCCACGATGACCTTAATTTAAAAAAAAATTTTTTTTCCATGATGAAATTGTGGTGAAGTAACTATTAAGATTTAATTTGGGGTAATGAGATATATCAATATTTGAAATATGTGCATAACTCAGTGAAACAGTATTTTCCAAAAACACAATGCAGGTAGTTACAAAAATCACGCATGGGTAAACAATCCATTCAAAGTACAATGGGACAAGTTTTCTGATATGACTTCTAACTCTGCACTGCAACTCACATTAAGAAACTACCACCTGGGTGGCGCCTGTGGCTCAGTGAGTAGGGCGCCAGCCCCATATGCCGAGGGTGGCGGGTTCAAACCCAGCCCCGGCCAAACTGCAACAAAAAAATAGCCGGGCGTTGTGGCGGGCGCCTGTAGTCCCAGCTGCTCAGCAAGCTGAGGCAAGAGAATTGCGTAAGCCCAAGAGTTAAAGGTTGCTGTGAGCCGTGTGACATCACGGCACTCTACCGGAGGGCGGTACAGTGAGACTCTGTCTCTACATAAAAAAAAAACAAAAAAGAAACTACCACCTATCAAGTTCTGGTACAGTATCAAAAGAATATTCATAACTTACAAGTCAATAACTTTGTCAACGAGTCCTTAAACAGGCACAGGACTAGAAAAGATAGGGGGAAAAAAAGAAAGCTACCAGAGACGACTGGAAACACAGCTGATTTCTATATTTCACTTTTATACTATGGGGACTCTTCCCAATTTTTATGAAGAATATATGCCACTTTTGCAATCAGGAAAAAAAATGCACATTTTAAAAATTTTTCTGGGATTGCAAAGAAAAACTTGAATTGGAAAAATATTTAAATCAAACTATAATTTTATTTCCCAAGACAATTCTAGACAGCTTTTTATCACTGAGCAAAGAATTAGATTGTTAAGAGTTAGGAACAGTTGCAACTAACTAACAGAGGTCGGGACAGGAAATACTCTAAGCATAACACCAAAACAAAACCACCACACCAACATCAATATGGTGGGCAAGACAAGGTAGAGATTTTTTTTGGAAGCAGGAGAGATAAGGGAAAAAAGAGCAAGAGAAGAGAGGTTCAGAAAGAAGGCAAGAAGGAAGAATAATGGAGAAGTTATGACACTAGTTATGTCTATTAATCAAATATTTGGCTACTGAATTTTGTAAGTACAATTCAACGCATGGGCAAAAATCAAGCCTTTGCATGTATTTGTTCTTATACCTTCCTTCATATTTCAACCATGAACTCACACTGCACCTACTGCCAATGGTTCTATAATTATTTTTAGTTGAGACTACTATAAAAAGTATTCATTGTGAATACATGAGTGTTAGTTCTAACAACGTCCAATATCCCTCATTGTCAAGCATGCTTATTAGCATCCCTATCTTCAAGAGAAGTCTATTTTTCCAAGAAAAGCTCAAGAATGAGTAAGAATATAAAATTCACATATTTGAAAATAAGTCTTAACCTTATTCTCCCCAAAATTCACATTACTAAATACTTTATCTTATATTTCAGTATTCCATTTAAGTGACAAAACACCTTAAACAAAACATAATTCATAGGAAGTCTTAACACTATTAAAGTCCCACCTGGCACTTCCTGTCAGGTCCTAAAGTACTTCCGTTTTTACAGGTGGGCATTAGTTAAGCAGTTCATTGAAAGAAATATTATCATGATCCATTTCACAATCCCTTTTCAGGTCCAGAACTGTTCACATAAAATGTTAAATAGGAATAATTAGAGCCAAAGTATCAGCATACTTATTAGGAAATTTAAGCTTCACAGTTCTGGTTATTAAGAAAACCTAAAATGTGGCTCAGCACCTATAGCTCAGTGGTTAGGGCACTGGCCACACACACCAGGGTTGACAGGTTCGAACCCAGCTGGGGCCTGCTAAACAACAATGACAACTACAACAAAAAAACTGCTGGGTGCTGTGGCAGGAGCCTCTAGTCCCAGCTACTTGGGAAGCTAAAGCAAGAGAATCACTTAAACCCAAGAGTTGGAGGCTGCTGTGAGCTGTGACACCACAGCACTCTACCGAGAATGACAAGAGGAGACTCTGTCTCAAAAAACAAACCTAAAATGAGATTAGAAATACTAAGCAAAGAATTATCACACAGGCTGTACTCATTTTCAGAGAAGTTTTATGTTAAGACATTCTTAACTTCAGCACAAATGCTTATACTCCTAGGCCAACAGTTTTCAACATGTGGTGTGAAGACACCTGGAGACAGAGATGGTCCATGAGACCCTTTCAAAGGGTCAGCAATATTAAAATTATCTTATGGAACATGAACACATTATTTGTCTTTTTCATTCTCAAGCTCAAACAACTGAACAGTCTCGTTTTCCACAGATTACAGGACATATGCTATCACAACTGATTGAATACACATGAAGATAGGGGAATCTACCTATTTTCTATTAAGTCAGACATTAGAGTTGCGAAATACCTAACATAATGCTACTTTTCTCACTTTTTTTTATTGTGAAAAGTACACAACAAAATTGTTTTTTATTTTAAAATGCTTGAATTATTTTTATTTGTATTATTTTTAAATCAATTAATATAGGAACTTTGTATATTTCTCCTTTAATTTCTAATATGGCAAATATCATAGCTGTAACTCACAACAGCAAAAGGTCTAGATCCTCAAAATGTTCAAGAGTATAAAATAAATCTATGACCTAAAACTTTGAGAACTTCTGACTGAGTTGAATAGTAAGCACCGACGTGAACATGATGGACTTGGTAACGGTTCCTCCGTTAAGAGATCATAATATCTGCCTTTATTAGTAAAATTCTACCAATTAACCCTGAAGAAAAGCAGTTAAATAAAAGGAATCAAGTCACCCCACTAGAAATAGGGAACTGGGGCGGCACCTGTGGCTCACTGGGTAGGGCGCGGACCCCATATACAGAGGGTGGCAGGTTCAAACCTGGCCCTGGCCAAACTGCAACAAAAAAATAGCCAGGTGTTGTGGCGGGCACCTGTAGTCTCAGCTGCTCGGGAGGCTGAGGCAAGAGAATTGCCTAAGCCCAGGAGTTGGAGGTTGCTGTGAACTGTGAGTGACGCCATGGCACTCTACCAAGGGTGCTTGAAACTCTGTCTCTACGAAAAAAAAAACAATAGAGAAAGGGAACTGTCCTTTCTATAATTTGATTTATACATTTAGAAGTTTCTAAAGTACAAAGAACATTAAAAAGTAACAACACCTACAAACAAGTAAAAGTTTAAATGTTACAAAAACTAAAAGATTTTATTATTCTCTTTGAGCCTAAATAATTGAGCAAAAATGGACGAGATCATTCTTTTTTTTTTTTTTTTTTTTATTGTTGGGGATTCATTGAGGGTACAATAAGCCAGGTTACCCTGATTGCAATTGTTAGGTAAAGTCCCTCTTACAATCATGTCTTGCCCCCATAAAGTGTGACACACACCAAGGCCCCACCCACCTCCCTCCTTCCCTCTTTCTGTTCCCCCCCATAATCATAATTGTCATTAATTGTCCTCATATCAAAATTGAGTACATAGGATTCATGCTTCTCCATTCTTGTGATGCTTTACTAAGAATAATGTCTTCCACGTCCATCCAGGTTAATACGAAGGATATAAAGTCTCCATTTTTTTTTAATGGCTGAATAGTATTCCATGGTATACATATACCACAGCTTGTTAATCCATTCCTGGGTTGGTGGGCATTTAGGCTGTTTCCACATTTTGGCGATTGTAAATTGAGCTGCAATAAACAGTCTAGTACAAGTGTCCTTATGATAAAAGGATTTCTTTCCTTCTGGGTAGATGCCCAGTAATGGGATTGCAGGATCAAATGGGAGGTCCAGCTTGAGTGCTTTGAGGTTTCTCCATACTTCCTTCCAGAAAGGTTGTACTAGTTTGCAGTCCCACCAGCAGCGTAAAAGTGTTCCCTTCTCTCCACATCCACGCCAGCATCTGCAGTTTTGAGATTTTGTGATGTGGGCCATTCTCACTGGGGTTAGATGATATCTCAGGGTTGTTTTGATTTGCATTTCTCTAATATATAGAGATGAGGAACATTTTTTCATGTGTTTGTTAGCCATTCGTCTGTCGTCTTTAGAGAAAGTTCTATTCATGTCTCTTGCCCATTGATATATGGGATTGTTGGCTTTTTTCATGTGGATTAATTTGAGTTCTCTATAGATCCTAGTTATCAAGCTTTTGTCTGATTGAAAATATGCAAATATCCTTTCCCATTGTGTAGGTTGTCTCTTTGCTTTGGTTATTGTCTCCTTAGCTGTACAGAAGCTTTTCAGTTTAATGAAGTCCCATTTGTTTATTTTTGTTGTTGTTGCAATTGCCATGGCAGTCTTCTTCATGAAGTCTTTCCCCAGGCCAATATCTTCCAGTGTTTTTCCTATGCTTTCTTGGAGGATTTTTATTGTTTCATGCCTTAAATTTAAGTCCTTTATCCATCTTGAATCAATTTTTGTGAGTGGGGAAAGGTGTGGGTCCAGTTTCAGTCTTTTACACGTAGACATCCAGTTCTCCCAACACCATTTATTGAATAGGGAGTCTTTCCCCCAAGGTATGTTCTTGTTTGGTTTATCAAAGATTAGGTGGTTGTAAGATGTTAGCTTCATTTCTTGGTTTTCAATTCGATTCCAAGTGTCTATGTCTCTGTTTTTGTGCCAGTACCATGCTGTCTTGAGCACTATGGCTTTGAAGTACAGACTAAAATCTGGTATGCTGATGCCCCCAGCTTTATTTTTGTTACAGAGAACTGCCTTAGCTATACGGGGTTTTTTCCGGTTCCATACAAAACGCAGAATCATTTTTTCGACGAGATCATTCTTACCCCTACTCACTAAGGTACAAGCTTACAAACCATTTCTTCTTCCAATGTCCTACATTACACTGAAAGCAAAACGAATATGAAATTATCATTTAATTTTTCATGGACTTTTATTTTACTATTACATGGGGAATTACAAAAATAATGCAGTACTTAAGAAAATTAAGTCTCTTATTTGCCATTTAGTAATACTCTATTCAAAGGTACAATTAAGTTTTTAAGATTCTTATTTGATTAATTAATTATTAAAAATTCTACATTTACTACACAACAAACAATTGTCCAAACACCTGTACCATACAGGCCAAACAGAAACTACTATTTCTCAAATGTACACACTGTCCATAAACTACAATGTTAACAGAAAAACTTGGTATACTTCCATATATTTTGAAAGTAGTATTAATGTCCATATACATTAACATATAAATTAATGTTTAGCAAAACAAAACTTACAGAAATTCCCATACAGAGAACTCTAAAAAAAATTATAAGCATTATATACTTTTTAAGACGCCTTCTAAAATCAACAAAGACAGAAAAAGGAATTCCGTTGGTTGTCTGGGCTGAGACTAAGTCTACACTAATGAGTAACATCATCCATATGGTACTATTCATTGTTTTTGTTAATGCCAAAATACAAAAGAGGATAATTGTCTTATCACAACAAACAAGTAAGTGAGGCGATGGACGTGTTAATCAGGTCAATATAAGCATTTCACGTTGTGTATCAATCAAATTGGTACACTGAACCCCATAAATGCATCAACGTACACAGCTATGATTTAATATAAAGAAAAATAAAAAAATAAAAACACAAAATACAGTAATATTCTAATTAGCTTATTTACTTCATTTCCATGCTATTTATAATAATATTTCCTTTCAGTTTTATCAAACAGAAACAGAGAGAGAGCAGAATTTTTTATGTTTCTTAAAATGTGTCTGATAAACTTGATCTGGTAACTGTGTATAAATTTTAAGATATTACTGGATGCTCTATATCCTCAACTGCATAAAATGTATACTACTACCTACAATCCTTTAAAAGTAAACAGTATGATAAAATTTCTCTACGTTATGAAATCACCAACATTCATTTAACTAGCACACAGAACTAGTCTCAAAAAGAATGTGAAAAAGGAGGTGTCTATAAACTAGAGCAAAACATGGAAACACACAAATCCTGACTTTTTAATAAGGTACAAATCAAGAAGACAGAGACGATCAGTATAAAGAAGAAAAAGGAAGCTTTCCTAACACCTTGAAGAAGGCAATACTACAAAGACTTACAATTTCAGTAACAGCCACTATGCTACCATAAAATTATTGTTTATAACTATACAGTTCAAGGAGCCTTAAAAAGTCAAGCCATTCACTTAAGAAACAATGATTTAATATATGCATATCCTCAAACAGATTTTTAATATGGTTTCTACAGAGATTTGCAAATAGTAATTTATGACAGAGAAAAAGATTATTTACTTATTTTGATAAGTAATAATTTATGACAGGTTATTTTATTTCCTACGATAAAGACATGAACTAATAAAGAAATTATAAGAAATAAATTAATTACAAATTTCTCCCAATGTAGCCCACTTCAATTTTCTGATGTCAAAAAAAAAAAAAAAAAGGTTTTTCTTTTTTTGAGACAAAGTTGTGTTCTGTTGCCTGGGCCACAGTGCAGTGAAACAATCCTACTTCACTGCAACTTTAACTCCCACCGGCAATGTATAAGGGTTCCAACTTCTCCACAACTACACTAACACCTGTTTTCTGTTTTTTATTTTGTTTGAAGTGTCTCGTTGTGATTTTGAGTTACATGTCCCTAATAACAAGTGATGCTGAGCAATTTTTCATGTTTTTATTGAACATTTATGGATCTTTGGAGAAATATGTGTTCAAGTCTTTTGCTCACTTTTGAATTGGATTGTTTCTATTTTAGCTGTTAAGTTTTAGGAGTTCTTTATATATTCTGAATATTAATTAAATATATCTATCTTGTTAAAACGAATCCTAACAGAATTGCTATCTAAACGAAATTTATACCATAGGAAAGTTACAGGTTAAATGATATTGAATGGCTCATTTATTATTAAGAGCAGACTGAAAATATAATCTTTTCAGGTATAAATACCAAAATCAAATTGTTTCAAAGTCGTCAGTCTCCCCATAACAATTAAAGATCACACTGGTGGTCAAAAAAAATTTTTCAATTCACGATTGCTTAAACACAAAAAGTACCCCAAATTTACACAATTTGTACAAAATAAAATCCTGTTTTCCCAAAGACAATTTTACTAGTATATTAAAGATAGAGCTGTTGTTTTTAATCTCTTCAGCATCCAAGCCACCTTATATATCTCAAACCCTGAATAGGCAAGCAATGCTCCCCATTCTTAGTCTCTGAGGTTCAGGTGGCTCCTGGGATGACTACCTGATCTAACTTTAGACAATCAATTTCACAGTGATTAAATCAAGAAAAAGCATGAGCCCCAAAATAAGACAGTGAGATCAGTCCTAGAACATTTTCTGGAATTTTTAAGAAAGAGTTCTTTTCATAATTGCTAATCCTACATAATTGGTGGCCAGGTCCACCATCTCTTAAGAAGGCACACCAGGGACTAAAGCTTACGCATCACAGAGGCTCAGGATGCTGATGACAGAATCTGAACCTCTGGATACAGCAATGTCTTTTACATCAGGGTATTTCCTTGAACTTCCAGTATATGAGTTAGTAAATTCCTTTTGTCCCACCTTAACTTCTTACTTGCTAGTCCTAACTAATATGTATGGTTTCACATACAATTAGTTTTATACCCATAGCTTTAAATCTCAGTTGTCAGTAAAAATTTTGATAACCCCCTGAGCCTCTGTATCAGACATACATATGCATTATAAGAAGTCCATAATGATAAACATCAGTACAAAATTACAAACTTATTGTCCCCACAGTGGTTACTCATTTGCAAAGTATGATCTTAAAAAACTACAGAATCAGTATCAGTATTAATAAATAGCTCTACAAGTTAGAATGTAAACAAACTTATACAAAGTACATGAAGATATCCCATTTTTATTAAATCTGAAGAAACAAAATGCTCTTACCCCATATGTATATATATACACACTTACTGTACTATGGAAGAAACTGTACAAGTAAAATCACTACTTAGTGGAATACAAGTATACAGAAACGTAAAGGTGTAAGAAGCTTTAACATAAAGGAAATGTGACATACTAGACAAATTTTCCATTAATTATCTCCAGTGGCACAAAATAGCTATTTGCACTTAAATTTAGGGTTTGTGTAAAAATATAGCCACATTACTGCCTTGAGTGACTTGTAACAAATTACTACTAGTTTGGTGGCTTAAAACAACAGAAACTGATTCATTCACAGTTCTGGAAGCCAGGTCTAAAATCAGTTTCACTGGGCCAAATCAACGTATTGGCAGCAGCACTCTCCCTTGAGAGCTTATGGAGAAGAACCCTAGAGTGTCTTCCAGGCTCTTACAGTTGCGAGCATTCCTTTGCTTCTGGCTGCATCACTCCAATCTCTGCTTCATGGTCACATTGCCCACTTCTTTTCTGTGTCTGTAAAACGGCTCCTGCCTCTCTCCTTTTTTAAAAAGATAGTAGAGAGAAGTATCTCTCCTTCTCAAAATCCTTAACTTAATCATACCTGTAAGGTCGTTGCCATTCAGCAACACTTGCAGGTTCTAGGGATTATGATGCAGATATCTTTGGGGGGCTATTTTTTAGCCTACCATAATATCATAATATTGTCATAAAGGCTAACATATGGAAGTTACATGCATTTCATATTCTCAAATTGAATTATTTTCACAATGTTGTCTATTCATACCAACATAAAAATTCCAAATCTGTCATATTTTTTTAAAAAGGGATCACTAAGCAGGGCACAGTGGCTTATGCACTCTGGGAGGCCAAAGTAGAAAGAGCGCTTGAGTTCAAGAGTTTGAGACCAGCCTAAGCAAGAACGAGACCCCATCTCAACTAAAAATAGACAAATTAGCTGGGTGTTATAATGAACAAATTAGCTGGGAGGATAGTTTGAAACCAGGAGTTCAAGGCTGCTGTGAACTAGACTAACCCATGGCACTCTAACCCAGGTAACAGAGTGAGACTCTGCCTCACAAAAAAAAAAAAAAAAAGAGAGAGAGAATCATTTAGACTATGGTAAGAAAATATCTAGTAAACATAGCCTTATGAAGTGACTTTTCTTAAACAAACTTAAAATACCATTCCTTAAAACAGTTATTTTCATGACAACCTATTTTATTGCAAATTTTAAAATTACTATAAAACTTTACCTCCAGATCCTAACTGCTTGTAGAATCTGTATTCCAAATGTAGCTGTGGTGCTCTGGATTTCATAGGCTCCTAATTTAAAAAAAGAAAAGAAAAAAAAGATAAATATGTAAGTTATTAAAAGATCACTAGGCCCCAATTGCAACTGTTACATATTTTGGGGTCAACACTTACATTGTGCCATCTTTTCCTTAGATTAGATTCATATAGAAATCAACTTTTTGTTCACTATAAAGTAAAACCATAAATGTACATAAAGTTAAGTAGCAATTAGATCAAACAAGGGGAAAATCTCTGATGTCTGACTCCCTGACCCTGAAGAACACTATGCTTTGAACATTCATGACTAGGGAAATAGTGACCCTTATACGTTTCTCCTGTTCCCAGAATTCACCCTGGAATGTACATTTCTCACATAACAATTGTAAGTCAAAGGGAAGTCACAGAAAAGCAAGGAAGAACAAAGATGATAATATGAAAATTGTGATAGTAACAACACTGTCTTTGTAAATGTTTTTAACTGAGGTACAACGTACACACAAAACACAAGGTTCTTACGTGTTAGATCCACAAGCTTTGTTAACTCCACTACCCCTACAACCGCCACACGGAACAATCTGTTGATTAATCCATTTCCATTACCACTTCCTCAGAGGTAATCCCCTTTTCACTCTTATTACCTTTTGATTACTTATGCCTGTTGTTGGATTTCATCTAATCAGTATAGGCTTTATTTGTGTCTGATTTTACACCTATCAACCAACATGTTTTTGAAATACACACACACATACACACAAAGACAACATGCACAGAAGCAACACAGATTTTAGACGTTAGAAATAATACTGTAAGTAGGAACACATCTATAGGAAACAGGAAAAGTCTTAACATAGGGTAACAAAGGAAATTTAAGAACCAAAAGGAAAATATAACAAGGTAATAGAAAACTTCAAAAGGAACCAACAGAACTTGAAAAATAAAAATACGGTAACTAAATTAAAAACTCAGTTTGCCAGCAGATTAACACACCAGAAGAGAGCATTTAGGAACTGGAAGGCAGACAGAAAAACCACACAGAAAGCCTAACGCAGTGGCTCACACCTATAATCCCACCTATCCAGGTAGCTGAACAAAAAGGATCAGTTTGAGTCTGGGAGTTGGCTGAAGGGAGCTATGATCGTGTCACTACACTCCACCCTAGGTAACGGAAAGGTAGCCCATCTCAAATAAATAAATAAAAGCCCAAATGAATGAATCGCCGAGCTAAAATTTTAAAAAAGGAAAACCACACAGAATGCATGGTGAAGGAATTAAAAATAGAAAACATAGAAGAAAAGATAAAGAGACCTGGAAAGTACATTAAGACGGTTTAGCACGTACTAATAATAGTGTCAAGAGGAAAGGAAAGAGAAAAATAAGCAGAAGCAACAAGTGAAGAAATAACTGCTGTAAATATTCAAGAAATGAAGAGGAATGTGAATCCTAAGAAGGATAACTAAAAAGACATTTAGTATCTCAAGAATGGAAGAAAAAGTATCCAATGTACTCAGCCCTACATGAAAGCTATGACCCAGTTATAACCCAAGAATAGAGGGAAGGGGAAGAGGGAGGGGAGGGAGGGGGAGGGGGGTGGAGGGAGGGTGATGGGTGGGATTACACCTGCGGTGCATCTTACAAGGGCACATGTGAAGCTTAGTAAATGTAGAATGTAAATGTCTTAACACAATGACTAGGAAAATGCCAGGAAGGCTATGTTAACCAGTGTGATGAAAATGTGTCAAACGGTTTATAAAACCAGTGTATGGTGCCCCATGATCGCATTAATGTACACAGCTATGATTTAATAAAAAAATTAAAAAATTAAAAAAAAAGAAATTTATACCAAGATACATCATAAGGAAACTATGATCATCAATGAAGTCTTCAGATAAGCAACTGTTAATCCCACCAGAAAATTTATAATCATGATTAGTTTAAGAGGAAAAAATGAGCTTAGTTTGTGACAGATACTGTGCTATACTTAAGAGCACAATGAAACTAAATGACACGGGGTTTGAATCTTGAATCCATGCCTTACCAGTTGTGTGACTTTTAGCAAGTTACTTAACCTTTCCATATTTTCAGTTTCCTTATCTGTAAAACAGGGTTAAAACTTTACCTTTCTCATAATATACATACCGTACTTAAAACACATGCTCTGTGCTACGTTACCTATAATTCTTCAGTTAACGCTCTAAAAGTACATAACCCTAAGATGTAACAAAAATATGAAAAATTAAACATATAACTTATTCAGTCACGAATACCCTATAGGTAAAAATAAAAACCAGATCTGACTCAGCTGTTTGAGGCTTATTCCAGTATCTTACTAGATGTAAAATTTTATCATAACAACATACGTGATATAACAAAGGTCACCTTATGACAAGATGGCATTTTCATTATTCATGTATAACTGACCATTACATACCTGCAAACAACTATGTAAGGGTTGTGGTGAAGGTCAAATTGACAAATTATCCTGAAACAAACTATCAATCTAAACAAGGATAATATTAGACAAATGTAAAAATCTTTGTAAGAGGTGACGAAGCTGAAAGTAGTCATTGAAATCTGCTCTCCAAACACCATGGTATCAAATAACACCTTTATTTGTACCAAAATATAAAAAACAAATAGCACTGCAAGTATGCAGACATAATATTTTCAAGTGATTGCTATAATGCCAGATTTTGACAAAGAAAAAAAACACATAAAGAAATAGTAAAACTAAGTAACAAACTATGGTTCAAAATCTCTGAAAATTTTTCTGTCCTTGCAACACATTTTTTGGATGAAGTTGAGAACATGACTACTACAACATCAAAATATTAGAGACACAGATCCAAAAATATTCCCAGTTCCCCCAAAGAACACTGAATGATCATAATTATTATATATAGTGCCAATCATTGTCCTTTAGAAAAGGATAAATAAGAGCAGAGGAAAAAATCCAAAAAAGGAGAAAAGGTAAGTAAAGAGATAGTGACATGGCACAAAAATAAACTTTAAAAAGTGATGTAGGCAAGAGAATCGCCTGAGCCCAGGAGTTGGGGGTTGCTGTGAGCTGTGTGAGGCCACGGCACTCTACCGAGGGCTATAAAGTGAGACTCTGTCTCTACAAAAAAAAAAAAAAAAAAAAAAAGTGATGTAGGTGTGTCTACATAAGAAGGCTGAAAGATGACATAACAAATGTGAAGGAGCACATCCACTGCACCCTTGTAGGTAAACCAATCTCATTTGTGCTCCTTGAAGTTACGAGACCCTGAGAAGGAACATTTCCAGTACTTGGGCTACATGTGAGTTTTGGGGGATGTTCTCCCCCAGCTCACATAAGCAACTTTGCTGAAAAATGCAGGCAGTCACACTTTTAAGGAAAGAATATTCTGGAGGGCTCTCGCCAGGTCGGAGCTGGAGACAGAGCATCTGCCTCAGGCAACGGACCTTTGCACTTAATCCCCGACCTCTACTTACACAAAAACTTTTAGTTAATCATATACAGAAGTAGGCATTCAGAACAGACAACCCAGCCCTTTGTGGTTCATCTCCATTGTTGTTTATCTCTAAACAAGATATTCTTGGTTTGGAAAGGTGTGTACGTACTTTACTGGATTAACTCTGATAAGGAATCTTTACCTTTTGTCTTCCTTGTTCTTGGATTATTTCTATCTGATGATTTTGGGTATATGAGAATGTGAATGAGAACGGCCATTTGCTGCTGTGCCTGAGCGAGCACCAGCCATCTCTTAATAAATCATTCATTTCATCTGCAGTGTCTGCCTCCTTGTCTCTGACTAGGCCAGTGGACAGCAACATCTGGCGCAGCGAGCAGGGTACGGCTGGACCGAACTTGGTCAACTGTCTACTGAATCTCCAGTCTCCGACCTTAAGGTAAAAACACTGGGAATGGGCGAAACCGGGTGGATACAACTGAGCTGAAGGTACTCAGGACTGCCAACAAGGCAAAATTAAGGGATCATAATGGGAAATATGGCTTCCACAGAGGAGGAATATGTTCAGTTACTGAGATCTTTGTTAGATTCCATGAGAGTGTCAGTTAAGACTCAGTCTTTTCGCCGTCTCTGAAACCATTCATAAATGTTGCTATTTGTTTTCTCCTGACTCGAAAAATCAGTTAAATTTGTCTGTTTGGGAAGATACTAGACAGGATATGAAAAGGCTTCATTAGCAAGGGAATATTATTCAAAAAGCCAGGACTCTAGATATTCTCCTCGTGTCCGTGATGAACCAGAACCTGATATTGGTAAACTCACTGTTAATGATGAAATGAAACCATTAGCACCTGAGATCGAATCAAATGAACGAGACAAGGAAGAGGTGCCTCATTCCTCTTCTGCTCAGTCTTTACAAGACAAAATGACCAATTTGAAAAGTTTTTTAAGGGAGTGTAATGAATTTCTTGATAGCTTAAAGCAGAAACCTCCCAAATCACTGCCGTTGCCTATTTCAACTGAGATGTTTTTCCTCCTCCACCTGAGGAACCCAAGCCTTTGTGCTCTCATCCCCCATCTCCGGAGGGACTAGCAGGAAACTTTTATCCTGGGCCTGTTCCAACTGCTCCTCTGTATGAAAGTAAGAGCTTGATGGCAACTAGATTAACTAGACAAGCGGTAATTCCTAATCCAAAAGACATTAAAATTTTTATTGAACCTGAAATTTCCATGGACGGCTCCGGTTCTTGCAACCGGGACCTTGAATTGATCACGCCTATCTCTCACATTACTAATCTAGAAGGTGAGAACGAAGTACGGTATGCTGAGGTTCATTTGAAGTTTCTTAAAACTTTGAAAGATGCTGTTACTGCCTATGGCCCTAATGCTTCTTATGTTCAAGGACTTTTAAGATCATATTGTGGGGATCGATTTTTAACTCCTAGAGATCAGGAAAGAATTGCTGAAACTGCCTTATCCCCCGCTCAGTATCTCCAATTTTGTTGGAGAAATGAAGCACATTTGAAATTAACCCTAATGTTGCTTATGATCAGTTAACTGGGATGGGAAACTTTTGCCGCCACCAGAGGCAAATCAAGGTTTATCATCAAATACGAGACATTTGCATGCATGCTTGGGCTCAGCTTGAAGAGCCTGGCGGTGGACAATTTTTTACCAAAATTTTACAGGGAGCAAACGAGCCGTATCCCGAGTTCCTTGCACGGCTCCGTGCTGCCATTAAGCGTTCAATGCCAGGAACTGCCACGCAGGATATGCTCTTGCTTTCCCTTGCTTATGAAAATGCTAATGATGACTGTCGGCATATTTTGGTTGGTATTAGAAATGAAGAAAATTGCATCTATTGATAAGTTCGCTCGAGCTTGCCGAAATGTAGGCTCTAGTTCTTTTCAGGCAGCTTTAATTGGAGGTCAGATTGGAATCCACATGGCCGCTGCTATGAAACAACGCAGTGCCCCTGAATGTTATAATTGTGGAAAATTAGGACATTTTTAACAGGACTGTAGAAAGGGTAAGGAAGAGAAGGTTAGTGACCCCCCTCTTCCACCAGGGATTCGTCAAAGGTGCAAAAAGGGGAGGCATTGGATTAATGAATGTAGATCCATAAAAGATAAAGATGGTAACATTCTTCCTCCTTGAGATTCAGGAAACTCCTCAGTGGGCCAGACCTGAGGCCTGGATTCAAACAACACGGGGAAACTGAGTCAGATTTATCCAGTGAGCCGCAGGACAGATCAGGCCCACGTTCAGACTCAGGAACCTTCCGACTTACAAGGTCTGTAAAAGTTGATTTTTCACTGACTAAAAATCCTGAAAGTTCATCAGCTAAAAATACTGAGAGACTTCTTTTCTCAGACTTACTTCATGCTACTCATAATAGTGCAGCTTTCGACTTACCACTTGTTAATAATGTTTCTTTGGTACCCCATGACCTCCCATACGTTTTGGCTATTGGAGTGTACGGGCCTATCTCCGAGGGAACTGTTGGAATTATATTAGGACCAAGCAGTTCCTCTCTAAAAGGACTTTACGTCCATGCCGGTGTATTGACGCTGATTATCATGGTGAAATTTCTATTATTGCCTCTGTTACTCAACCTATGTCTTTGACCCCTGGACAGCGCACTGCCCAGCTTTTAATTTTACCTTATCACAAAGGAAAAGCTGCACCAATTAAAAGAGAGGGTGGATTAGGCAGCACTGGAACTCATGTTTTTTGGCATACCTTTTTAAATGATTCCCGGCCCCGATGCCCCATTTTTTGGTGGTACTAAATTAGAGGGTCTAATCGACAGTGGAGCTGATGTATCTATAGTGGCTTCTTTTGCCTGGCCTCAACAGTGGCCAAAACAACACATTAAAGATACCTTTGTTGGCCTTGGAACCATGTCTGATATTGAACAAAGCACTGAGACACTGTCATGCCAGGGACCCAACGGGCAGCCAGCTAAGACCATATGTGGCTCCCATTGCTATTACTTTATGGGGAAGAGACATATTACAACAGTGGGGAGCCATGTTATCTATCCCAACGATCTCTTCTGCTGCAAAGAACATTATGTTTGATATGGGATTTGATTCCTCTCAAAGTGTTACTCCAAAGCCATCAGAAACTGTTAGAATGGGAAAAGACAATCCAGGTCTTGGTTTTCCTGTTTTTCCACAGGATTTACCATAGGGGCCACTGTAGAGCACCTCGCCATTCCACTTGCATGGAAATCTGATACCCCTATTTGGGTTGAGCAGTGGCCCCCCCCCTAAGGAAAAGCTAAAGGCACGTCATCAATTGTTGATGAGCAATTGAAACGTAATCATATAATCACATCTGTAAGCTCCTGGAATTCACCTGTACTTGTCCTTAAGAAAAAATCGGGACAATGGAGGATGTTAACAGACCTGAGAAAATTAAATTCAATTATTCAAGCAATGGGACCCCTTCAGTCAGGACTCCCTAATCCATCCTTAATCCCTCGTGATTATTTTATAATTATTGACTTAAAAGATTGCTTTTTTGACATTCCTCTAACTCCCAAGGATTCTGAAAGGTTTGCATTTACAGTACCTAGACTAAACAATAGTTCTCCTACCTTAAGGTATCAGTGGCAGGTTTTGCCACAAGGAATGTTAAATAGTCCTACTTTATGTCAAATGTATGTACAACAACCCTTACAAAAATTAACATTGAAATTTCCTCATGGAATTTTCTGTCACTATATGGATGACATATTATTTGCTCATCCAGATCAGTCCATTTTAAATGATATTGTTAAACAAGCTTGTCAACTTTTTTATATTTATGGGCTTCATGTTGCACCTGAGAAAATTCAGAATTCTGACCCATGGAATTATTTAGGTTATAAAATTACAGCTCAAAAAATTATACCTCAAAAGTACAAATTAGGAGGGATTCTTTAAAAACTTTGAATGATTTTCAAAAACTGCTAGGTGCTATCAATTGGGTCCAGCCCACATTAGGAATTCCTACTTATTCCTTGACACATTTGTTTTCTATATTGGAAGGGAATCCTAAATTAAACAGCCCTCGAACATTGACTAAAGAAGCTGAAAAAGAGCTTCACTGGTTAGAGAAACATATTCAGGACGCACAGTTAGATCGAATTGTTACCTATCAAAACTTCATTTTCTATGTCTTTCCTTGTAACCACTCTCCTACAGGATTACTAACACAAGAATCTACTTTTATTGAATGGTGTTTTTTACCTCATAAAGCTACCAAGAAATTGCAGACTTCCAAATTGCAATCCAAAAGATTGCGAGTCTAATTATCTGAGGTCACCATCGACTTCGTCAATTAGTTGGACAAGATCCTGAAAAGATAGTAGTGCCTTTAACAAATAAACAGATTTCAGATCTATTTGTACTATCCCAAGATTGGCAGATAGCTTTGGCTGACTATTTAGGTTCTATAGATAATCATTTTCCCCCAAAAGTTTATAGTTTTTAAAGAAGACATCATGGATTCTTCCAAAAAATATTTCTCTTCATCCAATACCTAATGCTCAGAATTTTTTCACAGATGCTAATAAATTCAGTATGGCAGGATATATGAATGGTCATGTTAAAAAAGTACAACAATCCCCTTTTAAATCAGTTCAAAAGGCAGAATTATATACTGTTATAGTAGAATTGCAAGATTTCCCTAATATTCCTCTCAATATTATTACTGACTCAATTTATTCTATTTATACTGTCCAAAATATTGAAACTACCACCTTGTTTAATGATCATCCAGAATTATTTCATCTGTTTTATACTCTTCAGAATTTAATTCATAATACAAATGTTCCAATTTTTATCACCCATATTCGGGCTCATTCTAATTTACCTGGTCCTTTAACTGCCAGTAATGAATCCATCGATCATTTGATTGGCACTGTTCAAAAGGCACAAGAAGAACATGCAATCCATCATAATAATGCTTCATCTTTAAAACAGAGATATTCTATAATTTGGAGAGATGCTAAACAAATTATTCACTCTTGTCCTACTTGTCAGGAAATCACAATTCCCCATTTACCTCCTGGAGTAAACCCCCGAGGACAAAAGCCTAATGAAATTTGGCAAATGGATGTAACACAATTTTCTGAATTTGGTAAATCTAAATATATTCATCATTCAATTGATACTTATTCTAGTTTCTCATGGGCTACTGCCCTTACATCAGAAAAAGCTGATTCTGTTATTACCCATTTATTAGAAGCATTTGCTGTAATGGGTGTGCCATTGACTATTAAAACAGACAATGGCTCTGCATATGTTTCTCGAAAATGTCAACAATTTTTTCAAATTTACAATATTAAAAATATATCTGGAATAGCAGGTAATAGCACTGATCAAGCAATTATTGAAAGACATAATCGTACTCTTAAAGAAATGTTGCTTAAACAGAAAGGGGGAATGGCATATAATGGGTCCCCCAGAAATAGATTACATTCAACATTATTCACATTAAATTTTTTAAATTCAGATACTGAAGGCAATACACCTGCTGACAAATTACAGGTAAAACAGCCAACCTCTCCAATTAATCAACCTATTTATTATAAAAATCTGGCTTCCAATCATTGGCTGCCCGCAGTGGTAGTGCATTGGGGTAGAGGGTATGCTCTTCTCTCTACAGAAAAAAATGAATTCTGGTTCCCAAATTCATCAAATTCCAGCAGGACCATTGGGTCCCGCCGTCCAAGACAGGCCAGGAACTTGGCAGTACAAATGTCCTCCCTGACACTAGAGGACAGGGAGATCCGGCAAAGCCAAAGACCTGTCCAGAGGATGCAGCACAGGAGAGAGCAGACCTCGTTCCCTCTGATGACATGGAGAGGACTTTCTCGACTATGCAAGGAAGTACAAGCAATAGTGACGGTGAGCAACCATCCAGCAACTCCCCAAACACTGTTTCTCGCAATGATAGCCATTCTTAATGTTCAGGTAAGTGCTAACAGAAATTATTTTTATTGGAGCTATGTCCCTAACCCTCCTTTACTTAGAGGGGTCTCCTGGTTTGAGCCTTCTGTTTCCATTTATGTTAATGAAACTTCTTGGCTTCCTGGGCCATATGAATGATCGTGGTCCATTTAAACCCGAGGAAGAAGGCACATCTCTTAAGAATTACTCTACAGGAGGTACGGGACCTCCTATTTGTGTTGGGCACGAGCTCCCTTGTTTATCTTTTGGGGCTCAGCAATGGGTCAGTTTCAGTAATACTTCCAGAAATAAAGACGTCTACATGCTTTCTACTATGACTTTTACTAAATTAATAGTGACACAACATTCTTTGTTGCCTCACTGCCTCACTACAAGCATCATGTGTTTACTGATATTGAAGATTAGATTCATTGTTCAAAATGTCAAGGGTCTCTTTGTATGCCTTCCAGCAAACTAAATTTGGATCTATTGTTGAGTGGAGACCTTCTTCTTATGTTAAGGGAGGACTTGAAACTGGTGACGGTTATCTTAGTTTACAAGCGAAATGCAATGATATTATATACTCATCCTCAAAGGAATTAGTGTGGGAAGAGAGCTCACCACCAGCTCCAGGCCTTCCTGGATATGCATCCCAACTTGATTTATGGAAAACTGGACCAGCTCTGTTTGGCCTTCATGCCCGGAGGGGCTCCCACATTTACAAACCGCACCATCATTCCCAATATACTTTCCACGTTAAATTGCAAGAAGTGTATTTTACTCATGCTGGTGTAAAACTGTCTTTCGTTTGGCTTGTGGGCAACATTTCATGGAATGAGAAAACTGGAGAGATCTACTGTCCAGGAACTTGTCAATTATTTACTTGTCTTAACATTTCTAGGAGATTTGATTTTTCCCAAGATAGGATCTTTCTTCTGCAGGCCAGGACTGGGATCTGGCTGCCAGTGAAGATGATGAGGCCTTGGGAAGAATCCCCACAATTTCAGTTCTCGCGAATCTGGCTTGAAAGCTGACCAAGAGAACCAAGCAGTTTATCGGTCTACTTATAGCAGCAATTCTTGGAATTATAGCTGTCATGGCTTCTGCAGCCGCCGCTGCTGCAATAGCCCTTACTGAATCTATTAAGACTGAAATATTTGTATCTAATTGGCATAAAGATGCAGAAAGGTTGTGGGTTACTCAAAAACAAATTGACACATAAATTCATAATGAGTTAGCTGATTTAGAGCAAACAGTAATTTTGTTAGGTGATCAACTGTATAGTCTAGAAAAACAAATGAAATTGAAATGTGATTGGAATGTTTCCCCTTATTGTATTACTCCTGTCTCTAACAATGAAACTTTATTTCCTTGGTATAAAGTTAGGAAACACCTGCTAAACCATGAAAATTTAACTGCTGATATTGTTGAATTACAACATCAGGTATACAGCACGTATGAACAAAAATTAGAACAAATCAATGGAGATGAGATATTACAAGATATTTCTGATGGAATTGTACAACTTAACCCATTAGATAAGATTCATGCCTTGTTTGAAACCTCTGCAGGTACTCTGTTCTTGTTTTGCCTCATAATTTTCATACTTTATATCATTTGCAAAAAAGTCCAACAGATAAAGAAAACTCTGATCGTAATGCAGCTGTCTTTTTGGCTGTAACAGCAGTGCAGGCAAATAGTCCTTAGTTGGAAAGGGGGAAATGAAGGAGCACAGTCCACTGCACCCTTGTAGGTGACTCAGTCTCATTTGTGCTCCTTGAAGTTACGAGACTCTGAGAAGGAACATTTCCAGTACTTGGGCTAGATGTGAGTTTTGGGGGATATTCTCCCCCAGCTCACATAAGCAGCTTTGCTGAAAAATGCAGGCAGTCACGCCTTTAAGGAAAGAATATCCTGGAGAGCTCTCGCCAGGTGGTAGCTGGAGACAGAGCATTTGCCTCGGGCAACGGACCTTTGCACTTAATCCCCTACCTCTACTTACACAAAAACTTTTAGTTAGTCATATACAGGAAAGTAGGCATTCAGAACAGACAACCCAGCCCTTTGTGGTTCATCTCCATTATTGTTTATCCTAAACAAGATATTCTTGGTTTGGAAAGGTGTGTACGTACTTTACTGGATTAACTCTGATAAGGAATCTTTACCTTTTGTCTTCCTTGTTCTTGGATTATTTCTATCTGATGATTTTGGGTATATGAGAATGTGAATGAGAACGGCCATTTGCTGCTGTGCCTGAGCGAGCACCAACCATCTCTTAATAAATCATTCATTTCATCTGCAGTGTCTACCTCTGTGTCTCTGACTAGGCCAGTGGACAGCAACACAAATATTTACTAAGTATCAATGGTATGGACAAGGTAAATAAGTTCCAAATCTAAAAATAATGACTTGAGAGTCACTGCTTTAATGAGTAAAACAGACAAGGTTATGGTAGAGCAGCGACTCCTACTTTGACACAAGGGTTCATCTATCTTGACACATAAGATAAATACCATTCACATGCAGAACACACTCCCTGAGTAGGGCTGCTCACAGGAAGCTGCTGTATCAATACCACAGGGCATCCTTCCACCCTGCATGCCACTGCCCCACACCCCCATGCCACACAAAACCTAGGTTCAAGACCCCTCGCCTGGTACCTGAGAAGGAAGAATGTCAAAGAGATCAAAGAGGCCTATTAAGATTCATATTCACTAAATCCCTTTGTCCCAATTTCATACTCACCAAGGAACTCTGTAATTTTAACTTGGCTCTCTATGTAGATCAGCCTATAGGAAAAAAAATTGGGCATTCTGGACCTATAATAGTAAAATACTCACTATAAATTAGAAATTCACTTTGCTGAACATTTACATCTCTGGGATCTTGATTATGTGAATCTACCTCCAAGAAACAGTGACAATCTTGATGAGATGAGCTAAGCAAATTTCGCATTATAAAGCCCAAAACCAGACTTTAATAGATGAACTCATCTAGGTAAATCCAGCCTGAAGTCACATGTCAGCCAACCAAGTCTCTCTTGACAGTACCATAACCCCACAGGCATATTTATTTCCCAGGGAAATAAACAGAACTGATCACACAAAACTTAGTCTATATGCACAAAGATACTTTAAATTAAGTAGTACTGAGTTTCATTTCATCTGAAGTTTTCTACTGCCTCCTTCTTGCCTCTTCGCCTACCAGCCCCTCCTTTATATATTTATTTCACATTACCCTAATAACGGAGGTATTACCCTAATAATGGAGGTTATATTGGCAGAGAAAAGGTTGGCAAAGGCAGGTAGACAGGAAGAATGAAACCATGCTAACCCTTAGGAAAACCTGGCTGGCAAACCAAACAGAAAAGTTGTGCCAGATGAAAGTATCTTTTAAAAAGAATTTTAGATCCCAATTCTTCCAATTCCTGGATCCCAATTCTTCCTATTCCTGAATCCCAATTCTGCCTGGCAGCTGTCATAGTAGGCACATTTAAGACTTGAGAATAATCTCGGAGGAATTTGCGTTCTTTTCATCCCTACCACATCAAATATTTCTGAACACCTGAAAGTCAAGCAGTAGGTCAGCTTTACCATATATGTATGTCCATAGAAAAAGAAATTTCAGAAGCTACCTGGGAATATGTTTTCAAAGAACAGAATCATAAATACTAAAATACTTTTGTCAAAATATTTGAATCAGAAGAATAAATCTTGCTTTCTAATTTTTATCTAATTAAAAATCCTTCCCAAAATTAAAAATCACGTGCCAAATTCAAAAACTCAATTCTGTAAGACTGCTAAAGAAAAGGGATGGAATTGTTATTGCACAGAAAATCACAAATGTCCTACACATTAGCATACACTTGAAGGACATATCAAGAGTGTAATAACAAAAGATCAGTTATGCACACAGCTTCTCAAACAAACACCCAAGTAAACAAAAAAAAAATTAAAATAAGTTAATAATTAAAGAAGTAACAAGGAAGTAATTAAGAAAAGTTAAGAAACATGAACTTACCAGTTTAATTGCCACATATTCATTTGTGTATAAATTTTTCCCTTGAAAAAGAAAAAAAAGTCAGATTCCACCAATAATTAACTGTAAAAGATATATTATAAAACTGTACTCTGAGCAAGAAAGTACACGATATATTTAAATAAAGCATAATTTTGTGTCTATTTAGCAACAAATTCAATAACAAAGAAATTTAAATTTATAATCAACTCAATTTTGTATGTAGTATTTCATCTGGATATAAAGTGATACTAATAAGCACTTTAGCCTGCATACAAAAGTAGGAAGATTCTGATTTTGTTAGAATATTGTATACAGTTTAAAAAGTAATCAACAAACATATGCTAAAAAAATTTCAAAACCAAAACTTTTGTAATAACAGGAATACAAAATTCCTCTCCCAAACACCATCTTACTTTAAATCCTTCATTATTGCGGAATATGAACTTATTTGGAATCACATTTAATTCCAGAAATATTAATATGTCAAATATATTTTTAAAATCTGAAATATATTTAAAATGAAATGAGAAAGTTATTATTGACTGAGAAAAGCTAGTTAACTACTTTGAGGGAAAAGTGGGTTATGAGCACCTCACCTTATAACCAAATTAATTCCAAGTATTTTAAGAGTTAAATATAAGCTATAAAACAAAAAAAAAAATTATCATCCCTATGTCCCCATATATGGCTTTCTGATTGTAAGAAGATAAAAAGAAGACGATCTGAAGATTTTACATAGATTTGATATATATTCCAAATTCATGCAAGTTGAAAAAAAATACCACAAAGTGTAGGTATAAGACAAACCAGAATATAGATTTAATACATGTATCATTAACATGTAAATAAATCAACTTGTAGTAAACTTTAGCATTGGCAAAATAATCTAGAAAATTCCATTGGGCCAGCATCTGTAGGCCCTAAGGGGAATTTTGGTAGCAAGGACTATATGAAGACAATTTAATATATAATATGTGTCTTTGTAAGTGTGTTTTTAAAAATGAAAAACAGCACAACACGTGATTTTGAATTTCCAGTATGTTTTTCAATTAGCATGTATTACTTCTGTAATCAGGAAAAGAGAACAATGACAGATATTTTTTTCCAAATGTGACAGTAAATGGCCCTGGTCACACTGGCTACTGAACACAGAAGAGGCGATTGTCAACTTTGGACACATGTGGTTTTCCAGCATAACACCCCTAAATTTTGCCTAACCTCCAGGCAAAATTTCAGCCTCAGATGTGTTGCCACTTTTTATAATAGTTTATTCATATACACATAATTCTCTTCTGAATACTGTCCTTACTGTACAAAAATAAGTGAAAACAAAGAAGAAAAACAAACATTCATAATAATGCTAAGTAGCATAGGTCTCATAAACCCAATTAGTTGGCATAAGGATAGAACTTGAAGGACCCTAAAAAAATACCTTGGACGCTCGCTCTCTATAAACTATTTGCTTAAAACCACTATATTTGGGTGGCGCCTGTGGCTCAAGGAGTAGGGCGCCAGTCCCATATGCTGGAGGTGGTGGGTTCAAACCCAGCCCTGGCCAAAAAAAAAAACCAAAACCACTATATTTGAGATTTTTTTTGTTACATCATTATAGTCTATTCCTTAGTTATGACATTTTTCAGATAGATCTTATAATATGTTTCAGTCAGAAGTAGTTGAAAACCAATAAATATAAAAATGATGAACCCACCCAAATCTACTTATTTATTTAATATATACTTTAAGGGCTACAGAATTTAACAGAACAATTCTCAACCATGAATAAAAGAAGGAGAGTTATGAGCTATGTGGGAATAGGAAAAGAAAGAAAAATAAAGTATGTTATGGAGAAGCTCTTGTAGTATACCTAATTATGTCAGAAGTTGTAATATCTTTTTCCAGACAGTTATTCATAAATACATAACATCTTTGCACTATGTTCTTTTATGTGATGATTAATCAGGTGTGGCCTCAAGAGTACACAGGAAAGGCTCAAGAAAAAACTAAGTTTATTATACTCACAAGTCCTTGGGGGGAAGGGTCACACTGAATACCATACAGGGCCACAGGGGATGCACCATGTTTGATTAGGTGACGGAAGACAGAAGCAAGTGCAGAGTTAAACCAAAGCCTTTACTGAGGTAAAGACAAGGCAGGGAAAACAGTTCAGGATTCCTAGTCTGAATAATTCCAGTGACCCCTGAGCCATAGGGATGGTTTCCAGTTGCCTGGTACACGGCTCTTGGACAATCAAAGCAGAGGAATATTGCCTCCCGGGTGCGCTAACCAGATAGAAAAAGTATAGCTGTGAATTGGTTAGTCTGCATGTCAAAGGCATGATGAGCCTTTTACTAACTCTTAAGAAGTGGCTAATCCCAGGAGAGGCAATCTCTCCCAGCCACGAAGGTTTTGTAAGATATCCAAGTATCTTAAAACACAGAAAAATTAAAAAATACAAGGGCAGCGCCCTTGGCTCAGTAGGTAGGATGCCAGCCCCATAAACCGAGGGTGGTGGGTTCAAACCTGATCCCCGCCAAACTGCAACAAAAAATAGCTGGGCATTGTAGCGGGTGCCTGTAGTCCCAGCTACTCGGGAGGCTGAGCCTAGAGAATCACCTAAGCCCAAGAGCTGGAGGTTGCGGTGAGCTGTGACACCACGGCACTCTACCGAGGGCGACAAAGTAAGACTCTGCTTCTTAAAAAATAAATAAATAAAATAAAAATACATGCAAAACAACCTTATATTTAGCTGGCTATGTTGGGTGTCAACAATCCTGGGAGTTTTGACTGTCTAAACTAGAAATACATATTCCAGTGCAGAATGCAAACCTTACCAACAATACATAAAGATAAAATAAAACCACAAATACAGACAGACCTTAACTTACAATGGTTTGACTTAAGATTTCTTGGCTTTATGAAGATGCAAAAGCAATACACATTGACTTTAAATGCTGGATTTTTTTTTTTTTTTTTTTGAGACAGAGTCTCAAGCCGTTGCCCTGGGTAGAGGGCTGCAGCATCATATCTTACAGCAACCTGAAACTCTTGGGCTTAAGTGATTCTCTTGCCTCAGCCTCCCAAGTAGCTGGGACTACAGGTGCCTGCCACAACACCCCGCTATTTTTTGGCTGTAGTTGTCATTGTTGTTTGGCAGGCCCCGGCTGGATTCGAACGCGCCAGATCTGGTGTATGTGGCTGGCGCCCTAGCCACTGAGCTACAGGCGCCGAGCCTAAATGCTGAATTTTGATCTTTTCCTGGCTAGCTGTAGTTCCCAATCAGCCACACAATACCTAGAGGAAGCAATCAATATTCTATTATAGTGCCCAGCATTGCCAGCATCTTTTGAATATTGTGTTTTCTGTCTTCACATCACAACATGTCTACAAAATGTCCACTTTCAACTTACAATAGGTTTATCGAGATGTGGTCCTATCATAAGTTGACAAGCATCTGCACATCAATTCATCATTTTTAAATAAAAACAGAGTCCAAACAAAAATGAAACAGTTTTTTTTAATCTCACGGCCAATTTTTGTTTTACTTACCTATAAGAGTTGTTTCAACAGTGGGTAGTACAGTTTCTTCTTCAGGTGTTTGTACAAGGGGGACTATTTTGATTTGTACATAAGGTTGCAACTCCAATTTAGTACCTAAGAGGTCTAAAGTTTTCAATGCACTGTACAATATGAGACTTGTCTTCTACAAAAAAGAGTTGTGCAGCCCAAAGTTTTGAGAGCACCTTTGTTGACAGTCATTCAACTATAATATGTGTACTTTCTAGTCTTTCTTACTCAGTACTAACCACAAAAAAATTCAATACTAGTAACCAAATGCCAAATGTTTAGATGTGTCTGTTAATGAGGTTTTAAAGAAAGCATTTTAAAAATCCAAACTAGCTTTTAACATTCGCATTTGGTTATCCAGGTATAAAAAGGATAACACTCACGATAACTTTTTCTTACTGAAAAACTATCTGAGGCCTTTAAAAAAAAAACAGTAAAATATTCCTTTAGTAGTCTATGAAAATGGAAAAATGTGATGATTAAATTAGTTCTGCATAATATATATACATAATATATAATAATATATATAATATATATATAAAATGCAGATCATAAATATATTTAAATAAATTCATGTAAATATACACACGTATAGGTATATACCAAACACCCCTAGATAGGTTAAACAGATAAACAGACAGATAGGTAGGTATACTAAGAAATCACCTTATTTCTATTACTGTTTATTCACAAACTGCAAAAAAAAAGGGGGCGAGGGATGCTCTACTCCTTTTTCAGTATATAGTAAATACACTGAAGTCACATTTGACTTCTGCAACTACAACAGGTGCTCAACATGACTTGTATTTATCCTTTATTAATCAGCATATAGTTAGTATTACAATTTTAATAGTTTTTTTCCTTTCTTATAATGTGCATACATTTTTTTTGGCACCCTCTGTAGTTTCAGTATGTGGTACCCATTGCTTCTCATATCGCCCTGGTTAGAATGGTCTACTAAATCACATGTATACATACATATATGTATGTATAAGTATTTATGTGTGTGAACATATTTTGAAATAAATTACATGAAACAAATTTTGAATAAAAATGGCCAAAGTATATAGCACTGGTCTTTTTATGTTATCACCTAAATTTAATACTCATAATGACCTAGGAAGTAGAAATAATCCCACTGTAAAGTGGAGGAATATGAGGCCCTCAGTGGTTAAGTGACCTATGTATTCCATAATGGCAGACTATTTCTACATATTTCCAGTGTATTATTAGTGCCTAACCATGTCTGGTACATGACAGACATACAATAAGTAATGGATGGGTGCTGTTCAAAGTTATACACAAGAATAACAGTTATAAACAAGAAAGTTTTCTCTAACTCTAAAATCAGAAATATTTTAAGTATTTCCAAGTAGCTAATATAACATCCTTCAAAAAATAAAATGTAAAACATTCACCCTTTCAAGAGTCCCTACAAAATGCAATACAGTCTTCCAGCACATGTTACAACTATGTACAAAGTCTATCATTGTCTTTTATTGGCTTGCTTCGTTCAATTACACAAAAACTAATAAGACAGAGGCGTCATCACAAAGTAGGGTGCTTCACAAGATAAAAGCAGAAGTGGCTGAGTAGATAAACATACAACTGGATTCATTTGGAGGAAGAGGGTGGGATCTAAGGAAAATCGTCAAATCAAATTTTCTTTTTGCATCTAAAGTTCCCACTCTTTGTGGTCCATTAACCAGAACTCTCATGGCACCTCAATAGTGACTCCTATACAACCATACCACCTTCTTCTTGTTTCTTTTCAATGGAGAAAGCCATATCTCTACTGTATTAGGGGTTAAAAGACCTATATTTTGATCCTTAATCTGTCATTAAATTACTAGGGACATCTAACAAGTAGCCTTCCCCTCGCTGAATTTTAATTGCTTTAAATGTAGAGCTAAGAGGTTTAATTAAAAGTTTCCCAAATTTACCTGATTATAATAACCAGAGTCAATATTCTGTGTCCCTTGTTAAGATTACAGACTCTTGAACCCCACCCTATGGGGAGCGATAGAGCGGGAAGGGTGAAGAAAAAATAAATTATAAAATGTAAATTGCATTAATTTTATGACATTTCAATGTATTAACTTGACTTTAAGTTATTAGCACTTGTTTCTGCCTGCTGAGCCTTTTTAATTTACTTTCTTGTTTTCTCATATTCTGGGTAATTTCAAGAATATAGACGCTCCTATATGAGGGAATTTCTTACAAATGAAAATACTAGTACATAAGAAATTTCTAACATCTGTATTCTTTAAATTATGTGATACTGTAAATAATTAAATAACTGTATCATTTCCATTAAAAAGTATCTTCCATTTCTAAAAATGATTCTAACATAATAAACAAAATAGTCTTACCTAATCGTAATTCTCCAAAATTGCCACATCCAATTTTTTTTCCAACTCTAAAGTTAGGTCCAACCATTAAAACTCCAGACGATGAAGACCCAGTTCCTCGAGTGGTGTGCCCCGACCGGCCACTAGGTCGTGCCATTCTATCATCTGATTTGTCTTTGTCTTTCTTTTTATTATCCATATCAAGTTTGCGGTACTCCACTTTGAATTCTTTAATCAAGACAAGCACAATGAAATAGGGTATCGTGAAAACAGGTACATCACTAGGTAACTGTACCAGGTGGGTAATGTTAACATTTAAATTGCAGAAGGTAGTCAATTGACTGAAGCGTGTTCATCCCATTCGTAAAATTTTTCTCAGTTGTCTTCTCAGCAAAACATATCTTCAAAATTATCTTTTCAGTGATGTGAGCTGATATTGATAGAGAGCTAGAAAATGAAGAAAAAAAGACTAGTCAACAAAGAGAACTTGAAAATAAACATTTGGGAAATTAGATCACATAAAAATTTAGGCAATCAATCATTGCTACTTGTTGATGCCCACTGAAGTCACACCAGAGTAGACTCTCAGATTAACTAACCATTACCCTTTATTTCTGTACTTAAATATCTAAGAAACTATAAAAACAAAAGAAAGAAAATCAAGGATTCAGTTATTTCTTAAAATTAAAAAATGGAAAAAAATATATACTCAGCACAAATGAGTAAGATCTCTGCTTTCAACCGTGATAACTATAAAGCCAGATAAAACATATGAAGCACTGGGTTGCAGGCATCAGATAATACGCAGTACAGACTGCGATCCTTAAGGAAAACAGCACAAAAGGTAAATTCCCCTTCATCCAGGCTGTCTGGCTGGGAACAATTTCCTGATCATAGCGCAAGGGGGTGACAGTACAGGCAGCACACAGCGATCACAGGTAAGAGTTTGCAGCTGCTGAAGTGAGTGGCGTCTGTGATACGTGGAGCCCTCCCTGAGGGAGGGAGTTTAGCAGAGGGGTGTGAGGGGCAGTAGGGCGGTAAGGCAGAAGGCTGGGCTACCATATGCAGGGGAGTGCTCTACCTAGCAGATAACGGCTACTGCAGGGTTAATATGAAGAATGGAGACACTGGGAGCTGAACAGCGCTGAGAGACTTTAGAGTTTCTCTCCAGTGACAGTGGAGGAACCTCATTAACAGCCCTGACATGCAGCTGAGACATCACAAAGACAACCTGAAAAGTAAGGACTGAAAATAGTAAGGACTACGCTACACAGGCCCAACTGAAGCCTAACCAAACCCAGATAGTATCGAGTGGCTCTGAGAGCCAAGGAACTGCATTCCAGAACAAAACTCAACATTTTCAAGAAGACAAAAAGCCCAGACTCACAAAATATTCATAGACAATCTCTACCATACAATTAAAAATTATCAAACATGCAAAGCAGCAATAAATGGGGCCCGCAGCCAGGAAACAAAGTTGTCAAAGGCAACAGACTCCAACTTGATCTGGATGTTTGAATTAAAAGACAGGATTCTAAACCTACTAAATAGCTATGAGACCTATTAAACTGAAGGAAAGGAATAAGACAAAAAAAAATTTTGAAAAAATTAAAGCTGAAAATTCCCGCGATTTGGTGAAAACCATCTACTTACAAATTGAAGATACTCAGTAGTCCCATAAGGGATAAATACAAAGAAAACTAAACACAGGCACATCGTAACCAAACTTCTAAAAACCAAAACTAAAAAAATTTTGAAAGCGTAGAAAGAAAAACTACACTTGACATATAGAACTAACTTTTACTCAACCGAAACAAAAGAAAATGGAATAATGGTATTTTTTTTTTTTTTTTTTTGAGACAGAGTCTCACTATGTCACCCTGGGTAGAATGCCGTGGTATCACAGTTCACAGCAACCTCAAACTCTTGGGCTTAAGCGATTCTCCTGCCTCGGCCTCCTGAGCAGCTGGGACTACAGGTGCCCGCCACAACAGCCGGCTATTTTTTGTTGCAGTTGTCATTGCTGGTTAGCTAGCCTGGGCCAGGTTCGAACCCACCAACTTTGGTGTATGTGGCTGGCGCCGTAACCGTTGTGCTATAGTCAAGGAGCCAGTAATGGTATTTTCAAAGCAATGAAAGGAATAAAAAAATAATTTCAACCCAGAATTCTACTTGCAGTAAAGTCATTTTTTACAAACAAAGTAAAAGAAAGCCATTTTCAAATGAAGAAAAGCTGAGAATTAGTTACCAGCAGACTTGCAAAACAACAGTCCTTTAAGCTAAAGTGATACCAGATAGAAATTTGAAACTTGAAGAAGAAATGAAGAAAGAACATTGAAAATAGGAAATGCATGGGTATTCATTTCCTTTAAAGATAAATTACGTGTAAAGCATTCAGTCATTTATAACATAAGTGAATGTTAAAATGTAGAACAACATAAACTGGCAAGGGGGAGTTATAAATGAATTACAGTATTTTAAGATTTCTCCTTAAAAATCACTAAGACTAGATTTCAAGGGTTCTCAACCACAAAAAAATGATAAGTATGTGAAGTAATGTGTATGCTAATTATCTCCACTTAGCCATTCCTCAGTACCGTACACATATTTAAAAACATTACATGGTGCATAAATATGTACAATTTTTATTGTCAACTAAAGAAATTAAAAAGAAATAGAGAATAAAAAGAGGATTCTTATATTTGTGAAGAATGATGTAAGTTCCATACTACTTCTAAAGAGCCAATGATAAGTTACAAATGCACATCTGAATGCCTAGATCAAACAGTAAAAAATACATTAATTACAAGAGAAATAGCTAAAAAGCCAAGATAGGAAATAAAATGGTGTATTAAAATGTTACTTAGTTAAGGGCGGCACCTGTGGCTCAGTGAGCAGAGCGCCAGCCCCATATGCCGAGGGTGGCGGGTTCAAACCCGGCCCCAGCCAAAATGCAGCAAAAAAATAGCCAGGCGTTGTGGCGGGCGCCTGTAGTCCCAGCTACTGGGGAGGCTGAGGCAGGAGAATCACCTAAGCCCAGGAGTTGTGGAGGTTGCTGTGAGTTGTGTGACGCCATGGCACTCTACCAAGGGCAATAACTCTGTCTCTACAAAAAAAAAAAGTTACTTAATTAAAACAAAAGAGAAACAGAACATGTAAGACAAAAGAAAACAGGAAAATGATATAAAAAATTTAAAAAATGAAATAGACATAATTCTCCCCCAAAAAAGGTAAAAATTGTCAAAATATATAAAAAATCAAGACCCAAAGTACACACTATATATGAAACAATTTTAAACACAAAGACACAGATAGATTGAATGCAAAAGAACAGAAAAAAAGATACACTATGCAAACAGTACATATAATAAAGTTTGTTGAGACCATATCATACAAGGTAGATGTCATAACCAAGGAGTACAGAAGTCCGTTTCACAATGATAAAGCTTTATGTCTTTCCACAGAAAGACATAAAAATCATAAATGTGTGTGAGCAGAATGAAGCAAAACATAACAAAACTAAAGGCAAAAGATAATTATTTTTAAATAGTTTAACAACATTCTTTTAGTAATTGATAAAGTAAAGGAGACAAAAGAATCAGTAATAGATCTAAATAATTTCATCAACTACCTTAAACTAATTGACATTTAGAACAGACAACATCCAAAACAGGAGAATAAAATGTCCTTTCAGTGTCCACCAAGAAAGATCACATGCTGTGCTATAATTTAAGTCCCAAGTAACTCCAATATTACAGAATATATTATTTGATCAAGACAGAATTAAAGTAGAAATCAATAACCATATGATACCTAGAAAAGCCTCAAACTTTGAAAATTAAACATACTTTCAAATAATTTATGAGTTGAAATCACAAGGAAATTAGAAAAAAATTCTAAAATATATATTATATATAATATACATTAAAATATATAACATTAAATTTTGTAGGCTACAGCTAAAGCAATGCTTAGAGGGAAATTAGAAGGTTAAATGCGGTTTTATTCAATGATCTAGGTATTCTCCTTAAAACGCTAGAAAAAGCAAATCAGATGTAAGTTGAGGAAGCTCTTTAATACGCATATAGTTATTAGTAGTCATGGACTTATGGTAAATACTGTATTAAAGAATAAAAACACAGGAATTCTGAACAAATAGAAAAATAGCAAGCCAATTTTAAAAATGGAGACCTTAGAACAAGCGTCCTCAAACTTTTTAAACAGGGAGCCAATTCACCGTCCCTCAGACCGTTGGAAGGCCGGACTATAGTTTAAAAAAAAAAAAAAACTATGACCAAATTCCTATGCACACTATACATATCTTATTTTGAAGTAAAAAAACAAAATGGAAACAAATACAATCACACCACTTCATGTTCCCCGTGGGCCGCAGTTTGAGGACCCCTGCCTTAGAACAAAAAAGATCACATCTGAAATGAAAACATCACTGGATATACTCAACAGCAGGCTGGATAAAGCACAAGAAAGCATCAATGCACCTGAAGGTCCAAGCAAATTATCCAGAGAGAAAAATCAATAAAATAAAAAGTAGATCAAAATAGAACAGACATAGAAAAAAACCTACAGATAGTGATTAGATCAGTATAATTAATATATTCATCATCTCAAACATTTATAAATTTTTACATAGAGAACATTCAATATCCTCATTCTATCCACTTGAAACTATTCTTTTTACTGCTAACTACAGTCAGCCTGCAGTGCTCTTGGAACACTAGAATGCATTCCTTCTATGTAGCTCTATAAAGCTTTCTTTAAAAAGGCTGCCTCCTCAATGAATCCCCAACAATAAAAAAAAAAAGAAAAAAAAAAAAAAAAAAAGGCTGCCTATACTTTATTACAAAATGAAGTAGGCCAATTTTCATGTTATTTTCAATACATTGCTTTTCATTTGTGTTTAATTAAATATAAAAAACATATAGTACATGTCCCCCATCCCCTTTGCCCTTCCCAGAGAGAATCATTATTTTCCATTTAATATGTATGCCCCAAGCCTTTTCTTTAGTACATGCATATATGTACTTAGTATAGAAATATTTGTAGGATGACTGGTTCATTTCATATAAGAGGATTCTATGAACCCCCTGAAGATTCATAACCGTCCCACAATAGAAACAGCAATTAAAGCCAAGTCCTTTCCCTTTCTTAACTTCCCCCCAACATCAACTCTAGAGGAGTCTGGGGCAGGTAATGAATGGGAGAAAGAACAATCAAGAAACAGCCCAGTAACTCATCCTCAATAGAAGGTCCAGAGCCAAGGGCCATGCCAGAAACTGGGAGGCGGGAAAGAGGGGTAGGAAGAAACTATGAATTAGATTAAAATTGAACCTCAAAATTGGAACAGGTCATCTTAATACCTGAAAATAAATCCATTGTCAAAATGGAACTATTCTTATTAATGTACATGACAAGAAATCACTGGAAACTGATGAGGATATCATTCTCATAAGTAGGGAAGGAGAAATAATCAAAATACACATAATAGTTGTTGCTGAGAAATTACACTATTTCCTATCTTAACTCTATCCAGTTCAGTAAATAGTTCAGCACATTCAGAAAACTGCCCTACGTTTGTAAATAACAGATTTTTTCAATATTTTTAACCAATTAATTTTTAATAAAAATATTTTTTCAAGAGTCTCAGTATGTTAGTACTTTCCCTAGCACAGCACCTATCAAGCAATGTTAGAGTTCCCTACATGTTAGTCTACACCAGATGTCACCAAACTGCCACCAGAACGCTGAATCCAGCCCAGGGTCTTTACATTTTCTACAAGGTTGGGGAAAAACTTTTAAGAATAATACTTTGTGACAAGTGAAAACTGTAAGAAATTCCATTTTCAGTGTTCACGAAGTTGTATAGGAATGCAGCTATGCTAAATTGTTTAGGTATTGCTAGTCTGCTTTTGTGCTACAAGAGCAGAGTTGAGTAACTGTGACAGAGACCATCACGGTCATAACCTTACAGTGTTTACAGTGCCACACATAACCATAGCCCACTGTAGTTCTTCTTTATTATTAATGAATACCCATAATGTCAAAACCAAAAGAGAAAAGTGGACTTTGTCATGCTTTTAAGGCACAGTGGAGTGTGGATTATGTGTTATCAAATTATATGAGAAAGCATTATGTTTCTCATACAATGACACCATGCTAAAGAATACAATACACTTGGACATGATCAAATGTATTAGTTTTCTATTGCTCTGTTAACCACTTATTAAAAACTTACCTGTTTAAAACAGTGCACATTTACTGTCTCACAGTTTCTATAGATCAAAGGAAAGGCAGAGCTTACCTGAGTCACCTGCTCAGGCTGTATTCAAGGCACTGGCTAGGTCACATTCTCATTTGGAGACTCACAAGGGGAAAAATCTTCTAAGATGTACAGATTGTGGGCAGCCTTCATGCACTTCCAGTGTGTAAGTGACAACCTCAGCTTTTTGCTGGCTGTCAGATAGAGCCCCAACTCAGCTTCTAAAGGTTGCCTACAGTTCCTAGAAGCCACCTACAGTTCCTTGCCATATGGGCTTCTCCAACAAGGCTACTTACTTCTTCACATCCCTAAGAAGAATCTCTAGCTCCAATTTCCTAAGATAGAGTCTTAATATAAAGTGAGATAACCTTCTCTCATACCTAAGAGGAGAGAGAAACTAAGTCTCAAGCAGGGTCCAATACACCAGTTCTCCCAGGTCTTGGGATCTTTGCTATCTGCTTCCAGACCTCTTTAATGCTTCTTGCCAGGCCATATATTACAAAGAGCATAGGATTAAACAAAAGAAGTCTTGGAATCCCATTCAGCTCCTAATTAGTTGTGTAATCTTGAGCAAAACACTTACTCTATCTAAGCTTATTTTTAAAATATTTATAAAACAGGAGAATAAGACTATGAGATTTCTAAGAGTATTCTGATATTATGTATAATACTATAATTGTTTATCGCATTTGATGACAGGAATCTCTTATATGTACTTCATGATCTCTGAACCTAGCACACTGCCTGGCACTAGGACAGTTAATGTGTATTGTAGATTCATGGGGCACAGATAAGACAAAAGGAATGATAGCGCCAAGAGTATCTGCATCTTGCAAAGTACAGAGTTTAAGGGATAATGTTAAAATTTACTAAAACAAGAAATAGTGATATGAGAACATTAGAGTCTAAAGTAAACATAATAACTATGCAAAAATTTAAAGACAGAAGGGGAAGTGGAAGCATGTGAGCTAAAATACCATCATTCTTAATGAAGAAGTAAAAGATAAGGCAAAAATTTGACAGTCTCAAAAAGAAAAGTACAGTAGAACCTCCTTAGTTAACCACCCTTCTTAAATTGACCTAATTTTCATAGACCAGGCAAGCTCTACATGGACGTATCAATGTATCAGTACCATAGGCCTAGTTCCTTATATTGACCACCTCCATATACTGACCAATTCCTCACAGTCCCTCAGGTGGTCAATTTACAGAGGTCCTACTGTATATGTATATTACTTAGAATTATACAAGTAACCACCTGACACATTTAAAATTTGAAATAGGTAAAAGTGGTTGTACCTACTAAAAAATACAAAGACTAGAGATATGAGGCAAAAGACTGCTTATATATCCTTCTGCGTTATCTTTATTTTTCCTTATGCAGGCCTTAATTTAATAAATATGTTAACGTACTATCAATAAGCAGATTACCTGCATCCTAAATAATTAAAAAACCTGTTAAAACTTGATGAGAATATTTAAAATGACTGAATAGTAAAGTACTAAGCACCTCCATAAATCATGGTTTGTTTTTTGCATTTTTGCTTACTTTGAATGAAGAGTCCCCACCAATTGTGCAGTTGTGGAGATCTTAACCTGAAATCCATTTTACCACACCCACCCCCCAAGCATTTTCTGAAGAGAAGATCCATAAATTTCAACAGATTATCAAAAATATTATGGCTAGGCATGGTGGCTCATGCCTGTAATCCCAGCATCTTGGGAGGCCAAGGCAGGAGGATCACTAGAGACTAGGGCTTGAGACCAGAGTGGGTGACTCAGCAAGACCCCGTTTCTATAAAAAATAAGACAACTTAGTCAGGCATAGTCCCAGCTACTTAGAAGGCTGAAGCAAGAGTACAGATTGAAGGTAGGAATTTGAGGCTGCAATGAGCTATGAACAAATCACTGTACTCCAGCAGAGGCAACAAAGCAAGACTCAGTCTCTAAGAACCACTGACAAATACAGTTATTTTCCCACTGAACTGTTTCATACATAAATTCTTAGAAACAGTCTATCTTCAAAACTAAGTAACATCTGTCCTTTTTTTATTTAAAAGCCAACTTCGTTTAAAAAAGATATTCAGAGCAGTTATAATTAAAGAACTATAAAAGGTCTGAAAAAAACTTAAGGCAATAAAAGGAGGCAAGAAAATAATGTTAGGAATAAAACTAGATAATATTAATATATCAAAGCAAACTTATTTCTGTACTTTCTAATAGTCAAGCAAAAACAGGATTATGATTATAAATATGACTAGATACAAGATTCAATGTCCACTAAAATTACACCAGTTGCTGAAAACAAAAACCCACAAATATTCCTAATACTGTATTATATGTGAAGATGCAAAAAACTGAAAATTTCTCCCAGAGAAGGTTTAAATTCAAAAGTTATAAGTAAAAGAATGAAAAAGTGCAGCTTGAAAACTTAAAAATTAGGCATCCATTTAAAAACTATTGAGAAAAATTTCACAGAAACATGCCCTATTTACAAATTCTTAAAACACAAGTAAAATACTTATGTCACTTGAGGATATTTTAATTTTTATAGGAGATATTGTCCCTTTAACTGAAATCCATCCACTAGTAAAACATAGCAAATATGTATTTACTTAATGTACCATAAAGTTACATGCGTGTATAAATAATTGCTTTCATAAATAATTATAATTTTGATACAGTAACATCCACTAATAAAGATAAAAATGAGCGGCTACATACAAAAAACATGAGACGTAATCGGATTATACAAACAGAAATGTAGGCCACTGGCATACTTCTAATTTGATGATGATCACTGACGAATCTTTAAAACATAAAACAAATAATCAGGTTCTATAATCTGCATGGCCCAATAATTTAGGACTTTACAGAGTCAACTGACCTCCTCAAGGTTGCAACTAGATAAAACAGAAAAAGTAGTCTAAGAATCAATCAGTATTAAGGATTAAAAGTTTCCACAGGTATCTTTTCATGTTTAGCATGTTATTCAATATTCTTTGTAAGTATAAATTCACAACAAATGGAAATTTAAAAATCAAATTTTATATTCAAATGATACTTGTCACAGCATTGATTACTCATTGCTTTGTTACCTCAAACAAAGAAGTCCATATTTAGTACAAGAAATCACTTATTCGGGGTTTCAAATGCTTTATTCAGTAACCATAAAAATTACAATACGTGTGTTTCAGCCTTCTCCAAAATTTAAATAAGTAAGGATATTTGTGATGTGATGGCTAGCCCTTACATCACATGCTTCTATTAGCAGCAAGTGGCCCAGTTACTGGTTTCTGGCATTAGCTGAACTGTGGTTGTCTAAGAAAAGAATAAGCACTTATTTTTAAAAGCTAAATCATTAGTCATAATGTCAGAAATGTAGATCAATTTCTCTAATTACACACTACAGAAACTTTAATCTTAGAAAGATTTAATAACTATCATCTAAACAATTATATTTTTAGAACTTCATTTCAGTGATATCCCTTTTACATCCTATTAAGATCCAGGAATTTCTAGCTTTTAAAAATTACCACCCAGTTTATTTGGGCAGTGTTCTCCAAACTGTGGATCAGGACCCATTAGTGGGTCATTAAACCAATTTAATGGGTCTCGAGCAACAGTTTTTCAAATGAAATACCATCAAACAGAAACGAAAACACAGTACACAGAACTAGTACAGACCAGCCATGTTTAATGAAATTTCTAGTCCATTAAATACATGCATATGTATTCCTAGGTCACATGTTAAATATATTTTTGTGGGTAGCTGTGATCAAAAAGTGTTTTTATAGTTCCCAAGCTACTGTATAAAGGCATAGGAGTATCCAAACATAGTATATTATAATCAATTACAATTAAGTCAATTTTTAAATGGCAAACCTTATTAAAATCTAAATTTCCTCAGTATAAATATTACTGAAAGTCTACTTAAATTAATATTCTAATAATTGGGGTCTGCCTATTCTCCACTAATTAGATATGACTGTTTCATAGATCCTCAAAACGACTTTTTTATCTTCTATTTTCAATTGCACAAGTAAAGTTATACTCCCACTGGCAATACCCCTTTATCACAGACCACGTGTCTAAATTTGAAAGTGCCCACCCACCTAAGCATTTGTTATACGTACACCCAAAGAAGAAAAGAGCACCCTCATCTCTTGCCCCTTTAAGAATGACAGGAATCAAAGATTAAGGAGAGATCATGCTAAATTTCTATTACTGAATATTCACCACACCAACCTCTATGAGCAGGTCACCTCACTATCTATAATCAGAAACTTGATTACAAAACCTAATCACAGCTATAATATAAAGTTGAAATTGCAAGTCATCAAGGAAAGTCATGTTCCATTGTGGCACACTTAAACTTTCACTCAACAAATAATTATTGAGTATTTGCTGTGTATTAAATACAGATCTAGGTGCTGAAAATATTGCAATGAACTTGTCCCCAAAATATTTCATCAGGCCTCCTAATGATCTTCTTTTTTCCATGACTCACGACTTTCAGCAATACACTTTTTATACTGATTTAAAAAGATATTCTTTTGTATCTCAAGAAAACCAAAAACAGCTGATTCAAAGTAGTTATGCTTTATAAAGTCACTACAAAAACAGAATTATCAAACACTGAATCACTCACTGTTCCTGGGGATAGGTTCCTGTCTGTCTCTGGTCACAAGATTTTCATCAACCAGTCAATACACAGCCTCGTTTTATGTATGTTTCTGTTTAAAGATACCGTATTTATTACATATTTTTGATTCATTAATATTGAAATCGTAGCCAACAACATTATAACACATGTCTGAACTAAGCTTATTTAACACATGTTTTGTTTTGTTTTGTTTTTTGAGACAGCATCTCACTTGGTCACCCTCAGTAGAGTGCCGTGCTGTCACAGCTCACAGCAACCTCAAACTCTTGGACTTAAGCGATTGTCTTGCCTCAGCCTCCCATGTAGCTGGGAGTATAGGCACTCGCCACAACACCCAGTTATTTTTAGAGACAAGGTCTCACTCTGGCTCAGGCTGGTCTCAAACCTGTGAGCTGAGGCTATCCACTCTTCTTGGCCTCCCAGAGTGCTAGGAATTCTAGACAGCACTTTAGCACTAGGTCTGAGGGCCACCATAAACAGCAAAATCACCAGAAAAAAAAAGCACTAAAAGAGAAGGAAAAAAAGTAAGTCTCCTCTTTAGGAAGAAGAGAATCACTTTATTCAACCTCAGCTGAAAACATACACATCAGGTGACTCGAAATTTTTGCCACTCTGTGTTTGCACATGTCTAATAACTGTGACAATACCAGGATTGCTGATCTGGGGGTTACAAACATATTTTAGCAAGCAGGTGAATTTGCAAATGTGGAGTCTGTGAATAAGGAGAATCACATCTGATTGCTAAGGGGAATTTAATCTTTAGAAATATTCCAGGTAACAAGTGAGTAAGGCATGACAAATATTACTACTATGCAACTCCTAAGAAACCGACGGAGTAGGGACACAGAATTCTCCAACATGGCAGCAGTGGTACTGCGGGGTGGCTGGTGCCTCTGTCCACGGGCCAGGTGGACAAGTGGAGCCAGTAGGGCCAGTTTGGGGGTGGGAGGGGGGTCTCCTCCTCAGGCCCTTGCTCCGCTGGAGGCTTGGGTGTGGGTATAGAGCAAGGCCTGGGGTGGGAACCAAACGTACCTGGCAGGGGACGGCACTGAGCGAGGCCTGGCCAGGAGGGAATCACCCTTGGCTTCCTTGATCAGACCTCACTGTGCAGGGAGATGCATGTTGGCCAGGCAGTGGCACGCCATGGAAAAAGTGGTGAGGCAAAGGCAAAAGTTTGTGACCGTCACAACTCGCATTTAAATATCAGAGATGCCTCGGCCATAGAGTCCAGTTTCTTTCCAGCTGCAACCTTCCCACTGGTTCAACCTATCAGACCTGCCAGCCAGGTGGAGAACTGCCACTGCCCAAATCATATTCTTCCAGAAATAGAAAAGGCTGTCTGGCTTGCTAGATAATATCAAACAAGAATTAGCCAAAAACAAAGAAATGAAAGAAAGTATTAAAAAATGCCAAGACGAGGCCAGGAAGCTGGAAGTCAGATGTGCTCCAGGACTCAAGAAGGAAACACCACCACTGACCCAGAAACCACTTGCACCAGCAAACTGATACTAAAGCAGCTGGGGGGCTGACAGCACAATGAAGGAGAGTACTGAGGAAGTCAGTAAAAGTGACTGCCCAGAAAATCAGGGAGGGTGCGGAGAAAGTAGCAAGAACTACCCAGCCATCAGCTGAGTCCATGTCCAAGGGCTAGGAGAAGCTGGGCAGGACTGCGGTGCCCTTCAAAGCGCTCTCTCGGGGGTGGAGTCTGTGAAGAAGGAAATGAACGACAGTGTCCTGGGGCAGATCGACCCTGCCACAGGTCCCAGCAACTCCGAACAGGACAGAGTTTGCAGGAGAGAAATTCAGAGAAAAGAAAAGTGTTTGAGCCCAACTAGGAGGCCCTGGGGGGGTTGTGCGACACAAAGGACTCCAAATGATACCAGCATTGGAAGGACTTTAAGGATAACACCATGGAGTTCAACCGGTTAGTCGAGATGAAATATGATGACAGAAACAAGGTACTCATCCAGGTGTCTCAGGTCCTGATAGACAAGGTCACCGATTGGTTGGGGATGCCTGTTTCCCAAGACAGAGATGTCCCAGGTGTTCATGGAGATCCTACAGGTGGATGCAGCTGTCTTCAACAAGAATAGGTTTCTACGGCAGTGTGAGAATGACATTCCCACTATTCTGGAGATTATGATTTCTGGAGAGCTTGACATTCTCAAAACTAGTGCTATGAAGCTAGGTACAGCCACCTGGCCCTCCTAATCCACCAGGAAGGCCTGGGCCTCCAGTTCCACCCCCACATCCTAGATATCGACAACACTGACCTGGGTCCCTGCCCGTCATCACCTTTCAGGCCTAGCTGGTGATGGTGGTCGAGGGTAACCAGGACGAGGTGCTGGCATGCTGTGAGGGCATCCTGCAAGACCAGGACGCACTCATCTCCTACCTGACCCGACAGCTCCTAGATATCCCTGCATCAAGCACAGAGCAAGTCCTGTAAGTATGGCCACCACGGCCAGAGAGCCCCAGGGCTCTATCACCTGGCCAGACACTCATGGAGAAATGCAGAAACTCCACACCTCTAGAGACAAGATTGCAGGCTCTGCCCCAAGCTCTGCCAGGACAACCCAAAAAAACAGCTGGTGGGGAAAGGGGCTGAGAGTTATTGAGGTTCCCAACAACTGAATACACTTGCCAGCTCCTGCACTCTCTGCCACACAGAAGTGTATAGGCCTGTGAGCCAAGAGGCCCTGGCCTGGGGGCACAGTGGAGGGCCCAGGCCCTACCACTCAGAGTGGCCAACTGGCCACATCAGCCAGGCCATATTAGATTCGTTTTTTATTTTAACAATGCTCTTGTTTACTGTATCTAAGCCTGAGATTTAAATGTTAAAAAAATACCAAAGTACAGGAAAGCAAAAAAAAAAAGAGAGAGAGAGAGAGAAAGAAAAGAAAAAAAATTAATGGCCTAGGGCCAGGATCATCAAAGATTGCTGATGTTATGAAAAGAAAGGCAATCTTTGATCTTCCTAATGGAAGAAAAAAATTGAAACTGAATCTGATCAAACCTCAATAGCTCATTATCAATTTAGAGAAAGATAGGGTGTGTTTTCACTCTTTAGTTTAACATTAAGATACTCCATTTTTCAATCTGATGTTCTGAAGGACAGGGGTCATATTTTATTCAACTCTATCTCCCCAGTATCTATTTAATATATAGCAGTCAACACTGGTTAAAAGTTTCTTGAATAAATTAAGTGAATAAATGAATAAATGAACAATCTCTTAGAAATTTAAGAACACTAATTAATATGGTCATCTCTTTTTCAAATAACAGGAAAGAGACAGGCAGACAAGTTACAGGTCCAAGAGCTACTATAAGAATTGGAATAACACCCTAGAAATCAGAGGTTATTTTTACTGTAATTTCAACTGTTCAAAAGAAAGCCATCGACAAGAAGAAAAAAAAAAATTCAATGAGTAAGATCATAAATTGCACATTCTCTCTATTAATCAATAAGAGCGCCTAAACTCCACTTAAGAGTCCATTTACTTTTATTTTTAAATAAGTTTAACAAGTTTTCACAGAAATCAGATTAAAAGGGAAAAATTGAGATGAGTAGTAAAAATATTACAGAGAAAAGGGAAGACAAACAACCTTGGATTTGTCAATCAATCTGTAGACAACTCTGCATAACAGCACACTTTATACCTGATATTCAGAATGAGAGCCCTGAATTAACAAGAAAAGATTTGAGTATGTTTAGAAAACACTGAGAAAACAATATTACTTTGTAAAGTTTGCCCAAAAACCCGGAAATAAAAACACATAATAGTATAAAGAGTATGCTTCAATCTTATAATTTATCTAACTAGTCATTCTCTGTCATGCCAGATAAACGAGAAAATGCACTCAGGAAAGTCAGTGGCTGTATCACACAGGGCTCTCATAACAAAGTTACATTCGTTTTTAACTACCATGATAATTTTCTAATTCATAAAAACATATAACTACAAATAGCAGTCTAGCACATGGAAAGGTCACAAATTTAAAAGGCTCACTCAAGAGTATTGATGTTTGGATATTTTAATTATGAAGCTAATATTGTCAACTGTCATCACAGAACAGACTTAGTAATATAACTGATTGTAAAATTATTAAAAGTTAACAACTACAAAATTCTAAACTGAAACATGCAATAGGTGACAGAAATAAGGTGAAAGTACAACTCCTCCTCCACAGACAGAATTTCCTTCTACCCAGCCAAATCAAGAGAATCCTTCCTCAAAGTAAGAAGCACACTGAAGGGTCGCACTCTCTGAAAAACGAGGCTCCTCTGAATCACTACTGCTAGGTGGCAGACCTATAGCAACAAAAATGTCATATTCAGAATTACGTTATTGTCACGATAGTACCAGTAACGCCAGCAAGCTCACAAACCAGAGCAAATCAATATGGCCAATTCAAATTTTAGGAACTGCTTATTACTGCAACTTGTCTACATGTACCAGTAGTGGGGAAGAAAACGATACACCCAGTTTGGAAAACAGTTTGGCAATTTCATATAAAGTTAAGTACACACTTGCCATACGACCCAACAACCCCAATTCTAGGAACTAAACCAAGAGAAATGATAACTTATGTTCACCACACACAACAGAAAGCCCGGCACACAAATGTTTGACGGCACACACATAATCACTAAAAGCTGGAAACAAGCACTCCACCTGGTGAATGGACACGCACAGCAAGGTCATCCACACGCTGGAATATTGCTCCACAGTTAAAAGAAGCTTCTGTACTTGCTGCAGTACAGAGGGAGCTCAAATGCATTCTGCAGAGTGAAAGAAGCCAGATTTACAAGGCTATATGTGGTATAAGACATGATTTAATTTACATGATATTCTGGAAAAGGCAAAATTATAGAAAAAGAAAAGAGATGAGCAGCTGCTAAGAACTGCAAGTGGGACCTGGGGCCGACTACAAAGGGGGCCGCATGAGAGAATTTGGGGGGTGCTGGACTGTTTTGTATTTGGTGATTGGGAGAGTGAATTTTAGACAGAAAACATGTTTATTCAATATAAAAAAATCTCAAAATCAAATTAACTGAAATGCTCCAAAATATGAATATTTCCTTTAACAACTAAATCTTCTGGCCACCCACAAATACATTTAATTTCAACTTGCAAAGTTCTATTATGCCTGAGTAAGTCAGATCTTTGTGTTTATTATTTTATTTAAATTGGGGCCAATTCATGTGTTGGAGATTCGTCTTATACCACTGTGACGATGCAAACTAAATTGGTTTAGGATGAAGTTGGTGCCTCAGGAGGCTTTTAATCAAGGTTCTTCCTTGTTAAAATTTTCCTCCATAAAAAAAGATGAAACAATTAATCCATTCATTCAACAAATAAGTGGTCATTAGAGACATATTATGTGCCAAAGACAGGAAATACAAATGGCAAAGAAGACAACCACAGTCCCTAAAATCAAAGTTTAAACAAGCAAAAACAGAAAGTATGATATGGACAACAGTAGAATTACTGTGCTTTCAGACGACATAGAAAGTGCACAGAGTGTAACCACCTAAGTTCTAAATCTTATTTTTAAGGTGGAGAAGAATGGCTGTCTACAGGTTCACAAGCCCCCACTGGGATCCATAGAATGCCTGGTGAACTTGAAAACACAGCTTAAAAAGCATGCAACACTAGTGTTCACCACCCCATTACTCTTCAGTGTGAAAGGACGGGAAGAAAACGAAGAGACCACGTTCAAACAACACTGTCCCTGCACAAACTGCATGTGCAATAACTTCTCTCCTACAGCAAGGTCCTCTTTAGGGAAATACAGTATTAGAACAGGAAGATGTATTTCTGTCACCTTTCCAGCAAGCAGAAAACTTTTCTGTTTCTTCCTGAAGAATATCATTTTAAAGGTAGGAGGAGAAAGAGAGAGAAGAAAAGAGAAGAATCAAAAAGTCTGGGAATAATAAGAAGCAAAAAAACAAGCTAAAGTAGGTATAAAGATTTTTGCAAAGAAGTCTTAATTAAAGAAGTCTGAGGAAATGAGAGCAGAGGCAGTACAACCACACCCTTGCTTCTTTCTATTATTAAGAAAAGGAAACCAAGATAAGTAAAAAGAGGGCTGCCGACGGGTGCTTTGGAAGTTATTGTGTGCAAAGGTAAAATTATACAACTTCAAAGACTAAAAAGAGTGTTTGATGAATACTCAGCTATGCCAAAGTTACCTTAATCAGTTTACATCTCAAGCATCCTAATCACAGGGGGACCCACAGGACCAGGGTTAATAACTTAAGTGTCAAAAACCAGAAGAAAAACTTCCAACAACGTTTAAAGAAACTAACGCTGATTAAAATAAAATGCTTCTTGTATGTATGTATTTGCCAGAGGAAAAAAGGCAAAAGAAATTTACTAGCATCTTCTGAAACTCCATCTCAGAGCAGTAAGACACTAAGCCTGCAGGGGTCCTCAAACTACGGCCTGCGGGCCACATTTGGTGGTGTGATTGTATTTGTTCCTGTTTTGTTTGTTTACTTCAAAATAAGATATGTGCAGTATGCATGGGAATTTGTTAATAGTTTTTTTTTTTTAACTGTAGTCGAAATGGCCCCCTGTTTAAAAAGTTTGAGGACCCCGGTACAGTTCCTTCTCTAAAGTTCTGCAGTCACACATACCTTGGAATTCAGAATGTCTGAGGATTTACGATGGGTGATAGCGCACGCACCATGCCCTAAGAAAAGGCTACAAGGGCACAGAGAACTTTGGGACGGCACATTATAATCAAACATTTGCTTTTTCCACAGTGAAACCCATAAACACATGAAATAAAGACAACAGAACAGATTTTGTGGAAAAAAAATCAATTTGTGCCAAACATAAAAGTTTTGGGTTTTGGAGCATTTGGAATGTTAGAACTGATGTAAGAAATTGTGGTTCCAGAGAACAGTAACAACTACCCCTTTTCATGCGCTGATGTTACTATGGTATTTTGATGATCCCAGAATAACTCTAAAAGTCTCCCATTGGCTCTCATATAACAAGTCCTCTAAAGGGATGGCCAAACTTTTTCCCTTTCTCCTGCATATTAAAAGAATAAGAGTTGTCTTGGGCCACAAGTAAATACACAAACACTAACAAAAGCTGATTAGCAAAATAAAGTTCCATGCATAATTTTTATGATATATGACACCACAGATAAATAAAAAGTCCTCAAAAACTTAGCACATGGCCTTCAGATTCACAGGTTGGACACCCCTGTGAGTGTAAACCCTATCTGCTGTTAAATTTCTCTACCATGAATTATCCTATCAGGGTAGTTTTCAGAAATCTAACCCTTGCAATTCACAGAACTCCCAAATCCAATTTTGCCACCATGCAAAAAATTGTTCATTAAATTCAATTGAACATATTGAACTCATCCTAAAACGGCTTGCTCCCAGTTTTAAGAGGAAAAATGCTGTAAATGCTGAGGGTGCTGCTGACTCAGGAAGAAACATCAAATAACAAAAAAGACCCCAATTTGTCATAAATGTCAAGGTATAACAATAATAATAATAAAACCCTATTATCATAGTGCATTTACATGGATACATTTACTGACTATATACTATAAACATAATCACTATAACGAAGGTAAAATAATTCCACTAAAGAGAAAAACAGAGTTCTTTGGTCACCAGTGGTATAAAGGAAGATAAAGCAGAATAAGGCCCCTTTTATCCTGATGTTCTATGAAAAATACCATTCAATGCTATCATAAATATGGTAAGTATCAACTCAAATGAACAACTTTGATTAGCACCACTTCTTGCCTTCTTATAATTTATACTAATTTTAACGATATCCATTAGGTCTCCTAAGATTTCCAGGAATTCCCAGGAATTGATGCCTTAAGTTATTCTTGAGAAATTTCCCTTTAACAAACTCTCCAAGTTTTAGAAATCCTCTAACTTTGGAACTGCACTTATCAACATTTGCCAATGAACAATGCATATAGCAGCCTCACTAAGGATCCTAAGTACAGTCAACCCTCCATATCTGCAGTTTCCACATCCAGGGAGTCAACCAGCCATAGATCAAAAATATATAAGGGGGAAAAAAAGCGTCTGTACTGAATGTGTTTTCTTGGTCACCATTCCCTAAACAATACAGCAAAACTACTTGCATAGCATTTGCACCATGTTAGGTATTATAACTAATCTAGAAATGATTTAAGTATAAGGGAAGATGTGCATAGATTATATGCAAATACTATGAAATTTTATATCAGGGACTTAAGCATCTGTGGATTTCTGGTATCCACAAATAGTCCTGGAACCAGGACTGAGTCACACTGGTAGGGTACTATGAAGAAAAGCCACTTATTTAACCTGATCCTTTTGCTAATATCTTCTATGCATTTCTTCAATCATCTTCACACTCCCATCCTTAATTTTTTTTTTTTTTTGTAGAGAGAGCGTCTCACTTTATGGCCCTCAGTAGAGTGCCGTGGCATCACACAGCTCACAGCAACCTCCAGCTCCTGGTTAAAATAAAAGGAAGTCTTTTTTTTTTTTTTTTTTTTTAAGACTAAGAGGTTTGTGTAAAAGGAAGAAGAAATCAGTCATTTTCCACTTTGTGCCCCACTGGGATAGCTTATAGAAAGAAATCATAAAATATACCAATGCCCTAGCCCTATCATTAGATTCAAAAATAAACCAGCATGGGTCAGTTGAGAGCCACTGACATGCATAAGCTGCCCCCCCACCCTACAAAGTCTTCTCTCTTCCATTAGTGTCAGCATTCCCAACCCTATAGCAAGGACTGCAAGGGTTATCTTATGCATTATCCATTTTTCTTCTTTCATTTACTGTTACAGAAAAGTAATTACTAATTTTCCACTGGAAGTTTTTTAAAAAGTTCGTGTGACAAAATTCATTTAAGCTAATTTGTTATTTTCATTCCCGAATGCTCAGGATTTCCTTTTCAGTCCTCAAAAACCATCTTCATTAGTAAGGCATGAAGATAAACAGCAAAGCATACAATAATAAGCAAACACACAATATACATTCCAGTTATCAAATGTCAATAGATTATCAAAAACTACTCAAAAGACTGTTTTAAAAAGCTAATTACATTTTCGTAGTTTACTAACTACAAACATTTACAGAAGAGAATCCAAATTGTACAAAGGTATATGAGACATAATATACCCTGATACTCAAAAGAACTCAGTAAGTGCCATGTTTTGAATGAAAACTGAATCACAAGACTCTACATCTGTAAGATTTACATTTGGGGGATGGGGGAGTGATACTGTCAGATTCCCTAAAATAAATGTAGAAAATAAAACAATGTTTTATGAAAAATATGCATCTATACATACCAGTTTTCTTTTTTAACGTTACCTACATTATATTGGCTTCCTATTCAAAATAGGAATAGGCTGTTTTTGAGGCTATTTTTGTACTCAAATTAAGATTTTATTAAAAAGGACGTGCACACCATAAGACTAGTAGAACCATGTTTTCTCTTTTCTCTTCCTATTACATTACCTATATATCTGTCTGCACTTGAAAGCATTCATTGCTAGAACATAAACTATTTCACAGAAATAGAAAATAAACATGATACAATCTGAGTATAAGGGAAAAAAACATTCTCACTTCCCTTTTTACTAAAGGAAATTCTGAATGTAATTTTAACAGTAATATATCACATTCTAATGTGCTAGCTAGTGTACTACCTGAAGTCAAAGCCAAACAAGTTACAAAAAACAGATAACACAGCAACTTAAAAACATTCAGAAGTCTACTGCTTTTATAAAATACACTTGTACCAAAAAATATCATATATGTGGTCAATTTCAACTTAAAACTTAATAGTAATTTTTAACAAATACAATTTTTTCTTTTATTTTTTTTTTGCTGAGACCAGGTTTGAACCCACCACCTCCAGCATATGGGGTCGGTGCCCTACTCCTTTGAGTCACAGGTGCCACCCAACAAATATAATTTTTAAAATAAAGAAAATTGCAAAGCACTGGAGGCACACTTTGAGACACACTTTATTCAAGGTAATATACAAGGAAACCAAAGTTGTATGTTAAAAAATCTAAGTTGGTGGATGGAATATATTTAAGGTAGAGAAAAGTTCAAGATAATTTTCTTAAAAATAAAAAATAAACTGCTCCAAACACTCACTCTGCTGTTCCATTTTCATTTAAGCAGGTCAAGTTTGGGATTATAGAGAGTGTGTGTGTGTGTGTGTGTGTGTATTTCTGCATGGTAGTATCACTGTAATTTATTACTTAAGAGGAGATGAAAAGTGTGTTTGCTTGTTTTGCTCAAAAAAAAATTTTGTTTTTAATTTTTTTTTTTTTTTGCCCGGGCCTGGGTTTGAACCCGCCACCTCCGGCATATGGGACCGGCGCCGTACTCACTGAGCCGCAGGCGCCGTACTCACTGAGCCGCAGGCGCCGCCCTTGTTTTTAATTTTTAAAAACAGCTCAGGCAATATTTTTCCAAGGCCTGAGAACATAGATTATTTGTACTAAAAGTGACTGGTTGACTAATAGACAACAGTAGGCCATGGTCCTACAAAAAACTGCAAAGTAGACAAGATTACTTTTATGGCCTCCCACTCCTCGGTCAGAAAGCACACTGCACTAGTAATTAGACATGAGAGTTCTACGATCGTGTGTGTGGCTTGAGCATTTCACTCAGCTTTCCCATGATTCATTTCAACTCTAAATGTGATTTTTCCCCGTCCGCCCATACCCCGACCAACTTCTTTGCTGCTCCCAAATAAATAAAAATCATTCCTTCCTCCAGTCTCACTAGGATTCCATCATTCAAAATAAACCATACTCCTTACCACAAACTCTATTTCCTCAATGTACGTATTCTCCCCTGGGGGGGGAAGAACAAAGTAATCTGATGATATCAAAGGTACAGGCAGTATTTTGGTGAAGAGGGCAGCAACTAAAAAAACAAAATTAAGCACGTTCATAAAAGCAAAATTTTAATTTAAAGTTAAAATAGCATTATGAATTCTACAGGAAAAAATGTACAATCTTTCAACTTAGATCACCTATTTTATTGACTCAAAACAGTAAATTTTTAAAAAACTGTTTTTAACTCCTAAAATATGAAGACCTGCGCATATTTAAGACAGCAACATGGAAGCAGCTTTCTAATATTTCATCCCTTACATATGCTCAACACTTTAAAGTTCAAAGTACATTAAAATACATTTTTATTTTCATTCTCAAAACAAGTAGATATAGTGGTCACTACACTCTAACATCCATTTCCACCATTTTCTCCCTTCCCATTATTTTTTTTAAAAACTATGCTCCCTCTATCATGTAACTCAGGAAGATGAGACCCCATCACCAATTACAGAGGGAATTTCCTGATTTAGTAGAGACCAGTCAGGATAACTTTATTCCCCTCATCATAACAGGTTAAGAAGTATGTGTAACTTAACTCTGGTCAGTGAAATACGAAAAAGTATTGCTGATAGGCTTGTGTACAAGACTTCCTTGACTTTGGGGGATGGAGGAAGAAGGAATGCTCCGCTCCTTCCTCTAGCCAACGCACATCTCTCTCGGTGTAACCTTACTGCAGAAATGCTCCGCTCCTTCCTCTAGCCAATGCACATCTCTCTAGGTGTGATCTTATTATCAGTCACAGGATGAATCCGACACATAAAGCATGTGGAGGGAAGAAAAAGAGCAGACCAGGTTTGGCCCCACCCACGTTACTCCCATATTCAATGTTTCATTTCAGTATCTATTGCATCTTAGCCACTGTAATGTGGTTGATAATAAACAGCACAACCCATAAACCTCTCCTTTCCCAGCCTGAATCTCCTGCTCTTTCAATTCAAAGTTCCCCTTTCCACTTGGACCGAGTTAGGAAAGAGAGGAGGGTAGCTGTTTCTAGGTTATTAAGTAAGAAATGTTTGACTTCCTTAAGTACTAAGTTTGATGACTGATACTTGACACTTCGGTTTGATACTCCTTGGGTTTTTTTCCGGGTTTTTTTTTTTGTTGTTGTTGTTATTTTTTGTTTGTGAAGATACATCCTCATTCTTTCAGATAAATGTTTTGGCTTGTAATTATCTTTCAAATTATTTTTCAGAGCAATTTTTGTAAAACCACGGATAAGTCAAAAACTTGTGTTATTTGTGAAAATCAGTTCCACCTTGGAACCAATGCAGCATAGACAGCTGCAAATATCAACGGAGTGTTGGGGAAAGATGTGGCTAATGAATGTGCAGTGTGTCAATGCTTTGACAAGTTCCATCCTGGTGACTTTAATCTTGAAAATTAGCCACGTGGGTGACCTGAGACCAAGGTGGATAATGACAAACTGAAAGCTGCAGTGAAAACAAATCCATCTCAACCTACACGTGAATTACCAGCAAGGTTTGACCTTACTGTTCCAACAATGTTGGATCATTTGAAACAAATTGGCAAGGTAAAGAAGCTGGATAGAGGGGTTCTGCATGAATTAGATGATCATCAGAAGAGAAACAGTCTGACAGCTCTTTCTTTGCTGCTATACTGTATTATTACAAGTGACAAAAAGTGGATTCTTTTTGACAATCACAAGGATTTAGCACAAAGGTCAGATAAAGATCAAGTGCCAAAACACAGTCCAAAACAGAATATTCATCAAAAAAACCTAATGGAGTCTGTTTGGTGGTCCAGGGCTGGTATTACCCACTACAGTTTCATGAAACCTGGTCAATCGATTACAGGGGATGTCAACCAATTGTACTGCAACCCATTGGACTACACGATGAGGATGTTTGTGAGTAAGCAGCAGAGAATCATCAACAGAGATACGCCAATCCTCTTGCAAGGCAATGCTATAGCACAAACGGTGCTGTGCAAACTACAGGAGCTGGACTGGGAAACTCTGTCATCCACCATGTTCACCTGACCTTGCACTAACTGACTACCACTTCTTCCAGGCTTTGGACCACTTCTTGCAAGGAAAAATATTCAATTCTCAACAAGCTGCGGAAAATGGCTTTCAAGATTTCATCACCACTCGCCCTCCAGCCTGCTTCGCCACTGTCATTAACAAGCTACCATTAAGATGGCAAAACTGTGTCGATAGTTGACGCACATACTGCTTCTTGTTTGAGACAGAATAAACTAAACTTTTAATTCAAAATCGGACATTACAGATTCAATGTCCTAATACAAGCTGTTAAACCAGCATACTCTGTAACAAGCTCAAGTTCTCCTGGTACACATCAAGGGTGTCACATTTCCTTTTTCAAAGAATAATCTCCTCTACCCCCAGAAGGCAGCAATCCCTACTCCAGCTGACATTTTGGGATTATAAGAAAGTTCCTCCCTAACCCTGAGGCTGTTTAAAAGTAGAATATGAAGTCAGATAGAGACTGTATCAGAAAATAGATGAGAACCATAGACTGGTCACCTGACTGGGTAATTAAACAATTCAGTCTAAGGAATGAACCTCTGGTAGGTTCAGGAACACCAGAACCTTTCTTTTTTTTTAAGGCTGCTATTAAATAAATCTCTAAGAGATAGATAATATGTAAGAAGAAGACAACCTCTTAAACATATTATTACCAATAGTTCTTAAATTAGCTTAAAAAGGAAATTGTTTTAAAAAAATATATGAACTCTAAATATTTTATTCCAACTAAAATATAAAAATGTGCATTTATAAGACAATCTTATAATACAGGTCCATGACCTTTTCTTCAAGTATAAGTGGGTCTATTAAAGGATGTTCTATTTTATGTTTCTTGCAAAAACCACACCCATCACCTATGATTTCCAGTTTCTGTTCCTTAAATATGGAAAGACGTTTCACAAACACTTGAAAAGTAATTTTACTGCAGAATGTTTCTAGGTTATTAGGATTAGTTTTTTCCTAACCATTTAAAATTATTTCACCCTCACCTATTTCAACTGTAATCGATTTTGCCAACTCACTTGTTTTCAAAGCAGCCAACTGGTTCTCATGAAAACCCTTTTCACCTTCAGACTTCACCAAATGTTTCATTTAACTATGTAATTACAATATTAAGCTCGACTACCATTAATAGTTTCTTAGGTACAAACAGAAATGATTCTTAGTAAGTATACAATAACTGGTCCGAATAAAAAGTTCAAGAGTAAACTATAGAGCAGTCTACTGCTAGTAAGGTAGCGTGGGCATCAGTCAGTAAACTATAGAGTAGTCTGCTAGTAACGTAGTGGGCATCAGTCAGTAAATTCTACAGAAAGAATGAAGAGCAGCATTTGTTTTCATAAGCAGGTTAAGCAAAAGTCAGGCGAGAGAAATTCTCCCAAGACTCTCCCAAGAGTCATTGCCTATCTGCCCACCAATCAGCCCACCAACAATTCATATATAGCAGCAACTTCTGAAATGAAGAAAAGAATTATATAGTATCTACTGTGTGCCAGGCAATCACATAGTGTTTGCCACTTTATATAAATTTTCTCAATTTTGGTGAAGAAAATATTGACAGAGTAACTCCCTTCTTTTTTTTTTCTTTTTTCAAAATCAACTATTAGCTAAAGAAAGTAGTTTCAAGTAACATAAAATCATTGAACCAAATGTAACAATTTTAATATAGCTTCAATCTGACATTGCTACAGTAGAGAAAAAAAGCATTACAAATCTACTGTTTAAGAAAAAGAATATCATGAGATTTTAACTAATTCTACTGAAAACTATAAAAAAATATGGAAATGATTTATCCATAATGTTCACTAAATTAAAATATAACTATGTAATACGTCATTAGTAAAGAAAATGCCTTAGTATGCTTTATTTTCCAAATAGATAAATACTTCAAGTTCGTTATTAAGAATTCTTTCTCAGAGCTAAGATGACAGGTGGGAAGTACAGGAGAGAATATCATCAATCACTTACTGTGGTCTAAGAACAAATTAGTATGTACTTTCCTCAAGTTCCATAGTAAGAAGGAACCCCAACATTTACAGTTTCCAAATCTCAGCTTGAGAAGGGAGCTAGGAAAAGACAAATGTTTAACAGCAAACTCCACTTCTCTAAAAGTTATCTATCCCCAAATGTATCTCTCTTTATTTTTTTCCCAGCCAACGCTGTTTGTTTCCAACATATTAACTTATTTTATTTATTTATTTATTTATTTTTGTTGTTAAATCATAGCTGTGTACGTTAGTGCAATCAAGGGGTACAATGTGCTGGTTTCATATACAATCTGAAATATTCTCATCAAACTGTTCAACGTAGCCTTCATGGCATTTTCTTAGTTATTGTATGTAGACATTTGTATTCTGCCTTTATTTCGCCTGTAGCCATTCTAAGATGCACCATAGTACAGTGTATCCCACCCATTGCCTTCCCTCCACCCTAACCTCCCCCCTCCCTTCCCCTCCTTTGGCCCTTTCCCCATAGTCTTGTGCTATAGTTGGGTTATAGCCTTTATATGAAAGCTATAAATTAGCTTCATAGTAGGGCTGAGTACATTGGATACTTTTTCTTCCATTCTTGAGATACTTTGCTAAGAAGAATATGTTCCAGCTCCATCCATGTAAACATGAAAGAGGTAAAGTCTCCATCTTTCTTTAAGGCTACATAATATTCCATGGTATACATGTACCACAATTTGCTAGTCCATTCATGGGTCGATGGGCACTTGGGCTTCTTCCATGACTTAGCAATTATGAATTGGGCTGCAATAAACATTCTGGTACAGATGTCTTTGTTATATTGTGATTTTTGGTCTTCTGGTTATATACCTAGTAAAGGAATTATAGGATCAAATGGCAGGTCTATTTTTAGATCTCTAAGTATTCTCCAAACGTCCTTCCAGAAGGAACGTATTAGTGTGCGTTCCCACCAGCAGTGTAGAAGTGTGCCCTTTTGTATCTCTCTTATTCTATATATTCTGAGTAGTTCAGAGGCCCTCCAAAGTCAATTCGCGTTAATGGACAATACATATTTGGTTTCCACATATTAAGAATCCCAAGTATGATCCTGCAGATCAGTACAAAGGTGTTGTTGTGAGGCAGCTTAAGTTACCAGAATCGTACTGTCTGTTGTATAGAATCTCTACCATTCCAGAAAGATACCTCAAAACTGCCACTTCCAAAGAGATTACATCTTGAAGAACCAACACTGGACACCTACTAACAACACCAATTAATCCCACTAAATGCTAACTGCTTGAAAAAAGACAAAACGATTATGAAGATGGATTGTTGGTGGTATAAGACTTTGAAGTCAGAAAAAAAAATTGAACAAATATGCACTCTGCTACTTCCAAGATTTATCGTCACAGTTCACTTGAACTCTACTGCTTCCTGCTCTCAAAAAAGGTGACAGCAAGAACTCAAGAGTTACCTTAACAGCATCATTTATGGCCTCTATACAAAGTAGGCACTTAATAAATTATAACAGGTGTTGTTACTGGGAGGTTGAAGGTAACGCAATTTACTTACAATATAAGTCCCTTTTCAATGCTAGGAAGGAAATGCTTACTTTAAAAAGAAAAAAAAAAAAAACATCAAACAACTTGGACCTTCTCTGTAGCATAATCCTACATGCACTTAAAGACAGGTGTTGTGAAGGAGATGTTTTGCAAAGTACTCCAAATAATGATTAGGTTTGGAGTTAGATTAATTTAGGGTCATCTAATATTTAAGATTGACCGAAAACCTCACACATATTTATCTGGAACTGTGGAAGTTTTGCATTTTATCATCCCACTGTTACAGTCAGTTCTCTATATACATACAAATTCTTTACATTTTACTACAGCAAACCTCACTTATTAAGAGTAATATAAACTAGTCCATGACCTATATTTTGTTTTGTTATTAATATTTCAGCATTTCCTCCATTTAGTTTGATACATCCTTTCCAAAAGCACTTTGAAACTAAACAACCACTTGTCTCACTCTGAAAAAAAATCTAAATCAATAAACTACATCAGAATATGTCTACTTTCAGCATGAAAGGGATTTTAGGATGGATCGGAGGGGACACAGAGAAGTAACTAGACAGCTTCCCATTTCTTCCTGAGTCACATTTTTACAGTGCGGATTTATTTCATGTATAACCAATTATCAGATTACCAGACACACCCAAATTCAAATGCAAATAAAGAAATATAACAAAGCTATGTATAAACTGGTCTAGATTGTATATTTTTCTGCTTTCCTTTAGAAGTACAAATACAGCAAATTGACTATTTTGTTATAATCTGTTTCCTTAAACTTACTGCCCTTATTTGCCTACCTACCATCAGCATAGGATCTACATACACTTGGACCTTCACACCTCAAACTAATTTCTAAATGCAAGACATTCTGGACATCATGGCCTGATCTCCACCTTCCTTCATAGTTTTTCCTCCACAGAGAGATCCTGGCACAGCAGCCTTAAGTCCAGTACAACATGCCCTGTAATATCCAACCACATGCCTAGGCTCAGGCTATTCCCTTCACAGAGAAAACTAGCCCCCCTGACCCCAATTTACCTGTTAAACTATTTTAAGGCCCAGATGGAATATTACCAGCCCTATGCTCATTCATAATTCTCCAGCCAAAAATTAATATCTTTCACAAACACACCCCATGCTTCCATGCACCTTTAACAAAACCTACAGGAATCTTGTACTGAACTATTTTTCTTCATGTCCGCTTCTCCCTTGAGGGCAAATACTGGGTCTCATTCATCTTCACATTCTACCCACTATTCCACTCTCATCACATAGTAAAGGTCCAGGTTGGATTAAACCACTCCTTGATTCTAAGTCCTTTATTTGAAAGTAACGTCTTTCAAGTATGGAAGATTTTGTTAACATATTGTTAATGCTTGCAAATTTAATGATGAAAATGTCAATAAGTAGATAATGCATTAATTTTAAGCTGACGAATGGCAGAGGTCAGTGAGTACAGTAAATCCTCAGTAAAGATAATTTCTCAAGATGCCCCCCTAAGAAGTCTCATACATATCAGCATTAAAATTAACTTTTCTTTCCCCCATTCTAATTTAAACTACTTCTACATGATGTATATACAGAAATGCAAGCTAACTTAAAGCAGAAGTATTTCTACATTCTGCTAAGAATCTATGCCAAAGCTAGGCAATGTATTTGATAATGTCCTTCATCCAGGACCCATAAATGTAATTTTCATCTTTTGAATAATTATAAAGGCTCACATGTACAAAACATGAAGATAATTTACCTATGCTCAGGATATAGCTGATGCAAAGCTTGGAAATAATTATAAAGTGCACTAAGCACATCTACAAAAGAGAGAGAGAAAGGAAGCTAGCTATTAAGACTGTCACAAACCAAATCTGATTTTTTGATGGAAAACTTTTTCTTAAACTGCAGTTACATCTAACTCTAAATTATTCTTTTAGTTTTGTAATATTTTTCTTCAAGTTTATTTACTTACAAGGAAAGCCAATATTCTTCAAAGAAAGATACAGAACTTTAAAAAGTAGATTTTTTTTATTTTAAAACATCTCCCATTTAATATATAGATCAACATCTCTTACTCTATGTGGGCGATCAGCATTTGTATCAAAAGAAGTAACGTCAAAAGTACAAAATAATAATAACTCTTATTTTGTTAATGTATTAAAAATAGGTAAGCCTTTGGTTTTCTAGTTTAGGGCAGAAGTTCTAACACAGAAGGTTTAAAAGAGACCAGGGACTGACCAGTCTAAGTACTCGTCACACACAGTTAAAACTCATTCACAGTGTAGCAACAGTAGCTATCTCCCACACGGACTAACTCTCTCTCCCACTTGAACTTTTCCTCCTTGTTTGAAACACGAAGTGGGAGAAACTCTAATGATCATGCCGCAGGCCTATCTACCCGCTTCCCCCACGAGCACCCATATCTCCATCACCACTCTGGGGAAATGAAATGTGGGGGCTGTGGACCAAAAGAACCGACGCTTCAGTGTGTCACTTCCCCTCGGTGTGGGAAACAAACAAACCAGCACGGTAACAGTAACCCTCAGAGTCATTTTGTTACCTCCGAATAATGCTGTGGTTAAGTTTTGAGCTAAGTCAAAGCTCTATCAAATAAGCAAATCCCTGCCCCCCCTTAAAACAAACACTCCAACGGGAAGTTTATTCCTGAACTGAATGCTGGCCCCAGCCACCTCCTTCCAGCAGATCTGTGCCTCCTTCCTGCCCAAAGTCCCCACTACGAAGGTAATCGTCTAGACACAATCCAGAAGAGAAATGGGATGCACTCTTCACCTCAAAACCCCTCCTGAACGCAGCCCCCGCCTTTGCCCAGCTCGCCCACCTCCCTCGCGTTCCCATTCGCCGGGCACCTCTCTGGCAACTTTTGCACCCAGCCGGGTACGCCGCCCGGGGCCCCTCCTGTCCCCCGAGCCCTCCGCGCCCTCTACCTCAGATCACGGCCCCTCCTGCCCCCTGAGCCCTCCGTGCCCTCTACCTCCCACCGCGGCCCTCTCCGAGCCGCCCGCCGGGGTCCTCGCCCACCCCTCCCCCGAGACCGCCGCACCCCACCCCACCCAGCCGGGGACCCCAGCCCACCCAGCCCCACCCGGGAAGGAGGGAGCCGCGGCCGCGCTCAGCCTGCCGCTGGGCCGGGGCCGGCCGGCCGAGCACCGACGCGCAGGGGGGCTTTACCTCCGAGGCGCGGTCGCCAGCCGCGGGTCGGTCCCGGGCGCGGGCGGCGCCCCCAGTCCGTCAGTCAGCGGCGGCGGGGGCAGCAGCGGCGGCACCACATCACACGCGCCGGCGGCCGGAGCAGCACAGCGAGCCACGCAGGGAGGGAGCGAGCGAGGTAGTGGGAAAGGAACGAGTGAGGGAGGTAACGCAGCTCGGATCAGACTGGGTCCCCGCACTACTGCTGGTGCCTCCTACCGCCACCGCTGGCCGGAGAGTCGCCGCCCGAGCCGCTGCTGTCGCCACCTATGCAGCCGGGAATGAATGCACAGCGGTGCCTCGCTTATCCGGAGGTCAAACATCCTTCTGCCTCGGGCATCCGGATCGACGCCGGACCCGGAAGTGAACACATGGAAAAAAAATAGAAAAGGAAAGCGTCTCTCTAGTGGCGGCGGGCCCCCAGCCGCCCGCATCGGCGAAAAGAGCCGAGTAGAGCCGAAGATTACAGTGCCCTGTTCGGATTGGTCAGATTGCCGACCGGAAAAAAGGCAGCGTGCTCATTGGCTAGCAAGGCTTATAAATACCAAGCCACGCCCTTCCCCACCTTTGCGCTACCAGTGAGTGGGTGAGAGCCGAGTGTTTGTGGTTGCAAGTATGTTTCTCTGGTGGAGGCTGCGGAAGAAGAGGCTTAGCAAAGTCCACAGTGAAAACTGGAAGAAAATGCTTGCGTGGTTTAAGAGCGCTACTAAGAATTAAGCGAGCAAAGATCGTTGTGCGGTTGTACCAAGTCAAGGTGCTGAGTCTTTCCCTGTTGAGCCGAGCATAGTCCTCCAGGTTCTGAAAAATCTTAGGGCCCATCTAAAGGGGATGACATCACTAGATTGACATTCAACCCCCACTCCCTCTTTCTAACCCCAGTGTTACATCAGGGATTCTTGGTTCCAACTTCTTGGAAATATGAATTGTGGCTCATATTTGCATCTCATTTTCTGTCTATGAAGAATTCTGCTTGTGGGCTCAAGTAATCCTCTGAACTAAATAGTGTGACAGATACTATCTCGGTTTTTCAAATGAAACTTCTGAAGTTCCCAGAAGCTGAACATCACGCACGTCATCAAGTTGTAGAACACAAACTGGAATTGATGTTTTCTGACTCTTCTTTCCAGTACACTCTGCCCAGATAGAAAGAGCACCTTGCTGTTGGTTAACCACAGTGGAGATAAGTCACTTTGGAAGACCTCTATGGAAATTGACCCACCATGAAGGCAATGTAGAGGTTTCCGAAACTTTAAATCTGTAATTGTTATTTTTAATATTAATTATGTCTAAAGTCTTTTCAAAAGCTAGGCATTAAGATGTGCATAAAGAAAGACTATAGGGGCAGTGCCTGTGGCTCAGTGGGTAGGGCGCCGGCCCCATATACCAAGGGTGGCGGGTTCGAACCCGGCCCGGCCAAACTGCAACAAAAAACAGCGGAGAGTTGTGGCAGGCCCCTGTAATCCCAGCTACTCCGGAGGCTGAGGCAAGAGAATCGCCTAAGCCCAGGAGTTGGAGGTTGCTGTGAGTTGTGACACCATAGCACTCTACCAAGGGCGACAAAGTGAAACTCTGTCTGAAAAAAAAAAGAAAGAAACTATAACTTAACACTATTTTCAAATGTTCATTTTTATCAAACATTTTTATATTCCTGATATACTCACTATTATCAAGAAACTTATATATCTCTATCAGTTGCTCTTTTTATCTGTCACTCAAAACTTAAAGACTCCAGTGAAGCAATTGCACTTTAACTTTATTAAGGATTTACCTAATTTTCCTCCCTACCTTGCCAGATTGATGGTAGGGCTAATGTGTTACCTTCAGAGGAGTATTTATGGGGAAAGATGCTGTTCTTATTTTTGTTTTGTAATAACAGTGCCATTTTTACCTCACTTTTCATGCTCTTCCCCAAACTGGAGGTTAAGGAATGGCATGGCCAGCCTTAGAGCAGTGATAAGAGCACTGCTTTGCACTTACCACACTATCATTCTCAGAGACTCAAAAGCAGTTAAGATTTATGCATGCTCATACTTGTGAATAATTTGCCTCATCAGATGACATATCTCAAAATTTCTGATCTATCTAATCGATACTAGACAAGAAACAAAAGTTAACTCTAACTCACTAAATGGAAGAGAAATTATCTGCAAATAATATTGTCCTCAACTCTCAACAAATACATTTCTTTCCATCTTTCCAATGGAACCATCTCTGGGCTACCTAATACTGGTTCTCAGGTGATGTATCTTGATAGCTGACTGAACAAGTCCCTCCTCCATATTCTTTTTTCAAAAGCATATTGCCTATTTTTACAAATCTATCTTTTCAGATAAAAACTTATTATCAGGCCCGGCGCCCGTAGCTCAGTGAGTAGGGCAGGCACTACAGTTGGAGCCTGGCCCAGGCATGCTAAACAATGATGACAAGTACAACAACAACAACAAAATAGCCGGGCGTTGTGGCAGGCACCTGTAGTTCCAGCTACTGCGGAGGCTAGGGCAAGAGAATTGCTTAAGCCCAGGAGTTCGAGGTTGCTGTGAGCTGTGACGCCACAGCACTCTACCGAGGGCAACATAGTGAGACTCTGCCTCAAGAAAAAAAAGGCTTGGGCGGCGCCTGTGGCTCAAGGAGTAGGGCGCTGGTCCCATATGCCGGAGGTGGCGGGTTCAAACCTAGCCCCCGCCAAAAACCACAAAAAAAAAAAAAAAAACCCTCCACATAGCTGCAGGGTTCGAACAACAATGACAACTACAACCAAAAAACAGTCAGGTATTGTGGCAGGCGCCTGTAGTTCCAGCTACTTGGGAGACTGAGGCAAGAGAATCACTTAAGCCCGCAAGTTAGAGGTTGCTGTGATGCCATGGTACCCTACCGAGGGCGACATAGTGAGACTCTGTCTCAAGAAAAAAAACACACTGTACCCCACATATGCATAAATGTATTCATGGTTTGTGTGTATATGACTTAATAAAAAAAAAACTTTCCAACAACAACAACAAAAAAAAATACACTTTCTGCCTCAAAAAACTCAGTACACACATTGTACCCCATGATTGCATTAATGTACACAGCTATGATTTAATAAAAGAAAAAATAATCTCAGTAATGATGAAGAACACCAACCCATCTAAGTTTTAATAAACATTTAAGAATTACTAGTATATATGATCAAATCACATTATAAAATTAGAAATAAAAAGGAATAAATGTTTACTTTTTTTACACATCAGTAAAGATTTTTTTGTTCAAATTTGGCCTAGAAATTTCTATAGATTAAAATTGGCAAAGCCAAGTACAGTGGCATATACCTATAGTCACAGCTACTTGGAAGCTTAGGCAAGAGAATCTCTTGAGCCCAGGAGGTAGAGTCCATCTCAAAAAAAAAAAAGGCAAATAATGTAGGCAGGAACCAATGAGATTTTCAGGTCCTTCTGTTAACTTGTAAGAAAAAAAGATGGCAATTTGAAAACAACTTAGACTAATGAAAAAAAAGCCAACCCCCAAGCATCTTGATAAAACTCTTTTATTTTATAGCAAGGTATCTCAACATAAGCAAACAGATCACAATTTTTCATCAGTGATATTATAATAATAAGTTTATTTCTTGTCATCTTATGTTTCCTAGCACTGCCATTCTTCAGTATTTAATATCTACTAATATTTTTATTATGATTATAGCATAAATCTATGTGTTAGTACTGTCACAAGATTCTAGTACACTGGAAACTTGAATGTGTCAAATTTCTCTTTTGCCAAAAGCTTCTTTTCATGTCTTACAAACGCTTTGTTTGAGAGAGAGAGAATGATACACAGATTTTGTGGAAAACAAAGCTGGCCCTTTTCCTTTCTTTGTAAGCAGTAAAACTTCAAGTGGGTGAAAGACTGAAATAGAGCAATTTGATTAGGGTTTTAAACAAGAAATTACGAAATTAATATGCTTACTAAAACTTTTCAAAATAAAAACAGATGAAACCTTGGTTTATTTCTTCCAAATATTTTCTTTAATGGTAATATAAACTTTGAATAGTGATACACTGGTTGACATAGGGTAAGGCCCGAGGCATTAGAAACTATGCTTAATTCTTTATTTTTCAATATTATTTTTAAGCTAAAGTACCTGAAGGAAAGCTATAATTAAGAAAAAGTAAATGGTGAAGTAGAAAGCGGAAGGGTATATAATGAGACAGTGTAACAGTAGACGGGCTAGCTACAGAGCCGCATATTTTTCTAAGACCAGGATAACTTCTTCCCTAGTCAAGCTTACAGTCAAGAGGGAGAGTCAGGAAGGAGTCTGGAAAAAAGCCAGTCACATACAGCGGCTAGATCAGGTTTTCGAGAAACTATCATTTAGCAACCTTTCTTTCAGATTGTTACATGAATACATCTGGAGTCAAGAAACTGGTTTATACTAACCTTAGAAGGGTGATTTTAAGTATTTTATAAATGGAAAATAAATGTGCAAGAATCACAAAACTTTTCTGAAAGACTTTACTATATTGTATAATAATGTTTAACTGCAGAAACGTTTAATAATGTCATATATTTAGGCCTCCTGGTCTCAGCTCAGGAAGCCATAGCAAAACACCATAGACTGGGTGACTTAAGCCATAGAAATTTACTTTCTCACAGTTCAGGATGCTGCGAGTCTGAGATCAGTGTGCCAGCATGCTCAGGTTCCGGTGAGATCTCTCTTCCTGACTTTCTGATTGGCGCCTTCTCCGTGTCCTCACACAGCCTTTGCTTGGTGTGTGGACATGGAAGGAAAGAGCCATCTCATTCCCCAACCCCAAATTCCCTCACATTAGGGGTAAAAGTTTCAACATATTAACTTTGGGTAGACAAAAGCCAGTCCATAGCATTTTTCAAAGGACTATTTCCCAGGTAGGCAGTACATTATTTATAAATAACACAGAAGGTAAAAGTTACACTGGATGTTAATAAGGGAAGAAAACTTGCGGGCGGCGATATTAAAACCTCATAGAGAAAAGAATACATTCTTAAGAGGAAGAACTTGAGTAAAGAAGACTCCATAGAAAAAAGCTATAAACACCATGAAAGGGTAAAAATGTCTTACCAAAAGACACTAAATCTCTAGGTAGACCACTTAATTTTTGTTTCTTTTTCCATCAGCAGACCTGCATTTTGGCAGTTTGAAGCAAATGTGGCTATCCAAAGAATGTTGCTTTGTGATAAATGGAAGAGTTAGCTAAAGCTGTGATTTTATTTTCTTGTAATGGTTTCAAGAACAGCTTCTGAGTAATATATGAATCTAAATTTTTAAGATGATTCCAATTTGCCTCCTGTTATCTTCTTTTGCTCCCCGTAGTTTTCTCTCCTTTTCTCTACCTCAAGAGTCCTTCCTGCTCATTAGCAAAATCTGAGCAAGGCTAAGGGTGCCGCCAGCTCCTCCCCATAGGGATGGAGCAGCCTCTAGCTGAAGGTGCAGAATGCCCAGAGCTCTGGATAGAGGTAGACATCCAGGTGTGCCACTCCCCTATCTTTCTCATGTTTTCCCAAATCTACAGCACTGGATTTCTCTTTTGCTTTCCTTTCACAATAGAAACGTTAGCCTTCCTCAAACCCCCGTTGAATGTGAAGAAGGTTTAAGCTTTGCTGCTAAAGTTTTCAGTAGTCCCAGTTCTGACTAGCTCATCATGAATACATCCTCTATTATGATGAATTATCCTCAAATGCTAAACTTCTGCAACCATCACCCTCAGACTAAAATTATTATATCCTCTGCTGAACAGGACTGCACTTGTCTGTGCCATGTCTGAACTTCCAGTGCCCTCTGGACAGTGAGCAGTGGTCTGCCTTCTGGTGCTCAGTCTTTTTGTCCAGTCATGGATCTTGGTCTCTATCATAGTTGGTCATGTTTAATATTAACTTCATCCCTCTTTTCACCAGCTCTTACTAAATGCCTGACATGTATTCAACTTCCCACCTACTCCTATTATGGTATTGATGCCATATCTGACTGTACAAGATCACGAGGTCAATAGAAGTTAAAGTTATGAGGGGTTTATATGAGGGGTTTCAAAAAGTTTCACCTTAGTTATAAAACCCTCACATCCATTTATTTCTCATTCTACTTTTACTATAATTAGAATTATACCACCTTTCAATTTCCTTCTGTATTCCTTGCAATAAGCTATTTAAGGACGTGGGTCGTTACAAAAGTTCTGCTGTACTTTGAACCTCAACTCATCTGTAAAATGAGACAGTCATATCCATAGCATCTTGACAACAGGAGGATTAAATGCAGTAATATATCTGCAATGTACTGACCACAGGGTCTGGCATATAGTAAGTACTAAGTAAATGACTGTTATAAGATACCACATGGCCTCTAGGAACCTGCATTCTCCAGTCTAACATGAATAGTAATCAGAAGCTGAAAATATCCGATTCTAAGCTGGGTCCTAGCATTAAGGGACTAAAAATAAAACTGGATTTGTGGTCCTGAGGAAAACATTATTTGAATTTGCTCTGAGCCCTTTTCTTTTCTTTTTTCTTCTTTTTTTTAACTAAGTATACATGGACATTTATGGTAATTGGCTGCCCAGCATCTGCTTACCCTTTTTTAATTGCACTCAGATTTTCTTTTGGTGGATTTTCTCCATCTCACTTTTTTCAGTGGCTGGAAGCTCTGTCTTCCAGTAGATGTGAAACCAGGTGGGAGTCATTTTGCCTAAGCAATACCAATTGGTTGCTGTCTCCCTAGATTTGAATCTTAAGCTGAGGGATACAGTGACTGAAAATGATGAGAATGGAACTCCATCCCAAGAGCAGAACCCTGACTGCACAGTTCCTGACAGAGAGCAGTAGCTGTGATCCTATTTCCAGCCTCCAGAGCATTTTGGAATCTCCCTAAACCAGGTGCCCCAGCTTCTGTAGATTCTGTGAGACCTCCCCAATTCTTTCACTAAGTTCTGTTTTACTTGCATTACTGAGTATATTTATATTGTTTGCAACAGAAAAATCCTGATCACTAGCCTTTCATTCCTGGCTTTTTTTATTATGATTCTTGCTTACCTCTCTCTCTCTCACAAGTGTGCTTCTCTTGCACAGTCTGCCCTGTGTCTGCTGAGTTCAAAGCTGTCCTTCACCCCTGCTCCACTTCTTTGGCTTCACCCTAACATAATTTCTGACTGTCTCACTGTGGTTGTGAGGCTCCCTGGCTTCAGGCTTGTGTTCTCCTAATTAACAAAGCTGGCCACACCCTGCCAAAGCTTTGTATTTAAGGGCAGCTGCCTCCTGTCACCAGGCAGCCCTACCTCAGCTTCTCGCTGAAATCCTGCCAATTGCAGACCTAACCCTCTGGACTGTGACTAAAGGCTTTGTGTTCTGCCAGCAGGGTGATCTGATCTAAGAGCAAATTTCAACCAAATGCTAATACTTGCTTCTTTCTAGAACTGTTACTGTAGTGTACATCAGTGTAGATTTTTCAACTTATATCATAATAATAAAAACCAATATAGTCCTTATTCTCATTTCCTTTACATATGCTGTTCTGAGCTTGTTGCGTTAGATCAACAAAGAGAAATCAACTTTGTCTCTTTACAGTGAAAAAAATATGTTCTAAAGTTGCTATAGCTATTTGGGTATTTGGTAATGGGGTAGCACTTTTTTTTTCAAGCTGCCTAATCAACACAGTCCTGCTTTTAGAATATTAAAGAAAATCTAATTATATAGTGTGTAAGCTACAGACCAAAGCAGCAGTCCCTAACTTCCTGCTACATGCTCTTATTTTAATTTTTTTAAAAATATTTTTGCAGCTGGCACATTCTTTCAAGCTGCTGCGAGGAGTTCTCGCTTTCCTACATACATGCCTTTAAATCAGACATTAATATCTCACTGGAACTCTGTTAGGGGTGTTGAACAGGCTACTGGGAGAGTCAGAATCAAGGTTGCAAAAAGGAAGCTGGCTTTAGAAATCATTTCCACATACAAGAAAACCCAATTATATATGATGAAGGGAGAGTATATTAATTTTCATTAAACTCAACAGATTAAAATATTGCTCAAAAGAATAAAAATAATATGTAACAGATGCTAGTATTGTGGCTGATAAATAAAGGAAAAGAATGGTGATTTAATCCTATACATACACAATGATTTTTCAAAAGATCGTAATTTTTTTTATTAAATCATAGCTGTGTACATTAATGCAGTCATGGAGTACAATGTGCTGGTTTTATATACAATTTGAAATATTTTCATCAAACTGGATAACATAGCCTTCATGGCATTTTCTTAGTTATTGTGTTAAGACATTTATATTCTACATTTAGTAAATTTCACACATACCCTTGTAAGTTCATAATTTGAGTGAATTTAAAATGTAATTGGCATATTCCCAGGAAGATATATCATAAGGACAAAAAAAATTGCCGAAAAACATTTTTGACGCTTGTGTTGTTAGTCATGTTGATATTATTTTTCTGATACTGTTATGGCATAATGTGGGATAAAGTAAAATGAGTGATTATGATATATTCTAATTCTGCTATTCCTGATGTTGATAACAAATGAAAAGAGAGCCCAACTAACAGCCTATAGTCCTAAAATTAAATCAGAAGTATTATCATGAACTTAGAATATTTTATACAAATATGTCCTAGTCCAGGTCACTGAAGAGGCCCAGAAGCAAGCCCAACTCATTCTCGGTGAGAATCTTTAGTCTTCATGCTGCAAACTCCAAATAGCAGAGTCTCTGGAAGAGAGACAAGTAGAATATGGTACTATTAGCTTCTTATTGCTGCTATTGCAAACTAACACAATTTTAATGGCTTAAAACAATAAAAATTTATTATTTTACAGGCCTAGAGGTCAGAAGTCCAAAACAGTTCTCACTGAGCTGAAATTTTAGGCATTGGCAGGCCTATGTTACTTCCGGAGGCTCTAGGAGATAATTCATTTGCTATGTTTTCCAATTTCTGGAAACTTCCTGTATTTCCTGTTTCCATCTTCAAAACCAGCATCACATCATTCTGAATTCTCCATCATCGCATCTGCTCTGGCTCTCACTCTCTTGCCTCCCTCTTTCCCTCCCAAGGACTCCTGTGATTACATTGAGTCCACCGGGATAATCCAGGATAAGCTCCCTGTCTCAAAATCCTTAATTTAATCTTAATGCACAGTCCCTTTTGTGATGTGAGATAATATATTCACAGTTTCTGGGGATTAGGATGTGGACATTTTGTGGGGAGATCCATTATTCTGCCTAGTGCAGGTACCAAGTCAAATACAATGATTTTAGATTTTAAAAGGGAGGTATGGTCTAACCCCAGTTGTGAGATAAGGACTTAATACCCACAGAAATCGCATCTTGCTCTTAGAATAATTATATTAGTATTTCCTGCAAGCCTTGTATAATGATAAATGGGATGAAATAAAACTAACAACTAGTGAATACTTAACTGAAAATTGTCAGGCATTTCCTAGAAAACATCTCTTAATTATATAGGTAGACGTAATTTTCCCCTTTTCATAACTGAGGAAAGTAAGACTCAGAGAGAGTTAAAGTAATGTTCAGATGATTTAGCCAGAAAATAACAGAGCTGGGATTTCTATAGCAGTATGTCTGATTCCAGAGTCCATGTATTTATGCTCTTTTCATAATGTGGCAGGAGAGATAAATTAGGAGATCCAGGCACACACTTCAGACTGAAGATTACCTACTACAGTACCACTCCTCTAGGTTGATCCTGTTTAGCAAAGGAAGAAAGGAAATAAAGGAGGAAAGGAGGAAGAGGCAGAGAGATGCTAAAGCAGTCATTTATACCAAACTGAATTAGGGCAACTGAAAGTATGTGTATGGGAGAGCAATGAAAAAGGACAGCCTGAAGGAAAACTCAAAGACTTTGTTTTAAGCATAGCTTCAAAGATTACAGTACTCACAAGGAACAGCACCAGTCAGAGAATTACTGTGGTCTATCGTCAGATACTTTTTAATCAACTCTTATTCCAAATATTGAGACCCAAAAAATGACAGGTTCATTAAGCCAAAGAACTAATATTAACTTGTACACAACTGGCTTACTTATATCATTGATCCTTTTAGCCATCTAAGAGTTCAGACAAATAAGTTTATGAACTTGCCACCATGCACTTATGTTGGCAGCACTGTACAAACAACTCAATAAAGTTTCATTACCTTAGTATATCAGCATCTCACAGTTGTGTTTGTGCTGACATATAGTGATGTCTGGCTGAGTGGTGGGCACTATTGTTGGTGCATGTTCTTGTGTGCCATCATGAGAATGTCAGAGCTTGAATAGAGCACCAAACAAACATTTATAAATTTCTTGTTAAACTTGGCAAGAGTGGAAGTGAAATCAGGGACATGTTAGCTGAAGTTTATAGGGATAATGCCATCAAGAAAATGGCAATGTACAAATGGATTAAATGTTTTTTTGATGGGAGAGAAAGTGCCAACTGATGTAAAGAGGGTGGGGTGGCCAGTAACAAGCAGAACTGAAGAAAACACTGCAAAAACTCATTGAATTGTGCATCAAAATTGTTGGGTGACTGTGGATAAAGGTAGAAAACTTCCAGCTCCCTCATTCTATTCCTTTTTGATGAGGCCACATCATTTCTCCTTTGAAAAGATTGTCATACCCATTGTGTTAGAAAATGCAGAAGACCAGAAGTTAGGAAGCCAAAAACTTGGAAGTATATTAAGGTCCCAAGACTTCTTAGTTATTTCTTTGTTTTTCCCTTTTGTAAGCTTTCCCCAACTTAAGACAGAGCTTTCATATGTATTTAAGAGCAGTGGCGATTCTAACAGCTAAAAAGTCTGAGGTGAAAACTGTGAGAATCAGCTTAAATCTTTGCCAGGTCTCAAGTGTAAGAAATGTGCCTAAATTGAATTTATTGTGGGTTACTAAATCCATGCTCTCAAAAAACAAAATATGTTTCAAAATGACCTAGCATGGTATAGACATTCCAGTCCCACCAAAGCCCTAATTCCTGCCCTCTTCTTTTTGCCTCTAACATATTTTCTTCCTTTATGATCTCGTCATTGTGGTCTCAGTATTACTGGCTTCCCAAGTGTCTCTCTACTGTCTACAAGTAGATTATATGTTCTAGAAATTCTCTAATGTGGCGTGAGGCTGCCATCATACTATTGAGTGATCTTGAACCAAAATCCAAAATGGGGTAGGGTGGTCACACTGGGTATCACTGTAAATATATAGCTAACTACATTCTACATGTGTGTGTAGAAAGATAATACAATATATATGTCATATGGTGTATATAATACATATATATATAATAAAATAGGTAGTCACATTGTTGTGGATATATTTTATTTATATGTTATCCATCCACCAGCATCATGCCCTACACACACATACTTTCAGTGGCACTGACTCTATTACCTCACATGAGCAAACGAAGTCAACTACTTTAACACCCCAAACCCTCTGGACCCATATCATTTTCAGAGTAAAAGTTTTGTTGCTCTCTGGTGAAGTACTTGGATTTTTTTTCACCTATAATTCTATGGTTTTTCTGTTTTTACAGACTGTTGATTCCTAGATCACTGTGAAGTTCATCCTTAAGAGCCTCATATGCTCTGACATGGAATTATAATGACTGGCTTGGTAAAGTTACTGGAAATAAAGCACAGGAAGCAAAGGGTACATTTGCCTTTGGAAGCTAAGTCATATTTAAATGTTCTGAAACCAACTCCTCTTTAATTCTGTTTCGAGGACTTGAGTTAGTTCCAAATCATCTCCATCATGTAGGGCTCAAGGACCTACACTGGAACCAAGTCTCTAGGATAATTTCTGCCTGACCTCTTTACTCACCTTTCCTATCCTCCCTCCCCAAAGTGCCCACCTAATTATCTAGAAGAATATGAATTGTTGGGCAGTGCCTGTGGCTCAGTGAATAGGGCACCGGCCCCATATACTGAGGGTGCAGGTTCAAACCCAGCCCCGGCCAAACTGCAACAAAAAAATAGCTGGGCATTGCGGCAGTCACCTGTGGTCCCAGCTACTTGGGAGGCTGAAGCAGGAGAATCACCTAAACCCAAGAGCTGGAGGTTGCTGTGAGATGTGATGCCAAGGCACTCTACCAAGGGTGACAAGGTGAGACTCTGTCTCTAAAAAAATTAGTTAATCACTTAATTAATTGATTTTTTAAAAAGAATATGAATTGTTAAGGTGCTCCTTGAGCAAAATTAGCTTTCTAAATATCTTCAAGGTTAGAAGAGCAGCTTCCTGTAATTACTCATTTCTAGACATCACTTTCCCTATCTTATCCTCCAGATACTATAATATTTTTGTTTGTTTGGTTTTTTAAACATTCCCTTCATTAAGTCAACTGTGTTTGAAATACCTAGAGTATTTCTGTTTTCTTGACTGGGCACTGGCCCTTAGAGGTCTAAAGTATCAACTGAGTTGACTACAACTCCCTGGGGCCGAACTAATATATAAGTGCATTCTCTCCAACATGCTCTCTCTCACTCTCACTCTCTCATTGGAAGCTTTGCCTTTGGCATAATTTCTAGTCTTTGCTTGAGGATAGGGCCAGATTTCCCAGTCCAAACCAATTTGGCCTGTATGCCAAATTTAGTGCACTTTTCTTTCTGAAACACAACATAGAATAATAGAAGATACTTTGAAGTTAGAGATAGAGTCTTCTATCAAAATTTATTTATCAGGCTCAGCACCTATAGCTCAGCAGCTAGGGTGCCTGCCACATACACCAGGGCTGTCGGGTTCAAACCCAGCCTGGACCTTCCAAACAATGACATCTACAACAAAAAAATAGTTGGGTGATGTGGCGGGCACCTATAGGCCCAGCTACTTGAGAGGCTGAGGCAAGAGAATAGCTTAAGCCCAAGAGTTTAAGGTTGCTATGAGCTTTGATGCCACAGCGTCCTACCGAGGGTGATATAGTGAGACTCTGTCTCAAAATAAATAAATAAATACATTTATTTACCAGTTCCATTATTGGTATATGCTCTTGGACATATGTCAGTTACCAGACCTGAAAAATAAGAATAATAATAAAACCTGCTTGATAGGATTGTTGTAAAGATCAAATGATGCCAACCAGGCAATTCATTGTACTTTTCTAAATCATAACTCACCATTGGATGGATTTCCTTGGTACCCTTCTTCTATTTAACAGTGATTTACTGATTACTGTGGAAAACAAGTTAACAAGTTATTTTACAGTAGGAAAGACTTTCCTCTGTTTCTCCTCTCAAAATCACAAATATAAGAAGTTACTTTCTCTACTGAGATATGTGAATATCCAGGTTAAACAACCAGCTCTCTAGGGTGGAACTGAGCTATGATTTGTAGCGATTACTGATTTTCATGGTGTAAATATTTCCACAATGACCAATTTCAAGTCACCAATCTGATAGCAACCATCTTGCAAAATTCCCCATTATTTAACAATTGGCTTTCTAGCACACCACTGTTTCAATATGCCTTCTTACCATAACAAAGCTATTTCTAGGTGGTAATATAGGTTCTAGAAAAAAAAAAATCCAGTTATTGGAGCTTATCGAGATTAGCTTTTTTCCCTTTGCTCTTGATCAGTTAGGGACAACAGAATGCTCCTCTCTGTAATACTGTCCTTTTTCACAGCAAAAACCCTGAAAATAAAGCCCTTCTTTTATCTTCCTTATTCGTGAAATTGTTCTCTCATGATGAGATACCATTTAATTTTAATTTCATTAACTCTCAAGAGTTTAAAAGTTGTGGAGTACATTTTGGAAAGATTAACAGATAATACAATGATGACTGAAAGTTAAAATAGCAATAGAATTGACAATGCCTATAAAATTTGTGCCAACTACAAAATATCTGATATTAACATCCTAAAATATTAACTAAGACTTCTGGATCTCAGATATTGAAGTGTCCCTTTGCATTTGCTTTGTCTTTCATGGGCTAACAGTTCTCTTCTGGTTGATGTAATAACAACATGATCACCATGGAGAGATTGTACTGGCAACATGCCCAGGTTACACTGCATACATGCTTCTGAGAATTGATTTGGTTTCCACTAACTCCTGGAGGTGGGAGTGCTTGGGAGAGGTCTGGCTGACTCAGACCATTTTCCAACTGAAGGGCTTCTAGGCATGTAATTTCTGGTCAGCTATGGGTTTGAATTAACTGCACTGATTTCTTTAACATTATTGTACGGTTGTTGTTTTAAGAATTTTCTGCCACCCTAGACCCATCCCAGATAAGATGAAAACCCTTTATTAAGTTTCTATAGACTAGAATGAAGATCAGAACCTCAGAATTTCTAAACCCTAATGGAAATCATTTTTTTATCATATTTTTGGTCTTTACAGTTTTTTTTTTTTTGTAGAGACAGAGTCTCACTTTATGGCCCTCAGAGTGCCGTGACCTCACACAGCTCACAGCAACCTCCAACTCCTGGGCTTAAGCGATTCTCTTGGCTCAGCCTCCCGAGTAGCTGGGACTACAGGCGCCCGCCACAACGCCCGGCTGTGTTTTTTTTTTTTGGTTGCAGTTTGGCCAGGGCCGGGTTTGATCCCGCCACCCTCGGTATATGGGGCCGCTGCCCTACCGACTGAGCCACAGGCACCGCCCGGTCTTTACAGTTTTATATGTGATGTCAGACAATTACATTTGTGAACTCATCTTTGAAAAAGTGCTACATATCTCATTGCTGAATAATGCTACGGTCACCTTCAAAGTACTGCCTTTAGGAAGGTATGCACGGATGCCAGGGCCTAGTCCACCCTTCAAAGCAATTTTCCTAGAATAAGTTCACAAACTTAATTGTCAGACCTCATATGGCACCAGCTCTGATGGCCATTCCAGAAAAAGAGTTCCAAAATTGCTTTGGCATTCGTCAATAGAAATAGTTTTACTCTTCTTTTCCAAATGGTATGCCTTTTGTTTATGTTTCTTGCCTCACTGCAGTGATTAGAACTTTTAGGACCATGTTGATGAAGAGTGAATATCCTGGCCTTGTTCCCATCAAGTATGATATTACTTGCTGTCTTTGTCTGGTTTTGCTATGAGGGTAATACCAACCTTATGAAGTAAGTTGAGAAGTATCCTCTCCTCTTCTATTTTCAGGAAGAGATTGTGTAAAATTAGTGTTAATTAATCTTTAGAGGAGGTACCACCACTGGTCTCTGTCCACCCCCACCTGCACCTGCTGCTCCCGTGTTTGAGTGGGGGAGGAGAGTCTTAGGCCTGTAGAGACAAAGAGGATTCCAAAACCAAGCTGCTAGGTCTCTTCTGCTAGTCTGCTGCCTATCCAGGTGTCACTCAGTAGGAAAAGGGAGTGTTTGGCCTAGGAGAGGAGAATGCCTCTTCCAGTCACTTATATCCAGGGAGTTTCTCAATCCATTGCCCTTACTGGGGGTATCAGGCTCACCTTACTTTGTCAGAGGGATGCCAGTATGAGCCAGGGAAAGCAAAGAGGCTTTGCTGGGCCACCTTCTATTACTAGACTGAAAGTCAACGTAGGTCTGTGTGGCCTTCCTCTGTTAAGTAGGGGTATGTAAGACCCTCTGCCACCACACTATTCCTATAGTCCTAGGGTCCAAAACTGCCTTAACTGCCTCAACCACATTTCTCCTTTGGTTGTCTTTTGCATCATTTTCAGGCATTATTATAGTGCTTACTGGAGAAATGCAGGACAAACAGGTCTACACCACCTTTTCCAGATTGGAAACAACCTTTATTTTAATTGTAGATGCCCAAGGACTCACTCAGTTCTTAAAAGGTCTGACATTACTTGAATTCTGCATAAATGAACAGAGATTTAATGTGAACATGCGGAAGAAGACATCACAGAGCCACACCTCATTAGAATTGTCCTCGAGCTGATACAACACAAATCACAAAGAGAGAAAACCAAACTAACAGCATTGAAGCAGGGAACACAGTATTTTCTTTATAATAGCTGCTGGCCAGCTTGTCTTTTCTTGATATTTTACCTCTCTCTTCATATTTTAATGTAAAGCAAACTTTTTCATATCCAACATTTTGTTATGTGATTGGTGAAAAATTCATAAAACTTGGGGAAGTGATGTGATGTGTATTAAACATTCTAATTTTAGAAAGAATCATGACAGTATATCAGGTAATGTTACCAAATCTATTAAGGAGCAAACCTACATCACTACAAAAGCCAAGTACATTTTAAGTAATATTTACTGATGAGTCTCACTATCTAAAACATATATATATATTCATGATAGCAAATGTAGTTTGGCTCTTAAAATAGCACTCTCCCACACTGAAAATACTAGCAGCAGCAGAAGTTCAACTGAAGTCTTGAATAAAAGCTTCTGTGTTATGAAAGATCTGCAGAGGTATTTTGAACTGTGTTAAATTTACTTAAATAGGACATTTTGAAAATTGAGCTGTACTTACTGAACTAATTTTTGAATCACAGAAGGATGTTTATATTTTTAAGTGATATTAAGAGGAACTCTTAACAGTTGGAATTGTGTGAAAAAGTGTAAAGCACAGCTATAATCTATTGTTGACAATAAACTATTTGCCAGTTTCTAAAGATGAGGAATAAATAGATAGCCTTATTTATTGCAGTCAATATTAACATATTCAGGTAAACTAACATGAAAGCCAGCATTTACATATTTAAGAATTAACTGCAATCCCATTACTGGGCATCTACCCAGAAGGAAAAAAATCCTTTTATCATAAGGACACTTGTACTAGACTGTTTATTGCAGCTGAATTTACAATCGCCAAAATGTGGAAACAGCCTAAATGCCCACCAACCCAGGAATGGATTAACAAACTGTGGTATATGTACACCATGGAATACTATTCAGCCATTAAAAAAAATGGAGACTTTACATCCTTTGTATTAACCTGGATGGAAGTGGAAGACATTATTCTTAGTAAAGCATCACAAGAATGGAGAAGCATGAATCCTATGTACTCAATTTTGATATGAGGACAATTAATGACAATTAAGGTTATGGGGGGGGAAGCAGAAAGAGGGACGGAGGGAGGGGGGTGGGGCCTTGGTGTGTGTCACACTTTATGGGGGCAAGACATATTTGCAAGAGGGACTTTACCTAACAATTGCAATCAGTGTAACCTGGCTTATTGTACCCTCAATGAATCCCCAACAATAAAAAAAAATGTAAAAACCTAAAAAAAAAAAAAGAATTAACTTTTTAAGTTCTAGGTAACCTAACTTTCTATCTGAGATGAAAGAACCCCGTTTTTTTCCTTAAACTTTTTTAGAGTTATTCTAGAATTTACTGGAAACAAACAAGTCAGTAGGCATCCTTAACAGAGACCCACTCTTGTTTACTGTCACAGCCCTAGAACTTAGCCTCATAGCTTATACATAGTGGAAAAATGGGTGTTCACTAGATACTTGTTAAATTAATTTTTTTAAGAACTAATAAAGAAATGTTACTCAAACTAATATTTGTATACCAAACACTGCAATGGGCCATAACCCTATCCTACCGTATGAGAGTCTACCATATGAGAATCATGCATTGGTTAACAATGTTTTGGTTGCAATTAACAGAAAACCTAAATCAAAACTTCACTTACCTAATAAAAGGAATTTATTAGTTCATAAAACTAAAAATTCCAGTAGTAGGCGAGGCTTCAGTACAATTTCAACACTGCTCTGGATGTATTTCTCTTCATTTCTCTCACCTTTGTTCATTCATCTGTCAAATTCAGTTTCAGCTGCCTTCCTGCACAGGAGCAGAACAGCTACAGTCATTCCAAGACTCACGTCAGCACACCACACCACGCCACACATAGGGATGGAGAGTATCTCTCAGAGAAGTTGTCTTTGAAGAATCAGTGTGCATCCCTCCTAAAAATGTCTTTCGAGGCAGTAAACTAAATTGGATCCCATGCTAATGGTATAAAATGATTTGCTTGAACTCATCAAAGCCAACTCTTAGAGTTGGATTGGGTTTAATTTTTTCCAAACTGCCACTGGCTGAGAAATAAGGAATTAGGAAAGACAAGAGAACTGAGTGCTATGTACGCAACCGACATAAGTCTACTAGACATATTGTTAGCCCCAGTTAGACTCATGGAGTTTAAATAACTTGCCTCAGATGGATACGGTTTAAAACTAGATCCTAACTCTAAAGTTTGTGTTCTCTCCACTTCATATCGTATCAAGTGTTTGGAAGAAATGCCAGATAGTCTAAAATATCATCCTTGTCCAAGTTTAGAGAACTAAAACTGAAAGTCTTTTCCTAGAGGGAAAAGTGATTTATATAAAATATCTTCCCTTCTGTGCCCCTCCCCCAGAACCACTGTTCCACTGTCCTTATGTCCACTCTCTCCTATTGGATTCCTTCCCATTTTTTCTATCCCAGCCCAGTATTCTCATCCTCCCAAAGCAATGGTCTATGCTCTGAAATGATCTTCTCCTCTTAATTATCACTGAACTCCCATTCCTCTGGTGTCTGATTAAGCAATTCATCATTAACAATAACATATTACATTACTACTTCTGGGCATATTTCCAACTTATATCATGACATTTGTTGGACAAAGCCCTACATACTTCTTCCCCCCATCCCCAAGAATAGTGTATGAATTTCAAGAGGAGAAGATACTAAAAGGTGGGTAAGAATTTTGCAAGCAAAGCTTCCCCAAACCTCTGAGATTAAACTTTGAGAGCTATTGTTCCATAAATAAGGTGCCTCCCGCTTGCCAAATTATCTTTTTCCAAGAGTGTTGTCTTTTCCCCACAGTATTCTAGTTGACTAATCCCCTTTGTCCCTACCCTGATACATTTTCAAGCTATCTTTTATATTTTAAGATTGTCATTTGATTGATGGTTCTTATGGAACGGCCATTTCATTTTCAGAATGTTCTTTCATCTACTGCACTTAACAGTTATCCTCACTTAATAATGATTTCCAGAATTCACATTTCTTTTGAATGTCATTGAAAAAAACACCTAGATTTCACTTTCTTAAAGGTTTTAAATATACAAGAACTAATAATAGAAGAAAAAGTAAAATCACAGTGTGCTGAAAAAGCCTATAAATTCATCTTTTTAAGAATGAATGGGACTTATTCATCAAAATGTCAATTCACTACCTCTTCATCATATACAGCCAACCCCAGTTGAATTCTAAATTCAGGAAACTGTGATGGAATTGAGTGGTTCAACTTGGTTAGATCCCAAGGACATATGGAAAAAGGAAAGTTACAATACCTCAAACTGCTAATGCGTTTGGACTGGTAAGAGGTGAACCAGGGGTTGTGTAGGACTCTTTAAGTGAGCCAAAATTAGACTGTGAGCTCCAGGTTACTAACCTTGTTTAGAATACATGTAGTTGTTTTATAATGCTCATGAGCTTTACCAGTGTTTTCTGCTGCATTGCAATCACAAACATATTTGCTGCTTAGCTGCCTGCATATGAAACAATCCTTCCCGCCCACCACCCATGCAGAGAAACACTGCTCTTTCAATATTCTGAGCTGTTCAGCCACTACAGAATCAACCCCCACACAGTCACAGTTAAGTACTTATTATGCCCTCTTCAGAATCTATGTTAAATTCTGTTTTTTTCATCATCAAAAGCAACATTGTTTCTGTACATATTTATAGACTTTTCTAAATTGGATTTTAAAAGACTCTTATTGATCTTTACAAGACAATGTCACAAATGTTGAAATTTTGAGTAATTTTTATTGATAGCAGAACGAGATTTCTTTTAAGAGAAAAAAAACCCTGGTACTATAAAACCCTGGGAATTTCAGATGTGGGTGGCAATTCCCTGGGACGCATTTGCTGAAGCTGACATGAACTAAAACGTATGGGTTTGATTCTGTCTGCTAACATATATACAGCACTCCCCACATCTATATGGTGACGGCACATTGGAGGTGAGGAGCACAGGGTGGGCATGAGGGGTGGCAGATGCAGGGTCCCCATTGAGAGTCCTGGCTCCCTATTTCAGGCTAAATATGAAATATTCTCTCTGCCCACTCAAGAACAGACAAGACTAGATAGCAGACATGGCCAGACAGAACCAAAGATTCAGAATTGGGGTGTAAAAACAATAGGATGTCTTAGAAGATGGACGTTTGAAGTATAGGCGAAGGGTTTTTAAGTTTATACCCAAAGGCAATTTGACATCGTGTCTTTCCATGAATCATGCGGGCTCAATTATTGGTTCTTTTTAACATCAAAGCAGCAATGTTAGCGGGTTTCTTTGCACCTGTAATGCCTAAGTGCCATTTTTAGATCAAAGTTTTGTTAAGAAAGGTTGGACAGGCTGAACCCTGCCTCTGTACCTTCAATGTAACAAACATTTATGGGATATCTGCTGTGCACCAGTCACAGTGCTGAGGACAGGGAGATAACAAGATAAAAACGCAGAAGAGCCCTCCATTTAAAGAACTCTGCTGTGAAGAGAGACTTTAAATAAATAAGCATCTGCCACGTAAATTCTATAATTGAGATGTGTACTCCAGGAAAGACTGGCTAACAGAAAGGATGACTTAGTACATTGGCGTAAACCCTGGTGTTGAGGCAGGAGGACATATTAAATAGGACTGATGTTTAAGAGATCAGGTTATAGAGAAATGGTGACCTTCTGTGGTATCTGCTGTGTAAACATAACCTGGGGTATGGATAATGAATCCTTAAACAGCAACAATCCTCTGTATATTTCTTCTGCATAGTTAGGACCCCTCAATCCTGCTTGGCTCTACTCTAAAGAGATTGAATAGATGGAAGTCTCTGATTTGACCACCACAGGGCATGCTGTCTGTGACAGAGTGGGCAGGTGGGTTATGGCCATGGAGAAAAGAGAGAGAGGAGGCAGGGTGCTGGCCACACACACTGAGAGCTGTGACATAAAGGAGATACGTTTATATCACCGAGTACTAATTTTCTTGTCACTTAACTTAAACCATGGGTTTAAATTGAAGCTTAGAGAGGTGCAGTAACTATTTAAGATTACACAGGTAGTATTAGAGCTGAGATTCTTTTTTTTTTTTTTTTTTTGTGGTTTTTGGCCGGGGCTAGGTTTGAACCCACCACCTCTGGCATATGGGACCGGCGCTCTACTCCTTGAGCCACAGGCGCCACCCTAGAGCTGAGATTCTAACATGGTTTCCCTGACTTCAAAGATGGGATGGGCCCATGCTAAGCAGTCAGGCAGAGAGTTATTTTCAGTAAGAATGACATTGTGTCCTATTTCCTACATTGGGTGGTGAGTACATTGGGAATCATTGTTTGACATTTCTTTAAACTTTACATATATTATCGTTAGGATTTTCTATCTATTCAGTGTTTACTAAACCAAATTTAAAAGATACAATTAAATACGAATACTGGATGAGCCAGAATTGTATATAGAGGTATTATTGAATTTTTAAAGAGAGCGAGAACTTGGTAGAAAATTACTTGGCATCAGCAGGATCTCACCAGGAATATCAAGAGTACTGTAACAAAGGCACAGTGCTGGGAAATCCAGAAGCAGCCAGGCAGAGAGCCCCAGAGGAGTGAGTCTAGAGAACACGGCACCGGGCGCACACTGGAAGTTCAGAAAACACCCAAGACTCTGGTGGGGCGGAGGAACTGGCAAGAGACAAAGCAGGGTCCTAGTCTAACTCAGATCCAGAAAAAAAAAAAACAAGGTTCATTCACTACAACAGGAGTCTCAGAAACAGGGAGACTGGAGCTCAGGAACAAGGCAGAACCTAGACTAGAAGTGAACCACAGTTGCCTAACCACAGTGAGGACTTCTCATGGCGCAGTCCTCTCAGAGATGGGCTGGCGTTTTATTTTTTTATTTTTTTAATAAATCCTAGCTGTGTACATTAATGCAATCGTGGGGTACAATGTGCTGGTTTTATATACAATTTAAAATATTTTCATCAAACAGGCTAACATAGCCTTCACGGCATTTTCTTAGTTACTGTGTTAAGACATTTGTATTCTACATTTAGTAAAGTTCACATTGGGCTGGTGTTTTAAAGTCCATTCTAGGAAGTGAGCCTGGAGGGAGAAGGGTTGGGGAAGCACTGAGAATAGTTTCAAAAGTACAGGGCTATGAAATTGAGAATTTATAGCACAGATTCTGAAAAATAATTCAGAGAACTGAGGGTGACATAGTGAGACTTTGTCTCAACAACAACAACAACAGTAATAAGTCAGAGAAATGCTAAGATTTTCTACATTAAGATTTAAATGTATTGTTAAATAAACATCCTGAAAAACTAATTTCTAAGTCAGGCTTTAATTGCAACAATAAACAAGGAGACCAAAAAATCCAGATATAAACCTAAAATTTAAGTAGCTTTTCATTGTCTTGCACTTTTTAACAATAAAGATGACATCTCAAAAAAAAAAAAAAGTACAGGGCTATGGAGAGAAGAGGATATTGGGACAATGAATAACACAAATCTTAAAATACTAGGGTAAAAAAATTCTACCTGTAGGGGATTTCTGTTGGATTTGGGGTTTTGTTTTGCCCTTCTTCTAGGCAGCTTCTTACTTTCCTTTTGAGACCTCTCCCCATCCAGTAGTATGTCAAAGGGTCTTGCCTACCCTAGACTCAGGATCATACCTAGATCACTTGTCATCTCTCTCCCTGAATTTGAGTCTCAAAGGAAGGAAGAAAGGGCTGGAAAATATCATAATTGATGTTATTCCCTTCCTGAGTCTGGACCTCCAAGGACATGTAGATCACCAAAGCTGTTCTAGTCCCTGCCTTTTCTGAAGTCTGGGCTTACGTTATTTCTTGGATTGTGGAAATATCCATATCACTCCAATGTACTATTTATTTCATTTAACTTAGCTAAGGCCATCTCTGTTGCTTGCAACCAAAGTGTCATAAGTGATTTGGTGTTGGAAGTGATGACAAGATTCTAGTTCTTTTCAGAATAGGCTTTCTTGAAGGTAGAGTCAAATCAATGCCCTGAGTCTATAATTTGGGAAGCCCCAAACAGCTGCCCTCTATCTGCAGACCATATTTCTCCAGAAGCATATGAGTCCAGGCAGATTCTTCCATCCTAACCTCCTCCCATCCTATATTCTGACTGCTAATGAACATATTTTCCTAAGCCCCAAAATACTTAAAGCATGACCTAGTTCTCTGGGATTTCTCCATAATTTAAAATATTTCTGTACTAATAGGCTAGCTAAATATTGTCTTTCATGTTCAATGTTTGAAAGAAATGCTAAATCTAAAATAAATACATTATCATACAAACAATATAATTTTTAATGTACTGAAATGGAATGAAAGTATTGTGAACAGGTAAATATTTTGACCTTAAATTTCATCAGGCTAAAGTTGACCACTTTGTTGGAAATGTGACCAAGAAAATGGCACTTTCATTGTCAAAAAGCTAAAGTAGAAAATAATTATTTTTAGGTCCCTCTAGAAATTTTAATTTTTAAGCACATCATTTAGGAATTTACAAACTATGACATGATAAATTTTTTTCTAGGTCTTTGATTAAATCTCAACATTTTCACTATAAAAACTCAGAGAGCCATAAATGGGGAAGGTAGAACAATGGGCCTTCAGCTCCAAAGAATGAACTGAGGTTATTCATAGCCATTTTCACTGGCAATCAATACGGTATTGATTTTCTATTCTTGCTACTCTTGCAGTAATGTCCTTGGCTTGAAACTCAACCTAAGCTAGGAAATATCCACAAATAAAATAATTCCTACTAAAGAAACTGAAAAGAGAAAGCCTGAACATAGCTTCAGAGATGAAGATAATGGTCTGCTGTGAGTTAGTTCTGCTGGTCGGAAGATGGTACCATGGTGACCTACACTGAAAGTAGGCCCAGTGTGAAATTCCAGGTTCCTCTCTTTTCCACAGCTATAGGCTAGACATACATATTATCTAATCAGGAGCATTCTTAGTCACATGAAGAAGTAGCCAAGAGTATCTGGGTTTGGATGAATTCACATCACCACTATAGCAAAATATACTCAAAGTACATGCCCTACTGACCATGAGTCAATAGCATTATCTGAGTACATGAGGAAAACCAGAAACTCACTTAAATTTAAAAAGAATTGATCAAATTGGAAAATTTTAACATTATCATGCATTAAAACACAGACCATTAAGGAAGCCCTGGGGAAATTCATTCCAGAACTAGAACCCGATAATTTCTTTAAAAATTGAACATATTGAGGACTATGTTGAGTAATTCACAGGTAAAGATCAAAACCCAAATTTTCAACTGTGAAAACTAGATTCCAATAAAGGAACATCAAATTACAGTGTTTATTCGAAAAATGTAACTTCAGTAGCTTTGAGCAATTCAATAAAAATGACTTTCAAAGGCCAAATTTATGCTTTCCTGATTTGATAGCATTGTTTTTCAGCGTCATTAATCAAATCCAAGAATTACACAAAGAGCACAAACAGTAGAAAGATGACTTATGTCGGTCTCTAAGTCACAACAGGAGTCATAAGACATCTGCTTTTAAGTATCTTTTTCTTCATTGTCTTTTTAAAAATACATTTTCTGGGGAACATTTACTCTCTGGCAAGCCTTAAGTCCAAAGGAAATCCACAATTACTTATCATCAAAGTACTAAGATGGATCATTTAGATTATTTTCAAAGGACTCATATGAAAAAATGATTAATTTTCTGGAGTACATCATTTGGGACATAAGTCACATTCATTTTCACAAAGCAAAAATTCCGGTACTCATAAGAAATGTGTATATTATTGCAAATGACATAGAATCACAGAGAGGAAGGCCTGAAATTCAACTTGGCATGTACAAAGTCCACATCAAAAAGGACAGAGCCAACAGCATCACATCTAAACTGAAATCTGCAGTGCCCACACGGGTGGGTCCCTATATGCCAGCCTATTTGGTTAAGCCCCTCTTTTCAGAATCTTCTATAATAGTGACAGAGTGGTTTCCTGAACCACACTCATACTTTTTTTTTTTTTGGTGAAACATGGAATAAACCCAATAGCTTTTTTCCCTTTGATCCATCTCTCTTGCTAGCAAGAAAAACAAAAACGAAAACCCTTAAATTTTGTAAGCATATACATTTTAATTATCTACAATAACTATCCTTTTCAAACATTGAGGAATAGGAAATTATTCAGACATTTTCACATGCTGGTATTTTATAAACTCAAAGAAGTGATGAAACTAGAAGTTACGGAACTAGAAGTTACCTTATAGATCATCTAATCCAACACTTCACTTATTGGTGACACAAAATTCTTCCCTAGAGCTGAAGGGTTGGTCCTGGTTCTCTTCTCCAAAGAGTGAAAATGATTGCTTTTGCCACATTTAGTATTTCATTGGCATCATACTTTATTTTCTTTTCACGTACACTGGAATAGCTCATTTATTCTGGGTATTAAAAGAAAGTTTTAGCTTTAAACAACTAATTCTGCAAATTGTACAAATACATTGCCTTGACTAAAACACCCATTTAAATGACTAAGTAGTATGTGCTCATTAATGTAATGTAGAAAGTAAATACTTAGTGTAAATTTTTTGACTACTCTAGAACCCATCTGAACCCATATAATAATTAGATGTCAAAAATACAGCTGAAGGAAAGCTGTTGCGCAGTCTTTTCCTGGTAAATCTAACATTGGCATCAGATAACGTGGAAGCAGATGGCCCCCACACTGATTTTCCAAACACTAGAAAATATGCCTTTTTATGAAGTAAACAGTGACCCAATAGCAGTGGTCTAACATTCTCTGTCACGTATAATTTTATACTAAGAACTCAGACTGATAAGAAATCAATAAGGTGAGTGAAAGTAGAAAACTTCTAGGAACAGACCCTCATGGAAATGCAAGGAATCTGGGATTGTTTGTCCAGTATGCTTAGGCTTAAAAAACAATAAAATTAAACTAATATTACCTAGTCATCCAGTTTTAATTGAATAGTCATCTCTGGTGACCTAGAATGAATACCCATTAAAGATAAGACTTTGGGCAATGTCATGAGTAATGCCATAAGACAATGTAAAGAATACGAACAAGGCAATTGTATCTCCATTTCTTCTGGATGTTTCATGCCTGATATCCCAGTATAATTTTCATTAGCATCCCATCCCCTTCTACTCTCCAGAGCATCCTGATGGGATGATACATGCTAGGAGGAGGAGATCAAGGAAGTTGAATGGAATAGCTGCTTCAGTTGGTGCCAGAGAGCTCATGAATGGCAGCAGACTTCTAGGGCAGTGCTTAAGAAAACAAAAAAAAATTAACACACAAAATGTTTTATGCCTTGAAACTGCTGGGCTGAATGGCCAAAATTAAAACCCAAAATTCGATACAGTAGGTTGGTTGTTGAATAATGTCAATTAAATCCACAGTGTTCCCAGGTCTGTTGTGTGAAAATTAGCAGTTATAGAAAAAGAGGAGTTCTGCAAGAATTGGAATAAGGTTGCCTTCCTTGAAGACCTCCTAATGGCTTTACTATAGGAAATTATCAAATAGAGAAATCTGAGTTCCTATGTCCGACCCTCTAGCAACATTATATGGTTCCATATGGTGGAATTGGGAGTGGCATCTCTAACTATTAAACCTACTGATCCTCTGTTCCTTCTTTCTTTGGGCTCTGTTGATATAAAATTCTTAGTACTCAAAGATTTCTTCCACCAGATTAAAAAAATTGTGACTCTGTAACTCGGTTTCTTATACCCTCAATGAATCGCCAACAACAACAACAAAAAAATTGTGATTCCACTGAATTTGAAGCGGAAACCTCCATCTGGTCATTTGATTCCTTAACCTAAGAAGGGGCTCATAGACATGTTTATCACAAACATCTGTGCTGTTTACAATATGAAACTTCATATACATAGTATTAGAATAATTTGGGGGTTATGGTAGTAAAGTGTCTTATCCTAATAAAATCAATGTATTATATCAGTGAAATATCTTGAAAGAAGGGACATCTTTTCTTAATTTTCATAAAGGCATCATATTATCTAAGGTAAATGTAGTTGCTGCTATACAAGGGGATGAGGAGGTATGCAAAGCATTCTGGGACTTGACTCCATTTACAAGTCTGGAGAAATGGGTTTAGATGAAGGTGGAGCATAGGGAGAATTGCTTCTCTCTTTTAAGATAAATCCCTTAAAAAATGAATAATTTTTCAACATCCCCATATGTCTCAAGAAAAATTTCTGATGAACAGTCTTGCTCAAATGTCTGAGTAAGAGTTTCCAGGAACATGGAAGTGGGATATTTGGCCCCTGTGTCTTCTGTAACAGAAAGGATTACATAATGGGGGATTCTGCCCAAATCTCTGACTGAAATGCTGAAAGCCCTTCCTCACATAAAAAGGTAATCAGAAAATCCACTATTTAAAATCACTATAATTAGTATGTGGTATATGTATAAAAATAATTAAGTCAACCTATAAGTAAAATAAAAAGAAACATTCTTGAATCTATGATTCAAAAAAAATCTGTGATTCTATGAAATTAATTTAGATTTTAAAACAGCCTTGTTTCAATATAACATAATATCAGTGTTGCAAAAGAATATTGACAATAGGATTTCACTTTTGAAGGCAGGATATCTTAGAACACTGACAAATGCAGTGCCAAGTTGATTGTGGCATTTCCTTACAATACTGGAGGTGACTAATTATGTGATTTCCTGGATGCATTCTCTTGAACTATTGTATTTACTTATCTGGCTTCCATTCAAGGGATCAGGTTATGCTGCAAGGCTTTGCGGAGAGAAGCCTGAGAGGAGGTAGATGCCAAGCAGGGCCAGGGGAAGTATTTTCCCTAAGCAGTCAGAAGCAGTGTAATTAAAGGGGTGAGTATAAATTGTGTTGGAAGAGGGACGCTGAAGTCAAGAAAAAAAGGTATGAATGAGGTCAGGTGCTGGGAAAGCAGAAATAAATCTGAAAGTGAAAGGGTCAGGGAAAAAGCTTTCAGCCTAGAGGCCCTAAAGATGCAAGAAATGATGGAGTACCAGCTGCATGGTACGTTAATAGTCCAGAAGTGGCTCACGCCTGTAATCCTAGCACTCTGGGAGGTCAACACGAGAGGGTCACTGGAGCTCAGGAGTTCGAGACCAACCTGAGCAAAAGTGAGACCCCATCTCTACTAAAAAGAGAAAAATTAGCTGGGCATTCTGGCAGGCGCCTGTAGTACCAGATACTTAGGAGGCTGAGGAAGGAGGGTCACTTGAGCCCACAAGTTTGAGATTGCTGTGAGCAAGGCTGACTCCATGGTACTCTAGCCTGGGGCAATGGAGTGAGATTCTGTCTTATAAAAAAAAAAAAAGAAAGAAGGAAAGGAGAGAGAGAGAAAATGTTAAGGACCATTCAGGACCAGGCACTAGTCAGAAATTTTCTGGACCATAAGGAGGAAGTCGAGTTACAAGTACCAATTTAAATGTTGGCCTTTTGATGTAGGCTTGACCTCGGTTGACAGGATGCTAGTCATCCATAGAAACAGGCAGGTTTTGCATGAGGGCCCATAGCGTAGTTACTTCTAGGCAGAATTCTGGTTCTGGGGTTGCCTACAGATCCCTTTCTGGGTTACTGGGCTACTTTTGCCAGTGAAGAGGAAAGGTGACCCACTCTGCCTCATCAAGTTACAGGGACTTTCAACACCTTTTCCACGTGCACCTGGAGACAGACCTGGCTGCTTACACGTAAAGAGCTTCCCTCCACACCAAGCAATTTGCATTTGTACATGCTTAAAAAATTAGAAAATTTTTATGACACATGATAGAACTACCATTAGTTTACACAATTGAAAAATCTCTTCAAAATTCTCAGGAAAAAGAAGGACAATAGTTCTTGTGGGCAATGCTATTTATGTCAATGCAAAATTCCACCAAAGCAAAAGAGGAAGGAACCAAACCTTAGATCTGTTAGGCAAAAATATATAGTAACTTGAAACCTTGAAACAATTGAGTACTATTTTTATGGATTATTTAAAACAAAATCCAGGAATAAGTTTATATAAATGCTACACACATATCATACCTGAAAGCCAAAATTATTACCTTAAGGTGATTTTAAGGCATTTTTTTAGACAGAATCTCACTTAGTGCTCTGTTGCCCAGGCTACAGTTGCCTAGCTCACAGCAACCTCAAACTCCTGGGTTCAAGCAATCCTCCTCCCTCAGCATCCCAAGTAGCAGGGACTAGAGGTGCCTGCCACAACACCTGGCTAAATTTTTTTTCTTTCTTTCTTTTTTTTTTAGTAGAGATGGGGCGGCGGGGGTGGGGTGGGGTGGAGGGGGGGTGGTCTCTCTCTGGTTCAGGCTGTTTTAGAACGCCTGAGCTCAAGGGATCCTCCCAGCTCGGCCTCCCAGCATGCTAGGATTACAGATAGGGGCCACTGCCCCCAGCCTTAACATGGCTTTTGAATTCTAAAACTGCTTACACTTTTCTAGGTGGACATTAGTAAATAAAGACCTTTAAGTTCTAACCATTTAATACTTCCTAATCTCCAAATCATTATGTCTGATTTCATATTTCCCTGGTCTGATTTCATCATTCTTAAAAAACATTAAATAGTTAACCTATAGATCAAAGTACAATGTATGCCCCCCCCCATTATTCTATTGAAATCTCATTGAATACAAAAAAGACATTACTTATTTCTAAAAGCACAAATTGCAAAAGACAAAAATGTTTTTTTCAACTTAACAAGGATTGATATTCTTAATATTCAACCAGTCAATACCTACTATCAAAGAACAAAAGAGTTAAAAATACTTGCCTTCCCGAAACTTATATTATTTTCATCTTTGACTTCTTCCTTCCCCATATTTTAAATACTTACAAACTATCTTATCTTGTCTATATGCCTTCTTCATGACTTCTCAATTTTATTCCTTTTTTTTTCTGATTCTCTGACAGCTGGATTAGTCTAGGCTTTCATTATTCACATTTCATTAGTTAGGCTTTCATTATTGCTTTACATACACACACACACACACACATATATATACACACATGTATGTGTGTGTTTTTTTCAGATAATTCATGCACATGGCTAAAAAAAATAAAAATCAAATGGTGAAAAAATGCCTCTTACCCATACCTGTGTAGTCTTTCCCTTTCCCAGAGGCAATCACTTTTACTTTTGAGTATTTAGACAGATATTCCATATGTATTTAAGTATTTGTATTTTACATAAATGATAACAGACCATGCACCCTGTTGTGAATGCTGTTTTTAAAAATTAATATATTTGGGGGATTTTTTTTTATACCAGCTTTATTCATTTTAATAGGTACATGGCTAATAAATGTATTATCAACCCACAATTTACTTAAAGTCCACTATGGGATCAGTCGAGATAGGCAGGTTATGTTACTGATAACCCCACAAATCTCAGTCATTTATTTCTTGTTTACAAAATGTCTGTGCAAGTTCTGGGCAAATGTCCAGGGCAAATGCCTTCCATGTGGCTACTCGGTGATCATTTGTTAGGGGTTCCACCATCCCCTTGCTGTGCCATCTGGAACAAATGGCCTCCTTAGTTGAAGCAGCAGAGGCAGAGAGAAGTTTGGCATAGAAGTCGACCCACACTGCGTCTGCCTGGAAGAGACACAAACACACACACATACATATATTGCTTATAACCACACCCAGTCTCATGGCCTCTCCTAACTACAGGGAGAGCAGGACAGTAAATTCCTCACATGTACCTGAAGGAGAGGAGAGCTGCCCATGTAATTAATTAGAAATCCCTTTGAAAAACTATATTTGAAAGCCACATCATTAGTCTGAGTCTTCTTAAGGTGATACCTCACAATACGTCTGGGTGTTTAAGAAACGTACGTCAGCCAGCCAACATTAACAGAGTACTCATATCCATTAATAGCACCCCCAATCAAGCATTTTACAAGTATGAATAGCTTAGTCAAAAAGCACCATCACAAGTTAGGTCTGAATGATTTCTACCATTTTCAGGAAAAACAAAAATGGAAAATAAATGGCAAATACTTAGGAATATTTTAGTACTGGCTTGTTTCATAATCAAATAAGTTAGAGAGCCTCTCCGATTGGCACTAAGAAAGATGAATGAGTATACCCTGATTACAGCAGCATTATTCACAGTAGCCAAAAGGTGGAAGCAAACTAAGTGTCCATGAAGAAATAAATGAATAAACAGAATATGGCCTATACCATGGTGGAATATTATTCATCCTTTACAAGGAAGGAAATCCTGACACGTGCTATAACATAGATGGACCTTGAGGACATTGTGCTGAGTGAAATAAGCCAGTCATAAAATAACAAATACCATATGAGTCCTCTTGTAGAGGTCCCTAGTGTAGTCACATTCACAGAGACAGAAAGTAGTATGGTGGTTGCCCGGTGATAGGGAGGAGGAATGAGGAGTTTCATTTGTAAAGTTCAGTTTTGCAAAATGAAGAGTTCTGGCTCATTGCACAACAATGCAAAGATCCTTAATGCCACGGAACTACGCACTTAAAAATAGTTAACCTGGCAAGTGTTATGTTATCCATATTTTACAACAATAAAAAAGAAAGGCAAATGAGTACAAATCTTTAGAAAATAACAATAGAAAATCTGTGAAACAGCCCTGCGCTGCTGATTCCTTAAAGAAACATAAGAACCAGTTGATACAAAAGTAGAAAACAAGCCAGCTAGCAAGAGGAAAGAGTGTTGTCAGGGAGTAAGACACCAGAGTTCACGATCGGGGATGTAAACACTTGCAGGTGGTGACAAGATCTAGGGCACGGCCATGGGAGCAGGTGGCTGAGGTGGAGTGAAGGGAAAGCTAATGGAATGCGTGGGTGAGAGCGCCAAGAGGCTGGCCTGCTGGATGGGACAGCCACATGAATGTTTAAATCATCCACGAGGGTGGCAGGGGGAAGATGAGAGCAGGGGACCAGAGGAAAAGCAAGACTACGAACAAGGGACCAAATTCTATAAAAGAGTAAAATAGCCAGAGAAGTTTGCCCTATTTGCTTCACCTTCCTAGACTATATTTAGCCTCTAGATAGCCACCATACGCCAGAGGAGCTCATAAAAGACAGCTTGTATAAATGAGAATGACAGCTTGCTGGGAAGAGAAGTGTAGCTGTCCTGTGGACTGTTCAAGTCTGCAAGGGCAGCACATTCCTTCCCTGTAGGAAATCTGCGTGGGAAAGCATATTACAATCAGAAGCTATTTAGTGAACATGGAATGAGAGAAACGGTGGTGACAGTCAAGAGGGACAGAGGGAGACCTCTAATGTTTAAATGCCTAATGAATCTTCCTATCATAATCCGATTTTTTTTTTTTTTTTGGTAGAGACAGAGTCTCACTTTATGGCCCTCGGTAGAGTGCCGTGGCCTCACACAGCTCACAGCAACCTCCAACTCCTGGGCTTAAGCGATTCTCTTACCTCAGCCTCCCGAGTAGCTGGGACTACAGGCACCCGCCACAACGCCCGGCTATTTTTTGGTTGCAGTTTGGCCGGGGCCGGGTTTGAACCTGCCACCCTTGGCATATGGGGCCGGCGCCCTACCGACTGAGCCACAGGCGCCGCCCTCATAATCCGATTTTTAAGCCTCCAGAGAAGGGACCCTTGCCACAGTACTATTAGGACGCAAACATCTCTCCTCCACTGGTCATGCCGAGGGAGTATTGCCAAGTTTTCTCTCTGACATCTTTTTTCTAGGCCTTCATGCTGATGGTTCCTCTTTTGTTGACCCACTTTTTTCTTTATAAAGAAAAATAGCATTATTTAGTGTGTAACCAGTTATGACTAAGGAGACATTCACCTCTGCAAATGATGTTGGTATTTGCTATTGACTGAATAGTTGTGTCTCCCCTTTCCCCCAAATTCTTGTGGTGAAGTCCTAATCCCCAGTGTGATGGCATTTGTGGGGCCTTTGGGAGGTAATTGGATTTAGAAAAGATTGCAAGAGTGGAACCCCATGATAAAAGTAATACCCTTATAGGGTGGCGCCTGTGGCTCAATGAGTAGGGCGCGGGCCCCATATACCAAAGGTGGTGGGTTGAAATCCAGCTCCGGCTGAACTGCAACCAAAAAATAGCCGGGTGTTGTGGCGGGCGCCTGTAGTCCCAGCTGCTGGGGAGGCTGAGGCCGGAGAATCGCGGAAGCCCCAGAGCTGGAGGTTGCTGTGAGTCCTGTGACTTCATGGCACTCTACCGAAGGCAGTAAAGTGAGACTCTGTCTCTACAAAAAAAAAAGAAAAAGTAATACCCTTATAAAAAGAGAAAGAGATGTGAGCTCTCTCTCTGTGTGTCCATGTGCCAGGGAAGGCCTTCGCCAAGAACCCAGTTTTCTAACTCAGAATGATGAGAAAGAAATGTTTGCCATTAAGATACCCAGTTTTTGGCATTAATTACAACTAATGTTATAACTATTGCCTCAGCTTGAGCTGAGACATTTTTCTGATATCATTCTTTGGTGTCAATTTTAGTAGACTCTGTAGTAATATTTGCCTTACCTTATAGCAACTCTTATTTTACTTTTCCTATTACTATTATCATTCCTATTCCTAGTATTTTGTTCAGCCTCTCAAAATGTCTGATGCTCACACTTCCCTCTTAGCCATATTATTATTTTTTCTATCAATTCATTCATTTTAGTGAGTCTTCTAAGTGAAAGTCTCTTCCATTGGTAATGTGCTGAGGTCCTGAGGTCCCAAGAGTCCTAAACTAAGCTGGATCTGTCATGAAGAGTCCTGAATTTCTAACATAAAGATATGATTTGGACCAAGGATTACTCTACGTGAAAGGGGTTCTTAGTCGCAACTCTGGAAGAGCCTGCCTCTAATTGCATTTTACTCAGGCATCTATTCAATTCTGAAAGGCCATTTCAACTTGCAGCATCTTACTTTGTGCTGAATACTTAGAGATGCAGTAATGCTTCCCGGTCTATAGAGAACCTTTTGACATAGTGTCATATTAAGAGGAAAAATTCTTGGCTCAGCACCCATAGCTCAGTGGTTAGGGCACTGGCCACATACACTGAGGCTGGCGGGTCCAAACCTGGCAGGCCTGCTAAACAACAATGAGAACTACAACAACAACAACAGCAATAGCTGGGTGTTGTGGTGGGCGCCTGTAGTCCCAGCTACTTGGGAGGCTGAGGCAAGAGAGTCAGCCCAAGAGTTTGAGGTTGCTGTGAGCTGTGATGCCACAGTGCTCTATGGAGAGTGATATAGTGAGACTCTGTTTAAAAAAAAATTTTTTTTAAATTAAAATTCTTGTCATAGATGTTAGCTCCTTCTAGCACCCAAATTTCAGTTTATTTCTCTGTTTTTATACATATATCTCATTACGAGTACAGATGAGAGGGAGCATGATTATATATCACCCCAAATTATTTACCTTTGGATTTCTTAGATTAAAAACAACTTATTCCTTATAAGAAAAATATATGTGTTACCACATAATTAAAAAATATAAAGAAAATATAAACAACGAAAAAAAAACTAGACAGCAATCATAATTCCACTCTTAATCACATTCACCACCTGATTACTTATTTTTCTTTTTTGGGGGGGTAGGGTGTTGAATGTATATCTTTTTTATACCTTTATTATGTGTGAGTATTTTCTTTATATATGCAATCATATATATTATTCAGTAACTTCTTATTTTTTGCCTAAATTGTAAATACTCTCTATGCTGATACATACTGATTGATATCTCCTAATCATATATATTAATATTACTTTGTTCAGCTTCTCAATATTTCGAATGCTCAGGATGTCTTTTTATTATTACAAAAGTGGCCAAAATCCTTTGGCATAATTAATAGCAATCTGCCCTCAAGCTTATCCTTTGATGTTTTTCTGTATTCCTGACACATCAACCATTCCTCTTGTCTTGGACATCTCACATTCTTATCCATGTTCTTGGCCGTAACTCCTTCCACGTGTAATATCTTTTCCTGAATAACTCCTACTAAACTTATCTAAAGTCTTAGACACAAGTTAGGCCCCCTGTGATGTGGTCGTGTAGTTCTCTATTTTCATTGTGGAACTTACTGCCAGTGTATTTAATTCATTATTAGCTTAGTTATTTAAGGGATCTCTTCTCTGCCAAACTATAAGCTCCATGAGGTAAGGGGTTGTATCTATCTTCATATTCTTTGCATTCCCAGCACCTAGCACAGTTCCTAGCACATAGTAGGCACTCAGTAAATATTTGTTAAATGGATTGAAATGGGATGAAAGGAGGAAAGAGCGGGTGCAGATATAAGTTTGTTGGTCATGAGATGACAACAATAGGAAATTGCCTTGTGAAGTCACTCTCTTCTTGGTAAAGTTGGAAATCCTCTGAGAGTGACTAAAAATTTGGAGGAGAAGATAGGGTGTCAGATTTCCAGCATAATGGGAAATATTTTGAATAATCATAGTGAAGAATTGGACATGTGGCTAAGTAACACAGACATCTTTTTTGACACGTGAGAGTTAAGGTTAATGGTCATGAATGTATGGAAAAGTTAACCTGCTTGGTATAGGATTTTCTTTAGCAGAATATCAGGGCCTGATTGGGCTTGGAAAAGGCAGGAAAATAGATTCCTTCAGGGTTAGTAACATTCTAGGAGATGGGACAGAAGAACAACTGGGCAAAGGAGTTTAGGATATTGTGAAGAGAATATTAAAAAGTGTCAGATTATAGTAACTAAGCTGTATAAGAAAGGAAGTGAAATCAAAGGGTTGTCTGGAGAGCCATAAAAGGTCAAGGGGCTTAAGAAATTGGGGTGAGAGTAGAGTTCAAAAAGAAACTGGAAAAAGAGGAAGCTTTGATCACAGCACAGAATACTTAAATTAGTCACCTTGAAATTGATCATAAGTTCCAAGGAATGAGTATGGAAGTGGGTGGCTGACGTGGGATAATGAAGGTCATGGTGATGTGTCAGATAGACCACCCAGGATATTGAATCGCCTAAGTTGAAAGGCTAGCTGGGATGAGAGGAAGCATGAGTTAGGTGTCAAAAATTTCAGAGAATGGAAGGGGACCAGGATATTACAAATATGACTCTGGAGGTTGCTATTGCTGAAACTGTTTATGAGACTGCCTGAAGAGAGCTCATTTGGCTTTTGAAAATGGAAGACCACTAATATTTACAGAAAGGAAACCTAGTCCATTAAAAAGGCGGGAAAATATGGCCAGATAGGTAAGCGACAAACTCACAGAAAGTATTAAAAGTGAAGATGGTGATAGGAATTGGAGTATGCCTGCAATAGTGCTTTATATATTATAATTTTTAAAAGAGGTTAATGAAGAAGAGAGTTGAAAAGAGATGATTATATTTGGTGATGAAGTGCTTGGTATCCTTATGGGAAGTTCCAGTGCCTACAATGCATCCCATTTAACATTTTTACTTTTATCTTTCTTTTGGATCTTCTGAGAAGTATGTAATTACCAGGCATGGAATAAAAGAGTCTACTTTTCCATATTAAAACTTTGTTCCCATCACAATTATGTACTGGTTTTAAAATTTCTTAGGAGATTCCATCCACCTCCTTTTAATAGGTTAGTCATGATTTGTTCTATTTTAGTTCCCTACCTCCTTTTAAAAAAAGAGAGAGAGATGAGGTTATTCTCACGGGAACATTGGATTCAACCACTTTTCTAGGGAGAAATTGTCTCACACATTACAAAGATGTGTTACTTTTCAATAAATTAGGAAATACCACTACAGCATTTTCATTATTTAGATGAATGTTTTCTGCTGGATATCCACCCTTGGCTGTCTTGATATTTTTACCATGTGAGTGTCATCTGACTTGGAACATGTACTATGTTGTGAGGTATCTATTTGAGGATTATTACTTCTATTTTTTCAAAGTAGGAGTTAAGTAAGATATCGAGCACTATATGACAAGAGATAATATTAACATTTTAAACTGGGCATAAAAGGATAATTGTATTTGAAAATGCATGCCACATGTACTATATAGCACTGTTTTTTGGAAACAAAAACATATGTATATAAAATTATAAAAATGCATAGTAAGCAGCTATCCATCTATGGCCAATATTTGTTGGATGGATGCTGTGAGCAAGACATCATACTAGATACTCTGGATGTGGTAGTGCATGAGGCAAGCACAGTCCCGCTTCCCAAACATTGTAGTTTCTAAGGAGAAACAAACGTTAAATTAATATTGCAAGCATGATGACTATCACAAGGGGGGAAATATGGAGTGCTATAGAGAAGTATAATAGAGCATTAGAAAGACACAATCCCAAATGTTGATGGTGGTTATTTCTGGAAATCAAGGAAGATTATGTCATTTAGTATTTTTACACTTACTCTTTAGTTTTCAAATTTCTTTTTAGTGCAAAATGTTTTGCATTGGTGTTCTCCAGAGAAACATAAAGAATAGGATAATAGATAGATAGATAGACAGATACGTGCATACGTACATAAACGGGGATTTATTATGGGATTGGCTCCTATGAATATGGAGGGTGGAAAGTCCCACAAAATGCCTTCTTCAAACTGGAGAACCAGGGAGTGGTAGTATAATTCAGCCCAAGTCTGAAGGCCTGAGATCCTGAAGAACCAAGTAAAGGCTGAAGGCCTGAGCACCAGGAGGCCCCTGGTATAAGCCCAGACACCAAAGGCCCAAGAACCTAGAGTCCTGATGTCCAAAGGGAGAAAATGGTGGATATTCTAGTTCCAGAAGAAAGAGTGAATTTGCCCCTCCTCTACCTTTTTTGTCACTTTGCTGTTGCAAGTGACAGTTGCAAATGACTTTTTTTCTGGCCCTTAAAATCACTTGCAACTGTCACTTGCAACGACATGGATGACTCTGGAGGCGTTATGCTAAGTAAAGTAAGCCAGACACAGAAAGACAAATTCCGTAAGATCTCACTTATATGTGGAATCCAGAAAAGTTGAACTTATAGCAGCAGAGTACAATGGTAGTTGCCAGGGGTTGGGGTCAAGGAAAGAGGGAGGTGTTGGTCAAGGCATACAAACTTTCGGTTTAAGATGAACAAGTTTTGAGGATCTAATGTACAACATGAGTAGTGATAGATGTGTTAATTAATAATAATAATAATATAGATTTAGGAGGGCCAACAAAATAAGCACAGAAATCCAAATATTCAAGGCCAAGTTTCATGTTCTGCTCATATAGGTCATGAACAATTTGAACCTCAATATCTCTGAAGTAAGAAGGAAGAGACTGAGATTGACCACCAGAGTATGTAAGTAGGCTAGGTTTCTTGTTTAATAATAATGTTCACATTTATTGCCATTGAACTATATACCTAAATTTAGTGGAAAATTCAATATCAGATTCTCTGCAAGGATAATAACTTTTATAACTATGTATTATACATTTTTTTCTAGATTCTGAAATAACTCACTAATTCCCATATAGAAAAAAACCCAAACATCCAAATAAGAAATAGATGATGTTGGCCAGATGCCATGGCTCACACCTGTAATCCTAAGACACTGGGAAGCCCAGGTGGGAGGACTGCTTGAGACTAGGAGTTAGAGCAGTGGTTCTCAACCTTCCTAATGCCTCTGAATGCATTAATAGTAGCCAAATTACAGTTATGAAGTAGCAAAAAGAAATGATTTTATGGTTGGGGGTCACCACAACACATGCATTACAGCTCACAATGAATGCATTAGGAAGGTTGAGACCCTTTAATACAGTTCCTCGTGTTGTGGTGACCCCCAACCATAAAATCATTTCTTTTTGCTACTTCATAACTGTAATTTGGCTACTATTATGAATCGTAATGTAAACATCTGATATGCAGGATGTATTTTCATTGTTACAAAGGGGTTGCCTCCCACAGATTGAGAACCTCTGAGTTAGAGACCAGCTTAGGCAATAGCCAGGTCCTTTTTCTACAAAAAAGAATTTTAAAATTTTGTCTGGGCATGCTGTTGTGCTCCTGTAGTCCTAGCTAATGGAGAGGCTGTAGGAGGAGGATCATTTGAGCCCAGGAATTCAGGTCACAGTAAGCTGTGATGACACCACTGCACCACTCTAGGGCAACAGGGAGAACTTGTCTCAAAAAAAAAAAAAAAAAAAAAAATGCAGAGGCCGAGCATGCTGGCTCATGCCTGTAATCCCAGCAGTCTGGGAGGCTGAGGTGGGTGGATTGCCTGAGCTCACAGGTTCGAGATCAACCTGAGCAAGAGCAAGACCCTGTCTCTAAAAATAGCCAGGTGTTGTGGCTGGCGCCTGGAGTCCCAGCTACTTGGGAGGTTGAGGCAAGAGAATCACTGAGCCCAAGAGTTTGAGGTTGCTGTGAGCTGTGACAGCACAGCACTCTACCAAAGGTGACAAAATGAGACTCTATCTCAAAAAAAAAAAAAAACCACAAAAGCTTACAGTGTATAACAACTTTTTTCACACTGATCACCCTATCAAGAAAAAGAGACAAATGACAATTAACATTTGAAAAGAAAAATAGATACTCACCCAGAACACTTAAACAACATGTACATTACATTTTCAATTAAATGCTCTCAATACGAAAACTACATGGACCATACTGTAACATTGAAGCCCTTATAGGCTGTTCAGGTTCATCATGATGAACTGATTTCCTGTAGGTATTTGGAAGTATCAGAGGATAGAACGCTGGGTATACAGTAGACATGATTTTGTGATACATACACTGTAAATGTAAGGTACAAACTATAAATCAGGTGACTCCTCATTTTTCAAGTCAGAGTGAATGATCATTTCAGCCTGGTAATTGGTATATTATGTGAGCTAGTTGATTTTTAAAACAAACTTTAAGGAAATATTTAAAGATACATGCATGATAGCATAGAATGTACCTGAGCTTCCTTAAGGGCAACCGTGAGACTTTCTGCTGAATCAGAGCAGTGCTATAAATAGAGACCAGTATGATAGCTTTGTATTTGTTTGGTCTTCAGAAGATTGGGGATCAATGGAGGTTGGGCAAAACAGCAAGTCGTTTCGATGGAAAAGTGTGTGACAGGGATGATGGCAGGGTGATGGCATTGGCAATTAGCTAATGTCAACCATACACTTAAGAAACACTGCACAAGATGCCTAATAAATCACAGCCAGCCATCATTAATAATCCATGACAGAGGGAAAAGAGAAAGAAAGGAGAAGAGAGAGGTAGGAGAGAGCGCTCAGTAACACGATACCGTAAAGGACCAAGTGTTCTATAATTAGAATTATTTTTGTTGCCAGAGGATCCAGGAAAGGCTTTCTAGTGAACAGTTCAACAGATAACTAGGAAGGTGATAAGCATGCTGTCAGGTTCTGAGTTTTTCATTTATTCTATGTCATTTTAATTGTGTATATGTGACTGTGTATTTTTTAAAGGCATATGGTACTGTAGTGGGTGGGTATAATGGGGTTGGATTTTGACTTCTTGTGTGTTCCAAAGGGTATTATAGTTCCAAACAAAAGGGTAGGTAATATATTGCCAGATAACTCTGTTGGAAATTCTTACCCAGACTCTTTCCCCATGGAAACATGTAAAATAATAACTTTCAGTTTATTCATATACAAAGAACTAAACACTCTTCCCTTATCCACTCAATGTTTCCAATGTTCTCATCCTTGTCTTATCAACCATGCTGGAGTTCGGAGTGAGAAGTACAGAATGCTAATTCTTAAGTACTGACTAGGGTATTAAATTGGCAATTACCATATGGTATGATAAGTGGAATGCTAGGGAAAGGAGGTGCTATTGTCAAGGTGATGATTTTGAAGGTCAAGGAAAGCTTCCCACCGGAAGTGACATATGAGCCCTACAGGATTTGTGAGAGGTAAAAGGGCAAAGATGAGGAGTAAGGATATTATTCAAGAAGAGGGAATGTCATGTCCAAACCCTAAAAGTGAGAGGGACGTGGCAATATGGCAAATGGAAAGCAATTTAATCTATACTGAGTGCACATAGATAAGTCTGGAGAGATAAGCTGAGACCTCATTAATCAAAGGACTGAGACCAGTGGCAAGGCTGTTAAGAGTTTAAGCATGGAAATGGCATTATCAGGTCTGGAGCAATTAGAGTGATATGACGGAGATTTAGAGCAGTAGTTGTAATAGCCTGAGATGATGGTTACATAGAGTTCTTGAAAGAGATTGGAAGCAGAATTGATTCAATTGGTTTGGTAGTGTTGATTATAGAACTGCAAATTCCTAGAGGAATTTCTGATTATTACTTTACTTCCATGCAAGAGTAAATATGTAACAAATATTTGTTGAATGAATGGAGGAATAAAATAAGAGCAGTTCACCTAATAGAATCATTTTCAAATTTTTCCAGTTATCCCAAAATGTCTTTTATAATTTTTTTCAAATAAGGACCCAATCAAGGTTCACATGTGCTTCATTGTTAAGTCTCCAGAAATGAGAGCTTTTTGAGAAAAAAAAAAAAAAAGTGATAAAATTATTTAGCCAAGGACAAAAGTGCTAAGAATATGTTAATATTCAATAGGCAATATTGGGCAACTAGGTTTATTCCCTGATTGGAAATGCTTTTTTTCTCTAATTGATTAACTTAGTTGGCAAGTGCATTGTATTTATGAGCCTTAGATCAAGGGTTCACTTCCCATGTGGGTCTCCTCTTGCTCCATGGAGAATAATCTCTGTCCATGTGAATATACATTGTACTCTGTCTCCTGGGTAATCTCCTGATAAAAGATTGGCCTTTGCACCACCAGGAACTGAATGAGTATATATAAATGGTTAGGTGAAAATGCATTGCACTTTTAGGAGCAAAAAAAAAAAAAAAAAAAAAAAAATCTCCTTTAATAAATAATATTATAAATTAGTCATCTGGTGGGACATCTTCATATAAAAAACAGTCCACTGGCTTAGGGGCACACTTATGTCATGGAGTCCTTTGCAAGGTGCTTCCCACCGTTAAGTCTATGGCTGAGGACAAAAAATAAGCTAAAATAAATGGCAAACAAAATTGAACATTAGTCTCTCCCATTTCTCCTGCCAAAACATCAAAGAGTGGAAAATATTAGTCCTACTTTCAAGGACTACTATTTGGTCCTCCTTTCACTTCCTTTCCTGTTCCCGCCCCTCCCTCTTTAATTGAAATACCAGTAGGAATCTGACAGTGATGGATGCCCCAGTGGTGCCATAATGAGGTTTGCAGGTCTGGGAATGTGTCTCCATTTCTAGCTGCACAACACTGAAGAAACGGTTATAATCTGCATCCTTGGCTTATATCCAAACACAATACAGTATTCTAGGGTGCTGTCTCTTCCAAAATTGTGAAACTGCAGGCTGTTCCTTAGCTCTGGCCTTTTCTTTCTTTCTTTCTTTTTTATTGTTTGGGATTCACTGAGGGTACAAAGAGTTAGGTTGAGCAGGTTGCGTTTGTTAGGTAAAGTTCCTCTTATAATTGTGTAGCTCTGGCATTTTCAGAAGACTTGGTGAATATTGGTTTATGCTCTCTAGTTCCTAGCAGTAGAAAGCTACTCGAAGTTTCCAGTCATCTCCATAAGCTGTGTTAGAGAGCACAGATGACCAAAACAGGAGGATTGCATTCTCTGGGGCAGCTTCTTTATGAGCTTTGTTTCTCCTTTTAAAACTTAAAAATAATATATACTGTTCTAGATCATGCAATCTGGTTTTAGGTGAAAATGAACCTCATGAGTACTCAATGTATATTATATTTTAAACATAAATGTTAGCAAGGGGATATTAGTGATAGTAATTGATGGGATATGGTTTTGAAAAGTTTGTTCAGGAACAATAGTTCTTCCCATTTATACATATCATTTTTTGGTTTACACATTATTTTTTGGCTTGAGGCTGCCACTGCTATTTGTAGATCCAGAACTTCATGGTAAGCCAGTATCTCTTAACATCATTCCTTAGCTTTTGTTTCAAGCAAGCTGCCTTGTTTCCACCTGTCCCACACTAGGCTAATCCATCCCCTTTTCTCATAATATACTTGAAAGAAACATAATTAGAGGCTGCTATAATGCAGATATTAGGGAATCGCTTTGTAAAGCATTCTTCCACATTCCCAGCTCATTTGCATTAAGTAAAAATGTACATTATTGAAATGCAAAGGTAAATAAGATTCCAGAGCCAAGTTATTACTAATGCTTTAGGACATTGCCATTTTCTGTTAAAGCTGATTCAGAGATAAAACTTACAAAACAGAGAGCATCACCAAATGGATGTCAACTGGAGGATAGATACACTTCTGAATACATTAGCAACTGGAATCAAAAATTGAGCAGAAAGGACTATCAGTGGACCATGGATTCCTAATTACCAGTGTGTGGCAGATTAATGAGAGATGAAGACAGGGTTTACAGTTAGCCTTCAGATTATTGTGTATAACCTGAAGCCACATGTACTTTTGCTGAGCTTATAGAAATAGCGGGTATACATACTTGTGCACATAAACATTATCCTTCAGAAAGGCCCTGCCCCCCCCCAAAATACTTTGCTATTCCCTACTACTTGAAAATGTACATTCCCCCCCCCAAGCTTTACTCATATTAATTTCCCATTCTATCTGCCATTGTGAATGTCAAAGAAGAAGCCTTCTAGAAAGTATTAAATCGGTTTTTGCCTCAACCGATACAACATTGAGTGGAGAGTTTTGTCAGTAGTTGATATTATGGAGAAATTTAGGACTTTAGGTGGGAAGTTGTTTAAGGAAGCATGTGCATGTGGGACTGCCTTGCCAACAGTGTACCCATTTCAGGCTTTACTGTGCTCATTTAGTGGCATGCTACAAATCACCAAAGTGTATGGAAAACTTTTTTGAGAAAATATGTTTACTGAAAATATTAGGTTGATGCAAAAGTAATGGGGGTTTAGGACCCTGAATTTTCGATAATTTTAACTAGGCTCAAACACATCGTTAGTAATCAAAATAGGTACCATTACCATCCACACATGGTTGCCAACAAGAAATAAGTTTGTTTCTTACCATAGCATCAAAGTCTGTGCTTCAGAAGTTCACTAACTCTTGGCAGCATTTTCTGTATCCTGCTTGTTGTGGAAGCATTTTCCCTGCAAAAACTTGTCAAAATACTTGAAGAAGTGGTAGTCAGTTGGCGAGAGGTCAGGGGAATATGGCAGATGAGGCAAAACTTTGTAGCCCAATTTGTTCAACTTTTGAATCTTTGTTTGTGCAACGTGTGTTCAGGTGCCATGATGGAGAATTAGGCCCTTTGTGCTGACCAATGCTGGCTGAGGCATGGCCGTTTTCAATGTGTCTTATTGATTTGCTGAGCAGACTTCTCAGAGGTGATGGTTTCACCAGGATTCAGAAAGCTGTAGTGGATCAGACCAGCAGCAGACCACCAACCAGCAACCATGACCTTTTGGGGGGCATAAGTTTGGCCTTGGGAAGTGCTTTGGAGGTTCCTTTTGGTCCAGCCACTGAGCTGGTCATAGCCAGCTGTCATATGAAATCCACTTTTCATTGCACATCACGATTCCATCAAGAAAGGCTTCATTATTGTTGCATAGAATAAGAGAAGATGACACTTGAAAGCAATGGTCACTCTGATTTTCATTCAGCTCTTGAAGCATCCACTTATGAAGCTTTTTCACCTTTCCAATTTGCTTCAAATGCCTCACCACTGAGGAATGGTTGACGTTTCATTCTTCAGCAACTTCTCATGTAGTTGTCAGATCAGCTTTGATGATTGCACTCAGTTGGTGGTTGTTGACCTCCCATGGCCAGCCACTAAACTTTGCAACTTCAAGGCTCTCATCTCCCTTGCAAAACTTCTTGAATTACCACCATACAGTACATTCATTAGCAGTTACTGGGCCAAAAGCATTGTTGATATTTTGAGTTATCTCTGCTGCTTTATGACCCATTTTGAACCTGATTTTTTTTTTTTTTTTTGAGACAGTCTAACTCAGTCGCCCTGGGTAGAGTGCTGTGTTGTCATAGCTCACAGCAACCTCATACTGCTGACTCAAGTGATCCTTCTTGCCTCAGCCTCCAAGTAGCTGGGACTGTAAGTACCTGCCACAAGACCCGGCTAGTTTTTCTATTTTTTTCAGTAGAGATGGGGTTTTGTTCTTTATTTTACTTTTTTTTTTTGGCCGGGGCCAAGCTTGAACCTGCCACCCCCGATATAGGGGCCGGCGCCCTACTCCTTGAGCCACAGGCGCCACCCATGTTCTTGCTCAGGCTGGTCTCAGAGCTCCTGAGCTCAAGGGATCCACACCTCGGCCTTCCAGAGTGCTAGCATTACAGGCGAGACCCACTGCAGCCTGCCTAAAAGGCTTGCATTTTTCTTTCCATTTTGAACTTGAATAAGAAAATCACTGGAATTTGCTTTTTGTCTAACATAATTTCCATAGTCCAAAATAAAATAAAATAAATAGCACAGAATAAGCCCCCCAAAAACCCATAAAACAAGAAATGTGCATTAAAATGATATAAAACATAACCACATTTCTTTAAGAGTATATTCCACTATCAAACGGCAAATTTCAACAATGCAAAAATCACAATTACTTTTACACTGACAAAGGAATATATGTTGCCTTAAGGAGAACACTAAGAAGAGATTCTGTCAGTTGCTCACAGGTTTTAGGATTTTATTAGCATCTTTGTGTAACCAAATGGGCGAATCAGAGTCCTAGACTGAGCTCGAAGGAAGATTTAAACCCATCCAAGCACATCTGAGGAACTTCTGGGCAGGACTTTCCCGAGTTCACTTGCAGCAGCTTTTCTCATTGAAAAACAGGGAGGAGGACAAGGGGTTTTCTGCCTGGGACGTTGCTGCTCCCCAGCCAGGAACTCAAGTGTGAAGCAGAAAGAGAAAAAGGGGAGCAGGCAAGAGGCACAGAAGCAGATTCCCTAAGGCCCTGACAGTATCAGAATGGAACATTGGAAGGAGGGGAAGTATTCTCTTTCCTTGTGGGTAAAAAAGACTTTGGCTTTGGTGCAGAGAGACTCCTGGGAATTCAATTTGGACGCATCTAGGTGTGGCACCTTTGCTGTGGCTAGAGAGACAATCAGCCTTACCACAAGGCCAGCCGCAGGGAAGTCATGATGTGTCATTGGGCAGTTTAGGCACAATGGGAATTTTTTGTGAGCTCATGAAAATCATAACAATTTATTTCTGGGATTTCTGCCAAGTAGGGCAGGATTTCAGAAATAAAAGGCAGGGGAATAAACGGGTGTTTTCCTATGAATATGAGCCCATGTGCAATAATGGACATAGGTAACATCTCCTCTGAGTATCTTAACTGTCCTAAATTATTAACCTAATGAGATAGATAATATGATTATCTCTGGATATTTTTTAGATGAGAAAAATGAGGCCCAGAGAAGTTAAATGACTTGCCTAAGATCAAAGAGTGACTTTGTAGCCCCAAATCAGATGTACCCAGGCATTTTGACCCCAGGGTCCACTCTTTATCTCTTTCCTACATGGTCCTACACTATTAATTCCACTGATCTGAGAACAATCAGGTTCAACAAACATATTTGACTTTCTATATTCTGCTATGAACATCATCTAGCCCTTAGAAATCTAAGTAAAAATTAGAAATTGTTTATATTGTACTGAATTAGCATTTAATGTTAAAGTATAGTTTGATTGATAAGATAAATGGATTTTTAACTTAAGGGTGGCTAATCAGTATAGAAAAGCACTAGAATTATTAATTAAAAATTATTTTTAAAACTAAGTGAGATTATGTACATGTAAGTTTTTAGAAAACAATAAAGATCTTTTTTAACAAATAAGCAGTTATTATTGGAACTTTATATTCATGTGTTATGGATTGCCATTATGAAATTATCTTAATATAACAGTATTCTTTATTAGTTCCAAAAGCAGAGATTTTACAATATATTTTCGAAAGTAAAGGTCTAACTACACTTTGTACTCTGTATTCTTATTCAAACCAAATAACTTTCTGTATGTATTTTTAATTTTTTTTTTTTTTTTTTGAGATGGAGTCTCACTTTTTCACCTTGGTGGAGTGCATGGCATCATAGCCCACAGCAACCTGAAATTCTTGGGCACAAGCAATCCTCTGGCCTCAGACTTCCAAGCTTCTAGGATTGTAGGTGCCCACCACAGCACCCATCTATTTTTAGAGATGGGGTCTTGCTCTTGCTCAGGCTGGTCTTGAGCTCCTGAGCTCAAGCAATCCACCCACATCAGCCTCCCAGAGTGCTGGGATTACAAGTGTGAGCCACGCACCTGGCATATATTTAGAAAATTTCTTGCTTGTATTTTGAGTGACTTGAATACTGGAAATATTGGATTTATCTTTATTCTCAAGCTCCTACTACTCAATAAAAGTGTGTGATCCCGATGAATAAATATGCGACCAATTAGTGACTCATAAATAATCACCAGGCTGAACAAGTGAAGAAAACACAATAAAACTTTTAGCAAGTGAAAAAGTTGATTCTTAAATAATTTTTGAAAGAAGTGTTGCATTGTTTGTTGAATTACTATTTTAAATATCCTCAGTTCTGTTTAACACACTTAAAGGTACATAAATTCTTTCAGGCTACCAGGGTGCCAGTTTAGTTAAAATAAAACTATTTTACTAAAGGGTATTCTAGTGACCTTGGAACATTAACAAAAACTGCCTGATTTATGCCTTAGGCTAAACTCACTTATCAAATGAAGTCATGCCCTGAACACAGATATCAGAGAAGCAGGGTTAGATCACTCTGAGGGCACAGAACAGGTGTTCAGATACTGAAAAACATATCTGAGGACAAAGAGATGTGGGCCCTGATCCTGACTCTGCCACCAACCAGTTGTGTCACCTCAGCAGATCAAACCTACTTCCTCATCTTGACTCTAGAAGTGAATCTCAACCACTACTAGTTTACCACAGATGTATTGATAGATGTAGTATAGATAACATGCCAGGGTCTTTTGAATAAATTCTAAGACATTTTTGTCATGAAAGAAAGCCCAAAACTTCTCAGAGGAAGTTTTTGTTTGAGGGTTTTTTGTTGCTGTTGTTGCTTGTGTTTTTTTCCTGTTATGCAGAGATCCAGAAGCTTGATGGAGGTATACCACATAAGAGATTGAAAATCAATGGAACTGGATGATCTTAATGCATCCTCCACACTAAGGTTCTGTGAGTCTAGTCAATAGTTAAATGTTTGTATGGAAAGAAACAAAGCTGGCCATGAGCCAAAATTTGTGCTAATCATCAAGCTAAAGCCTGTCCCTCAAAATAATGAGATTTTGAAGAGGCTCAAATTGTTTTTGTTTTGTTTTTTTGAGACAGAGTCTCATTATGTTGCCCTCGGTAGAGTGTCATGGCATCACAGCTCACAACAAACTCTTGCGATTTAGCAATTCTTTTGCCTCAGCCTCCCACATAGCTGGGACTATAGGTGTCTCCCACAATGCCTGGCTATTTTTATTTTTGCTGTTGTTGTTGTTGTTGTAGTTGTCATTGTTGTTAGCTGGCCCAGGCTAGGTTCAAACCCATCAGCCCCAGTGTATGTGGCCGTAACCTCTGAGCTATGGGCGCTGAGCCTGTTTTCATTCGTAACAGTGAGCAGCCTGCTTATAATAAAAAGGATAGCAGACTTCATCCACAACAAATGAATCTGCCATAGACAATTACAGTTGCAAAAATTAGAAATTACTGTTGTGATTTTTCCCCTTAGAGTTTAAATAGAAGCGACAGGGAATTTTTTCAAGGTTACCTGCTGTATTTCCAAAGACAACTCTTTTCTTATTGTGGAAAATGTAAAATACCTCTTTAAAACATTAAATGAGATAAAATTATCATTTTCGACGTCTCAGTAAAAAGAGAGAACAAGACAGGGTGTTCCAATTAGCATAAACAGACAATAGCGATCTTTTCTACTGCCGTCTCGGATCTCTGATAGGGGACAAGTCTGGTACAAGTTATCAGCAGAGGATCAAAAGTATTTTGTGGCATGACATAAACAAAGGCAGAAAGCAGAAGGGAAAAGAAAACTATAGCCACCTGGTAACAATGAAACAGCGTAACATTTTACTAACCTTTCAAACTTTCTAAGATTTAGGAGTGACTGTAAAGTACTAGATCATTTTGCAGAGAAAAAAATCCGAATCACAGAATGCTTCTAACAATTCTACAGGAGAGAAGAACAGAAACCATAAAATCATTCTGAAAACTTGCAGTGATGCAAATACTTAGAAAGTGCAAGGGGGAAAAGAGTATTTAAAAGGGCACTCATTGGGAAAAAATGTCATTTTATAGTGCATCAGATCTGCCATTATCTCAAAGTCAAAATAGGCTAGGCCAGGAATAGGTTTTATCTGGCTCTAATTTATCTTGGTAGGATGTCTAAGAGAAAGCCATTAACCTATTAGTAAATGTTTTCAGAACTGACAATTGTTGTACTATATACTTGCTGAGAGATCATTTCCTGTGGGTTTTCACATTTCTGTACATATTATGACTGCCCTTTGCTCCAGACAATCTCAAAGATGTTTGTATAGTAAAAGGACTTGGAAAATAGAGAAAGTGTTGGCCTTTGGAACAAATAGTAGTTTGCTTACAGCCTTAGGAGAGTGAATTAGTAGCCAGAGCAAAGGGCAGGCACGCTAAATGCCCGTTGTAAAAGATTCTTGCTTTCTAAGCTTAGGTTGCTTTCCTATAGCACAACCGACCATGTGTTAGAGCTGTCATCTGGCCCTCTTTTGTCCTGTAGGAGTTAGGGCTTAGAGAACCAGCACCACAATTCTGGCACTCTGACTACTGCTATTGCTGCCCTTTATCTCTGATCCAATAGTTTTGTCTTGTCTTCAAGCATCCATGAAACCATGGAAGCATAACTTACAAGCTAGCATGCAGGGTGAAAAAGCTCAAAATCTTCATAGTTCTTGACAATACTGACATTGGAAATTACCTTGGAAACATTATGGTTTCTTCTCTGGTCTTGTGGTAAATAAAGGAAAATAGATTATTTGCAGTGGCTTATGCCTATAATCCCAGCACTTTAAGAGACTGAAGCAGAGGATTGCTTAAGGTCAGGAGTTCAAGATCAACCTGAACAACAAGACCTTACCTCTACAATAAATTTTAAAAATTAGCCAGGAATGGTAGCATGTGCCTGCACTCCCAACTGCTGAGGAAGCTGAAGCTGGAGAATCCCTAGAACCCAGGCAGTCCAGGTTAAGTGAGCTATGATGGAGTCACTGTACTCCAGCATGGGTGACAGAGTAAGATCCTGTCTCTAATAAATTTCAAAAAGGGTAATTTTTTAGTGTGTGTGAACAGTAACTTTACTATCATATGCAGAGGAGATAGAGATGTACACATGGAATCTGCCTGACCACCCAAAAGTCTTTAGAAGTGCCACTGCTTGCAGATCCAGAAATTCTATATCGTCTGAGTCCATAGAGTTGACACAGCTCAGGGGACTAACAAAACCCATATGAAACTGATATGTAGTCTGTGATGCTGATGTGTTCACTTATATCAAAAACTACAATTTCCAGGTAGATGAAAAGTTTGCCAGAAAAACACATGCAAGTGCCAACTCCTATATGCAAATCAATTTGATGCAAATTTTTGATGAATTCTAGGAATCTTGTGGTTGAGTATTTGGGGTTCTCTAAGTATAAGACCATGTCGTCAGCAAAGAGGGAGAGTTTGACCTCCTCTGCTCCCATTTGGATTCCCTTTATTTCCTTGTCTTGCCTAATTGTATTGGCTAGAACTTCCAGCATTATATTGAATAGTAAAGGTGACAGAGGACAACCTTGTCTGGTTCCAGCTCTAAGAGGAAAAGCTTTCAGTTTTACTCCATTCAGTAAAATATTAGCTGTGGGTTTGTCATAGATAGCTTCAATCAGTTTTAGAAATGTGCCACCTATGCCTATACTCTTCAGTGTTCTAATTAGAAAAGGATGCTGGATTTTATCGAATGCTTTTTCTGCATCTATTGAGAGGATCATATGATCTTTATTTTTGTCTCTGTTAATATGGTGGATAATGTTTATGGACTTGTGTATGTTAAACCGGCCTTGCATCCCTGGGATGAAACCTACTTGATCATGATGAATGACTTTTTTGATGATAAGCTGTAATCTATTGGCTAGGATTTTGTTGAGAATTTTTGCATGTATATTCATGAGTGAAATTGCTCTGAAATTCTCCTTTTTGGTTGGGACTTTTTCTGGTTTTGGTATCAGGGTGATGTTTGCTTCATAGAATGTGTTGGGGAAGATTCCTTCTTCCTTGATTTTTTGGAATAATTTCTGCAGTACAGGAATAAGTTCTTCCTTGAAGGTTTGATAGAATTCTGGAGTGAAGCCATCTGGACCAGGGCATTTTTTGGTTGGAAGCTTTTTTATTATTTCTTTTATCTAAGTGCTTGAAATTGGTCTGTTCAGGAGCTCTATTTCTTCCAGGGTAAGTCTAGGGAGAGGGTGTGATTCCAAATATTGATCCATTTCCTTCACATTGTCAAATTTCTGGGCATAGAGTTTCTGGTAGTATTCAGAGATGATCTCTTGTATCTCTGTGGTACAGTTGTTATTTCCCCTTTATCATTTCTGATTGAGGTTACTAGAGATTATACTTTTCTATTTCTCATTAGTTTGGCCAATGGTTTATATATTTTATTTTATTTTTTTTTTTCAAAAAACCAACTCCTTATTTCATTAATTTTCTGACTGATTCTTTTGTTTTCAATTTCATTGATCTCTGATTTGATTTTGGATATTTCTTTTCTTCTACTGGGTTTAGGCTTAGATTGTTCTTCTTTTTCTAATTCCATAAGATGGCTTGTGAGTTTGTTGATGTGTTCTCTTTCTGTTTTTCGAATATAGGTATCTAAAGCGATAAATTTTCCTCTCAAAACTGCTTTTGCAGTATCCCACAGGTTTTGGTAGCTTGTGTCTTCATTGTTGTTATGCTCAAGGAAGTTAATGATTTCCTGTTTTATTTCTTCCTGCACCCATCTGTTATTCAACAGAAGATTGTTTAATTTCCATGCCTTTGTGTGGGGTTGAAAGTTTTTGTTAGAATTGAGTTCCACCTTTAGTGCCTTATGGTCTGAGAAGGTACAAGGTGAAATTTCAGTTCTTTTGATTCTGTTGATATTTGTTTTGTGTCCCAGGATATGATCAATTTTGGAGAATGTTTCATGGGGTGATGAGAAGAATGTGTATTCTTTATCTTTGGGATGGAGTGTTCTATATGAGTCTATCAAGCACAGTTGTTCTAGGGTCTCATTTAAATCTCTTATATCTTTGTTTAACTTCTGTTTAGAGGATCTGTCCAGCTCTGTAAGAGGAGTGTTAAGGTCCCCTGTTATGATGGTATTATCTGATATCATATTGCTCAGACTGAGTAAGGTCTGTTTCAAGAATCTGGGAACATTTAAATTGGGTGCATAAATATTTAGAATTGAAACATCTTCTTGTTGTATTTTTCCCTTGACCAATGTAAAGTGACCATCTTTGTCTTTTTTGACTTTAGTTGCTTTAAATCCACATGTATCTGAAAAATAAGATTGCAACTCCTCTTTTCTTCTGAATTCCATTTGCCTGAAAAATTGTCTTCCAACCCTTGACTCGGAGTTTTAATTTGTCTTTTGAAGCCAGGTGTGTTTCTTGCAGACAGCAAATGGATGGCTTGTGTTTTTTAATCCAGTCAGCCAATCTGTGTCTCTTCAGTGGGGAGTTAAAGCCATTAACATTTATTTAGATAATTGATAAGTATGGTAGTATTCTATTCATCTTATTTTGTGCGAGTCCATTGCTTAGTTTTATCTTTTGCATCAGTGTGGAGGTTAGGTTCAGTTCTTTAATTTCTGAGTTCTTACTTTGCTGCTGATCCATTGTGATGGTCAGTGTGTAGAACAGGTTGAAGTATGTCGTGTGGAGCTGGTGTCATTGTGGCAAATTTCCTCAATGGTTGCATATCCATAAATGATTTATTTCTCCATCAATTTTAAAGCTTAGCTTAGCAGGGTACAGAATTATGAGCTGGAAATTGTTCTGTTTAAGTAGATTAAAGGTAGATGACCATTATCTTCTTGCTTGGAAAGTTTCATTAGAGAAGTCTGCGGTCACTCTGATGGATTTGCCCCTGTAGGTCAACGGTGCTTACTCCTGGCGGCTTGCAAAATCTTTTCTTTTGTCATGACTTTGGACAGGTTCATCACAATGTGTCTTGGAGAAGCTTGGTTAGAGTTGAGGCGACCTGGGTTTTGATATCCCTCTGAAAGCAATGTGTCAGAATCTTTGGTGATATTTGGGAAATTTTCATTTATAATATTCTCTAGTATGGCTTCCATTCCTCTGGGGCATTCTACTTCCCCTTCTGGGATTCCTATAACTCGTATGCTGGAACATTTCATAAAGTCCCATAATTCTGACAGTGAACGTTCTTTTCTCTTTCTTCCTTTCTGCCTCCTTAACTATCTGAGTTATCTGAAGAACTTTGTCCTCTACCTCCGAAATTCTTTCTTCTGAATGGTCTAACCTGTTGCTGATACTTTCCATTGCATCTTTAAGTTCCCTAATTGACAGCTTCAGTTCCTTCAGCTCTGCTATATCGTTTCTATATTCTTCATATCGTTCATCTCTTATTTGATTCTGTTTTTGGATTTCCTTTTGGTTATTTTCCACTTTATTAGCAGTTTCCTTCATTGTTTCCATCATTTTTTTCATTGTTTTCATCATGTGTATTCTAAATTCCCTTTCTGTCATTCCTAACATTTCTGTATAGGTGGAATCCTCTGCAATAGCTGCCTTATGGTCCCTTGGAGGGGTTGCTCTGGTCTGGTTCTTCATGTTGCCTGGAGTTTTCTGCTGATTCTTCCTCATGAGTGATTTCTTTTATCTGTTTCCTTGCCCTAATTTTCCTTTCACTTCCTTTTGCTCTTTAAGTTCCCATGCCTGTGGACTAAGGTTTCAATGAGTCCTTTTGGTACAGGACCAGAAGGATGAGAAGGTGGAAGAGCAAGAAGGGATAAAAGAAAGAAAAATAAAGAAAGAACAAAGAGAAAATAGAGAAAGGAGAGGTGTGGGTAAAAGGGAATATTGACAAAAGGAAGAGAGTCACAGAAAGAGGGAGACAGAGCAATATAGGTGTGCAATAGGGTACTTTGACACAATCTTAAAAAAAAAACCAACCTCTGGGGGTGCCCGGTTGGGTGGATCTCTTGAGGTCAGCAGCTCTTTGCTAACCTGATTGTACACAGTACCCCATGTCCACCAAGTAGAGAGGAAAGACAAAAATGCTATAAATCAAACCAAAACAAGCAAACAGAAATCTTTACAGGATAAAATTGGGTGAAAAAACAAATAATAGGAGTAGTAACACTAGCAAAAATAAAGTTGTAATTATTGAAAAAGGCAGCAATGGGAAATTGTATTTAAACTAGAAAAACAGAGAAAGAAAAGAAAGAAAAAATAGAAAAGAAAAAATATGTATGGAAAAGGTTTAAATTAAAAAACAAAACAACAACAACAAAATAAACAAAAAACAAACAACAACAACAAAACCAAAAACAAAGCAGTATATATATCTTGTTGAATATTGTCTGGGCAACAGGTGGTCTTCTGGGGTATGAGATGTTAATCACAATGCTGATACGACTGGAGGCCTCCACTGATTTCTCAAACCCCACAGGGTGGACACCCTAAATCTCTCTTCAGTCCTCTTAAAAGGCACTTTACACTTCTAAACTTGGCTAAGCAGAAGCTTTCCAAGTGCTTGTCGCTGGGATCACTGCTGAAGTGGCTATCCACTTACCCAGTGTGCCAAAACCTGCCTCACTCTGCCCCTGAGGGTTAAGGCTGTAAGGCGGCTCAGTCCCCGCCCTTAGGCTGCTTAGTCACTAGGTTGCCAGCTCCCACCTGAATCTTGCTCTGCAACCCTGAGGGCAGAGCTTGCCACAGCAATTCTCTCACAAATGGCTCCCTGCGGCCCACAGCCAAAAACTATTAGCTCCATCTGGCTCAGCGGTTCAGTCTGGGGCCCTAGACAATTCCCAAAGTTCTCTGCATTCCTGCTCAAGTTCTCCCCAAGGCTGTTCAACTGAGTGCCAAGTCCAAAAATACCAAAACAGTTCACAGGTAAGGCCTTTCTCGTTTACAGTCTCGTTGCTGCTGTACTTACAGCTGCCGGCGGGATTACACTGACCGAACACACGTGACCACTTGACAGTTTTCCACTGTTTTTGTGCTCTTCTTAGGGTCCAGGAGTCTCTTGCTGACTCCCTGTATCCTCAAAGGAATGATTATAGGCAGATCCCACCAGCCAGAGATGCCTGGAGTCTTATCTCCCCAGACTCACGGTGCCCAGTTGCAGGGAAGCTGTTTCTTGGCCACCATCTTGCTCTCACCCTGTCAGTTTTTCTATTTTTAGTAGAGATGGTGTCTTGCTCTTGCTCAGGCTGGTCAGGAATTCCTAAGCTCAAGCAATACACCCGCCTCAGCCTCCTAAGAGTGCTAGGATTACAGATATGAGCCACCACGCCTGACTAATATGATTAAATGTTGAGTTTATTTGAGCCCAAAGTTTGAGGATGGTCACCTGAGATGACATAGATTCCAAAACAATGAGGTCAATGCTCTGAACCAAAGTGAGGAGTGTTAACAGTTGGTATATAGGGCAAGATCTGGGAAGTTTAATAAGATGGTATCATTCTCATACAGGGGTAGCCAACACTTAACAAGTTGCTTATAGGTAGTGTTTGTTTTTTTATTTTCCTACTTCCCTTTCTCCTTCCCTTCCTTACTTTCTTCCTCTTCTCTTTTCTTTCTTTTAAAAGGTATTGCTAACATTCAACATTAAGTATGCAGCAGTCAAGGGGTCTTTTGTCCCACTGAAGGGGTCTTCTATCACAAGACCATTTGGTCTGAGCCGGGAATAAGGAAATAAGAAAGGAAGTTAATCTGTAACAAAAGATCACTAAGTAAAAGGTCGGCCTTCATGACTCAATCTCCAAAGTCAGCTTACTCAGAGCCTGGTGACTTTCAGAAGCCCCAAATAGATAGACTACCCATTTTCTTTTACAATATACATTTAAGTGATCTGCATTTAAGGTTATGGAAAGAATATGTTCAGTTTTGCAAAAAAACTTCCCAACTGTCTTCCAAGGGGGCTACACAACATTAATGATCTTTGTATAAGAGAGCTACTCTGCGGCCCCTGTACAGAGCAAAAAAAAAAAAAAAAAAACGCTTTTGTGAAATCTTACCAACTTCTGTATTAGGGACTCAAATGTGATTCTCTCTTTATGCAGTAAAACAAAATAATAAAGCAGGGAGGGCAGGCAGAGATTTTCTCCAGACTCAAGAGAGCTCCAAATGTTTTTAGCATAAAGCAAAACTTTAATCATGGTAAATAGGAATTTCTGAAAAGAACTTCATGTTTATGGCTGTTTCTATCTCAACCTCAGCTATTAATTAACATCCTTTGCCAGTTAGCTTGGAGACTCAAGCCTGAGTCAAAGCTTGTATTTCCAAAACTTTGTGAACGGTTGTTGGTAGTTTCTAAATATGGTCACTGAAAATAACAACAGAAGGTAATTCCGGATTGTAGGTATTCATTTGCTTCTAACTTTTCAGTCAATGGAAATGGAGTTTAAATCCCTTTTCCATCCCCTTAAAAAAAAAATCTCTACAAAGAGAAACAGATGGTCTACCCCGCCTCACACACCTGTTTTGCTGGTTAGTCATAGTCAGACAAAGCTTCAAACACAACAGGCTCACACTGATTTACTAAAAATACTGTGTAATTATAATACACATATTCCTCTGCAGAGTATAAAGCAACTGAGGTGTTTTCTAGTTTTTAAAAGAAGCACTATTGTTTTTTAATGAAGGGAGATTTCACCTCAAAAATAAAGGGATAGCAACTGCCTTTTGTGCTAACTATAAAAGTAAAACATTCATCATACTGCTTTTAAGTGATGTAGAAGAATATTAAGAAAATGGTGAAAAAAACTACCCTAAATTTTGTCACCTAGAGGTAATTATTGTTAATATTCCGGGTAATATACTTCCAGGCATTTTTCAAAATATAGGTTTATAGAATTAGGAAAATACTGTATATGTTCTACTATAGTTTTTTTATTTTTATTTTTCTTTGAGACAGAGTCTATGTTGCTTTGGGTAGAGCGCTGGGGCGTCACAGCTCACAGAAACCTCAAACTTTTGGGCTTAAGCAGTTCTCTGGCCTCAGCCTCCCAGGTAGCTGGGACTACAGGCATCCACCACAACTCCCAGCTATTTTTTTGTTGCAGTTGTCATTGTTGGTTTAGCTGGCCCAGACTGGGTTTGAACCTGCCAGCCTCAGTGTATGTGGCCAGCACCCATAGCTCAGTATCTGCTTTATGTTATGTACATTTTCCCATGGCAAATAGAGAAGTAAGTAACCATTTTTGATGCCTGCATAGTATTTCACTGTATTATTAATACTTCATAACTTATTTTATAAATTCTGTGTTGAATAACAATTAGGTTATTCTAATTTGTTAGTTTGTTACGCAAGATTTATATGCCTATAAAATATTCTTCAGGATTTATTTTTAGTATTTTCTTGAGATAAATTACTAGTAATATACATATCGAGTTAAAGCTTATGTAGTTTTTTGAGGTTGTTACATTTTGCCAAGTTGCCTTCCAAATGGTTTATACCAACTTATAATACTTCTAACATTTTAAAAGAGTCTGCATTTTCTAACCAACTCACCAAACGTGGGGCTTTGATAGGTAAAAATAATCACATCAACAAAAACACCAACAAAAAAATTACTCATGGGTGAAAAATTGTATCTCAATTTTGCATGTACTTACATTTCTTTAAATATTAAGCATAGTCACATTTTCCTGTTGGCTATTTGTGTTAATTTTGCTCTTTGCCCGTATTTTTAGATAATATTTTAGTTATTGACTTGACGATCCCACTAGATAGTAAGTTAAGCAAAAGGTAGTTGTCAAATTTCTAGAAGAGCTGCTTTTTTTACATGACTGTTTCAAAGTCTCAAATTTAAAATCTTAGCTCAAAATGTACCAGAAAATTACTAGAATTCTGCTGAGAAAAATAATGCATATATCTAGTAGAAAATGATTCAAAAAGGCTTTGTATTTTACTCTGAAAACATAGTTCAATGATGGTTGTAAAAAGGATTAATGATAAGTTCTAATAGTCATCTAATAATTTTGGTTATTTGCCAGCAGTGAAAATAATACAAAATCAAAGAATATGAACTAATTTATGTACGCACACATAACTGCTCATAGCTTATTGTCTTTGGAAATTCTAATTCTGCACTCTAAAGTGGTAGTATGTAACATCTACTCTCTGTATCATTTCAGAAAAGAACAGAAACTCAGAAAGTAAAATAGCACCACAGCACGCTCTCTTGGTGAAAATTATGTAGCCACCTGTGTCTCTCCAGTTATATTTTAATTAGCTACTCCCCACCACACTGGGAAACGCATGCCACCCTAAATTAGCACTTTTCCACTGTCTCCCACAGAACATGGTAAATTCATACGCCTACTCAACTAAATCTCCCATTTTTGCATTATTCCAGGGATTCTAAATAGGACGTACAGGCAGAGAGCTCTCTTTGCTCTGAGCCTACAAAATAGGATAGGTACTTTCCTACAAAATAGGATAGGTACTTTCCTGTTTCATATAAAGAAATAAAAAATAGATCAGAAGTGTAACATATATAGCTTTGTTGTTACAAAATAGGTAGGTACTTTCCTGTTTCATAGAAAGAAATAAAAAATAGATCAGAAGTATAACATATATGGGTTTGTTGCCATTATATACATTTAAAAAATTAATTTTCATGTTGGTTTATTTCCAAAATGTAGAATATTTTGTTAATGTTTTAATTCATGGAGGATGTAATACAAATAAACAATAAGTAGAGACAGGCTTAAGTTCTGGGTCGTCAATCAACACAGCAAAAACAGAAATTGTTTTAGCTTTTATTACCTATGAAAAGAGCACAGCTCAAGAGAGGAATCATATTATTTAATTTGGCTCTCCTCTCACCCCGTCTAGTAGAAAGAACAATCTCTTTACTCCATGTATACAGCTGTGACACAGTCTGCTCTTGTAAGGGAGAGGATCATCCACCCAGGCTGAGCCACAAGTAACACAAGATAAAAAGTATGAGTGTGAATTTCTTCTTCCCCTAATTTTAATCGTCTCTGACAGAAAGTGTGGAAGGTGCCAAACCTTTGTATAAAATCAGAATCAAATGTGATTTTTTAAAATGTGAGTGAAATCCTGTCTTCTCCAAGTTCACTGCTAGTTTTATAAGGATGTTTTATTTTCTAAATTGATTGTAAATTCCTTTTGGGCAGGTACACTATCTCATCACTTTCTTGTATCCTCTCACAATGTATACAATGAATATTTGTTTGTGCATTGCTTTGCTGGGGTTCAGGTGAATGAGCTAAAACTGTCCAAAGTGTGTGATACGTTGTATTCATAATACAACAGTGCGTTGAAGAAATTTTGTAAACTCTGTGAAGGAATTAATTATGTTAGACAGAATTTAATTGAAAATAATTAAAGACATCTCGAGGTTTTCATAGAGTGTAGTGAACGTCCACTCAAAATAGGCCATTTTATATTTTGTATGGACAGTATATGTGTCCATATTTTCAGCCCCGTTGTGGTTGAAAATAAATTTTTGTCCCAAGCACAATAAATAATCAAGAATATAAATACAGTATTTTGGGCAGTGCCTGTGGCTCAGTGAGTAGGGTTTGAACCTGGCACTGGTCAAACAGCAATTAAAAAAAAAAAAAAGAAAGAAAGAAATACATCATTTTATCACAGTGTCATTTTTAGGTAAGACTACATTATTTAAAAACTATTTTTCCTGCGAAAATAACCAGAATGGAAATTGGACCTTCAACTATTTATTCTTCCATAAAAGGCAGTCATTAAATTAATCTCCAAAGCTAAACTGGAACTTTGAGTTTTTGCAGACTCCCTTTTTAACAATAACTCATTATATTCAGAGGACCTATTGGGTCTATGTCCCTGAAAAACATATACAAACACACACACACCTTTCCTTCCAGGTAACAGGTGATTGGTGATAGCCTCTACATGAATTTTTCTTTAAGTGTTTCACTTAGGTGCATATGTAAACTATTAATAATTTGAAATTTTCATAAAGATCTGCATTAATGTCATTATTCTACATGGGCCTTGAATAATAGATAAAGATAGGTTATTTTAATGATAAACTCATTTAATCATATCTTAGAATCATTTCTGAATAAAGTCCAATTACATCTTGTGGAAGGGCCCTCATCTCTGAGAACATTGTCAATCAGATTCATAGCTCCGTGTTAAGCCATGGCTGTGTCTACAGTTGAAGTAATACATAATGATATTAATGATACACAGTGTAATATTTAATTGCTTGACCTGAACAGGTGCCTTATATAAACATGCACCATGTGGTGATGTGAGTGGTCCCATGAGATTATGATGGAGCTGGAAAGTCCCTATCACCTGGTGACTTTGTAGTCTTGATAATGTCGTAGCACAAGGCATGACTCACACATTCTGGTGCAGGTGTAAACAAACCTACCGTGCTTTCAGTCATATAAAAGTATACAACAACCAATTATGTACCGTATGTAACATTTGATAATAAATGACTATGTTACTGGGTTATGTATTTACTGTGCTATCCCCTTTATTATTATTTTAGAGTGTGCTCCTTCTACTTACAAACAAGAAGTTAGTTGTAAGATGGACTCAGGCAGGTCCTTCAGAAGGTTTCCAGAAGAAAGTATTGTTAGCATAGCAGTTGACAGTTCTGTGTGGATGACGCTGGCCCTGGGCGTAGAGGCGGAAGACCGTGACACTGGTGATCCTCACCCCAAGGGGGCCTAGGCTAATGTGTGTGTCTGTGTCTTAGTTTTTAATAAAAAAGTTTAAAAAGTATTAGTAACAAAATAAAAATTTAAAAATAGGGCCTGCCTGTGGCTCAGTGAGTAGGGTGCCGGCCCCATATACCAAGGGTGACGGGTTCGAACCCAGCCCTGGCCAAACTGAAAAAAAAAAAAATTTAAAAATAGTAAGTTTGGTGCATCTTACAAGGGTATATGTGAATCTTAGTAAACGTGGAATGTAAAGGTCTTAGCAAAATAACTAAGAAAATGCCAGGAAAGCTATGTTAACTAGTGTGATGAAAATGTGTCAAACGGTCTATGAACCAAATGTATGGTGCCCCATGATCATACTAATGTACACAGCTATGATTTAATAAAAATAAATAAATAAAAATAGTAAGTTTATATATGCAGAATAAGGATATAAAAACAAACATTTCTGTACAATAGGACAATGTGTTTTAAGTGGCAAGAGTCAAAAAGTTTTAAAAAATTAAAGTTTGTAAGTTTAAAAATCGTATTAAGTTAAGATTTATTACCGAAAAAAAGTTTACAAAAATTTAATGTAGTCTGAGTGTACGGTGTTTGCAAAGTCTATGATGCTGTCTATTAATGTTGAAGGCCTTTCCTGAAGTTCACTCACTGGTCACTCACCCAGGACAACTTCCAGTTCTGTAGGCTCCATTCATGATAAGTGCCTTAAACAGGTATACCATTTTTTCTTTTATACCATATATATATATATACTTTTTTTTTTTTTTTTTGAGGCAAAGTCTCACTCTGCTGCCCTGAATAAAGTGCAGTGGCATCATCATAGCTCACAGCAACTTCAAACCCTTGGGCTCAAGAGACCCTCTTGCCTCAGCCTCCCCAATAACTGGGACTACAAGTGCCCACCACAATGCCTGGCTAGTTTTTCCATTTTTAGTACAGATGAAGTCTCGCTCTTACTCAGGCTGGTCTTGAACTTCTGAGCTCAAGCAATTCACCTGCCTTAGCCTCCCAGAGTTCTAGGATTACAGGCATGAGCCACCAGGTCTGGCCAATACCATATTTTTACTGTACCTTTCTCTATGTTTAGATACACAAATACAATAGAACCTCCATAGTTGACCACCTCCTACATTGATCACCTTGTAAAGTTGAGTTCATTTTCATAGACCAGGCATGCACCATACGTGCTGAGGCCTATATCCTTATGTCGACCATCTCTGTGTGGTGACCAGTTTGTTACAGTCCCTTGGATGGTCAACTTACAGAGGTTCTACTGTACTTACCATTGTGTTCTAATTGCCTACAATACTCAGTACACTATACAGGTTTATAGCCTAGGAGCAAGAAGATAAACCACGTTGCCCAGGTCTGCAGGACACAGTATCATTTAGGTTTACAGAGCACGCTCTATAATGTTTGTAGGGCATAGATGTCCTGACAATGCCGTTCTTGGGATGTATCCCCACGGTTAAGTGATGCTTGACTGTATATGTATTCACTGCATGTCACCCTGAACATAATTTCTATTGAAAATACACATGACCACAAGGAACCAGATCCAAATGGCCTCCACATGTGCTCCAGGCATTAGCGGCTCTGCAATATTTCAGTAAGTAAGTTGAAACTGATGTGTAAAATCTGTCTTTTCAGAAATATTTTGCACTTGATAGATGTATATGTTAGCCAGCCACAGACTGGCTGACATAAACAACGGAAATTGATGTCCTCAGAATTCTGGAGGCTGGTGGTCCGCAGTCAAGGTGTAGCAAGCCTGGTTCCTCTGAGGCCTCTCTTGTTGGCCTGTGGGTGGTTGTCACCTTCCTGTGTTCCTTTGTCTTCACGTGGTCTCTGCCTGCAGGTTTGTGCCCTAACCTCCTCCTGTTCCAAGGACACCAGTCACATTGAATTATGCTCCCCCATGACCTCATTTTAACTTACTTTCCTCTTCCAAGGCCCTCCCTCCAAATACAGTCACATTCCAAGGTACTAAGCATCAGGCTTCAATATATGAATTTGGGAGGGACCCAATCCAGCCCCTATCAGGAGAGTGCACAGAAGGAGAGAGCATTCCCTGACAAACACATCATTCAGTTATAGAATATAGGAGTTCATTGTAACTCCTTGGTTTCTAAATGGATCTTAACGCTGGCCCAGGACAATATCCAGTTCTGTTCCCTATCCTTTTACATAGGGTGGCTTCCTTTAGCAAGTGTTTGCCAGACGGGTGTGCACCACAGGACAGGGAAATTAGGTGCTAGAAATAACACTGAATCACAGAGCCAAGGTGATTCAACTCCCTCACAGTTCTCCTGAGGAAGTCCTTGGGCAAGCTGGGTTTGTTGGTAATGCTATTAACACTTGTTAATTCCCCCTTCCATTCTCTCCACCTTTTTTCTTTTCCTAAATAAACAGAAATGGAGCAGCCTTTGACAAGCAACAATATCCAGCCCTAATACTTTGTGTGTGTGTGTGTGTGTGTGTGTGTGTGTGTGTGTGTGTGTGTGTGCGCGCGCTTTCCATTGCATTTATGAGGTTACCTTGCATTTCTCTTTGTGGGAAGTGATCGTCTTTTTTTCTTTTTCTTTTTTTTTTTTTTTCTTTTCTTTTAGAGACAGGTCTTGCTATGTCAGCCAGGAGGGACTCAAACTCTCAGGTTCAAGTGATCTTCCTGGCTCAGCCTTCCAAGTAGCTGGCACTATAGGCATGTGGCATTGAACCCAGCTCTGTTTTTCAATTAAAATAGTAATAGGATTGTTATGTAACACAAAGTATTTATCTTCTAAAAAGTGAATCAGTCCCAGTCTGGCACAGCTGCTCACATCTGTAATCCCAGTATTTTGGCAGGCCAAGGCAGGAAGATTGTTTGAAGATAGGAGTTCAAAACCAGCCTGAACAATACAGGAAGACCTTGTCTCGAAAGAAAGAAAGAGAGAGAGGAGAAGGAGGAGGAGGAGAGAGAAGAGGAGAGAGGAGGGGAGCGGAGGGGAGAAGGGAAGGGAAGGGAAAAGAAAAATTAGCCAGGCATGGCTGCACGCACCTGAAGTCCTAGCTACTTGGGATGTTGAATGGTTGAGGCAAAAGGATAGCTTGAGGTGACAGTGAGCTATGAGCCTACTGCCACACTCCAGCCTGGGCAACAGAATGAGACCCTGTCTCTAAAAAGAAAAAATAAATTAAAAGTGAATCATTTCTAAGAAAAATATTAATTATCGAACAGATGGTAGAGAGATATGGCAAAATCAGGAAGGTGATCTACAGGAGATCTAAAGTCTTGGAAATGCTGCTCTATCCTATAAAATAAACAGAAATACTGGTCTTACTTCCAATATTTGAGTTGTTCACTGATGGACACTCCTTAGAGCAATGGCACTTCTAGTTCCAACCGGAGCCACCCTTCTGGTATTGTGATCAACACTTGTTGGCAGGGCCATCCATGGTCCACTCCCAGGAGTGAAGCGCCTTCTCTGCTGATGTCCTTGAGAAGGCAGAGCGGACAAGCATGCCTTCCACTTTTTTCTCCTAAAAACTGCCGTATTGAGTATTTGAGCAAATATCTACCCACCGGGTATGGTTTCAGCCTCTAAATCCTTCCCCTTTTACTTCACTTCCAGCCCTAACATTAGTAAGGCCCTCATCTTAATAACAGAGTAGTTTAATGCAGTTCAGTGCCCACACATGTAGACAGAGCAACGTTTTTTCCTTGGACATGAAAACCAAGGAAATCTCTAATCTGGTTCACACTTCTTTCTCATGCTGCTTCTCTCTTTGACACACTTTTGTTTTATAATTCAGGGGTTCTTTCCCTCCGGAATATCAACCTAATGCTAACTATTAGGACTTGAGTAGCTTTTATTTGTGTTGGATATTCTGGTTTTATAAAATGATTTATCTGAAAAAGTAAAATGCCTCTCAGGATTGGTTAAATAACTTGTATAACTATATGACGGTTTTAGAAGAATTTTGAATATATGGTGGAAATACTTGTGATATTTTTGGTGAAGAAAGCAGATTACAAAACTTTTAAAAGCATTATATATTTATACAATTGTTTCATGTATAATTGGAAAATGATGCCACAATGTTATCAATTGTTTATTTCGCTCTTTGTACTTTTTTGCATTCAATCCTATCACTCCGGGAGCCGAGGCAGGTGGATCACCTGAGCTCAGGAGTTTGAGACCAGCATGAGCAAGGGCGAGACCCTGTCTCTACTAAAAATAGAAACACTAGCTGGGCATTATGGCATTGTCTGTAGTCTCAGCTACTTGAGAGACTGAACAAGAGGAGCTCTTGAATCCAAGAGTTTGAGGTTGCTGTGAGCTATGATGATACCATAGCACTCTACCCAGGGTGACTGAGACTCTGTCTCACCAAAAACAAATAAATAAAATAATGATAATTTATATTATCTTTAAAATTTAAAAAAGTATGTTAAATTTAAAATAGAGTTTGTGTTAAGAAAACAAAGTTCTATTTATTTCTAGGATGCAATCTACCGCATCTACAATGGTGCCCACTGTAGGGCAGGGCTTTTTGAGAAATTCCTTTTGCCTTCCACTGAGAAAAATTTAGCAGTGGTCTAGTTAACCCTGAAGCATTCCCTATTTAGAGAAAAAATCCGAGGCATGATTCAGAATCAACAAAAACAACAGGTTTGTTTGATTTCCTTAGCACTAGGTAATAGTTTGTGTTCGCGATGTGATTAAAAAACAACAGTCATTATCACAGGATTTGTGAAATTGAAATATCCAATGAAAAGAAGCTGAAGCTAGGATGAAATACCAATTACCAGATACATTATTTTATTCCTTTACAGCCATTTATCTTTATCTCACGCATTATAAATCCTTTTCTATGGCAATGGTTCTCAGTCTTTTTTAATCTCCTTATTCTTGATGGACCCCAAAAAATAGCTTCTAAGAATAACTACTTTTTAAAGAAGAAGAAGAGAGTGAGCTTCAGGCAGGTGTGAATCAGAATGAGGGGGAGAATTTCATTTGAATGAAAATATTTATTCCTAGATGAATCTGATACCCCGTCACCTTGATAATTACTGCTTGCTAAGGTTTGGATGTTTGTTCCAAATCTCATGTTCCAACCCCATGGGAGGTGTTTGTATTATGGGGGCATATCCCTTACAAATGGCTTGGTGACATCCTCAAAGTAATGAGTGTGTTCTTGCTCTATTCCTTCCTATGCGGCTGGTTGTTAAAAAGAGCCCAACACTTCTCTCTCTCTCTCTCTCTCTCCCTCTCTCACCATGTGCTCTCTATACACCAGCTCCCCTTCACCTTCCACCATCAATGGAAGTAGCTGCGGCCCTCACCAGATGCAGGCACCATGTTTCTTGTACAGTCTGTGGATCTGAGAACCAAATAAATCATTGTTTTTTAATAAATTACCCAGCCTCAGGTATTCCTTTATAGCAACACAAATTGACTAATATACTGTTCTGTAATATTTTGTTGCCATTTTAAAATTTTCAGATCAACACCCCAGGTCCCTATCTATACAAACCTTTGCTATATTCTGCTAAACACTGTCAGTGCTAGCCAGCCTCACCCACCCACCCACCCCCTGTCCATTCCTAACTGTACCCTAACTTTTATCCAGCCTCCACAACACATGTGCTTCAGGGAAAGGTAACTTTAACTCCAGCTCCAGAGGTAGGCCTGGTTAATTTAAAGGTGATCTCAACCTCTTGGAGCAATGACTGATTTAGGAAATGGACTTCAGCAAGTCAGCTGTGGCATTCCCCTGGCCATGGGATGAGTTCAGAATGAGCAGGAGGGCCATGGGAGCCAACAAGATTCCAGCTGCTTGGAAAGAATGTGCTTGCTGTTAGGAGAAAGCCCCTAGAAGAGACATCCTCTTTTTCTCTGGTAGTCGTTATGTGCTGTTGTGATGCCCAGACTGTTACAGCGTCTCTCCAGCGAAGGAAGCTGCCCTGGGAATGACACGACTCAGAGAGGAGGCCACAGTGAGGGATTTGCAGGAACCACGCCACAAGCTAAACCTTTCCCACTTCTAAAGTATTAAAGATATATGTTACCTTTTCTGTAAATAAGTTGGGGTAAAGTTTTTCATTTCTTGCAACTAAAAGCATACTGCCGCTGAGAGAACACATGCCATTTTGAATTCTTCAAAATATAGGTTTATCATCTTACATTTTACTTATGACATCTTACATTTTGTGTGAATTGAGTTTTACTTCATAGTTTGGAAGGAATAAGGAAAGAGAAGGTGCTTTAGCCTCTATAACTATTGATTTAAGTTGATCACCTTAAAGAACAGTTTAAATATTAATTCTAAAAGTTTCCATTAAATACAGCATAATAACATGGTTAAGGTATAAGAGATGAGGGCTTTTAGCAATCAGAAAATGTCAATAATCTTTTTTTTTTTAAATGTCAATGATCTCAAAGCATCTCAATAATAGGATTTGTGGCTTAAACTTTGTTTTACCTGTAATGTCCTTGGGATCTAATCTTAAAATATCAGTGCTGATAAGAAGTGATTAAAATACATTTCTCTGTGAATAATTTATGCATCACATCATCAAGCTCAAGAATTACATTGACGAGAGAGTTCTATAACTCTCTACAGTATCACCAGAAAATAATCCTGTCTTCTTAAAAGTGGTATATCATCTTATCATTCACTCATTCCTTCAACTTTATTGAAATATTTTAAAATAGCAACATTAAAAATAGGGGGAAAAAAAGCCAAAGAAATGAAATTATAATGATGAAGGTGAGGTCTTTCCTCTTTAGTAAAATTATTTTATATTCTGTTTTGTAACTTATGTCTCTGAAAAATCAGTACTTTTAAGGTATGGAAAGGAGGGTGGTGGAAAACAAATGTAAGACAATCATGATTACTTTCTGGGGAAAGTGTAACCACACCGAAAGTATCAAAAGTACATGATTTTGAAGACGACGGAGGTACCAAAATAATTGTGGAATGCCTGTGTTACATTTTGATAGTAAAGCTTCTGCCTTCAAGTGTGTTTATTTCAAGGTTTCCACATTCTCTTCATTAAACTCAGCAGTATTTATTTTGCAGACTACAGATCTGCAGGCAAGCTGCTATCCATCTTCCATTATTTACTTGTATTTAATTTGCCAGATTCATACATTTCTACATATTATAAAAGCATGTGGCCTTGGAGAAAATAAAGTACTCAAGTTAACTGAATATTGATCATCTAGATTGAAATTGATTTCTATTTTGCTAACATGAGAAAGAAGGAAAAGAAATAGCTATGCCAAAGGAAAAGCTCTTAAATTAAGGGGAAATGCATTAACTTAACTCTATTCTTTTTGTGTTTGGAGGTCCATGATTGAGATTTTAGAATGGAAGGCCGTATCTTAAAAGGTCTAGACAACTAATCTGAGTCAATGTATAGGTTCTACTTCCAAAAATCTAAAATATTTTAATACAATAAGATTCTGTTTGGGGAAGGTACTTGTAAAAAATAATAATGAGTAAAAATTTCGACTGAAATATACCATATCTGATATGTTGTTAACTTTAAATAAAGCCATGGTTGATTTATTTGAGGAGCATGGGGAGAAGAAAAATGTGCTGTATAATGTTTGTCCAATTATCAGGTTAAAATATGTTTGATTTAAATGAATTTGAAGTTAATGAATACAACATATTGCTATGAAGTTCTGCTTTTTTGTATCACAATGATAGCATTAGGGAACCACACTCATGAAAACCAGGTTGGGCAGGGAGAAAGCTAATTGTTCTATACTTTTGGGGAAAGGACAAGAAAGAAACCCAACCACATGTGTAAGATGAGTGCTCCCTGAGCTCCACTCTTAGAAGTGGTAAATTGACTATTCGGATGGGATGATAATGAGGTCCATTTGAGATGCACTTGTTATTCCATTTAATACATTTTAAATAGAAGCAAACTCAAGCCCTGGAATGTCGGCTCAGTTTTCCTAAAACTTAGAAGCTTACTTTAATTTTTTTAAAAAAGTGACCAGCAAACTCTACTGAAAATAGATATATGATAAATTTATTTGATCTCCCTGAGTAGATTCAGAGGTAAATTTTTCAAGATAAACAGTGATACGGCTGTGGGTATTTGAAATTTGAAGAAATTCCTGGGAATCTTATGGTGCCTGATGGCTCTATTTTGGTCCAGTTAAGAAATAGGAGAAAGTCCTTGAAAACGTCTGATTTCTACATTAAAATATTGAAGGCTAAAAGTTTAACAAAAGTAGAAAGCTACTAGCAAAATACAACAAAGTAATATTATAACATTTTATTTTCAAATGTTATATTCCAATCATGTTTTTAATATATGGATACATTTACTTTACAATAGAGGATTTTACTCAAATACATTATGTTGGCTTAGGGTCCATCTACTGGCTAAAATTCATTATATATTATATTGAAAGCCTACTGTAGGCCAAACACTATTCTAGGTCATAGGGATAGAGAGCTCAACAAACAAGGTCCCTGTCTCGTGTAACTTAATTAATAGATTGTACCTCATTGCCACTTGAATCAGCAATACAATGACTTATTAATTTAAACAATGATTTGGAATACACTATATCAAAACTCTGTTAAAATTCCCAACAAGAAATTAATAACAAACAAGTAATAAAATACCTTTTTACTTTCACCCTGCTGAATAGACATCATTTTTTTTTTTTTTTTTTGAGACAGAGACTCAAGCTGTAGCCCTGGGTAGAGTGCTGTGGCATCACAGCTCACAGCAACTTCCCACTCCTGGGCTCAAGCGATTTTCCTGCCTCTGCCTCCCAAGTGGCTGGGACTATAGGCACCTGCCACAACGCCCGACTATTCTTTGATTGTAGTTGTCATTGTTGTTTGGCGGGCTTGGCTGGATTTGAACCCACCAGCTCAGGTGTATGTGGCTGGCGCCTTAGCCGCTTGAGCCACAGGCGCTGAGCCTGAATAGGCATCATTTTGATGTTTATAATCCTTGAAAGAGATTACAGAAACCAGGTTGTTAATAAACACTGCCCGAATGGTGGATAAAACTATAATATCCTATACTTCAAACAGTGAAAATAATACATAAGTCAGAATTATCAGAACTAAAAAATACGATATTTAGAAAATATCTCTCACTGTACCAGTGGGGGGTACTGGTTTAAATTCTGTGAAAATCCAGATTTTCCTTCCCTTCCCCTCCCGCTTTCCTCTTCCTTTCCCTTCTCTTCCCCTCCCCCTCCCCTTCTCTTCCCTTCCCTTCCCCTCCCCCTCCCCTTCTCTTCCCTTCCCCTCCCCCTCCCCTTCTCTTCCCCTCCCCCTCCCCTTCTCTTCCCTTCCCCTCCCCCTCCCCTTCTCTTCCCCTCCCCCTCCCCTTCCCTTCCCTTCCCCTCCCCCTCCCCTTCTCTTCCCTTCCCTTCCCCTCCCCCTCCCCTTCTCTTCCCTTCCCCTCCCCCTCCCCTTCTCTTCCCTTCCCTTCCCCTCCCCCTCCCCTTCTCTTCCCTTCCCCTCCTCCTCCCCTTCTCTTCCCCTCCCCCTCCCCTTCTCTTCCCTTCCCTTACCCTCTTCTCTTCTCCTCCCCCTCCCCTTCTCTTCCCCTCCCCTCCCCCTTTCCTTCCCTCCTCTTCCTCTGCCTTCTCCTTCCACCCTCCCCCACGTTGCCCTTCTCCCCTGTTCTCTTGCCTCCTTTCACTTCCTAACAGAGCAATCCTCTGGTCAGGCTTCTTGTGGGGCTGCCAATGAAAACACGACTGTAACACCGAAGTTTACTATTGTATCTCTCCCCTTCCTTCCTTTTCTTCATTTTTCCCCTTCTCCTCTTAACATTTGTGAAACAGACATACCGTCCAAAGCTAACCTGCTCACCCTCATACCTTACATCCCTACGAAATCATCTTTTTAAGTCACTGCAACCTTTTTATCCTTTCCGCAAAGTATCACTGTCTCTTCTCCGGTCCAAAAATAATTTTTTCATACTTTTTAAAATTCCTGAAATTCAATTGATTACGATGTTTTTCTTTATGTATGGGATATGGTAATGAAGAAGACGGATAAATGTTGTGACTTTCTGTAACTTACACTTGCCAGTTTCTTGAAGATTACATATTTTGCTTAGTGTTAGGATAAGCCATTCATTGTTGACATTGAAGATTCTTAGCCAAAAACTTTTTTTAAAACAAAAATCTCTGTTTTTGCCTTGGATTCAACTCTTATCTGGGACATTAATCATTTTTATGATTAAAAAGTAATTTATATTCCTAACAATTCAGAGAATAGAGGTACTAACATTCTGTTAGCACATTCAACAACGGTAAGGGTAACAGTTAAACAAACATCAAAACAAATGTATAAAGAAATTCTGAAGTTGGACAACCTGAGTAGAGTAGCTATAACATCTAACGGCACCTTTCTCTCTTTTTTTTAAATTAAATCATAACTGTGTACATGTATGGGGTACAATGTGCTGATTTGATATACAATATGGAATGCCTATATCAATCTAATTAACACAACTATCACCTCACTTATTTGTTGTGGTCAGACATTTATACTCTACTCTTAATAGTGTTGAAATGTACCATTGCATTATGCAGAATAGGTGGAGGTCCCACCAAATACCCTCCCTCCTCTCCCTTCTCCCCTCCGTTCTCCGTCCTCTTACTTCCTTCTTTCTGGACTATAGTTGTGTTTTATCATTCTTATGAATGTGTAGGTGATTATATATTGGTTTCATAATAGTATTGAGTACACTGGATACTTTTTAAATTTACTTGTATTTACTTTTTTGTTGTTGTTGCAGTTTTTGGCCAGGGCCAGGTTTGAACCCGCCACCTCTGGTGTATGGGGCCAGCACCCTAACTCCTTGAGCCACAGGCACCGCCCCTTCATTGGATACTTTTTAAATGGAATCTTTCTAAGAACTTCATTCGCTCTGTTGATTTAACAATGACTTTAATGTATACTTGAGACAATGACTTTAATCTTCTTTAATCCCATGGCACATTGTCTGGAAGGAGGACCTTACATTTCCTTAGACATTGTGTCTCCTGGCAGCTTTTAATGTGACTCTGGCTCAAGAACAGAGGTGATGAGCTTCTTGAAGAATCACCAATGACCCCTTAAGTGCAGAGGAGGCTACCGTGGACATGGTTTGGGTATGGTGAAGGATGAAGGCATAATCCAAAACAACATTTTTTGAGGTATTAGGTTTTATCTTTTAAAAGCATGCAGATGTTTATAATATCCAAAGAGTTTCGGCTTTTTAAATGTAAAAAGAATGTTTCACACTCTTATCAGTGATTAACATTGTTGTCCCATAATGTGATATACTGTGTTTCTACCCCAGTTTCCTGGCACAGTTCTGTGTTCCCAGGGTAAATATATCCAGCAGTTTGCCAATCACTGAAATAGCTTAGCATAAGCACTCAGAAGACCTGAGCTCTGATTCTTATCAAATTGCTCAGGTTATCCAAATTCAGATTTCTCACTTGCTAAAGGTTGGTAAAACTACTGCTTTACTTTCTGCAAGGTTGCTGGAAAGATCTGAAGAGGCAATGAGTAGAACTGGTTTATTCGACAATATGAACTTGGGTCAGGAACGAATATGAAATAGTTTGAATTTTTTCCAAGCACTCCTAACACTCTGGGAGGCTGAACCGAGTGGATTGCCTGAGCTCAGGAGTTCTAGACCAGCCTATTTTCTATTTCTAAAAATAGAAAAGCTGCTTTGGGCTCAGCCACATACACCAAAGGTGGCAGGTTCAAACCCGGCCTGAGACAAGTAAACAACTGCAACAAGAAAAAAAAATAGCCAGGCGTTGTGGCGGGCGCCTGTAGTTCCAGCTACTTGGGAGGGTGAGGCAAGAGAATCGCTTAAGCCCAAGAGCTTAAGCTATGAGCTGTGATAGCACTGAACTCTATCAATGGTGACATAGTGAGACTCTGTCTCAAAATAAATAAATAAATAAATAAAATAAAAATAGAAAAACTAGCTAAGCGTTGTGGCAGGTGTCTGTAGACCCAACTACTAAGAGGCTGAGGCAAGAGGATCACTTGAATTCAAGAGTTTGAGGTTGCTGTGAGCCACGATGCCATGGCACTCAAATTAGGGTGACAAAGTGAGACTCTGTCTCAAAAAAAAAAAGTCAGTTCACCCAGAGATAATGCAATTTAAAATTCCACTTCACGTGTGTTTGAAATTTCATCTTCTCCCATCCCTCCAATTCTGGCAAAGTTTCTACCCACGGGACCTGGATCAACTTTTTCACTCCCTTTCCTCTCTTTGGGATTGACAATGGAGAAAGGCTGCAAACATCCTTAACTTCACAGATGCCTGGGTGCTCCTTCCTGTCTCTTGCTCTTTCCCTATTCAAAATCCATCCGTCTCTGACGCCCTCTGAGTGGCTCCGGCTACGGAGACACACGTGTCAGTTACTCGTAGGAATGGTGTTGGGGCTGGGGTTCCCAGTGCCACATACTCTGTCCTGGCAGACCTGCCTAATTGTTTCTCTTCTGACTCCTTCTGCTTAACTGCTTCTGCAGTTAGATGAACTCTGATCTTGGATTCTACACTCCACAGCCTGAGCTGCTGCAGTCTCCTCATCTGGTGGCCTGTGCTCTTAAACAGATAGAAACACACTCATTTTTCCCTCCTTTCTTTCTACTCAAGTTCATCCATCTCCCTTTTACTTGGCTTGGGGTGAGTATGGGATGTGCTTCTACCTTCTAAACAGAAAGTTCCTCAGGCTTTTCACGCACCACTCCCGTGTTCATTATCTGCTAATATAACATCAGGTGGGTACTCAACTGATGGTTGTGGGTAGTAAAGTCAGTGTAGTCATCTCTTACCATTTTTTATGGTACAGAATAATAGGGAGAAATATGGGCCTTCATTTCCTCAGATGCTCTTTAGAAGGAAGAGGACATGTTACCTGTTTGTCATCTATTGAATAATGGGTGACAACATCAAGGTGTTGTCGGAAGTCTCCATTCAACATCCACTTAGCTGTTAAACTTGCTTGGAAATGTACACTTACACATTTATGCAAATACAAAGAATTATATTGGCAGGAAAAACACATGCCGTAATTCAGAAAAGACGGATTTATGTTTATGAGGTCTGACAATTAAGTTTGTGAACACGCTGCCATCTTCTTACATTGGCAGCGCCATAGCCATACAAATAACTTGGTAACGTTTCATAACCTTGGTGTATCAGTGTCTCATGTTTGTGTTTGGGTGGTGTAGTGATGTCTTATAGAGTCATGTTCATTATTGTTGTTGCTGCATGTTTCTTTGTGCCGTTGTGAGAATGTTGGAACTTGAATTAGAGCAAAGAACTAACATTACATTTCTTGTTAAACTTACCAAGAATGGATGTGAAATCAGGAATAAGTTACTACAAGTTTATGAAGATAATGCCATGAAGAAAACAAAGTGTACAAATGGAATAAATGTTTTTTCTGAGGGTAGAGAAAGCCTCACTGATAAAGAGAGGTCGAGGTGGCCAGTAACAAGCAGAACAGAGGAAAACATCGCAAAAATTCATCACGTCGTACATCAAAATTATCAGCTGACTGTGAGAAGCATACCAGACCAAATAAATATCAATAGAGAAACAGGAAAATCTTAGGGGGAGCAATCTTGGCCAACAACTTATGGCTCTTGCATCATGACAATGCACCAGCTCACACAGCACTGCCTGCAAGGTAGTTTTCAGCCAGTAAACAAATAACTGTATTGGAACACCCTCCCTGCTTACTTGATTTGACCCCTCAATGACTTTTTTCTTGACCCAAAGATAAAGGAAGTATTGAAAGGAAAACATTTCAATGACATTTAGGACATCGAAGGTAATAATAATGATAGCTTTGATGGCCATTCGAGTTTTGAAACTGCTTTGAAGGGTGGACTAGGCACTGGCATCAATGCATAGCTTCCCAAGGGGAGGACTTTGAAGGTGACCACAGTGATATTCAGCAATGAGGGATGTAGCACTGTCTAAGGATGAGTCCATGAACTTAATTGGGACTTTCATATGGGATTGTCAACGGGTAAGCGCTCTGTTCTACCCCTCATGAAACAGTGTGACTAAACTTGCCCACTCTTAGTGTGGGGGTGGGGAGGAGCTTTTGATGCTATTGCTTGGCACACCTTGCAGGCCTTGCTCTAAACGCAGGCCGCATGTTAAGAGCCTTCCTCTAAATTCAAAGGGAGGGTACTGTTGTATGCCATTTTAATTTATATATTTATCTTTTTTGCTCCTTATAACACCGAAGAATAGGGGATAGCTTTATCCCTTTCAGGTGTCCTTGTGATATCAGCATTAAACAGAACCTTTGTGCTCGAGACAGCTTGTAGTACAGAAGATTCCCTGTTAGATTTGGTGGGGTCAGGCTAATATGGGCAAAACGCTCACTCAGGAGCCTGGGGGATTTGTCCACCAGACAGCTGAGTGGGCTGGCACCAGTGCCTCCTCCACTATTGGCTTCGGTGGGTCAAAAGGAAGCTTTTTGGATGAAAACAAAGTCAACAGACATCAGACATTATACAATAGGTGAATCAAAGTCACACAATGTCACACAGTGTTTCTCTATGTCACAGTATGACAGTGGTGGGTCTTTCATCTCAGCATCCACCATCTCTTCCATCCCTTACTCCTGAAATGAAGCCCCTTCACAAATCTGCTGCCTCTAGAACATAGTCATTATTCCAATGGCACAAGCTTTTCAAAGCAAACCTGAGCAGCATTTTCTGCTGACCTGTAGCCCTGTGCACAGTTCTAGAATATCCCTAGCACTGCCTGTCCTCTACAGAATAGGGGGCATCCCCCACCCTACATTCTACACTTAGCTTCAGGTAGAGCCACTGTAGCACCCAACACGACAGAATGGCTCAGCGCTCATTTGAGTCTGTAGTGATCCTGAGAAGCCTCCCTCACAAAGGCAGCATGCAAGAAATGTTGCTATGCTTTACATTCTTAAATTCAATCCCACACTCTAGCTGCCAGTCAAGAGGAAATTCAATCTTGGTCATTCCCGGGCTTCCCTTACAAAGCGCTGTGCAAAGGTTCTGGAGTTCTTACACAAAGCAAATATGGAGTGTGTGTGTGTGTGTTGTGGGAGGCTTGCTAGGTTTTCTCTCACCAGTCACTGGTAAGCAACGTGATCCTCTAAAGTCTAGTGAGTTTGTAAGTTTGCTGTGTCTGTGTTAAATTAGGAATGGGAGAATCTGGGCTAAGGATGGTAAGTTGGGGCCTATGGTCTCACTTCCCTAGGGATCCCTCGGGGCCAGATTCTGTCCCCCACCAATGCTCTGCCAGGGAGTTGAGTGTGGGTCCTCACCACACTCTCCTTCATCCTGTTCCTCCCCAGCTTTAGGCAATCTCTTCTATTTTCCTTATGACTCTTTTTTCTCTGCCCTTTGGAGACACCTATTATAACCACCTCAATGAAATTAGTCCTGAGGTAACTGAGCTGGGACTGGCAGAACTGCCTGGTTTGGCTCATGCTGGTGTTTTTGTTTTTAAACTAAAATTCATTACCAACACTTTATGAGTTTACATAAAAAGTATACAGTTCCAGCTTCTTGTGAAACTTTAGAATATGTATCTGCTACTAGATGGCAATGACCAGCTGGAGCAGAGCTGGCTGCCCCCTGAGACAGTTGTGCAGTGTGCTCAACTCCTGCTCAGGCCCCCCAGCCCACCTCACTCCCGCACAGCACCCACCTTCCACAGGACTGTGTGACTTCGTGGCCTTTCACAAAGGCCAGGGAAAGAAGGGCAGTTTTGAAAATATCTCTTCTAGAACAGACATATAGGCCAAGGTGAGGGAATATAAAGAATCTGGTTACCTGGCAGAATCAGAAAAAGGAAATCACAAAATAATCTCATCATGTAGATTATTTTACATAGATTATTTATTATATTTATCAATATTAGCTGCCACATTCATAGGTTTAATTATTGCTTAGGCCTCCGACAGAAGTCATGTTGTTTAATCCTCAAAAGAGCCATCTGGAGCATGGACCATAACCCTGTTTTACAGATAGAAAAACTGAAGCTCAGAGAGAAGTCAAATCCAAAGTTGCTAAATTGTGGAACCTGAAATCCAGGGATGTATTATTCTTTGATATTAGGCTATCCTCCTTCTCTGATAGATACTAGTGGCCATTCTTAAAGGGGTTAAAGGCATCAAATAAATGCCAAGTTTACTTACATTACTCGCTGGATCAAAGGAGGCCTGTAACCTTGGCACTAAATCCAAGGACTAGTTGTGACTTTCACTCCCATTCCCTCTTCCAAATGGAGGCTGTTTTCTAAGCACGTCTTGAACTCAGGGTCTGGCGCCATGATTTTACAAAGAGCAGTAATTCAATAGATGTACTAATTTTGTTAGTTTTTGGAGCTTGCTTTGCATTTTACTGAGTGTATGTGTGTGAGTTCACGTGTCTACAGCAGAGGGGACTGAAGAAGGGAAGTAGAGCTCATGATCGCTGCTGAGGTGGGCTGCAGAAGTTGTTGAAAGGACAACAAAATGTAGAGAAAAATTAAAGAGTTTTCCAAAATGTGAAATAGCCACAAACAAAGAAAAGCTAAAAATAAATCAAAATGCTTTACCTTGTTCTTTTTTGGTAGACATTCGTAGAAATAGAAGGTTGCCTAATACGATTAGCTATTAGATTGACAGTTGATGAATTCAGAATCAAGCCTTTAATCAAACTTGTCAGTTTGAATTTTCATGCTTATGTACTTACAGCGTAATAAATCTTACTTTATCTAAAGATAAAAATTATATACATGATTAGCATTTACTTACGTATTTTAAAAATAGTAGCTGGTACTTCATAAACACAAGATTTTGCTCGTGAATTTAAGCTTAAATGTGATGATTTATGCTAGAATTGAAGTTACTACCGTTTCACATCACATATAAAAGCAAATTAGATTATGAAATAACAGATATAGATGGTGATGGATTTTAATTCCATTTGTAGATGAAAAATTGTGTATCATTAACTTTGTACAATCTGTTTAAAAAGCACCGTGTAAATGAATTTGGTGACTTTTCAGTAGCTGTGATGAGGGGATGTTAGAAGTAGTAATGCTGTTTGGGAGGAAAAGCCAAATAAAGGGAACTAAGTAAAATTTTCACCCTGTGAGAAACTTTCTTAGGTAATTTTAACGATTTATCAAAATTTTTATGACCTGAGGTTCTTCTGTAGCATAGCAATGGTTTGTAATCTAGGTTTTAAGGCTTGCTAGGTACCCTAAAGCAAAACAAAAAGATACATTGATGGGCAGTTTCTGGTTCTTTTATAGCTACTACTTAAGGCCTGACATGATTCATATAAAAAGATAATAACCAAATGACCTTTGCTGCAGTTTTAAGTCCTATACTAAGGAATCACATTGTCACTTTATAATTGAAACCGAGGCTCAAACAGGTTAAGTAATTTGCCTAAAGTCATCCATATGCAGAAAATGGAAATGCCAGAGGCAGGTCCCTCCCATTAACCTCCTGAGACTCTTTCCATAGGAGGAACTTGTCTCATTGCTTGGGACTTCCTTTGCCATCTGCAGGGGTGTCCAACCTTTTTTCTTCTCTGCCCCACTTTGGAAGAAGAGTAGTCTTGGCCCATTTGTTAAATACACAAACCCTAACAAAAGTTGATGAGCAAAAAAAGGTCCATGCATAAATTTTGCAGTATCTGACACCACAGATAAGCAAAATAGTCTTCACATAATTTGCACATGGCCTATAGGCCACAGGTTGGACACCCCTGAAAGAGTTTAATGTTAAATACTATTTTGTACTACTAATAATGTACTTTGTTGTTGTTGATTTGTTTTTTGAATTGCCTTTAAGTGTTGTTAGGGTGAATGTATTTATTAGGCCTCTTAACAGAGGATATGTAAAATAACATTTGCATTATACTGATAAAATATAGATTGATAAACTTGACAGCATACACAACCTGTTTCTTTAATAAAGAATTGCAAGGAAAAAAAAATATATGAATGGGTACTTGTAAAGAGTCAAGAGACTTACCAACTGGATGCATTGTATTTTGTAACTTACATGGACCCTGAGCTGACCAACTCCATTGAAACAAATTATTAGACAATCAGAGAAGTTTATATTTAATGGTGTATATTTAATGGTATTGAGGAACTATTGTTAACTTTTTAGGTAGAATAATGAAATTGTGGTTAAATATTTAATATTTTAAGTTTTTTTTGAAAAGGTCTTTACCTTGTATAAATACATATCGAGAAAGCTGAAATGATGTGGTGTTAGGACACAGCCCTCAAAACAATACAACAGATGAAGAGAATTGGTCTTGAATTGATAATTGTTAAAGTTGGGTTCTGAGTACCGAGGAGTTCATCATATTACTGTCTACTTTTAAGCATGTTTGACATCATCCACAAAAGAATGTGTTGTTCAGTGATGACTCCAAAGTAGATCATTACTTTGATTTTATATTGAATAATGAATGCCTCATTTTAGGCAATGCCTTTGAGGGGACCTGAAGTAAAGTGGATTAATCTCCACAAACTCCTCCTTTTCTTTTGGGCAAAAGAGAAAGAAGAAGAAGAAAAAACCAATGAAGCCCAGAAATATATTATTTGCTTTCAAAAGAACAACCTTCTAAGTTTTCAGATAAAAAAAACAGCAAGATAACCAGTCTTGTTAAGGTCAGTAAGTCTGAAATGTCCAATTTCAAATCAAAAGTTTAGTTGATGATATCTCAAACAAAACGCAGCACAAGTAATCAAAGGATGTGCCTAAACTATCGAAACACAGTTTTGCCAGCTTGATGGTAGCTTGTTTATGCCAGCAGCAAAGAAGCCTAGCCAGTGAATGGTGATGAAATCATGGAAGGTGTTTTCTACAGCTTGTTGAGAAATGAATATTTTTCCTTGCAAATGGTTCAGAACTTGGAAGAAGGGGTAGGCAGTTAGTGCAAGGTCTGGTGAATATGGTAGGTAACAGAGGGCTTCCAAGTCCAGCTTCTGTAGTTTGAGCACCTTTATTTGGGCAACATGTGGTTGAACGTTGTCTTGCAAGAGGACTGGCCTATCTTTATTGACCAATCTTGGTTGCTTAATCTCAAGCATCCTTATTATTTGTCCAGTTGGTTGTAGTAGACTTCTGTTACAATTGATTGACCAGGTTTCATGAAGTTGTAGTGGATGATACTGACGCTTGACCACCAGACACCATTAGTTTTGTTTAGTTTTATTTTGTTTGAGACAGAGTTTTACTTTGTCACCTTCAGTAGAGTGCTGTTGCATCACAGCTCACAGCAGCCTCAAACTCTTGGGCTTAAGTGATTCTCTTGCCTCAGCCTCCCAAATAGCTGGGACTATGGGCGCCTGCCACAATACCTGGCTATTTTTTTGTTGCAGTTGTTGTCGTTTTAGCTGGCTGGGTCTGGGTTCAAACCTGCCAGCCTCAGTGTATGTGGCGGATGCCCTACCCAACTAAGCTACAGGTACCACCACCATTAGTGTTGTAAATGAACTTTGTTTTTGACTGTGTTTCAGCACTTCATCTTTATGTAACAATTAACAATTGTGCCAAATGCTTGTGAGATTGTAAAAAAAAAAATCCATTTCTCATCATACAATACTGTATAGAAATGGTTCAACTTTATGTTGTGACACTAAAGCAAGCTTTAAGATTTCTCTTCAGATGCATAGCCTATTTGTCCAGTTTCTTTACTTTGCCAATATATTTCAAATGGTCCAATATTGTTGGAATTGTAACATCAAACCTTGCTGCTTATTCACAAGTAGGCTGAGTTGCTTCAATTACATCTTTCAGCCCATCATGAGCCACCTGGGTCTCAGGTAACCCACGAGGCTCATTTTCAAAATTAAAAATAACTCTCAAACCACAGACCTGCTGTGCGCTCATTAGCCACATCCTTCCCAAACCTTTCCTTGATATTTTGAGCAGTATGCACTGCATTTGGTTGGATGATGAAACTATGATATTCAAAGGTAACATTAATTTTTGACTTCTTCATGGTTTCACAAATAATTGCTCCAAAGATAATCACAAGGCAAAACGCGCATTTGAAAGAATGGGGATGTACTATCACAATAAAAATAAAACAAGAAGTGTAAAAGTGAAATGTCAGAGATATCAATTGTCAAACTTAGTACGTCGGAAATCAGACATTTCATACATAATAACCTAATATCTCACCTCTGCTGCTTTTTTCCCTATAATCTATTATTGTGATTTATTTTTGTTTTTCAAAGCAGAATCATTACAAAACGAATGCTAAAAATGTTAATAATGTTAAAAATTGCTCCGATTGACTTGGTTATCTAGGTTTCAAGTCAAATAGCTTCCGAAAGATTTCTGATCTTTCCTTAAAAACTCTGAAATTGTCAGGGCAAAATGTTAGTTGGCAGCATTTCCTCGGCTTGCTTACTCTTGGTCTTGATTTTGATAATCAGTTAACTTTGCGGTGGGGGTGGAACAATCTATACCTTTAAATTTCCCTGCCCACGTGACAATGTTTTTATTTTAGGGGAATTTCTAGGCTACAGGAAATTCGGAGATTTTACGTCAGCGCCAACAGTTACTGCAATTACCGTATTGACGCTACTTACATTCAGAGGGCAGAAATTTGAGGGACCCTGCAAAGACAATTTGGGGACTTTAGAGTTCAGACTTAAGTTATGTGATTTAATTTTTTTAAGTAGTGTTTTGTTACTACGTACCTGAACTAAGCTAGAAACGGTGGTTGCTTTTTTTTTTAAGTTCCCACTAATACATTTCTCAGTTTGTGACTGAGCCACCAAGCAGAGAGTACGCTACAATCACCATCCCCAGAACGAACTGCACAGCTTCAGGAAAGCTTTACAGCAGTACTACGCATGCGCACCCAGTCCTCCTCAAATTGCCTGCCTTTCTGGGTCTGGTTAGCAGGGGGCGCTGTGAGGTACCGAGCTAGTCCTCTCTAGGGCTCTGGAACCAAGCGTAAAAGGGCGGGTGGTGAGGCGGGCTGAGGGGCGTTCTATCCCACGCTGCCCTGGTCTCTATTGCCCTTTGTCCTCCAGGCTCCCCAGGGGCACTGGGCCTGCGGGCCTGGTTGCTAGGCGGAAGCAGGGCGCGGCGGCGGCCGCTGCGGCTGCCCGGGCGTTTGAAAAGCGGCTACGCAGGCGGCAAAAGGTCCTTGGGCGGCGGGTTCGGCTCTACCTGCAGACGGGGCGGTGCAGAGCAACTTTTGCCTTAGTCGGGGAGGGTCAGGCCAGAGGAGCAGGGCGCGCTGCAAGCGTCCGTGGGACAGGCCACGGAGCGGGGTCTGGGCGGCAGGGCCCGCGGGTGGGCGGCGGGGGCTCCGCCAAGAGTCCTGCCGGGGTTCGCGGCTTACCTGAGACTCACTCGGGTCCCACTTCCCCCCAGCAGACCCCGCCACCGGGCCGCCGACCGCGGCGACCATGGTCTCCAAGTCCGACCAACTGCTCATCGTCGTGTCCATCCTAGAAGGTGAGCGGCTTGAGATTTGCTTTTGCAACCGCTGCTTCCTGAATTTTAAAGGAGTACGGTGTGACCGAGAGTTCGTTAACCTTAAGAATAACCCTGTCATCTTTGCTTCGTGATCCCAGCAGACTTGTTCAAAGCTGTATGCAGTGAAGTCAGTTAGGCAATTGATTTAAAAATCTCTCAAGGGAGTAGGGGAGCTATTAGGGATAAGTGATATTTAGCGTGACTAGCCTTCGCCTTAGAGAATCTAGCAAGACCGATTTCCATCAGAAGCAGCCCGTCGCTTGCTTTATGTAAGAGCTGGAAGTGTTCTTGGGAAGTGCGTTTTGTTCAGCTCTCTCCTAGTAATCGTATAATAGCATTTGCAACTTTGCATTCGATACATGTTTCCTGCAATTTAAGAAGCATTGCGGAAGACGTTCCCTTTACAAGCTTCGATGGAGGACTTAGAGGGCTACAGTTGCTCAGAAGATGCATTATACATTCCTTAACCGGTTTGCCTCTTAAATGAATGACGTTTGCTGGGAACTCTTTGAGTGGCAGGCATTGCGCTGGGAGTGTGAGATAGTCTTGTTCTAAATCTAAAAGCTAAGGGTGTAGCCTGGAGAATGCGTCAACAAATAATTCATCAGGGTGTGGAAGAGGGAATGATTAGCTGGGGGAAAGTTTACTACAGGAGGAATTTGTCAGGTGAAAAACGGAAGGATGTTACGGGGAAGGGAAGAGCAGAGGGTACTTGAGGTATGGAAAAGCAAGGCATGTTTTGCCTTGTTTAAATTCAGTGTAGTTAGAGAGCAGAGGGCAGGAAAATAAAAGACATAGAAGTTGATACATAAATTGAGGACAGTTTATGACTAGGTTTAAAAGGTGTCATCTTGTGTGGGACCAGAGGTAAAGCTAGAGTCTCCATCCTGCTCCTGCTCCACACATAGTGGGAGGGTAATTTGTGGCCCCTGGCACTTTGGGAGGTGGGGGAATGGAGAAAGAAAGAAATATTGTGAACTTAATTTTTGAGTTTTGGAACAAGAGAAACTGAATAGAAGCCATAAAGGGCTGAGGCATTATTACCTGTTAGATTACTGATGGTTTAAAGATGTAGAACTGAAATCACCTTATAAATTAAAAGTGTTCAGACTTTGAACTGTTCCCCATGCTGTGAAGAAACAAACATGATATCTTTTCCCTTCAAGGATGTAGAGGTCTGTCTACTTGGAGAGATCAAATTAATGTTAAGACACAATATGTTGGGGTATAATATATTAACAATATGTGATAGCCTGTAAAGATAGGTTTAAGGGTGGGGAGGGGTTGATGGCTGAAGGACCTTGAATAATAAGTAAGCTTTAGATAGGTGAGAACAGAAGAAAGCCATTCCAGGCCAAAGTGGGAATGAGCATGGTGGCCAGAACAGTGACGGGGACAGCAACATAGCCAGGGTAGGAGGAAGGCGAACGTTTAGGAATATCTTGGTAAGAAATGAGCTTGTATAAAATTAGAGGAGCTTGAAAACCAACGAGTTTAGAATTAATGTTCTAAGAAATAGGTCAGTAATATATATTCCTGAGTCCTTTTTCTCAAGTTCAGATTAATGACTGTGTGTGACCAATTTAATGGAAACCTGGAATCAGGGATATCACTTAGGTTGTTGACACAAACATACCTAAAACTGGCATGTGAGCCACTCTCCAAACTGTTTTCTTCTCTTGTGTTTGTACTGGATTTCCATTCATGGTGACCATGCTGTTGCCCCAAGTCAAGAATCTACTCCATCTCCACCTTCCACTCTGTCCCGAAGTAGGATTGTGTATGTATGTATGTATATATATATATATATATATATATATTTTTTTTTTTTTTTTTTGCAGTTTTGGCCAGGGTGGGCTTGAACCCACCACCCCTGGTATATGGGGCTGGTGCCCTACTCGTTGAGTCATAGGCGCTGCCCATATATTCTAAGTATTAGTAGGTGCTACATAAAAATGTTTGAATAAATGAGTTTCTATTGTGAGTACCTTGGTTAGGGCACTCACTTAAGTAATCTTTTTGGTGGGTAGTCTGATTCTTAAATATTCTCTTCCTTTCCAGAAACATCTAGACTGTTTCCATTACTATATAGGCATACTCTTTCTGAACTGCAAATCTGATTTTCTTAAAATCCTTTGGTGTCCTCAAGGATTATGCCTATACTTATATGCTTATTAAGTACTTAATATAGTATAGGCTTTGTTAAGAACCGGTATAGTAATATCTGAAATTGGCGTAATGGCATTTTTAACTCTTGAATTCCAATTGTTATTAAGATCATTGCTACTCACAGTGTGAACTAAGGATGGCAGCTTTCACATTACATGTTAGAAATGCAGACTCTCAGGCCCACCGTAGACCTGCTGAACCAGAATCTACATGTTAACAGGATCCCTATACACATTAATGTTTAAGAAGCATGAATTTATAAATTATAGCTTTCAATTTGATTCATATTTCTTATGAATTATGAAAGCGTATGTGTAAGTATGTGTTAGCAGGGTAGTTTATGGAATGTATTAGTATGGTAAGTCAACCACTCTTAACATATATCAACTCTTAAGAGCACATGCTAAGTGATCCTGTTTGATTTTTGCATACCTCCAATTAATCTATATAGTCTTATTTCTCCAGGTCGCCATTTCCCCAAACGTCCAAAGCATATGCTTGTAGTAGAAGCAAAGTTTGATGGAGAACAGTTGGCTACTGATCCTGTGAACCATACTGACCAGCCAGAATTTGCTACTGAGTTAGCCTGGGAAATTGACAGGAAAGCGCTTCATCAGCACAGGTAACAGTTATTTTCAATTTAAATTAGTATCTTTAACAGTTCCCTCTTTTTCAGGCTGTTATAAATAAACACAGAACACAGGTTGAGTACCTTTATTCAAAATTCTTGCCACCAGCAGAGGTTTGATTTTAGCTATTTAGGGTTTTGGAATATTTGCATATACGTATGAGCTATCTCAGGGATGGAACACAAGTCTCAACATGAAATTCATTTGTTTCGTGTATACCTTATACATACAGCCTGAAAGTAATTTTACACACTATTCTTAATAATTTCATGCATGAAATAAACTTGTGTTAAGTGCTTATACCTGGAATTTCCCACTTGCGGCTTCATGTCAGCACTCAGAATTTGGGATTTTTGGAACATTTCAGGTGAGGGATATGCAACCTGTAAATTTTATTTCTCTCATTAGGTTATAGTAATAACCATACTTATTGTATTTTTCTTATGTGCCAGGAAATTTTCAAAGTATTTTATAATAAAACATTTAAATAGTAAAGCAACCCTATGAAGTTTATATTATTATTTCCCCAATATTACGAATATTACAAATGAAGTAACTGAGGCTTCCTAAGAAAATGAGTAGCTTGCCCTAAGTCGGTTCTGTGGATAGCGGTAGAGTACAGTTTTAACCTCTACCAGTGGTTCTCAACCCTCCTGATGCTGCAACCCTTTAGTACAGTTCCTCATGTGGTGAGGAACATGAGGAACTGTATTAAAGGGTTGGGGCATTAGGAAGGGGCATTTTTATTTTTGATAAAGTGTAAGACAGTAGATACTCTAGAAATACCTTGATGATGCCTATCAAATATTAAATATGGGTTGAAATTCATTGTCATTTCTATTAATTCATTTATTGGATATTTATCTGATTTGCCAAGGATATATAGAGCGGTACCTAGTGAAAAGTTATGAAAGTAATTATATAAAGGACTCTTTCTAAATAATTTGTATTTTAGACAGACATAAAATAGGCTTAAAGTAATAGCATCTTATTTTTGTCATGAACTCTATGATCAGAGCAGGCAAGAACAGCTTTTGTTTATTAAAGGATTGAAAATACATTTTCTTCTGGGAAACATAGTCACTTCAATACTTGCTTGTTCTCGGTATTAAATCAAAATAGTTAAAGCAAGGAGAAATTTTGGCTTCTATTGCTAGATTAGTGTATAGATTTATTTAGAGGGTGATTAAATTCATAGAGAATATAAAAGTGTATTTCTTTTAGTGTGTCTGAAATAGTTGCTTAGATAAAATCCTGCTGTGAGTTGTTAGGGCCTGCATTTGTGATTGTGTTTGCAGTTGAGTTAGTGCCAAGTGGTACCACTCTTGATTGTTGTAGGCTGAGAAAATAATACAGATAAATTGAATTTATAAGTGACAATTTTGTACTCAGTGCAATTTCATAGTAATTCCACTAGATAAAAGTGTTGGCAAGATCCTTTCAGCTCAGTGCGTGAGCCAATATAGGGGCTTCAAAGTGAAAATGAGCTTGTGGATCAGGATTATGCTTATAGAGCATTGTCATGTGTTACATTATAGTATTAACTTAAATTTTAATAATTGATGATTTTATGGTATTCCTATGTTTGTGGCTACAGAACTATAAGCTTTTATGTGTATTTGCAATTTTTTGTGTAGATAATTTTTGACTTTCAAAAGGTTTTTTTTTTTTTTTTTTTTTTGTGGTTTTTGGCTGGGGCTGGGTTTGAACCCGCCACCTCCGGCATATGGGACTGGCGCCCTACTCCTTGAGCCACAGGCGCCGCCCTCAAAAGGTTTTATATATTATAGAAGCTTGAAAATGTTGACCTAGGTGATAGCTTCTTTAATGAGAGAGACTAAGATTTTGGCATGCTTTGTATATTACTCAGTTAGTATGTAGATAGTATGTAGATATAATTAGATAGTATGTAGATAAAAATATAATATAGAACAGATACAGCTTACCGAACAAAATTATGATTGTCTTGATAATGGGTGGCTTTTTCAAGAGTAATAGAAAGTCAGTTCAATGATTAAACAAAAACCATCTTTATCACATAAATTATTTTTTTACAGGCTACAGCGTACTCCTATAAAACTCCAGTGTTTTGCCTTAGATCCTTTATCTTCAGCCAAGGAAACTATAGGTTACATTGTTTTGGACCTAAGAACTGCTCAAGAAACAAAACAGGTATTGCCCTTTTGATGTTTTGTTAAGAATTATGGGAGACAGTTGATTATTTTCAATAGATACCACATTAATGATAAGGACATGAAATGTTGGATGTGGTAGATCATGGACTCGAGCCAATATGGCAGTTTTTATGTTTTATTTTATTTTATTTTTTTTTTTAGGGTTGTAGTTATTGTTTGGCAGGCCCAGTTTGGGTTCAAACCCGCCAGCTCCAGTGTATATGGCTGGTGCCCTAGCCGATGAGCTACAGGTGCCAAGCTGTTTTTAAGTTTTAGTGTATGAATTTGATTTGGAAGATCTCAACCTTTTCATCATTCCTTTGACCAAGAACTATTCATATCTTTCTCAGAGAAGTATGCCTCTGAGCTCAAACCTATATCCAAGTTGCTGTTGCCTCAAGCTTAACATGTCATGCCCCTGGGCTTCCCTTTCAAAGATGGCTCCTTCCAGCGTTCCCTGCGTGGGTGAATGGGCCTCACCCTCCGTCCAGTTATACAAGTTAGAAATAGAGAAGTCTTCCTTTATATTTCCTTTTTCCTTCATATAGTATATAGATATAATTAGTATTTCTTGGGTGTCTTTGGTCACAGTTCTCTTAAAAAAAAATTAAGTAAAAAAAAAAACCCTAACTAATGTCTTTTCTTTTATTTTAAATTCCATTCTTAAATTATAATAGGATTCTATGAAGAAAATTTTGTTACTAATATTTTTGCTTCTGATAGCAGTGATGTTTGTAAATGGTTAGTCAGCCCAACCCAATGGTGGGATCATTCAAAAGAATCTGAAATTTTAAAGTAATTTAAAAGAGGACTTGTTTTTCCCCTATCTTTGGGTACTCATCACCTTTCTGCCCCTAGGTCTTATGCTAAGAAAGATTATCCTTCTTTAGTCTTAGACCCTGAACTAAGGAGATTGACTGGGCCCCTGAGGTCTCTCTAACCTGACTTCTTTCCTGTAATATGTAGAAGTCTGGAAGACATTTCTGCAGTTGGGGGCAGAGAAGGTAAATCCTCTTGGGAGGAGAGTATCTAAAAAGAAAGCTCAGGTCCCTTAGCATTTCCCTTTCTTTGTCTAGTCCTTTAGGAGGAGAAATGGTTCAAAATTACATTATTTTTGTGAAAACCAAATGCTGTCTTATTCTCTTTTGTTCACCAGCATAAATACTTGAAATTGGCTAGTTGAATATTTAAAGTTCAAAATAAATTGATTCTTTGTTAATAAACACAGAAAAATCCAGATTTATTTTCTGAGTTATATACCAAAAAATATAAATTCTGAGTAGTAAAAAATCTTTCTTTCAGATTTAAGACAAAAAACGAGAAAGTATTTTTTATAAGGAATATAGCGACAAAAGCCAAGTGTGGTGGCTCATGCCTATAATCTTGGCACTATGGGAGGCTGAAGTGGGGGTGGGGAGAGATCGCCTGAGCTCAGGAGTTGGAGACCAGCCTGAACAAAGCAACACCCTGTCTCTACTAAAAATAGAAATACTAGCTGGGCATTGTGGCAGACACCTGTAGTCCCAGTTACTCTGGAGGCTGAGGCAAGAGGATTGCTTGAACCCAAGAGTTTGAGGTTGCCGTGAGCTATGATGCCTTGGTACTCTACTCAGGTGACAGAGTGAGACTCTGTCTCAAAAAAAAAAAAAAAAAGTGTATATATATATATATAATATATATATAGCAACAAGTAGCTAGTCCTATTTTACTTGCCAAATACAGCTTGAATATAAAATAGCAGTATATGGTTTTGAGCAGTATAAGCACCACTTACTATATCTTTGTGTAACAATGGCCAGAGTAAGAATACTGTTTCTAAGAATTGGAATGGTACCCTGGCCCACAGTGGTTCCTACACTAAATGATACACAGAGCCATGAGATTTTTCAGGCTGGTTTGGGTACTACAATTTCTCAGGTTGCTATAGGGGGGATAGTCAGGTAATTTAGGATACTTCATTCTGGGAGAAGGCCTTTATTTCAAATCAAATCAAGTACATGGTTCATAATGCAGAACTCCACCATCAGGCCTTTACTTTAGTATTTTGTTGGTGTTTTTATTAACACTAACATTTTCTTGTCCTTATTTGATACAAGGAGGACAAAGCAAAAATCTGGCAGGGAAAGAAGGTATAATAAAAAATGTGAAACAATAGAGGTTAGGGAGACAGAAAATTTATAGCTTGTTTTTGTTTAAGGGATGAAGTGAGATTGGGTATATAAGGCCACAGGGAATAAGGAATATATTATATTCTTTCCTTTAATATTTTACCTAGAAGCATAGGAATGGAAGAAAATAAGACAATCTAAACTTTTACTTAGTTTTTTCAAAGGGAAATTCAACTGATGACTTCCTAAGCAGGATTAATTTCTTTTGAGGAAAAGGAGAAAAAAGAATGTTTTAAGAGAAAATGCTGAAAAACTGCAGGAAGTTTATTTAGAACCTTATAGAATGTTTCCCAGTGCATGTTTTTCCTACTAACTATTAAGATGTTTGGTTGTTATTGTCTAGGCACCGAAATGGTACCAGTTGCTGAGTAATAAATACACCAAGTTCAAGTCTGAGATACAGATAAGCATTGCTTTGGAAACAGACACAAAGGCACCAGTGGATAGTTTTAAAGCGAAAGGGGCCCCCCCTCGAGATGGAAAAGGTTTGTGCATCATCTCTAAAGACATTCTCTGATAAGTTCCACCTTTTAACTAGAACTTTAGGAGTGGTAGTATGTTCTAGGATGATACATGTAGGAATATAAACTGATGTGGGGGTGTCCAACGTGTAGCCCTGCGAGCCACGTGCTTATTTTGTGAGGACTCTTTTTTTTTTTATCTGGGATGTCAGATACCACAGAAAGTATTATGGTGGACTACACAGTAGTTTAATTATGTTTTTCTCTGTAAAGTACCTGCCAGCCTGTCTGGACTTGACCCCAGGGACATTGTGGCCGTGCTGAACGAGGAGGGAGGCTACCATCAGATTGGACCAGCCGAGTGTTGTACTGACTCCTTCATTATGTCAGTTACCATCGCATTTGCCACCCAGTTGGAGCAGGTGAGACTCTCTGTGCTGCTGCTTAATATGTCACTCTGGTTGCAGGGAAAGCCACATGTCCCTTCTTTTTTTATTTACTTACCACATCAGAATATTCTTGTCCACATGTCAGATCATTAGGATCTATTTTTTCTGTGTTAAAGTATTTGCAAAGCATTTTAAATTGCCATTTTATTTTTTTCTCTTTTTTAGGGAGGTGTAATTGTTAGTATTTGTTGATCCCTTACTTTGCGGTATGTTCTGTTCAATAGGCATTGTGCTAACTACGTTGCATATGTTGCAGTTAATCCTACCACAACCTTAGAGGTTCATCATTTTTGATGTAGGCAGGAGAAAACCAAGTCTTAGGAAGATTTTACAGCTAGTATATGGCCAGCTATTTCAGATTATACAGTCACCTTTTAAACTCTATTATTCCCATATTATGCCCTCTTGCCTTTGAAGACATTTAGGGTAAGGTAGATTTGAGTTGAAATCTCATTCTCAGTATTTAGTAGCTCCTTTAACTTAGGCATGTTAAATGACCTTTCTGAGGCTTCATTGTGTAAGTGTATGATAATGCTGTGCAGATGTGCATGAGCAATGAGATGGAAAAGCACCTACCGTATGTATGTGAGAAGCTACATTTATTTGTATGGTTAAGGCTTTTTATGTTATTTATTGAGCCCGCAACTGAAACTAATAACAGTTCTTGGGGCAAATTGCTCTTCAGTTTAGTTTAATAACGACAGAGATTGACATCTGGCCGCCCATTTACTATCTCCACAAAAAATAAAGCCAAATAGATTCTTCAAAGTGTTAAACGTGATCTAGCTATTCTATTCCTACGTATACCCAACCCTGTGAAAACAGGTATGCAAATGAAAACTTGTATATGAATGTTCATAGAAGCACTATGTAGGGAAGCCAAAAAGTAGAAACTACCCAGATGTTTATGCGATACACCCACACGGTGGAATGTTATTCAGCTGTAAAAGGAATGCAGCGCTGCATTCATGGACGAGTGTTGAAAACATGCTGAGTGAATGAAGCCAGGTACAAAAGACTATCTACTGTATGACGCCATTTATATAGAACGTCCAGAATAGGTAAAAATCCATACAGTCAAAAGGGGGATTTGGCGTTTTCAGGGCTTGAAAGCAGGAGAGAATAGCAGACCTGGTTGCTCAATGATTACATGTTTCTGTTTGGGATCATACTAGCCGTTTACTTTTTATTTTCTCGACCTAGTCAAAGGCAATGTGAGAAAGCATCTTGTAATAAACAAACTTACAAATTTTCAGATGCAAATCAGTGACTTTGTAGATGTTACTATAAATTAGAATGGAGGAATGAACGTGGAGTAAGAAGATGGGGTGGTGATACTCTTGCTTCCTTTTTTAAATACTGAAAGTTAAGGGTGGAAACAAAAAACCATAGTCTCTAAATTCCAAGATAATAAAGGATTTTTTTTTTTGATAATAAAGGATTTTTAAAAGAATCTTTTCTTAGTGGGAACTATTAAAATTAAATATACTGTGAAATGTATAAGGATCATCTTTATTTCTTAACATTTTTGTTACTTTCTGATTATGGCAGAAAGTAAAGGAAAACAAGTCTTCTCTAATTAAACTATTAGAGAGAATCACTATTAAGGGTGGCATATTTTCCCATTCTTCCATACCAGCAGCTACCCATGTGCTGGCTGCTGTTGTAGTGTTGAACATGTATTCTCTCTCTTAATCCTTCCAACAACCCTAAAAGAAATGAAGGCACAAAACGATTACATAATTTTTTTCAAAGTTTGATATTAAGACACGGATTGAACCAGAGTTGGGCTTGGGGTCTGGCTAGAATTTGTACTTTCAACAATTATCAGTATATAGGAATTCCTCTCTTTCTCTATAGATAGGAAAGACTATCTGATTAAAATATACTCAAACATAAATTCCTTTTCAAGTATTATGTTTATTATATGTCCCTTATTGTGCTATTATTTAAGGGGTTAGCACTTTTATTTTCATAAACTATGCAAGCTGTCCTGTAACTTTTATTTTTAACCAACAGGTCACATCAGTGTATCATTATTTGGTAGCCGTATTGTATAGTAACTAAGCCATCTCCTATTGATGGGCAACATTAAATGTGCATAATTTATTGTATAACAATGTTCTAGTGAACATTAAGTTTCTATTAGATGGTATTTTATAAGAATTCCATCTCTTAGTCACATGTGGCTGTGAAACTAGCAACTCTGACAAGTAATAGTATTTTTTTGCAACTTTTGAATTTATAGGCCTATAAATTTTGACAGAGTAGCTCAAATTCTTTTACATCAAAATTTTTATGTATTAAACAACCTTGATTAATTTTTTTAATCTTTTTCTCATTTATAAGTGAAGCCTCCAATGGCAGAGTAAGAATAAGATGAAATAAAGTATGTGAAAATAAGGAAAGACAATTTAAATTATTTGACCCCTTTCCTCTAAAAATAACTTTCATTTATTCTTTCATGGACCAGTTGAATAGAATGAAAACTTTAGAACAAAAAGACTTTAAGTCTCTTTCTGCTTTTCTAAGACAACCCCTTAAAAAATGAATCAAACTAGTAATTTGGTAAAGATTTAGAAATTATATTTGAGTGGTTAATTTTAAGACATCAAATACAAAAATATCAACATTTTAGCAAATATCTGGGGGTGCATGCAGCATATTTGGTGGTTTAGAAAGTAATGCTCTTCTCTTTTTCTTCACACGTTTAGTTAATTCCCTGTACTATGAAACTTCCAGAAAGACAGCCTGAATTTTTCTTTTACTACTCTTTACTGGGAAATGATGTTACAAATGAACCATTCAATGATTTGATCAACCCAAACTTTGAGCCAGAAAGAGCTTCTGTCCGCATACGTAGCAATGTAGAAGTTCTTCGTGTTTACCTGGCTCTTCAGTCTAAACTACAGGTAAGTCTGCAGAAAATTGTTTTTAATAGGAAATAATTTTTTAAACATTAGTACCTTAACTAAAGTTTATTACTTAAAGTCTGTCCTATTTTAGTAGTAGAGGTCATCTTTCTGTCATATTTTTTAATTTTTTAGGTATTGAGTTAAAAAGTCATTGGCATTAAAGTTACTTCAGATTTTAGTAGATAACACCTCCCTCTCTTTATCTGGTTATTGAGAAAAGAGGTATATCAGTTATCAGGCCTTTATAATAAAAAATTATACCCAGAACTAAGAGCTGTAGGCACAGGCCAAGTTTCATTATTGCTATTGGAGATGGTAAGTATAAGCACACAGATCACACTTTGATGTCACAATTTATGTACTTTATTGCTATTAAAAACAAAGAGATAAGACAACTTTCTAAAATCGGTCCTTGAGTACTTTCTGAGAACTCTTTAAATTGGTTTTTATTTAAAAATAAATTTTGCTGGCCAGGCGAGGTGGTTTATGCCTGTAATCCTAGCACTCTGGGAGGCCAAGGTGAGTGGATTGCCTGAGCTCACAAGTTTGAGACCAGACTGAGCAAGAGCGAGACCCCACCTCTAAAAAAATAGCCGGGCGTTGTGGCGGGCACCTGTAGTTCCAGCTTTTTGGGAGGCTTAGTCAAGAGAATCACTTAAGCCCAAGAGTTTGAGTTTGCTGTGAGCTGTGACGCCACGGCACTCTACCAAGGGCGACAGAGTGAAAATCTATGTCTCAAATTTAAAAAAAAATGAATTTTGCCTAGTGAAAATTATTCTTCTATCTTTTATGACAGTTGATTTTGATCAAAATGAGATGGGGTAGTGATGTATAGGGTTAGATAGTCATTTGTTTAACATAACTTCAGTAACTAGACTTGCTTTTTGGGCAAGAGATGAAAACAGGCATTAAGAAATGTTAGTGGTGGCTTGGTGCCTGTAGCTCAAGCGGCTAAGGTGCCAGCCACATACACCAGAGCTGGCGGGTTCGAATCCAGCCTGGGCCTGCCAAACAACAATGACAACTACAACCAAAAAATAGCCGGGCTTTGTGGCGAGCACTTGTAGTCCCAGCTACTTGGGAGGCTGAGGCAAGAGAATCACTTAAGCCCAGGAGTTGGCAATTGCTATGAGCTGTAATGCCACGGCACTCTACCCAGGGTGACAGCTTGAGGCTCTGTCTCAAAAAAAAAAGAAAAGAAAAGAAATTTTAGTAGAACTGAATTTTAAAGATGGTTCTGCTAAACTCAAGATACTGAGAAAATTGAAGACTATATAAAATTATGAAATGCAAGAAAAAGCAGTTTGAATTTATTCCATATCTAAGATATGAATCTTAACCAAAAGTATACCCTTTTTGGTTCATTTCTAATGGAGGATGTTTAAGTCATAAAAATACTTGTTCTTCAGCCCATTATTACACCTAATGTCAAGACAAAGTTACAAGTTTTTTAACTGTCACTGCTGATATTAAAGCTAAATATATTTTTTATGTAGCCGTTGCTTATTGTTCATAGAAATGCTCAACTAGTATGTCAATGCACAGTACTGTATTAACACCTTCAGTATAGTAAAGGAAAAGAGTAATTATATAACATACACCTGGGACAGTTTATTCTTTTTTTTGTAGGTGTCAAAATATGGTAATGGTGATTAACAGTACATCCACCCCAGAAGTAAATAAAGGTGGGTGTTTTACCACCTTTTACCAATTTACAAAGGCACTCTTTTTTTTTTTTTTTGGAGCTAGAGTCTCACTCAGCAATGTCACACTCTAGGGCTTCAGCCTCCTGAATAGCTGGTACTGGAGGCATGCAGCCACAGCCAGCTGGTTTTCTGTGATTAGTAGAGACAGGGGTCTCACTTTTGTTCAGGCCCGTCTTGAACTCCTAAGCTCAAGCAGTCCACCCTCCTCGGCCCCTCAGAGTGCCGGTATTACAGGTGTGAACCACTGCACCCAGCCAAACACTCTTTTTACATATATATAAAATCTGAGAAGCAAGGAGAGAGGGAAGCACCCAAGATATTTTATGAGTGAATAAAACAAAATTAGTTGAGGTTTTTAAACTCCAAATTGTGGTTGATCCACTGGCTTATTTTTTAGAACTGTGTTTAAGTTAGTATTAAAATAGAAAAATGTTTAAGTATTTGTCTTCTATTTAAATTCATGAATCTATCATTTTATTGTATAATTTGTATATGTAAAGTAGGATAGTGAAATAGTAGAGTAACCATAGTTGATCAAAGACACAGGATAGAGGGTGATTACATGTAATTACGTAATAGTGAAAAAAGAAATGAAAAAAGTAACAGCCATTAGTAAACTTTGTTTTTTATCACTGGTTTTAACAATTATTTGTCACTGCAGGGTCAATGAGGTAACCTGTATTATATTAATATTTTCCTTCTGTGAATCATTTTATGACTTTTATTAAATTTATGGTGTTTAGGAGAGAGAAGAAAGGATAAAGCTCTGTTTTGATTTTTCCTTTCACATTAGATCCATCTCTGCTGTGGAGACCAGTCACTTGGGAGTACAGAAGTACCTTTAACTGGATTACTGAAAAAGGGCAGTACAGAGATCAACCACCACCCAGTCACGGTCGAGGGTGCTTTTACCCTGGACCCTCCAAACAGAGCCAAACAAAAGCTTGCACCTATTCCTGTGGAGCTGGCCCCGACTGTGGGAGTGTCTGTGGCTCTGCAGAGGGAAGGCATAGATTCCCAGGCAAGTACTGGCCTCCTTCTGTTCCCCCAGCTTCTCTGCTCTCACTCATGATTGCTCACAAAAACAGAACTTCAGTAGAGTTACCTGGCATAAGAACACATTTATTATTCTTAATCAGTAACCAACGTTATATGATGCCTTCTTTCTGAAAAGACTGTTCTAATAAGTAGTGTGGCTTCCACTTCTGTGGATTATGAGTGACTGTACCCATAGCGCTCTTAGCCTTGGGGGTAGTCTTCTTCTGTAGCATCAACCATTCTTCTACATGAGAACCTCCTGACTCATTGTCAATGATTATGACAGAAAAGGAACTCCAGTAAAAGGGAACATTCTTAGCCTAGTTTCTGGGTATCTTCATTTAATGCTCTTTCTTCTCGACACAGCCTGAGCTAAAATAACATTCTCAGCTCGTTAATGCTTTGTAGTCCTTATGTTCATTAGGCAGTTTTGTAACAGAGATGGGCATTTATTTGAATGTATATATTTTTAATTGTATCTATTTTTACAATCAACTTTGTCTTGTTCAAAGAGTTTATTTTTATGTAGATTTTTAATTCAAGATAGAAAAACTGAAGTTAGCGTTTAAAAGATATATATGCATCTATTTTTAGAGGGGAGTGGAGCAAGAGAAAAGCATACTAGATGTTGGTTTTTTTCTTTTTAGGAGGCTAGTCCTCCATTGTACTGCCTTGGTAGGAATAACCATTCCCAGGGACACCTATGCCTGACTTCTTTTCTCAAATACCCCTTCTTACCCATTAGGATGCATTTTGGTACTCAGCTCTGGATATCATATTTCCTTCCTGTTCATCTTCCTTTTTCTGGTCCTAAATGCTATAAGAAAATTTGCAAATTATGAAGAAAAAATAGACTAGGAATATCCAAACTGGGAAAGGAAACTTATGTTTTAAAAAACAACGCCAAGTTTTTTGCTTAATTGTGAAGGAAAGTTCTTTGCAAATTATACTTTATTTAAAAATTGTTTTTAGTCTTTAATTGAATTAAAGACCCAGAATGAACATGAGACAGAGAATTCAAAGAAGAGAGTTTTAACTCCCATAAAGGAGAAGACAATTACTGAGCCAAAATCACCAAGCATGTCCCCTGTTCCGCCTCACAACCAGTCACCTCCAACAAAAGATGATGCCACAGAAAGTGAAGTGGAAAGCTTACAGTATGATAAGGACGCCAAACAGAATCCAAAAGGTAAGATGTTCTTGCACACATCTTTTAGGTATTACATTTTGCAGCCATGTAATAAATGACTCTGAGAACTTTCATGTCTTGTAAGTAAAAATTGTGGGGTTTTTTTTGTTGTTGTTGTTGTTGTTGTTTTAGGTCATGGGTTATACTGATTATTATTTACTCTGGGTCATGGGTTCTGCCAATTTTTTATTTTTTATTTTAATTGTGGGGTTTTTTGAGACTCAATAATGTATGGTGATATAAAACACTTGCATTTAAAGTCATTTCAGTATATCTGGCTACATAATGGACTTAATTAAGATGAGAAAATATTTTTTTTCTTTCATGTTGGAAATATCCTATTTAAAAGAAATTAAAGAATATAGTTCTTTTAAATTATTAAACTCTTATATCTTGAGCTCATTAGAATTTTTGAGAAAAGAACTGTTAAGTGATCCTTATACTAAACTTACGATAATCATTTTTGGCCTAAAGTTAAGAGTCCGAGAATTCATGTTTATCTAGTTTCATAAAAGATTTTAACTCATTGCTTAAGAGTCTATAGGTAGTACTATAAGTAGTTAGTAGTGTATTAGGAGTTAGAAATTTTTGGTGCAAGTTATGTCTCTGTCCCTGAGTAGCTGTATAACTTGGGTCACTCACTAAACATCCCTGGTCTCTAACAGGGTTGGAATAAGGGTTAAAGCCTCAGTAATTTCAGACAAGTCTCTCTTAACATATTTGTGCCTTAATTCATATGTTCATAGACAAAATAGTCAAATTCCTTGCTTGAAAGTAAATGAGATAACTTTAAATTATCTGAACAATTTAAGAGAAACTGTTAGACAGTGGAATTATTATTATGATTTTTTAATTTTCTGTTCTTTTTAGCCAATTCTTCCGTACCTGCTTCACTGGCCCAGCCAGTGACTACATCCCATGTTTCACAAACAGCTTCAGGACAGAAGATTGCTGTTCCAGCAACGTCGCATCATTTTTGCTTTTCAATAGACTTAAGAAGTATCCATACCTTGGAAATTGGTTTTCCAATCAATTGTATATTAAGGTGTGATTTGATTTTGTTTCAAAGTTTTATTTTCTGAAGAGATATGCCATTTCTCTGAGGAGATATAGAAAGAAATGTCACAAAGAAGTTACATTTGTTAACTCAGTGTACTAAAAGGGGGTAAGGCTAATGTTCTAATGGCTTTGAACTTAAACCAAGGTGGCAGTGGTGGTATGAGAGGTAATATTCTTACCTATTCTGGTATAATAATTGTAGGCATTTAAAATAATTTATTAATGCTACTGTTTAAAATACATCAGCTCTTAAACTTGAAAGGTATTTTTTTCATGAAAAAAAGATGCTACAGATCAAAATAATGATAGTACAGTATCTTATTTTTTATAAAACTATATTATAATGGGAGGTTATATTCCTGATATCTACATTTAATAGCTGTGACGCAAATCATCATAATGAGCTGTAAGTGGAGTTTGTTCACACTGTTCAAAATACAAGTTAGTTAAGTGGCTTTACATGTTTGTTTTTACTAATGTTACATTTTTATAGACTTTTGTGGCTATAATATAAATTCAGTGTAATAGAATAATGTGTTTAAGTTTGGCACATTTAATTTCTCCTTATAAATTTCTTTGGTGCAAGCATCAGCACTTACAGTAAATTCGTTGGTCTTTCTGTGATTAAAGTGAGAAAATCTTTGTGTCATCACAAATTGTCATTTCTGTGAATCCACAGCTATAACATTGCTTCTTGCTATTATTTAAAGCATAGCTGCCTTTTAAATGCATATATCAACTCATACTTGCATCCGATTTTTCAGTTCTTTGATTCCTTACCAAGTCATTTCCCACATACTCTACTCTGGCATATAAATAATGGACAGAATCAATGGGACCCCGTACTAGTGTGATTATGAATTTGTAGGACGAAGGTCTTTCCATCTCACCTTAATCTCGCCAGTTTACCTATTTTTAGATACTAAGGATCAATACTAAAATGTTTTTATTTGGAAATTGAAAATTAAAAAAAGATTTTCTCTCACAGACACAGCTTTCCTCAAAGGGTTTATATAACATCTTTAAAAGTAGAATTATTCATTATTTTCTACTTTACTCTTTTTTTCTTTTGTTTCTAGTCCTTTCACTGAGATCTCTCTTATCCTTCTACTAGCTAATTTGATGTTAGGATGGTAGGAATTTGGCCAGAAGCACAGAAACAAAGGGATGATCAAGAATTAGATAGATGCCGAGAGATAGGAGCTTCAAATGCACTTGGAAAGTGCTAATATTAGTATTTGTGTTTACTTATGAGGAACCATTTGTTTAATCATTAAGCTCCTAACAATGTGCATGGTATTAGAGGTATATGAGCCACATAAACAGGAAGACAGATTCAGAAATAAGTCTATTATATGAGAGAGAATAGTAGTTCACTTGGCCAAGGAAAGGGAAATGATATTCTAAACAGAAAATAAATGGTTACTATCCACTTAACATTCTACATAGAATTACCTGATGATAAGGACCATGGAGTCTGTCTTTATATCATTTTAAGGCATTTTTTTAAATACTAGCCATTTAACTTTTATGTTATCATCCTCTGCCTTGGTATGAAATTGTAGTTTGCAGTTTTGTAGTGGAATTTGTGAGGTAACACTGGTGTATGAAAGAGTTCAATCTGTAGGACTTTCTTAAATTTACTTTTCTTTCAGTCGTTATATCTCATACTGGGATGGTGGGGGGGTTGAAATTCTAGGGCATGCATTTTCTCTGAGATGACGTGATTTCATTGGATGTATATTACATAGGAATTGGCCCAGGATTCTTCTTGTGAGAAAGTGATTTTTATAAGTAGGATTTAAATTTTAGTGTTCAATACAAGATGAAATGTAAGTGAGTATTATAGTGCCTTTTTATTTATTTGCCTTTAAATACAGAGTAAGTTCAGCAGTAGTTAGGCATTCTTCTCTTTAGTATAGTTTTTGTCGTAAAAGGAAGAAATTGTGTTATGTCACTCTGGTTCACCCCTACTACACTGAAGTTGCTTTCATCCTTGATTCTCTGTTCAGAGACAGATTACCATGAATATGTCCTTTTGGAGTTGAATAAGGGATTTTTTTTTTTTATTGTTGGGGATTCATTGAGGGTACAATAAGCCAGGTTACACTGATTGCAATTGTTAGGTAAAGTCCCTCTTGCAATCATGTCTTGCCCCCATAAAGTGTGACTGAATAAGGGATTTTTAGCACATAGAAGATCACTGTTGTATAAAGGAAATGGGATTTATAAATTAAATTTAGTAAGACCACTTGTTACTACTGGAAGTCAAAATGGAAAAGATAGGATCTTAACTAAATGGCAGCTCAGTATTTCTACCATTTTTCTGTTTAAAAAATTCTATTTATTTATAATCATACTATGCTTTTAAAAATCTATAAATCTCATTGTAGAGATTATTACTGTATTCTAAGACTTTTTTTTTTTTATTCTAGGTATTCATATCCATTCTTTGGAAGTGCAGCTCCTATTATGACTAATCCTCCGGTAGAAGTTCGGAAAAACATGGAGGTTTTTCTTCCCCAGTCTTACTGTGCATTTGATTTTGCAACTATGCCACATCAGCTGCAAGATACCTTCTTAAGGTAATATATAAACTAAGTGTATGATATTAGTTATTTTCTTAAGCCAACTCTTGAAACTTTGCATCTTATTGAAAAGGAGTTATAAGTTCCTTATAAACTAAGTATATGATATTAGTTTTCGTAAGTCAACTCTTGAAAATTGCATCTTATTGAAAAGCTTAAGTCCATAGCAGTGTACATTTCAGAATCAAGAAACAAATTTACTGGGCGGCACCTGTGGCTCAGTGAGTAGGGCACCGGCCCCATATACCAAGGGTGGTGGGTTCAAACCCAGCCCCAGCCAAACTGCAACATAAAATAGCCGGGCGTTGTGGCGGGCGCCTGTAGTCCCAGCTACTTGGGAGGCTGAAGCAAGAGAATCACCTAAGCCCAGAAGCTGGAGGTTGCTATGAGCTGTGTGACGCCATAGCACTCTACTGAGGGTGATAAAGTGAGACTCTGTCTCTAAAAAAAATAATAAATAAATAAAAAAGAAAAAAGAAACAAATTTACTATAACATTTGTGCTTCCACTGCAGAGTTTCACATAGTTTATTATAAAGGCTCTTTGTAGATGTTCATATTTTGTTTACCCAAGTTAATCTGTGAATAATGATGGAGCTTTGATAAGTAGTCTTGCCTTTTTAAAAAAAGTTTTCTAATTTTTTATTAGGCAATTTTTCAAATGTATAGTACAGTTGAATGAATTATACAGTGATTGCCCCTACACCCACCACATAAGTTTTATAATTTTTTTTTGTCACATGTAGGGAATTTATTCATAGGGAGGCTACAAGTTTTTTTTCCTTTCCTCGCAGTGACCCCAGATTCCTACTGGGTGTGTTATAAACAGAGGAGCCATTCTTCAGGACCCTGCTCTGAGCACACCCCTGCCTTTTTAAAATATAATATACAAAAGTAAATAAGAACCAGATATTTTGTTTTTATTGTTGATTAACTGAATGAAAAAAATTGCCTTTTTTTAATTAAATCTATAAACTGGAAGTATCTGAAATGATTCGTGAAGTGAGATCTGTGAAACAGCTCTTACAATTACAGTTCAAATTTATATTTTACAGTATTAATTTAAAAGGAATAATGAAGGATAACTAAATATCTCTTTGTGAGAATAGTAATTTTTGAAGAGTTTTCTTTATTGCATAGAAAAGAGGCAGAAAATAGTACAGTTATGTGTCACATAGTGAGAGGTAGAAAATGAAATAGAAGAGTTATGTGTCACATAGTGATGGAGAAACGTTCTGAGAAATACATCATCGCTGTGCAGACATAGAGTATACTTATTACACACCCCTGCGGGTCAGCCTGCCGCACACTGGGGCTGGATGGTATATGGCTCTTTTTCCCTAGGCTACAAACCTATATAGCAAGTTACTGTACTAAATATTGTAGGCAATTAGAACATAATGGTAAGTATTCGTGTGTCTAAATATATCTAAACATAGAAAAGCAGTAAAAATGTAATGTAATAATCCTGTGGGAACCTCCATAGTATATGTGGTCCATCATTGACAGAAACATTGTTACATGTCACATGACTACATCTCATTTTGTGGAACTGAGCCTTTAATCTGACAGTTGTGCTAGATAACATTTCAAGTAACAGAAACATCTTTAACGGAATTCAGAGATTGTGGTTCACAATTAATGGGTATGAACATGTGTTTCTCTCTTCCTTAGGATTCCCTTGCTGGTTGAATTGTGGCATAAGGATAAAATGAGTAAAGATTTACTTCTGGGAATTGCGAGAATCCAGCTTTCTAACATCTTGTCTTCAGAAAAAACTCGTTTTTTAGGTTCTAATGGTGAACAGTGTTGGCGTCAAACTTACAGTGAAAGTGTGCCTGTGATAGCAGCACAAGGGTAATAAAATTGATCTTTACTGTGCTTTTTTATTCTTATAGTAATTGTGATTAGCCACAATTTCACCTTTTCATATCTTCTTTCCAGATTTTTCTTCTTTGACTTAAGGGAGCTGTATTCCAGTTTGCTCTTTTTTTTTTTTTTTTTTTGCAGTTTATGGCCGGGGCTAGGTTTGAACCTGCCACCTCCGGCATTTGGGGCCAGCTCCCTACTCCTTTGAGCCACAGGCGCCACCCCCCAGTTTGCTTTTTAGCTTTCTGATACCCATTTTACTGCACAAAAGTAAAGAATCATTGCTACTGTGGTACCGTAACACTTATTCAGACTAAGTATTTTCATTTTCCCTTCCTTCTCTTTAGCCTGACAACTTAAACTTCAGTATCTAGTTTTTGTATCTTCTAATTCAGGCCTAAATTTATAAAGTATTTTGCATTATTTTGCAGTGGAAATGGCTATGACTATTTTTCCACTTTGAAAATATTTTAACTTTTGCCTCAAATCTAAAGTCTGAGGATGTTACAGATATTTAGCAGTTGGAGTTATCTTTTTGAACTTCATTGCCACAGTGAAAAACTTGAGTTTTTTATATATTTTAAATGAAATATCTGCTGAATTGTCTTTTGAAAATTAACAATTTAAATTTATCTCTAAAGAATAATAAGAATGGCTGAGTGCAGTGGCTCACGCTTATAATACCAGTGCTCTGGGAGGCTGAGCCAGGCAGATTGCTTGAGTGTAGGAGTTCAAGATCAGCCTGAGCAAGAGCCAGACCATGTCTCTACTAAAAATAGAAAACTAGCTCTGCCTTGTGGTTGGCGCCTGCTACTGGGGAGGCTGAGGCAGGAGAATTGCTTAAGCCCAATAGTTTGAAGTTGCTGTAAGCTATGACGGGCCATAGCACTCTACCCAGGGCAACAGCGTGAGACTCTGTCTTATAATAGAAGGAAATAAGGCTCAGTAAAAATCTTAGATCTAAAAGTATAATAGAATTTTTTTCTCTTATTCCTCTCCATTCATAGCCACTTTGAGAGATTGAAGGATTTTGTAAAACTTTTATTCACTTGGAAGATCTGAGAACAGGTGTCTTAGAGAATCCACTGTTTGGTTAACTGAATTTATTTTTTTTTTGTTTCAACTCCTGTTACTGAAAATTAGCATTATGTTAAGTTAAATATAACCAAGTCACTAACAATTGAAGCTATTTTAATGCTATCTGTTATATTTTGTTGCCCTGCTCTGAGGACAGAGAAGTTTTAGAGATTTACCAAAGGGACAACTTCAAGAATGCTCAGGAATTTAAGATATAGTAGTATTTTATGGTACTTTATTCATTTCTTCCGAAATCCATGAGATTAGAACAAGAAAATGTAGTTAAGTAGGAGTTCTAATTGGGTGAGATCCATTCATTACATTTTGTTTGATTGGCATATTATTTGATTTGGACAATGTCTTTTTGTTGGCAAGATGTTATTGTCCTCTAACATTTTTTTCTTGTTTTAATTGAGTTAATGATAAATGCTACATGCAGTTCTATGATTCAGAGAGGTGCTTGTGATCATCAAAATAATGTATAAATACCCTACTTTTAGGAATTATCCTGAGGCAGTTTTTATATTCAGTAAAAGATTTATGTATAAGTATGTTTATCCCAGGAAAAGTAGCAACAAGAATTCAGAATAACCTATATCTGAATTTGCAGTACTTGATATGTGAAGTACTATAATGTGAAATACATTTCACTGTATTTTTTACTGTATTTTATTATAAATATATTAATTATTTTATGGAAAGTGAAAATCACATTTTAAAATTAATGTTTGACATGAGAAAATGCTCCTGATACAAATAGGAAAACAGGACAGAACTGTGTGATGTTCACATGCCCACCTGCATGCATATCTACGTGTAAGTAAAATGAAGAGGAAGGAAATAAACTAAGTCTTAGTAGTAATTACCTGTAGGCAGTAGGATCTTAAATGTTACCTTTATGCTTCTCAGTTTTTCCAAAAAATGTACAGCTGTTATAGGTCATTTCGTTGTAAACATAGGTGTACGTTACACTTACAGGGTGTTTGCAGTGACCAAATCGTGCATTAATATATGGAAGGTCTTGAAGCTTTTAGAAGCGGCTATAGTTTCAGCAGCAGAGGTGTCAGGTGCAAGATATGCTGCTTATTTCACAACATTAAAATACTGGTGTAATAATAGGAAAAATGATATGCAGTGTTTCTGTGCATTTTTAAGATTTTTTTAAATTTCATTTGTAGATCAAATAACAGGATAGTAAATCTTTCTTACACAATGACACTAGAAGATTATGGACTGGTAAAAATGCGTGAGATCTTTGTCTCTGATTCTTCTCAGGTAAATATAATTGAATATTCGCAAATTATTTTTTAAAAAGAGTCTAATGTGCATGTTTGTCTAAATGTGCTTTTTAATCATACCCTAGAGTGTACCTGCTGTACAAGAGAAGCCAGCTTCTCTTCCCCCAGCACCTTGTCCTTCAGAGATCCAGACAGAGCCTCGGGAAACTTTAGAATACAAAGCAGCACTTGAACTGGAAATGTGGAAGGAGATGCAAGAAGACATTTTTGAAAATCAGGTTACTAAAGTTATTTAAAACCATCTATTTTGTTTACTTAGCATCTTTATCCTTCATGGTAGGGTTTCTGTGTTCCCTGGGTACCCTGTCTAGTTTCTTTGAATGTCAACAATATGTAACTTTTAAAGAAAAATTGAGAATAAAAAGTACTTAAAATGTGACAGCTTGGCAGATGTCACTCAGAAGGGTGCCCAACTTTGTCCATGATAGTTGGGCAGAATTACTATAGGAATGACGGTTACTCTTTCGGTCTCAGTTCTCATTTGGCATACCCTCCTGAACCTGCAGCATCAGTCTCCAAACAAAAGAGTTAGAAAACAGAAAACAGAACATGTGCCTGAAGTAGACTCATGAGTATGACTTGCCCCAGGCAAATCTTCTTTTTTTTTTTTTTTTTTTTAAGAATAAGCGAGAAAGAGCTTGGTGGAGGGAAGAGGTATGACAAGGAAAGGGGTAGGCAGCGAGCTTAAGGAGGGCTGGGGCCCTAATGACAACCCTTTGCAGGCTGTGAGGGCTTCTGTCCACTTGTAGTCGTGAGAAAGCTAACTTTGGCCACGCCAAGTCATGCCACCAGCCTCTTGTAGAGACCCACTGTCACAATTACAGTACAATTAAGTGCTGACCACTTGCATACTATACAGATACTAGTGAAAATAAAAGTATTGCCCTCCTACCAAACAGAAAATTTTATCACTGGATAAAGACACTTATGAATAAACTGGACTCTAAGATCATCCATTTAGAAGAGCTGGAAATCATGTCTCTAGATGCTGACAAGCTTGTAGAACTTACACAGGATTGTTCCCAAGTCCAACCAGAGGCCGAGGACTAAACCCTGTTCCTGTCTGTAGGAAGGGACCCTGCAGTAGACCCTGAGCCTGAGGTGGGAGGGTCTCCTCACTTCCCAGCAGCAGTGATCAACCTCTGCTGACTCTGAACCATATCCTGAACTTAAAGACAATTTAAACTTAGGTCCACATTGCAAATGAGAAACAGGGAAATATCACAGTTCCATACAGTTATGACTCCTTCCCATTCCCTAACCCAAGGCCACAAAGATAAAATGTGAAATTAAAAAAAAAAAAAAAATATTGAATGCCTAAAGAAAATGCATTAGTGATCAGTATTAGTTCTTCTGTGACTTTATTTTTCTTCCTTTTATAGCTAAAGCAGAAAGAACTGGCTCATATGCAGGCTCTTGCAGAGGAATGGAAGAAAAGGGACCGAGAAAGAGAATCACTAGTAAAGAAAAAGGTAATAAATTGTCTGACAATTGAGAGAAGAAAGGAAAATATTAATGATAATAGCTTGACTATGCAGTAAAGAAAGTCTCTGGAAGAAATAATTAATTATAGTGGTTATATGTTGGTATGTAAACAGTGAACAGATGGGCCACAGTGGGAGGGAAGCTTTTCATAGTAAGATGTTTCTGTGCTTTTTGGATTTTGACACATGCAACTGTATTACTTATTAAAAATATATAAATATAAAAAAACTAATACTGTCAAGAAAGAAAACCTGCTGATAGTGTATGAAAAAGAAAGTAGCATGTTTCAGCATATATAAAAATTACTTTATAGTCTGAAAGGTAAGTCTTGCTGCTGTAGTCCCAGCTGCTCAGGAGGCTGAAGCAGCAGGATCCTTTGAGCCTGCAGTGAACTACGATCATGCCACTGTACTGCAGCCTGGGCAGCATAAGTGAGACCTCAGTCCTCTCCAGAAAAAATTCTGAAAATGTCTCAAAAATGCTTAAGCTACTTTTAAGAATTAAATCATGAAATAAGTCATATCTTTTAAAATGATAACATGAGACCATTTCATCTTATTCCAGAAAACAAAAGTTTAGTATTCATTTACACTCAATTTATTAAATAATACACCTCCGACACTTTTTAGAACTTCAGAAATACCCTCATTAGTTTCTAATCAGTATTCAGCCTCAGATTTAGGAGATGACTGCACAGCTCTCCAGCGCACTTTCTCTGGGCATCTCCCTCCTCTCCTCACAGATGCCAGTTGCCTGAGCTTCTGGTCTCCAGTCTGTTTCCTCCCCTCAGCGGGATTGCGAGGGGAGGAAATCCCGTCTGTCTGGGTTCTCCTTTGAGTCAGTCTGGAAACTGCCTTCAGGTTGTAAGCCAACATTACTGTAGGGCAGCGGTTCTCAGCCTGTGGGTCATGACCCACAGGAACTGTATTAAAGGGCCGTGGCATTAGGAAGGTTGAGAACCACTGCTGTGGGGCTTGCCCCATTTATTCCCTATCTTTGAGGGTTCCTAGTCCTGTGCTGCTCTTGCTGACTGTCTAAAGACACTTATGTATGTTGTTCAGTTTGTGTTTATTGAGGTGGCAGTTTGTCTTTAATGGGTCGTAGCAGAAGTCCGTCAGGCCATTGACTTTAAAATGACCACCTTGGCTTTGTGTAACTCAATTCTCAACCATGAAAAACTTGCGTAACCAGTGAGCTTTAAAAAAAACTCAATAAAAAAGAGGGCAAGACTACTCAAAACCTCTGTTCCTATGAAATGTTCAAATAATCACCAAGATCGTGATAATTAGAAGCCCTCACATGTATTTAAACATTACGCCAGTTTTCCTGCCACATACCAATGGGAGGGTCAGGGACCCACCCACCGCACGGGGATGTTATACATCTGTCTAAGCAGGACAACAGGATGTGCAACAACAAACTGGCACTGGGGTCACCCCCACTGGTTTGCGACTGTTTATACATGAGTTTTATATTAAGTAATATTTCAGACCCAACATAGTATAGTATTTATTAATCAGAGGAAGCTGGAAAATATTTTAGTATTTCAAATTTCTCATTTAACCTTTAAGACAAGAGGAGGTTCACCTTCAATCATATTTTTTCCCATGCTGTTGAAGAGTTTTTCAGTTTTAAGATTTATAAAATTCAAATCAGGAAAAAATTTGAAAATTTAATAAAAGAAATGACAAATCCAATTTGTGCCATAATTGAACTGTTTTTGAAAAAAAAAAATCAGTTTTAATGTAATGAGGTGGAAAAACTCCCCAAATAACTTTTGATTTGTTTTCATTTTGGTAATAATCATCTTTACATTTGAAATTTTCGATTGGTTTCCATTTATCCAACTTCTACCATTTTGGCTTGAGTTGATGAGTTCCTGCCTAGTTAAATAACTCCTTAGAAAAATACAATGTAATAGGCTGGGCATAGTGGCTCATGCCTGTGATCCTAGTACTTCGGGAGGTTGAGGTGGGATGACTGCTTAAAGCTAGGAGTTTGAGACCAGCCTGAGCAATATAGTGAGACGCTGAATCTACAAAACATAAAAAAGTCAGCTCCAAGTGGTGTTGTGTGCCTATAGTCCCAGCTGCTTGGGAAGCTAAAGCAGGAGTATCTCTGAGGCCAGGAGTTTGAGGTTGCAGTGAGCTATGATGATACCACTGCACACTAGCCTGGCAGCAGAGCAAGACTTTATCTCAAAAGTAAATAAATAAATAATAAGAATATGCTGGTCGTCTAATAAGTGGTTCAGCTGTTTGTTTGAATTAGTCATATTGTAAAAGTAGATTTGAGATTTGCTGTTTTCTTTCCACCTAAGTGCACTTTGAGACTAAATACTTTAATTCAAAGGATATTATTGTGAAAGAATATTGTAAGCTAGGATGTACTAATGTAATCAGTTTTAAATTTTTTATAAACTACTACAAAATGAAATCTTAGGGAGAAAAAAGTTTTTCTTCTGTATGATGAAATCTTTTAAATCTCACATAGTATTTAAAAATTTTTTATAATTAAAATTTTTAGTTTTTGGGGTACATAATAGTTGTATATATTTATAGGGTACTTGTGATACTTTGATCAGGTGTACAATGTATATTAATGAAGTCAGAGTAATTGGGATCACATATAACTTTTATGTCAATTATTTGTGAGCCTTTCTGTTAATTTATTTTTGTTTACCTGAAATCTTTTCTTGAAACACTGTATAACTTCTTTGATACTTTGAAAGTTAAGGCGGCGCCTGTGGCTCAGTGAGTAGGGCGCCGGCCCCATATGCCGAGGGTGGTGGGTTCAAACCCAGCCCTGGCCAAACTGCAACCAAAAAATAACCGGGCGTTGTGGCTGGCGCCTGTAGTCCCAGCTGCTCGGGTGGCTGAGGCAAGAGAATCACGTAAGCCCAGGAGTTAGAGGTTGCTATGAGCCGTGTGATGCCACGGCACTCTAGCCGAGGGCGGTACAGTGAGACTCTGTCTCTACAAAAAAAAAAAAAAAAAAAAGAAAGTTTACCTGAAGGAGTATATAAACAGCATATACCTGGCTCCTACGTTGACCTCTGGAGCATTTAAGATACTGTTTTCTTTGCCTTACAGGTGATTGTCCATTATCAGTTAGCTGAAGATAGGGCTATCTTCAGAGAAAGAAGCATGAGTTCCCCATAGGGGAGCACAAGAAAGTATTATATAGATAAGATTATGCTTTCACTGTGTGACGATTACTAGATATTGCCAGGTAGATCCAAAGGGCATTCCAAACAGAGAAAGCCCCTTGAGTAAAGGTAGAGAAGTTTGACACAGGTTGTGCATTAAGAAAATTGTATGTAGTTTGATGTGGGTGGACGAGAAAAAACAGTGTGCCTTATGAAATAAAGAAGAGGTTGGCGGAGATTAGATTATATCACGTAGGCTTTTTCAGCCAACCTTCCCTGAGAAAATGAAAGCCCTGAGGTATCCATTGTTGGTAATAATTAATTTTATGCTAGGCACGTAGAGTGGTAGAGTTATGTGCCATTTTATGAGAGGATGGAGAAAATGATCGTATCACAATGAACCCTGGTCGAGAATGGCAGAAACTTGAGAAAGTCTTAATGGAGATTTTTATATAACAAAAATAAGGCAATCAGGTTTTCATTTTAAAACAATCATTTTGATAGAAGTATAGTGGATAGACCAGAGGAATGTGAAACTATCGTCTAAGAGACTAGAAAAGCAATAATCTGTATAAGAGAAAATGAAGGCTGAAAACTAACAGAAGCAGTAAGATTGTGGAGAAAAGATTACAGACGGGTTCTAAAGACAATTGATGTTAAGGAAGTTTACAACCTCAGGCCTGAGGGATCCTCCGTCCTGCCTTACAGTTCTATTGCTTTCTCTAGTCCATTCATTCTCTCACTCTCCAGAACACTTACTTCACAATGTTTTTCTCTTATCAAGTAATCCACCCTCATCTTGACCCACTTTTCTCTCTCTCTTTTTACGCTTCCTCTGCTGGCTTCCTTGACTCCTTTCCTGGTACCGTATTGTACTGTCTTCCAGGAGTCTCTCCTCCCCAGTTTGCACACTAGAGCTCCCTCGTTACTCTAAACTCTAAATATCCAGGGTCCAGTCTTCAAATCTTTTCACTTTCTGTACACCTCTGGTGATCTCATCCACTTCTTTGATTTTATATTTATCAAATAAAATGTATTATACACACATACATCTACCTACTTCTATCCCTGACTTTTTTTCTGCTCTTGACCATTTAGCTGTCTACATTGTCAATTGGCTATCTCATATGCATCTCAAATTTAATATTTCTACAAATAGTATCTCCATCCTCAGTAAATTTTCTTCTATTGATTCTCCACCTTAATAAATGGCACTACTTTTTATGCAGTTTTTCAGGCTGCAAGCCAGGTCATCCTTGAATCCTTCATTTCACATCTTCTTCATTACAAATCCTGTTGCCTTCACATTCAGAATGTATCCTGGAAACCAATCATTTTCAACACTTGTCACGTTGCCCTAGTTTGAGGCCATCATGATTTCTCTTTCCTAGATTGCTACAGTTACTTCTTTCTTTCTTTTTTTTTTTTTTTTTTTTGAGATGGGGTCTCACTTTGTTGCCTGGACTAGACTGCAGTAGCATGATCATAGCTTCTGGGCTTAAGCAGTCCTCCTGCCTCAGCCTCTCAAATAGCTTGGACTACAGGCATAAGCCACCATGACTGATTGTTTCTATTTTCTGTAGTGACGGGGTCTTGCTCTTTCTCAGGCTGGTCTTGAACTCCTGCTTAGCAGCAATCCTCCCACCTCAGCTTCACAAAGTGCTAGGATTATAGACGTGACAGTTACTTCTTAACTTGATATTCCTTCTTCCATTCCTGGCTTCTGTACCTTGTTATATCCAAACCAGCCCAAGGGTGAGGCTTTTAAAATAGATCATGTCCTGCTCTGCTCAAAACTGCTCATCACACTTAAAGTAAAAGAGTTCTTGCCGGGACCTAGGAGGCCTTATATGATCATTGCCCTGGCTTCCTCTCTGACCTCATTTTCCATCAGCTTTCTGTTGACCCAGTCTGTTCAGGTCACACTGGCTTCCATGTAGTTCCTCAAACATGCTAAGGCGTGTCTCCTTGGGGTCTCTGGAGTACTCTTCCTTCAGATACTTTCTGGTCTCTACTCAAACTAATCCCAATGAGATTCTCTACCATTTCCAAAATAGTGCCCCCTTCCCCTCCCCCCAGGTACTGTCTTGTCACCCTGCTGTGTTCTCTTCATAGCAGCTACTTACGCTAAATATGCACTTGCTTATTTTTCTCTTCCCTCAAAATATAGGGTCCACAGGGTATATAATATTTAAAAGGAGTATGATTTCAGATTGTCATACATTTTTGAGTTTGAGATATGAGGAATATCAATATGTTTAGGAGATTATTTGGTTCTATAGGCCTGAAACTCTGGCAGGAGATTTGGCCTTACAAATTTATGAGTTCTTAGTACAGGTGATAGTAGGTACATGAGCTTACCCAAGGTCATGTGGCATGGGAGGAAAAAACATCCTGAAACAGAACTTTAGGAACACAGATGTTTTAGTCATTTGTTTAAAGATGAAAGGCATGCTTATAAATGAACAGAACATGCTTATAAATGAACAAAACTAGAGTTTATATCTAAAATGACCCTGACTGGTTGGTATGCTAAGCCTAATTCATCAAAATGAAGTTTAACAAGGGCAAGTGTCAATCAAGTTCAGGGGTCAAAACAGTAACGTGGACTATGGGTATAGTTGTGCCAGGTTTAAAAACAAACAAACAAAAAATACCCTGGGAATTTTTTTTGACATTAACAGTGTGACTGGAATCCTCAAATGGCAAATGCAATTTTAAACTAAGGTGATAGACATGGGTTGCCTTAGTCTTCAGCAGTATACTGTCTTTGGTGTCTGAACTGGTAAGATCATACCTCAGTAATATATTTTTGAAAGGACTTTGTCTAGAGCCTACATGATATTAGAGGATGTGGAGATAATAATATATAAATAACAATTAAAATTTGTATTTGTCTTGGAGAAGAAAAAAGACTAGAAGGAAATGTATTGCCCACCATCAGTCTCAACTACATAGACATAGGTGGGTTTTTTTTCCCCCTTCTGTTCAAGGGTAGAAATAGGATTAAAGAGCACACTTCCAAGGAGCACCAGACCAGGGCTTTATAGGCAGTAGGAACGAGAAGGACAGGATAGGGCCTGGAACCTGGATATGAGTTGGTGAAGATGGTAGAAAAATTGGTTCAGAAAGTTCTAGTAAAAAATTATCAGTCTAAATCGAAAGATAGAAAGTCAAGAGAATCCTGCATCTAGTACAGACTGTGCAGGTAGACCACCTTCCTGAGTAAGACTCATACCTTTAAAAACAGAGCAGAGCAGAACTTTAGGCCTGAAATAATAGGGTTACTAGGCTAGTGGCTCTAACAGGAACTCAGTTACTGGCATTATAGTAAAAGGTCAGATCTGAACCAAAAGGAGGATGAATGGTAGTAACTGAATAGCTGATCTAACACAGCTAAGTTCTGAGAATTGAGAGTGTAAGTGACTGAGACGGCTTCAGCTATATACTGGAGGATGGAGTAAGGTAGATTTTAAGGAGCTAGGTTTTTGACTAAGCACAAGGTTTCATTAGCAGTCTGATTGTCCAGCAGAAATACGGACTTCCTTGGGAGACTGAATATCACTGGTGATCCCTGAGCAGATGCTAAGTGGGCTTCTTTCCTTAGAGCACAGCAGAAAGAATTTCTGCTTTGGATTGTAGATTCTTGGATCCTGTTTCTATGAAATAATGTATTATATATTTTTGAATTTGTGTCTATTTTTTTAATTTGAGGAGAAGGTAACTTTTCTTTTACTGTATTTTAGGTGGCTGAATATACTGTTCTAGAAGGAAAACTTCAAAAAACCCTAATCGACTTAGAGAAGCGAGAGCAGCAGCTTGCTAGTGCAGAATCAGAGGTATTTCCTCCTCCTCTCATATGTCTTTAGTTTGCAAAGTCTTTTTATTTCATTCATACTATTGATTTTTGTTCTGTACTCAAAATATATTTTATAGAACTTGTCTTTCAGACATTATGGAAAAAACTGGTGTTCAACTGGGTAAAGCATATCTTACATGTTAGAATGGTAGAAGTAGTAGGAAGATGTTCGCTATTTGAAATCACTTACTATTATTCTGCCAGCTTGGCTGACTAATACAGGATAGGTGCTTAAAGCTAGCTTTCCGATTATGTGGAAGGAACAAATAGCTGGGGTGCCTGGAGAGAAGAGGCTTGGGGCATAGAACCTGATGTTGTTCTCAGGAAGAAAGGAATTTCCCCCTTCCTTGCCCATTAAAGATTAGATTCCAACAAGAGTCGAGAACTTAAGTCAGTATTATGCCTAGTTAGCATTAGGTTTTACCCTGAAGGTTTTTTAAAATTTCTGTGAAGGTCGTTTCAAAATAATTAGTATGTCTTCCACATTAAATTTATATGCCCCTTCCCTAACTAAAATGTGTTTATTAAAATTTTCTCAACAAATCACCCCAACAATATCATTATACATTTTCTGAGATTTCTGAATAATTTGGGTGTTTAAACTTAAATATAAGGAAGATTTTATTCCTAATACCAAGGTTCTGTCACCTTCTACGTGATTAGTCAAAGAATCAGGTTTCTAAAAGAAGGAAAGAAAATTGGGCATATTTGCTTATAAGAAAAAAGGGGTTTTATTGAAATAGGAATTTTAAGTGGTTAGGGCTTTCTCAACTGAATTTATATATATGTATGTATATTTATGTATATTATTACTAAATTAAGATTGATTGAAAATTCGTAATGTGGGCGGCTGAGCACAGCGACTTATGCCTATAATCCCACAATTTAAGAGGCTGGGGCAGGAGAATCATTTGGGGTCAGGAGCTTGAAGCCCAGCCTGAGCAACAGAGTGAGACACTGTGTCTACAGAAAATATAAAAATTAGCTGGGTGTTGTGTTACATGCTTATATTCCCAGCTACTTAGGAGGCTGAGGCAGGAGGATCACTTGAACCCAGGACTTTGAAGTTTTAGTGACCTATGATCACACCTGTGCACTCTAGCCCAGGCAAAAGAGAGAGACCCTGTCTAACTCTAAAAAAAAAAAATACAAATACAAAAAACCAAAACAACAAAACCCCCCTTAATAGTACCCTTGAACATTAATGCTCTAATAACTAAAAAAGATGAAAGATGTGACAGTAAATTTGTTGGTACTGTGAACTTTCACTGTATAGAGGGATAGTAGAATATTGAACAGTATAATGGAGCTAGTACTAGACCAACCTCTTAAAGATACCTTTGTTTTAAGCTTCAAAGAGATAGAAAGGAACTGCAATCAGAACGTGAACGAAACATGCAAGAACTTCAGGATTCTAAGCGTCGAGCCAAGGAAGACTGTGTTCACCAAGTAGAGCTAGAAAGGTTGAAGATGAAGCAGCTTGAAGAAGATAAACACCGACTTCAGCAGCAGGTCGGGTAAAACACTTGTCATCTTTTTAACGTGTTTACTTCCTCTAGGAATAATAGAAGTAGTTTACTTATTATTGAAAGGGGTTAAAATCACAGTAATCATGTTTATGGCACTGAGATATAAATAATACTTTATGATGGATCTTCCTTTTCTAAGTTAAAGCTAAGGGCTAGTGTTAGAATACTTTTCCTGCCCTTATAACCATTTGCATGAAATTGTGTTATATTTCAGGTCACTTCTAACTTAAAGTCTTTTTCTGATAAATCTTTTAGCACATACAGGTATTCTTCATGTTGCATTGACCAAATTCAGTTAAGAACCAAATTTCATGAGAGAATTGTCTGTGCCCTTCTTCGTTTCCTCCCTCACCTTACACTCAGCTTTCAACCCATCCTACTCTGCTTTCCGACCCCATCCCTCCAGCCAGCCAGTTGCCAAGAAGCTAACAATGGCTTAAGTCACTAGGTTCAGTGGGCATTTTTCTTTTTCTTTCTTTCTTTCTTTTTTTTTTTTTTTTTTAGACAGAGTCTCACCATGTCACCCTCAGTAGAGTGCTATGGCATCACAGCTCACAGCAACTTCAAACCCTCTGGCTTAAGCAATTCTCTTGCCTCAGCCTCCTAAGTACCTGGGACTACAGGCCCCCACCACAATACCTGGCTGTGTTTTGGTTCTAGTTGTCATTGTTCTTTGGCAGGCCCGGGCTGGATTCAAACTCGCCAGCTTTGTTGTATGTGGCTGGCACCCTAGCCGCTGAGCTACAGGCACCGAGCCAGTTTTTCATTTTTTATCTTATTAAAATGAATTGACATCAACACTATTGTCTTTGGTTTTTGTATTCTCTTCTCGACTTCTACACCACCCTCTGCTTGTTTTCCTTAACCTTTCTGGCCATGCCTCAGGCTCTTTTGCAGGTCTCTTTTCCTTATGTAACCATTAAATGTTGGACTTCCTCCAAACTCAAGACTTCTTTCTACAAAACAATCCTTTTCATTCCCAGGACTTCAGAGACATTCTGTACATCTTGAATATAAACATGTAAGGTCCAGAATGTCAGTGACAGAATGATTTTTTTAAATTTGGGAATCTTGACACCTTTTTCTTTAAAACCTTTAAGTATTGTCTTACTGCTCAGAGAATAGAGATCAGAATCATTACCTTGCCCTGCCAGCATCAGCATAGTTTGGAGCCCAACTCTCCAACCTCCTCCCCCACTTTCACCTCTGCCGTGTACTCTTCAGGGATGCTGGTCTTCCCTCAGGTCCTCATGTGTGGCATGCTCACTCTACCAGCAGGATCTTCATGATGCTGGTCTTCCCTCAGGTCCTCACATGTGGCATGCTAACTCTACCAGCAGGATCTTCATGATGCTGGTCTTCCCTCAGGTCCTCACACGTGGCATGCTCACTCTACCCACAGGATCTTCATGATGCTGGTCTTCCCTCAGGTCCTCGAGCGTGGCGTTCTCACTCTACCCACAGGATTTTCATGATGCTGGTCTTCCCTCAGGTCCTCACGTGTGGCATGTTCACTCTACCCACAGGATCTTCATGATGCTGGTCTTCCCTCAGGTCCTCACACGTGGCATGCTCACTCTACCCACAGGATCTTCATGATGCTGATCTTCCCTCAGGTCCTCGAGCGTGGCGTTCTCACTCTACCCACAGGATTTTCATGATGCTGGTCTTCCCTCAGGTCCTCACGTGTGGCATGTTCACTCTACCCACAGGATCTTCATGATGCTGATCTTCCCTCAGGTCCTCACGTGTGGCATGTTCACTCTACCCACAGGATCTTCATGATGCTGGTCTTCCCTCAGGTCCTCACGTGTGGCATGTTCACTCTACCCACAGGATCTTCATGATGCTGGTCTTCCCTCAGGTCCTCACACGTGGCATGCTCACTGTACCCACAGGATCTTCATGATGCTGGTCTTCCCTCAGGTCCTCGAGCGTGGCGTTCTCACTCTACCCACAGGATTTTCATGATGCTGGTCTTCCCTCAGGTCCTCACGTGTGGCATGTTCACTCTACCCACAGGATCTTCATGATGCTGATCTTCCCTCAGGTCCTCACGTGTGGCATGTTCACTCTACCCACAGGATCTTCATGATGCTGGTCTTCCCTCAGGTCCTCACGTGTGGCATGTTCACTCTACCCACAGGATCTTCATGATGCTGGTCTTCCCTCAGGTCCTCACACGTGGCATGCTCACTCTACCCACAGGATCTTCATGATGCTGGTCTTCCCTCAGGTCCTCGAGCGTGGTGTTGTCCCTCTACCCACAGGATCTTCATGATGCTGGTCTTCCCTCAGGTCCTTGAGAGTGGCGTTCTCACTCTACCCACAGGATCTTCACGTGTGCTGCTTTTTCTGAGCCTAGTCAACTCTGCGCATCCTTCTAATTTCAGACAAAGTGTCATTTACCCCACGAAATCTTCCCTGACTCCTGGTTTTCAGGTCTAGGTCAAGTTTTGTTACGTGTTTTCATGGGACATAATTCTCCTGTTCCTTTTCTTTATGACATGTTATATCAGTCTGTTTTTATTTGCATTAGCATGCTAATTTAATCAGCGTCAAATTATTTGGTCCGTAAACCTGTTTTGGTTTATAGCTATATGCCAGTCTCTCAGCCCAGTCATCAGGATATAACAGGGACTTCTTAAATATTTACTAAAGAAGGATCATGTTGTTAAAAATTAAGCTTATTTTTCTTGAAAAATTTCAGTGTAGATTAGATCTGTGTGGTGAATGCATCTAAAGGCTTCAGTAAATTCTGTCCTGAACAGTTTCCATAGCAACTTAGGGTCAGTTATGGTCACAGTATTTTAAGTGGTTGGTAAGTATGAACTTGATTGTTACTATGGGGGGATCTCATTTAAAATATAAAAGATGAAGTTGTAAAAGTGGGCAATTATGATGGGATTCACTAGTAATGCTTCACTTCTTTCACTTATTAGGAAGATTCAGCCATGTAAAACAAAGACTCTTTAGAAATATGTATGTCTGTGCCCTGTCCCAGACTGGTAGAATTAACTTACATCTATATAGGAAGAACCTTGGTGGGAAAAAACAGTATTTTTGAGAAATCAGCTGGGGCACACCAGTGTTGTAAGAACTGGAGAAGTTTCCAAGATACCCAAATTGCCAAGTCCATGAACGTACTCCTATACATCTCACATTTTACGTATAGAAAATCTTGTTAGGCCCTTACCCTGACCTTGATACAAATATTATGCATGCAGTTCTATCTAGATGGATAGAAGGGACTGTCAAACACACTGTCAGTGAGTGCTTATGAAAATGTTACCTGTACGCCAACAGATAAAATTAGGTACCAGAACTTAAAATCACTGTACTTTGTCTATCACTTAGCAAAGGAAAAAGAGCCCAGCATTCCTTAATAGCTTACTGCTTTACAGCCTCATTGTAATAATAATGATTGTTCATGATAATGTCCTGGAATGGTGAAGAAACTACCAAAAATACTATCAAGTTTATTAGCTTTTGTTTAAAACAGAAAAGTGAGAGAAACATTCAGAAAGATTTCTATTCAACTTTGGATGTTAATAGAGGTGAACTTTAGCTATAAAGAAATTTCTCAGGTATGAAACACCTACCTCATTACCTAAAGATGCTAGATAAATCCTAATTAGAATCACTTCTTATTGATGATTTAAGTTACATTTTTGTTAGAAATTCTCAGTACTTCAAATTTAATTAAGTGTTACATTTTAGGATGGAGATTATTAGTTTATCTAATGATGGATAGTCATATTAGCATATTATCTTTAGAAAGCATCTTTAACAATTCTTGTTTACATTTCATGAAAAAGAAACCTCAGATTCAAAAAGAACATCTTTATAGCCTCTTTTTTTTTTTTTTACTTTTGAAATTATTCTAAGGGAAATTTGCATATTTTAGTCAAGGCAGCCCCATCTTGCTTTTTTTTTAAGAAGTATTGACTGGTTTTATTAGAACATTAGGGGAAGTCTGAATTCTGTTTTTGCCCCCCTACTGAGTACCTCACTAGCTCTTTGGTTCAATTCCTTCATATTTACAGTAAGAAAATTGAGGGTCAGATAATCTTTACATTACCTACATTTGTAATAGTATTTGAATTTGTAAAATTCATGCACTATCAAAATGTAAGAATAAATATTACTTTAAAATTGACCTTATTTCTATCTTCAAGGATAATAATCTGGTATATCTGTAATACTCAATCTTTTCTTACATGTAAAGAAATTATCAATATTTCTATAAGGTGACTTTTAAATTTGCCATTTAAAGTTTAACACAAAAATTCTCATGATACTAGTGTTATAAAAAATTTCATACCCTTCAAAATTTTTTGTATAATCAGTTGATTTTACTGTATTTTTAATGAGGGATCTTTATTTTCCTTATTATGCTTTATGTATTTTCCAAATTTTCTACTATGAGAAAGCCTTAGAATAAGAAAACACTGTTGAATTGAATTTTGTCCTTTTAAATTGTGCATATCAGTGTTTTAAAATTGTTATAAATACTTTTTTTTTTAAATACAGCTTACTGATGCTGAAAATAAGTATAAAATTTTGGAAAAAGAATTTCAGCAGTTCAAGGATCAGCAAAGCAATAAACCAGAAATCCGTCTACAATCTGAAATAAATCTTCTCACCTTGGAAAAGGTACCCATGTTAATTTTTGGCAGCTTAACTAGTTCCAGTGATCTGTCAGAAAATCAATAAATAATACTTGTATGTACAATCAGCATAATAACATTTCATTGTAGTGTTCTAATATCAAAAAAGAGTGTATCAGAGAATTCAAGGCACATAATAAGATTAGTGATTGAATTTCTTGGCTTATGTCGAAGTTACAGCTTATACCAGTTAGAATCCTTAGTTGCAAACAACAGAGCTGACCAACTTTAGGAGTAAAGGAATTTATAAAACTGTCAGGAGGCTGAAGTGCCATTTTCAAAATATGGGCAGGAACCAGGGGAAGCAAGATAACAGCCAATATCCTGTCACAAACAGTCCACTTGGGACGCTCCTGTCGGTGCCATCATTGCCCTGTCACTGAACTCCGTATCTTCCGATTATGGTGTTAAGCCGTTAAATTCTCAGTTTTGTGGTAGCCATTGTGAATTTCTCTCGGTGTATTACATACTGTTCTCTAGATGAGTGATTTTCAACCAGTGTGCCCTGAGAGGATCTTAGGTGTGCCATGAAAAATTTTAAAGATCATTAATTATTTTTGAAAGACGTTCAGAGCACAATAAGTATATTCTTTTCCTTTACTCTTTTTTTTGTTTGTTTTGATCGACATAATTTAAGTGTGCCACAGAAGTTTATAGGTTCAAATGTGCCACGAGATAAAAAAGTTTGAATAATACTGGTCTAGATTTAGTGTCCTAGACAGGAGCATTCATTTGAACCACAGATTTGCACTGTAGCTCTCAGCATGGAAGAAGGGATATTTGTCCTATTTTCTTTTCTGTGGTTAGAAGTTATGTCCTGCCTCTCATTTATATTGGGATTCCCCACAAACAGGATGTTCAGGTGTCAGACATTAAAAAATGTATCATGTCGGGCCTGGCACGGTGGCTCCTGCCAGTAGTCCTAGCACTCTGGGAGGCAGAGGCAGGTGGATTGCCTGAACTCACAGGTTCAAGACCAGCCTGAGCCAGAGTGAGACCCTGTCTCTAGAAAATAGCCGGGCATTATGGCAGGCGCCTATAGTCCCAGCTACTTGGAAGGCTGAGGCAAGAGAATTGCTTACGCCCAAGAGTTTGAGGTTGCTGTGAGCTGTAACCTGCCACTGCACTCTACCCAGGACAACAAAGTGAAACTATCTAAAAAAATAAAAATAAAAATGTTGTCTTGACTTAATAATTACAGAAGCGAGTTTATACCCACGGCAAAGCTGCTGTTCATTCGCATCTCTGGTCACGCAACATGTGTCATGTCCAGTGGACAGCTTAAGTTTGACAATATGGGCTCCTGCATTTTATGATTTATAATTTTTTGGCATCATTAAAAAGATTAGCATACTCAGAGAAATAACCTTTAACCCTTTAAGGATTTAATGGTGCCTGCTGTTCCCGTCTTTCCCGCTCATTTGTATTGAAGGCTTTCTTGGTTTTGCTTCTGTAGATGTAGCCACTAGGGGGCACTAAAGGAAGATTGATGGGTGGGAGTTGGGAAAATGCCTGGGTTTTTCCCTGCCTGCTCCTTGCTTCCTTTACTTTCTCTGGCAGTTGTTGCATCATTTTATGGTCCTTCTTCCACTAAGCAGCACTTCTCTCCAGCTTCCATTGGGCAACCCCCACAGTGGTTCTGGTTCACTCGTCAGCAATGATCTAGTAAGAATTTCCTTTGAGCATCACTTTTGAGTGTCATGTAAACATTGAAAGTCTGGATTTTGGAGTGTTTTGGATTTCATATTAGGGATATTGAACCTGTAGGAGTAGTTTACAAAATAATAATAGGGCTGATAAGAGAATGCTTAAAATAAAGGTAATTTTGGCTATGTAGGGGAAAGACACTAAGTTAAAGAATTTAAAACAATGTAAGAATAGCAGAGATTACTTCCAAGTTTATTAGTTTGGGCTTAATCATTGTTAATGATGGACATGGTAAAATAGTAATCAGAAAGTAGCATTAAAGGAGCGAGAGATAAACAAAGGTTTGAGAGAATGGACTAAAGAATTGCAGTGACATCAAAAGTATAAACTTTGCAAGGCAGAAACCATGTGGCAGCTATATCCATATTACTTGTTTTTAGGACAGCATCCTATTGTACCTTATAGCACTAAGTAAACATTTGTTAATAATTTTAAAGAACTAGCACAATGTTTGCTACTCAGAATTTTCACATTGATTCATTCAGCAAAAATTTATGGAGGGCATATTGTTCGTCATTTTGGTATAAAATGGTTTGAGTTGTAAAGTTCCTCCTATTTAGTTTGTCAGCTACTTATTGAGGTACCTCTATGTTCCTAGGATTAGTCTTGTGCTGAACAAGGAGCTCATTTTTAAAAGAGGGAGTAAACAGATGGATGAGATCATTTTTATTAATGCCACATATAATAAAATTAAAAGAGTAGTGTCAAAATGAATATGGCAGCGTAGGTGGCATGGCAGCACAGGTGCCATTCCACATAGGGTGGGTAAGGAAGGCCTCTTTGAGGTGATGACTAACATTTGAATTGAGATCTGTGAGAAGTGGGAGTACCAACAGTGTACAGAGCTGTGGAGACTGTGTCTAGGGAAGAACTGCGAGGTGCTGAGGTGGGACGAAGCCTGGACTGTTTGGTAACTAGGAAAAGGCCATCCTAAGGTCTGAGAGGAAAAGAATGTACTAGACAAGGTTCAAAATCCAGGCCTTTAAAGTCATGGCAAAGAATTGAGGTTTAGTGTTGGGTCTCACAGAGTTGTAGCTCAGTACTAGTTAACACCATGAACACTAGAGCCAGGTGACTTGGTTCGCATCCTCCTCTGCTACTTGCCTATTGTGTGACCTTGTGCCAGGTGCTTTACGTCTCTACACTTACTTCCATTACTTTTTAAATGTGAGTAGGAAGGGCGATAACAGAATTAAACAATTTAATGTTTGTAAAACGTTTAGTTCAGAACCTGGGACTTTGTTTATTTTACTTAACTATAACATACAACAAATAATGAGATACCATTGACGGGTCTTAAGTAGGTACCATTGAAGAGTTACTTCAAAGAAGTACTTACGTTACTTGAAGAGTTACATAAAAAAGTCAGTCATCTAGTATGTGTTGAAGAGGGTAAGACTTATCTCTTCTGCTGAAGACCCATATATTTAACTGCTTACTCAGTGTCTTCTTGAATGCCTTAGAACAGTAGTTCTCAAACGTTTGGAGTCAGGACACCTTTTTACTATTAACGGTGTTGAGGACTCCAGAGCACTTTGTATCTATTGGTATTCGCTGCATTAGGTATTAAAACTGGAAATGTTTTAAAATCTTATTCGTTAAAAAAAACCAGTAGTAATATAGATAACATTTTTATGAAAAATAACTTTCTAAAAAAATTGAGTGACATTGTTTTATTCTTAGGCAAATCTCATTAGTAACTCAGTAATAGACCTCTGAATTCGTATACCTGCTTTTGCATTCAGTCTGTTGTGTTATAATGCATCATGTAACCTCTGGAAAACTCCGCTGTATATTCATGGAAGAATGAAAGTGGAAAAGACATACATCTTAGTATTATGTGTGTTATGAAAATAGTTTGAGACTCCTGGACCTTTGAAGACAAAACTTGGTCTTCTGGTTAGCCCAGCACCTCCAGAACTAACCTCTGTCATTTTTCTGAAATTGTTTATCTGGTTTTTCTGAACTCTGAATGTTTCTGTAGCCTGTTAACTGCCAGGCTGTCTTAGGGAACTTCTTGTCCATGTTCATTTAATTGCAACATCTTGTTGATTATTTTTCATACGTAGTGGGATAATCTCTTCAATTTTCTACCAGTAAACGTGAATCCAGCTGGACATTTCCCACTCCTTTGATAAAATCAAGCATTGAAGTATTTTGGTATTGATAAATATAATTCTATAGCATCTACCATAAATATTTGAAGGACTATCAATTCTCACAGTAGCTATCAAGTTTGTGTCTTAAGAGTATTTCCATTTTGTTTGAGAAAATTCAGAGACTGGGTATCAAGATTGTTGATATTAAAATAAATTTTAAATGGTTTTTAGAATTCCTTCTTTCAACTCTACATTTACCAAAAGGTTAAAAAAATGTTAAATGTATTTAAAAGTATAAATAGTACCGTGAACCTGTTCAGAGAGAGAGAGAGAGAGTAACACATACCTGAAGTGCCTCTGTACCGACCTAAAGAGTTCACCCCACTCTTCAGCATGTGTAAGTGCTTCATAAAACAAGGCTTTGCAGCTCTGCTGAAGAGTCTGTAAATCTTTTTCGAACCAGAAGAGGGCAGAATCTTATTTCTTACGTGGTAACAAAGAGAAAAGCATAAAAAGGAAGACGCAAGCGGAAGAGCATCTGATTTAGTCTCCAAATTCTGGTTATGTCTGATGGAGAGCTTTTTCTTTTCTGAATACCCATTCTCTTCAATAGAACATATATACTCCCTTTTTTACTGAAATGGTCTAAGAATAATTAACATTAAGATACAGTTTTACCAAAGGGTAATTCTTGATTCCTTTTACAAGTCGAGCATCCCTTATCCAAAATGTTTCAGATTATTTCACATTTTGGAATATTTGCATTATACTTATCAGTTCAACATCCCTAATCTGAAATCTGAAATAGTGTAATGAGTGTTTTCCTTCAAACATCATGTCAGCACTCACTGGATTTTCGGAGCACATTTCCAAGAAATACAATCCACAGAGCCCTTTCTGATTCGCCCATGCATATTTCAACTTGCTTGGCTTACTTGTTTTGCTGGGAGGGCTTCATTTGTTTCCTTCTATGTGGATTTTACATTTTTTTATTTTTCTGTATCTCAGAACTTTTGTAATGACCCATGTGTAATCAGTGAATAGTTTATGATTTTCTTTTAGTTAGGAAATGTATTATATGTAGCTTGAAAATAAGTGGGACTTTTAAAAAATAAAATATAGAAAGCATACAATTTAGTAGGGCATACAGAGGTTGAAAAGACAGAAAATATAGTGGAAGAATATAGTTTGTTTTTATTATCAAGCTAAATTTTATGTATTTAAGAATATTTGATATGCTCACTCCTGACTTAGGGCAAACAGGAAAAATAAGAGAAAATAAAAAGAGAGTAAGAGAAAAAGTACCTTATCGTTTTGAGACTTCACTTTTAAAGAGTTTTTTTTTTTTTCTTTTGAGACAGAGTCTCACTATGTTGTCCTCAGTAGATTGTGGTGGCGTCACAGCTCACAGCAACCTCAAATTCTTGGTTTAAGCAATTCTCTTGCCTCAGCCTCCCAAGTAGCTGGGACTACAGGCACCTGCCACAACACCTGGCTATTTTTTTGTTGTTGTTGCAGTTGTTTAGTTGCCCCGGGCCGGGTTTGAACCTGCCACCCTCAGTGCATGTGGCTGGCACCACAACCACTTTGCTACGGGCGGCGAGCCATTTTAAAGAGTTTTTAATGTAACAGAGATGACATAGCAATAAATAACTATGAATAATCAAATACCAAGGCATATGATACTCTTTGCAATTCGGAAAAGAGAAACCATTTAGTCTTAAGAATCTAGCAATTTTATTTATTTATTTATTTATTGAGACAGAGTTTCAAGTTGTCGCCTTGGGTAGAGTGCCATGACATCTCAGCTCACAGTAACCTCCAACTCTTGGGCTTAAGTGATTCTCTTGCCTCAGCCTCCCAAGTAGGTGGGACTATAGGCACCCACCACAACGCCCGGCTATTTGTTGTTGTTGTTGTAGTTGTCATCATTGTTGTTTGGTGGGCCCAGGCTGGATTCGAACCTGCCAGCTCTGGTGTATGTGACTGGTGCCCTAGCCGCTTGAGCTACAAGTGCTAAGCCAAGAATCTAGCAATTTTAAGATATTTTCATGAAGAGATAGAATTTGAGCTGAACCTTAAGATTTAGATAAGCAGTGAAAAAAATAGTCTTGGGCAAGGAGGGGGAATGGCGTAGGGGATATAAACCTGGTTGGGGGTAGGTTTCCTGTTGAGGAATACCAAAACAGTTGAGCAGGTAGGAAGGGACTTACATTTTAGAGTGCCTTGAATCTGAAGCAGAGGAGTTTAGGCTCAATAGTGTAGACAAACAATAGCTAATGTAGACTTTTTTTTACTAGAGAGTAGATTGATCTAATTGTGGTTTGTAGGATTTGTAGATAGAATAAATTAGAGGCTGGGAAGACAAGAGAACTCTTATGGTCGAGATGAGTTGAAAAAAGCCTGGGCTAAGGAAGTAGTGGTCAAAATATAAGAGAATAAAATTTGAAAATATTTTGAGGGAGAAATCTATACTTCTTATGACAGATTAGACCTGGGAATAGGGGAATGAGAGACAAAGACAATGCCATAGTCTAAGCAGAGAAGGAGAGTGGTAGATACGTCAGGGGCAGAGACGGGGAACTTGGGAGCTCAGGACGCTCGTCAGTGCTGTCAGTCTTCACCAGCCTCTGAGCTGACCCTCGGTCCTGAACTGAGTTTTCCTTTCAGGACTGTATAACTTGGCTTATGGTCTTTCCTCAGTCATGGACCAAGAAAACCTAAGTAAAAATATAAATGCAGAGTTTTCCAGAAGTTTTCAGTTCTACTTACAACGAGGGTTCTTAACTAAAGGTCTTTGAATGCCCTGAAATTTTTTGGTTGCATGCATTTTTCTGAGAATTGGGTCCATGTATTTCTTTAAAATCACAGAAACATCTGTATATTTAAAAAATATAGAAGTTAGAAATCATTGATAAAAATGGTGGTAGGAATGAATTAGAAAAATGGGTTTGTGTCTCAGATTTGCTAGCTACAGGTTTTTTATTTGTTAAGAATAAAGAAGTTATATACATATGTATAACTGTGTGTTTTAAGTTAGTATGAGTGTGCAAATGTGACTTAATAATTATGGCAAAACTGATATGACCAGCCCTGACAGGTTTTTCTGTTGGAGCTAGTCCATTTGGTATAAGGAATCACTCTACGTTCATCTTTGTCCTAAACCTCATCCTTGGACCCATCCAATGTACTATATCTTATCTAAGACCCATTGACACGACCAGGTTTTCTGATTGACTATTACCCTTTTATCCTGTAGCTATAAAAATATATATATATATATATTTTTTTTTGTGTGTGTGTGACACATGGCCTGGTAGAAGATTACCAAGTAATATGTATAAATCTCTGGGGCATAAGTGGAAGAGATCATCTTTGATAATCTCAGCAGTATTATTCAACTTAAGATGCTTGAGTCTAGTTGTGAAATGTTAACACATTTAAATCCAAGCACTAGGGATTTGTAAAGCAGAAAAGACTTTGACTCTGGGTAGTCATATATTACTGCAGAGAATGTTCTGGTCTTTTGTGAAGGGAATTTGGCAATCTGCTTTTCCTTTCATTATATTTTCATCTGAGTTTCTGAAGTTTAAGTTTTTGGACAGTGTCTTCACTTTTGTTTTCCTGTAAAACAAAAACTAGACTTGATATTAAAAAATTAGACAAGTCCAGAGTAACAGTGTTTTACTATAATTCAAGCAGATTATTACATTATCACTTAATAGTAAAACTGTCTGTTGGCTACATGAATTTGTTTGGTGCTTGGTTTGAAACACTGAGTGAGTACATTCCAAAACACAGCCAAGTTGGCATTGGTTCATACACAACAGATTGCCTGCTGCAAGTATAAATAACCCTATTTTTTAATTGAATCACTTTAGTGTTTTTCTTTATATATTTGAGGAAAAATAAAAAAATAGAAGAGATGTGTTATTAAGGAACATTATTTTTCTTACTCTTGGGTTTATTTTAACATTCTTAAAATATTTTTGACTCTGTACTCTTTCTTAGTAAATGGCTTTCTGATAAAACATTTCATTGTTTTCAGAGTTCTCTGGTTTTGCCAGAATATAATTATAATAGTATCTCTACTAGCTGTCTTCATTATAAGACAAAATTTCACACAATGATCGGCCACCAAAAAGAAAACTTGGTTCTGAGCTTTAGTGTGCTAGCTAAATTGGAATGTTAACAGAACTGGTTTTTGTAAAAAATGAATGTATTTTTTATTCTATGATCTTTATATAATATACATGTTTAAATACATTTATAGTAACTGTCTGGAGGTTAAGACTAATTCAGTTCTTTTTGGTATAGGCTGTTAGGCAATAAAAATAAGACTATATTTTAAACAAGAAAATGTTCATGTGCCATAATATTTATGGTAAATTATATAACAGTTTTAGATGATGTCGTATGTTACACTGTATAAACTCTTTTCTTAAGCCAGACTCTTTGTATATATTATCTTTCAGTGGTTGTACACAGTGGTATAGTGTTTCACTTGATATGATTTTAATCACTGTTAGGTTGAACTTGAAAGAAAGTTGGAATCTGCAACTAAGTCTAAACTGCATTACAAACAGCAGTGGGGACGAGCTTTGAAAGAACTTGCCAGACTTAAACAGGTATGTAATTTATAGCTTATTCTTTTTACATCTTTTCCTTGTTTCTTCACAAGTTCTCATGCTTGGCACTGTCTGTTGCATTTAGAAGTCTGCATTTGAATCTTCGGTGCTGTTTTTTGAGATTAGAGGCTTTTTTTACTCAATTTGATACGTATGCAAGATCTACCTTTTTTTATAAATAAAAACCTTTTGTATCTTTTTTTTTAATTGCTAACTACTCTTACCTAAAGAAAATTGGGAGTAATTTCTTTTACTTTCACTTATAAAACCATTCTTTTCCTTCTTAGTAGAAAATGGAAATTCTTGAGAATGCCTTTTAGGAGTGGAAATTTAAGGATAACTTAAATGTAACATTTTCTGAAATTTAAGAATATGTTTTAAATGTTATTCTCAAGAATACACAGTAATTCAGATAGGAAAAGGGATCCTAGGGAATTTTCACATCATTTTAAAAGAGTTTAAAAACCTTCATAGTAGTTTCCTGAATTTCTACATTTCATTTTTTTTTTTTCTGCTGCCAAACAACAAATACTGTTATAGCATCATGAGAAATTTATCCTCACTTTGGACATAATTTCTTCAGATGATTAAGATCAAATAAAATATGAGCACGATTTTTATTTTGAATCTAATCTATTTGAACTAAAACTTTTCAGGATCAGTATTAGTTCGTTTATTCTAATTTTCCTTTTCTTTAGTCAGTTTTATTCTGAATGAAACTTTTAGGTTTGTATTTTTCTTAATTTATCTTCATAACCATCAAATACATCTTTGTGGTATTATTATTTTAAATCCTTATTACTTTATTACCAGACTGCATGAAAATTAGGAAGTAGACAGTTTAACCTAACATAGTTTGTGGATGAGTTGAGATCGTAAACATTACGAATAAAGACATATCAATAAGCATAAACTACTATAACAAGTGAATATGTTATAATTACAATATTATATAAATGCTGGCAGAACTAAGGATAAACATGGGTAGTACTAAGGATTTTCTGTATTCAGGGCACTGTCCTATGTGTACAGTAAGTATAAAATTATATTATTCCAAGTTTAAGTATATATAAGACATAGGCCTTCCCTTCAGGGAGCTTGCAATTTAATAGTAAAGAAGAAACAACTATAAATATAGCATTTACTACCTAATAGTAAGAACTCTGAAAAGAACCATATAGAATACCCGAGAGGGGAAAGTATTCTCTTTAATCGAACTTGAGAAAGGTGTCATAGAAGAGGTGGTATTTCACCTCCGGAGGTAGGTAGTAGGATTTTAATAGAGGAATTGGTTGTGATATAGGAAAGTAGTGGGGAAATGTAAATATAATGAATAGAATGAGCATAGCAAAGAGGTATGACGTGGGAAAACACACACTGTTCTTACAAAACAAAGGAGGGCCCATTTTAGGGGTCATTTTGGGTACTGAGCATTGGAATTTATATGGCAGCAGTAGAAAGGCAGCGAGAGGATACATCAAAGGTGATGTATCAAGGGTTGGACATGGTAGTTCAAGTCTGTAATCCTGGCCCTCTGGGAGGTCGAGGGATTGCTTGAGGTCAAGAGTTCAATAATACCAACCTGGAAAACAACATAGAGAGACTTTGTCTCTACAAAAAATAGAGAAATTAGCCCATGGTGGTGGCACATGCCTGTAGTCCTAGCTAGTCAGAGGCTTAGACAGAAGGAATCGCTTGAACCTCCAGGAGTTGAAGATAAATAACAGTGAGCTGTGATCATGCCACTGCACTATATAGCCTGAGCCACAGAGCGAGATCTTGTCTCTTAAAAAAAAAAAAAATCTCTCTTTCTCTCTCTCTCTTCCTGTTAAGGGTTCAACACTTGGTGTCTAAAAAAGTTTCCAGTTTTGAATATATGTTACCAAGAAGAAGGTTGGAGTGTGGGAAGGAGATAGGATTTGCAAATTTGTTTTGATTTTTACAGAAAGAAATTCAGCTAGCAGATTGAAATATGGATCTGTTGTTGGAAGGATAATTGGGCTTAAAAGTAGATGAAGGAGTCCTTTGCAGAGGTGGTAATTGAAGCTGTGTCAGATAGAACTTGGAATTCTTATCTTTAAAAATGAGAAAGGAAAGGTAAGGAATAGCAACTAGAGAGAGAGGATGATGCTGGTAGAGCAGTTGGAACTTACTGAAAGCTTTTGATGGGCCAGGTGCTGTGTAAACCCTTTAGAAATTTTAATCCTAACAAAGATCCCTGTAAAGCAGGAACTATTATAGAGGAAGATAGCAAAGCTTAGAGAGGTTAAGCTGCCTGCGATTACACTGGTACCAACTAACAGAGCTGGAGTTGAAATCATTTGACCAGGCTCATTCCCTTTCATAGTATTATGGCTTCAGTCCATAAAAGCCAAAGAATGAAAGAATTTCAAGGAAAAGAAAATAAGCCACAGAGGTCAGGGATTTCTAACAAGAGTACTGAGGTAGAAGAAGTCACGAGTTGATATAGTCTAGCAAAGAAAGTGGCATCATTCAGTGTTAGAGAGACCAGCTCCAATGATGAGAATTACAGAGATTGAAGAAGGAGCTAACACGGGGTCGCGATGCCAAGATACTTAGGTCACAGTGCAACAGGGAGGAGACCTTGTGGAATTCGGGACTAGGAAATAATGTGATGAGAATAGCTGTTAAAAGGAACAGAATACAAATTGTATCAGAACTGGCACGTGTAGTGGTTAAGAACCTGGCCCGCAGTCAGAAAAGCTGGGCTGTCTCTTGGCTTTGCCTCTTACTACCTCTGGGACTCTGGTTCTCTGAGTGGTCTCATTTGCACAATGAGAAATTTTCCTCCCAGGTTGTTCTGAGAATTAAATAAGGGGTCTGTTAAGTGTTTACTTAATATAGTGTTTGTTATATGGTATGAGCTCAATAAATAGTGACTGTTGTTTAAAAGAGATGAGTAAAAGTATTGTTACTTTTAGTCAGCACGGACCTAATTGGGTGGTAGCTTTGGATATTGATGAATAGAATAAATATTAGAGGGCTTTGTGACTGATCAGTTGTTCAAAGAAATGACAGATACCAACAATACTTTAAATGTTTAAGTGTGGAGAAGAGGAGGATGTTATACAGTGATAGTGGTAGGGAAGTGTGGTTGGTGTAGGATATAGTTTGAGTAATAGCAGTATTTTGTATTTACTTGTATTTGGATGGTAGTTTTAATAGATGTTCTGTAGAAAACGGCACAGAAGGGAAAACACATACAGGCTGAATGCAGATACGCAAAAGGGTCAGTAGGTGAACTTGCCAAAGTTGAGTATAAAGGGGTGTGGGTGTATTGAGTCTGAAGAAACATTTTGTAGTTAGTTCTTGTACTTAGCTCCTTTGTTCATTCTTTTGTTCATTCATTAAGAGCTTATTGAGAACCTACTATGGACCTGGCACTGTGGTAGACACTAATTAAATGAATCATCTGTAAAGTGTCTATTTAATAAGGTGTTTGTTACATGGTATGTGCTCAATAAATTGTAACTGTTGTTGAAAAGACACTATAGCTGTTGCTCTCATGTGACCTTAAGTTCAAACGGGAAGACTGATTAAAAACACTAAAGCAGGATGATGAGAAATGCAAATGAAATTGGCAAGTATTAGATATCAGGAGGCTAATAATAATCAGCTGGGTTATCACTGTGTATGTCACTGAAAGCTAAAGGAGAAACATGCCAAAGAGAAGTGTTCAAATAACACTGTTGGGTTGGAAATCATTTCAGATTGAAAATGGGGAGTAGATAAGGAAGAAACAGAAGTTGAATAGTAAACAATAAAGAGACAGATGCACTGGTGATTAATTATAAGGCCCTACCAAAATCAGGAGAAAAGATGGAAAAGTATTAGCTGTTGCTTAGGACATTTTCCTTGGGAGAAATGAGTAATCATTAATTATTAAAACAATCTCATTATAATTGACATATTTCTTAAGAAATACCTTTATGTAAGAACTTTTAACTGTAATTGACTTTTAAGTCATATTCATGTATGTTATAAATTACATTTCTTATTTTTTTTACCATTTGAGTTCATTTTTTGGGTTATAAGCAAATTGTATATCCCACAAATTCATGGCTTTTTGTTAGTTTTATACTGGGATAGTGAGATAATCTTTAAAAGGAGACTCAGTATGAAAGACTCCCACCAAAGAACCCTCCTTCCAAAACATCCTAATGTTATTATTTTCTAGTTTTTCCATTTAATCCATTTTATTTATTTTTTTTTTTTTATTAAATCATAGCTGTGTACATTGATATGATCATGGGGCATCATTCACTAGCTTCACAGACCGTTTACCAAGTTTCACATATACCCTTGTAAGATGCACCGCTGGTGTAATCCCACCAATCCCCTTCCCTCTACCCTCCTCCCTCCTCCCTCCCTTTCCCCCTTCCCCCCTTATTTAATCCATTTTGTATTTATCTATCCCCTGTATTTTCTGCCCTCTTGCCCCAAAACCATTGTAAGTGTAATTTTAATTATTTGATGGTTATTTAAATTATTTGATATCCTCCCTATTAGGAGGATATCACAAAAGTTCAGATGCCTTCTTTCTCCTGAATTACTTTAAGTGTATTAAGAAAAGGAAAGAAAACATAGCATTAAATTGGTGTTTCACCTCCAAAACTTATACTCCATGAAAGAAAATAAAAGCTCTTTAAGCATAGTAATTGTTCACTGCTCTCTCATTAGAGACAAGCTTTATTCTCATCCCATAAGTTTCTGCTTTAGATACAACACTGTAAACAAATTTTGAGGTCACTAGGAATCATTGACGTTCTGCAGACTGCATTGAGATACACACTTAAAGAAGAAAAGTAGTAGACTTTGGTATTACCACAGTGAATTGTGCTCTGCCACTAACTGTTTTTGGAAGACTAAAATTAATAACCTCATCAAATTGGCATACTTCATATGTGAATATTTCAAAAATTTTCCCTAAAACTTATTAAAAACATGTTTATTGTGTTTGAATATAAAATTGGAATCGTCTATCTGGTTTTGTTCAGAGGATTGTTTATGCAACTTTTTGTTTAAATTGGATTAGTACCATGTTAATTTTACATTGCCTCTGGTGAATAGCCATGGGGCTATAATCTCTGCCAGTAATTTGTCACATCAAAACCCTCTGGAGGGCCATAGAGAACATTTGTGTAGTACGGATTAGACAGAGAAAGCCACATCTTAGATTGTTAATAAATGTTAATGACAAGACCCAGCTGGTAAAGCTTGGAAATAAGATCTAATGCTTGGTGCCCATTGCCAAAAGAATGTTTAAACAGAGATTTCCATTACTCAAAGGTGACCTGGTATAGTCAATTTGTGAATTAAAAAAATCTTAACCTTCTAATTATTTAGAAAAAAAACCTTTTTTTTCTGATTCACAACCATAAAAGTCTATTTCCAAGTTGTAAGCTTTTTTGTTCTTGCAACAGCTGTAAAATATAAGTCAGTATAACATAAAATGAATCCTAATTTAGAAAATAAGGAAATGATATCCTTACATTCTGGTTTTGTTATCTTGGGACAGAGGTAAACGTTTTACTTGTGAGACGTTTAAGGGATAAGGGGTAATTTAGTTTCCTTTTTTCCCTTCTCAGTAAGGACATCCTATAAAAATGTTTTAAAATCAAAGCAAATTCTTGCGTTAAGTTTGTCTACAACTACCTGAATTAAGATCGTCTATTCCTTACGCTTATAGCATATTTATAGATTTATTTAAAAACATTTCTTGACAACTTAAAATATAGTTATATAAGCAGAGTAAAAGCCACTACGTTTTAAAAATAAACCAATCGTTGTTATAAACCATGAATTTGTTATAGAAGAGTTATCATTTTTTGTGTCAGATATATTAAAACTGGGTATGTTTGTTCCCAGTACAGGAAACAGAGCTAAGACTTTGAGTAGGATGTGGGTCCCTTACCATATTTGTGCACAGTAGATCTGTTTAAAACTAAGCTGATATATTTAGTTAAAACAACACAGACTTCATTGGCTGACATCAGCACTATCTTGTCCAGCCTCCTGCTCATCCACTCAGAGTAATTAATTTGATTAATTTATAAGTAATTTAGCCAAGGATGGGATGTAAATCTTTGTTTAAGAAAACAGTTGGAGGTCCAAGTCTTGGTTAAAAACTGTGTCTTGAAACCATCCAGGCCCTCCTACTGACTTGTCAGCTCTGGATTATTTTCAGAAAACTTTACTTGAGTTCCTTAGTTTCATTGTAAGTTTTTTCCCACAGACTTACATGGTATGCGTGAGTGGGAGAGTGAGCAGTGGCCACTTTTTAGCCGCTGTTTAGTCTAGTGTATGTGTGTTTACATCTCCTCTCTGGATTTATAGGCAGCCAAGGCAAAATAAAGATTATACTCACTTGATTGAGGAGTCTTAACCTAGAGCACCTGGCACTGGAGGATTTCTTTCCCTAATTTGTGTGTGTGTGTGTGTGACTATTATTAATGCTATATGCTTGATTAAAAATTCAGGGCATTTAAAGGATTTTATGTTTGCTGATAAAAATGTTTCACGTTTCATTAAAAAATTACAATTTTACAGAATACTTAAAACTAAAGTATTCCTTTTTCTGATTGCAATCATATTTCCTTGCTGTAAAAAAAATTCAAATATTGAATTACCATATAAGATAGAAAATAAAAATCACCAATAATCTTATCTCTCGTCAGTCATAGCTGAGAGCTTGGGGTGTGTGTGTAAATTAATTACATTTTATTTTTTTTATTTATTTTTATTTATTTTTTTATTTTTTTATTAAATCATAACTGTATACAATGATATGATTATGGGGCATTTTAAATGAAATGTACATTTCAAAGACACGGTTCTTTTACACGCTCCACCCACCTCCTAGTTTAAGAAACAGCATCATGGATGTATTGGAAGCTCTCTGTGGGCTCCTCTCAACTGTATCTTCTTCCTTTCTAGAGGTAACCACTCTGCTGGTGAATTTGTATTTATTATTACCTTGCTTTTCTTTATAATTTTATAATATGTATTAAAAATATCTGCAGATAACATTGCTTAGTTTTTTATGTTTTTAACCTTTTTATACATGGACTCATTCTCTACAAATAAGTCATAGTTTGTCCTGTGTTCCTTCAGTGGACAAGTTCTTTCCAGTTTTTTTAATAATAAGACACAACACTGAATGCGTTTGTACAAGTTAGAGTTTCTGTAGTGTTTATATTTAAAGTAGAATTTCTGGTGCTGGAGTACATTCATATCTTCAACGTCACTAATTACTGCCTAATTATTTTCTACAACAGTTGTACGAATGTGCAATTTCCAGTAGTATATACTTGTTTGTTTTCTTCACACTATTGCGAACAATTGGCTGTTACCTTAAATTTTTCAGTCTTGTTGGTCTAAAGTGAAACAGTATCACTATATAGCTTACATTTTCATCCCCCTAGCTACTAATGACTTTGAGCATCTTTTCCTATGTTTATTGGCCACATATATTTCTTCCTCCAGTAGAATGTCTCTGTCTTTTGCTCAATAGCAATTAAACAACAGATGTTGGAGTCATCAGACAAGTTTCTATGCTGTAGAAAACAGGTGACATGATGGAGAGATATAGTAGAGAAATGGGATCTTTTGGGACTACCTTACGTGTGATTGGAAGCCCCCAGAAGAGGGAATGAGGAGAAAGCAATATTTAAAGAGATACTAGCTGAGAATATTCCCAAAGTGAAAAAGATATCAATTCATAGATTCAAAAATATCTGTGGACTTCAAATAAGGTAAATGCAAAGTAAACCATACTTCACATCATAGCAAAATTGACAAAAAGCAAAGAAACATCTTACAAGCTGTTGAAGAAGGGTGGGATATATTGCCTTCAAAGGAGCAGCAATAAGACTGACAGGTGACTGAAACAAAAATAAAGGAATTCATAAGACAGTGAGACAACATCCCTAAACTGCCAAAAGAAATAATTGCTAAGCTAAAATTCTATATCCTGTGAAAAGGTTCTTCGTAAATGAAAGTGACATAGACTTTTCAGACAGAAAATGGGAGAATTTGTTATGGCAAACCTAAAGTAAAGGAAATACTTAGTGGGTTTCTTTGGGCAGAAGGAAAATGATCCCCAGTGAAAGCTTCGATATGCAGGAGAATAAAGAGCAATGGAAGCTAAATAACCCTGCCCAACGCAAGTGGGTGGTGGTCATAGAAGAACAGTGTTTGTTGAATTTAAAATATACATAGAATTAAAATGTATGACCAAAATAGTACAAAATATGAAGAGATAAGTAGAGTCAAGTGTTTAAAGTATGTTGCATTATCTGAAATTGTAAAAGTCCTAATTTATAGTAGATTACTTAAATGAGGGATACATGTTATTTCTAAAAGAAGAGTAAAAATGGGTAAATAACAAGATGGGATTCTGATTGATAAAATATGATTAACATAAAAGAAGAGCAGACACATAAAAGAATATTTTCATAAAACACTGTCTTCAAATATTGAAACTTTCCTCCCAAAATCAACATTGTATCGTAGATGTTCTAGCCAGTGTAATAGGACACGCAAAAGAAATAAAGATTATAATTATATTGATTGGAAAGGAAAAAGTAAAACTTTCATTATTGCAGATAAAACTGATGTACTTAGGAAGCCAAAAATTACCCAGAGACCCTCTTAGAAATAGGTGAGTTTAGCAGGTTTGCTAGAAACAAAGTAAATGTGTAGAAATCAGTTCTCTCTCCTGGAGATAATTAGGAAATGAAAATTTAAAACTCTGCCATTTGCAATAGCATCTAAAATCAAATGTCAAGGAGCACAAAAAAAGATGTTAGTTTTTAACATGCGGAGAACTATAAAGTATTATCAAATAAAAGTAAAGAAAACATAAATAATTGGAGAGATAAGTATGTTCATTGATTAAAGAACTAACATTGTAACTACATTGGTTTGGGGCAAGTTATCTGTATAACCATAATCAAATAAGTCTTTTCCCCTAGAAGTTGACATTTATATGGAAATGAAGAGCCAAGAATAGCTAAAATAATTTTAAAGAACAGCCAGAAGGTAGAAGGTAATCTGTATATTATCAGATACATATCAAGACTTATCATTATAAGAATTATAGTAATTAAGACAGTATAGTGTTAATACAAGGACAGAGAAGGATGTTTAGAGCATCCAGGAACAAATCCATTCATAAATGAACAGAGGTGATGTTGCTAAGCAGTGTGGGAGGGGCCAGTGGTGGTTTTCAATCATTATTGGTCTGCTGGCACTCTCTATGTAAGGAAAATGAATCTTGATCTCCTATCATATATAAAACCAGTTGCATAATAACCACTGATCTAAATGTAACTTCAAGAGGGTAATGAAAGAATATCTTCAAGACTGAAACAGGAAAAAAAAAATTCATAAGATACAAAGAACTCTTAAAAAAGAAAGGAATCAGAAAAATTTGGACTAATGTTAAAATGAAGGACTTCTGTTCATCACACACTCCATTAAAGGAGTGAAAAGGTAACAAGGTCTACTAAGCAATATTTGCAGTTTATGAGAATTTACCTATTATACATGTATATAAATGTCAGTAAGAAAAGATGGACCAACCAAGTAGGAAAAAGTGCCAAAGGTTTGATTGAATAAGAACTTTATAAATGAAGATATCCAAATGTCATTAAAATATTTTAGTGTGTTCAACCTAATTAGTCTTTGAAATAGGCAAAATAAAATCACAATGAGATACCACCACATAACCTGTCAGAATGATTAAAGTGAAAAAAATGACAATTACCAAGTATTGACAAGAACATGGAACACTAGGACTTATCTGGAAGTGTCAGTTCATACACATACATGGCTAACTGCTTTGCAGACCATTTGGCAGGACAGATTGAGCATCCCTAATCCAAACACCTGAAATCTGAACTTTTCTAGAACTAACGTGACACTGCAAATGGAGAATTCCACACCTGACCTCATGTGACAGGTAGCTCGCAAAATTATTTACAATATTGTATAGGGCTGGGCACAGTGGCTCACACCTGTAATCCTAGCACCTAGGAGGCCAAGGTGGGTAGATTGTGTGAGCTCATGCTTTCAAGACCAGTGTGCGCAAAGACAAGACCCCCGTCTTTACTAAAAATAGAAAAAACTAGCTAGGCATGGCAGGTGCCTGTAGTTCCAGCTACTCAGGAGGCTGAGGCAGCAGGATCACCTGAGCCCAGGAGTTTGAGGTTGCTGTGAGCTATGACGCCATGGCATTCTACCCAGGGCAACAAAGTGAAACTCTATCTCAATCAATTAATAATAAACAAAATATTGTATAAAATTACCTTTAGTGTATGTATATAAGGTCTATAAGAAATAAATGAATTGTGTTTAGACTTGAGTCTAAGATATCTCATGATGTATTTGCAAATATTCCAAAATTCAAAAAAATCCAAAAGCTAAAATACTTTTGGTCCTTAGTATTTCAGATAAGGAATACTCAAACCTGTATTTACAAATGCTGAAAGTCTTACTCCTCTGACCCAGCAATTTGTAGCCTATGTATATATCCAATAGAAATGCACACAAATGTGTTCCAAAAGACATGGGAATTGTCTTCACATCAGCATTATTGTAGTCTACGTAATACAAAAGTGGAAACTGCTCAAACATCCTTCAGCAGGAGAATGAATGTATTATTCAATGTATTTACTCAATGGAATACTATATAATAATGTGAATGATTAGCTATACTGAACAATATGAATGAATCTGGAGAACAGAATTAGTGAAAGAACCCTGACACAAATATATATATACTGTACAATTCTATATAAAGCTCAACTCAAAGCAGTCAGAACTTATTTGTGGTATTAAAATTAAGGCAGTAGTTATCTTTGGGAAAGGTGAATTGTTGGTGACTGGGAGGAGATAGGGACTTCTGGGGTTCGGGCAATCTTTATGTCTTGATCTGGATGTTCAGTAAGTAGTTCGCTTTGTGAAAATACATCAAAGGTAAACGTACCTTGTGATTAGTTTTCTGCTTGCTATAATTTAATCAATAAGTTAAAAAAAAAATATATATATATATATATGTTACACGCATCTGTTGACCCAGCTCTCCCACTCTGAGCTTCTGTCCTAAAGAAAGAAAAGCACTTCAGGATTCATGAGCCAACTGTGTGTTAAGTGATGGGGTATTTCCTCACGGCACTGTTTGTAGTAGGAAAAGCATCTGTTATTGGGAGAATGGTTGAATGTCATGGAATGTGCATGCTGTGGAATGTTACACATTAATTTAAAAAGATTTTATCTATTGACCTAGAGGAACTGTTACATTTTTTTGATGCAAAATAAGGTGTTGGATTCTACTTTTGTTTTAAATAAAGGTATGTGCATAAGTTTTAGCATGAACCTGGAGGAAAGATTGGAAAGTCATATTAACTAAATTGGGGGTAGAATTAGTGATTAATATAGGGACAGTTATTGAATTTTTCTATGTACATCTTTGTATAATTAACCATTTCTTAGATGTTGCTTTTACCATTGGTCCTTGTGGCAATTTTTTGTGTTAACAGCAGCCTTTCTTGCCCTCAACTTTGTTACACTGTGATATTCTGCTAGCATCAATCACCAATTGATGAATATGACTTATAGCATATGGAGAATTTGACTTATAGCAAAAAGAGAAGTCATATAGTGTTTAGAGAAAACCTACATTTCTAGACAATAGGTGACTCATAGAATTGGCAGTGCATAGCAGCTGGGTGTGGTGATGTGCACCTTTGTCCCAGCTTCACAGGAGGATTGCTTGAGGCCAGGAATTCAGGGCTGTAGTGTGCAATGATCGCAGCTGTGACTAGCTGTTACACTCCAGCCTGGGCAGCATATCAAGACTCCATATCTTGAAAAAAAAGAATTGGCAGTGCGTGGCTATATTATGAGTATTGTCAAATAGGATTATAATCAAAGCCAAAGTCTTGAAATATATTTATTCTAATATTAGGGATCTGGCTTATGTCTTTGTTTCTTTTAAGAGGGAGCAAGAAAGTCAAATGGCTCGTCTTAAAAAACAGCAGGAGGAATTGGAACAGATGAGACTGCGTTACCTGGCTGCTGAGGAAAAAGATGCGGTAAAAACTGAGCGACAAGAATTATTGGATATAAGAAACGAATTGAACAGGTATAGTAACTACAAGTATTTGTTTCTTACAAAAACAGAAGTTCTGATATGACAGCTTTTTAGTTGGTCACTGGTCCAGGGAAGGTACAATTTCAGATTTCTGAGGGATGAAGTAGATAAGACAGAAAAGTAGCAGTCTTCTATAATAGAAGATCTATGTCAAAGGCCCCTTACACCACGTTTGTTTTTTGTTTTTTTGGTTAGCTCTTGTGTTTCTGTTTATAGCATAGTACTTTAAAGTTCATTTTTGTGTGACCGTTTCAGGATTATTGCTACTATTAAGCTGAATTTTGAATCGTAAAATAAGAAATTTCAAATGTAGTTATATTAAAATAGCCCTTATTTATTGAATACTTACTGTGTGTCAGGAGCTATTTTAAATGCTTATATGCCTATTTCATTTTTTTTTTTTTTAAATCTTCAAAGCAACTCAGTGAAGATGGTATTTATCCCTTTTTACAAAGGAGGAAACGGAGGATTAAGCAGAGTTTTAATCATGTTAGTAGGGTCACAAAGCTAGTAAATCATGAAGTCAGAGTTCAAATCTGATCCCAGAGATTGTATTTTTAACTGCTGTGCTACACTGGGCTTCTCTGTAGCGTCATGTTCTCTTAATGACAACTTCAGCAGTGTTTCATGTTAGGAAAGAAGTCTTTCAGAAGCAGCATGAAAAGAAATCTTTTTGGAGGGTGGTTTTTTTGAAGGAAGACTTTTCAGCTAAATTTATCAAGAGACTCATACATTTCTATTTCAGCAAAGCACTATCTTTTGCCACAACAAAATACTAAAGACTGAGTAGGTTAAACAGAAATTTCTTTTTTCCTGGTTCTAGAGGCTAGAAGTTCAAGATCAGGAGCTAGCATGGTTGGTTTTAGAGGGTTGGTTTTAGCTTCTTGCTGTGTCATGACCTAGTGGGAAGGAGTAAGCAAGTTGTCTGGTTTATCTTCTTAGGAAGGCACGGATCTCATCATGAGGGTCCTACCTTCATGGCCTTATGTAAATATAATTAGCTCTCAAGGCCCATCTCCAAATACCATCATATCCGAGGATAGGGCATTGACATACGAGTTGGGGATGGTTGGAGGCAAATAATGTTCATTGTTACACATGTACATTTGACAGGGTATCTCATTATATCTCCATATATAGTGCAGTCACTGTCTTAGAAGGGCTCCTAGCTGAATTAAATAACTATTTGGAAGATAAATGAATAAACCTCAGTCATAAAAGCTCGACTCTAAAAGCCTTGCTTAACAGTGTTCAAGCTACACTACTGTTTTCCTCATTTTTATTCAACAAATGTTTATTTAGTGTCTACAGTGTTGTAAACTCTGAAATTGTTACAAATTAATGCATTATAACATGATCTTTGCCTTCCAAACTTTTGTTGTCACGTAGTATACGTAGCACTTTTAAAATTTCAGTTTAGCGAATATAAAGTCCCTGTTGTTGGCTGAGCATGGTTTTGGTGGCTTAAGTGAAGGTAATCATTTTGCCTATAAGATTCGTAGATCATACCAAGTTGAATCTTATTAATGTCTTTATCAATTTAGATTCAGAGAGAACTAAAACCAACAAGATTAAATTTATTAGAGGCAAAAATAGAGACTTCTGTATAAGTTACAAGAAAAATCACTTAAATGATAGATAATACACAGTATAAACAGTTCATGTGAGGAAGCCCAGGAGGATTTAAGGGGTCACTAATAATAATGTGATTTGGCTGCTGAAGAGTCAGTGCCTGTAGGGACATTCAGAGAAGTACTATTCAGTACTGGTTTAAAAAAAAAAAAAAAATCACTTCTGGAGTATTCTTACCAATGTGAACACACTTCAGGAAAATCAGGTGTCTAGACAGAGCTTCTGATGGAAGGTGCCCAGGACGGTAGGGGCAATAACCATCCAAGAAGTGGGTAGGAGAGAACGTGGAGAGCTCTTGGGCAGAGTGGCAGATAGCTGCCTTCAGATATCTGGTGGGCTATCATGTTAAAAAAGAAGTAAGTACACCACTTCTCCTCTCGAGCAGAATCATAGCCAGTCACTGGGAACTGTAAAGAGGTAGGCTGAGTTCAGTGTGAGAAGGGGCTCGCTAACGGAACACTTCTGCAAAGTAGTAGCTTCCGAGTGGCAGGAAATGTGTGAGTAGAGTCTAGACAGGGTTTGTCAGGAATGTTACCAGCGTTTCCTTTAATATTTTATGGGCTTATTTAGCTACCAGGTTCTAAAATTCTGTTGTGATCATGACTGATAATTTTCATTTTCATGCATAATTAGGTGATGCACAAAAGAGAAATAAATATTGAAACCTTTCAGTACATAATTTGTCATTGTGTGTCATTAATTTCCTTAATGACCCTTCCCGCAAGGTAGCTGTAAGAATTAGGTTAGGGAAACACTCTTCAAGGATCTGCCCTTAATCATCTACACAAACTGCTCAAACTCAGTGGAAAGATGTGGGACCAGTATCTTGTCAAGCACTTAGTTCCCTAGGCTTTCTTTCTCAGAATAGAAGAAGATACCTGGCATCTTTCTTAGACTGTATACTTCAGGTTTTTTGTTCTTTTGTTTTTTCTCTTTTGTGAGAAATAGTAGGAGTTTCATGTTTCAAAGAGTCATCCAAATAAACGAAGCTGTACTGCCAATAGGCATACATCCCCTGGGGCCTGGCCCTCCTGGGTGTCAGAGCAGGGCCTGTCCTCACTGCTTCTTCCTCCCTCTCCCCCCGTCTTCCCACCCCATGTGCACATTCAGAAGTGGACTTCTCGTTGGCTTGGTGTCTCTGAAGACTATCGGGAAGGAGGGGCTTACGCTCAAAATTGATTTACCTTATCAGGATGAAATTTAGGAATAACTACAAATTGAAACATCTGTCACCAGTTATATAGAAGAATATAAAGCTACATCTTAATTGTACATTCTAAGTTAAATTAAAACATTTCCTATCCAAACGTAGTGTGACTGTCACTGAGTTCACTAAGTTTTATTACCATTCCATTTCAAAACTGTGTGAACAACAATGCACAGGTTCTGTTGGAAATACCCAAATCCCAGGCCTTCATCTCCCTTTTTCTCTCCTTTTTTCACCCCTAAATAAGATTATCACAAATGTAACTAGGACATATGCATACAAGCTTGTCATGTACATGCCCTTCAACACATTCACGTTTATAGAATTTCTACAAATACTGATAAAAGCTCCATAGTAAAAGGGACTTTTCTTGTTCGTTCACTGAAGTGTCCCCAAAACTTGTTTGGCACAAATAAACAATTGTTGAATGAATTTAGAAAAAAGAAATTATGTTCAAAACAGTAATAAAAGTTTGGCGATAAACTAAAGATCACCATAAAGGATTAGATGAAGGTATATCCAAATGGGGTGGAAAAGGCATTTTCAAGGAACACTTAATGAAGTAGGAAAAGCATTCTGACTAAATATGTGAAGAAAGCATTGCATAGGGAGTATCATTAATTTTTGAGAAAATACATTTTTTTAAAGTACATACATGCATTTTTAATTTTCTTTACACAGCTCCAAAAATATCTACTGTTTTCATGTATTTTATAATTAGAAAACAAGTATTGCTTTATAAAACTTCCTTTTGTAGCATGTTGACTCTGACTAGCCAAGTGGAACATTGGTTTTTGTTTTCTTCTTGAAAATATTAACTAAACACTTATTTTTTTCCATTTTGTCATTTTGTTTTTAAATAGTGCTGTTAAGAAAAATGAAACAGTTGCTAGAGTGGCATTTGTTCTTGGCTTTTCAGGTTAAGGCAACAAGAACAAAAACAGGGCCAGGATTCCAGAGAGATAGCAAGTGGGAAAATGGATGGCCCACAGAGTAATGCATTGGAAGAAGGTCTGGATGATTATTTGACTCGCCTCATAGAAGAGAGGGACACGTTGATGAGAACGGGTGTGTACAATCACGAGGATCGGATAATAAGTGAACTTGACCGACAGATAAGAGAGATTCTGGCAAAAAACAATGCCAGTAATTAATAACATTTGGAACATCTTTATAGAGACTCCAGGTCTGAATTTTAGTTTCATTGTAAAACCCTTAAAAGTGAAGAAAATTGATGTTTTAAAATGCTATTTTCGGGTTTTTTAAGCAAAATTTTATATATTATTGTATAGTATTTATTTGATTGTATTTACTTTGTGCTACCTCTCATGCTGGTTTTATTTGTCATATACATTTTCTACTCATTTTAAATGACTTGTCAGTGTTTCTTGTAGTTTATAATCTGATGGCTAACTTCCAAAACAGCTTTTCACAAGTTTGTTGTAGGAGAAATGACTGCAGTAATTTTCAGTTATTTAATTTTTCATGTTGAGCCGAAAGAGTATATGTTACACTTTAAAAAATGCTGTGTCCTAATTCCATTTGAATGTAGATATCTTAAAAGTTGATGCCAATTTTAAATGTAACCAGTTTAACTCATTTGAGACAACCTATCCTTTTTCTTTAACTTGTAATGTGTGCAAATGACAACCTTGAAAATAAAGCAGGATCAATGCAGAGAAGCCATATGACATATTGAGTGGCAAATTAGTCATTTATTTAAATAAAGTTAATACAGATGAAACTTGTTTCAAGAGCTATTGAATTTTCAAATTTTCAGTGTACTCGTAACTTGAAGAGCTTTTAATATGGTCTTCTCTGTCAGCCTCCTGCTGGAATTTGCGTTGTTTTCTTTTGTTAACATTAGAGATTTCCCTTTATTTTCCAGTGATAATAGTACTAGTTGTTAACTCAGACCCTCTCTGATAGAACATGGAAACAGACACATAAAGGAAAGAGTGAAAATCAACTATTTTTACTCCCCCGAATTTTAATCGGTCTTTTTCTAAAGTGTATGAGATGAAGTCATTGGATTTATGTAGCATCGGGTCGGTTTAAACAGAGTTCTTTTCTGTCGTGTTCTTCAGAGCCAACATTCGTCCTTAAAGCCACACTTTCCACCTCTTTGTATTTACAGAGTACTGAAAAGTTTTTAACAAGTTCACAAATTAGGTTGAGTCTAAAAATAGATGTAGTTTAAAAAATTCTGATTTCCAAATGTAATAAATTTAAGTATATGCTTTAGGAAGTTACCAGTAACTCCCATAAAAGCAGAATGAGACATTTACTTGTCATTTTCAACAAGATATCTTTCTTAAGGAAATTAAAGTCCTTTTACTCACCGTATTTTTTTCCTTATTAAACTATTAATCTTCTAAAAATACCCTAGCAATAAATAAGAAATTACTGAATGAGAGGATAATAATGAATCTGTGAATCGTAGAAGGAACTTACAATATTAATTATGGTTAGATATATTCTCTCAGTGATTTTTGTGCCACATGAATGGAACAGAAGTATTCTTTTTGTTTTGGGAAGTCTCAGTGAATTTCCGTGACTGTTGATACCCTCAGTTGCCTTATGTGCTGCCTGGGACTGTTTCCAAACACTAGATGGGGCCCTAGATTTAAAGAAACAAAAAAGACTTTTCCAAAATGGATGTGTGGTTTATTTTGCCTTCTGTAAAGCTTTCTTGGCTATTGTAATTTAACAAATAAAATCATAATTGTATGCATCTTTGAGTTTTGAGCATCTTATTATAAGTTTCTACACAGAGGAGGCAAAGTATTCAGCGCTTCCTGTTTCAAGTCACTATATGCTTGCTTTTTTCTCAAGTGTTTACATTTCAGATACTTTTTTATGTCTGAACATCAGGGGAGTCTGAAATTTTCATTCTTTTGTAGTCCTTCAGCAGCATCCATTCCATTTGTAAGTGGCACTTAACACATTTACAGATTGCTTTACTAAGTTGCCTGAGAGTTAACAAGTATGACCATAGTGAGTATGAGTGGGTGGGTGTGTGCGTGGGCAGGCGAATAAGTCTCCTCATCACTACCTTTATAACAGGAAACCTTTCGCCAAATGTTTCAGGGTGAAATAAAATTTACCTTTAAAATTTCTATGACTTTTTATGGAGAAATTCTAGTCTCTACATGTAAGGCAAGCATGTACAGCATAGGAGGGGTATATCATGACTTAGAAAGTATGATCTCACTCCCACTGTGTCTAACTTGACACTGAGTACCTAAATTTATTTATTTTTTTAACTGGTACAATTCACATAACATAAAAATCACCATGTGAAAGTGTATAATTAGTGGGGTTTTTTTGCATATTCACAACTTGAGCTATCACTGCTACCTAAAACATTTTCATCATCCCCAAAAGAAACCCGGTCTCCACTAGCGGTCACTTCCCATTATCCAAGACTGCAGCCCCTGGGCAACCCTTATCTACTTTGTGCCTCGATGGCTCTGCCTATTCTGGACATTTTCTATAAATAGAATCCCAAATTGGATATTTAAAATAGAAGATAAGAAGAGAAAATTTAAATGTAATTTTTCTGTGGCTAGTTTCTACAGCATGTAACATTCTGTCAGATGTGGAATTAAATGATACAAAGATCCAGAAGGCTGCTGGTATGATTCTGTCCTGAGTGGCTGTTCCTTGGAGCAGTATCATTTATCGCCATCCGCCTTCTCACCCACCTAAGTGTGTGCCACCACCTCATGGAAGATTCGATGGACATGGACATGAGCCCCTCGAGGCCTCAGAACTATCTTTTCAGTTGTGAACTAAAGGCCAACAAAGATTATCACTTTAAGGTGAATAATGATGAAAATGAACACCAGTTATCTTTAAGAACGGTCAGTTGAGGGGCTGGTGCAAAGGATGAGTCGCATATTGTTGAAGCAGAGGCAATGAATTATGAAGGCAGTCCAATTAAAGTAACAATGGCAACTTTGAAAATGTCTGTACAACCAATGGTTTCTCTTGGGGGCTTTGAAATAATACCACCTCTTGTCTTACAGTTAAAGTGCAGTTCAGGGCCTGTGCACATTAGTGGGCAGCACTTAGTAGCTGTGGAAGAAGATGAAGAGCAGGAGGATGTGAAGCTCTGAAGTATGTCTGGAAAGTGATCTGCCCCTGGAGGTGGTAGCAAAGTTCCACAGAAAAAAGTAAAACTTGCTGACGATGAAGAAGATGATGATGATGATTTTGATGATAAGGAAACTGAAGAAAAAGCTCCAGTGGAAAAAGATCTGTGTAAGACACTCCAACCAAAAATGCACAAAAATCAAACCAAAATGGAAAGGATTCAAAACCATCAACACCGAGATCAAAAGGCCAAGAATCCTTCAAAAAAGAGGAAAAAATTCCTAAAACACTCAAAGGACCTAATTCTGTAGAAGACATTAAGGCAAAAATGCAAACAAGTATAGAAAAGGTGGGTCTCTTCCCAAAATGGAAGCCAAGTTCATCAATTATGTGAAGAATTGCTTCCGGATGATTGACCAGGAAGCTGTTCAAGATCTCAGGCATGGAGGAAATCTCTTTAAGAAAATAGTTTCAACAGTTTGTTAAAATTTTCTATTTTATTTCATTTCTGTAACAGTTGATATCTGGCTGTCCTTTTTATAATGCAGAGTGAGAACTTTCCCTACCATCTGATAAATGTTGTCCAGGTTCCATTGTCAAGAATGTGTTGTCCAAAATGCCTGTTTAGTTTTTAAAGATGGAACTCCACCCTTCACTTGGTTTGAAGTATGGATGGACTGTAGGGCATAGTAGTAGTGGTGGTCAGACATGGAAATGGTGGGGAGACAAAAATATACATGTGAAATAAACTCAGTATTTTTATGAAAAAAAAAGATCCAGAAGGCCAACATAAAGGCATAACATTTGTCATCAGTTAAGGGTAGACCTCAACTCTTTTACCCATCACCTGTAAAGTATTCACAGAAATAATAGTGGAAAGTAGATAATGTTCTAGCAGTTCTGGTGCTGGAAATGGGTTACTGACACAAGGCACATATCATGCCATTGGCATCTTATCAAAATTATACACTTTTCAGACCAAACACGGCGGCTCACACCTGTAATCCTAGCAATTGGGAGGCCAAGGCCAGTGGATTGCCTGAGCTTAGGAGTTCAAGACCCCATCTCTATTAAAAATAGAAAAACTAGCTGGTTGTGGTGGCGTACTCCTGTAGTCCCAGCTACTCAGGAGGCTGAGGCAAAAGGATTGTTCAAGCCCAAGGGTTTAAGGTTTCTGTGAGTTATGATGCCATGGCATTCTACCCAGGGCAACAGAGACTGTCTCCTAAAGAAAAAAAAAAAAAAATTCACACTTTTCCACATTTTACAGAGTTTGGGGATGAAAGGAAACACAGTCAGCCAGAATGTAAGGCAGCAGTTCTCAACCTGTGGGTCACAACCCACAGGAACTATATTAAAGGGCCACAACATTAGGAAGGTTGAGGACCACTGACAAGGTATGTGAGGGCCGAGATGAGGTCTGTCTTCCTTTCTGCCATATGTCACAACTAAAATAGTTCCTGCCATATGTAGACACTCAGATAATATTTGCCAAGTTCATAAAGCAATAAATGAAGAAAAAAAATGTGCATAGCTACCTGTCAAAATAGACATAAAAAATTTCAACTTAGGTGCTCAGCAGATAGGTCCATCGGTCTCACTGTGACAGGTTTACAAACTTCTACAGGGCCTGACCGCCCAGGCCCTGTAGATGAGGCATTCTGTTTGTTGGGTTGTTTTTGCTTTTAGAAAAAGATCGCTTTAAGTTGATAGAGACAGAAAGTAGAGTAGATGTTGCCAGAGGCTGGGGGAGCTACGGGGAACGTGGAAGGGGAGGTGCTGTTGAATGAGGATGAAGTATCTGTTCGGGATGATGAAAATGTTTGATATTATAGATGGTGGAAATGGTTGCACAACATAGTGAATAGACTTACTGCCACCAAACTGTACACTTAAAAATGGTTTAGATGGGGCGGCGCCGGTCCCATATGCCGGAGGTGGCGGGTTCAAACCCAGCCCCGGCCAAAAAAAAAAAAAAAAAATGGTTTAGATGGTAAATGTTGTTTTCGATATATTTTACCACAATTAAATTTTTTTTCCTTTTAAAATAAATATTTATTTCATTATTTATTTTATTTATTTTTTTATTGTTGGGGATTCATTGAGGGTACAAGAAACCAGGTTACACTGATTGCATTTGTTAGGTAAAGTCCCTCTTATAATCGTGTCTTCACAATTTAAAATTTTTAAATAAAAGTTCACTTCAAACTTTGCCTCAAATCTGCCTACCCCGTGTTCTCATGCTGAAAGTTTTCTGCATAAGGATCATTTTTCAAGTCATTCCTGACAATGCTATTCTGTCATTTCTTCATTGTAGGAATGGATCAAAGATGCCTTATTATATGTTTATAGCACCTGTTAACAAAATCTGAAATTAATGAAAATCAATAGCTCCCTTTAAGTCCTGAGTTCTAACGGTAAATTGGAGGATCCTTGAAATTTAGAATTGTACTGCTTTCATGTTTTATAAAAGTAAGGTTTTGTTATCCTAATGACAATAAAAACAAAACGAAAAGTCATTTTTTAGTTTTTTTTAATTTAGCGTGTAGTCCAGATCATAGATGTAAGATTGGAGAGAGAATTATTTGTTTACTCATTGATGACTCATTCCCTAAATTTGGCTCAGTATGTTTTTGTTGGTGGTGGGTAGCTTTACTGATGGACTCTTATTAATGTGGTTTTTGTGGAAGTGTTAAAGTCTGTTGAGTAATTTCTAACTGTGACTAGAAAATTTAAATCCACATTTAATATTTGCATTTTGGCAATTGTAGCACAGCCCTTGGATTGTAGACTTTTTCTGAAAACAAGTACTTTTTCTGCCACCTGTTTCGACAGCACAATCCTGCTTCTTTGTGGCCTGAGGCCCTCTGCTTCCATGACGGGGGAGGCAGATGTAATTCATCTATCTTGGTGTAGATGGACAAACAGAGGCAGAACCACTTAACTATCTAAAATTTTCATTGAAACCCAAACAACTAGATTGCGCACCAATTTTGTTATTTAATCTCTGTTTGGCATCAAATTAGAATCTGCTGTTATGAGGACTGTAACTGTTAAAAGTCTGCGATATACTTAAATCTCATTTTATTAGCTTCTCTGGGGGTTGTCTTAGTGTTTTCATTATAAATGTTTTTACAGATGTAGGCTCTTCAGATATGAAGTTGCTGACCTGGAGGCTCAGAAGTTTAGCTTTCAAACTGAAGGGGGGTGGAAATCTGTTTAGAAAGATTAATTTATAGATAAATAATTTACTGACTCTGATACGTTAATGTACTGTAATCCCTAGAGGCTTTTAAAGATGTAGTCATCATATTCTTAAGGTTTCTAAGAATGTTAAACCTGTCATTCATAATAGAAACTAAAAGAGGGTCCATTTATAATTTCTTCTTGGAAACACTTCATCTGCAAATTCATAGACAAATATTTTTTCTTTTCCAAATAATTTATCCAGTAATTGGACAGCACAGCTTTTTTTGATTAACATGTTAAATAGTATAAAGCATGCAAATACACAGGGTGAGTGCTGAATTTCCCCCAATAGTTTAGATTAAAACTTGACTAGAGCAGACAAAATATTACTGCAAAATCCTGTTTTTCACGTAATTACAAATTTTGATGAATGTCAACCCCATAGCAAAAGGGCCTATGCTTAGTAAATTGCAATATAGTACTCAGTTTTTCAGCAAATTCTCATGTTAGTGAACACACTGAGCAGGATTAAAAGCAAAGCACTGTTTTCATTTCTACAATCTCTTTCTAGAATTTTCAACATCGACCAAGATTTAGTTACTAAAATTCCAAACTGTTCTCTTAAGAGAAATTCTGAATCTTAAGCAAGACTATTACCGCATTACTTGAATTCAGTTCAGATTGTGAGCAAAACGGGATGCCCTGATGACGGTATATCCCATCACAAATTTGAGGCATTAATATTCAGCACATATCTAGAGTCACCCTATTTTGGTTAGAGGAGATAGTACAGTGGACTGTCTGGCGTGTTCATGTTGCCTTGAGGAAGGAAATTTCAATTTGTGATTTAGCTTCATTGTTGGCAGATGAGATTAATGGGCTTCTCTTGGTTTCTGGCAGAAGTTTATTTAGGTAACTAACTAAAATTTGTAAAATTTGCACAAGGAAAATAAAGGTACCAAGTAGGAAATAGCTGTGTAAACAATTTTCAGAAGTAATTTAGCCCACAGACTTTTTAAATTTTGCCAATGAAAATTGTATTTGCAAATCCACATTTAGCCTACCATCTTTTCCTCTATTATCAGTCCTCACTTCTTTTTCATCTCTTTATCAATGTCTGGTATCTTACCAGGAGCAAAGGACAGCCAAAATTTGTCTTAAAAAGATTCTTTAGAAAACTTTTGGACAGAGAGAGACAAAGAGAAAGAGACAGAAAAAGAGGGACAGACAGACAGAGAAAGAGTTGGTAGTGCAGTTTTCCTCTGGTCTTTTCTTTCTAGGGTCTGTGAAGTTGTCTTGTCACTTGAACCTTGTCATTATTGGAGCTATCTGAGCAGTACGAATATGCAGGAGAAGCAATTGTGAACCTAGCATGTTTGGGCAGGACTCTGATGTTTGAAATTTGCAGCAGGCCTTTTTAATGTTACTTACAACGTATATACATACGAAGCATAATTCCCAGGGGTGTGTTCTAAAACATGAAAACAATAATCTGCCTATTTTACTGATCAAATAATTTGAGGATTCATCCTTCAACCAAAATGTAGATATTTGCCTACCATAGAGAAGTGCTTTAACATAAAATTTTACGTAGTTAGGTATCTATAAGGTATTACTATTATTTTTCTTATTATGGTATCCTGGAGAAAGATTTACAGATTTGTATTGTTAATAAATTGTGAGAGTGTCATTGGGCCTCCAATCCCTTCATGTAACCAACAGCAAAGAATAATCTACCTGTCTGCATTCTCCTCCTCCTCATTTTTGTCTGCACTCATTGTTCTCCCTTTCCAGTGACAGCTTCAGCAGTCAGGACACAGAGTATGCAGAACAGTGTCCAATCACAGCATTATTATTCAAAGCTCTAATGATCCCCTTTCTGGCGGTGATGACCTCCACATGGGAACACGCCCCCTCCTTCATCCCTCGTCAGAAGAGAAGGGGAAACAAGAAGAAGCGCCAGGCGCAGACTGCCAGTTCCTACTTCATGGATGTGAAATGCCCAGGACAGCCCTAGATCCCCACGTGTCGAGCCATGCACAAGTGGTAGTGTGTGTGCTTGTTCCTCCACTGGCCTCTGCCAGCCTACAGAAGGGTGTTCCTTCAGAAGGAAGCAGCACAGAAGTGTCCTGCTTGAATCACTGGGACACTCTCCCAATAAATACATTTTTTAATGTCAAAAGAGACTTTTGAAATTTGGTGCTAAAAGTGTTACAAACCTGTTCGAACCAGAGGAGCAGTTCGTCACAAATTACATCATATGAGCTGCTAGTCATACTAAAACTTTAGGGGTAAGCATAAGGAGACTAAAATAGCCCAACCTACTTCATAGGGCCTGTTCTCTAAGAAAGTTGGCTAGCAAAGGATGAGTGAGTAGCTATAGGCAAACTTAGTTGGAATCTAAGGTAGCCTTCAAATCTTTAGGGTCCAATGTATTTTATAGACCATGGCAATAGCCATTTTTGGGTACAAGTGATGCTGTGGTCTAAATGCTTGTATCTCCCTCAGAATAGTATGCTGAAACCTAATCACCAATGTAATATTAGGAAGTGGGACCTTTGGGCAGTAATTAAATCATAAAGGTGGGGTCCTCATGAATGGGAGTAGTGCCCTTATAAAAGAGGAGCCCGAGAACTGCGTTCTCTCTTCCACTGTGTGAGGACACAGTTAGTAGGCACCAGCTATGAGGCTCAGTGTCCCTCCCCAGACACAGAATCTCTTAGCACCTTGATCTTCTATTTTTTTTATTTTTTATTGTTAAATCATAGCTGTGTACATTAGTTCAATCAAGGGATACCATGTGCTGGTTTCATATTACACTCTTTCCAACCTAACCTCCCTCTTCCCTTCCCCTTTCTTGGCCCTTTCCTCATAGTCTTGTGCTACAGTTGGGTTATAGCCTTCATGTGAAAGCTATAATTTAGCTTCACAGTAGGGCTGAGTACATTGGATACTTTTTCTTCCATTCCTGAGATACTTTGCTAAGAAGAATATGTTCCAGCTCCATCCATGTAAACATGAAAGACGTAAAATCCATCTTTCTTTAAAGCTGCATAATATTCCATGGTATACATATACCCCAATTTGCTAGTCCATTTGTGGGTCAATGGGCACTTGGGCTTCTTCCATGACTTAGCAATTATGAATTGGGCTGCAATAAACATTCTGGTACAGATGTCTTTGTTATATTGTGGTTTTTGGTCTTCTGGGTATAAACTTAGTAAAGGAATTATAGGATCAAATGGCAGGTCTATTTTTAGGTCTCTAAGTATTCTCCAAACATCCTTCCAGAAGGAACGTATTAGTGTGCATTCCCACCAGCAGTGTACAAGTGTGCCCTTTTCTCCACATCCACGCCAACATCTCTGGTTTTGGGATTTTGTTATGTGGGCTACTCTTACTGGAGTTAGGTGATATCTCAAAGTAGTTTTGATTTGCATTTCTCTGATGATTAAGGATGATGAGCTTTTTTTCATGTGTTTGAAGATCATGCATCTGTCTTCTTTAGAGAAGTTTCTCTTCAAGTCCCTTGCCCACCCTGAAATGGGATCACGTGTTCTTTTCTTGCTAATACATTTGAGTTCTCTGTGGATTCTGGTTGTTAGACCTTTATCGGAGGTATAACCTGCAAATATTTTCTCCCATTCTGAGGGATGTCTGCTTGCTTTACTTACTATGTTCTTGGCTGTGCAGAAGCTTTTTAGTTTGATCAGGTCCAGGTAATGTATTTTTGATACTGCTTTAATTGCCTGGAGAGTCCTCCTCATAAAATATTCACCCAGGCTGATTCCTTCAAGAGTTTTCCCTGCACTTTCTTCAAGTATTTTTATAGTTTCATGTCTTAAGTTTAAATCTTTTATCCAGGGAGAGTCTGTCTTAGTTAATGGTGAAAGGTATGGGTCCAGTTTCAATCTTCTACAAATTGCCAGCCTGTTCACCCAGCACCATTTGTTAAATAGGGAATCTTTTCCCCACTGAATGTTTTTAATTGGCTTGTCAAAGATCAAATAATGGTAAGTAGCTAGATTCATCTCTTGGTTCTCTATTCTGTTCCAGACATCAACTTCTCTGTTTTTGTGCCAATACCATGCTGTTTTGATCACTATCGATTTACAATACAGTCTGAGGTCTGGTAGCATGATTCCTCCTGCTGTGTTTTTATTGCTGAGTAATGTTTTGGCTATTCGAGGTTTTTTCAGATTCCATATAAAATGAAGTATTATTTTTTCAAGATTTTTAAAATATGACAATGGAGCTTTAATAGGAATCACATTAAAATTATATATTGCTTTGGTTAATATGGGCATTTTAACAATGTCGATTCTTTCCAGCCATGAGCATGGTATGTTTTTCCATTTGCTAATATCTTCAGCTATTTCTTTTCTTAGAGTTTCATAGTTCTCTTTGTATAGATATTTCACGTCCTTTGTTAGGAATTCTCCCAAATATTTCATCTTCTTTGGAACTACTGTGAAAGGAATAGAGTCCTTGACTGTTTGTTAGGCTTGGTTATTGTTGGTATATATAAAGGCTACAGATTTATGGGTCTTTATTTTGTAGCCTGAGACATTGCTGTATTCCTTGATCACTTCTAAAAGTTTTGTAGTAGAATCCCTAGTGTTTTCCAGATATACAATCATATCATCTGCAAAGAGTGAAAGTTTGATCTCTTCTGACCCGATGTGGATATCCTTGATGGCCTTTTCTTCCCTAATTGCAATGGCTAAAACTTCCATTACAATGTTAAAGAGCAATGGAGACAATGGGCAACCTTGCCTGGTTCCTGATGTAAGTGGAAATGATTTCAATTTAACTCCATTCAATATGATATTGGCTGTGGGTTTGCTGTAGATGGCCTCTATTAGTTTAAGAAATGTCCTTTCTATACCAATTTTCTTAAGTTTCTGATCATGAAGGGATGCTGAATATTATCAAAAGCTTTTTCTGCATCCATTGAAAGAATCATATGGTCCTTATTTTTTAGTTTGTTTATGTGCTGAATTACATTTATAGATTTACGTGTATTGAACCAGCCTTGAGACCCTGGGATAAATCCCACTTGGTCGTGGTGTATAATTTTTTTGATGTGTTGTTGGATTCTGTTCGTTAGGATCTTATTGAGTATTTTAGCATCAATATTCATTAGTGATATTGGTCTATAGTTTTCTTTTCTTGTTGGGTCTTTCCCTGGTATGGGGATCAAGGTGATGTTTGTGTCGTAGAATGTGTTGGGTAATATTCCTTCTTTTTCTATAGTTTGGAAGAGGTTTAGTAATATAGGTACTAGTTCTTCTTTAAAGGTTTCATAGAATTCTGACGTAAAGCCATCTGGTCCTGGGCTTTTCTTTTTAGGGAGATTTTGTATATTTGATGCTATTTCAGAACTTGATATAGGCCTGTTCAACATTTCCACTTCATTCTGGCTAAGTCTTGGTAGGTGGCATACTTCCAGGTATTGGTCGATTTCTTTCAGATTTTCATATTTCTGAGAGTAGAGTTTCTTGTAGTATTTGTTAAGGATTTTTTGAGGGGTCTGTTGTTATTTCAGCATTACCATTTCTGATTGATGAAATTAGAGATTTTACTCCTTTTTTCCTGGTTAGGTTGGCCAAAGGTTTATCTATTTTATTGATCTTTTCAAAAAACCAGCTTTTGGATTCATTGATCTGTTGTATAATTCTTTTGTTTTCAATTTCATTTAATTCTGCTCTGATTTTGGTTATTTCTTTTCTTCTGCTGGGTTTGAGGTTGGAGTGTTCTTCCTTCTCCAGTTGTATGAGATGCCCCATTAAGTTATTAACTTCCTCTCTTTCTGTTTTCTTGAGGAAGGCTTGCAGTGCTATAAATTTCCCTCTTAGGACTGCCTTTGCAGTACCCCAGAGGTTCTGGTAATTTGTGTCTCAATTGGTGTTTTGTTCCAAGAATTTGGTGATTTCCTTCTTAATCTTGTCTATAACCCATCTATCCTTCAGCATAAGGTTATTTAGCTTGCATGTTTTTGTATAGGTATGCAGTTCCTGTTGTTATTGAGTTCAACTTTTATTCCCTGATGGTCTGAGAAGATGCAAGGAATAATTTTTATTTTTTAAAATTTGCTGAGGTTAGATTTGTGGCCTAGGATGTGGTCAATTTTGAAGTATGTTCCGTGGGCTGATGAGAAGAATTGTATTCAGTTTTGTTGGGATGAAATGTTCTGTTGATGTCTGTTAAGTCCAGATGTTGAATGGTTAAGTTTAAATCTAACATTTCTTTGCTTAGCTTCTTTTTGGAGGATCTATCCAGCACTGCTAAAGGGGTGTTAAAATCTCCAACTACTATGGAACTGGAGGAAATCAAGTTGCTCATGTCTGTTAGAGTTTCTCTTATAAATTGAGATGCATTCTGGTTGGGTGCATAAATATTAATAATTGAAATCTCATCATATTGAGTATTAGCTTCAACAAATATGAAGTATCCATCCTTATCCTTCCTTATTTCGGTTGGTTTAAAGCCTATTGCATCTGCAAATAGGATCGCAATGCCTGCTTTTTTCTGCTTTCCATTTGCCTGGAGTATAGATGACCATCCCTTCACCTTGAGTCTGTGTTTGTCTTTTAATGTAAGATGCGATTCTTGTATGTAGCAGATATCTGGCTTGAGTTTTTGTATCCAATCAGCCAACCTCTAAAGAGGACAATTTAAACCATTCACATTAATTGAGAATATTGATAAAACTTTCAAGAGTCCAGTGGACATTTTTAATCCTTTTGCAACTGTGGAAGTTGGAATTTGATCAAAATTTTCTGGGTGGGTTTACTTTTGTGGTGGAGGATTATTCTGGTCTTTATGGAGGATAGGTCTGAGAATATCCTGGAGAGCTGGTTTAGTTATGGCAAACTTCTTCAACATGTGAATGTCATTGAAGTATTTCATTTCTTTGTCATAAATGAAACTCAGTTTAGCTGGATACAGGATCCTGGGTTGAAAGTCTGTTTGTTTTAGGAGATTAAAAGTCAATGACCGGGCAGCACCTGTGGCTCAAAGGAGTGAGGCACTGGCCCCATATGCCAGAGGTGGCGGGTTCAAACCTGGCCCCGGCCAAAAACTGCAAAAAAAAAAAAAAAAAAAAGTCAATGACCATCCTCTTCTAGCTTGAAAGGTTTCAGCAGAGAGATCTGCAGTTATTCTAATATTCTTGCCCTTGTAGGTGATGGTTTTCTTTCGTCTGGCTGCTTTTAGAATTTTCCTTCATATTAACTTTAGTGAAATTGATTATGATGTGTCTGGGGGATGTCTTATTTGGGTTGAATCATGCTGGAGTTCTGACACTGTCTGCTAACTGAATTTCAGAATCTCTTGGCATGTCTGGAAATTTCTCCTTCATAATCTCATGGAGAAGAGACTCTGTGCCTTGTGAAGCCACTTCATTGCTTCCGGGGATCCCTATAAGATGAATATTGGTTTTCTTCAAATTATCCCAGAGCTCTCTGAAAGTGTGATCTGCTTTTGCCCTCCATTTCTCTTCATCCTTGAGAGTTTGGGAGCGTTCGAAAGCTTTGTCTTCAAGGTCAGAAATCCTTTCTTCCGCTTGTTCCATTCTGTTACTGAGGGATTCTACTGTGTTTCTCAGATCTTTGAGGGCTGAAACTTCTTGTCCCAATGTGTCAAAATCTTTTGTCATTTGGTCTTTGAATTTGTTGAATTCTTGAGATATCTTTTGGGTTACTGCTCAGAATTCTAATTCGATCTTATTTGTTATCCAGATTCTGAATTCAATTTCTGACATCTCAGCTATTTGTTTGTGCATGGGATCTTGTGCTGTGTCTGCCCCATTGATCCTTGGGGCAGTTGATCTACTCTGATTATTCATATTGCCAGAGTTTTTCTGTTGATTTTGCCTCATGATTCTTTTTCACCATTGCCTCTGGCCATCCTCAGAGTTAGGGAGGTGTCTCTCCAAGATGAGACCCCAGCAGGATCACTCTGTTGTTGGTGGATCTTTGTAGGGAGTGACCCTGTGTAGTTCCTCTGGGGCTGCCCCACCCAGGGAGTTCTGGTTGTGGAAGCAGCTCCAGAGTGTGACACACTCAGATCCAGCAACAGGGCAGGACGTGGTGCCCACGGTTTCGGGAGTGCCTGGTGCCCAGTGACTTTGGCACAGAGAGCCCAAGGCTCCAGCAGTCTCTGGCCAGGAGAAAGGCTCTGCACAGAGGTAGGGAGCGCTCCGGAGGGCATGTGGCTACCAGAGTCCCTGGCCAGACAAGCGGGCCGGTGTGGAGGCAGGGAGGGTACAGGAGGAAGGATGCAGGGTTCTGCAGCTCCCGCAGTTCCTGGTCAGGGCACGCAGAGGCCTGCGGGCACAGGTCATGGTTCGGGGTTACAGCGCAGCTCTTATGGAGGTCTGGGCAGCACCAAGCCCAGGAGTTTGAGGTTGCTATGAGCTGTGACACCATGACACTGTACCCTGGGTAACCCAAGGCTCCAGTGTGCCAAAACTGGTCTCACTCTGCCCCTGAGGATTAAGGCTGTAAGCAGCTCAGTCCCCGCCTTTAGGGCGCTCAGTCACTAGGTTACTAGCTCCTGCCCAATTCTTGCTCTGGGACCCTGAGGGCAGAGCTTGCTAGGGCAGTTCTCTCACAATGGCTTCCTGTGGCCCACAGGTGAACACTATTAGCTCTGTCCAGCTCAGCAGCTCAATCTCGGGCCCTAGACAATGCCCAGAGTTCTCCTCACTCCTGCTCAAGCTCTCCCCATGGCAGTTCAACTGAGTGCCAAGTCCAAAAACACTGAAACAGTTCACAGGTAAGGCCATTCCAGTTGGCAGCCTCACTGCTGCTTGTACTTACAGCTGCTGGCGGGATTAGGTTGATCGAACACACGCAACCACTTGCCACTTTTCCACTGTTTTTGTCCTCCTCTTGGGGTCCAGAAGTCCCTTGCTGACTCCCTGTATCCTCAAAGGGATGATTATAGGCAGATCCCACCAGTCAGAGATACCTGGAGTCTTATCTCCCCAGACTCACCATGCCCAGTTGCAGGGAAGCTGTTACTCGGCTGCCATCTTGCTCCACCTCCCTTCGTTTTCTTTTTTTAAAGACAGAGTCTCAAGCTACAGTGTAGTGGCATCATCACAGCTCACTACAACCTCAAACTCCTAGGCTCAAGTGATTCTTCTGCCTCAGCCTCCTGCACCATGCCTGGTTAATTTTTCTATTTTTTTGTAGGGGGGGTGTCTTATTCTTGCTCAGGCTGGTCTTGAATTGGTCAGCACCTTGATCTTGAACTTCATAGCCTCTAGAACTATGCAAAATAAATTTCTATTGTTTATGAGCTACTCAGCCTCTGGTATTTTGCTGTAACAGTTGCAACAGACTAAGACAAGTGATATTAGTAGCCAGGAGAGAAGTCATCACTTGACAAAACACAGTATCTGTTCCTGATAACTCCTGGCAAGCTAAGAATAGATGGGAACTTCCTCAACCTGATAAAGAGCATCCATGAAAAAAACCTATAGCTGATGTCCCACTTAGTGGTGAAAGAGATAGTGCTTTCACCAACAATCAGGGTAAAAGCAAGAACGTCTGCTCTCACATATTCAGTAGTGTATTAGAAGTTCGTAAACATTGTAATACGACAGAAAAAGAAATTAAGGGCCGCATCTCTGCAAGAATGCAGACCATTCTCAGCAATCAGACTGTCGACATTCCAGAAAACATCAACATCACTCTGAAGGGACACCCAGTTATTGTGAAGGGTCCCAGAGGTACTTCAACCACATCAATGTGGAACTCAGTCTCCTTGGAAAGAAAAAAAAGAAGAGGCTACAGATTGACAAATAGTGGGGAAATAGAAAGGAACTGGCTACTGTTTGCAATATATGTAGTCACATACAGAACATGATCAAGGGAGTTACACTGGGCTTCCGTTACAAGATGAGGTTTGTGTATGCTAACTTCCCCATCAATGTTGTTATCCAGGAGAATGGGTCTTTTGTTCAAATAAGAAACTTCTTGGGTGAAAAATATACTGCTGGGTTCGGATGGGGGCAGGCGTTGCCTGTTCAGTATCTCAAACCCAGAAAGATGAGTTAATCTTTGAAGGAAACGACATTGAGCTTGTTTCAAATTCAGCTGCTTTGATTCAGCGAGCCACAACAGTTAAAAAAAAGGATATCAGAAAATTTGGGGATGGTATTTATGTCTCTAGGGAAAAGGAATAGTTTAGCAGCCTGATGAATAAGATCTAAGAGTAAGAATGGCCACATCACAAAGTCTCAAAGCTGCAGATGCTGGAGTGGATGTAGAGAGAAAGAAACACTTTTACATTGCTAGTGGGACTGCAAACTAATACAACCTTTTTGGAAGAAGTATGGAGAATCCTCAAAGAACTCAAATTAGACCTCCCATTTAACCTGCAATCTCATTACTAGGCAGCTACCCAGAAGAAAAAAAATCATTTTATCATAAGTATATTTGTAGTAGACTATTTATCACAGCTCAATTTACAATCACCAAAATGTGAAAACAACCTAAGGATTGTATTAACAAGCTGTGGTATATGTATACCATGTAATACTATTCAGCTCTTTAAAAAGATGGAGACTTTACATCTTTTGTATTAACCTGGATTGAGTTGGAACACATTCTTCTAAGTAAAGCATCACAAGAATGGAGAAGCAAGAATCCAATGTACTCAATTCTAATATGAAGACAGTAGATAATCTAATACAAGGTGGGGGTAGGAGAATGAGAGAGAGGAGAAGAGAAAGGGGTATGGGGGTCACATGCATGGCATACCTCTTGGGGGCAGGACACAATTATAAGAGGGACTTTACCTAACAAATGTAATCAGTACAATCTAATTCTTTGTATCCTCAATAAATCCCAAACAATAAAGAATTTAAAAAAAAAAAGAAAAGAAAAAGAAATTAAAGGCATTTAGATTATAAAGGTAAGAGTAAAACTACCTTTGCTCACAAATGACATGATTATAGAAAAATCTGATGATCAGAAAATCTACTAGAAATAATAAACAAATTTAGCAAGCTTGTAGAAAACAAGATCAATATAGAAAATAAAAAATCACTTGTATTTCTATTACTAACAACAAACAATCCCAATACCAGAAAATTATATAATATTTAACAATAAATATGACAAAAATGTGCAAAATTTGTGCACTTAAAATTATGAAACATTGCTGGGAGAAATTAAAACCTAAATAACTAGAGAGACATATTATGCTCCTATGTCAGGAAAGTTAATTTGTTAAGGTGTCACTTTCCCCCAAATTGATCTAAAGATTCAACGTAATCGCCATGAAAAAAATCCCAGCATCCTTTTTTGTAGAAGTTGGAAAACTGACTCTAAAATTTACACTGAACTGCAAAGCATCTGGATACTAAGACAACTTGCGGAAAGAAGAACAAAATGGGAAGACTCACACCACTTTGATCTCAAAATTTATAAAACCACAAGTAATCAAGACTCTGTATATGTATACAGTGATCTTCACTGAAGATGCAAAGGCAACATAGTGGAGAAAAGATGGTCATTTTGTTGTTGGTGTTTGTTTGTTTGTTTAAGAGACAGGCTCTCTCACTGTCACCTGGGCTGGAGTGCAGTGGCATCATCATTGCTCACTGCCACCTCCAACTCCTGGCCTCTCAAAAGCTGGAACCTGCCCAGCCTCTCAAAAGCTGGAACCACAAGCACATGTCAACATCTCCACTATGCCTACCTAATTTTTAATTTTTTTTTGGAGACACAGAGTCTTCCAGTGTTGCCCAGCTGGTCTCAAACTCCTGGCCTCAAGCAATCCTCTCACCTCAGCCTCTAAAGGTGCTGGGATTACAGGCATGATCTACCACGCTTAGCCAGCGTAGTCTTTTTGACAAATGATTCTGGAAAAATTGTATGTCCGTAAGTAAAAAAACTGAACTTTGATCTATACTTCACTTTATATACAAAGGTTAACTCAAAATAGTGCAGAGATCTAAATGTAAAACCTAAAGCTATAAAACTTCCAGAAGAAAATATAGGAGAAAACTTCTGTGACTTTGGGTTAGACAAAGATTTCTGACATATGACACCAAAAGCCTAATCCATAAAAGAAGAAACCAATAAATAGAACTTCATCAAAATTAAAAACTCTGTTCTTCAAAAGACACTGATTAAAGGATTAAAAAATAAGCCACAACATGGGAGAAAATATTTGCAAATCATATATCTGATACAGAATTTATATCTAGAATATATAAAGAATTCTGAAAGTCAATAATAAGAAAACCAATTTTTTAAAAGGTAAGACCTTTGAATAAATGCTCTACTACATAATATATATGGTTGTCCACTCAGTACAGGAAAGGAAGCTCAACAGCATTAGTCATTAGGAAGGTACAAATTAAAACCAAAATAAGGGCTGGACGCTGTGGCTCACACCTGTAATCCTAGCACTCTGGGAGGCCAAAGCCAGTAGATTGCTTGAGCTCAGGAGTTTGAGACCAGTCTGAGCAAGAGCTAAATCTGTCTCTACTGACAATAGAAAAACTATCTGGTTACTTTGGAAGTGGGAACGATGTAACCTAAAAATTTGTACCCTCATATTAATTTGAAATTTAAAAATGCATGAATGGATTCATAAATTGTGGTATATGTATACCATGGAATACTATACCTTTTGTAATAACCTAGATGGAATTAGACTATTCTAAGCGAAGTATCATAAGATTGGAGAAACAAATACCACATGTTATGTACACATATGGGAGTAAAACTCAAGGGAAGTAGGTGGGAGGAAGAGAAGGGATAGGATAAATACACACCCAAGTGGTGCAAGGCACACATTCTGAGTAAAGGGAACACTTTGACTCAAAATCTATAAAAATAAATTACATAACCAAAATGTGTACCTTCATAGTATTCTGAAATATAAAAAAACTTACTATCAAAACAGAAATAATAATAATAATTAAAGAGGGCTTAATGGTAGGAAAAAAAAGAATGTCCCCTATTTTTAGTTTGCTAATAGAATTATGAATAGAATTATGAATAGAATTTTCTTAGACATTTTCTGCATTTATTGAAATAAATTAAGAAGTGATATACTATGTATATATACAATATATATTATACATATTATATAATATATTCTGAAAGTATACATGTAAAACTGGTATTATTTATTCCATAAAATTTGGTAAGAAATCACTGGTGAATCTATCTTTTTAGTGAAAAAGATTTTAGTTATTATTTTCAAATTAATTAATAAAGATCCATTCAGATTAAAAAAAAAAAAAACTAGCTGGGTGCTGTGGCTCATGCCTGTAGCTCCAGCTACATGGGAGGCTGAGGCAAGAGGATTGCTCCAGCCTGAGAGTTTGAGTTTGCTGTGAGCTATGATGCCACAGCACTCTACCGAGGGTGACAGAGTAACAACAAACAAACAAAAAATAAGACAACTGCAAAACTACTAAAATGACTAAATAGACTCCTAGGTGTTTACGCAAGGAAATAAAGCAGACATCCATACAAACAATTGTACATGAATGTTAATATAAAGCTTTGTGTAGCCCAAAGTAGAAACATTCAAATATTCATTAACAGACAAACAATGGCATAGCCCTACAATGCAACATTACTCTTCAATAAAAAGGAATGAGGAATTGATACGTGCAACGTGGACAAATTTCAAAATAATTAAGCAGAGGGAAAAAAGTCCAACAACAAAAATGTGTATCTTGTATTATTCTATTTTAGAAAGCTCTAGAAAATGGAAATTAATCTATCGGGACAGAAAGCAGACCAGTAGTTAGTTAGTATTGGAGTGCTGGGTTCTCAGCCATTCTCAGTCACAAGGATGGAGGAATTACAAAGTAGTGTGACAAAAGTTTTAGGGATAACAGGTGTGTTTATTATCTTGATGGGAGTGATGGTTCTAAGGTTTATGAAAGTGTCAAAACTTTTCAAATTGAACATTTTAAATATGTATAGCAATTAAGCCTTAACAAAGTTGTTAATTATAAAATACACCAACACTAAAATAACAGCTGCCAAGCCAGTCTTGGTTGTCTTTTTGGTTGTATTCATTGTTTAACACACCATTCAGTATAGTCATTTTTCGCCATAAGTAGATTTTCCACATAACTGAGGCTTAGCAGTTGGAAATTATTTTATCCCATTGGAAATTATTTTAATCATTTTATAGATAAATCTTTTTTTTTTTTTTTTTGAGACAGTCTCACTATGTCACCCTCAGTAGAGTGCCATGGCATCACAGCTAACAGCAACCTCAAACTCTTGGGTTTAAGCAATTTTCTTGCCACAGTCTCCCAAATAGCTGGGACTACAGGCACCAGCCACAACACCCAACTATTTAAATCTTTTTAAAATGTGTCACAGCCTTCTTCGATTTTTGAAACAAACTGCAGACACTGAGTTACCTTTTTTGCATGTCGCAAACTACCATTATGGAAACTGTGGCAGAGGTGAAAAAGTACTATATTTCAAACTATTTAATATTATGTGCAGATTTATTCTTTGCTTCCAAGGAATTTTGCAAAATTATATTTAATGAAAAGGTAAAGAATAAAGAATTGAAGGAATCAAGATGAGGAGAAATTATAGATTGGCAAATAAACCAGGAAAATATTATGAGCAGGGATATGTTCTTATTGTAAGTTACAGAAATCAAGTTTGAAATTGCCTGAGCCCCAAATAGGAAATAGTTGCCACAAAATATATCATGCTTATGGATCAGTAGAATCAATGTTGTTAAAATGGCTGTACCACCCAAAGTGATTTACATATTGAACACAACCCTCCGTTAAAAACCAACGCCATGTTTTGCAGATCTAGAAAAAATAGTTCTATGCTTTATGTAGAAACAGAAAAGACTCTGAATTGCCCATACAACATTATGTAATAAGAACAAAGCAGGAGACATCACTTTACTAGACTTCAAGCTATTCTACAAGGCAATAGTAACCAAAACAGCATGGTACTGGCACAAAAAGAAAGACATAGGCCCATGGATCAGGAAGGAGAACCAGAAACAAAACCGTCCTCATATTCCCATCTGATTTTTGACAGAACAGATAAAAACATACATTGGGGAAAAGAATCCCTTTTCAATAAAAGGTGCTAGGAAAACTGGATAACCACTTATAAAAGGCTGAAACAGGATCCACACTTCTCACCACTCACAAAAATTAACTCACAATGGATAAAAGACCTAAACCTAAGGCAGGAAACTATAAGAATCCTAAAGAAAATGGCTTGGCACCTGTGGCTCAAGCGGCTAAGGCGCCAGTCACATACACCTGAGCTAGAGGTTCAAATACAGCCTGGCCCGCCAAACAATGACAGCTGCAACCAAAAAATAGCTGGGCGTTGTGGCAGGTGCCTGTAGTCCCAGCTACTTGGGAGGCCAAGGCAGGAGAATCACTTGAGCCCAGGAGTTGGAGGTTACTGTGATCTGTGATGCCACAGCACTCTACCCAGGATGACAGCTTGAGGCTCCGTCTCAAAAAAAAAAAGAATCCTAGGAAAAAACCCTGGAAAAACTCTAATAGATATTGGCCTAGGCAACGAATTCATGAAGAAGACCCCCAAAGCAATCACAGCAACAACAAAAATAAATAAATGTAGCGTCACTGTTATAAAAACAGAGAATAACAAGTGTTGGCAAGTATATGGATAAATTAGAACCCTGTGGTCTATTGGTGAGAATGTACAATGGTGTAGTACTGTGGAAACTGTATGGCAATTGCTCAAAAAATTAAAAATAGAATTACCTTATGATCCAGTGATCTCACTTCTGGGTATATACCTGTGATATGAAGAAATACTCAGCCTTTGTCCTGTTTCCTGACATACAGCTCCTAAAACCTGGAGGATTTCTGGAGTGGTTAAGGATGCTTTCAAGATGCTAATGAGACTAGAAATGGCTGAGAACCCCTAGATGCCTTCAGGATGTGGCTGGTTAGTGGAAAAACCAAGGCATGATTACAGAGTTGGGACTTTCAGGCCCACCCCCACACCTCTGAGGATGGGAGAAGGGCTGAAGGTTAAGTTGACTGCAAACAGCAAATGATGGAATCAATCATGCCTACATAATGAAGCTTCCACAAAAATCCAAAAGTTTGGGGAACTCCCACACAGCTGAACACATGGGGGTTCCTGGAAGGGAAGCACCTGGTAACGGCACAGGAGCAAGCCCCTTCTTCCATACCTCACCCTACACATCTCTTCCTCCTGGTCATTCATCTGTATCTCTGCAATATCTCTGGTTGGTCAGCAGTATAGGTGACAACCTGCTACTTATTATTGATGTCTGAAATGGGGGGCTATCTTGCAGGATTGAGCCCTTAATCTTGGAATTGACACTATTTTCAGGTAGATTATATCAGAATTGTATTAAGAAAGAGACATCTAGCTGGTATCACCAAAGCAGCGCTTGGCTGGTATATGGTTATAAAAAAGGGGAAAAAACTTTCTAAAAATCTAGTGTCAGAAATGTTGTATTAAGTAACTATAAGTAAAGGGTAGGGGAAAACGTTTTTTCCCTATCTCTTAAATGCTCAACAGAATTAAAAGCAGAACTTCAAAGAGATATTTGTACACTCAAGTTCATAGCAGCATTATTCACAATAGCCAGTAGAAGCAATCCAAGTGTCCGTTGATGGATAAATGAGTATGTATATGTTTGGTTGCATACATGCAACAGAATATTACTTAGCCTTAAATACAGGCTACAACACAGATGAAGTGTAAGGAAGCTGGGCCTGAGCCAACTTACTGGAACTCACACAGAGGACCCCAAATGAGAGGCTATAGGGCATTCTCTACCTCCACCTCAGGGATCTGAGTTGAAGAACTCAGGTTGGGGCTAGATGTTCCACATTAAAGAATGGAACTAAAGGAGGTTCCACAGGTTCCTCCCCTCCCATTCCCCACCAAAACCTCCTCAGTGTGAGCCAGGAGACCTGCCTTGGGACCTGCCACAGAGGGTGCAGTAAGGGTCAGATATAGCAGAGAAACCACAATCAGACAGGTAATTCTGTCCCCTCCCTTCTCTCTCCCACCTACTTAAACCTACAGGAATTGCTTCATCCAGGAAGAAAAAGGAGGTGGAGGTTCCTAAACCTGACCTGGCCACACCTAAGGTGCATAAGGGCTGTGAGGATAGGGGCTCAAGTGAAGGAGCAGAAGGTGCTGTCCCACACTGACTGACCTCCCCCATTCATATGTTGAAACTTAACCCCCAGTAGGAGGTGGGGTGTTTGGGAGGTGATAAGGTCATGAGGGTGAAACCCTCATGAACGAGGTATCTTATAAAGGAGACCCAGAGGCTTCCTTGCCCTCTACCAGGTGAGGACACAGAAGGTGCATTCTAAGAACCAGAAACAGAATCTATCGGTGCCTTGATCTTGGACTTGCCAGCCTCCAGGACTGTGAGAAATCAATGTGTTTATAAACCACCCAGTTTATGGTATTTTATTTTAGCAGCTTGAACAGACTAAGAAGGTGCCATCTCCCCACACTAAACCCCCAACTCATAAGCCCTATCTGAGCTGAAAGCAGGGTAGAGGTTCATGACCCAGTGAATAATTGAGTGATTTCTAAGAAATTTTTATTTTTTTCAGTAGGTAATACATTTATCTGGTTCAATGTGTCTAAGTAACTGAAGATCACAGGATAAAAAGTTTATCTCCCACAACTGTGCATCACCCAAAGAGGTACTCAGCAATCTTCACCAAAGAAAAACCAGTGTGTTCAGATTCTTATGCATCAGAGGTATTCTGTGTATATATAAACAGCCATCACTATTACCCATTCTAGTTTTTTCATTTAAAAGTATAGGAAATGGCTACGATGAATACTACTATTCACCCACCCGAATCAATAAAATAAAAAAGACTGATTCTTCCATTTCCTCCTTTCTTTTCTTCGGATGCCCCACCCTTCTCTAGCTCCCTTCCTCCTACCATCCATCTCCCTCCTCTCACTCTCTGCCCTCTGCGCTCTTCTCTCTCTCTTTCTCATCTCTTCCCCCCACTTGTTTCCCTCTCTAATATAAAATAAACTTATAATTTTATATTATAAAAAAACAAACAAAAAATATTGATTCTATCAAGTGTTGACACCAATGTGGTAACTGAAATCCTCCTATAGCACTGGATGACAGAGTAAAATGTGACAACTACTTTACAAAATTTGGCAGTTTGTAACAAAAGTTTGTAATGTACTATCCTATGACTCAGCAGTTTCTCTTATAAGCATCTACTCAAGAAAAGTGGGTGCAGATGTCCACAAAAAGACTTGTACAAGATGTGTGTGGCAGCCTTATTCATAATATCCCAAAATTAGAAGTAACACAAACCCGTTTACAGGAGAAAGGATGCATTGTGAATATTCACACAATAGAATCTCACTCAACAATAAAAGAATGGGCTACGACCATAGATGCAGAAAATGGATCGATTTCAAAAATATGTTGGTGAGTGAAAGAAGCCAGATGCAAAGGAACACATACTATATGATTCCATTTATATGAAATACAAGGACAGACAGAACTAATCTATGATGATAGAAGTCAGAACAGTGTTTACATTTGGGGGAAGTTGGCAATAGACTCTGTCTTGAAAGGGACACAAGGGAACTTTCTGAGAGTGATCAGAATGTTCTATGTCTTGCTCTAAGTGGTGATCCCATGGGTGGATACATAGGAGAAAGTGAATTGAGCTGTAGTCTTAATATTTATGGATCTTACCATATATAAGTTATACTTAATAAAAAAGTGCCATAAAAATAGCCTGTGGCTCAAAGGGGTAGGGTGCTGGCCCTATATGCCGAAGGTGGTGGGTTCAAACCAAGTCCTGGCCAAAAACTGCAAAAAAAAAAAAAAAAGATTTAAAGAAGAAATTTGAATTTTAAGCTGAATTTTTAACAATCTGAAATAACTGGAAAGTTCTGACATGTGTCCAGGATGTGGTAAAGTACAGAAGTCCTTCTGTGTTCTCGGGAGGCAGGTTCCAAGACTCCAGTTGATGGCTGAAACTGCAGATGGTGTTGAACCCTTAAATGTGCATACTAGGTTTTTCCTATGCATACATACACAAATTTAATGCCTTTTCCATCTTCACTAAGCACACACCACACACTGGCCGTAACTTTTGCAGTTTGATGTACCAACAGCAAAACTAACTTAGATTTCATTTTCCTTTTGCACAATTTCTTGGCTAAATGGTTCTTCCTCCCTGTAGACCTTAGGAACCTCAACATAGGATTTTTTCCCTTATGAAGTCAAGAACTTTTACCTTTTCACTCAAAAAAGCACTTTACAGTTTCTTTTTGTCATATCTGAATTGCCAGCTTCATTATCCTTGCACTTAGCGATCATTCTTAAGTAAAATGCGGGTTACTTAAACATGAGCACTGCAGTAGCACCAGTCGATCTGATGGCTTAGACAGCCACTAAGTGACTGCCAGGTGGGGAGCATGTTTAGTGCAGCTTCACTGCACAAAGGGATGAGTCACATCCCGGACAGGAGGAAGTGGGACAGTGCAAGAGTTCATCACACTATTCAGAACAGCACAAAATTTAAAACTTATGAATTGCTAATTTCTGGAATTTTCCTTCTTATATGTTTGGACTGTGATTGACTGATTGCAGATAACCGAAGTTCAGAAAGCAAAACCACAGATGGGAGGACCATGATATAGGACAGATTTAACAGAGCAAAGTGAAATAAGTGAGCAAAGAAGAATGATGTGGACTGAAGCTTATAGTTCACTGAGTTTGCTCAACAGACTGGTTAAAATGGAACAGTTAACATGTGAAGGAATGCTGTATGTTGCTTAGGGACCATACATATGTAATAACAGTTTTTTAAAAACAGAGTACGAGTAAACAGCAATGTAGACATTCAGAAGAACGGGCACAAAGAAAACAGAAGACAGCCAATGAGGTTAGAGAGTGATGCCAAAGGTCCTCTACATTTATTTCTTAAAAGGCAAAGGTTAAAAACTAAATATAATAAACATTAACATTTGTTCAATATTGTTGATTTGTTCAACATTTGTCCGAGGTGGTAACTTTGAGAGTGTTTATTATATTTTATTTATAACCATTGACTAAGATATTTCATTTTAAAAACAAAATAAGGTAAATCTTTAGATATTAATAGAAAATTACCTCTAAGATTTATTGGAAGCCATCACAAGTTTATAGCTTGTTTGCATTGATGTCATCAAATAGGTTAAATGTGTGCTCATGTGTAGAAAAATTCTAGAAATATCCAAGAAACTGTCATTGCTTCTGGGCTAGGAAAGAAACTTAACTTCACTGTATAACTGTTAGTAACAATTTAATATTTCCTTTCAATGTTATTAATAAATAATGCAAGAAAGCAAGTAGTTTGGACTATATGATCTTTAAGGTATTTACAGATTTTAAAATGCTATGATACAATCATACAACTTTGCAGAACAAACTTTGTTTTGGGATCTAAAGACGTAACATTGAGATCACATATATAGGCATATAAGTTGTAATATTTTATTTAAATTACCAGATGGAGCTTTTCCATTTAGAACTGGAAGGCTGTCTTCTATCACTACTACCATTCAACATAGTGCTAAAAGATCTAGCTAACACTATCAGGCAAGAGAATATAAAGGGCAACATGGAGATTCCTAAAATAATTACAGCAGAACTACCACATGATCCAATAATTCCACTACTGGTTATATATCCAAAGGAATTGAAATCAGTGTGTTGAAAGGCAATATCTACACTCTAATGTTGCTTCAGATAGTAGCACTACTAGTAGTACTACTTAGTACTACTTCTATTCCCAGTGACAAAATATGGAATCAGTCCATCAACACTGGATAAAGAAAATGTGGTGCATATATACAGGATAATACTACTCAGCTATTAAATAAAAAGTGGAATCCTATCATTTACAGCAACATGAATAAACTTGGAGGATATAATGTTAAGTGAAAATCCGGCACAGAAAACAAATGCTGCATGATCTCATTCATATGTGGAATCTAAAAAGTTGATCTCATAGAAGTAGAGTATAGAATAATGGTTATCAGAGGCTGGGGAAGGGAGGAAGAAGGGAGAACAGGGATAAGTGGGTCAAAGTTTTTTTTTTCCTTCATGTGTGAAGGATAGCTTTTGGGGGGCACAGTATTCTTGGCTGGCAGTATTTTTCCTCCATCAGTTTGAATATATCATCCTTCTCTCTCCTGTCCTGTAATATTTTTGCAGAGAAATCCACTAAAAATTGTGCTAGGCTCTATTGATGTAATATATACTTATCTGCTTTCAGTATTCTTTGTTTTTATTTATTTATTTTTTTAACTTTAGAGATGAGGTCTTGCTATGGTATCCAGACTGAATTTCAACTCTTAGATTCAAGGGCAAGATTCCTGCCTCAGCCTTCCAAGTACCTGGAACTATTGGCATGCACTGCCATGCCTGGATCTTTTGTATTTGATTTTTCATAATTTAATTATGGTGTGCCTTGGGGAATTCTTCTTTGGTTCAATTTGGTATCTGGTATCTTCTTTGGTTCAATTTAGTGGTATCTGAGCTTCTTGTTCCTAGATACCATCATCCTTCTCCACATTTAGGAAGTTTTCAGCCATTATTTTTAAAAATATGCTTTTAAGGCCTTTTTCCTATCCTGTCTCCTTTGGGAATTCTTATTATGCACAAGTTCATTCACTTGATGGTGTCTCATAATTTCTGTAGGCTTTCCTCATTCTTTTTCATTTCTTTTTTCTTTTTGCTCCTCTGATTGGGAAGTTTAATATGTTTTGTCTTAAAGCTTGCTGGTTCTTGCCTCCATTTGGTCATGTTTTCTATTGAGGCTTTCTAATGAGTTTTTCATCTCATTTATTCCTTATTTCTAGGATTTCTAATTGGTTTTTTAAAAATTCTGTTTCTTCACTCAATTTATCATTTTGTTCCTGGATTGTTTTCCAAATTTCATTTAATATTATAATTGTATTTTCTTGTAATTCTCTGAACTATCTTGAGGAGATTATTCTGAATTCTTTGTCAGACATGTCATAGATCTTTAATTTTTCTGGGGCCATCAATGGAGCTATGTTGGTTTCTTTTGGTGGTGTCATTGTTTACATATTCCTTGTTTTCACATTCCTTATGTCCTTACCTTGGTGCTTGCACATCTGAGGAGACAGGCACTTCTTACAGTTTTTGTAGGAGTTCTTCAGTGGTGTTGGACCTTCACCTACCTAATGTTGGAATTTACTCACTGGTTTGTTGTTGCTTCCCATCCTATAGAGGACGTATAGAGAGCACTGAGACTAACTCATTGCCCTACCACTGTTTCCTGGTCTGAAAAGACTTGTAGTTAGTACCACAACTTAAACACAGACCCGCAGTGGTTTCCAAGTCTGGGGAAGACATAACCAAACAAGCACCAAAATTTAATCCTGACTTTTTAGTTCTTCTAGGTCAGGGGAATGCTCTACATGAGCACTTAGGATATGTGGGAAATCTGTCCAGGAATTTTAGCTTTCTAGGGATCGTGCCCCCTGGAGTGCTATGGCACTGGCCATTTTCCTCCCCCACCACTTATCGGAAGGCAGAACAACTGCCAGGATCTCCACTCCAGTCACGGCACCCAGAACCCCTGCTCTTTGTCTCCCTTTTATCCCAGTAATCTTATGTCTTCTCCAGAGACACGTTAAATCAGAAAAGTCCAAACTATATAACTCATGCACTAAAAGATGGACTAGATGAAAGAATATCTATAATATTTCATATTTAATATGTTTGAAGTATCAGGTGACCAAGATGATCATTACAGAAATGATAATTTAGACTATAGCATGTTAAAATAGTTGCTGTAAAGGTCAGAGATGATCAGACAGTATCAGTAACAACAACAATATGAAATTATAATACTTTGAGGTTTGGATCAAATAAATTCTTAAAAGGAAATCCATTAAGCCTACACTGTAGAAGATCAAGCAATGGCAGAGTTAGAAAACATAGTTTTAAGCCCCAGACCCGTCATTTAACCACGTAGCACTTCTGCTTTCTCATCTGTCCAATGGTGATGACTCAGACCATAATCCTTCAAAGGGTTATGCTCCAAGCATCAACTGTGTTGGATAAATGTGCTTTAGAAGATATAAATTATATCTTATATTACTAATCAGGACTTAAACTAGTTTAAGTATCCAAGAATGTCCCTGAAGAAGGGAAGTTGGAGAAACAGTAAGACATATCCAGCTTGGCACCCATAGCACAGTAGTTACAGCACTGGCCACATGCACTGAGGCTGGTGGGTTTGAACCCTGCCTGGGGCAGCTAAACAACGACAACTGCAACAAAAAAATAGCTGGGCATTGTGGCAGGTGCCTATAGTCCCAGCTACTTGGGAAGTTGAAGCAAGAGAATTGCTTAAGCCAAAGAGTTTGAGGTTGCTGTAAGCTGTGAAGCCACAGCACTCTACCAAGGGTGACATAGTAAGACTCTGTCTTTAAAAAAAAAAAAAAAAAAGACATATCCAATTAGGACCTTTCCTCCTATTCTTATGTGTTCCACTGCATTGACTAAATTTTGCTGAGAAAAAGTTGTAGACTCCTTTTTTTTACCATTGTAAAGTTTTCTTCTATTTTGTTAAACCTGTGATTCCTCATTTATAAAGGGGAGATAATAATAGTACCTCCCTTCTAAAGTATTGTGAGGGTTAAATAAAATACCACATCTGAAGTGCCTGGGACAATGCCTTGCGTGAGATAAGTGCTCACTAAATGACAGCTCTTTTCATTACTATGTTTCTCAGAGTAATGAGAGAGCAATTATTAATTATTAACAAATTATATAAGTCCTAATGGAGACACCAATATTCCATAGTTTGTGACAGCCCTAACGCCTTGCATTCTTACATAAGCAAACCAAAACTTAACTTGTATTCATTTCCTGTAAGTGGCTAATTTAAAAGAAAATGAAACTTAAGCTCAGCCAATCATAGGTAGACAACTGGGCATTAGTTATTGCTGGGGGCCTAACGTATGCAGCCACACACAAACCCTTTTCCATCTTCTCCTAAAACAAAGACACAGAGGACCTGGTTAGCCACATCCCACAGAAGTTCCCACAAAAAGACCCTAACTTGACAGGAAACCTGGGGACCATGCCCATCCCCAACAGCCCCATATAAAAGTGGTCTCTAACTGCCCATGGCTGAAGACACCATCTTTGCACTGTCCAGGCAAGACATAAACCTAGCCTGAACATCTCCTCTGTGGCCTCTGGGTGCCACCGTTTATACCTTTCAGTTATGTGTCTTGAACATTCTACTAAGATAGTCCAAATAAGGTAATTGCTCAAACTTTAACCAAACAATTGCTTTGCTTCCACAGTCACCCTATAATAACATTCCCTTCAACCACTTGCAGTTGTTTGTAGTTTGGCACTGCCTGATTCAAGAATCACTTTTTACTCAGATAAACTCTCCAAATTTTTAATGTGCCTTATCATTTATTTATTTATTTATTTTGAGACAGAGTCTCACTCTGTTGCTCTGAGTAGAGTGCCATGGTGTCATAACTTACAGCAACCTCAAACTCTTGGGCTCAAGTGATCCTCTTGCCTCAGCCTCCCAAGTAGCTGGGACTAAGTTGTCCACCACAACACTCAGCTATTTTTAGAGATAGGGTCTCACTCTACCTCAGACTGCTCTCCAACTCCTGAGATCAGGTAATCCACCTGCCTCAGCCTCCCAGAGGGCTAAGATTATAGGTGTGAGCCACCACACTCAGCCACCTTAGTTTATCTTTTAACACGGCTATGAAAAGGTGTTTTGAAGTTTAAGGTTATATTTAAAAAGTTTTTTGTTTTTTGTTTTTTTTTTGTTTGAGACATATTTTGTTACTCTTGGTAGAGAGCCATGGCCTCATAGTTCACAGCAACCTCAAACTCTTGGGCTCAAGTGAGTCTCTTGCCTCAGCCTCCCAAGAAGCTGGGACTACAGGAGCCCCCCCACAATACCTGGCTATTTTTAGAGACAGGGTCTCGCTCTGACTCAGGCTGGTCTCAAACCTGTGAGCTCAGGCAATCTACCTGCCTCTATGTTTAAAAAGTTTTTCTGGAATTATGCATTTAGATGCTTTCCTGACATGTCTCATTGAATTTTTACAATTATATGTACTTATTTCTTCCCCTTAAAACAATTATTTTCTTTTTCAATCTATCAGTTTCTATGCCCAAGTAGGAAATATTAATGAAAGTACCCCTTTTGCTATTACCTATGGTTTCAAGAAGTAGTTAGATCATTCCTGATTGACAGAATAACAAAATAAAGAAAAGAAAGGGCTGTTGAAGGTTAATTAAGCCATTACTATTCCAAAATAAATAAAGCTGGTTCCCGAAATGTCATACCATAGCCCAAAATAAATCCCGCCAGGGAAAAGAGTTACCAAAAAAAACAAAACAATAAAAAAGAACCTCATGGTGCTAAAGGTCTTTTGAAATATAAAGCTAATGGGAAATCCTTTAAGGAAAGGATTAATAGACTTAATTTCTTTAAGTCAAAAAACAACATGGGGGAGGAGGGGGCAAGATGGCTGACTAGAAGCAGCCTCCAACAGAAGCACCTGTCCAGAGGGAAGAATAATGTCCAGAAAGTACCCAATTAAGCTGAAGACTGGGAGCCGAACCAAGACAAGTGATATAACTGCAAGGCACCTTTGCTAAGGCAAGCTGTGACGGGACAAGAACCAGCTAAATACAAGACAGAGCCACCTAACCCCACCATACCAAGCAGGTTTCCTCAGCTTCAGACTGTAATACTGTACAGGTCCTTTGCAAAGCTAAAGGGGAAAAAGCTGCAGTCATTAGTCCAAGATCCTTAACAAAGGGCTAGTTAACCACAGCTCCAGAAAACCCCAATCCAATTTCACCTTACCTGACCACCTAGCCTACAGGGAAAAACAATCATGAGGTGGAATCAGCAGAAAAACTCTGGCAACATGAATAATCAGAGTAGATCAACTCCCCCAAGAAACAATAAAGCAGACACAGCACAAGATCCCATTCACTAACAAATGGCTCAGATGTCACAATTCAAGTTCAGAGTCTGGATAGCAAATAAGATCAGCAGAACGGAGGAAATGATGGGATTAGAATTCAAAGCAGAAATTCAAAAGATGTCTCAAGAGTTCAACTAATTTAAAGACAAAATGACCAAAGATTTTGACACATTGAAGCAAGATTCTGCACCCCTCAAAGATCTAAAAAATACAGTAGAATCCCTCAGTAATAGAATGGAGTAGGCAGAAGAAAGATCTCTGACATTGAAGACAAAGCTTTTGAACACTCCCAAACACTCAAAGAGGAAAAAAGTGGAGAACAAAAACGGATCATTCTCTCAGAGAGCTCTGGGATAATTGGAAGAGATCTAATATTCGCCTTATAGGAATACCTGAAAGTGATGAGGTTGCTGTGAACAATACAGATGCTTTGCTTCATGAAATAATTAAAGAGAACTTTCCAGACATGCCAAGAGATTCTGAAATTCAGATAGCACACAGTTTTAGAACACCGGCACGACTCAACCCAAATAAAAATTCTCATAGACACATTATAATTAACTTCACTAAAGTTAATATAAAGGAGAAAATTCTGAAAGTACTCAGACCTAAGAAAACCATAATCTACAAGGGGAAAAACATTAGAATGACTGCAGATGTCTCTGCTGAAATCTTTCAAGCTAGAAGAGGGTGGTCATCGACATTTAATATCCTTAAACAAAATAACTTTCAACCCGGGATCCAGGATCCAGATAAACTGAGTTTCATCTATGATGGAGAAATTAAATACTTCAATGACATTCACATGTTGAAGAAATTTGCCATAACTAAATGAGATCTTCAGGATATTCTCAGACCTATCCTCCATAATGAACAACACAATCCTCCACCACCAAAGTAAACTCACTCAGAAATGTTTGGTCAAATTCCAACTTCCATAGTGGTGAAAGGATTAAAAATGTCCACTGGATTTTCGAAAACTTCGATACCCCAAACTCTATCTGCCTTATCATTAGTCTCAATTAACATGAATGGCTTAAATTGCCCTCTAAAGAAACACAGGTTGGCTGACTGGATACAAAAACTCAGGCCAGACATCTGCTGCATTTGAGAATCTCACCTTACCTTAAAAGATAAATATAGACTCAGGGTGAACGGATGGTCATCTATAATTCAGGCAAATGGAAATCAGAAAGAAGCAGGTGTTGCAATTTTATTCATGGATACAATAGGCTTTAAACCAATTAAAGTAAGAAAAGATGATGGTCACTTCTTATTTGTTAAGGGCAACACTCAACATGATGAGATTTCAATTATCAACATTTATGCACCCAACCAGAATGCGCCTCAATTTATAAGAGAAACTCTAACTGACATGAGCAACTTGATTTCTCCCAGCACCATAATTTTTGGAGACTTTAACACTCCTCTGGCAGTGTTGGATAGATCCTCAAAAAAGAAGCTAAGCAAAGAAATTTTAGAACTAGACCATTCAACATTTACATCTAATAGACATCTACAGAACATTTCATCCTAATAAAACTGAATACACATTCTTCTCATCAGCCCATGGATCATCCTCCAAAATTGATCACATCTTAGGTCACAAGTCTAACCTCAGCAAATTTAAAAGAATAGAAATCATTCCTTGTATTTTCTTGGACCATCATGGAATAAAAGTTGAACTCAGTAACAACAGGAATATCCACATGCATACAAAAATATGGAAACTAAATAACCTTATGCTGAACGATAGCTGGGTCATAGACAAAATTATGAAGGAAATGACCAAATTTTTGGAACAAAACAATAATGAAGAAACAAACTATCAGAACCTCTGGGATACCGCAAAGGCAGTCCTAAGAGGAAAATTTATAGTGTTGCAAACCTTCCTGAAGAGAATAGAAAGAGAGGAAGCTAATAACTTAATGGGACATCTCAAGCAATTGGAAAAGGAAGAACTTTCCAACCCTACACCCAGCAGAAGAAAAGAAATAACTAAAATTAGAGCAGAACTAAATGAAATTGAAAACAAAAGAATTATACAACAGATCAACCAAGGAGTTGGTTTTTTAAAAAGGTCAATAAAATAGATGAACCGTTGGCTAACCTAACCAGAAGTGGAAGAGTAAAATCCCAAATCTCATCAATCAGAAATGATAAAGGCCAAATAACATCATATTCCTCATAAATTCAAAAAATCCTTAATAAATACTACATAAAACTCTACTCTCAGAAGTATGAAAATCTGAAGGAAATAGATCAATACTTGGGAACATGCCGCCCTCCTAGACTTAGCCAGAAAGAAGTGGAAATGTTGAACAAGCCTATAACAAGCTCTGAAATAACATCAACTATAAGAAATCTCCCCACAAAGAAAAGCCCTGGACCAGATGGCTTCACATCAGAATTCTACCAAACCTTTAAAGAGGAACTAGTACCTATATTACTTAATCTTTTCCAAAACACACAAAAAGAAGGAATACTACCCAACAGATTCTATGAAACAAATATCACCCTGATACCCAAACCAGGAAAAGACCCAACAAGAAAAGAAAATTATAGACCAATATCTCTAATGAATATTGATGCAAAAATATTCAATAAGATCCTAGCAAACAGAATCCAACAACGCTTCAAATAAATTATACACCACGACCAGGTGGGTTTCATCCCAGGGTCCCAAGGATGGTTCAATATATGGAAATCCATAAATATAATACATCACATAAACAAATTATGTAAACAGTATATGTAAATCCATAAATATAATACATCACATAAACAAATTAAAAAACAAAGACCATATGATTCTCTCAATTGATGCAGAAAAAGATTTTGACAATATCCAGCATCCTTTCTTGATCAGAACGCTTAAGAAAATAGGTATAGAAGGAACATTTCTTTTTTTTCTTTTTTTTTTTTTTTTGTAGACACAGAGTCTCATGGTACCGCCCTCAGGTAGAATGCCGTGGCGTCACATGGTTCACAGCAACCTCTAACTCTTGGGCTTACGCGATTCTCTTGCCTCAGCCTCCCAAGCAGCTGGGACTATAGGCTCCTGCCACTACACCCGGCTATTTTTCTGTTGCAGTTTGGCCGGGGCTGAGTCTGAACCCGCCACCCTCGGCATATGCGGCTGGCGCTCTACTCACTGAGCCACAGGCGGCGCCCCAGAAGGAACATTTCTTAAACTGATAGAGGCCATCTACATAAATTCACAGCCAATATCATAGTGAATGGAGTAAAATTGAAATCATTTCCACTCAGATCAGGAACCAGGCAAGTATACCCACTGTCTCCACTGCTTTTTAACATTGTAATGGAAGTCTTAGCCACCACAATCAGGCAAGAGAAGACAATCAAGGGTATCCAAATAGGACCAGAGGAGATCAAACTGTCACTCTTCACAGAAGATATGATTATATATCTGGAAAATCCCAGGGAATCAACTACAAAACTCCTAGAAGTGATCAAGGAATATAGTAACATCTCAGGATACAAAATTAACACTCGTAAATCTGGAGTCTTTATATATACCAACAATAGTCAAGGGGAAAAAACAACCAAGGACTCTATTCCCTTTATAATAGTCCCAAAGAAGATGAAATATCTGGGAGTGTATCTAACTAAGGATGTGAAAGATCTCTACAAATAGAACTATGACACTCTGAGAAAAGAAATATCTGAGGATGTTAACAAATGGAAAAATATACCATGCTCATGGCTGGGAAGAATCAACATTGTTAAAATGTCTATACTACCTAAAGCAATCTACAGATATAATGCGATCCCTATTAAAGCACCTCTGTCATATTTTCAAGACCTGAAAAAATCAGTACTTCACTTTATATGGAAACAGAAAAAACCTTGACTAGCCAAGACATTATTCAGAAATAAAAACAAATCGGGAGGAATCATGCTTGTAGATTTCAGACTAAACAACAAATCAATAGTGATCAAAACAGCATGGTACTGGCACAAAAAGAGAGAGGTAGATGTATGAAACAGAATTGAAGACCAAGAGGTGAAGTCAGACACTTATCATCATTTGATTTTTGATAACCTATTAAAAATATAAATTGGGGGAAAGATTCCTTATTCAATAAATGGTGCTGGATGAATTGGCTGGCAACTTATAGAAGACTGAAACTGGACCCACAATTTTCTCCTCTAACAAAAATTGACTCTTACTGGTTAAAGGACTTAAACTTTAGACATAAAACTATAAATATTCTTGAGAGAGTGCAGGGGAAACGCTTGAAAAAATTGGCCTTCCTGGGAAGAATCAACATTGTTAAAATGTCCATATTACCAGAAGCAATATACAATTTTAATGCAATCCCTATTAAAGCTCCACTGTCATACTTTAAAGATCTTGAAAAAATAATACTTCGTTTTATATTGAATCAGAAAAAAACTCGAATAGCCAAGACATTACTCAGAAATAAAAACAAAGCAGGAGGAATCGTGCTACCGGACCTCAGACTATACTATAAATCAATAGTGATCAAACAGCATGGTATTGGCACAAAAACAGAGAGGCAGATGTATGGAACAGAACAGAGAACCAAGAGATGAACCCAGCTATGTACCGTTATTTGATCTTTAACAAGCCAATTAAAAACATTCAGTGGGGGAAAGATTCTCTATTTCACAAATTGTGCTTGGTGAACTGGCTGGCAACCTGTAGAAGACTGAAACTGGACCCACACCTTTTACCATTAACTAAGATAGACTCTTACTGGATTAAAGATTTAAACTTAAGACATGAAACTATAAAAATACTAGAAGAGAGTGCAGGGAAAACTCCTGCAGAAATCGGTCTGGGTGAGTATTTTATGAGGAGGACCCCCCGGGCAATTGAAGCAGCTTCAAAAATACACTACTGGGACCTGATCAAACTAAAAAGCTTCTGCACAGCCAAGAACACAGTAAGCAAAGCAAGCAGACAGCCCTCAGGATGGGAGAAGATATTTGCAGGTTATGTCTCTGGCAAAGGTTTAATAACCAGAATCCACAGAGAACTCAAACGTATAAGCAAGAAAAGAACAAGTGATCCCATTGCAGGCTGGGCAAGGGACTTGAAGAGAAACTTCTCTGAAGAAGACAGGTGTACAGCCTACAGACATATGAAAAAATGCTCATCATCTTTAATCATCAGAGAAATGCAAATCAAAACTACCTTGAGGTACCATCTAACCCCAGTAAGATTAGCCCATATCACAAAATCCCAAGACCAGAGATATTGGCGTGGATGTGGAGAAAAGGGAACATTTCTACACTGCTGGTGGGAATGCAAACTAATACATTCCTTTTGGAAAGATGTTTGGAGAACACTTAGAGATCTAAAAATAGATCTGCCATTCAATCCTATAATTCCTGTACTAGGTATATACCCAGAAGACCAAAAATCACATTAAAACAAAGATATTTGTACCAGAATGTTTACTGCAGCCCAATTCATAATTGCTAAGTCATGGAAAAAGCCCAAGTGCCCTTCAATCCACGAATGGATTAATAAATTGTGGTATATGTATACCATGGAATATTATGCAGCCTTAAAGAAAGATGGAGACTTTACCTCTTTCATGTTCACATGAATGGAGCTGGAACATATTCTTCTTAGTAAAGTATCTCAGGAATGGAAGAAAAAGTATCCAATGTACTCAGCCCTACTATGAAACTAATTTATGGCTTTTATAGGAAAGCTATAACTCAGTTATAATCTAAGAATATGGGTAAGGGGGAGAGGAAGGGGAGGGAGGGGGGAGGATGGGCGGAGGGAGAGTCATTGGTTGGTGGGATTACACCTATGGTGCATCTTAGAAAGGTACATGTGAAACTTAGTAAATGTAGAACATAAATGTCTTAACACAATAACTAAGAAAATGCCAGGAAGGCTATGTTAACCAGTGTGATGAAAATATGTCAAATGGTCTATAAAACCAGTGTATGGTGCCCCATGATCGCATTAATGTACACAGCTATGATTTAATAAAATAAATAAATAAAGAAAAGAAAAGAAAAAAATGGCCTTCATGAGGAAGACACCCTGGGCAATTGAAGCAACATCAAATATACATTACTGGGATCTGATCAAATTAAAAAGCTTTTGCACTGCCAAGAACACACTAAGTAAAGCAAATAGACAGCCCTCAGAATGGGAGAGGACTCTTGCAAGTTATACTTCCAACAAAGGTCTAATAACCAGAATCCACAGAGAACTCAAACTTATTACTAAGCAAAAACCAAGTGATCCCATTTCATTGTGGGCAAGAGACATGAACAGAAGCTTCTCTGAAGAAGTCAGGAGCATGGTCTACAGACACATGAAAAAATGCTCATCATCTTTAATCATCAGAGAAATGCAAACCAAAACTACTCTGAGATACCATCTAACTCCAGTAAGAGTAGCCCACATCACAAAATCCCAAAACAACAGATGTTGGTGTGGATGTGGAGAAAAGGGAACACTTCTACACTGCTGGTGGGAATGGAAGCTAGTACGTTCCTTTTGGAAGGAAGTTTGGAGAACACTCAGGGATTTAAATGTAGCCCAACCCTTTGATCCTGCAATTGCTCTTCTAGGTGTATATCCAAAGGACCAAAAATCATTTGGCAATAAAGATATTTGCACCAGATTGTTCACTGCAGCTCAATTTATAATTGCCAAGTCATGGAAGAAGCCCAAGTGCCCAATGATCCATGAATGGATTAATAAATTGTGGTATATGTATACCAAGGAATACTATGCAGCAGTAAAAAAAATGGAGACTTTACCTCTTTTATGTTTACATGGATGGAGATGGAAAATACTCTTTTCAGTAAAAGTATCTCAGGAATGGAAAAAAAGTATCCAATGTACTCAGTAGTGCTGTGAAACCAATTTATAATCACTTATACTTGCATATGAAAAATGAAACACAACTTTAGCCTAGGATGAAGGAGGGAAGGGGAGGGAGAAGGGAGGGGAGGGTGTGCGAGGGATAGTAGGGGATAGTAGGGGGACCACACCTATGGAGCACATTGCAAGTACAAGTTGGATCTATCATGTGTAGAAAACAAATGTCCTAATGCTATAAATGAGGTGAAATGAGGGTAAATGAGGTGAAAGCTATGTTGATTAGTATGATGTAAGCACTCCAATTTGTACAAATAATCAATACATTGAAAATGGCATAAATGTATTTATGATCTATGTACAAAAGACTTAATAAAAAAATAAATAAAACTAAAATGAAAACAACAAACTGAGAAAAATATTTGTAACATACATGACAAATTTATGTCCTATAAGGAAATAATAAGGATTATGTGCAAATATTTTATAATAGTGATTAATAATACAATTCAGTTTATAAAATGAGGGCTGTTTATAGACTAGCCAAAAATACTATTCCTGTGTTACAAATTAGGTTATAAAAGTACTTAGAAAATAATAAACCTAAAATACATAATTTTATACATAAAATACTTTAAAACATTTAGAAAATGTTCACATCTAACTAAATGAAAATTGTTATAGTATATTTAATATGATATAAATTTTAAGCAAATATATTTTGACAAAACTGCCAAAATATGATTAACTCTGGGACACATGATTATGGGTATTCTCATTTTTCTTTTGCTTTTTTGAGTTTTCCAAAATCTCAACAATGAATATACAGATTTTTAAGCTAAACAAGACTCTAACATATATTATTTTTTAAAAAATACCATAAACAGATTAAAAATAAATACTGCACGGGGAAGTATCAACATACTTATCAAAACATTAACATTCTTACCTTGGTACTGCCTCTTATTTTCTGAACTAAATCTTAGTTTTATCTTGTTAATCATAATACATGAACAGAATGCCACCAATTATGTATTTGAGAATGTATGTTACAGAAAAAATAGGTTGAATTGATGTAAGTGTGCAACCAAAGTGTTAAATTATGCTCAAAAGACAGAATGTTATATAACTACTAAATATACATATTTAAAAGAATAATATTATAATCAAAGCAAATTGCATAGTAATCTGTTCAAAATGATCCCAACTTTGTTTAAATATTACCCTTTCAATAAGGCCTTCCCTGATTACGCCATTTATGATAAAATCAAGTCTCTTCCACTCTGCCCCAGAATATCTGGTTTACCTTACTTAACCTGCACTGTTTTTTGCACATACTTTACATCCTCTACCATACTATATAATTTTATTTTTACTGTGATGATTATTCACTGTTTCTCCATAATTCTATGGAGGTAGTCATCTATGGTTGGTAGGCGTCTACTAAGAATCTGTTGATGAATAAATGAATGGTTGAATATAAGTAAATACATGGAATGAATTAGAAAGAAATATACCAAAAATTAAATACAGCTATGGTGTGATTATAGGTGGTGACTATTTTCTTCTTTATACTTCTGTAGTTGTACAAAGTTTTCTGCAATAAACACAAATACATTTTATAATGAGGAAATGTATTATGTGTACGTGTGTGTGTGTGTGTGTGTGTGTACGTTATATGTTTAATGAATATTGAACTAGATCGCTAGGTAGAGCTTTACCTTTGAATCATTCTAGATATTCTGGATTTTCAAAGACCTCCTGGAGAAGTGATTTTTCAATCTTCCTCATCAACCTGTGTCAGTGTTTAACATGCCTGAGGGTCAAGAAATATTTCTTTGTGTCTGACATAGTTCTGCTTGCCACTGGCAAGGTTAAATGGTGCATGGGGGTCTATTGTCAGCCATTAAGGAAAGTGATGAAGAAAAGAAAAAAAGGAGCAAGAGAGATACATTATTTTCCAGTAATTGAGCGATGACCATGAAAAGAGGGAGACTAGAAGGGAAAGAAGAGGGAAGACATTACAATTACAAGTTGTCCCCCTCCTTAAAGAGTTCATAATATATACAGCCGGGGAGCTCACCATCTGCTATGTACCCCTCGTCCATTCCCATAGCCTTAGCAGGCACATGTGGACTGTAGGCATTCCACTCAGGACCCCCTGCTGGGCATGGAGGCTGCACAGTCCAGCGTAATAAAACTGTTTTGATATTGTAAAATGTTTGACTGCTTTAAATTATCCTTCTACAGATCACCCCCTCCATGCACTGCCACTTTGTCTTATTGGATGCTGTCTTTTTGTCTCATTTTAATCCTCGGCTGTCTTTTCCATGGCACAATCATGACACATGCTTAGAAGATTTTAAAAGAATTTTAAGATTAGCCTCGTTGAAACATAAACAGGTAAATCTGGCATTGGAAAGAGAATCACATCACAATTCCAGCGGCAAGCATACATGATCTACAGTTTGGCAGTTTGAGGTGTTTGGTCTTATGGTCTTTGTCTCTGAGAAGTGGAGAATTTGCAAGGCTGCTGTAAATCCTTCCTGCTCTCCACCTTCTGTGAGATGACAAAGGCTGAGCTGGTCGCGGTGGTCATGGGATATTTTTGATAAGCATCTTTTGATGGTTTTCTTCAAAAGAACCCACATTTCTTTGCCCTTTCCTCATGAGTCCTTATGTTCTGACACCATTATTTCTTGCAGAAACATTTTCTAGTTCTTTGCACCTTTCCAAAGTTGTTTGAACTTTGTTCACATAGGGTCATTCTGTCTGTCTGTCTTTCTTTTTTTGAGACAGAGTTTCACTCTGTTGCCCTGGATAAAGTGCCCTGGCATTGTCATAACGCACGGAAACTTCAAACTCTTAGGCTCAAGCCATCCTCTGGACTCAGCTTCCCCAGTAACTGGGACTACCTGCACCCAAAGAATTTTTCTATTTTGAGTAGAGATGGGGTCTCCTCTTGCTCTATCTCTTATTGAACTCCTAAGCTCTGGTGATCCACCTGCCTCAGCCCTCCTGAGTGCTAGGATTACAGGTGTGAGCCACCACACGGACCCAGTCATTATGTCTTAACTCTGATTTTGCATAGTTTTTTTTTTTTTTTGGTTTTTGGTCGGGGCTGGGTTTGAACCTACCACCTCCGGCATATGGGACCGGCGCCCCACTCCTTGAGCCACAGGCGCCGCCCGATTTTGCATAGTTTTTATATCCAGATGAAATATATTTCTTTAGGCACCAGTATTGGCTAGAGTTACTGCTAATCTATGTATGCTTCTGAGTCACTTGTGCCTTGTCCTTTCCGTGTTGGGACTGCTGAGCCTCTGTTCTTCCGTGGAAGGGTCACAGGAACTGAAGTAAGAAGACCTGGGTTCAGGTTCCAGCCTGGCCCCTTCCTGTCTCTGTGGCTTTAGGAAAATTAAGTCATTAAATCCACATTGGGTGTTTGTGAACACAAGAGTAAAGTGGAACCAGAAATGTAAAGACTGTACTTTCCTGATTCTTTGGGGCATGAGTTTCTTGAATGTTCCCTGGCTCCTTTCTATCAAAAGGCTCTCCTATACATAATATCATAAATGGTGATTTTTATCCTGCCCCTTTTCACCTAGCAAGTGCCTCCTCTGCCTTTAGATGACATTCCAACAGTCCCGGCCCAGGAAGTAGCCCTTGACCTCTTAACTGGGTGGTTTCCCTTCAGGTATGATTAGTAGCACCATGACCTTTCCTCCGTAGGTCTTGGAATACTTATAATTTTCCATAGATTTTCTTTCTTCTTTTTTTTTAGAGACAGAGTCTCATTTTAGAGACAGAGTGCCATGGCATCACAGCTTGCAGCAACCTCCAGCTCTTGGGCTTAGTCCATTCCCTTGCCTCAGTCTCCTGAGTAGCTGGAACTATAGGTGCCCCCCCCCACAATGCCCAGCTATTTTTTTGTTGCAGTTTGGCTGAGGCCGGGTTTGAACCTGCCACCCTCAGTATATGGGGTCGTCACCCTACTCACTGAGCCACAGGCACTGCCTGATATATTTTTATTTTCTTTGAGACAGAGTCTTACTTTGTCACTCAGGGTAGAATGCCCTGGCATCATAGCTCATAGCAACTTGAGACTCTTGGGCTGAAGTGATCCTCTTGCCTCAGCCTCCCGAGTAGGTGGGACTACAGGCACTTCCACAATGCCTGGCTAGTTTTTCTATTTTTAGTAGAGATGGGTCTTGCTCTTGCTCAGGCTGGTATTGACTCCTGAGCTAAAGCAATTCACCTGCCTGTGCCTTCGACTGTGTTAGGATTACAGGTGTGAGCCACCATGCCTATCACAGATCTGTAAGATGACATGATTACTGAAAGTCCATGTCGCCCAAAAGGCAGACCACCTGGTTTTGGCTCCTGGCTGCTGCTTACCACGTGTGTAACTTTGGGCTTGGATGCCTCTGGCCTCAGTCTTTGCACTTATAAAATAAAGATGGCTACAGTGCTGACACTCCACCATAGCATCAAAACTAGATGAGTCACAACATGTAAACCACTTAAACTGGGCTGGGCATGCAATGAGCACTCAGTGAAGGTCACTGCCATTTTGTGATGGCCACTGCTTTGGTCTGCATTCACCACCAGGAAGGACCATGCTTCATCTTTCCAGCACAAGCAGAAGGGCTGGGTTAGAATAAATGCTCAGTAAAGATGTGTTGAATATAATAATTAACTGAGTTTATGAATTTAAATTCTAAACTAGTACTCATCTTAATATGCTGAGATCCTGATTTTTATTCTATTATTTATGTTACACTAAACCAAGTAAATGTTAAAAATTGGAGGGATTAAAATCTTTAGGAAAACAATTTCCCCTAAATTGTACTAAATGACTGACTGATAACTATTTATAAATACCATGAACATCCATTCAGTTGGGTACTGCTACTTGTGTGTGGTGCCTAAGAAATAATCAATAAGCATTTGGCAGAATACAAAGAATCCTGCTAGGAATTCTCAATAATATAATGAATGACACTGGTCGGGAAGTTATAGCATAGTATCAAAACAAATGACCTTGTGATGAATGCCAAAAGAGAAGTAGGCAAGTTCTATCTGCTGGTGGCCGATGGTGGGAAACATTTCATTATGGGTAAAGGAAAATGGAAAAATTCAATACTCAGCTTTGCTTCTCCCCCTCCACCAAGTCCATTATTTTGTTAATACATGAAATAACTTTGATTTTTCCTACTCCATTTGTCCTATATTTGCTATTTTTCCTAATGGTTTTGTTCTAAAGTGTTACTGACAGAGACAACTGGAATCATTTTCAGAGTATCAATTTTCTTAGCCTTAAAAAACAAAACATCTTAATGATCATAAAGATAAAGAAAAGCTCTCATTGAGACAGTAAAAGTTTTATTTTAATCAGTTCATATAAAATGCATTCTTTTTGAAAGGAAATCAATTCTTCTAAAAGATATTTACACTCCGATGCTCATTACAGCAGCACTGACAATAGCCAAGATACAGGATCAACCTAAGTGTCCGTCAACAGATGAATGAATGAAGATACTTACACAGACCAAAATGGAATATTACCCAGCCTTAAAAAGGAAGTAAAACTTGTCCCCTGTGACCATATGGATGAACTTGGAGGATATTATGCTAAGTGCACAGAAAGATAAATCCTACACGATTTCCATGGACATATGGAATCTTAAAAAGTTGAACTCATAAAAGCAGAGAGTAGAATGGTGGTTGCCAGGGCCTGGGGGATATGAAGAGATGTTGGCCAAAGGGTAAATAGTTTTAGTTATACAGGATAAATAAGCTCTGGAGTCACGTATGTTAACTATTTAATGTTACTGGTTTGTATATTTGAAACTTGCTGAGGGAACAGATCTTAAATAATTCTCACCAGACAGACCCAAACAAAAGGTAACTATATGAAGTAATGGATATGTCAATTAGCTTTACTATGGCAATCATTTCACAATGTATACCTACATCACAGCATCACCTTGTGTGCCTTAAATACAAAAGGTGCTGAAAAAAGTATATACATTTTAGGAAAGGAAAAACCTATTAAAATTCTAATACTCCCAGCAGCTGCTGGAGCATGTTTTAGCTCTGAGAAACTCCCATTTCTTCCCTGTCCCCAGTTAGACCAGCTCTCCACAACCTGAACTTGACTTGAGGAGAACGAAACATATTTGGCAAGTGTTGTGACAGCTGAGGCCATTTGTAAGTGAAGTTCCCTAGGACACCAAGACTGCTTCCACCCATATAGGGGATTTTCATATCCACCTGTTAACATTTGTTTTGAGGTGCCAATTTGCAGTTAGAAGACAAGAGGTTTAGTGGAACTGGGGAACCTGGTTTGGAGTTGGAGCTCATTTGCAGATCCCAGGGAACCGGGGGGGACTGGGAGATGTTGGTTCTTATTTCAGAGAATTTGGTTCTTATTTTGTCCCCCTTATGATTAGGAGATGTCAATTCTCATTTGAGAATTTGTTCTTCATTGGATGGTTCCTATTTGGTCGGCCATCGCATTTTGTATTGAGAGTTCTCTGTATTGTCTACTTAGGAGTTTCGTTGCAATATAAAGAAGCAATTGGGGGAATTAGGAGCCTCATTTTGTCCCTTTTGGATTAGGAGAATTCAGTTCCCATTTGATCACCTTATGCTGGAGATGCCCTGAATCATCAATGTAGTTCTGTTTGTTTGTTTTTGTGAGTTTTGTTTCAACATGGGAAGCTCTGTTTCTACTCCATCTGAAACATTAGAAAAATTTTGGGCTGAATGGTCAGATTATGGTAACACTGCTTGGCCAAGGTATGTGTTGGGGGATTAATAGAATGGCCAATGAATGGAACCTCAACCATGGTGTTTCAGATTATTTGTATTGAGAATTCCCTATTTTGTTTGTGTTTGTGAATTTTTGTACCACTTTTCTGGTGAGTTTTTGTATTGTGATAATACTTGTCTAGAATGTGAGAAAAAGTAGTGGTTAATGGTCCTTGATTTATTCTGAGCTCTTGGTTCTTTTCACAGGAATTGGTTGTTTGGATCCCAATTTTGATTTGGGGGTACTTTCTAAAGGGTCTTCTCTATTGCTTCTTCCTCCCCAGATTAATCTCAATGGGCCTTTTTGTGATTTTGTGAAGGAGGAAACTAAACTGTCTCATTTTTAGATAAATGAGCTTTCAAAAAGGAATGAAAATAAATCCTTTAAAAATTGAGGAAGATAAGGGGAGGACAAGATGGCGGACTGAACCCAGCTTTCAACAGAGGCTCCCGTCCAGAAGGAGAGTTAAGGGACAGGAATTTAGTAAGTATCCTGGTGGACTTGAGCCTCACCAAGAGAGAAGGTTGAAGAACGCACATCAACACCGCTGAGGCAAGCTGTGATCACAAGGACGCAAACAAAAGGTACAAAAATCCACCACCAAGCGGACGGGAGTCCCCCTCCCCCATAAGACCAGCTCAAGAGCCCTACAATTAAGGGCGGAAATTAAAGGCCCTCCCACTACACTCCACGGGAGAGACCTTCTAAAAACTGGACCTACCTCCCCTACTGGGGTGCCGTGGCATTCTCCTGCCAGGCATAAAACTGAATAAAACTTTAAAAATCCTTTGCCGGCAACCCTGAATCCCCAACACTCCCCTCCAGTCCACTGAGGTCTGGAGGCCTGTCCCCCAGGAGTTTGGATCCTTGAGTGATTTCTCAAGGGGAGTGGACAGTCCCCAAGTTGCAACTGGTCAGCATTGACTCTGAGGCACGTGAGTGAGGAGAGGGCACTGGGCTGAGGGGGAGTCACGCCTCAGCGGCACTTCCCTGTGGTGCGGTGCAGCAGCCCTCCCCGTGCATCAATACAGCCAGACATAAAACTGAATGAAACTCTAGCTTTACCCCCACTCTCACTCGGGGTCTGGGGACCTGTCCCCCAGGAGTTCGGATCCTTGGGTGATTTCTCGAGGGGAGCGCACAGTGCCCAAGCCACGACTGGTCAGCGCTGACTCTGAGACACGCGGGCGAGGAGAAAGCACTCTACTGAGGGGGAGTCACGCCTCGGCGGCACTTCCCTACGGATTAGGTGCAGCAGCCCTCCCCAGGCAACATTACGGGGCCGGGCACAAAACTGAATAAAACTCTAGCTTCCCCGCTGAGAGCTGAGAGCCCCTACTCTCACTCGGGGTCTGGAGACCTATCCCCCAGGAGTTCAGATCCTTGGGTGATTTCTCGAGGGGAGTGCACAGTGCCCGAGCTGTGTCAGGTCAGCGCTGACTCTGAGACACGTGAGCAAGGAGAGGGCACTCTGCTGAGGGGAAATCAAGCCTTGGCGGCACTTCCCTGTGGTGCAGTGCAACAGCCCTCCCCAGGCGGGCATAAAACTGAATGAAACTCTAGCTTCCCCCCAACTCCCAATCGGAGTCTGGGGGCCTATCCCCCAAGAGTTCGGATTCTTGGGGGATCTCTTGAGGGGTATGGACCCAGCATAAACTGTGGCCGCTCAGTGCTGACTCTGGGGCGTGAGACAGAGGAGAAAAGGGTCGGCTGAATGCCCACACCAGAGCAGCAGTTCCCTGGAGGTAGATCAACAGCCGTTTTTTCTTTAACGGAAGAACGCTCACTTCTGGATATTCTGAGGCCACACCCCCTGTCTCCCTGAGCAACCAGAGGAGGCCACCGGTGAGCAGGGGATTTCCTGACAGTGCTCACAAACCTGGGAAGCTTCCAGGGCGGGGCCGACCCAGAGAGGTGAAACCTCCAGCAGCAAAGACGTTTGAACTCAGAACAGCCCATCTTCTGTAGGCGATTTCGGCAGGAACAGAGACAGAACCCCGCAAAGTTGTCTGTTCTGTTCTGTTCTGTTAGCAGCATCCATCAGGGACGGGGCTAAGCCTGAGTGAACACCTCCTTCCCATCACCTGCATCAAGCACTCAAAGATGTCAGGCCCCATCTCCTCCTGCTAGATAGCGGCAGTCTGCGGGGGCCTGACAGACTTCCTTGCGATTCAGGCAGGTGCAAACCCCTGGAGTGTCTGTTCACTACAGGCAACTGGGTTAGCCATCTGCAGAGATACCAGTGACTGGGTCCGACGGAGGGGCAAAGTGGGGAAGGAGACGTCAACCTTCCCAGACTGCTCTGTTTACTGGGTGGCTCCTCCTGACCCCATGCTGCACTGGGGTGAGCCATGTCAGAGGAGTCACCAGGCCCCTGTGATCCAGTTCCCAGAGACCTCGTGAACTCTCCCACCCAAGACAGGTGCCGATTGAGACAGTTGATTTGGACCTTTTGAACTGGGCTAATAGACTGAGGACTTTTCAGGTGGTGCCCTGGCTGTGTGGTTGTAGGAAGGTTTGATTCTCCTTTTCCAACTGGGGCCAGAGGTTGGTGGGCGGGGTGACTTAATTGCTGATTTTTCCACACAGCTGAGACTTCAAGCCAGAGTAGAAGTTGCAATAGGATCGAACAGAAACCAGCTGAAAACAAGACAGAACCACTTTGCTCCACCACACCAGACAGGGCCCAGTTTCTCAGGCCACAACACTGTACAGCCCCTCGATAAAGCCCCAGGGGAAAAACCAAAGGGAGTAAAATAACCATGGGGCGGAATCAGCAGAAAAACTCTGGTAACATGAATAACCAGAATAGATCAACCCCCCCAAGAAAAGATACGGCAGATGTGATTGAAGATCCCATTCATAAACAACTGGCTGAGATGTCAGAAATCGAATTCAGAATTTGGATTGCAGACAAGATTAATAAAATGGAATTAGGAATTCGAGGAGAAATTCAAAAGTTGTCTCAAGAATTTAACGAATTTAAAGACAAAACCACCAAAGACTTAGACACAATGAAGCAAGAATTTACAGCCCTCACAGATATGAAAAATACAGTAGAATCCCTCAGCAACAGAATGGAGCAAGCAGAAGAAAGGATTTCTGACATTGAAGATAAAGTCTTCGAACGCTCCCAATCTCTCAAAGAGGAAGAGAAATGGAGCGCAAAAACGGATCACTCACTCAGACAGCTCTCAGATAATTCGAAAAAAAGCAATATAAGAATTATAGGGATTTCTGAGAACGATGAAGTGGCCTCCAAGGGCACAGAGGCCCTTCTGCATGAAATTATGAAAGAAAATTTTCCAGACATGCCTAGAGAATCTGAAATTCAGATAGCAGAGAGCTTCAGAACCCCAGCACGATTCAACCCCAATAAGTCATCCCCCAGACATATCATAATTAGCTTCACTAAAGTTAACATGAAAGAGAAGATTCTCAAAGCAGTCTGGCGAAAGAAAACTATTACGTACAAAGGTAAGAATATTAGAATAACTGCAGATCTCTCTGCTGAAACTTTTCAAGCCAGAAGAGGGTGGTCATCAACTTTTAATCTCCTAAAGCAAAATAACTTTCAACCCAGGATCTTGTATCCAGCTAAACTGAGTTTCATCTATGATGGAGAAATTAAATACTTCAATGACATTCATATGTTGAAAAAATTTGCCATAAGTAAACCAGCTCTTCAGGATATTCTCAGACCTATCCTCCACAATGACCAACCCAATCCTATACCACAAAAGTAAACTCACTCAGAAACTTCGGATCAACTTCCACACTGGCGAAAGGATTAAAAATGTCCACTGGACCTTTGAAAAACTCGATACCCAAAATTCCACCAGACTTATCAATACTCTCCATCAATGTGAATGGCTTAAACTGTCCTCTAAAGAGGCATAGGTTAGCTGACTGGATACAAAAACTCAAGCCAGATATTTGTTGCATACAAGAGTCACATCTCAACTTAAAAGACAAATACAGACTCAGGGTGAAAGGATGGTCATCCATATTTCAGGCAAATGGTAATCAGAAAAAAGCAGGTGTTGCAATTTTATTTGCAGATACAGTAGGCTTTAAACCATCAAAAGTAAGGAAGGACAAGAATGGTCACTTCATATATGTTAAGGGTAATACTCAATATGATGAGATCTCAAATATTAATATAGATATTAATAATAATATTAATATTATTAATTATAATAATAATTAATAATGATATTAATATTATTAATATCTATATTATTACCCAACCAGAATGCACCTCAATTTATAAGAGAAACTCTAACAGACATGAGTAACTTGATTTCCTCCAGCTCCATAATCGTCGGAGATTTCAACACTCCTTTGGCAGTGTTGGATCGATCCTCCAGCAAGAAGCTGAGCAAAGAAATCTTAGATTTAAATCCAATACTTAGATTTAGCAGACATCTACAGAACATTTCATCCCAACAAAACTGAATACACATACTTCTCATCAGCCCACGGAACTTACTCCAAAATTGACCACATTTTAGGTCACAAGTCTAACCTCAGTAAATTTAAAGGAACAGAAATTATTCCATGCATCTTCTCGGACCATCATGGAATAAAACTTGAATTGAGTAACAACAGGAATCTGCATACTCATACAAAAACATGGAAGTTAAATAACCTTATGCTGAATGATAGCTGGGTCAGAGATGAGATTAAGAAAGAAATCGCCAATTTTTTGGAACGACAATGAAGACACAAACTATCAGAACCTCTGGGACACCGCAAAGGCAGTTCTAAGAGGGAAATTTATAGCACTGCAAGCCTTCCTCAAGAGAACGGAAAGAGAGGAAGTTAACAACTTAATGGGACATCTCAAGCAACAGGAAAAGGAAGAACAGTCCAACCCCAAACCCAGTAGAAGAAAAGAAATAACCAAAATTAGAGCAGAATTAAATGAAATTGAAAACAAAAGAATAATACAACAGATCAATAAATCAAAAAGTTGGTTTTTTGAAAAGGTCAATAAAATAGATAAACCTCTGGCCAACCTAATCAGGAAAAAAAGAGTAAAATCTCTAATCTCATCAATCAGAAACAACAAAGACGAAATAACAACAGACTCATCAGAAATCCAAAAAATCCTTAATGACTATTACAAGAAACTTTATTCTCAGAAATATGAAAATCTGAAGGAAATAGACCAATACTTGGAAGCACGCCACCTTCCAAGACTTAACCAGAATCAAGTGGAAATGTTGAACAGACCCATATCAAGTTCAGAAATAGCATCAACTATACAAAACCTCCCTAAAAAGAAAAGCCCGGGACCAGATGGTTTCACGTCAGAATTCTACCAAACCTTTAAAGAGGAATTAGTACCTATATTACTCAACCTGTTCCAAAATGTAGAAAAAGAAGGAAGACTACCCAACACGTTCTATGAAGCAAACATCACCCTGATCCCCAAACCAGGAAAAGACCCAACAAGAAAAGAAAATTATAGACCAATATCACTAATGAATATAGATGCAAAAATATTCAACAAGATCCTAACAAACAGAATCCAGCAACACATCAAACAAATTATACATCATGACCAAGTTGGTTTTATCCCAGGGTGTCAAGGCTGGTTCAATATACGTAAATCTATAAATGTAATTCAGCACATAAACAAATTAAAAAACAAAGACCATATGATTCTCTCAATTGATGCAGAAAAAGCTTTTGATAATATCCAGCATCCCTTCATGATCAGAACACTCAAGAAAATTGGTCTAGAAGGGACTTTTCTTAAACTGATAGAGGCCATCTACAGCAAACCCACAGCCAATATCATATTGAATGGAGTTAAATTGGAATCATTTCCACTCAGATCAGGAACCAGACAAGGCTGCCCATTGTCTCCATTGCTTTTCAACATTGTAATGGAAGTTTTAGCCATAGCAATTAGGGAAGAAAAGGCCATCAAGGGTATCCATATAGGGTCAGAAAAGATCAAACTTTCGCTCTTCGCAGATGATATGATTGTGTATCTGGAAAACACTAGGGACTCTACTATAAAACTCCTAGAAGTGATCAAGGAATACAGCAGTGTCTCAGGTTACAAAATCAACATCCATAAATCGGTAGCCTTTATATACACCAACAACAGTCAAGTTGAAAAAGCAGTTAAGGACTCTATCCCATTCACAGTAGTGCCAAAGAAGATGAAATATTTGGGAATTTACCTAACAAAAGACGTGAAAGATCTCTATAAAGAGAACTATGAAACTCTAAGAAAAGAAATAGCTGAAAATGTTAACAAATGGAAAAACATACCATGCTCATGGCTAGGAAGAATCAACATTATCAAAATGTCCATACTACCCAAAGCAATATATAATTTCAACGCACTCCCTATTAAAGCTCCACTGTCATATTTTAAAGATCTTGAAAAAACATTACTTCGTTTTATATGGAATCAGAAAAAACCTCGAATAGCCAAGACATTACTCAGAAATAAAAACAAAACAGGAGGAATCACACTACCAGACCTCAGACTTTACTACAAATCGATAGTGATCAAAACAGCATGGTATTGGCACAAAAACAGAGAAGTAGATATCTGGAACAGAATAGAGAACCAAGAGATGAATCCAGCTACTTACCGCTATTTGATTTTTGACAAGCCAATTAAAAAACATTCAGTGGGGAAAAGATTCCCTATTTAACAAATGGTGCTGGGTGAACTGGCTGGCAACCTGCAGAAGACTGAAATTGGACCCACACCTTTCACCATTAACTAAGATAGACTCTCATTCGATTAGAGATTTAAACTTAAAACATGAAACTATAAAAATACTAGAGGAGAATGCAGGGAAAACCCTTGAAGAAATTGGTCTGGGTGAGTATTTCATGAGGAGAACCCCCCGGGCAATTGAAGCAGCTTCAAAAATACACTACTGGGACTTGATCAAACTAAAAAGCTTCTGCACAGCTAAGAACACAGTAAGCAAAGCAAGCAGACAGCCCTCAGGATGGGAGAAGATATTTGCAGGGTATATCTCTGACAAAGGTTTAATAACCAGAATCCACAGAGAACTCAAACGCATCAGCAAGAAAAAAACAAGGGATCCCATCGCAGGCTGGGCAAGGGATTTGAAGAGAAAATTCTCTGAAGAAAACAGGCGCACGGCCTTCAGACATATGAAAAAATGCTCATCATCTTTAATCATCAGAGAAATGCAAATCAAAACTACCTTGAGATATCATCTAACTCCAATGAGACTAGCCTATATCACAAAATCTCAAGACCAGAGATGTTGGCGTGGTTGCGGAGAAAAGGGAACACTTCTGCACTGCTGGTGGGAATGCAAATTAATACATTCCTTTTGGAAAGATATATGGAGAACACTCAGAGATCTAAAAATAGATCTGCCATTCAATCCTGTAATTCCTCTGCTGGGCATATACCCAGAAGACCAAAAATCACAACATAACAAAGATATTTGTACCAGAATGTTTATTGCAGCCCAATTCATAATAGCTAAGTCATGGAAAAAGCCCAAGTGCCCATCGATCCATGAATGGATTAATAAATTGTGGTATATGTATACCATGGAATACTATGCAGCCTTAAAGAAAGATGGAGACTTTACCTCTTTCATGTTTACATGGATGGAGCTGGAACATATTCTTCTTAGTAAAGTATCTCAAGAATGGAAGAAAAAGTACCCAATGTACTCAGCCCTACTATGAAACTAATTTGGGGCTCTCACATGAAAGCTATAACCCAGTTACAACTTAACAATAGGGGGAAGTGGGAAAGGAGGTGGGTGGGTAGAGGGAGGGGGATCGGTGGGATCACACCTGTGGTGCATCTCACAGGGGTATTTGCGAAACTTGGTAAATGTAGAATGTAAAGGTTTTGGCACAGTAACTGAGATAACGCCGGAAAGGCTACGTTAACCACTGTGATAAAAATGTGTCAAATGGTCTATGAAGCGAGTGTATGATGCCCCATGATCATATCAAGGTATACAGTTATGATTTAATAAAAAAAATAAAATAAAATAAAAAGGAACAAAAAAAATAAAAAAATAAAAATTAAAATTGAGGAAGATGGCAGCGGCTGTAGGTCAGTGTACAGGGTGCTGGCCACATACACCCAAGCTGGCGGGTTCGAATCCAGCCTGGGCAAGCTAAACAACAATAAACTGCAACAACAACAAAAAAAATATCTGGGCTCTGTGGTGGGTGCCTATAGTCCCAGCTACTTGGAAGGCTGAGGGAAGAGAACTGCTTAAGCCCATGAGTTTGAGGTTGCTGCGATCTATGACTCCATGGCACTCTACCAGGGGCAAAAAAGTGAGACTCTGTCTCAAAAAAAAAAAAAAAAAAAAAAATCAAGGAAGACAAAGAGAACAATGCCCTTCAGGCACCTGGTTGGTTTGTGGCACAACTATTTGCAAGTATTTGTATTGAAGTCATACCAGGTTTTCTAGAATGGCAAATTCTTATGCACAAGTTTTTACTGAAGGCAAATTATATCAAGACAAATTCAGAGCTCGAATAGCTGACCTGGCATTACAGAGTTAAATGTTGAGTCTTAAGCTCTATGTTTGAGATAAACTCATTATTTATGGTATTGCTTGAGATAAACATTGTTTATGATATACAAAAACCAACAACAAACAAAACCAAAAAAATCCCCAAACTCTGTTTTTGTGCCAGTACTTTGCTGTTTTGGTTACTATAGCCTATGGATCAGAACAGAAAACCTAGAGATGAAATGATTCCCATAGTCCCAACTAATTTTTGACACAACAGATAAAAATATACACTAGAAGAATCCCTCTTCAATAAATGGTGCTAGGGAAATGAGATAGCCACACGTAAAAGACTGAAGCAAGACCCACACCTTTCACCACTCATGAAAACTAACTCACAATGGATAAAAGACTTAAACCTGAGGCAGGCAACTATAATAATCCTAGAAGAAAATGTTGGGAAAACTCTTCTAGATATCAGTGTAGGCAAAGAATTCATGAAGAAGAGCCCCAAATCACGGCAACAACAAAAACAAACAAATAACACCTGACCAAATTAAAATGCTTCCATACAGCCAAAGACACAATCAAAAGAGCAAATAGAGAATGGGAGAAAATATTCACATGGTGTACATCTGATAAAGACTGATAACCAGAATCTACAAAGAACTCAAGCAAATCATCAAGAAACAACCAAACAACCCCATTAAAAAGTGGACAAAAAGCATGATCATAAACTTTTCAAATGGCCAAGAAACTCATGAAAAAACGTTCAATGTTTCTAATGATTAAGATTGCAAAAAGGACTTTACCTAACAAATGCAATCAGTGTAATCTGACTTATTGTACCCTCAATGAATCCACAACAATAAAAAAAAATAAAATAAAATGAAAGAGAATTCAAAACCACAAGGAGATATCACCAACTCCAATGAGAATGGATCATATTAAACAGTCCCAAAACAGCAGATGCTGGTGTGGATGCAGAGGGAAAGGAACTCTTACACACTATGGGTGGAACTGCAAACTAGTGCAACCTCTATGGAAAATTGTTTGAAGATACTGCGAAGAACTTAAAATAGACTTAACCATTTGATCCAGCAATCCTACTGCTGGATATATACTCAAAGGAAAAGAGATCATTTTATAAACAGTACACCTGCACTTGAATGTTTATAGCAGTACAATTCACAATGCAAAGACATGGAAATAACTCAAGTGCCTACCAATAAATGAATGCATTAATAAAATGTGGTATGTGCGTACTTTGAAGTACTACTCACCCATTAAAATAAAAGAGTATCTAGTATCTTTTTGGACAACCAAGAAGGAACTGGAAACCATTCTTCTACATCACAAGAATGGAGAAATAAACACATGTACTCAATACCAAACTGGAACTAATGGATCAACACCTAAGTACACAGACAGAAGTAAATTTCAATGAAATGCTGGGGGAAGGAGTGGATTGGGTAAATTCATATCTGTTGAGTACAGTGCACACTATCTGGGTGAAGAGCACATTTACAGGTATAACTTTGACTCAATCTGTACAAAAACAAAGTATGTCAAGAAAATGTGCATATCCCCTAAATTCTGAAATTTAAAAAAAAATTTTAAAAATTCTATACTCACTACATACTGATAATGTTTGTTACCTTGTATGATGTAACTTTTATCTCTGGTAATTGCAAAAGGCAAATGTGACTTGAGTATCACAATTTTAATACAGTTTTTTCTTTACTGAAAATTTGAATACATTTTTGGTACCCTCTGTATTTACTATTCATTTATTAATATGCCCCAATAAGGCTGGAAAAATGAAATATATCCTTTCTTTTTTTTTTTTTAAGTAATTGAATCTCTGTTTCAGTAAAGTATGAAAAGAAATGCCTATTTTAAGTTCACAGTTTAAACATAGGTCATCTCATCTGGCCAGTTAAATCTTCTAGGTGAGGAGCATCTAAAAGGCGCTAATTAAATTATAGTGCATGCAATAAACACCTTTCCTTGTGCAGGTGGTCTTAGAGTATGAAAGAGATTGATGTGAGGTGGCAGTTACCATGCTGCCTAACCAATGACCTTTCTGCCACCTGTCTTCCCAGTTGGCACAGCTCGTCTCCCTAGAAAGGCCCCAAATGCCAAGTAGTTGGATTCCTAGCCTTCCCTATAGATAGAGCATGAGCTGCTCAGTGGGGTGTAAGCAAAAGTCTGCTGATGGCTTCTGGAAAAGGCTTTGATCCCTAATTCCAGACATATAATACACACACATTTTCTGCCTCAACATTGTTGTAGAAGAATGTGACAGCTCGAGCCATGGCAGCCTTTTTGAGACTCTATGGCAAAAGTCAACATACTGAACATATTATTGCAGTGAGACAAAGAATCAGGGCTTCTTATGACATCTCCAACTACTACTCTTACCTTCCTGGTATACAAAAAGTAAAGGTGCTGGCCACTAGCTACCTTCAGTTGACCATTCTGTTATAAGCAGTCAATACTATATTATGTATTAGTGTCCCTTGCCTATCATACTGAGACTAAATAGCACCAACTCAGCAACTTATTTGCAAAATGGGCCCACATGAGTAAATGACATGTTTTGACAAGGGCAATGGATTGGCCTGTCAGAGGGAAAATTCTGGTTTCTACCATTTCAGCTCTGGCATCAATTTGTGAAGTGATTGGTGCTGAATAAGTCACATAGCCTCATGACTTCCCTTATCTGTGCCATTTCCTTATCCATGAAATAAAGGATTTGGATTGAGAAAGCACTTAGGTGCCCGTCTTATCACTGACATTCTTAAATTCTGTTTATAGTAGTGTCATCGGTTGGGTTCCCCAGGAAGCGGACTGAATCTGACATGAGCTTGGAGCTGGTTTGTTAGGGAGTTCTGCAGGGATCTGCACCTGTGGGGGGTTGCGGGGGGGGGGGGCGGTAGGCTCAACACTGGCAGAGGGATGAGCTGCAAAGCAGTCTCAGTGGAGGCCTCAGCCCTGGGTCTGCTGAAGCTGGAATATTAGAGTGAGGAGACTGAACCTTCATTATCCCAGCGTCAATCAGCCTCAGGAAGAGTGTACAACCTTGGATGAGGGGGCTTTCTCTGGCAAAGACAATCCACCTAACAGGCTGATGGCTGGACTTTCTGTAGAGAACACTCCCAGCAGCTGGGGAATATACCTTCATTCCTGAAGGCGGGTTGAGAGAAGGGCACCCATCCTGGATAGGAACCAACAGAAGGTTGACATCTTTCTTTCTATTTTAATGGCCGAATTAAATTGCAATATAGAAAATTGTAAATCTCCACAAAAGTAGACAGAATACTATAATGAACCCCCAGGTATTCATCTCTCAGCCTCAATGAAGATCCACTGCCACTCTGGTTTCACACGTTCCCCACCCCTATGTTCCTTCTGCTGGAGTATTTTAAAGCAAATGTAATGATCACTTGTGGTTGATTAAACTTGGTGTAATTTAGATTGTTTAGGGTATCCATGTGTGTCTCTAAAGGTTTTGTTGATTAGAATTTTTTTTAAGAGATAAGGTTTCATTCTGTGGCCCAGGGCACAGTCATACCTCACTGCAGCTTCACACGCTCCTGGGCTCATATGATCCTCTTGCCTCAGCCTCCTGTGTAGCTGGGTACAGGCATAAGCCACCATGCCTGGCTAGACTATTTAAAATCTTAATAACAGCTCTTCTCCTACTCTCTGAGTTCATTGCAAGGGCAACTCATGGAGCCCTAAAGAGATACCTTCAGGCCTACATGTTTTCAGCTGTCCTCTGTTTTACCCTGTAGTGGGGAAATGAAGCAGTGTGGCACTGGGTTTTAGACTGGGAGAAGTAGGTCCAGTTGCCAGCCCAACTGATTAGGGGCTCCTTGTCAATGGTTGTGCTTTGCTGCAACATTCAGACAAGCAAGGGCAAAGCTGCAAAGCATTACTTGGTGAATGATGACTTTATGGTTCCCAAGGTCAGTAGATCCAGGTTTAAAAATAGTGGTTGTTTTTGCTATGCCCTCACGTTTCAAAAATTCTTCCACATAATGGCCCTGTTCAATCATTTTTATTTCCAAACAACCATGTCCACTGACACTTCTAATAAAATGGAGGGTCGCAGCCCCATTACCATAAAAGGGATCCCAGACCAAAAGGGATCACTAACAAAATGGAAAGTTTGATTTTTCTTAAAAAGTCAACTGGGAGTTGTAGAAAGAAAGACACTGGGGGAAATTCAGGTTGAACACAACCCCTGACCCACATGCTCTCAGGAACTCATGTGAAGGATCTGGTACTCAACCTGGTGTTCCAGAGGCAGCATCTTTAACCCAGTTTTGTTTTCTCCATTGTAGGAGGCTTAGCTGCTACACAGCTAGACAAACATTTGTGAATTCTTAAGTGATTCTTGTTTGGGGGAGGGTAGACAGAGTCTCACTCCATTGCCCTGGGTAGAGTGCTGTGGTGTCATCATAGCTCACAGCAAACTCAAACTCCTGGGCTCAAGAGATCCTCTTGCCTCAGCCTCCCAAATAGCTGGGACTACAGGCACCTGCCTTGATGGACAGCTAGTTTTTTCTATTTTTAGTAGAGATAGGGTCTCGCTCTTGCTCAGGCTGATCTTAAACTACTGAGCTCAAGCAATCCACACACCTTGGCTTCCCAGAGTGCTAGGATTACAGGCGTGAGCCACTGTACTCAAGCCTTAAGTGATTCTTATGAAGTAGGAAGGCCTGAGGCAGCCTATGGACCGTGCACTATGACAGGACAGCTGAGGACTACAGCCTGCAGTGCCTGACCTATAAAAGCATATGGTTCAAAGTGAGGAAAAGCCAGGCAGGTATGGCCATACAATAAGAACAGTTACTTGAAGCACAAAAATTAACTGACTGCAACTTATACGTGGATACAATCACCTTCCTGCAGGCTAAGAAATTTAGGTGTTTCTTATGCTGCTTGAAAAGTTGCTCAAATAATGAATTCAAGATTTAAAATTAAAAGGATGCGTAATATACCTGGGTACTTTGCAAGCCATTACAATCTTTATGGAAAGAAGTATAGAGAATCCTCAAAGAACTAAAAGTTGATCTTCCATTTGATCTAGCAACCCCATTACTAGGTATCTACCCAAAAGAACAAAAATCATTTTATCACAAAGATATTTGCACAAGAATGTTCAATGGAGCTCATTTCATAACTGCCAAGTCGTAGAAGGAACCCAAATGCCTATCAACCCATGAATGGATCAACGAATTGTGATATATGTAACCATGGAATACTATTCAGCCAGAAAAAGATGGAGACTTTACATCTTTTATGTTTACCTGAATGGAGTTGAAACACATTCTTCTCAGTAAAGTATCACAAGAATGGCAAATAAATATCTAATGTACTCAATACTAATATGAAACAAATATATAAACAATTACATGCTCATATGAACAATAAAACACAAATATAGTCTTGTACAGGGGAAGAGGGAGGAAGGAGAGGGGAGGGAGGAGGAAGGAAGCAGATTGGCAGAAGGTGGGAAAGAATTTGACAGGATCTCACCTAATGGGCACAATGTGAGGGTGTAAAGCACACCTGCTAGATGAGGGGTTCTTTTATAACTGGAACTCCACCGTGGAAGTGAGAACCATGTAATCTAAGAATTTGTATCCTCATAGTAATTTGAAGAATATATATATACTTGGAGACTGAAATATCAACCTTGTGTGGTAGTTCGTGGTTCTCAAGAAGGAGAGTTTTATTAAAGCATATATTTTAAGGTCACAACGTGGAATATAGTTTTAATAATGCTTCTAAGGTTCGATATCACACTGTGCAAAGATTGGTGAAATATTTTGCTTCTAAGAAATAAATACTTGGAACATTAGATGGAAACATTCTAAGAAACATATTAGCAGACCAAATCCAACAATATAAAATAAAACTGTCTGACAATCAAGTCCACTTTTTCCTAGAGGCAAGGTTAATGTAACAACAGAAGGGCAATTACAAAAATTAATCACAGCTAGATAGAAAACACATTATCTCAATAATGACAAAATGTCTGAGGAAAACTAAGTATACATCCATAAGAAACCTCTTAGCAAAGGAGGAATAGAAATATACTTACTTCTACATGGTATCTACAGTGTACATCACAATCAACGATGATGATGACAACTTTCCTCTTAAAGTCAGAAATAAGAAAGGATTTCCTGCTATTACTACATATTAATTCTATTCAACCTTGTATTACTGGTCTTTTCCAATGCAGTTAGGGCAAAAATAAATACATAAATAAGTTAAATGTAGGCTGTGCATGGTGAGTCACACCTATTATCCTAGCACTTTGGGAGGGTCACCTGAGACCAGGAATTCAAGATTCGCCTGGGCAACATAGTGAAATCTTACTCTATAAAGAAATGGAAAAATCAGCCAAATCCCAGCTATTTAGAAGGCTGAGGCAGAAAGATTGTTTGAGTCCAGGAGTTTGAGGTTGCAATAAACTATATCACTACAGTCTAACCTGGCAACAGAGTGAGACCTTGTCTAAATAAATAAGTAAACAAACAAATGCATAAGAATTAGATGGTAACAATACTGTATTTATTCCCAAATAAAATTACTATGTAGAAGAAAATCTACAAATAAAGAATTATAAGTTGCTGAACACAAAAATCAGTGTACAAAAATCATTTGCATTCTACACGACAGCATTGAGTGGTTAAGAAATGTAATTTTTAAAAAGAAGCCATTGCTAGAACATCAAAAACACAGAGATTCTAGGGATAAGTTTTTTTAAAAAGTGTAAAAATGACTAAAATGACAAAGCTTCCCTGAAATACAATAGAGAAGGTTTAAATCACATCATATACCATGTTCTTGAGTTGGAAATTTCAACATAGTTGAAAAATGTTCTCCAAGTTAATACTCAGATTCAATATGATTTCAATGAAAACACCAAAGGTTTTTATTTTTCTATGAAACCAGAAAGCTGATTCTAATATTTATATGGAAAAACCAAAGGACCAATGGAGGATTTAACAGATATCATTGTTTATATTGATTCAATATCTTATCGGTTTAGGGATAGGCAAACGGGTCAAAAGAATAAGACAGAGAGCCCTTGGGGCAGCGCCTGTGGCTCAGAGGAGTAGGCGCCAGCCCCGTATGCCAGAGGTGGCGGGTTCAAACCCAGCCCCGGCCAAAAACTACTAAAAAAAAGACATAGAGCCCAGGAAAAAGTACGCATGTGTTATCTTAGTCTGCTCAAACTGCCATAACAAAATATCATAAACTATCTAGACTTGGTGGCTTAAAAAACATTTATTTTTCACAGTTCTGAAGACTGGGAAGTCCAAAACCAAGTTGTATCTAATTTGGTTTCTGGTCAGGGCCTTCCTGGCTGGCAGATGGCAGTCTTCTCACTGTGTCCTCCCAGGGCAGAAAGACTTCAATTTCTCTCTCTTCTTCTTGGTATAACGCCCTCATGACTTCATGTAACCCTAGTTTATCACCTAAATGTCCTATCTTGAAATACCACCATATTGGAAGTTAAGACTTCAGCATGTGAATTTGGGGGGTGCAATTCAGCCCATAGGATATGAATACTTAGTTTATGACATTTCTGGGACTTTTCAATCAATGATACTGGGACAAGTGGATATCCATATGGCAAAAACAAAAATTGTGTTTGTACCTCATGCTACATATGACAACCAATTCCTATGGATTAAAAGTCTTAAATGTATACAAGGTAAAATCATAAAACTCTTAAATATAGAAGGCTATCTTTTACAACCTAGGATTAGGGAAGGCGTTCTTAAATAAGATACTCTAAATATATACACGAAGATTGATAATTAAACTACATTAAAACCAAGAACCTTAGTTTATCAAAATCTACCATAAAGATAGTGAAAGTACATACTATAAATCAAGAGAAGATATATGCAATATATAAAATAAACAGAAATGGGCAAGAAAAACAGGCCCTTGATTGAAGGGGAAACTCAGATAGCCAATAAGCATATGAAACATCGTGCAACCTGATTCATTAATTGGAGAAATGCAAGTTAAAATCATAAGAAGGTTTTTTTACTAAATTGGCAAAAAATAAATCTGACAATATTAAATATTGGTGAAGGCACGGACAATTTCTCTGTCTGTCTCTTGCTATCTACGCACACTCACACACATACACACAGCTAATGAGTGAATAAATTCCTACATCCAGTAGAGAAAACAATTTGGCATTATCAGCATAACGCACACACCCACAGCCTGGTCATTCCACTCCTAGCTAGGCCTACAGAATTCTAGAGTATAAGCCAGGAGGAATCTATAAATCTGATAACAACTGTACTATTTGAATAGAAAAAAATAGGAAATAACCCAATGTCCCAGTAATAGAATGAATGGATGTGGGAATGAACGTGAATGGATTACAGCTACGTTCAGCCAGATTGCCCTTTGGAACATAATGTCACTGGGGGAAAAACAGACCAGAAAGAATATGTATAATGTGAGTCCACATCTATCAAGTTCAGAAACATGCAGAAATTTAAAGGGGTATAATTTTACGGATGGAAACACATGATAAAATGAGACAGTAAGAGATTGCTGATAGAAAATGAAGGATGGGGAGGGGGTATGGTCAGAGAAGAGTTTAAGAGTCTGCACTGGTTATATTTTCATGCTACCTCTTCATTGTATCTTTATTCTTTTTCCTTACATGTGTTTTAAATATTCCTTTGTATCATCTTAATAATTGATAAGTTTTTAAAAAGGAAAATACCAACCTGTAGCAATCTTCGCATTGATCACGTCTAATTTGTGGTTTTTAAGAGAATACTTTCCTATAGACATCATTTCCTGACAATATTGGAATGGAAGCAAAAAAAAAAAATCCTCATTATCCCAATAAATATGACAGAAAATCTTCAAAGACAAACTTCAGGCAGAGGAGGAAAGAGAGAATAAAATAACCACCCACCCACGCGAAGCCAGAAGTCTTCCTCGGAAAAAGAGTCAGCGAGACAGACATCCCCCCCGCGGCCGGCATCGCCTGTAATTCCAGTGATAAGGCTGTAAATTCTCTTCCCGGCCTGGAGTTTAGTGTAAACACTCCAAGAGCCTGCAGGACCACAGAGAGAGAGAGAGAAAGACACGGCCTGCCTCTGGCTGCCTTTTCTCTGTGGGGAATGCTCACTATCAACTGTTGAATCATAAACCCCAAATTCTCCGCGGCTACCACAGTGGTGCGCCCGCTCCTGGCGAGGCCACAGTGTCCAGCAGCCGAGGGCAGGAGCGGCGGGGCAGTCGGGACGCTGTGGGAGGTTGTGTGGCTCTGGGGTCCCCGGCAGGACCCAGCTCTGGATCAGGCTGCCTGGGCTCTGTCCTGCTCCCTGGACCTGCCCACCCCTCACCCGGGACCCAGGACCGAACCTGTTGCTGCTTCCTGCTCCAGGGCTAACCGGCCTGGGGAAGGGAAACGGGACAACTGCCACTTGGGGAATGAAGGGTGGGGGGGTATGGGAAGACACGCTGGACACTAGTGGATGGGTATTTTTCCGTGTTCATATGGGAGATTCAAGCACATCTTGCAATTAGTTTGGGTTCCCTGCGACCCACTCCCGGGACAGTGACGCGCAGGGGGGAGCAGGCGGCTGCGGCTCGGCCAGCACGGCCCTCCCGAAACTTCCCGCAGATAGCCCTTGGCAGCAACAGGGCAGCCTGTCAGCTACAGCGCTTCAAGTTGATGGATATATATTATTTTTGTTTGGGGGAAAAATCCATTCTACCGTTAATGAATCCTGGAGTATTAGCTCAACTATTTTTTTTTAATGTTAAAATAAAAGATGATTTAGGTAGGTTTCCCATGGCTCCCCAGGAACTTACCATGCCAGTATATTTTAAAAATCAACTTTATTGAAGGATAATTTACATACAATACGATGCACTCGTTTTAAGTGGCCAGGTTGATAAATTGTGCAGCTGCTACGACTACAATTAAGATGCCGCCCATTTCCAACACCGCCTGAAGTTTCCTGGGCTCCTTTCCTGCCAATCGCTCCTCCCCTGCATCCCTGGCCCCAGACAATCTCTGATCTGCTTTCCCTCACTATAGATTAGTTTTGCCATTTCCAGAGTTTCACATAAATGGAATCAGCTAACATAGTTTTCATTTAGAATCTTCCTTCATTCTGAAAAATCTGTGTTTTCTGAGATGTTTCTCTTGGTGCCCATTGCTTAAAAGGGCAGGACTTTATCCTCCTCCATCCCCACCCAGACCGGATGTAAACTTTAAAACCAGAAAAGTTAAAGATTTCTAAATTAAAGTGACACAGAACTTTAAAAAGCACTTTCATTATATCTGTTTCGTGTGAGTTAACTGACAAGTTGTCGGCAAGTGTCGGCTTCTGGGGGAGTATGACAACTTCTATTTACAATATCCTTGAGTAGAATGAAAAAGAAAACTCCAACAGATCAGCCAGTTCTAAAACAGTGAAAAATAAAAAGCTAGTTGGAATTAATGGAAACTTCTCTGTCCAGTCACTGACTGGGGCCTTGGAGAGGTGGTATCTCTCTCCACATTTCTGAAATGCCTTTGGAGAGGGGTGGGAATTTGGGGTGATATTATGGCACTCCCGTGATTGACGAGACAGTTGTGCCCAGTTCGCTTAGAGCTGAAGCCTCTTTGTGGTGGGCAACTCCAAGGATCCCTCTCTTCACAATAAAGTTTTCTTAGGCACAAGGATTCTCAAGCACTCAAGAATTGACTTGTCCTCTGGCACAATTTTCATCTATGACGCATCTCATATTTCCTACAATTTCTAGGCCATCAGCTTTGGAGACTTTTTCAAGAGGCTGCAAGCTACACAATCATAGAACTTCATCGGCCAAGGCAGAAAATGAAAATACAGACTGTTTTCCTACCTTCTATTTTTGTTACCCAGCATATCTATTTTAATGGCAATTAAACTCTGGTGCCCTCCCTTATCTCTGTCGGCTAATGTATTTAATTCCACCACTCCCAGAGGGAATAATCCCAAATCTAAAGCCTGTACTATATTAAAGACCCATGAATGCTTAATCAGAGAAAACAGAGGATTTGGTTTGTATAAACTGCAAAAGCTTGCGTCTTTTATGTCCAGAGAGCAAGACTGAAAAAAGAAAATGACAATAAATCATTTCAAGAAACAGCGTAATGTGAATGTTGTATGTTTATTTAATACTTTGTGCAATCATTTGTCTAGAGCTACAGCCCAGCTTCAGAAAGTGACTTGCCGTAACAAGATTCGGAGGCAAGCACTGTTCAAGGACTGAAAGACGTATTACCTCCTCCCCAGACTGGCTTATGGGGAAAATGATAAGCTCTTAAGTAGAACCAAAGTATCCAAGAGGATAATGCAATAGTAACACAAAACTCTGTTGGTTTTTAAACAATTCTGAGTTAAGATATTGGAATACACAAAATTAATATGACTTTATGGATAGTAAAAGGATGTTCCTTCATCTTTTCTGAACTGAAATGAAAAATGTAAGTTGATTTCACCCTTAAGTTTGCTTCCAATAAAAAGAAACAAGAATAATAGTGGTATTGGTTGAAGGTAGGGTAGGGTGGGGATTTGGTTGCTTGTTAGGTCTTTATAAAGTAAAAGAACACATTGTACAGGGATTTAGAGCTTGGACAGGCTCTGGCTTCAGGGTGCCTGGGCTTGAATTCAGACTTTGCTACTTCTCAACTGGAGAGCCTGGGCAAGCCCTGACTCTCCCTCAGTCTCCTCATCTTTCAAATGGGATGGTTATAAAAGTGTAGCCTCAGAGAATTGTTATAAGGATTAAATATAGTGAGGGCTTAAATAGTGCCTGGTGCCTTATCAATAAATGTTGGCTTTTTGGAGAGAGGTAACATTTCTAAACACAGTATGAAGAAAATTGTGGTAGTGGTTTCACTGGAAGGTGCAGATGGATAAGGATTGACCATCAGAGTCACACGGCTCTGTAACCCACAGACCAGGCTTCCTGGAAAGACAAGTGAAATTATTCTCAAGTTGTTTCCAATGTGAAGGCTAAATACCATTCTGTTCTCACATTTTCTCAAAACCAAGATAAGTGAAGTCAGAGTCAGACCTTATTTCAGAAGCTTGCACTGTATTTGAAAGTCTGTATCGTTCCCTCTTTTACTGAGAACCCCATGGAACCAGTGGTCCTTTATGCACTTTCTCAATGTGCCACAGCTGTCATGATGAGGGTGACACAATCCCACATAAAGCCTAACATGTCTAAGAGACAGCACTGCCACCACACACAGAAGTCTGACCTGGGTCAGTATCTGAAAAGCTGCAGTAATCTGTTCACAATATCCTGCTGGTAGTTGATGTGGTTGTGGATTTTCTGTTTTTTCCTCGTCAATTTATTTGGTTAGGAAGAAGGGAAGGGGAATCCTGATAAACTTTCAACTCCATAATAACCAAACAGAGAAGACTGTGAGCAGAGTGGAGTTAATTTTATTGTGGAGATGCTAATGCTCTCTGTACATACACATGTCAAAGAGATACAAAGAAATTCTAAGGAATCAGACCCAGAAAGAGAACACAGTTTTTTAACAGTGATGAGAACTGACTCCTAGGAAGAAATGAATACACAGAATATATTATGCAATTCTCCCCCCTAAAACCCTTACAATTTTGCAGTTTATCAGAGTGTTAATCAAAGTTTCAACATAACTATAAATGAAGTGCTATTTTTTGACCAGTTGTACTACCATCAAACACAGCTTTTCTAAATCAGAAAAGGTGAGGCTACTATAACTCTATGCTAAAGGCATATACAGCTATAGACTGCCTGTTAATTTTTCCAAGTAAAGTCATCCCGAATATGTGTGTGATTATGCATGGCTTGTCCAGATAAACAGGGACTACTCTGGTTTTTAATCCATTATGTTATTCCATTGAGATCAGAGTGCAATTAACGATAAACACACTGACTTAATCCAGAACTTTCTAATCTCGTTTTTGAGACTCACTGAAGCAGTAAGACAGTGTACTTGGGGTCTTGATTTTTCCTTTTCTGTTTAGTTTGCTTACATTTAATAGTGAAGGCTTTAAATAAAATCAATCTTTACCTTTGTATTAAAAGCACTAAAGAAGCAAAGTTGTTGAGGTTCTACTTTTCTGAGATTTATAATCCAGATGGGGAGATAAGATATGAACATATAGAACATTTCACAGCAAAAGATAATATGACTAGCTTTCCAACAAAACTTGCAAAGAGATTTCACTGTCTACATATGATAACTTCTTCCTAAAATTCCCTGTGGAAGTAATATTGCTGGAGAAATTCAGAAGAGACTCTTCCTTCCCCTGGAGAGGGCTGGTGGGAGAAAGAAGCTAACTTACTTAGCTTGAAGGATGGGAAGTTAGGAGGAGAGAGAGGAAAAGCCAGACCCATGGTCCAGAGCCTACATTCATCCACCTAGGAAATAGTTACTTAGCTTTTACTACAGGCCAGGCACCATGCCCCTTGGTGAGGTTCTAGGAGATAAGCAGAACAAACAGGTCTAATTCTTGCCCTCTTAGGAGCTTACAAAGAAAACAACTTTTGCAACATTTGTATTTTTGTTAGTAGACTCATTTGAACTCTACTTTGGATGTGCCAAACGGGACACCTGCCACCTGATTTTCCTCCTTCTCCCTCCTTGATGACCCTGACCTTGCTCAGGGAGGCAAGTCCTTATGTGCTATTTTTCTCCTTTTGGTGGAAAAACTACTTCCACCAAAAGCTAGACGTGTTCACATAAAAAAACCGAGGAGACTAACAGGCTGTGCCTCTCAGGGATGTATTTAACAAAAGATAATTACAACTACTGGTGTAATTCCAGGTACCAGCAAGATTCCCCAGGAAATGAGAAGGGGAGCCTTCCCGGACACCCCACCTGACGCACAAAATCCCACCCCCAGGCAACTATGCCTATAAGAACTCATTCAACAAAGGTCTCACAATTTTTGAAAATAGCTTTGCTATTTTCAACTAAATCATCCTTTTCAAAATAATTTTCAAAAGTTATTTGTATGAAAAGCATTGAAATGAAAACAAATTATTTTAACAATAAAATAAGAATGAAAATCTTGAGAGCAGATTTACTCTGGTCCTATATCTTGTGGGTCTTCTAATTACTTTCTCTTCTTACTTGTGCTCCTTGGAGCATCCTGATACACCATCTTTATTATATTTGGGGGTAATATTCCCATTGAAAATATATCAGTAGAAGATAATTTGTAGTTCTCAAAAATAAGGACAGTGTTGGAGGTACCATTGATAGAGATTCTGAGCAGGGCCAGGAAGATAAAATCTCAAGGTGCTATTGTGTAGGAAAGAATGCAGGGACTTTGGTTAAATTGCCCTAGATTGCATTTAGGTTTTGCCCCCAAATAACCCATATCACTTTGGGTACATTCTTTAACTTCTCTCTGCCCCCAGCTCTCTCATTTGAAAACGGTGGGTAATGATAGCACCTGCCCCATTAGCCTCGTGTAAGAATGTGATGAGCGAATCCCTAAGCCAATTGCGGATCTGGGCTTTGTAAGTGATAGGATTCATTTCTCTCCTGCGTGCCAGTTACTGTTTAGGTGTTGGGGATATAGCAGCACAAACAAGTTCCTGCTCTCCTGCAGACTGTGTTCTAGGAGAGTTCACAGACAGTAAATGCATAAATATTCACTAAGTCAGGGCAGTGAACGCTGTGGGGGAAACTAAAGCAGGAGGGGAGAGAGAAGGCCGCGGGAGAGGGATTATTGCAGGTGAGAAGTCGGGGTGGGTGGGCTCTGGAAGCTGACTGAGGGTACGGAGGGGGCCACGCGTGTATCTGGGAGCAAACCCAAAGAGGCTGAGGGCAGTGTGACAGGACCTTGCTTTTTCTTTCAGGTCCACTTTGAGTTGTTCTGTGTCTTTAGCACGTCTATTCTCTTTGCTGCTCTCCGATTTGGTCAGTTATAAAATGCAGACACTTTTACACGTATCCTTGGAATTGCTGAAGAGACAGAATCTGGGGTGAGCTTCCCAGAATGAGCCCCAAAGTCACCCTGCAGAGCTGCGGCCTGTGCTAGGAGGAGAGACGGGGACCTTCTGCCGCAGTTGCTGGCTCCAGAACCCCCCGCTTCTGTGGAAACTGGCACAGTTTCTGCTTCACGTGCCGTGCTCATCTGGGGGCTCACCTTGGGACCCCCCCCCACTCACTATTATCTTTCCCAGACCCCGAGCCAGGGAACCCTTTGGTCATTTTGAATCCCAGGTCGCATTGCTAAATGCAGGTGTCCTGAGTTCCGTGGTGCCCTGACTATTCAACTGGCAACTGAGTCCCAAGACTCTGCTCAGAGGTTTCCTCTCCCTGAGCCAAGCAAGCCACCTGCTTCCCCATTTGGGCTCCTGAGGACCTAGGTCACATTTCTTCTGGATGCTGACCATTCCCGTAATTATGAGTTCACATGCCTGCCTGCCCCACTGGACTGGGAGCTCCCAGAGGGGAGGGTCTGTTATGGAGTGAGGAGTCGCTGGGGTCAGGTGACCTGCTTTACAGTTTTCAACCTTCCCTCTAGCCACTGGGGTAGGTTGTACAACTACTAAGTGATAGCACCGAGATTCATGCCCAGCCATCTCAGGGGTCCTCAAACTGCAGCCTGTAGGCCACATGAAGCGGTGTGATGGTGTTTGTTCCCATTTTGTTTTTTTACTTCAAAATAAGATATGTGCAGTGTGCATAGGAATTTGTTCATAGTTTTTTTTTTTTTTTTTTTTAAAAAACTATAGTCCGGCCCTCCAGCAGTCTGAGGGACAGTGAAATGGCCCTCTATTTAAAAAGTTTGAGGACCCCTGATTTGCCCATACCATGCCAGAGAATTTTGGCATGTTCAATATCAATTCTTTAACACGAGGAATGAATGAGGAAATTGATCAGCTAGTAAGGCAAAGAATTATAGGCAGTTTCCAAGTTCTCATACTTAGGCTGGGTGTAGGATGGGCTCAACTGTTAGAATAAAGACCCAAACAAGGAAAAGCTCAGTCCCTGTATTAACTAGGGGCCAGGCTACCTAAAATTGGAGAGATTTTGGAAGCCTAGAAGGGGGAAGCATCTGCTTCAGCGGCTGCTGTCTTTGTCACCTTGACGGAAGTGCTTCAGGCCCTGAGAAGTGAAATCTGGGATAACTCTTTTGAAATCTACCTGCTTTTGCATTCCACTCTTTGCTTGTCTTGACTTGTGCTTCCTGAGAGTCCTTTTCTGCAGATATTTCCCTCTGTAGTCAGGCCTCCCCACAGCATGGGAGCTCGACCATTAATCAAAGCACCCTGTGACTGTTTTCAGATTTGTAAACAGTTTTCCGGGCCACTTTATCAAGCTTCATAGCTGGAGCTTTGAGTTTTCTTGAATGGTTTTTACATTTTGTTTGAAAATGTCTTTCCACACACAGTGTAATGGAAAAAAAAAAAACCACACAAATAAGAAGTCCTACTGGCAGGTGTTTTAACAGCTCTAAAATTATAAAGCCAAGAGCTCATTCTCATATCTTGAAAAATGACCAGGCCCTGTGAGCCCCGATTACTGTTTTCTCAATTCTATTAATAGACTTCCTCCACTAGTGCTTTGCAACGTATAGTCCATGGCATGTTTTATGGAAACACTAAATACTAGACTCTAGTCTGGAAGTTTCTTTTTCTTTCTTCCAGACGACATTACATGTTTGATCAGAAGTAATCATAATTTATACTTTTTTTTTGTACATGCTACTTGTTTGATTTCTCCAAACGGGGAACGTCACTCCAGAGAAAGGTCTATTTGTGAGTTAAAAACCTTTGAAACACAGAAGACGTTTGATTCTTGAAAACTGTTCCAAAAGTCTATTTGGTTTCCCTCTTCAAAGTGGTCAAATGCAAGCTGAAAAACATTTTGCATGAAAACCTCTCTGCTGTCTGTCACATCCCGGGCTTGATAAACACAGCCAAGAACAAAAAACTACTGGCTCAGCTCAGAGACATGACTGACAGATACTCAGTCCATCATGCCAGTTTCCAAAGCATTCATTAATCCCATTCATTTTTTAAATTTCAGATTAATAGGAGGGTACAAATAATTAGGTTGTGATGTCTGCATTTGTTAGGTAAAGTTCAAGTTGTAGTTGAGCCCTTCATCCAGCGGGTGTGCTATACACCCTTACATGGTGCCCATTAGATAAGAGCTTCCCAATCTCCCTCCCTCCTGCCCTCTCCCCACCTGAATGTAATTGTGTTATTCCCTCACATGGGCACATAGTTGTTTACCTATTGGTTTCATATTAGCATTACATACATTGGCTATTTGCTATTCCACCTGTGTGATACTTTATTGAGAAGAATGTTCTTCAGCTCCATCCAGGTAAATACAAAAGATACAAAATCTCCATCTTTTATATGGCCGAATACTAGTCCATGGTATACATATACCACGGTTAATTTTTTTTTTTTGAAAAAGTAATTTATAGTCATAGCTAAAAATTCAAATAGCACAAAAAATGCAATGAAAATCAAATCCATCTTCCCCCCTCAGCCCTTGGTCCTCTAATTTCCCTTCCTCGTTTCTTATGCATCCCTGCAATAATGTTCCATGCATGCAATATACCACATGCATGGTACAGTCTGCTCTACAGGCAGTCTTTCAATCACGGCCCTTTTCTGTTGGAGATGATACTGCATTAACATATACAGCTCTACAGAAATATTTTCAAAGGCATCTTAGAATTCCATAACATATGTAACAAGTCCCCTTTTGATGAGCCTATAGGTCATTTCCAGTCTTCTGCTATTATAAACAGTGCTTCAATAAAGCCCAGATTCACAGGGCGGGCAGACCTCTGATGGCGCAAGGGTGGAAGCACTAATAACAGCAGAGAAACAGCTGCTTCTAACAGCTCACACGAGAGCGAGCCCTCCAAGGGTCACTTTTGGTACGCTGCAAACACTTTTGTTCCAAGGCTGTGCAGCTGCCGCACCAATATGGTTTGAAAACAAAATAATTTGATTCTTTTTTTACCTCAAAAGTGTGCAGCAATCATTCCTGAGGTCAGGAAATTCCATTCTGAGACAGATTTTTAGTGAAAATGGTGACTTTTGCATATTCTTTATTTCTCTGTTTTCTTTTCTCCATTTAGGTATTTGATATGCAAAATCAGACTGTCTCTACTAGTTACTCAGGACAATTTGTATGCATTTTTTAGCATATTTCAAACAGAAAATGAATTGGTTATTTCAGCATCTTAAAAATTCAAACCCCAATTGAAATACTCTTGCCTAAAATACTGACTCTGAATCAAAACAGCCTCTATGTCTACCAAATTACAGAAATCCTGGGGGAGATAGGAAGAAATTAAACTACATCCTTAAGAAACAGTCAGCTAAGTCAGAATTCGAGGTGTTGAACAAGAGACAAAACAAAGAAACAAATTTTTCTATCAATCCTGCAATAAAAAGGGCAGAAACTACATTTTGTTCTAGAGCAAGAGAGGTATTTGGAGTTGGAGATTACAAGAGTAATCACCAACTATAAATTGGATTTTGAATTCGATTCAAACTACTGTAAAAAAAAAAAAATCTTTAAGGCAATTAAGGAAAATTTGAATATGGCTTGGGTACTAGATAGTAAGAAATTATTTCTGGTTTTGTTAGTGAAGATAATGGTCTGGTGAATATGATTTTAAAAAGTCTTTCAATAGAGATTCACACTGAAATATTTATCAGTGAAATGATATGATGTCTAGGATTTGTTTCAGAATATCCCAGAAAAAAGACTGGAGATAATAAATGAAATATGATTAGCAAATTATTAATAAATGTTGAAGGTGGGTGATGGGTACGTGGGATTCATTACACTATTCTCTCAATGTGGGGTCCCATATTAGTTTTCCAGGGATGCCATAACGAAGTACTGTAGGCTGAGAGGCTTAAACAACAGCTCTGGAGACTGGAAGTCCAAGATCAGAGCACTGCAGCAGCAGTTTCATTCTGAGGCTTCTCTCCTTGGCTCACAGATGACCATCTTCTCTATATCTTAACAGGGTCTTTCCTCTGGGCACGTCCGTGTCCTAATCTCCTCTTACAACAACACCAGCTGTGTTGGAGTAGGGCCTCCCCCAATGACCTCACTTAACCTTAATTAGCTCCTTAAACCCTACCTCCAAAAACAGTCACATTCTGAGGTACGGGTTTGGGGGGGGGGGTCCGGACTTCAACATATGAATTTTGGGGAACACAATCTAGCCCTTGACGTACCAGTGAACATTTCTATAATAAAGAAGTTTTATAAGTAAGGGCAATGTCAGCTTGTGTAGGAGACAACTTATCACAGGCAGCTTGTCTGCCGATGCACAGAACAATGACGGGTGACCATAGAACATTGGGTGACCATAATCTCCTCCAAGCTCCCCAACAGGAACAAGACACCACTGACCACACCGGAATCAGCTGATTCATTTGTTTTGGTTATTGGATAAACACAACAGACCTCAACCCCTAAGAGCCCACTTTAGGAGGATTATGTATTTTATGATGTGACAAGGCCACTCCAACCTCGGGAAGTGTTTACATTCCATGAGGAGGGGAGCTGAGCTGTCCCCATCAAGACCGGGGCTGAATGGCTGTGGGGCCCACTGATTAAAGCAGATTAGTTCTACCTGTTCAGCACCTGTTTTTCTTAAATAAACCTCAGAGATATCTTTACCCATACCTCCCACTCTTTTTTTGTTCCCCCTGTTTGCCTCTCTCCACCCCTGAAATCCAAATTACTTTGGGTGTACAAAGTAAACCCAAATTTTATAAATTTTATACTGAAAATGAGGACCGATCTCCAGGTCTCAGTCTTTTGGAAATACAGAAAGACAGTTTTCTTGCTATTCTCACAATCTACTGGTGGGTTTTCTATTTGAAAAATTATTTTGACAATGCATCATGAGCCATGTTCCAGTGTTCTCTTTTCAAAAATATATTCTTGCCCTAAATATGGGAAAACTTACATTAGTAATCTCAGAGAGATGCCTTTATAGTGCCTGGATTATTTCTGCAGCCTTTAATAGCAATCCTTGTGGGTCTGCTTGTATAATTTATGTCATGTCTAAACAATAGAATACTATGCAGCCGTTAACAACTGTGAGACAGCTTTGTATTTGCTGGCAGGAGGTATGAGGCAGTAAAGGGGAAAGGTTAGATTTCTCTTGTGTAGCAGTAAGAAATGTGTGTATATATGTCCGTTTGGTGCCTGCAAATGGTCAGATGCGTGTGGGCTGCAGGTGTTGGCTGTCCTAAGAATGAGGTGTGGTGATACAGAGTCCGGAGGAGGAACACTTTTGCTTTCTATAATTTTATACCTTAATACATTCAGCCAAGCATGTATACTTTTACACTACAAAAACCTCAAAGTGACAGGTATAAAGATTTTAGAGGATCGCAAGAAATGTTCAGAATGCTAAGTGATAAACAGGAGGCAAAACTGAATTTATAAAATGGTAAATATCAACATGACAAATAAGATGTTCCCAGGTTACACTTGTTCGTGATCCGATGACAGAATTGAGAATTTTTTTTTTTATTACTTACATGTTTAGCAACCTGCTTGAGATGGTTTTTTCTGTTTTATGAGAATTGGAACAAAATGAAGGAAGCCTACAGATGTTCTCAATTTACTTCAATAAAAATAGAAAATTCACATGTGTACCTAACAGTGGGTGAGTGGAGAGTAGGTCAGAGGGAGAGGAAGCCCACAGCCACCCCAGAAATCAATTCCCTGGATCTGTAACTATATTAAAATCTAGAGGAAACGGGTCTCAGAGGCTTCTTCCATGCAGGCCATCGAGGCTCACTCCGAGGTCTCAACTAAACAACCAGACAGCCAGATTTTTATCTTGACAGTTGTGAAAATTATCTAATTTCTTCTTGCCTCAAATCAAGTCCGCAGTAATTTCCCAGGTTAGCCCTGTAAACCACAGCCAGCATGTATTTCCCCAGCCCTATTCTAGTTCTCTCTGGCCCTTAACTCACTCCCACTCTTCTCTGTATCCCTGAGAATCCTTCCACGTGCCATCGAGAATGTTCCCCCTTTAACCTCCACCTCTCCTTTGTCCTCACAGTCTTCTCCCATTAACCCCATCCGGTCCTTTCCAGACCTCTCCATTTGGCTCTCACCGGGAGGCTGTTTATTCTCTCAGGCTCCCCTGGTCAGGGCTTGGAGACAGGCTCACCTCTGCCTCTCATGACACTGCCACTTTCAAACCAGCAGGACTCCCAGATAAATAGTTAGTCTTCCCGCCCAGTCTTTCGTCCTTCTCTTCTGAACGCAGAATCCATAAATCCTATACTCCCCTTAACAGAGCTGCTACTGGGAGAGCTCACGGGCACCTAACACAGGAAATACCCCAAATCTGACCCCTCGTCTTCTTCCCACAAGCCCGCTTCTTCTCTCTCAGTGCCTTCCATCTTTGGTAAAGGATCTATTCATGCCACAAACCTGGGGCGCCCTCAAGGCTTCCTTCCCCCTACTCTGGGATCCAACGTATCATCAAATCACATGGACTCGCATCTCCTAAGTACCCCATGAGCCCAACCACCTGGCTCACCTTTACTCTCCAACCTGGCCCAAGCCACAGTCACCTCCCAAGCAGACTCATGCACTGGTCTGTACCTGGTCTCCCTGCGTCCTCCCGGGCCTCTTCCCATCTTGTCTCTGCACGGCCGTCCTACCTGTGTAGCTCGGAGATGCAGTCACAAGCTCCTGGAGCCCCCTCAGGTGCTTGCTTCTCCCCACAGGATGGGACGCGAGCTCCTTAGCCAGCTCTCTGCCGCTCTTCCAGTCCGTCTCTGCTCTAGCCTCTCATACCCCCAGGATTTAATGAGGAGGCCAAGACTGACCCGGGACCTGCTTTAGGGAAATAACAAAGTCAGCTAAATAACAATGGCCGTGACAAGTGCCATGAACAGGCTCTGAGCCAGAGACAAGGTGGGGGGTGGAGGAAGAAGAACTGACCTCCTTAAAATGGGGCGATTAGGAAGGCTTCGGGGAGAGTCAGTCGTCAAGCTGACGGCAGAAATATCAGGCGGGGTGAGAGCGGAGGGCGAGTGTTTCAGCAGCTGCAAATTCTTGAGGCCAAAATTAGAGACGTAATAGAGAAAGACGGAGGTGGAGGAAAGTGAGGTGGGGATCCGGGGAGGGGTACTCATGACTAGGGAAGGAGATGGGATTTTATTCTCCTTAGAATAAAGTAGAAAACCGCATTCCTTTCTGATCATACCCCAGCCCCACTGAGGCTCTTTCCTTTCTTTGAATGGCTCAATATCCTTCCTGGCCCAGGGCCATCCAAACATGGTGTGTTCTCGCCGTCTGAAAACCTCATTTCTTCTGTCACGTGGCTGGTACCAACTCATCTTTCAGATCTCAGCCAAAATGCCACTTCATCCCAATGGCCATGCCCAGCCTCCCAGCCAAGGTCAGACTCTGTCATTCTTTCATATCACCCTCTATTTTTCCCCGGTGGCACTTCCCACAATAGAAATAAATAAATAATACATCTCTTTGTCCACCACTCTATCCCCAGGATCAGCACAACTAAATATCTTAAAAGGATCCTTAAATAAATGAATAAATGCCTGAATTAATAAAAATTAGGCAAGCTGAGAGTTTGTTTGATCTAGGCTGACAATGACCACAGAAGCTTAAAAGTGGAAGAGATTTGGAATCCATTTAGGCCAAACCACTTATGTCTCGATGAAGGATGGGTCCAGAGAGGAAAACTCACATGTCCAGAGTCACTGAGCTACTCCTCAACAGGACCCATTTCTGGATCCAGAGAAAGGCCCTCACATTTTTCTCATAGAACCCTGTGGCACTTGAATAAGGCCCTGGGGGAAGTGAATTCCTTGAGACAAACTGTTTCTGGCTGCTAATAACTGTCTAGGAAAGAAAAAATAATGTAGGCAGCATTCGTATTTCACTGATGGATTTAGTTACAGAGATTAAAGTGTCAGCTTGGTAAAGTTCCAGCACGTCTCTGGTTTGACACCAGTTTTAGAGTGAAGGTAAAGACGTCCAGAGCTGGCTCCTTGACATGCTGGCTAGCAGCGTCCCCTGGGTCTCTCTTTCAAAACCTTGGTTCAGTTTGTCACGGTGAGTCTGGTTGGCTCCAGGGAGGCCCACAGCTAGAAAGAATAACAGGGGTGTGCAGTTCAGGCCTGAGACCTGTTGGCACCAAAGTGTGGGAAAAGTTCTCACAAGGCCTGCCCACGGTCAGTCTGGTCCAGGCCAAGGTTATTAATCTTTCATGTCCCCAAACACTCAAGGCACAGAGTTTTGAAAAGGAAAAATAAAGTGCAACAGCAGGGAGGTAGTGTGGTAGAGTAGAAAGAACAGCAGAAGGTGACTTGGGAGCCTGGCCTGAAGTTCCTCAACCAAACTTGAGAGAGTTGTCCAAGATCTCTAGCAGCTTTATGCTTGTGTTCTGGTTTTCTAAATCCTGTCCAAATATGACATACTTGAACATGTTTTAGTACTTACAATCGTGGTGTCAGACTGCCTAGATTCCAATCTTGACCTGACTATGGATTAGCTGTATGCCTAGTGCTTCAGTTTCCCTATCTGTCAAATGGACATCATCAGGTTGTTTTGAAGATTACCAAAGATGATCTATTAAAGTGGTTAGCACATAAAAGCACTCAATGCATGTTAGCTACTACTATCATCTGACACAGGGAAAGCATCTCAGAAAAGACAGGGAACACAGAGAGCCATAGGCTTGCAGTCACGGAGAAGAGAAGAAAGATAATCCCTCAGTGGTCACCAGTACCCAAAGGCTATCAAAAGAAAGCATGTTCAGGACACAAAAAATAAATAAGCAGGATCCAAAACTGCTCATAAGCTTGATGTCCTATTTAAAAATTCAGTACAAAACACACACCAAATCTGTAGGTAAGGAGGCACCCAAAACAATGTTAGCCCCAGTTATCTCCAGGAGGAGATGATGGGGCTATCCACCATCTACATGCTCTCTTTCCTTTCCGATTTGCCTAGTTTGCTTTATAAATTTGTTCAGCAAACATGTGTTACTTTGTGAAAACAATTTTTTCAATGTTAACATGAGAGGAAAAGGAGAAAATAAATCAAATTTTTGTCAATGGCTTTATTATACTTAGAGTTTATTCATCATTCGGGACTCAGAGTCATTCTCATTGTGGACCTTTCCATTGGGAAGTTCTTCCTACAACTACTTCCAGGCTTTTTGTTGGAAAGCAAAACAAAATTGAAGGAGTCAAATGTCAATGAGAAATCGAAACATGAGGAGGGTGAATATGACAATAATTATTTGTTAAATGAATGAGTGAATGAGACTCACTCATGTGGTAGAATCTCTGTGACATGGCAAATGATGGCACCTGGGTAAGAGCCACAGTCTTTAACATGACTCCCTGAGATTCCAGTTTTGCAGGAACCCCCCCCCCCCAACACACACACACACCACACTCACACACCTTGAGTTTTCTCTGTCCTATGGTACACAGGGAGTCACTAATGGCAGTAATTCACATTCCACTGACACCTGTCCCTCCCTGCTTAACACAGAACCCCCAAAAGTAAAAAAGTGAAAGGATAATGAAAGTAGACAGGAACACAAAAAGGAAATGACGTTCTGTTATCTTTAAAAGTAGTTTTTCTCTGTTAATTTCTAACACATCAAGCTTTAAAAACACTTTCAAAACATAATCTTCGGAAAGACTATTACAATTTGCTTCTTTGAAACATGATGGCCTGTGCATCGGGGTATGCGTGTTTCCTCTCCCACATGGCTGTGTCTTTCAGCCAGTCTCTTCCTGGCAGGGAATGGATGGTCTTAAATGTCATCTATCTCCCGTGGCCCTTGGACAGTACTGGACACGTGATATCCTATAACAAACTACATTTTTAATCTGGGAAAAAAGCTTCAAAATCTCCTGCCCTTTGGCCTGGTAGGGTCACTTGGACTCTCTGAAGCCAATCAGCATTTTATGGCAAGGCCGGGGCTCCTGGTGCTAATACTGGGCAGTTTTCTTTTCTCTGCACCAAATACTTATTAATTGAAATGGGATCCAGAAGCAGTTGCTGGGAATGCCCCAAACCGCTTCTCTCATAGACTGTTAGTTTTTCTTCCCTTCAGTAACCCAAGAACTAGAGTAGATCTGATTGAATTTCAAGATTTAATGAGTAGAAGAAGATAAATCCAAAAGCACTTTCGGCTTTCAACACCTCATCTCTTCTGAAATATTTTAACTAGGGTTTGGGGGGAAAGGAAAAGTGAAGATGGGGGTAAATAAAGAGTTGAATTAAGTTCTTCTGTACCTCCTCTGAAGCATTTGATTAGATTGGTACAGCAGGTCTAGAGAGACTGAGAAACCGGCAGGGCTCTTTGCTTGCTGTCGGCCTCCCCGTCGCATCCTTCCGATCCTCAGCGCCCACTCCCCACCCAGTGCATTAATGAAATCACAAATGTCCAGCCATGTACACCCTAAGACCACTGTTTCTAGAATGACATTGATGTTATACTCTGCCTCCTGTATCTTTCATGAGGGAGTTTTTACATGTCACTAAAAAATACTGGGTCATACTCTTTATTAGCCCCATGGTATCCCAGCCCATCAATACTTGTCGAGGCCTGATGAGATCATGCTAAGGTTCTTAATCAGAGTGAAAGAGAGTGAGGAATACCTTTATTAAAAAATCAATTAAAAACAAGTTGCCCAGGTAAACAAAACACATCACTGGGAGATGTGAAAAAAGGACTAATAACGAAATGAAATGGCAGGAGCCACTGTGAGAAGGTCTAGCAATTGCTGATATCCTTGTCAGTTCTCATTTTGCTTTGTTTCAGATAAAACTCTTTCCATCAAACACAAAAATGCAGTCATTTAACCCTCTCATGTGCTCTGAATGATTTTTCTAGGAGCAGGGGTGGATTTTGCAGAGTGGCCCGTGGACGCGCCTGGCCCAGGCAGAGGGTCTGATGGACTTGAGCCGGCTGGTGCATGCCTTGGATTTCTGCTTCAGAAATGATGGCTCAGTACACGTCCTGCCAAAGTGATCACAGAAACGGTGGCTTTACCCTGCATATTTCAGGGTCCCACTCCCAGACAATCCTATCAGTCATGGTAAGAAGATCCCCCACATCTGCATTTTAAGTGAAACTTCCAGGTGGGTCGCATGCAAAAATAAAGGCTGAGAACCACTTTTATAAGAGATGTGATGTGAAGTCCTGCTCTGTAGGGCAGAAAGCTCAGTGATAACCACCAGATGGTCCAGTCTCCAATATACCCTCCTGTGTAACCAACCTCAACCAAGATGTGGGACATTTTCCTTCCCCCCAGAAAGTTCCTTCAAGCATCATTGCTATCCCGTCTCAGCTCCTGCCCAGACAACCACTGATCTGCTTTTTATCTTGACAGGTTAGTTTTGCCCATTGAGGAACTTTGTCCCCGTGGAACCATGCTCTGCTGTGTCTTGCTTCTTTTGCACAGAACTGTACGTAGAACGTGTCCTGACATAATGAATGCATAGCACTCCGCACAGGGCTGGGCCACAGTGCACTGGGAGAGCTGCTATCATCATCATCATTCATATCATTTTATCCTTTGAAGATTTATTATAATTATTATTATTTCAGTTTTCTTTGCTATTCATAAATGATGGGAATAAATATGGTGGCCACACAGCCTGGAAAAATACTTTATGGGCTGTTAGTCTCTGATCACCAGAGCTCCGAGACTTCGATGACAGCAATTTTATCTTGAGTTCCTAGAATGCTGGGAAGCAATTGTCCTATGAATGTGCCTCCTTACAAAATGCTGGTTCCTGAAGCTCATGAATAATGAAGCCGATTCCTTTAGAGGTTGGAGGAGGGCTTTAATGAGAGAACAGCTCTCCTAATGCCTCACCCTCTAAAAAGCTGATGTCGGCTCACCTGTGTTTCCCTTAATTGCTTTCCATCTATGACGCTTAGAATATAATTATGTTTAAAAAAAAAACAAAACAGGGAGACTGTGACAGGATTATTCTTGTCAATATTATTCTTATGTTCATTTCTAGTGCCATTGGGGCTCTTTCTGTGGGAATGGAGACAGCAGAGGAACTAGTGTTAGGTTTACTTCTTTTATTATTTTATTATTTATGTATTTATTTTTGTCATGAAGGCTTTCAACCTGAAGTCCCTCCAGAGCAGATCAGAAACTCTTTCCAGGAAAATTAAAAAAAAAAAAAATGGTACTATGCTCTATTTAGTAAGGTAAATTCCCCTGGTAGAAAGCTCAGTGTAAGACATTATACCCTACTTGGAAAAACTAACATTCATATTAAATAGCCAGCCTGTGCAGGGGGAGCATAGAAAAAGAAACAAACAGAAAAAGCAGAAGTTCTGAGTAAGTAAGGGCAACAGAACCAAGTGGCTCGTGGAAATGGCATAATAGTTCATCCTATGGCCACCAAGGTATTAGACCAAGAGGGATCGTGGCAGGGCATGGGAGTCAGAAACCGTCCTAGGACTTGGAGGCCCTGCCAGTCCATCAGAAAAATCCCTTTGGTCTGCTTTTATTACATAATTTTACGGACATTCCTATTCACTAATTTGTTCCATAAATATTTATCAGCACAGCTTTTGTACCACGTACTCTGCACCCTTTAAGCTTCCTCTGGCCCTAGCTTACAAACAAAAAGGAATCTCATTTTATGGAATGTCAGACACACTAATTCTGTGAACATTTAGTGTTGGCTGTGTTTTTTAGTTTGTAGGATTATTATTTCTTTCAACCAGATAAAGCTGCAGAGTTTGATTTGTGTCTAATTCCTAGATGGCCCTCACTGCATTCTGTTCTGTGTGCCTTATCCTCTGTCTTCTCCCTTGTGATTGGATCTCCTTGTAGGCAGGGACGTAAGTCTTATTCATCTTTGCTGGGCCTGGAACCCAGAAATTACTCCAAAAAAATCTCGAACGGGGGTGGCACCTGTGGTTCAAGCCCAGCCCTGGCCAATAACTGCAAAAAAAGAATTCTCAAATGAGTGAATGAACAGAAACAGAGACAGAAGAGCTTTTCTAATTTGCCTCATAAAACTACTTAACAGAAATAAACACTTAATATTAATAGGAAGTGATTCAATTAAGAATCACCTGGACTGTAGACTTTAAGGGTTCATTCTCTGGTAGTCTCCTGGAAACCCTAAGTAGGGCTGGGGTGGGTCTCAGGAATGCAAGTGTTTAACAAGCTCCCCGTGTAATTCTTACCATCATTGTATTTGAGAAACTGCTCTAAAGTATTATTGACAGAGGAATATTGGAAAATAAAAATGATCTTAGGTTGCCGGACCATAGCAGCCCTGTTGCTACTACTTCCGTTTCCTTCCTTCAATTCCTGATGAAAATGAGGGCCATTCTGAGGTTGTCTGAGAGGTGAATTTACTGCCCATTGATTTTCACAAATCCTGTGGGTCCTGTGAAATCCTCTTAAATGAGTATCAGATACAGGAGCAAAACTGGGAAATTAAGTAGGAAATGCCATAGTTCAAAATGAAATGCGAATATTCATCTGTTCTGCTGAAAAACACAGAACCAGTGTGATCTGGCATAAGCTTGGGCTGATGTGGGTAAACACATATTTTAAGGGAAAGCCTCAGCCAAGCCCCAATTATTATATAGATGTCCAGGTTCGAGTAGAACAAATGGGGCAGTGACTCTAATTGGCTCCTTGGACAAATTCAAATTTTGAAGATACCAGAGATGGGGTGAGATTGTTGTAGCATCACACAGTGGTAACTTCTTGCAAAAGCATTATTTAATTCACATCTTAAAGTATAGAAGGCCTCCTCCTAGAACTAGTCACCAACTTGCAAGCTTTGAAGCCACAGTGATACAGTCATGCCCAGTGAGCCGCTGGCAACAGGAGTCAGTCACCTTTCCTCCATGCCAGACCCACATGCCAGAGGCTTTCGTGCAAAATTGAGCATTTGCATTTTAGCGTAATTGAACACACTGCATATACCTACTCTGTTAGCGTCTCCTCTGCTAGGTGCTAGGGGCATGAAGTGAAATGAGCCACAGTGTCTGACCATGCAGGGTTTATACTCTGATAGTAGAGCTGCCTAAAATAAATAACATCATAAGAGTAGAATGTTAAATCCCCAACAGTGACATAGACCAATTCTTCTCAAACTTTAATGTGCATTTGAATCTGGGGATCTTGTTATAACGTAGATTCTCGTTCAGCTGATGGAAGACGGAGCCCAAGATTCCCATTTCTAACAAGCTCTCAGGTAACGCAATGCTCATCGGAGGATCACGCTTGGAGTAATAAGGCATTGGACATCTGAGTGGAAGGGTCAGGTCTGTAGCCAGGATTGTGAATTTAGAATTTAGAAGACAGGTATAGATATAATTGGGGGAGTGACAGACATCTGGATGGCATTTAAAGCCACTGGGCTGGCTGAAGTCACCAAAAGAGTGAGTATGGAAAGAGAAGACCAAGGAGAAAAACCTGATGCTACATTTCATGGAAGTGAATTTGGTGGGCTCCAAAATCTCCTTTTGAGAGTAGTGAAAAATAGGAGACCAAGACTGGGGTGTAGCTGTAAAGGGACTCAAATGCCACATGAGGGCTTTGGACTTGAAGAAACAATTCTTGTTCATGATGGTCTTGGGGGAAACCAGTAGTTAATACAGCTGATGGCGAGGTGACGTTAGCCCCATGTAGTCACATCACCTGGTGCTTACACAAACAGAGTCATCTAGAACAAGTTAGGCTAATAGGCTACTCCGGGGCTGTGATAATTCTACCAAACACTTAAGAAAGCAATTTTGAGTGACTTTCTCAATGACACAAGCAAGTTATTCCCGTAAGTGAGGGTAGACTATAAATATGACACATCTCGGTTTGGTAATTGCTTTATTTCGGATTAAGACTAGCAATTTTCTTGTCAGAGGCAGAAATCCAGTAGAAGGGGAATAAGGATATTTGGACAGCTCAGGCAGTTTTTGCAACATGAAAAGCCATCCACTGTTATTTTCTTTTAAATTAACATGGCAGATTCAGCATTAGCATCAAATTTATTTTCTCTTGTGGTCTTTTTTTTTTTTTTTATCTGATGCTCTTTAGAGCTCAAAACTTTATTAACCATCTTCAGTCCAGACCTGTTGTGTCTTGCTATTCCCCTCTAAACTGGACTGACTCTATTTGGAGAGTTCTTGGGGGAGATGGCTGAGAAAGTGGGAAAAACTCTATGTTACTGAAGGAGACCCTGGCCTCATCCACCCTAGTCATTAACCCAAATGTGCAAATCCCTAGGATTGCATTTAGCTCTGTGCAACCAGCTAGTCACCATGTGTTTATGTGTCTTTTATATTTGAACATGCACGTGTTAATCCAGCCTTCCTGAGGGCCCCTACTGTGGAGATCTGGACCCAGTGATTATGTGATCAACATGACTGACTCATTCCATTTACTCAAGAAAGCGGTCAGAATTTTCTCCACACTTTGTGGCCTCCTCTGTTCTTTTTCAGAAATTTTCCCCCTTTAGAGTAGAATGTGCCAGAAAAGAAAGTGGGCTTTTTCCATCTTTATCTATAAAGTTCTTTTTTTTTTTTTGAGACAGAGTTTCACTCTGTCTCCCAGGCCAGTGTGCCATGGCCTCAACCTAGCTCACAGCAAACTCAAACTCCTGGCTTCAAGTGATCCTCCTACCCCAGCCTCCTAAGTATCTGGGACCCCAAGCACCTGCCACCATGCCCAGCTTATTTTTCTATTTTTAGTAGAGACAGAGTGTCCATCTTGCTCAGGCTGGTCTCCAACTCCTGACCTCAAGTGATCCTCCCACCTCAGCCTCCCAGAGTGCTAAGATTACAGGTATGAGCCAACATGCCTGGCTATAAATTTCTATTTTATTTAAATATAAAAAAAAGAAGCAAGACTATGAAATATCGGCATTTGCTAATTCTGGGCACTGACTATTCACATGTTTGTTATATTCGTCTTCTTACTTTTTAAACTTTTTCCCCAAAAATAATAATATATATTTTTATGTATTATTATAAATATTTTTTATATTTATATATATAATCTTTTTTATATGGAAAACCAATCTTAGCAGTTCTCCATTCTACTGAGAATGCAAAGTAAACCAACTCAGAGGCACAAAGCAGTTTCCCTCTGAATTGTCTTTCTTGCCCCCTCTTGCCTCCAACAAGGAACCGTGTCCAGAGATTGAACTTTTGTGTCTTTAAGTAAAACTATTTTGGATGTGATTTTCTTTATATATATATTTTTTTAATTTTTAAATTTTTTTTGCTAATGTCCATACAATAAAATTCACTCTTTTTGATGTAGAGTTCATTGAGTTTTGACAAATGCAGATGCTATAACCACCACTTCAGTCAAGAGACAAGAGGGCCCTGTCAGCTTCTGGGTCACATTCTTCTCTCGCCTTGATTCCTGACAGCCACCACGCTGTCTCTGCCCCTATAGTTTTGGTTTGCTCAGAATACTGTGTATTTCCTTAGATAATTTTTATTTTCAGATGACTTTAATTTTCTCTGTTCCAATTGTTCAATGAACACTCTATCACTTTATACCTTCCCAACTAGGTGGGAGTAAAGAGTAATTCAGCTTCTTATCATAGTGCTTTCACCTGATCTTTCAGAGCCCCCCCAGTAGCAAATCCACATCTTCTGAAATGCACTTGTAACGCACTGATGATTTTGTGTAAGTGGGTTTCACAGGCTTGCCCATCGAGAGTTAATTGCAGCTCACATTTAGCCCTTAGAATCTCACATGCAATTTCTGTCCGTGTCCTGGAGAAGGTGCAGAATGAACTAACCCCAAATTTATTTTACTCTCAAAGGCTAAACAGCACTTCCCTTCCGGTTTCCATGTTGTGTCAGAGCCCACGGAAAGTTGATTTGAGACGATGGTGACAGCATTGCTTTTCTTCCTCTGTTCCATTTAATTATTTTTAGAAGAGACATAAAGAAGTTTTAAAATTGCTTTCAGCACCTTCTTTTCAAATACTACATTCCAAGTGTAAGCTCAAACTTAAGTGCAATGAGACTGTTATCAACGCCTGACAGAAAAAAGCATAATGAGTGAATATACTCAAACACCCTCCTGACAAGGCTGCTCAGGCCTCTGCTGAGGGAAGCACAGCTCAGGTTATTCCTGTCTACTTTCCGTGCATATCGTTTTCATCATCTACCTTGGGGTCTTAGCAATTCCAGGCATTTCTGAGACAGTCGGCTTCCTTCCACAGACACTGTGAAGAAAAAAAGTGAACCGAGAAGTGGGCACAACCCCTCCTCCTTTGTACTCCCTTAGAAATAACTCTGGGGTGGCACCTGTGGCTCAAAGAGTAGGGCGCCGGCCCCATATACCGGGGGTGATGGGTTCAAATCCGGCCCCAGCCAAAACTACAAAAAAAAAAGAAAGAAAGAAAGAAAAGAAATAACTCTCAGTTTTTGCCCAATTAGAAATTAGAAGAGACATTTCTACTTGGGAAATGCACATACTCTATCAGTGGAAGTCAAGAGGCAGGCATGATTGTTTTCTTCAGTAATTTAAAGACAAGACAATTTTATACCATGGGGGAGAAAAGAGAAAGCAACAAATCAGAGATTCAGAAACCATAAGAGGTAGCAGACAGACAGACAGACACATGACTTCTCACAGACCTTCATCACTTCAGCAATATTTCAAGGGGCTTCATGTGTAGAGTCATATGGTAACTTCCATTTACTATAATGCGGCTGGGCCCAGTGGTTCACACCGGTAATCATAGCGCTGGAGGAGGCGGAGGTGGGTGGATTGCTTGAGCTCAGGAGTTCAAAACCAGCCTGAGCAAGAGCAAGACCCCATCTCTAAAAAAATAGCCAGGTATTGTGGTGGGTGCCTGTAGTCCCAACTACTCTGGAGGCCGAGGCAAGAGAATCGCTTGAGCCCAAGGGTTTGAGGTTGCTGCGAGCTGTGACACCACAGCACTCTACTGAGGGCAACATAGTGTGACTGTGTCAAAAAAAAAAACAAACAAAAAATTTACCATAATGCTTTTACAATATCAAATGAACAGAAACTAATCTTCTTCTATAAAGAATAACCCTAACATGTATGCATAGAAGTTAACTTTACAGCATAAAATGCCAAAAACAGTAAAGAGGTATGCGGTCTGTCATCTTTTAATAGTCATGCCTTGCTTAATCACAGGGACGTGTTCTGAGAAATGCAACATTGTCAATGTCATCCTGGTGGGAATATTACAGAGTACAGGTGGATCTCAGGTTATGAACAAGATAAGTTCTGTAGGTTTGTTCTTAAGTTGAATTTGTATGTAAGCTAGAACTGGTACATTTATCTATTACTTGTAATAGTCTCCATTCTTAAGTGAGTTGTATGTCAAGCCGATGTTTATAACTTTGGGACTTACTATAATGGCCTCCATTTGTAAGTGCAAGTCATACAGCATCAGATGTTTGTAACTTGGGGACCACCTGTATACTTACACAAACCTAGATGGTACAGCCTACCGCACACCCAGGCTGAGGGGTATATATCGCCTCTTGCTCCTAGACTACACACCTGTACAACACATATGGTGCTGGATACTGCAGGCAACTGTAACAATGGTAAGTGTTTGTGCATCTACACATAGAAAGGTACGGTAGAAATATAAAAGATAGGAAATATTATATATATAGGGCACTTACCATGAACGGAGCTTACAGGACTGGAAGCTGCTCTGGGAGAGTCTGTGAGTGGTGAATGACTGTGAAGGCCTAGGATATTATATACACCACTGTAGACTTTTTAAAAACAGTGCAGTTAGCCTACACTAAATTTATAAAAAAATTCTTTCTTTAATAATAAATTAACCTTAGCTTACTGTCACTGTTTTACTTTATAAAATTTTTAAATTTGTCAACTCTTTTGTAATATCACTTCTGGCTATACAGGAAGGCTTTCTTTATATGCTTATTCTATAAATTTTTTTTCTATTTTTAAATTTTTTTTTACTTTTAAACTTTTTTGTTAAAAATGAAGACACAAACATACCATGAGCCAAAGCCTCTACAGCTTCCGAATCATCACTATCACCATCTTCCACCTCCACAACTTGTCCCACTGCAAGGTTTTCAGGGACAGCAGCAGCTTCATTATAAATTTATACCACCATGGCACAGCCTGTTATCAACTGAAACGTTACATATCAGCCACACCACATAACATCACTGAGTATGCTTACACAGGCCTAAATGGCACATATTAATATGGTTTTATTTATTTATATTTTTTCACATGGAAAAGCAAATTTCCCAACACCATTATCAAATATCAGTAATTTCCCCTACTTGATTTGCAATACCAATATTAAGGGCCACATAGCAGATTTCTATATTTGAGGTCTGACAATTAAGTTCATGAACTTGCCACTGTGTACTTATGTTGGCAGCACTGTACAAACAATTTGGTAAAGTTTCATGACCTTGGGATATCTGTGGCTCACAGTTGTATTCATTTCAATGTGTGGTGGTGTCTTGCTGGGTGGCATTTGTTTGTGTTGTGTTTTTGTGTGCTATCATGAGAATATCAGAGTGACAAACAAACATTAAATTTCTTGTTAAACTTGGCAAGAGGGGAAATGAAATCAGGGACATGTTAGTACAAGGTTATGGGGATAATGCCATGAAGAAAATGGCAGTGTACAAATGGACTAAACATTTTTCTGAGGAAAGAGAAAGTGTCACTGATGAAGAGAGGTCAGGGAGGCTAATAACAAGCAGAACTGATGAAAACATTGCAAAAATTTGTCAAATTGTGTGTCTACATCATTGGCTGATCAAGAAAAGCATAGCAGACCAAAGAAACATCAATAGAGAAACAGGAAAATCTTCACTGAAAATCTTGACCAACAACTCATGGCTCTTGCATCATGATAATGCACCAGCTCACATGGCACAGTCTGTGGGGGAGTTTTTAGCCAGCAAACAAATAACTGTATTGGAACACCCTCCCTATTCACCTGATCTGGTCCCCCAAGGACTTTTGTCTTTACCCAAAGATAAAGGAAATATTAAAAGGAAGCCTTTTTGCTGACATTCAGACCATCGAGGGTAATACAACTACAGTTCTGATGGCAATTCCAGAAAGGAGTTCCAAAATGCTTTAAAGGATGGACTAGGCACTGGCTTCAGTGCATACCTTCCAAAGGGAAGTACCTCAGAGGAGACCATGGTGATATTCAGCAGTGAGGTATGTAGCATTTTTTATAGGATGAGTTATCAAAATTAATCGTCAGAACTTGTATGGTCCGTTATAATCTTAGGGGACGATTATGTCCTATGTACAGTCTGTAGTTGAATGAAGCGGTGCTACACAGCACATGTGTGTATATACAGCTTTAGACAACATGAGAATCGGGTATGTATTATTTAGATAAAGGAAGGAACTATTTAATATATTTTAAAAACAAGCAGCCAAAATAATCAGCTCCCAATCTACATTCCCATTATAACACTTTGGACGTTTTAAATTTATGCACAGGGTCTACTTGGATACGCAAGCAAATACACCTCTGCATAGAAAAGACAAATATTTATGTACAAATAAATAGTGTTTTAGTGAACAGGCACTCAGACGTGAGGGCTGGTGTTTTATGACTTGACTCTTAGCCTCGATAAAACATGCTCACAAGGCAGCATTTTTCTTTGGGGATAAGTCATAACTTTGCCATAGAGAGCTGTTAGGGGACAATTTACTGACATGGGACTGAACCTGCAATTCCCACAAAGAAATGTTACTTTAAAAGGAAGGCTGATATAGGGAATTTTCGAGAAAATCCCCCCAAGGAGACCTGAAGTTCCTCGGGTGCCAGACATGTAATGCAATTTTCCTTATTGAAGCAGAGAAGATCTTACTGCAGTAATTGTTCTTAAGTGAGATACGGCACGAGCACATCACTTCTCCACATGAGAAATCTTCAGGTCTACACCTGTGGGAAAGTAACAGTGTGAAATTATAGGCTGTTTTTAGAACTCCCCTGGACTGTAGGAGAGAATGTTTATTTCCCTATCAAAGTGCGATGAGACTTTAGTTTCAAGTCTTAGACCTTTATTTTAAGGTCTATGAATATCTTCTGGGAGAAGACTTGTGCAATGGTCTAATGGGATTGAGTCCTTGGGGGCACTTAATCGATTTCATCATAATGCTGCAACTCCTATGAGTTAAGGCTTGAGTGGTTATAAAAAGTGGCCAGGCCCGCTCCCCTCCATCAGTTGCTGCAGCTGTGATGAGATCCCCAAGTGGTAGGTTCATCTGTAGACATCAAGTACCCACCTCTCCTGTCTTCTCTCAAACATGGAAGTAGGCCCTGGGGAAATCAACCACTTATTTTCAGAGGACTAAAAGCAATATGAGTAATAACTATTACTTGAACATTGCATTTAATATACAATAAGGCAGGTAAAACTCTTTGTCTAGTCCCTCTGTGTTACTCGAGCTACTGAAATTCCTTTGCTGTCCAGTGAAGATAGTCAAAGCTCAGACCAGCCAAAGAGAAGCAGCAGCTCTGATCTGGTGCAGCCTTGCACTTCTGTCCACCAGTGGCCAGGTGAGAATGGCGGGTGAGAAGTGCAGAAGTGGGCAGAGTATGGATCCTTCAGTTCTTCAGGAAGAACGAGCAAGAGGAAACAGGCTCCAGTCGCAGTATGAAAATCTGGGTTGCATATAAGACGTAATTGAATTATATCCATTTGCATGTAGGACTCAACTTTTCAAATCATTGCCTTGCTTTATCTATCCAGCAACCCGTCATGGGAAGAGGGAATGTATTCTTACTACTAATTTTAACATAAGAGCACCAAAGAGATTCTCCACTTTCTTCTTAACAAAGTCCCTGCAGTGTTCCTTTACTCCAACCACTAACACTCAGGAAACAACAGCTGATGTTTTGAGCATTTACTGTGTGCAAGGAATTCTGCTTAGTGTTTACATGCATTCACTAATTTATTCATCTTAGCACCTGTGAGATAAGGTATAACATGGCATAGAAGCGGCCAGTGAGAAAAACAATGGACTTTAGTGGAATATTAACAGCCCTGGGCTCAGAGCCTGATTGAAAGTGCAGCTGCGTAGATGGCACAGCTTTCTGGTAACCTAAACGAAGCTTAGCCGGCCTGCTTGCCCTGGAATCCCACCTTTACCTACCTTTGACAAGTTGCCTGGCTGTTCTTCCCCTCTCTTTCCTCATCTGTTTAAATGGGGATAAAGCTTCATTGAGTTGTGAGTGTATTAAAGGAGTTACATAAATAATTTGCTTGAAGCAATGCTTAGCATATTATGAGTGCTCCCTTAAGTGTCAGTGTGTAACATTGTTTTTACTCCCTAGCTGAATGCCACTGGACAGGTGCCTTCACCTCTCTGAACCTCAGGGTTCTCACCTAAGAAAATGCTTATGATAATACTAAGTGTTACAGGTGAAATAATATGCTGTATATGGAAATAGTTTTTGAATTTCATAGTTTTAAAGAAATTCGATGATTGTTATGACTTCTGGTTTGTCTGTAAGCTTGACCAGTCTCCTGAGATATGACCCAGAATTGTTTCCTGACCATTTTCATGTGGAATTAAAAGGCATTAATTCCTCAGTTCATTCTTTCAATACATACTAAGTACTTTCTTCTGGGTCAAAAGGTAGGCTATGGAGATGAACATGACCTATGTGCTCTCAAAGAGTCTGCTGTCCGCGAGTGGAGACAGACAAGAAATCAGTGTTAACAACATGGTGTCGGAAGTGCTGTGACTGTGACTGATGGGGCTGAATGAAGCAGGCTTAGTAGGCAGGGTCCAGAGGGACCACAAAGGAGAGAGCATTTCAACACCACCCTGTCCTAAAACAATCTCGTGGGGTCAATATAGTCACACTCTCTTTCTCCGTAGTCTTTTAAAAAGACGTGAATTTACCATATATAAGGTGCACCTACGTTTTTGTCCCAAACTTTTGGGGAAAAAAAATCTTTTGTTTTAATTTTTTAAAGAAGGGAAGAAGTGGCCGTGTGGTACCACCCCCAACTTGTGACAGGTGTTAGGTACAGAGCTGGTCGCTGTGAAGCAGGAACTTGTCCAGGTGGCAGGTTAGAGTGCTCCAGATGACTTGAGTGCTCAACCTCCCCCACCTGTCCCCTCCCAGCCCACCCTTGTCCCCACATCCACTCATTTCCTATTACAGCCCAAGTCCATTGGTGGGAACGTGGCCACAGTCATGGCTGCTGAGAAGCCTGGCAGGTTTATTTCCGGGGAAGCTGGTATGAGGGGCTAGGGCCAGCCCTGCCTGCCCCAGCTTCCCGACTGTCAATCCCTGACCTTTTCGGGCAGCCTAGTCTCTTGAACAGCTGGCCCCATTCTGAGGCCCCCAGGACACTGTGCTGAGAGGGAAGCCTTCCCTGATGACACCCCAGTGAAGTACTCTGCATTTACGTTTGTGTTTAGGGACTAGACTGTGACCTCCTCTTGAGTCATCCACATCGTGGGGACTCAGTAACATCAGAATGACACCAGCTTTCTGAAACTTGCCAATTCTGCAAATCACCCACAGGACTGGTTAGAATGAGATTCCTGAACCACTGTTCTGTTAACAAGCATCACAGATAGTGCTCCCTACTGGCAAGGGTGGGGAATTACACCATGCAACACCTTGGGGGTTTGGACAAGTCATAGGCGCAAAAATACAATCTGTGGTCTCGGGTACCCCTGAGCTTGTACGCTTTACTGCCGGGCGGGCTTCATGGGGACTGAGGGCTAAGGTTGCAATAGGAGGCTACTAGTAGAACCCAATCTCAGAACTGGGTCTCCCAGACCTCATGTCAGGGATCTTCCTTCTCAGTGAGGCATCCTGGGGGCCTCCGATTGGGGTCAGCTGTGCAGAAGCCGAGGCAACCCCGAAAGGTCAGGGGTCTACCATCCCGGGCCCCCAGCAGACCCCTGGCCCGGGCCCCTCACACCAGCTCCCTCGGAATTAAACCCACCAGGCTTTGCAGCGGAGCGGCTGTGGCCACGTTCCCACCGCCGGACATGGGTGAGAACAGGAAACGAGAGGACGTGGGGATGAAGGTGGGCCAGGAGGACAGCTGGGGCAGGTTGGGCGCTCGGGTCATCCAGCCACTCTCATCCACTGCCCGGGCTTGCTCCCGGCTTCTCTGCAGCAGCCAGCGCCACTGTGTGGCCACTGCCGCCCTCCATTCTCCAAAGTCCTGACGTTAATCGTGGCGACACCAGCAGCCCCATGCCTGCTTCCAAGATGACGGCGGCAGGGCTGTCAGGCACCATCCCTGGGCTGGCTGGAGGCTCCCGCAGCTGCGGTACCTGCAGGTGAGGGGTCCCCCAGGGAGGGATGTGGCGTGGAGGGGGCCTGCTGACTGTATTCCAGGGCATCCTTTGGCATATGGATATCTTTACTGTTTTCTAGAGTTACATTTTTAATGCATGAGCATAAATAAGAATTTAAAACATGTATATAGATACGGAATTAGTACTGCCCATGTAAAATGCACATCCTTATCTTTTCCTCAAAATTTGGGCAAAAATGTGCACATTATGCACGGAAAAATATAATATATACATCTCAAGTGTTTTAGGATGGTTTGCTATGACTAAATAAATTTTTATTCTGCAAGAACTCTCAGAAACAGTATTACTAATGTTTTTTTCTGAATCTCCAGAAAGATACAATTTGCAGACATGTTCAAACTTTTGGTCATGTGAGCTTTTCTAGAAGAAACAGCTCTTAGCAATTTAGCTCCTAGGACACCGGTCTGGAGAACTCTGCCAAAAGGGATTGCTCCCAAGATTTTTGTACCAATGGTGAATTTTTACGTATTTTTCTCTTTTTACAAGTACTGTTGAGGTAGGTAGACTATTGATATTAAAATCTAGAATAATTTTTCTTGACTCTGAGTGAAATTCCTCTCAGATTTGGCCTGTGGGTTCACTCTGAGTTGCAGTTTTTGATGGTGGTACGTTTTCACCTCTCCTGATGTCTTTTTTTTTTTTTAATCTTTTTTTTCTCCTGATGTCTTTCTGTGTGTGTTAGTGCTGCAGTCCCCTACCCCAGGGATGTGGACCACTACCCATCTGTGGCCTGTCAGGAACCAAGCAGACAGTTTTACTTGTATTCACAGCCACTCCTCACAGCTCAAATCACCTGAGCTCCTCCTCCTGTCAGGCATTTGATTCTCATAGGAGTATGAACCCTACAGCACACTGCCCCAGCGAGGAATCTAGGTTGCAGGCTCCTCCTGAGAATCTAATGCCTAATGATCTGAGGTGGAGATGTAAGGTGCTGAATCATCTCTAAACCATCCCTTCCACCCTCTTGTCTGTGGAAAAACTGTCTTCCACGACGCTGGTTCCTGGTGCCTAAAAAGGTTGGGGACCACTGTTTTATTGGGAACTTGGTAAAGACTCAGCTAGCGGGTCAAGTGCTGCTGTAAATGAGAAGCCTGCTCCATATTCCATTGTTCCACTGAACTAACTCAACACTAACTCTGAATTGTGGACTAACACAGAGCAAATGCTTCCTAAAATTCATGCTGGATTTATTTTTAAAACTCGTCATGTGGAAGAGAATGAGTTTTCTCTTTCAGGGAATTTTTATTATTTAAACAAAGCCTGCACAAGTATTAGGCTATGTACCAAAATAAAGGTTTGTTTTTTCTTTTCTCCAGCCTCTACTTTTTTTTTTTTTTGGCAGGCAAGAAATTATTTTCACATAGTCATTTGTTGGACCCTTGGAGTAAAATTATATTTCATAGTTCCCTTGTTCCCAGGGTATGGTTAAAAAAAAGAGAGAGAGATTGATGCCTGAAATTTCAAGTGTGTTTGTCTTACAAATTTGTTTGATTCTCTTGGGAATAATTATCTCATATCATTTGAAGGTTAGTAATTCCTTTGGAATGACCTCTTTGGTATAATTAGTAACTTACATGCAGCTAGGAAAAGTAAAAGCTAATGGACTTAGTGTCTGGCATTACTATTTTATTAAATTGTTGCTCTTTTAAACAAATAGCAGGAGTCATAGAGACACTGCTCAGTGGAGAAATCATGTTTTCCTTCATTTTCTGAGGACAAATAATCTAGAAATACATGGTGACATAATAATCTTCTGTAAGAAAAGCCTCTTTATACAATTCTAAATCTACATATGCAAGGAAATGTATGCCCAAAGGCTATTGAAAGGAAATTACAATCATTTCTTCTTTCCCAATTTGCTACCAGTAGTTTAATTAGACCTAGATGTTAGATACAAGACTTTTTGGAACAGGAAGGAAGGAATGGACAATAGAGGAAGGAAGGGAGAGGAAATAAAAACAAAAAGAAAGGAAAAATCCATTTTATAAATGGCGAATCCAGAAAGATATGAAGAAAGAAAGAAAGAAAAGGGAAGGGAAGGGAAGGGAAAAAAAAAGACTTAGCTATATGTAAGGCCAAAAAGTCTCCAAGTTCTACCCTTACACAGCCAAGAAAATGGAGGATGGGAGCAACCAGATGTGGAGTTTTGAGTGAAGTGGTTCTTTCCCTAGTCTTACATGAAGATTACAGGTTTAAGGTTGGATCTTTGCATACCCTGATGTTTCCCCATAGTTAGAGGCTTTATGCTGTTGTGTCATGGGCTCAAGGCACTAAAAAGATTCTTTAATCCAGCCACAAGATAAATCAATTATTTTCTATGTGTCATTAGATACAAATCAAAATCTTGCTTATGGAATACATTATTCACTATTGCTTAATTTGCTGGTTTCAGCAATTTAAGTTAGGATTCATAAATAACCCCATTCATGAGATGTAAAAGTAGACTTATGATAAATATTGCATAGCTAGCAACTGTTTTCACCTGCTACTTCATAAGGGAATTTCCTTTTATCCTGGATAGGTACTACAATATATAAGCCTATTGTGCTTAAACTGATATAATATTTCTACAAGTCATTATCTGTCTCGCTATAGGTAGATAATTTTTAGGGTGAGCTTTTAAAGCTCATTTGCCCACCTCCCCATACATGGGTTTGCATGAGTTGAAGAGCAGTTAGTAAGAACCTTCCCTAAAGCTGGGACCTCTAGAAAGACTGTCCTTCTATTTCTTTTTTTTTCTTTTTCTTTTTTTTTTTTTTGTAGAGACAGAGTCTCACTTTACTGCCCTTGGTAGAGTGCCATGGCGTCACACGGCTCACGGCAACCTCCAGCTCTTGGGCTTATGTGATTCTCTTGCCTCAGCCTCCCGAGTAGCTGGGACTACAGGCGCCTGCCACAATGCCCAGCTATTTTTTTGTTGCAGTTTGGCCGGGGCTGGGTTTGAACCCGCCACCCTCGGCATATGGGGCTGGCACCCTACTCACTGAGCCACAGGCACTGCCCTATTTCTTTCTTTTCTAAATGAGCTCTTTCCAGGAGCAAAAGGGATCGGTAAGAAAGCTCATGTCTCTTAGTGAAAGCAGAAACTTGAAGCCTGGGTCACTTGCAAATGTTGATTCTGAATTTGTATCACCAAGTGTTATGGGAGTCCTAATCTGATATTTTAATGTAAAAATTGGTCTTGTGGCTATGAACTTATAAGTATGCCCAATTGGAGCAAACTGAATGAACAGCATGGGCGAATATACCCATAATCTAAGGTGCACCAGATTCATTTTATAAAACCCCTACTAATAATGAATTATCCCTTAAAAAATTCTGAAACAATGGGGGGGGGGAGCCCACGATAAGTGTGATCCAGCAGACATACCTAATAGGATAATTGGCATTCCACAATGTTAAAAAGCAGTGTAAAATAATTGTACTTTAAAGACATTAATTGATTGTGTCAATGTATCAAATTATCACATGTACCATGAAAGTATGTACAATTATCAATAAAAAATGGTTAAAGGAATAAAGACAGGAAGAGAAATCATAATGAAACAATAGGATATGATGAAATTAACTAAAAGATTTTTAGAACCAGATAAAACTTCCAGGAATAAAAAGGTTGGCATTAAACTAAAAGTTTAATGGCTGCATTAAAGGCAAATCACCCACTGCTAAAGAAAGCATTAATGAATGAGGAAATTGCCTGGAGAACAGCAGAGAGAGATTTATTAAAAAAAAAAAAATGAAATAGAATAATAGAGTTTAGGAAGCACACAGAATAGAAAGCAAAAGTTCAATATACCATATGATTTTTAGAAGGAGAATGTGAGAATGAGAATGTGGAACTAAATTATCATAAGCTCTAACTAATATTAAGGGAACATTGTTATAATTATAGTTGAAAACTAGAAGATATGTGTTTCTTTAACAGTTAATGGTGATCAGGAAAAGAATGAGAAGATAGCTCCAATAGAGCTCTCAAGAATGCAGAATACAGGCAGGGCATAATGGTTCACACCTGTAATCCAAGCACTTTGAGAGGCCAAAGTGGGTGGATTGCCTGAACTCAGGAGTTCAAGACCAGCCTGAGCAAAGTCTCTACTAAAAATAGAAAAACCACCTGGGCATGGTGGTGCACACCTATAGTCCCAGCTACATGGGAGGCTGAGGCAAGAGGACTGCTCAAACCCAAGAGTTTCGGTTGCTGTGAACTATGATGCCATGGTACTCTACCCAGGGTGACAGAGTGAGACTCCATCTCAAAAAAAAAAAAAAAAAAAAAGAAAGAAAGAAAGAAAAAGAAAAAGAAAGAAAGGAAAAGAAAGGGAAAAGAAAAAAGAATGCAGAAACTACTAATCTTCATTTAGATGAATAAAATGATTATAAAACTGAGTTTCCTCAAACTCAGTTTACTAAGAAAAGTGAAGAACTTTCCTATGGAATTCAGAAGTTTCTTTTATTATGTCCAAGGACTGCTGACTTGTGAACTAGAGACCATAAATGTTGTTTTAGGGAGTTAAATGTGTTAGACGGTCATAGAGAATTGCATTTGTTTACTTTAAGCTTTATGCTCTGTTGTAAGAGGTTGTGACTTCAGCCATCTTGATGTTTTCCATTTTCTTAAGTTAGGAAAAGAACACATTTTCCTCAGATAAAATGTAATAATTCAGTTATATTAAAGACTATTTTAAGTTACAAGAAAAATATCTCATTTTCCCCTTGGCTAACGTGTGAAAAACTGGAGAACTTTCTGAAATTGAGGAAAGACACAAATGCTTACGTTGAGAAGCAAATGAGTTCAGCAGGGTAAGTAAGAATTAATGTGCAGATAGATACAGCATATGATATATTAATAGCAAAACACCAAAGACGCAAAGAAAGTCTTCAAGATAATCAGTATGGAAAGATAGATTGCCTACCAGGGAACAACAATTAAAGTAACATAAAATGTAATTTTCACTCCTTCATATATTCAATACATTCCCCCAATACTTCTTAAACCTCTACTGTATGCCAGACATTGTTCTAGGTGCTTGGGGTAAATTTGTTAACCAAAAAAAAAGAAGAAGCGGGGAGGAGGAGGAGAAAAAGAAAGAAAAAAAGAGAAAAAGAAAAGAAAAGGAAGGAAAAGAAAAAGAAAAGGTTGAAGGTGATGGAATATCTTTAAGTTGAAATAACTTTGTTATAATTAACTCAGTAATTAATCAGAGCCTCTGTAGCCTCTTTGATCCTATTATATTGAACTCCATCTGCCTATTTTCCTTTTTGCAAAACTACAGTCCTTAGTGGCTGTATTAGTTTTCTAGTGCTGCCATAACAAATTACTACAAAACAGTGCCTTAAATACAACCCAAATTATTATCTTACAGTTCTGCAAGTCAGAAGCCCCAAACCAGTCCCATTTGGCTAAAACCAAAGTGTCAGGAAGGCTGCTTTCCATTTATAGGAGTAAATCTGTGCCCTTGCCTTTTCTGACATCTAGAGGTCACCTGTATTCCTTAGCTCAAGGCCCTTCCTCCACTTCAAAGCCAGCAATGTAGCATCTTTCGATCATTCTTTTTCTCTTTCTCTCTCTTTTTCTCTCTTCCTTCCTGCCGCCTTCTCCCTGTCTCACTCACATACACACACTTCTGCTCCCATCATCACATCTCCTCCCCTGCCTCTAACTGTCCTGTTTTCTTCTAATGTTTGGCCCACCTGGATAATGCAGTATAATTTCCCCATCATAATGCCCTTAATTTAATTGCATCTGCAAAGTCCCTCTTGTCATACACACATAAGGTAACATTCACAGGTTCCAGGCATTAGGATGTGGATGTGGACATCTTTGGAAGACCATTAGTCTGTCTACCAGAGTAGTTGTTTCATTTTCACTTTTGAATAATGGTCACTCTAAAACTCTGTATATAGCTAACGTAACCCATTCAGAGTGAAGGTAAAATAACGTTATTTTAGATGAAAACCAGAGAGTTTGACAATCATAGACCCTTGCTGAGAGAACCACTAAGGGCTTTTCTCTAGTAAGAGGAAATTTGCATATAGAAGAATCAAGAAGGAAGAAGCAAAACAACAAAAAAAGAAATACATATGTATATATGCATTAACTATATTAAAAATAAAGTGGTATGGAAATACTGGAAAGCAGTAATATGGAAGATGAGGTAGGGACATGGTGGTGATAGGAGCCACAGCAATCTAAGAGTTACGTGATAACATCTCAGTAACCTCTACAAGAACAGAAATACTTGGAAAGGTAGCGGGAACATCACCCACTGACACTTAAAACACAGCAATGCACCTAACAATATGGCCTCAAAGTAGATCAAACAAAAATAGAATTGCAAGAGCAAGTTAATAAATGCACACCTCTACTAGGAGGTTTTAATATACCTGTTTTAGAATTTGATAGACCAAAAGGCAAAAAATAAATAAATAAATAAATAAATAGAAGAACAACCCAACTGATAGGCTTAATCCAATGAACATGTTCAGATCTCTGTACCTACCCACAGAGTCTGCATTCCTTTCCAAGGACACACGAATACTTGCAAAAATTGTCCTAACAATGAACCAAAAATCATGTGTCAAAAGTACCAAATAATCTATATTAGTGCTGTCCAAAAGAAATTTAAAGTGAGCCATATGTATAATTTAAGAGTTTCTAGTAGCCACATTAAAAAATGTTTTTAAAAGCAGATAAAATTAACATTAATTTTCATAATATATTTTCTTTTAGCAATATATCCAAATATTTCTTTTTCTAACTGTCTTAGAAATACAACATGTGTCTTAATTTGGATAGCCCATTTCAAGTGCTTAGTAGCCACATGTTTCTATAGTGACTATAAAGACCAGAAGAGCACCCAAGCACGTGGCTCACGCCACCTTAATGTGATACAATTAGACATCAAAATCAAAAAATAGTTTGTTTATATTTATTTATTTATTTTAGATAGAATCTCACTCTGTGCCCAGGTAGAATGCCATGGCATCATAGCTCATAGCAACCTCAAACTTTGGGCCTTAAGTGATCCCCTTGCTTCAGCTTTCAAGTAGCTTGGAGTACAGGTACCCACCATAACACCCAGCCAGTTTTTCTATTTTTAACAGAGAGGGGGACTTGCTCTTGCTCAGATTGGTCTGGAACTCCTGAGCTCAAGCTATCCACCTGCCCTGGCCTGTCAAGGTGCTAAGATTACAAGCACAAGCCACCTTGCCTGGCCCAAAAGATAGTTTAAACAATGAAACATGATGATATTTAAATATTTTAATAGCAAATTTAAACAAATTGGGAATATGTTTGGAAAATTTTAAATAATTCACCATCCAAGAAGAAATAAAATGAAAATTAGGAAATGTTTATAACTGAACAACAATGAAAATATGGATGTCAACATTTGGGGGACAAAATTTAATATCTAGGGACAGATTGTGTGACTTACATGGGAACTTGGTGTATGACTAAGGTGACAATTTAAATTAATGGGAAAGGATGGGTTGTTCATTAAATAATGCCAAACAACTGGCTTTTCACAAACATACACAGTGGGAATCTTATCTCACATCTCTTATTTTCACATCAGAAAATAAACTTGTTGGGCAGTAGAAAAATCTTTTCACTTAGAAAATGGGACAATCCTATCAAACTGATAAAATTATGGATTTAGAATATTAAATCAGGCAAAAGAAACTATCTCTAGCCTAAGACCTTCAATATTGCATCCTATTTCCCACATTATTGTGTGAGATCAAGTAGATAGATAAAAGCGTCATAATTTACAGGCCATATGGACCTAGGACTTGTGGAAGGCAATAGGAGAGGAAAGTGCTCAGGCTTAGAATTGCCTGGAACTGGGTGTGACCTTAGAAAGGAAAGAACCTCAGTTGTTTATTCCTTGTTTCCTGAGCTGTAAAACTCAGGAAAGCTGTAAAGCTGTAATAATAATGTCTCCCTTTCAAGGTACTTATAAGAGTTTAAATAGATCAAATACTTTAAGGACCTATAAAATTTTAATTCATTTATTCCAAAATATAATATCCAGAGCACATTTGTCTCAGTGTTCTGTACCTTTTTGCAATACTGTGAGGCTGAAGGGGTTCTGTGGCAATAAATAATATCCCAGGGATGCTCTGAGGTGGACATAAAGGTCAAGGGCTCTGAAGTCAGGCAAACTTGTGTTTGAATCCAAGGTCTAGCTCTGATTAACTGTTGGACCTTAGGTAAGCTACTTAACATCTCTAGCCTCCTCAGTATTTACATCTATAAGCAGAGTTAATAACAGTACCTGTGTCTCAGTCAAGATTCTTAGTTCAGCAATTAAAACAAACTCTGGCTAATGTAAGCAGAGGGAGGCCGTGTTAAGAGTATTGAGAGTTCCCCAGCTGCACAGCCAGGAACAACATCCAGGGTCATGCCTCAACCAGTCCCATGGAAGTGTCCTGATGATCCCAGTGCTCACTTGCTGCTGATACTAAAACCACTTCTGCTGGTGGAATCTGGGTGTGTCTCCCTTGGCCAGAACAGGCTACAAGCCATGCAAATGTCTTCGTGTCACGGGCCCTTTGGCTCAGGCCTGAATGATTGAGCCTAGTTAGTTGTTTGAATCTTAGCTGCAAGGGAGGCTAGGAATGTATGTTCCCTGCTTCTGTAAAGGGAGGCAAAGCATCTCTAACTCCATACCTACCTCAGCCTGGGAAGCGCACCAAGAGAAAGAGAGTCCAGATGTGGATTGGCCACAGAGAGTGTTCTCTACCCCTGTCTCAAGGGTTACTGTGGGGTTAAAATGAGTTCACAAATGTGAAGCACCTAGCTCGGTGTGTAGCCTTGTGTGGGCTTTCGGAGCTCAGCTGGAAGGCTTAGTGATGGAACACAGGGGACAGAAGGGTAGTTTTGGAAGAAAAACAGAACACATTTTCTCCAGGAAATAGTGGATATATTAGAAAAGCTCTTCTCATGTTCCTATCAGTCAACCTAGGTATCCTCACACTTTTTAAACAGGGGGCCAGTTCACTGTCCCTCAGACCGTTGGAGGACTGAACTATAGTTAAAAAAAACAACTATGAACAAATTCCTATGCACACTGCACATTATCTTATTTTGAAGTTAAAAAAACAAAACGGGAACAAATACAATCACACTGCTTCATGTGGCCTGCCAGCCGCAGTTTGAGGACCCCTGAGTTAACCTAACAAACGTTTACAGAGATTCTGACTCCTAATGCACACAAAAGAAAACACGAAAGACCTTGAACAACTGCTGAAGGTCAGGGAAGAAGCAAGGAAACTGTGCTTGTCTTCCTTCTGGAGCGGACTCAACTGTGGCTGAGCCAGCAGAGAGCAATCCTGTTTCCACTGCTCCCAGATCAGCAAATGGCTATGAGAACCCAGCCTGTCTGAGCACAAGGAGTCAACATTCTTTTTATCCGATGAGTTTTCATTTTAAAACAGAACTTTAAAGTTTTGTGGATATACTTTTAGCAGAAGCATAGAAACTCTTATTTTTTTTTTTTATTTTTGTGAAGGAAATGAATTCACAGAAAAAGGTACTGACTTCCAGATGCTTTTGTTCCTGCAAATAAGCGTAACTACATACTCACTGGGATTTTTCACGGTCATTTCTTCAAATGCTTTCCTACATCATAACGAGGCAGCACATATGGGTGGCTGAAAGACTCAACAGTGATTGATCATGTGGATTTTTGCAATTTTATTAAAATTTCTTCTACCTAAATCTATCTGTTCAACTTTTCTGTAAACTCTAAGATTTATATTAGACCATTAGCAGTTTTGAAGGGGGACAGCCAATGAGTTCTATTTTCTTGTTACTTCCCCCCAAATCTGGGGCAGGGTTGCACCACCCTAAAGGAAAGTCAGCAAGTATTTCCCACGAGAAGTCCTCGTGCTGTGTCTGGAGGGCCACGGCCAACACATGTCTCCCTGGGGCATGCTGAGAGCCCCACACACACACGCTGGAAAGTGATCATCATTAAGCAGTATTTACTAAGTAGCCCTCAGCGTGCAGCACCAGGGCATGTAACAAGTATAGCAGTCACTGTACATGCCCTGTGGGACCTTACAATATCAAACAGGCCATTTTTCAGAGCCTAAAAGTGCCCTGGCAAGGCACAGCACTAAAAGCATTCATTCACACCAGACTGGGCTTTCCTCTCAGTCACTCCATCTGGCTTCCCAGGCCTGAGGCTCAGGCTCAGCTCACTTAAAAAGTCCATTATTGGGGAAATTCACAGAAAATCCCTGTGCTAAAATAGCCGCTTACAGCAGAACCTCCACAAGCCTAGTCACTTCCCTTCCACGAGGTCCACTGAATTCCATGTAGGTTACAATGGTGAATGTCATTGTACATAGGTGAAAGTCACATTGCTTCTACATAGGTGAAAGTCACATTGCTTCTTTGGACCTAAGGGGGTGAGGCAGGCCTGCTTGCCTTCGATTGTGGAAACAGCCGGCAGGTATAATCCAGCCTCCATAATGCACATTCTAATCCACACGCAAAGCAGACCATAAAATGAGCACACAGAAGGGAAAACTGCTAATTCTGACTTGTGGGGAGAAGAAGAGGCTGCAAGGAGAGGCAGGCATTTGAATTAGCTCTCAAAGTTAGGTGAGAGTTTGATGGGCAAAGACCAGGGCCAGGCATTCCAAACTTTTGAATGGGTCCAGGAAGAGTTGGGAGAAATGATGAATTTATCTATCAAGTTTTCAAATAACTCCTCCCCACATGGAGCCTATTTCATCTATTTCAAGAATCCTTGGATCTATAGGTTGGAAGCAGAATTGGGACATCTTCCACTTGGGGCTGGGAGCCAACCTTGTTCTCCTTCTCCCTGCTGCTCCTGCTCCCTCCCTATGTTTCAGGAGCACAAGAGCGACAAGGTAGGAGAATGGCCGTAACCCAAATTTCAGCTGCACCAGATAAGCAAAGACTTTTGGGATCCTTCAGAAACATAAAATAATCCAGCCATCCCTGCCATGATGGCCACAGTCAAATGCCTGAGAACAAGACATTCTTACACATTGTTAAACACATGTGATCCTTTCCTCGCATCCTGGAAGTCAACAAAGAGACCTTCAGGGACATTTTGTTTGCCAGGTATTTGGCAGTGGCATTGACAGGAAAAGAAGTCTTCTAAAGTTTAGAGGTCAAACAGACCTCAGGAGGTCATGTAGTCTAGCCCCTTGCCTAGTCTGAAGAGCAACAGAAGCCACAGAGTAGGGATGGTTACTTCTTACTCAGTTTCTCAGGACACAGTTTGGAAATCAAGGTGTCCAGCCTAATGCTGGATGCTTCTCTCTTGAATTTCCCTCAGTCTAACCCATGATGCCCTATTTATTTTTCTTATTAATTTCAGGCCACACATTTAAAAGACACCTGCAGCTTGGCACCCATGGCTCACTGGTTAGGGCACTGGCCACATGCAACGGGGCTGGTGGGTTTGAAACCAGCCCCAGCCTGCTAAACAACAACAACAACAACAAAAAACAGCCAGGTGTTGTGGTGGGTGCCTGTGGTCCCAGCTACTTGGGAGGCAGAGGTAAGAGAATTGCTTGAGCCCAAGAGTTGGAAGTTGCTGTGAGCTGTGATGCCACAGCACTCTACCAAGGGTGACATAGTGAGACTGTGAAAAGAAAAAAACAAGAGACACCTGTCTGTTCTTCCACAATTACCACAGTTATCCTAGAAAAAGACAGCCCTAATGAAAGGTCACCATCTTGGGAGAGGAAACATTTGCTTTTCCCCAAATTCCTGTTTAGTTATATCCCACAACTTCCTTTGTCTACAGTGATCTCAGTGACAGCCTAGAATCACAAATGAATTTTTATATCAAAAGTAAGCTATTCTTGGGCGCCCACCCAGACCTCCATAAAAGCTGCGCCGTGACCGTGATCAGACCTCCGTAAGAGCTATGCTGAGACCATGATCAGCGCCCGCATGGACCTCCCTAAGAGCTGCGCTGCAACCCCCGACCTGCGACCAGCACCCGACAGGCCTCTGCATGCCCTGACCAGGAACTGAGGGAGCCACGCAACCCCACATCCTCCCTCCTGTACCCTCCCTGCCTCCACACCGGCCTGCTGGTCTGGCCAAGGACTCTGGTAGCCGAGTGCCCTCTGGAGCCCTCCCTGCCTCTGCGCAGAGCCCTTCTCCTGGCTAGAGATTACTGGAACCTTGGGCTCTCTGTGCCAAAGTCACTGACTGCCAGGCACTACCAGAACCGTGTGCACCACCCCCACCCTGTTGCTGGATCTGGGTGTGTCACACTCCGGAGCTGCTTCCACAACCAGAACTCTCTGGCTGGGGCATCCCCAGAGGAACTATACTGGGTCACTCCCTACAAAGATCCAGCAACAATAGAGTGATCCCACTGGGGTCTAATCTTGGAGAGACACCTCCCAAAATCTGAGGATGGCCAGAGGCAACAGTGAAAAACAATCATGAGGTGAAATCAACAGAAAAACTCTGGAAATATGAATAATCAGAGTAGATCAACTCCCCCAAGTATCAATAGGGCAGACATAGCACAAGATCCCATGCACAAATAGCTGAGATGTCAGAAATCGAATTCAGAATCTGGATAGCAAATAAGGTCGAATTAGAATTCCAAGCAGTAACCCAAAACATATCTCAAGAATTCAAAGACCAAATGACCAAAGATTTTGACATATTGAGACAAGAAGTTGCAGCCCTCAAAGATCTGAGAAACACAGTAAAATACCTCAGTAACAGAATGGAGCAAGCAGAAGAAAGGATTTCTGACATTGAAGACAAAGCATTCGAACGCTCCCAAACTCTCAAAGAGGAAGAGAAATGGAGGGCAAAAACAGATCACTCTTGCAGGGGGCTCTGGGATAATTAGAAGAAAACCAATATTCGTCTTATAGGGATCCCCAAAAGCGATGCAGTGGCTTCACAAGGCAGAGTCTCTTCTCCATGAGATTATGAAGGAGAACTTTCCAGACATGCCAAGAGATTCTGAAATTCAGATAGCAGACAGTTTCAGAACTCCAGCATGACTCAACCCAAATAAGACATCCCCCAGACACATCATAATCAATTTCACTAAAGTTAATATGAAGGAGAAAATTCTGAAAGCAGCCAGATGAAAGAAAACCATTACCTACAAGAGCAAGAATATTAGAATAACTGCAGATCTCTCTGCTGAAACCTTTCAAGCTAGAAGAGGATGGTCATCAACTTTTAATCTCCTAAAACAAAATCACTTTCAACCCAGGATCCTGTACCCAGCTAAACTGAGTTTCATTTATGACACAGAAATTAAATACTTCAATGACATTCACATATTGAAGAAATTTACCATAACTAAACCAGCTCTCCAGGATATTCTCAGACCTATCCTGCATAAAGATCAGCATAATCCTCCACCACAAAAGTAAACCCACCCAGAAAATTTTGATCAAATTCCAACTTCCACAGTCACAAAAGGATTAAAATGTCTGCCAGACTCTCGAAAGACTTATCAATATTCTCAATTAATGTGAATGGTTTAAATTGTCTTCTAACGAGGCACAGGTTGGCTGACTGGATACAAAAACTCAAGCCAGATATCTGCTGCATACAAGAATCACATCTTACATTAAAAGAAAAATATAGACTCAAGGTGAAGGGATGGTCATCTATACTCCAGGTAAATGGAAAGCAGAAAAAAGCAGGCGTTGCAATCCTATTCGCAGACACAATAGGCTTTAAACCAACCAAAATAAGGAAGGATAAGGATAGACACTTCATATTTGTTAAAGGTAATGCTCAATATGATGAGATTTCAATTATTAATATTTATGCACCCAACCAGAATGCATCTCAATTTATAAGAGAAACTCTAACAGACATGAGCAACTTGATTTCCTCCAGTTCCACAGTAGTTGGAAATTTTAACACCCCTTTAGCAGTGCTGGATAGATCCTCCAAAAAGAAGCTAAGCAAAGAAATTTTAGATTTAAACTTAACCATTCAACATCTGGACTTAACAGACATCTACAGAACATTTCATCCCAACAAAACTGAATACACATTCTTCTCACCAGCTCATGAAACATACTCCAAAATTGACCACATCCTAGGCCACAAATCTAACCTCAGCAAATTTAAAAAAATAGAAATTATTCCTTACATCTTCTCAGACTATCATGGAATTAAAGTTGAACTCAATAACAACAGTAATCTGCATACCCATATGAAAACATGAAGCTAACAAACCTTATGCTGAAGGACAGATGGGTTATAGATGAGATTAAGAAGGAAATCACCAAATTTTTAGAACAAAACAACAATGAAGACACGAATTATCAGAACCTCTGGGATACTGCAAAGGCAGTCCTAAGAGGGAAATTTATAGCACTGCAAGCCTTCCTCAAGAAAACAGAAAGAGAGGAAGTTAATAATTTAATGGGACATCTCAAACAACTGGAGAAGGAAGAACATTCCAACCTCAAACCCAGCAGAAGAAAAGAAATAACCAAAATCAGAGCAGAATTAAATAAAATTGAAAACAAAAGAATTATACAACAGATCAATAAATCCAAAAGTTGGTTTTTGCTGTAATGCTCCCCAGCGGGCCCTCACCGACTATGGGATCAGGGATTGGAGGCCTTCGTCCTGCTCCCCCGACTTCCTCCATGCTCTTTCATTCATTCATGGAAAATTGGATTCCAGGTTGACTCCGACCAGATGCTGTGTGCTGTGCTCCATGAGAACTAGTGGACAAAGGATGGGCAGCAAGGACACAACCCCAGTGCCCCCGGGATGCAGCATCCTCTGTAGGACCCTCGCCAAGGCTCTCGTGCTTAATAGGAGAGGGCCTGGAGACCTGGGGAAAGGGGACAGAGTCTGTGTGGCCGGGAACTCAAGAAGCTGGTCCCTTCTGTCTTTCTTGCTTTTTGTCTTAACAGGCCCATGTTGTGGGGCCAGTTCGTTTGTGCCCTGAAGCTTCGGGTAGTGTTCGTATGCTCCTTGGGGACCTGGGCCTCGAGGGGCACATGTGCAGTGGAGGGGACTAGGGCTGGCCGAGACAACACCCGGGATGCAAAGGGACCAAGGCCTGACCTGGCCAGGCTCACCTTTCTGGGGGAAGAGGCCAGTGAACACTCAGTAAGTCCCGGTGTGGACACTGCCACGAAGGAATAAAACCAGGCAGTGAGATGAGCTGTGCCTCTAGGGGTGTGTGTAGGGAAGGAGAGACATTCCTTCTACCCGCCTGGGTCCCCTAGCTGGGACTATGAAATAAACAGCAGGTGGATTAACTGGAAAAAAAAAAAAACAAAAAAACCCAAAAGTTGGTTTTTTGAAAAGATCAATAAAATAGATAAACCTTTGGCCAACCTAACCAGGAAAAAAAGAGTAAAATCTCTAATTTCATTAATCAGAAATGGTAACGCTGAAATAACAACAGACCCCTCAGAAATTCAAAAAATCTTTAACGAATACTACAAGAAACTCTACTCTCACAAATATGAAAATCTGAAAGAAATCGACCAATACTTGGAAGTATGTCACCTACCAAGACTTAGCCAGAAAGAAGTGGAAATGTTGAACAGGCCTATATCAAGTTCTGAAATAGCATCAACTATACAAAATCTCCCTAAAAAGAAAAGCCCAGGACCAGATGGCTTTACGTCAGAATTCTACCAAACCTTTAAAGAAGATCTAGTACCTATATTACTAAACCTCTTCCAAAATATAGAAAAATAAGGAATATTACCCAACACATTCTATGAAGCAAACATCACCTTGATCCCCAAACCAGGGAAAGACCCAATAAGAAAAGAAAATTATAGACCAATATCACTAATGAATATTGATGCAAAAATCCTCAATAAGATCCTAACAAACAGAATCCAACAACACATCAAAAAATTATACACCATGACCAAGTGGGATTTATCCCAGGCTCTCAAGGCTGGTTCAATATACGTAAATCTATAAATGTAATTCAGCACATAAACGAACTAAAAAATAAAGATCATATGATTCTCTCAACTGATGCAGAAAAAGCCTTTGATAATATCCAGTATCCCTTCATGATCAGAACACTTAAGAAAATTGGTATAGAAGGGACATTTCTTAAACTAATAGAGGCCATCTACAGCAAACCCACAGCCAATATCGTATTGAATGGAGTTAAATTGAAATCATTCCCACTTAGATCAGGAACCAGGCAAGGTTGCCCATTGTCTCCATTGCTCTTTAACATTGTAATGGAAGTTTTGGCCATTGCAATTAGGGAAGAAAAGGCCATCAAGTGTATCAGCATAGGGTCAGAAGAGATCAAACTTTCACTCTTTGCAGATGATATGTTGTATATCTGGAAAACACTAGGGATTCTACTAAAAAACTTTTAGAAGTGATCAAGGAATATAGCAATGTCTCAGGCTACAAAATCAAGACCCATAAATCTGTAGCCTTTATATACCAACAATAACCAAGCCAAAAAAACCGTCAAGGACTCTATTCCTTTCACAGTAGTGCCAAAGAAGATGAAATATTTGGGAGTATACCTAACAAAGGACATGAAAGATCTCTAAAGAGAACTATGAAACTTTAAGAAAAGAAATAGCTGAAGATGTTAACAAATGGAAAAACATACCATGCTCATGGCTGGGAAGAATCAACATTGTCAAAATGTCTATACTACCCAAAGCAATATATAATTTTAATGCAATTCCTATTAAAGCTCCATATATTTTAAAGATCTTGAAAAAATAATACTTCGTTTTATATGGAATCAGAAAAAACCTCGAATAGCCAAAACATTACTCAGCAATAAACACAACGCAGGAGGAATCATGCTACCAGACCTGAGACTGTACTATAAATCAATAGTGATCAAAACAGCATGTTACTGCCACAAAAATAGAGATGTAGATGTCTGGAACAGAATAGAGAACTAACAGATGAATCCATCTACTTACTGTTATTTGATCTTTGACAAGCCAATTAAAAAGATTCAGTGGGGAAAAGATTCCCTATTTAACAAATGGTGCTGAATGAACTGGCTGGCAATCTGTAAAAGACTGAAACTGGACCCATACCTTTCACCATTAACTAAGATAGATTCTCACTGGATAAAAGATTTAAACTTAAGACATGAAACTATAAAAATACTTGAAGAAAGTGCAGGGAAAACTCTCGAAGGAATCGGCCTGGGTGAATATTTTATGAGGAGGACTCCCCAGGCAATTGAAGCAATATCAAAAATACATTACTGGGACCTGATCAAACTAAAAAGCTTCTGCACAGCCAAGAACATAGTAAGTAAAGAAAGCAGACAACCCTCAGAATGGGAGAAAATATTTGCAGGCTATACCTCCAATAAAGGCCTAATAACCAGAATCCACAGAGAACTCAAACTTATTAGCAAGAAAAGAACATGTGATCCCATCTCAGGGTGGGCAAGGGACTTGAAGAGAAACCTCTCTAAAGAAGACAGACACGTGATCTACAAACACATGAAAAAAAGCTCATCATCCTTAATCATCAGAGAAATGCAAATCAAAACTACTTTGAGATATCATCTAACCCCAGTAAGAGTAGCCCACATAACAAAATCCCAAAACCAGAGATGTTGGCATGGATGTGGAGAAAAGGGCACACTTCTACACTGCTGGTGGGAATGCACACTAATACGTTCCTTCTGGAAGGATGTTTGGAGAATACTTAGAGACCTAAAATAGACCTGCCATTCGATCCTATAATTCCTTTACTAGGTTTATACCAAGAAGACCAAAAATCACAATATAACAAAGACATCTGTACCAGAATGTTTATTGCAGCCCAATTCATAGTCGCTAAGTCATGAAAGAAGCCCAAGTGCCCATCGACCCACGAATGGACTAGCAAATTGTGGTACATGTATACCATAGAATATTATGCAGCCTTAAAGAAAGATGGAGACTTTTTTGTTTTGTTTTGTTTTGTTTTGTTTAGAAAGATAGAGACTTTACATCTTTCATGTTTACATGGATGGAGCTGGAATGTATTCTTCTTAGCAAAGTATCTCAGGAATGGAAGAAAAAGTATCCAATGTACTCAGCCCTACTATGAAGCTAATTTATAGCTTTCACATGAAGGCTATAACCCAACTATAGCACAAGAATATGGGGAAAGGGCCAAGGGACGGGAAAGGAGGGGGGAGGTTAGGGCAGAGGGAGGGTAATGGGTGGGGCCACACGTACGGTGCATTTTAGAATGGGTACAGGCAAAACTTACTATATGCAGAATACAAATGCCTACATACAAGAACTAAGAAAATGCCATGAAGGCTACGTTGAAAAGTTTGATGAGAATATTTCAGATTGTATATGAAACCCGCACATTGTACCCCTTGATTGCACTAATGTACACAGCTATGATTTAACAATAAAAAATAAAATAAAATAAAATAAAGTAACCTATTCTTACCTCTCTTTTTTTTTCTAAAACAAAAGGCAAATGATGCCTTAGTCCAAAAGATTTCACAACTTCATGTACAAAGCCAGCCAAGTTTGAAAGAAAACATCTCAGCTACATAAAATAAGACCTTGACCGTGTGAGCAGCCAAGTTTAGAAAGGACTCACTCTTTACGTGGATGAGTTACTTGACATTCTCCCTGGTTTTGCTGGAAGCTTGCAGCCTTCTCTCATGTGTCTACATCTTAATAAATGTGAGGCACAACTTTTTTAAATGAGGTCATGTATTAAAACCAAATATGTTCTGCTTCTATAGCGTAGTGACAACATATTATGTTTGGATTTCATTTGTGCATATTATGTAAAACATTTGATAGTGTTATAAATGAAATTCCTGGTAGTGCCTGTACCTCAGTGGGTAGGGTGCTGGCCACATACACCAAGGCTGGCAGGTTCAAACACCGCCCGGGCCTGCTAAACCACAATGACAACTGCAACAACAACAGCAACAACGCTGGGTGTTGTGGTGGGCGCCTGTAGTCCCAGCTACTTGAGAGGCTGAGGCAAGAGAATCACTCTGAGGTTGCTGTGAACTGTGACATCATAGTACTCTACGCAGGGCGACAGTTTGAGACTCTGTCTCCAAAAAAAAAAAAATTCCTCTGGAAGGCTGATGACTTGTACACTTTCTACCTACAAAATGGGAGCTATTCTAAAGCTTTCATGACAGTAAGTGAGGATTTGTACAGAAATTACTCGAAAATTACGTAGTTAATAATAAGCAGCACTTGAGGTTTTGTTAATGTTATTTTTGTGATCTTTAGGTTTTATTATAATTATTCTGGCTGCACTTGTTTTATTAGAAGTCACAGAAAGTAAAACAGATCAAAATTTCTCCACCAATGAATGTGCGATTCAGATTCATCACCCCAGATTTAAATTACCAAAAAGATTTTTATTCTTTTGAAAAATAAATAGGTATTATTTAACCAGGTTAGCAAGAAGTTTTTAACTTTTTAGTCTTTAACTTTGTAACTAGATTTATGGTAGATGAGTAGTCAACATCATTAATTTAATTTAAAAGTCAAATTCTTACCATGGATGGGTGAAGGAAGGATTAGGTTAAAATGACTCTTTGTTGAAAAGTAAAGAATCTCTTCTCCTTCATTGCAAACATTACAAATGTAAAATGTGTAGGAAAGTAGAGGGGAAAACCAAATTCAAATACCCAAAGAGCAAAACAATTGCTATGTTGGTGGATTTGGGCTCCTCTCTGTATTCATAGTTACTGGTTTGTGAATGTTTGTGATCACACTCCATCTAAAATTTTACATTACGGGCGGCGCCTGTGGCTCAGCGGGTAGGGCGCCGGTCCCACATGCCGGAGGTGGCGGGTTCAAACCCAGCCCTGGCCAAATTAAAAAAAAAAAATAAATAAAAAATAAAATAAAATAAAATTTTACATTACAACATGACAACTTTCCATCTTTTATTAATTCTTTGTAAACCTTTCCTAAATGGCTACATAACATTGCATTAAGCAAATGATTTATTTAAAAGCATCAGATTATTTTGGTCTTTCAAATAAAATCATATTGGCCTCTTTGTGCCTAAAACTTTTTCCATCTGCGGGATTAATTTTCCTTTGATAAATTTTCAAAAGTGAAAGTGAAATGCGGTGCATTTGTCATATTTATTTGCAAGACTATTTGAAGTCTGTAATTCTTTAATTTAAGAAGAATTTTTGTCCTTGCCATAGAGAACACTCACTTTGCCTGCTGGAAGAGAAGAAATGATTGATCTCAGGGCTGCAATGTTATACTCTGTAATTTCAGAGGATTCCCTCTTCCAAAGCCCCTGTTTTTTAGGGAAATCACATCTTAATATGGTTGCGCTGTTCTTTTTCAAATTCAGAACTTCCATGGTCAGTTTTGGAAGTATCTAGGGCTAGGGGAATTCATTAAAGACAATGAAGAGAGAAAAGGTCAGGGAGAGACAACTTCTCTTGGCAGTATTAAAGCATTATTTATGTGGTGGGACCAGAGTCATTTTATTTTGTTTTGCACCATTAAGTTATATAGTTCCCGGGAAGAGTATGACACCAGGGTATGGGAACATCCTTGTGCACACATCTCACATCTGCTTGGCCATGTGAATGTGACTGTGCCAGGAGCCCTGGATGTTAGTTTTCAGCGCAGAAATCATGATGTTGAGTTTTAGTTCCGAGCAACTATAAGGGAGATTCCAGAGGGACAAGTTCAAGAGTGACTTAGAAATTATAGACCAGATCACACAACTGTCATAAAGCTATCATCAGTTAATAAAACAGGGTTTTCCTTTCATTAAAAAAAAAAAAGCTGGATTTTTTTCCTTCTTAAAAAAAAATATTAATTTTGGAGGGCTTTGGAACTTTGTCTGAGTCTGTTTCTGCTGACTTTTTCATTTCCTGTTTCTTACCCTTCTTTTTTTTTTCTTTTTTTGCATATAGTTGGGGGCTCTGAAACAATCTTTCAATGTGTTAAAAGCAAATATACATCCCCTAAAATTAGCATAGTTTTGATGTCTCTGCTGCCAGAACCTTGCTCTGCTAGGGTCCCTTGCTTCTGTGAATCAGGTTTCTCAAAACTGGAGTCTCCCAACCCTCACCCCCACTACCCCTCTGCTCCAACAGACATGGAGACATTTGTAGGAAGAATTCCAGGAATAAACACAGAACATTCTGAATGAAAAGCAAGCCTCTAGTAAGGACAGCAGGAATGTAGAATGCTTTATAAATGAGCTTGGTTTAAATGCAAATCCTTATTTATAGCTCCCTAAGGGGGAAATAAGGGCACAGACAAGCCAGAATAGAAAATCTCTCTCCTCCTCTTTTTCTCTCCCTCTCCCTTTTTCAAACACACACACTCCAGCTCTTCGGTGCACCAAATTACCCAGTAGTAAGATGGCACTCTAGGGCCTTATCTGAGCCACTGAGAACCTGCTTGTGGAGTAGCCAGGCCCCTCGCTAAGCACTGGGACAGAGCAGTAAATAAGACAGATGCCATCACCACACTGTGGAACTTGCAGACACTGCCCAGCACGCCAGCAGTGGTGCAGAGCATGAAGGCCAGGGAGGAGTGCAGGTGCTGTGTGAGATCACAGAACCCGGGATTGGACTCTTGAGGCCGCATTTAACCAGACCTGAAGCTTGCATAGCAATTGGCCAGGGAGGGAGACGAGGGACAGAAGAGCATTCCAGGTCCAGAACCAATGTATTTGAAGACCCCAATACTGCCCAGAGTGCCTGGAGCAGAGTCAGGGGAAGGGAGATGCAGACGTGGTCAGGGATGAGATGATGCAAAGCCCCTCAGACCAGAAGAGATATTTGAACTTGATCCCAAGGGCAATAGGAAGCAAGCAAGGGGGAGAGTGATGCAAGCAGATTTGCATCTGAGGCCTGAAAGGATTTTGAAAGGATTTTGAAATTCTTCAGGTTTTTCCCTCCCTCTGCATTTTCTTACTATTTTTTCCCCTTCCAAATGGATATCTGACTGTGCTTTCCATTATGCTAGGGGAGGTATGTGGAAGGGCAGTTGGAAGATACACCATGTAAGAATTTCTGGGTTTTATACTCAAAAGCCTATGTGTTTAGGGAAATTGGAGATTTGTAAAGCAAGTAGAAGCAAGTGGAGAAAAGAAAGACAGAGATAGGGGCTTCCCTCCTGGGTAGAAAAATAGGCTGTTTTGGAGTTGGGCAAGAGGAGGGTGGTCTGTGGGTCCTAGAACAATGCAGCTATGGGGACCACCTCTCAGCAGGGATCTGGGGGGTACACTCCACAGACAGACACACAGATCAGACAATGCATGCCCACCAGCCTCCCCCGCCAACCCCCAGAGTCTGACCACATGAGACCCTGAAGCTTGACACAATTCCAGGGAGTTAAGGAAACCACGAGAATACCTGAGGATAAAGTTTCTATCAGCCCTAGAGGGAAGCTTTAAAGTAGAGAGAAAGGTGATGCATGAAAAATAAAGAGCTGTAATATTTCTTGCAGTGCTGATGCTGTGGATTATAATTCATATCATTCATGCATATTGAAAGGCTTACTTTGGCTCCCAGGTGAAAAATGGGTTGGAAAGAGGCATGAGGGGATGCAGTGGAAAATAATAATGGTCTGTGCTAGAGAGAAGCGAGGATGAGAAGTGGATAGACTTGGAAAACATTAGAAGATCAAAGAACAAGTACTGGGTGCTGGGTCAGATATGGCAGCGAGTAAGATGGAGTATTTGAGGGTAATTCCTGGGTTTTCAGGACTGAGCAACAGGGTGGGTGGGAGCATAATCTGTGAATCTATTTCCTACAGTAACTAGCTGCACAGTGAAATCTAACTTGGAGGTTTTACTGAGATAGTATATGAATAAAGGGTTAGTAAATGCTCCTGAAAACAGAAACCATATTCATTAGCAAGGTATTATAAGAAAGAGATGATCTCAGAAATGAATTGACCAAATTTCAAGCAGAGAAAGTCTAGGGATCAAAGATCTTACAAAGTTGGAAGGATCAATTTCTTTGGCCCCCCAAGAGGGTGGTTTGTACCCTAAAGAGCACAAAGAATGCTTTGGTAATAGGAAGTAATGGCCCAATGAGGCTTCTTGGTTGAACAAACCTCAAAGCCATTATGAGGTATCTACCCAGGAAAAAAAAACCATTTTATCATAAGGACATTTGCACTCAAAAGCAGCTCAATTCACAATTCTAAAGATGTGGAAACAATCCAAGTTCCCATCAACCTATGAATGGATTAATAAACTGTAGTATAGGGCGGTGCCTGTGGCTCAAGGAGTAGGGCGCCGGTCCCATATGCCGGAGGTGGCGGGTTCAAACCCAGCCCTGGCCAAAAATAAAATAAAATAAAATAAACTGTAGTATATGTACACTATGAAATACTATACAGCAATAAAAAAGATGGAGACTTTGCATCTTTTATATTTACCTGAATGGATTTGGAGAACATTCTCCTAAGTAAAGTACCTCAAGAATGGAAAAGTAAGCATCCCATGTACTCAATATTATTTTGAAACTAGCAGATCAACAACTATAGGCCCACATAAGAGAAAAATGCAATTAAACTCTAGAAGGAAGGAGAGGGGAAGGGGCTTGGTAAGTTCCCACCTATCAGGAAGAATGTAGGGGGATATGGCATACCTCCTGGGAGAAGGACTCAGCTGCAACTTGGGTTTACCTTACAAACACAAACAATGTAACCTAATCATATGCATTCTCATATTAATCCAGACCAAAAAAATAAATAAATAACCAAAGAAAGAAAGTGACTCAGTCCCAGAGTGAAACTGGATTAAAAGTATACATACTGTGACATACTGTGACCACATACTGTGACCTCAGCAAAGCTTCCATGTCACTGAGAGAGAGGATGGAGTCAAGAAGGGAAAGGAAAATGAAGGCTTGAGAATAATACCTAAGAAAGAACTTTGTGAGTGGTCACCAGCACAGGGAACTGACTAAAGCAAACAAAGTAGAGGCCTCCTAAGTTCTGAGAACATTCTATTGCCAAAGAAACCCAGAGCCTGAACCAAAAATACAAAACCTCTTTTGACCATTTAAACCTTAAAACAACCTTCAGGCCCCTTAACTACACCATCAGGAAACTGTACAGCCATGAGGAAGACATCATACTCAAGGCCCATTTGAGTATCTCCCATACTCAAGGCATGGGAGATAATGAATAGACAAGGAAAACTTCCCAGAGGATGGAGAACAAAAGGCCAAGTTTCTCATAGAAAGTAGGACATGAATAGCCTCTTCTAGACCTGATGGAAACAATTACGATAGAACCTCCATATTTGACCACCTCCCTACATTGACCCCCTCTGTATGTTGATCTTATTTTCATAGACCAGACATGCACCATATTTACACACCAGTACAGTAGGCCTAGTTCCTTATGTTGACCACCTCTGTATGCTGATCAGCTTGTTACAGTTCCTTACACAGGTTCTACTATATATTTCCCCCATGAGATCCTGAACTTTGAGCTAGATGTAGTAATGGGATGAGATTTGAGTTTGTCACCTTTAGAAAAGAGGTGAGTATGAAGGAAGAAGAAAACAGGTAACTGGTGACCAGAATGTGAATGCTGGACTGTGACAGAGATTGCTGGGTGTTTGCTGAAATTCATTTCTTTTCTGCCTAGGTACACAGAATATACTTCCTAGAATCTCCTACATTTAGGTATGGCCATAGGACTGCATTCTTGCCAATGAAACGTAAGTAGAAACAATTTATGTTCCTTGCCAAATTGGTTAAGAATAAGGTGGTTTCTTTCTGCAGATTACTATCTGAAGGTAGTATCATATGATAGAATAATCTTAGGTCCCTGAATGACCACATGGAAGTCCATCTAACAAGAACCCCCATGTTGGACTATAATATGGAAAAGAAATAAACTTTCATTGCATTGACTCCATGAGAAGTTAGAGTTTCATCTTTCCAGTGATCGGTCTGAAATTAAATCCAATGCATTATCTCATTTAGCATCTATTTTACAGAAGAAAAAAGGAAGTTAATAACCAGTTCAGGATGACTCATTTATTAAGGGGGAAATCTGATGCTAGAACCCAGGTCTATCTGGTTCTGAACTCATGCTGTTAACCAATGTACTTTACTCTTTCCCAGAACAAGCTCCCAGATCTTGTAGCCCCTGGGCCTCCCTCCTCTGGATATTATTAGTTAGTCCACATTTTTTTCAAACTGAACACAATGTTTTATGCAGTAATTTAGGGGGGTGTGACCTACATTATTTGTCTTCTCTGAAATCATCTATGAATTCAGTCAAGGAGATGGCCAGTTGTATCAGTGGCCAAGCCTCTAATCAATCAACCACTGACTTTACTCAATCAACACTCCCAGACCTTCTCACTATTACTAAGCTCCTATCCCTAATTTTGGAATTTGAGTCTTTTTAATTGCAGGGTAGATTTTATAATCAATCCTGTTTAATTTCTTCATGATAATTTCGGCATGGTGTTCTAGCTGTCAACATTTTTCTTGCATCATCTAGATAACTATCCAAGTCTAGATATCCCAGTCTGGGACTATCCCATACTAGAGCTGAAACATCCTGGTGTGAAGAGTAGTTATCTTTGAATTCTTACTGTATAAGACCAGTCACTGTTCTAGACAAAAGACTTCACATGCTAATGTCCTTTACTCTTTTCTTCATCCCAACTCTATAGGTGAGGAAACTAAATTTTAAAGAGGTTAAGATCATACAGCTTGTAAGTGGAGCCCATCATCACCCCCAACACTGGGCAATCTGAATTTCCGTGTTAATATAATATGACTACGTTTTTCCTCCTAAAGCAGAAGAGAATCGTATTTACTGAGCACATACTATATATAACATGCTTTATTCACCCTTAATGACACAATCCTCATAACCATCCACCACCATGTCAAAACTTAAAGATTTAAACATGAAATACAATCATTTTGAGAGGTTCTCAATATAGTAAAAGAATCTATATAAAAATAATGGAATCAGAAAGAAATAATGAATAAAATACCTTGATCTCACCATGGAAATAAAATAATGAATAAAATACCTTTTATAGACCATGAGTTTATAAAATCAGAGATCTTTTTCCCCTCTGTGAACATTGACTGCCACAAAGGAAGTACTCAATGATGTTTGTTGAAAGGAATGAATAAATATGGACCTTCCTGGGCGGATATAAAACTGTACATGAGACAAAAACTTCACTCATACAACAGTGTTTATCAGGAAGCTACTACAAATGAGATACTTTGGGCAGATATTCCACTGGATTATGATTTAAGCATCACCATATTAGATGATGTTAGGAAGACAATCCATCTAGCCTTTCTCAATGCCATGGAAAAGGTGAGCTTTTCAAAGTTTCCCCTGAAATAGACACTAGAGAATGGATGCCATGTAAACCAGGGGATGGGCCCCATATGACTCTTAAGTGATGGCCCTCATCCTTAGGAGTTTTCTTCATTCTTGTTTCAAACAATGTCCTTTCTAATTCCCCTTTCAGTCTCCTCCCTCTCCCTCCTACCACTATTCTAGTTCCTTCTGAGTCTCTACATGTCCTTTACCTTTTCCCTTCCTCCTTACCTTCTTTCCTCCCTTCCTTCTTTCCTACCTTCTTCCATTCCTCCCTCCCTTCCTTCCTTTCTTCCTTCCTTTTTTCCATCTCTACAATTTCTTTAACTCTATGCTCTTTTCTATCACACTATTCTTTGTATGACTCTCAGTATAAAACAGTGGAATTTAGAAGCTTGAAAGAGGCGTAAAGCACCTCTTTGTCCATGCCTTAGAGGCTGAGATTAGAGCTGGCAGGAAACAATTAGATTGTGCTTTGAGGAGCAGCCATTCACAGGCTACATCATATTTCCTGCTCACAAATATACCAGCTGAGCTATTCACATGCTGTCATTTTAGGCAAAATTGTTTATACATCACATAATGCTAGTCTATGTTGTGTCTGTTAGAGCCCTGGCGAGGAGCCTGCCCTGGATTGGACAGTTGGACCCAGGCGCATGGTCAACACAAAACACGAGAGATCCATATTTGGGGATGAATATGCCTTAAACACTAATGGAGTTTGGCACAACTGTGGCTCTGGAAATTCAGCCCACAGATCAGCTCACACATCAGGGAAAATCAAAACAGAATTAAGTTGGCCACTTTTTCTCTGCACAGACATGAGAAGCATTTTGAGTTAAGTCTGCAAAACCTTGTTTTTCAAGGTTAAGTAAGTATTCAGGCATGGCCAAATGTTATCAGTACCCTAGTTTATACAACTTTTTCTCATACACAAATGAAGAAAACCCAGATACAGACCCAAATCATGGATTCAGAGGTAGCACGTGATCTAAATGTACTTTCTTGAGATCATTAGATAAACACCCATCTGCCTATGACAGTTTGCATATGTTCCTGCTCAGTGGATGAAGAAGGAACAGGGTTGGGCATGATCCTCAAAAGTGGAAGGACAAAGCAAAAAGTTTTGGAATCAGTAGAATCCATATCACTGGCTCTCCCTCATCACTGCCTTGGCCTTCCACGGAGCCTGAAATTGAGAAACTTTTAAGTCTTATCCACCATGATTTTCTCTTAATAAGCTCAAAATCTCAACATTGGTCAGCAATTTGTTTGCCTAATTCTCTTTCTGTTCAGGTCTTAGGTAGTGTAATCTTTTCTCTTTCAACTTTCACATTTCTAAACTACAACCATCCTTCAAGTCCCAGGTCATACGCTACCTCCAAATGGAAAAAAATCTCTCCTCTTTCCAGCCATGTGGCACTGTATATCTCTCAAAGATGCTTGTCTTCTACTGTGTTCCACCCATAACCTAAGAGAATTCTGGTGTCACTAGAGGGAGTTCTAGACAAAAAGAATAGAAAGTTTGATTCCAGGAGATTGTGTTTCTTGGTGCTCCCAATGCTTTCACCCCACTCCATTATCCACTCTGCACCACTCTTCTCTAAACCATATATATATATTTTTTTCCCTCTCTTATTATTTTGGAAGCAGAGAAGATACTCAGCTTACCTGGAAAGAGAAAAAACAAATAATAGCAGCAGCTCAGGAGTGAAGCCCAAGAGAGTTTTCTCCCAACCATACACATAGACTAAGGGCTTGCCTAGTAGCCAATTTAAGAAATTAAGTGATCAAGGCCATTAGTGAGGGAAAGACAAGTACAGATCTTAGATGAGAGCAACATCTTAGAAATCCTTAGAAATCCCAGGAAACCTGAAAATTGGGAACTTGGCTACTCAACATTAGGATCAGAGGCCTTAAATGAGCACCCTGGACAGAATGATTCCCCAACCCCAGAGATGGTGAGTGGTGTTAATAGAAACTTAAAGTTCAAGACCTACCAAGACTTCCCAAAGATATAACATCTATTTGTCTCCACACATGTATCTGTCAGTTAAGCCCATCTGTTTACCCAATGATGAAAGTACACTTTGGAGGTGAGGGCATTGTGAAAGGAAGGAATGGTACTTATGTACGTCCTCTGCAAAAAAGAATTTGGCTGACCTTTGTCCCTGATTCCTGGGATATAGCCTCTTAAACCTTTTAAATTTCCCCAGTGACAGGAGCATCTTCATTAATCATGGCAGGCCCCTCAGATAGCATCTGAGTTATGCCAATGAGATGACTCAGGATGAGGCCATTCATTCCAGAAAGACTATGTAATGAGAGGGTTGGGGCTTGGAGTCACATGATACCAGCCTGACCCAAAGGAAGGGATTGGCAATTGAGCCATGTGGACAATGATTCAATCAATCATGCCCCCATAATGAACCTCAATAAAAACTCTGGACATTAAAGCTCAGGTGTGCTCAAACATTATTCTACACACTGTCACATATTGATGTGCTGAGAGAGTGACACAATCCTGAGGACACAGCAGCTTTGCCTTTGGGGCACTCTTAGACCTCTCTTTGTGCATGTTTCCTTTTGTCTGGTTCTGATTCACATCCTTTTGCTATATACAACTAGAATCATAAGTGTAGCACTTTGCTGTGTTCTGTGAATCATTCTAGCAAATCATCAAATGTGAAGTGGTAGTGGGAACCCTCAGAGTTGTAGCCAGTTGGCCATAAATGCAGGTGGTCTGGTGACCCCAACCTTGCAGCTTGTGTCTTCTAACGTGAGGGCTGTCTTATAGAGGACTGTAGCCCCAGTCTGTAAAGTGATTCCAGGTAGTTGGTGTCAGAAGTCATTGCAGCAAAATAATAGATATCTACCAGATAATATTTGAGTTAGAAAGGTACTATTCTTAAATCCAGAGCGACCTAGACTTCCCAGAAAAGAATCAGAATCCAAACAAGAACTCCACGTATATGGAGGGCTATGTCTTAAACAGCCCTGTATACAACCAGCACGAAATCTAAATCTGTCTGTTGAATGAAGTAAAGTCTCACAATTATTTCTGCAACCTTTACCAATTTTCACACAGAGTTTTGTAAAAAGTCACATGCTTTCTATGCCTAACTTTAAAAGAGTGGTAGTATATGCATCAAAAAATTAACAGTAGTTATTTCTGGGTACAATAGTTGAGATATTCCAAAATATATATTACTTTTTGCTTGTTGACATGTTTGCACTATGTATATTACTTTTATAATCTATTAAACAAGGTGAGCTAGAAGGGGAAATATAACAAGCTTCTGAGAATGAGGGATGTTTTCCAAAGGTTGGATACAACGGCAGGCTCTTTCTAGACTCGCTTACGCATAACTTCTATAATAACAATTTCAATTTCTTCCTCTTGGTGTCTTTTTGGCTCTGTGATCTTGGACAAGTCATTTCACCTCAGTTGCACCTTATGTTAAACTGGGGCTTAAGATAACTGCTATTATTTCTTCCCACTCTAAAAGTCTAGGTGCACATCTCAAGACTTAATATGCCCGTATCTCAAAAACATCCACAGATGTTGAAGTTAAGGGAGAGGGGTTCTTGAATAGGTGAGCCCCTCTATGGGAAGATTTGCATAAAGCTGATTTAGCAAGTGAAAAATGGACTGTGACAGATTAATGCTGGGAGGCTTGGTCTACTCAGTATCTGGCCCACACAGCCTGGTCTGATCAGTTCTTCAAAGTCATATGGTCCCTATTTGGTTTTACAATAAATAACTCAGACTTATGAGTTAGACACCAATTAATGAAATCATCTAGCTAGAGGAGAGCAATCCTCCTGGGCAGTCATTTTGGAAGCACAGACCAAATTAATTTGCCAAGCCTGAGGCTTTTATTCCTGCTGGTGACAGAAATTATAGGATTCCTCCCAATTCCGGGTCACCTTAGCTCTGAAATATAACAATAGTTGCCATGGAGGGCAGGGCAGGCTTGGCTCCCCCAGACCTCACTAATAACAAAGGGCAGTTCGAATTCCAGTCAGAGACTGGACTCAATACTGGGAAGTATTTGGGGTCCACAGGTGAAGGACAAGACACTTCTGATAAAACCACACTTACTATTTTGTTGCTGTTGTTTATACCCATTCTGAAAGGATATAGAAATGTCTCCAGGTAGAATTGTTTAGGAAAGTACTTAAGGCAGCATCTTCAATCATGTTTCTGGTTGGGAAAGAAAACTATTGATGTGTTCAAATATATTGAGAACCAAACCCACCATGGGTGCTCAATAACTATCAAGCAATCAATCAATTCTCCAGCCACAGAGAAGCTTCCTGTTCCAAACATGTAGTCATGGAAGGGAGCTTGGCCCAAGACCTACCTCCCTCTTCCAAATGATATGACTCCAAACTCCAAGAAAAGTTCTGGGTGTTTTTTTTTTTTTTTTCCCTCCATCCCACAGCAACTGATGGCACGATCCTTGCCAGCACTGGAAACAGTGATTTCCAGATCAAGACACCAAAGCAATGAGATCCTGCCATACATTGGTCAAGCTTTTACAACTTAATGGAAAGATAATCTTAAATTATAGCCAAGCAGCTGATTGGAAGTGGCTGTACCTGTTTTCAGAAATGCTCTAAATAAAAATTGATCTGACTTTGAAAATGGAAATCTATTGTATGGAACTCTTTAGCATGGAAAGCCTTTGCTGGAAGATAGCCGCGCACTGCATTTATTTGAGTCAATTTTGCATCCATCAGTGTGCCTCAAAGATGAAATTCTATGTTTTTATTTAGGGATCTACATATTATAAATTTCATCTCTAAATGTTAGGAAAGAGAATATAAAAAATCCACTGTAATGGTTGACATGCTACTACAATTTTTAAGCACATCTACTGCTGAAGTTTGAACTTGGGGAGTTACACATCTTTCAACTTCTAATACTGAGGTTTCACCAAATGTGAAGTTCGTATTGCCCTTTACAATGATACATGTTTTAATGGTTCCTTGGGCACATATGATTTGCAAGACCGATTCAGCTGTAACTTTATAGACTTTTTGATGGACCATTTGTCTTTGGCTTTTGGAGAACGGAGCTAAAGTTATATGATCATATATGTTTTCTATTTAATAGCCATGTATCAAATCTCTACATACTTCTTAGTGTGGTAGGATAATAGTTTGATATATTAGTTATGTGACTTTTTTTCTTTTGCATTCTTTTAGCCTTATGACCGAGTGAGTGTCTCCCAAGAGGACCGTTAGACATTTGGCCTCCGCTGGATGGTAATTTCAGAGGGGATGAGTGAACAAAGGGTCATATTATGAGTTTTTTAATTCAAAAACTGCTTATCCTGGAGTATGACAGAAGAAGTGGTGGGAACAAGACCAAACCAATCTCCCTGGGGTTCCATCTCTCACCTGAATCCCAAATAGTGATTCTGAGAGCTGGTAAAGGGAAGAGCTGTCTGAGAGAGTCACGAGTGGCCTTGAGATGGGGGTGGATACCTTGCCCAGGGTGAAGGGTAGGTAATCAGATGCAGAGAGTTGGACCTCTTTTCCATGATGGGTACTGAGAGGTGACCAATCCCCACAGAATGGCTTTTGTTGCTATGCCACTGAAAAACAACTTAAAACTTATGAAGTGTTTATTTCTGGAAATTTCCATTTAATATTTTTGGGCTGCGGTTAACCACAGGTAACTGAAGCTATGGAAAGTAAAACCACGAATAAGCGGTGACTACTGTGATTCTTCTTAACTGGAATATTAGGGATGATTGCTAATCTGACTGTTTTTCAGCATTATAATATTAACCACATCTCAATCCAATAAGTGTAGAAGGCAAAACACCTCTCAGCCCACCTTCATCTAAGATATTAGTAAAGAAACTAGTAGGAATTGGTATTAACCTATTTGAGTGTGGTCCAAACAATGTGCTGATCTTTATTTACAAGGCTGATTTCAGACTCTCTGTAAGGCTAGTTCTTCTTAAGAGAAGAATGTATTAAATAGATGACAATTAAATTAAAAATGTCAATCCTCTTATCCTTCCTCTCAAGGAAAGTCAATCAGAGGCGAAGAAGCTACAAGGTACTATGAAGAAATGGGACCATAAAAAACAGAACTGGGTGATGGATAAACAAATGCTGGGAGTGAAATTATATGAATATAGAATTATTCAGCTCAGGCCCCAGTGCTTGTGTGGCCCACACATACATATGCCTGTGAGAAGAGGCCATCTGTACGTACATTTAACTTACAGCAGCTCATTCACACACAATCAGACAGAATCTATATATTTTCATGCAATTAGAATTATTATAAATTGTTTCTTACACACGTAATCTTTATTATATATTGTGTTTTACCATATAATTAAGATTTCATACATACATTCTACTATATATGCATTATAAGGGGTTTTCAAGGATGAAGGATTACACACATTTATTGCCTTAAATACTGATGTTGGAATCAAGTCTCCATATAAAATGGGACTTTATTACATGTCTTAATAATCACTTCTCACTAAGTTACACAGAATTTTAAACCTGAAAGAATCATTCAGGTCTCTAAGACAGAGTCATCTGATCCATATTTACCTACTATCTTTGGAGATTGATAGCCAAAATAAATTTGATTCCAAATTGATTTGGAAGTGAATTTTCATGCTGGGCGTACAGACCGTTAGATAAGATTTGTACTTTCTTTGCTAACCTGTTTATTTCATGTATAGATGACCCAATTCTAGGACTAACACTATACTTTCAAAATCTATAGGAACTTGGCTTCAAGAGGTACTGGCTTCACATGTGGAGCAGAAGGTGAGGTGAGTCACCCCTCACACGTACAACCAAGACCTGACATGGGACAGAGGTATCTGATTGAAAACCAATCTATTTTAATCACATCCCCAATTATGAAGACCAACATGCAATCCTCAGGAAGGTACATGTAGGGAGTCAGAAAACAACCTTAAATGTTTTCTTTTGCTTTTGCTAACAGTCTTGAGAGACTTAAATGAATTTTTTGTTAGGAATCATTACAAGTCCAATGATATGTAATTATTATTGACATTTTCAATAGGCAAAAATAGTGATGAAATCTATTCTTCTGATACCTCTCAGACTGGTTACCCCTAAACATCAGCAAATTCAGAAATCAGACAGTGATTGCCACAGGTATCCCAGCACAGAAGAGACCTTGAGTGCATGGACACTCCACGTTCATCATACCCTTGGAAGGCTGGTGTATAGAGGAACTTCCGTGTTACACGGGAGGCACTTGGAAAATGATGGCAGTCAATAGCATTAATTCTGTTCCTAACATCAACATTCATGGAAAAATCAACCTAGAACCTTTATCTCTAGAAATGATGAGGGTACAAGCTTCATCAGTTATGGCTCCATGGGAACTGGCTTATTGAGAATACCTGGTCCAAGGCTTCCATAGTAACTAGGCTTTCAAATAATTACCTAAAACACAAATTTCCATACTCTGTGCTATGAAGCCATAGGTGCTTCGAGGGGCAAAGAGAAGAGGATGATTCCCACACACACACACCCTCCAAGCATTTCCACTTTTATACCTTGTGATTTTTGCTTAATATTTCATTTTTTTTAAGTTCTACTTTTTCAGAAGAATTTAAAAATTGCTCATCTAAACTGCAGTCCTAATCATTACTTACTTTCTACTTCACTTGGACCTAAATAATGCTTCCAGACAATAAGCATTATAGGTTAATTATTGATAGACTTAAAGAGTATATCCTTGAATCAATTTTCAATGGAAGACTTTGACTTAATTGAGCCCTTTCAGGCCTTGAATTATGAAAGAATAAACTGGAAACGCTGTCATCTCTCCCCTGACACATCTTATTTGGCTAACTACTATAAACTGATGTCTTCCAATTGGTCTTCTTTATTATTTTCATATCTTTGTATATAGTTTCCTTCTAATAATAAAGATAAGCCTTGGTGAAATGAAAAGTTAGCCTTCTCTGTTCTCATCAATCCTCTAAATTCACAGGCTTCTCTCTACTTCTTGAAGGTTGGAAACTTCTTTTTCAGCCCATCCTAGGTGATGGATTAGAGCTAGGAGAGCAATCTTCACAGTTTTTCTTGCTAAAGTATAACCCAAATGTGTCTCTAAAGTCAGAGGAAAGCCACATAGTTTTTTACTTTCCCAGGCTGCAGGACAAGGTAGGTCTTCAGCACATGGTGCATCATCCTGATACTCGGATATGGGGCTAATCAGTCGCTGGCCAATGTTCACACCACTTGCAGACTTCTTTGCCCAGGAGGAGTCATGTTCAGTGTTGAGTCCCATTGCTCACATGAGTGACCCCATGAGAGGTAGAAAACTTGACACTTATTTTAAGGGGAGAGCTTCCTATGGGGGACACTGGCTTCCTTTACGGCAATGTTCTTTGGCTTTAGTGAGGGACTTTGGGGCTCTCACTGAAGCTAAGTTACTTAAAAGATCCACCCACCAGCCCTGTGCAAGAGTATTCTGTGCCAACTACCATGCACCTGGGAAAAGAGGCGTATATCACTTCAAGAGCAGGTCATTCTGAAAAGGAAAATGTGGTCAGGTAGGGAAGGTGAGGCATCTTCTTATCACAAAGGCTCCTTTGATAGAATCAAGCATGCTGGCCTGGTTGACAAATCCCAGGCCTCCCAGGGCCAACTCAGCCCAAACCGGAGTTGATTCCTGCTCCTTGAGCATCCCTGCACTCCAAGTAGTGGCTGTCTGGGAAAGTCTCATGAAACTGGAGCTTGTAACATGCCAACAGAGACTCTTCAAGGGCTCTACCAGCTACGACATTGCCTAGATGCCCTGGCTCCGCAGGGGCCACAGAAGACAGGCCTATGATATAACAAAGCTGCAAAGGGAAATTTTACAAAAGGCCCACAGCCCTCCTCAAGACCCAGGCTCCTGACCTCATCAGGAATGGAGCTGACCAAGCTGTTTCCATCCAGCAGTCCAAATCCAGAAAAAGTGTTTGGTTGGACACGGTGTTGAGTTTTTCTGTTGGCTTCTCAGGTTGACCCACTGACCAAATATGATACCCCACCACTGCTTGAGATTTTGCAAGTTTATAATCCATACAGAAGAAACATTGTTATGTAAACCTTGCCAAGACTATGGGCCTTTTACATTCCCCACTAAGAAGCTGAAGAAATTTATGGCAGTGTTGCTAGATGGGGAGGCCAAGTAAACTCACAATGTTGATCTTAGGTCTGTTTAAATTTCTCTTGCCTTCTGGCACTTTAAGCAGTAGTGGAAAGAAATCATTTACTCACAGGAGCATTAAAGCATTTGGAAACACAGGGGAACCAGGGAAGAGCATTAGGAACGTAATGGATGGGGCACATGTGGTCCTGGCCTGCAGTGGGCAGGATTTCCCTCCAACATTGTAGCCACTCCAGTCACAGTGGCACAGAAAACCTAGAGTACCTTCACATAATAAATAGAGCAAATTATACGGAGGCTCAATTTTTCTCCCAGGGAAGTCATGATCATTCACCAGCACTTGGTCATAACCTCAGTCCCCCCAAAAAGGACACACTGCTTGAAATGGAGCTAGTTTTTATATAAGGAAGATCCATTTGGCCTCAAAGCATGAGACATGGCTTTTCCACGCATTGGTTTCTTCTGTTCTGGGTCTTTCTCCTTTTTCTGTCTGCAGGAATCACACCATTTCCCTTCCTTTTAGGACTACAGTTGAACAAGAATGAATTGAACCCTAAAGAGAAAAATCAGCATTTAGCACATGATTTGGCCTTTATTTGCCTATGACCTGTCTTTGTGGGAGAATCTGGGATTCAAATACTTTCAAAAAGTTGTGATTCCGCGCCTGTAGTCCCAGCTGCTTGGGAGGCTGAGGCAGGAGAATCATGTAAGTCCAAGAGTTAGAGGTTGCTGTGAGCCGTGTGAGGCCACGGCACTCTACCCGAGGGCGGTACAGTGAGACTCTGTCTCTACAAAAAAAAAAAAAAAAAAAAGTTGTGATTCCACAGATCTTGTGGAAGAGTGTGAGGCAAAATACTACAGGATTCCCAGCTCTTACTGAGAGCTGGAAGTAAAATTAGGGGAGCCTATTTTCACACGCCAGGTTCCCTTGTTTTAACACAAGATGAAATGCAATCTGATATGTGACATGGTAATGGACTAACAAAGGACTCAAGTAAAAAGTCATTTTAATGTAAAGTCCTGAACATGATGAATAACCTTCCCCAGAAGCCTGCTAATCGTGCACCCCTAAGGTTCATGGCTGTAGGAATTTTCTGGATGTGATGCCTAACTCTTATCTACCCTCCTCCCTGCAGTCTCCACTTTAGTGCTCACTTGTGTGTAATCTGAGTGTTTTGCATTGGGAAAACTTGCTGGAGTTGAAACCGGAGGAATATATGCCTTCACAGAATTTATAATTTAACAACCCAACAAGTCGGACTTGAATTTATTGCCATAACATCTCCTTAAGAACCTTCCATTCTCCAGCTTCCATAATCAGTGACTTAGATCTTTAAAAGAAAAAACGAAAGAATGCCTTAGTATTTTTTTCAAGCCGAAGGAGCCTGAATTTATTTAAAGCCTGTAGGGCTCTTTATAGCCTCGGGGAATGATGACAGAAGAAAGAAAAAGAGAAAGAGAGAAACCAAGTGAGAAGTCTTGGTTTCTAATTTCCTAAGTCACGGTAGGAATGACTTTCTTCTCTTTTCAATCCCCTAGTCTCCACCCTACTCTTAGTAAGTGCTGGCGTTCATGTATCTTTACATGCAGACGCTCAAATGCTTTCCTTAAGCAGGAAGTTACTCTCCTCACGCCTTGTGAGGTCTTGGAACAAAATTAGTTGAGTAAAAAGACGGCTGCTGCTCCTTTGTCCAGAAGAAAAAAAATCACACGTTGCATCATGTAGCTCAAAAGAAGTTTGGGTGTTTGGGGGGCGTAGGGGTGGGATGCGGTGGGGAGGAAGATGGAATTACTCATTTCCCAATGTGTAGTTTTTCTTCTTCGGGGAATACACGAGCCACTGTCTGCAAACGTGGTGGGTACGAGCTCCTGAGTCAGAATGTGCGGCACTCTTGCTCACAGAGTTCTGTGCAAGTCTCTCTTTGTTGTCTGATTTCTGCTGGCTGTGCCAGGTTCTCACTCCCACCATCCTCACACCCACCCCCAATCCTAAGGCTTTTCTCAATAACCAACAAAAAATATTGTATGAAAAGTAGGTTTTACACTCAGAAAGTTGGTCACTCGCTCCCTTGAAGGAAGGGGAGCACAGTTTGGCAAGGTCTTGTTTATTGCTCTATAAATCATGGTCACCGTGTCTGACCCGGCTGCTGGGGTGCCTGGGGTCAAGGAAGCCTTTCAGAGTTTAGAAGCTCTGAAGCGTCTCTCTTTGCAGGGCTCTTAATCAACCCTCCCAAGACAGAAAGAACATCAAACAGCCAAGACCGGAGCACAGAAGGATTGGTGGGTTACATGCCTCAACTTCTGCTTGGGAGAGAGGATTTCTTAGATGCTGCCCCATTGTCTGTGATATTTCTGATTATTTGGAGGAGGAAAAGAGACTGTTCAGAGAAAGAAGAGACCATTTCAAAGAATACAAATTATCTAAAGCAAGAGCAAGGGCAATGAATGTTACCTCTCTGACCCAGTTCTCTCCTGTTTAAAGGAGAAATGGTAATAATAACTGCTTCTTAGCAGCCTTGAGTGGATGTGGTGGGGGCAGCAGCCTCACACCTGTGATGCCAGGTCTTACCTTTCAGTCTGTTTGCATCAGATTCTGGCTCTGTGTGCCTCTACTTTTCTCATCTGTAAAATGGTAATAATTACACTTCCCACCTTGTACTGCTGTGAGAATTAAATGAGAAAAGACGCACATCGTGCTTAGAATAACCTGGTATATACTGAGCACTAGATAAAACTTAGGTATTATTACAAGAGCCCCTAGTACAGAATCTAGGCTCCTGGTGAAAACTAGTGTTCCGATTCACAATTCAGAATTATCTGGGAATGAGCAAAATGAGGCAGCATGAAATAATTATAAGAACATGACTTCTTATACCAATCAGACCTATGTTCAAATCCTGACTGTTCCACTCCGTAGCTGCATGACCTTGGACAAATTACTTTCTGATTTTTCTCTTGGACGTTTATTTTTATTTTCTGTCAACTAATCACAATGCCTATTTCACAAGGTAGCTGTGGAGACAAAATCAGAGACGCCACGTAAGAAAATGTTTTATTTGATGTTGACGTCTGACTTGGAAGACACCCGAAACCAGTATCCATGGCCAGCGTCCAAGGTCTGACGAGAGAAGCAGGTTCTGAGCTCACTGTGGGCAGGGACTTCAGTGCTGGCACTGAGGTACAAAGGTGACTATAACACAGTCCCACCGTCCTCGAGCAACTTCAAGTCTAAGGAGGGAGACATGAGGACACATACCATTGTAATTCCATGTGTTTCTTTCTTTTTAATTTAATTTAATTTAATTTTATTTTATTTTGAGACAGACCCTCAAGCTGTTGCCCTGGGTAGAGTGCCGTGGCATCACAGCTCATAGCGGCCTCTAACTCCTGGGCTCAAGCGATTCTCTTGCCTGAGCCTCCCAAGTAGCTGGGACTACAGGCGCCTGCCACAACGCCCGGCTATTTTTTGGTTGTAGTTGTCATTGTTTGGCAGACCCTGGCTGGGTTCAAACCCACCAGCTCTGGTGTATGTGGCTGGCACCTTAGCTGCTTGAGCTACAGGTGCCGAGTCGTAATTCCATGTGTTTCTTAACATAGTCAAAGAATATTCAGAGGATTAGAGAAGAGTCGATGATATACTACTGTTCCCTTGCCTGAGATAATCTTCCTCCAACATGTCGGAAAACTAACTCTTATTGATCCTTTCGTTTTATTTGATCAAGAAAGCTTCCCTGAACCCCAAGCTGTTATACCTCAAAGGCAGCCCCCATTTCCCATACCCTAACACTCACCACATCTAGAATGGCTTGTTCACTACGCTCCCTCCTACATCAGCCCTTTAGCACTTTCAGAGCTGTTTTCCTCATTCACTTGGAAAACACAGTGTAAGTCTTTCATACAGAAAAAACTGACATGCCCTCATAGCTGCTTGTAGGTTGAATGAACTGACTGAGGTGAATCAAGCATTCTAGGAAAATCCTGGTGGTCTCCATGTCTGGCCTTTGCTCTCAAGGAGCAGGAAGAAATTCTGTAATTGCTGAGTCAAGAATTACTTTGAGAGTCCAGAAATAAATCCTTCCCTAAGTGGTGGCAAGACCATGAAGTGGGGGAAAGGTCAGTCCTTCTGTAGATCCATGCTGGGAAAACTACATATCTGCGTATAACTGAGTGATTTTGGGCCTTTACTTTACATTGTATGTAAAAATGAACTCAGAATGCATCAAAGACTGAAATGTAATAGGTAAATCTATAAAATCTTACAAACACATATGGGAAAAGCTTCATGATATTGGATTTGGTGATGATTTCTTAGACATGATACCAAAGGCACAGGCAACAAAAAGAAAAAAATAAATCAAACCACATTAAAATTAAAACCTTTGTACATCAAAGTAGCTACCAACAGAGTGAAAAGGCAACCTGTGGAATCAGAGAAAATATTTGCAAATCATGCATCTGATCCAGGCTTAATGTCCAGAATATAAATATTTTTAACAATCCTACAACTAAACATCAAAAAAACAAACAACAACAACAAAAAAAAAAAAACCCTAACAACCTAATTAAAAACTAAGAAAAGGACTTGAATAGAAAATTTCCCAAATAAGCTATAACAAAGGGCTAAAAAGAACATGAAAAGATTACGGATATAAATGCAAATCAAAACCACAATAAGCCTGTAATCCTAGCACTTTGGGAGGCTGAGACAGATAGATTGCTTGAGTTCAGGAGTTCAAGACCAGCCTGAGGCAGAGCGAGACCCTGTCTCTAAAAAACAGCCGAGCATTGCGACAAGTGCCTGTATTCCTAGCTACTCAGGAGGCTGAGGCTAGAGGATTGCTTGAGCCCAAAAGTTTGAGTTGCTGTGAGCCATGACACTACCGCGCTCTACCAGTGGTAACAAAGTAAGACTCTATCTTGGAAAAAAAACAAAACAAAAACCAAAATAAACCACAATGAGATACCACTTCATACCAGTAAGATGGCTTTATCAAAAGAAAGCAAATTACAGGTTGGCAAACATGCAAAAAACTGGAACTGTTTGGTACTGTTGGTGTGAGTGTAGACACCATGGAAAACATATGGCAGTTCCTCAAAAAATTAAAAATAGAACTATCATGTGACCCAGGAATTCCACTTCTGAGGGTAGACCCAAAGATTCAAAGCAGCATCATGAAGAGATATTTGTACAACCATGTTCATAGCAGCATCGTTCACAATAGCAGGGTGGGAGGAGGAATAAACAAAGTGTCGCACATACACGCAGTGGAATACAAGTAACCTTGAAAAGAAAGGAAATGGGCGGCGCCTGTGGCTCATAGGAGTAGGATGCCGGCCACATATGCTGGAGATGGTGGGTTCAAACCCAGCCCCGGCCAAAAACTGCAAAAAAAAAAAAAAAAAAAAAGAAAGGCAACGCTGACACATGCTATGACCTGGATGAAATCTGAAGACATTAGGCTACATGAAATAAGCCAGTCACAAAAGGAAGACCATTGTATGGTTCCATCTAACGTGATACCAAGAAGAATAAAATCAGAGAGATGGAAAATAGAATGGTGGCTTCTAGGGACCAGCGGGAGGGGGAAACAGGCAGTAATTGTTTAATGGTACAGAGATTCAGCCGGAGATGGATGGCAGCGATGTTTGCACAACCATATGAATGTATTTAATACCACTGAATTGTGCCCTTAAAAAATGGTTCAAGTGGTAAATTTTTTGTTATGTGTATTTTTCCACAATTAAAAAAATAAAAATAAAATAAGAGAATTACTTAGAACTAAAAACGGTTTGGTAGTAAAAGGCGTCTAAGAATCCCAGCCCAGGTTTAAAGTCGGAGGTTATTTTCCAGATGGGCTAAATGAGGTTTCTTTGAAAAGCTGAAAGGCAATGGCAGCTCAGGCAGCCAGGAGGGGAGGGGAGGAAAGGCAGGACGCAGCCCGGTGGTATTTGAAGCGAGACTGGAGTTTGGAAACCCCAAAGACACTGGTCTGCACCAGCTTCCCTTCCTGCTCCTTCAGACGTTCAGCTTTTTCAGGGAAATGGACTCCATCTGGTCTGAGTCATTAGCACTTTCTGAAACACTGCTTTGAAGAGCTTGTTGATGTGCAAGAAAACCTTAGCCTCTTCTTGACTCCTTTGTTTTTAATCAAAGAGGCTTTGTGATTGGCCGGGAGACTACAAAGCAGCAAGACTCAAATTCATCTCCAAGCTCAGGCCTGTGGAGTCTGAGCACTTTGAAAACTTGGCCCAGAGGAAAAGAGCTGCAAGGAAATGCCGCAGAATGAAAGTTGCAGAACTCTGGGCACGTGGAGAGTGAGCTGGGATGAACTGTAACCCCTGAAACTTCTCTTGAAAAAATCAGGAAGGCAGGAAGGCTGGGATCCAGGCCTTGCCTCCCGGCAGCCTGGTTCACAGAGACAGGCTGCCCCAGAGTGCCGTGGCCTCTGAGGTTAGCATTCAGGGTGCATGAGCAAAGAACGCACTCCAGGAATGCCGCCTTAATTGGAAAACGAAGCTGGAAAGTAGGCAGAAGACCTGGATGCAGCAGCATTCTCTTAACTATGGGAGATGGAGTTTGAAAAGAAGATAAACCAACCTGTCTATGATCCTTCTAACCTTACTCTGGGGTTCAGGGCACCTCCGCCCCTGATCAGCTTACTGGTTTCATCTGAGGGATGAGTGGTCTTCTTTAGTTATTTGGCCCGTGCATGTTCATCAAAGTTGCCCCAGTCAGTAGCAATGGGAGATACCAAATATATTTGTCCCATGGACAATGTCAACTTGTAGAAAGCAAACTATTTCCAAACCTGAAAACAGATCTCATCCAGCTGTGGATTTTGGCCTGGGTTCATATGGATTCCTCTAAGAACAATTTCTCTTGGAGCAGTTGCTTTTTGGCCTGTTTTATGTGCGTAGTACCCACATATTGGGGACTCCCCCCAGTGGATCAGGTCTCTTCATTGCTCCTGACAGAGGAGGACCCAAGAAGGGCTGGAAGACTCGGAGCCTGGGAAACTCTTCACCTGGGAGGTATCCACTGAAGGAGCAGAGGGCGTGAGGGAGCAAAAACAGGGCAAAGTATAAAGAGGAAACGTTTTTCCCAAGTCATGTATGGAATTCACCTGGAGAAGGGCCAGGGAACAGCAGTGAGTTTCCTAAGGCTAAGGAAAGGCTGAGTCAGTCTGAGGCAGTCCATAAGGGGAGCCATTTAAATAGCTGATGGCCACAGGACTAGTGAGATCGCTAAGCTTCCAGAGACCGAGGAATGTTGCTGTTATTGATTTACAAGAAATTTCACTGGATTCTCCTCAATCTTTCAAGATTTTAGCTGATTTCTGAGTTCTCCTTGTTCTGGCACCATGATATTTTTTTATGATAGGCTCAGGAAATAGACTTCTATGAATAGCCCAAGGAAGAAAATATTCAACCTTTGAGAAAAAAAATTAAAGAAACTAGAACTGAATAATCTAGATGTACATGTCCCAGGGGATAGTTTTTGCACATCTTTTGTTGTTACTGGAATTCTATTAAGTGGTCTATGGCAATTTAGAAACATGGCCCCCTAATTCTTTGACATTCCTCCCAGTGATAAGTGGGCACAATGTCCTCTCCCTTGACTCTAGGGACGCTCAGACCAACAGAACAAAGTCAGAGTGATGTTATGTGTCTTCCTAGGCCAGTCTCTTGGAATGCCTACTCTAGTGGTCCCCTAAGACTACTACCATGCTGGAGCAGCCACGTCCAGGCACTCTGGTCAACAGCCCCAGCTAAGCTCCCAGCTGATGTCCAGCATTAACTGTCAGCCACACCGGAGAATCATTTCAGCTGTCCAACCCAGCTGTGGCCTTCAAATGCTCCAGCACCATCCAGCTACTGGCTGCAATTGTTAGAATCTTCCAAATGAGAACTGCCCAGCTGAGCCCTTCCTGAATTTCTTATCCATAAAATTGTGAGCAAAATAAAAAGATTGTTTTAAGGCATTAAATTTTGGGGTAACCTGAATGTGGTCTGTTAGGAGTTTGTGGTTTCAGAGGAGAAGGTGAGGAGACAATTTTGTTTACATACATGTCGCAAATTGGCAATGTAAGGTTGGTTATGGCTTTTATAAAAATTCCATCTTGTCCTCAATAACCATGCACCCTTAGGATTCCATATCATCGTTTTACCATGGCTAACTTTCAGTCAACAAGGTAAGAGTTTGTCATTGTAAATGCATGTTACTATTTATAATAGGTAAATATATAGTTTTCATGTCATATATATGTTATATATGTATATACACACACACACTTGTTTCAAGTTAACACATTTTATCTTCGGAATGATGCCATGAGGTAGGTATATTATGATTATCCCCATTTCATGATTTTATAGATGAGAAAAGCCTATCATGGAGAGATTAAGTGTTGGATGTGGAATTTGGCCCCAGGCAATCTGGCTTGAGTTTATAAACTTTGATACTCTGCTGCATTTCAAGTCTGTGTGATTTCATTCCCAATTCTCACACACACACCACACACCCTCCTAGGTAGTTGATGAATGCAAAAGAGCAATAAAATACGTAACTCAAGGGAACGCCATAAATGTAATGGTCACAGAACTCAAGTATATGCATATACATATATATATAAAATCTGGGACATATAAATCCAACTACATGGTACTTGAAAATCAGATTTTATAAAATTATCTGTTCATTCACCCCTTGTCACTAGTACATTATGTCACTAGTACATTAAGAAACTTTGTCATCTAAGGTCATGAAACAACTCGAACCTTCCCCTTATTTTTAAACATACCATGACAATCTTCCTGATAAGCCAACAGAGCTTTTCATGAATAACTGCTAAATAATACTTTTTATTTCTAGTAAGAAGTTTACAAATTGTGCTTCTAAGGCACAGGCGAAATCAAGAGAAGTTTCATTTAAAGTGCCCTCTCTGCAGCAGAACAAGCCAGACATTGCCAGCAGCCTGTAAACCCACTATATCAATCCACTTCTAGCTTCTTTCACAAAGAGAAGTAGATAGCCAAAAATATGCCTCCAAAACTTAAATGTTGAAGGAAATACTGAAAACTGTAAATATAATCAACTCACGGCCACCGAATGTTTCTCCCTGGGGCTGTATGAGAAGGTAATGATAAGTACAAATACTCCAATTCTCTACACTAAGCACTGTTGGCTATGGTATTGATTATCTGTTGCCATGGTTATTTTGGGTAACATCTTTGTGGCATACAACAATCTGTGTATTGTTCATGAAGCTGGAATCATGGGGGGATTAGCTTGGTAGCACGGTTGAATTTGGCTGGGCTCATGTATGTTTAAGGGTTGGCTGGTGATCAGTTGGGTCAACCAGGGCAAGTTGGCTCAGTTCCAAGTATCTCTCACCCTCCAGCAAAACACCCCAGGCATGTTATTATGACAATGAAAGAGGTGCTAGAGAGCAAGCAGAAACACACAAAGCCTCTTGAGCCCCAGGCTAAGAACCAGCCCACTGTCACTTGCACCATATTCTGTTGGCCAAGGAGGTCAAAATCCAGCCCATGCCTTAAGGCATGGGGACATAGAGTCCACCTCTTTTGTGGCCCAAACCACAAGCTCATGTGATAAAGGGAATGGCAACAAAGAGAGACAAAATGCCACCCCCAGATTTATTATCCTAGGGATGCATTTTTTAAATGTAGTAAACTTGGTGGGCTGTATTTATATGAATTGCTCGCAGTGGGCTCTGTGGTTACCAAAGGTTGAGAACACTCTGATTTTACAATTAGTACTAAGATATCATGGTTTTATAATTGAAACCACAGTTTCTTAATAAGAAAAAACTGGAAGGCAAATGTCTAACTTCTGGTACTTGATCATTTTTATTGTTTGTTGGAGAGGAAAGGAAAAACAATGATGCGTTATTGGACACATTTAAAAACCCTAAACAAATACCATAACAGAACAGGAAGAAATGCCTTCTATAGCCATATGCAAGTAGAATGGATTAGGAAAAGGATTCCCCTTTAACTAGCAAATTGAGATGTCAAATTTCCAACTTGGAAACAGTGTAATTTTCAGTGCAAAAATTCTCCTTCATTCCTGGGTCTATGTTTAACCTGAATGTCCATCAAATACCTGCCACCATTGCTAATAACTTACAATTGAGAATTAAGGGTTTCTAAATTAAAAGAAATAAAGAAAAAAATAAAAGAAACTGATAAGATGGAGAAAAAGACCAACTTGAACTTGCAGTTCAAACTATCCCTGGAGCCAGAAGGCCAGATTACCTTACAGGAAGATAATTTGGGGAAGTGTACAGACACTTTCATTCCTATGGTTTCTATGAAAAAAAATACAATTAACTTTAAACTTTTATTTTTAATTTTTATATTATTTATCATTTAAAAATATATGATAACTCTTTGAAAAATGCACCTAAAGCTGATTCTGTGGCACAGGAGTGAGGAAAAGACAGTTGGCTGAGAGGGAACCACACCAGAACAGCAGTGCCCCGAGGTGCAGAGCAGCAGCCATTTTTGGCAACAATAGGGCTCACCCCTGGATATTCCAAAGTCATACCCCCGTCTCTCTGGGCAACCGGAGGCCAGGCATCTTCTCAGGTGGCAACCATCGTGGAACAGATCTGGGACGGAAATGCAGGCCCTGTGAGTAAAGGGTTTGTCTGAGGTGGTACCGGCTTGGGTGGAGCGTGGGGACTAAAAAACGCACGCACAGAGACAGGAGATTCCCAGGGTGGAGCTGACCCAGAGGACCGCTTTACTGAGCTTAAGATGCACCGGCCCTCAGGGATTGTCAGCCTATAGACAAAGGAAGGCAGGAGGCTAGAACTGACAGCTAACTGTGCTGAGAATACAAACCTGCAGGAGCAAAGACAGGGCCTGAGGCGCAGGTTCTGGGAACTCAAAACAGCTTCTCTTCTGCAGGGGAATTTAGCAGGGACAAAAACAAATTCCCGCAAAGTTGTTCTATTCTGTCAGTAACATCAATCAGGGGCGGGGCTGGAACTAAGTGATGGAGGCCCAGCCTCTATCAAACGCCCAAGGTTGTCAGGGCTCACCTCCCCCTGCTGGACAGAGGCAGAGAGCAGCGTCCTGGCTGAGCAGACATAGGTATCCTTGTGATTTAGGCAGGTGCAAATCCCTGCAGTATCTCCTCATTCGAGGCAACTGGTCACAGACCTGCGGGGTTATCAGTGACTGGATGTGACAGAGGTGCAAGGTGGGGAAGGAGGCATCAACCTTCCCAGACTAATCTATTTGCTGGGTGGGTCCTCCTGACCTCCCGGAGCACAGGAGCAAGTCATATTTGAGTTGTCAGCACACCCCTGTGATCTAGTTGCCAGAGACCTTTTAAACTCTCCCACCTGAGACAGGTGCTGACTGAGACAATTGATTTGGACCTTTTGAACTGAGCCAATCACCTGAGGACTATCCCAGTGGTGCCCTGGGTGTGTGATTGTAGGAAGGTTTGATTTTCCTTTTCTAATTATTACCTGTGGGGGTGGGGTGACTTAATTGCTGGTATTACTCCACAGCTGAGACTCCAGCCCAGAGTAACTTTTTCACTAGGGTCGGACAGAGACCAGCTGAAAACAAGACAGAACCACTCAGCCCCACCACACCAAACAGGTCCCCAGTTTCTCAGGCCGTAGCATTGTAGGGATCCTCAACAAAGCTACAGGGGAAAAGTCAAACGGTGTAAAATAATCCTGGGGCGGAATCAGCGGACAAACTCTGGTAACATGAATAACCAGAATAGATCAACCCCCCCCAAGGAAAGATATGGCAGATGTAACTGAAGATCCCATTCATAAACAGCTGGCCGAGATGTCAGAAATCGAATTCAGAATTTGGATTGCAAATGAGATTAATAGAATGGAGGAAAATTTGGAATTAGAAATTCGAGCAGCAATTCAAAAGTCAGACTTAGAAATTTGAGGAGAAATTCAAAAGTTGTCTCAAGAATTTAACAAATTTAAAGACAAAACCACCAAAGATTTTGACGCACTGAAGCAAGAATTTGCAGCCCTCAAAGATATGAAAAATACAGTAGAATCCCTCAGTAACTGAGTGGAGCAAGCAGAAGAAAGGATTTCTGACACGGAAGACAAAGCTTTTAAATGCTCCCAAACTCTCAAAGAGGAAGAGAAATGGAGAACTAAAATGGATCATTCTTTCAGAGAGCTCTGGGATAATTCGAAGAAGGCTAATATCTGCCTCACTGGCATCCCTGAAAGTGATGAAGTGGCTTCGCAAGGCACAGAGGCCCTTCTCCATGAAATTAAGAAAGAGAATTTTCCAGATATGCTAAGAGATTCTGAAATTCAGATAGAGACAGTTTCAGAACTCCAGCATGACTCAACCCGAATAAGACATCCCCCAGGCATATCATAATTAACTTCACTAAAGTTAATATGAAGGAGAAAATTCTGAAAGCAGCCAGATGTAACAAATCCATTGCCTACAAAGGGAAGAATATTAGAATGATTTCATATCTCTCTGCTGAAACTTTTCAAGCCAGAGAGGGTGGTCACTGACTTTTAATCTCCTAAAACAAAATAACTTTCAACCCCAGATCCTGTATCCAGCTAACCTGAGTTTCATTTATGATGGAGAAATGAAATTTTTTTTTTTTTTTGTAGAGACAGAGTCTCACTTTATGGCCCTTGGTAGAGTGCCATGGCATCACACAGCTCACAGCAACCTCCAGCTCCTGGGCTTAAGCAATTCTCTTGCCTCAGCCTCCTGAGTAGCTGGGACTACAGGCGCCCGCCACAACACCTGGCTATTTTTTTGTTGCAGTTTGGCCGGGCTGGGTTTGAACCCACCACCCTCGGCATATGGGGCCGGTGCCCTACTCACTGAGCCACAGGTGCCGCCCGAAATTAAATATTTTAATGACATTCATATGTTGAAGAAATCTGCCATAACCAAACCAGCTCTTCAGGATATTCTCAGACCTATCTTCCATAATGACCAGCCCAATCCTCTATCACAAAAGTAAACACTCAGAAATTTTTGATCAAACTCCAACTTCCACAATGGCAAAAGGATTAAAAATGTCCACTGGACTTTTGAAAAACTCGATACCCAAAATTTTACCAGACTTACCAATATTCTCCATTAATGTGAACGGCTTAAACTGTCCTCTAAAGAGGCACAGATTGGCTGACTGGATACAAAAACTCAGGCCAGATATTTGCTGCATACAAGAGTCACATCTTACTTTAAAAGATAAATATAGACTCAGGGTGAAAGGATGGTTGTCCATATTTCAGGCAAATGTTAATCAGAAAAAAGCAGGTGTTGCAATTCTATTTGCAGACACAATAGGCTTTAAACCAACAAAAGTAAGGAAGGATAACAATGGTTACTTCATATTTGTTAAGGGTAATACTCAATATGATGAGATTTCAATTATTAATATTTATGCACCCAACCAGAATGCACCTCAATTTATAAGAGAAACTCTAACAGACATGAGCAACTTGATTTCCTCCAGCTCCATAATAGTTGGAGATTTCAACACTCCTTTGGCAGTGTTGGATAGATCCTCCAATAAGAAGCTGAGCAAAGAAATTTTAGATTTAAATCTAACCATCCAACATTTGGATTTAGCAGACATCTACAGAACATTTCATCCCAACAAAAGTGAATACACATACTTCTCATCAGCCCATGGAACTTACTCCAAATTGATCACATCTTAGGTCACAAGTCTAGCCTCAGTAAATTTAAAAGAATAGAAATTATTCCTTGCATCTTCTCAGACCACCATGGAATAAAAGTTGAGCTCAGTAACAACAGGAATCTGCATACTCATACAAAAACATGGAAGTTAACCTTATGCTAAATGATAGCTGGATCAGAGATGAGATTAAGAAGGAAATTGCCAAATTTTTGGAACAAAATGACAATGAAGACATGAATTATCAGAACCTCTGGGATACCACAAAGGCAGTCCTAAGAGAAATTTATAGCACTGCAAGCCTTCCTCAAGAGAACAGAAAGAGAAGAAGTTAACAACTTAATGGGACATCTCAAGCAACTGGAAAAGGAAGAACATTCCAACCCCAAACCCAGTAGAAGGAAAGAAATAACCAAAATTAGAGCAGAATTAAATGAAATTGAAAACAAAAGAATTATACAACAGATCAATAAATCAAAAAGTTGGTTTTTGAAAAGGTCAATAAAATAGATACACCTTTGGCCAACCAAACCAGGAAAAAAAGAGTAAAATTTCTAATTTCATCAATCAGAAACAACAAAGATGAAATAACAACAGACTCCTCAGAAATTCAAAAAATCCTTAATGAATATTACAAAAAACTTAATTCTCAGAATTATGAAAATCTGAAGGAAATTGACCAACACTTGGAAGCACATCACCTTCCAAGACTTAGCCAGAATCAAGTGGAAATGTTGAACAGGCCAATATCTAGTTCTGAAATAGCATCAACAATATGAAATCTCCGTAAAAAGAAAAGCCCAGGACCAAATGGCTTCACATGAAAATTCTACCAAACCTTTAAAGACAAACTAGTACCTATATTACTCAACCTGTTCCAAAATATAGAAGAAGAAGGAAGACAACCCAACACTTTCTATGACACAAACATCACCCTGATCCCCAAGCCAGGAAAAGACCCAACAAGAAAAGAAAATTATAGACCAATATCACTAATGAATATAGATGTAAAAAATATTCAGCAAGACCCTAACAGAATCCAGCAACACATCAAACAAATTATATATCATGACCAACTCGGTTTTATCCCAGGGTCTCAAGGCTGGTTCAATATACGTAAATCTATAAATGTAATCCAGCACATAAACAAATTAAAAAACAAAGACCATATGATTCCCTCAATTGATGCAGAAAAAGCTTTTGATAATATCCAGCATCCCTTCATGATCAGAACACTTAAAAAAATTGGTATAGAAGGGACATTTCTTAAACTAATAGAGGCCATCTACAGCAAACCCACAGCCAATATCGTATTGAATGGAGTTAAATTGAAATAATTTCCACTCAGATCAGGAACCAGACAAGGCTGGCCATTGTCTCCACTGCTCTTTAACATTGTAATGGAAGTTCTAGCCATAGCAATTAGGGAAGAAAAGGCCATCAAGGGTATCCATATAGGGTCAGAAGAGATTAAACTTTCACTCTTCACAGATGATATGATTGTGTATCTGGAAAACACCAGGGATTCTACTACAAAACTCTTAGAAGTGATCAAGGAATACAGCAGCATTTCAGGATACAAAATCAACATTCATAAATCTGTAGCCTTTATATATACCAACAATAGTCAAGCTGAAAAAACAGTTAAGGACTCTATTCCATTCACAGTAGTGCCAAAGAAGATGAAATATTTGGGAGTATACCTAACAAAGGACGTGAAAGATCTATATAAAGAGAACTATGAAACTCTAAGAAAAGAAATAGCTGAAAACGTTAACAAATAGAAAAACATACCATGCTCATGGCTGGGAAGAATCAACATTGTTAAAATGTCCATACTACCCAAAGCAATATACAATTTTAAAGCAATCCCTATTAAAGCTCCACTGTCATACTTTAAAGATCTTGAAAAAATAATACTTCGTTTTATATGGAATCAGACAAAACCTCGAATAGCCAAGACATTACTCAGAAATAAAAACAAAGCAGGAGGAATCGTGCTACTGACCTCAGACTATACTATAAATCAATAGTGATCAAAACAGCATGTGGCACAAAAACAGAGAGGCAGATGTATGGAACAGAATAGAGAACCAAGAGATGAACCAAGCTACGTACCGTTATTTGATCTTTGACAAGCCAATTAAAAACATTCAGTGGGGAAAAGATTCCCTATTTCACAAATGGTGCTGGGTGAACTGGCTGGCAACCTGTAGAAGACTGAAACTGGACCCACACCTTTCACCATTAACTAAGATAGACTCTTACTGGATTAAAGATTTAAACTTAAGACATGAAACTATAAAAATACTAGAAGAGAGTGCAGGGAAAACCCTTAAAGAAATCCATCTGGGCGAGTATTTTATGAGGAGGACCCCCCCCCCCCCGGGCAATTGAAGCAGCTTCAAAAATACACTACTGGGACCTGATCAAACTAAAAAGCTTCTGCACAGCCAAGAACATAGTAAGTAAAGCAAGCAAACAGCCCTCAGAATGGGAGAAGATAATTTGCAGGTTATGTCTCCAACAAAGGTTTAATAACCAGAATCCACAGAGAACTCAAACGTATAAGCAAGAAAAGAACAAGTGATCCCATCGCAGGCTGGGCAAGGGACTTGAAGAGAAACTTCTCTGAAGAAGACAGGCGTACAGCCTACAGACATATTAAAAATGCTAATCATCCTTAATCATCAGAGAAATGCAAATAGAAACTATTTTGAGCTATCATATAACTCCTGTAAGATTAGCCCATATCACAAAATCCCAAGACCAGAGATTTTGGCGTGGATGTGGTGAAAAGGGAACACTTCTACACTGCTGGTGAGAATGCAACCTAATACATTCCTTTTAGAAATATGTTTGGAGAACACTTACAGATCTAAAAATAGATCTGCCATTCAATCCTATAATTCCTCTACTAGGTATATACCCAGAAGAACAAAAATCACATAACAAAGATGTTTGTACCAGAATGTTTATTGCAGCCCAATTCATAATTGCTAAGTCATGGAAAAAGCCCAAATGCCCATCGATCCACAAATGGATTAATAAATTGTGGTATAGGTACACCATGGAATATTATGCAGCCTTAAAGAAAGATGGAGACTTTACCTCTTTCATGTTTACATGGATGGAGCTGGAACATATTCTTCTTAGTCAAGTATCTTAAGAATGAAAGAAAAGTATCCAATGTACTCAGCCCTACTATGAAACTAATTTTTGGCTTTCACATGAAAACTATAACCTAGTTATAACCTAAGAATATGGGGAAGGGGCAGAGGGAGGGGAGGGAGGGGGGAGGAAGGGCGGAGGGAGGGTGATTGGTGGGATTACACCTGCGGTGCATCTTACAAGGGTACATGTGAAACTTAGTAAATGTAGAATATAAATGTCTTAACACAGTAACTAAGAAAATGCCAGGAAGACTATGTTAACCAGTTTGATGAAAATATGTCAAATGGTCTATAAAACCAGTGTATGGTGCCCCATGATCGCATTAATGTATACAACTATGATTTAATTAAAAAAAAATAACGTTTGAGATAAAAAAAAGAAAAATGCACTTAATATTGGTGAACTATACATATGCTCTTTGCCATCATGTGCTCTGAAAACAATAACAGTCTGGAAAAGAAGTAATTGTCAGTGTTAAGGACTGAATGTTTTGTGCTCCCCAAAATCGTATGTTGAAGCCACAGTCCCCAATTTAGAGGTGGGGCAAGAAGGCCGTCATGTGTAAGGTAGAAAGAAGGTCATCACCAGGAGCTAACTCTGTCAGCACCTTGATCTTGGACTTCCCAGCCTCCAGATCTTAAACCAGCTGTTTAAGCCACCTGGTCTGTGATATTTTGTTATAGCAGCCTAGACTGGCTAAGAAGGTCAGCAGGTGTATGAAAAGGAGCTTGCAGAAAGAGTTTTGCCCCTAGAGTCAGCAGTAAACAAATTCTGTGTAGACCCAGGTACTTGCATTCATGTTTATAGAGTGTCCCAAAGTCACCCATAAAGTCCTCAAACAGGGAAAATAAGGAAATTAGAGCTAATGTACCTTCATTCACAAAATATTCATTACACAAGCTTACAAAGAGGTGGCCAACACGTAGAGAATTTTTGTAAATATTTTGTGGTAACGTCTATTTTGTAAATAACAGTACATTTAGTTACAATTTTCCATTTTCCCTATGTATGGTGACTTCATGGGTGACTTTGGGGACATTCTGTAGTTGTCATTAGAGAATGTTATCATTCTACTTTGCAAAGGCAACACAGCAAACCTTTGACCAATGTGAGCAAAAGGAAATGAAATTATCTTGATGAAGAGAATTTCCTAAAAGTAAATTTGATTGAAATTTAACTTTTGCCCATTTATTATTTGCAAAATGCTAGGTTGTGAAGTATAATGGTATATTAGTTTTCTAAGGCTACCATAACAAATTTAAACAATGGAAATTTATGCTCTCACAGTTCTGGAGGCTCTAGGAGTCTGAAGTCAAGGTGTCACAGAATCATGGTCCCTCCAAAGACTCCAGGAAGACTCTTCCCTCATCTCTTTCAGGTTCTGATGACTCCAAATATTCCTTGGCTTACGATGCATAACTCCAATCTCTGCCTCCTCTGCACATGGACTTCCCTCCTGTGTGTCTTGGAAGCTAAAACTAGATTATCTCTTATAAAATGTATGTGTGCTGGCTACCTAAGAGCAAGGAAAACTGACAGAAAGACCATATAATATTACTCTTCACTTCTTGATGCAGCAAGTTTGGGACTAAAAATTCTGTTTTACCTAATAGGCACCAAATAATTGATTTTGACTGTGACTGAGATTCCAAGTAATTTGTGTTCCCTTGCAATTGGGCACATGTCATATGTAATTTCTATATATAAAGGTTTATTTTTAACTTGGCCATGGGAAGGGGGGATAATTTGGGATGACAACAAGTGGGAAAAATCTCTGCCTGGTCATGAGTTACCCTTTTAAATGATAACAAAATGTTCTAAGTTTAACTTGTTGGTTTGGCCTGATTTTCTTCCTGGGTATCTATGGGCCTCATATCAAGTCATAAACAAGGAAAGCCTCTCTTGCTCCTAAAGCCCCTTGCTTCTCTTGCTATGGGAGTGAGCCAATAGCCCTCTTTGTTTTTCCTCCTTGGAGTTTTTACATAAGAGTTTTACATAACATCTGCTTTAATCTCCACCCAATCTTTTGAAGCTATATTTGACTAATAAAGGGTACCATTACAAATGCAAAATCTTACAGTCAGGGTCCTTCACTTGGGGTCCAGGCCCCACTTCCTGACATTCAATGTAAACTTTGGTGTGTGTGTGATCTTTTCTGTGGAGTAGACTATTTTCTTCATCCCATTCCCAGAGAAGTCATTCTCTCAAAAAATAAGAATCTCCGTGGGCTGGCTCAATGCCATGAACCATTAGTTTGCTGTTGACTTTTGACAAGTTCTTTAGTTTCAATATACAAAATTATTATCCATACAAGGACATCATCAAAGATAAATTAAAAAAAAAATAACAGAAGAAACTTTGATTCAAATACAAGACAAACATTTCAGGGAAGGGCATCCTGGGTATCCATCAATGTAGGTGGCAGATCTTTCAGTTGAGCCCTCAGGGACAGTTTCTCAGGGCGGCTATTTGGCAGGGGAGTCAAACAGTTGTCTCTGTTCATTTCAGCTCATGTCTCAGTAACTCCTTGAATTTGCCTGAATTCCTCCCTCCAGCGAGAATAGCCTCCTACAATCTCTATATCTTAAGAGATTACACATCTTTTCTTCCCTTCTAGATTTTATTGCCCCTGTTTTATTCATTTTTGCTATAAGCATCTTAGCACATAGTAGGCTTTTAAAACATGTTTGTTGAGAGGATGTCTGGATGAATGGATGAATGACAAACACTAGTTGTCTGTGGGCTAGGTGTCTCATCTGAGATGCTCAGAATTGTTATTGTTCCAGCCAGAAGGCTGAAAACCAGCAACCACCCCCCCCGTGGCTGGCCCTGACTTCCTCCCATCAAGAGGCACAGAACTGAACCTAGAGCCCGGCCAGAGAAATAGGCAATACACGGAAAAGACTTCATGTATATTCCCAGAGCGCCTTTTCCTTAAAGGTGCTTTCCCTATTTAGAAGGAGACTCAAGTGCACTGTGACTGCAGAGTGCTACTATTTCTAAAGCATATCTGCATTCTGATGTGATATTTTTGTCAAGAAACATTTGCATGTCATTCCTGGGCAACGGAATATTCATGTTACACAACAGAAGCAGCCAGATAAAATTCAACTTTTTGTTGTAGGTAGGACTGGGTGGGAAGCTTGGCCACTCTGGGATAGTCAGCCACCTGCTGTACACAATCATTTTCACATTGATTATATTGGAGTAGTCCTGGTACTTATGGAAAAGGACAAGTAACCCAAAAATTGAATGTAAAGCCCCAAATCTGAGGTCTCTACCTTTCCGGTTGCTTGCCGAACACCTTGGAGTCTCCCTTGATTTCTCTCTTTCTCTGATAACCAACATCTAACCCATCGGCAGATGCCATTCAAACTTCCAAATACACCCAGAGTTTAATACTTCCTGCCATCTTCACCACTACCCCCTAGCAGGAGGCACCACCATCTCTCATCTGTGTTGAGATCTCACCCTCCCCACCTCCTGCCTTCAGTCCATGTCTCCCTACATATTTTCAACAAAACAGCCAGAATGGGCATTTACAATCAGATCACATCCTGCCTCTGCTCTGAACGAGATTTTCCCACCTCACCTGGGAAATGCCAACTTCTCACAGTGGCCTGCAGGGGTCCGTGTGGTCCACCTACCTGATCCATTTGACCTTACCTACCGCAGTCTCCAGCCCTTTCAATTCACACCAGCCTCAGCACCCTCCTCGCTGTTTTTTGAAGCACACATATTTTTTTCTCAGTCACGTGGAATTTTATCTTCTAAGAGAATAAGACATCAGTCAAACAGCTGATTCCGACTGATCTCTGACTGAGAGCCCTGGGGTGATATACACCCAGAATGGTCACAGGCCCACGCTGCTCTCAGAGTAAAAGCTTTCTGCTCTTCTCCAAGGCTATGGAGATCAAATATTAAATCCATCCTGCCATTGATCTGTGGCTGGGCCACTGTGGATGGATGTCCTTGAGAGTGGACCCAGCTTGGTTGAACAAACAAGCTCATATGAAATCACGATGGAGGAACAGAGCAACCCCAAATATATCTGGACAACCAATAGGCGTGAATTTTGACAGTCTTTCTGCCAGCTAGGGCTATTTTCTAGTTTATGTTTCCCAACAAGAGTTTGTTGACTGCCTCCTACTAAGCTAGAATCAAATAGTTTGAGTTTGGAAAATAACCAAGGGAGACTGGAAAGACAAAACCTGTGGGCCCATCAAGTCACCATAGAAATGTTTTATGAATCAAATATATTTACATTTCTTGGTCATTTATCTCTAAATGTGTGCCTGCTTTTCATTTAAATACAACATAATCCTGGCAGATTCTGTCACAAGACTATAGCAGCATGCATGATCTCACTGGTCCTTTGTAGTTTTACTTTTTTTTTTTAAGATGTGAGTTTATTAAAGTTTAAAAAATGTAAGCAAATTGTTTATCATTCTAACTGCAGGATAATCGTTCTTGTCATACCAGTGGTTCTTAGAGCAAACTGTCCACACGCTCCTCGCCACCCACAGGGAACTTCTTCTCCTTCTCTTAACTGACTTGTTCAAACTTTCCAACCCCCCCACCCCCACCCAAAGCCCTGAAATGGAGTGCTCACCTTAACCATTTTATTTGGTGGTGGAGAGACTTTATTTCTATTCCAACATAGGAACATTTACCGTAAATTTAAAATAACACTAAGGAAATTTACACAACACCCTGATGGCATCTAAATAGCATACTTCTGTTAGCATCTGATACGAATCTGGAGGCCTTCCCCTGGATTTATCTGTTATCAAAATAAATTAACTTGGGGACGTTAGGTTTCCCATACAACCCTGTTGACCTGAGGCAAAACTTTCCTTAATATATTAGTCACTACCTTGGTCACTGAGTTTGAAACTGGGGAAGCCTCTTTCATAGAGTAGTTGGAATTTCCAAGGAGTAGGATTTCGCTTCTTTTGCTATTTCACTCTCTCCAAGTTGGGAGACACTTGAGGATGTGCAAGACTGTTCAGAGAAAGTGAATCTCCAAGGGTTGAGTTGGTTAGCGTTAGACCATGCTCACATGTGCATCAACAGGAACTGAGTTGGGGGACATTTGTTCCAACATATGGTAATCCTCTGATATGGCACAACTTTTTTAAACATGAAAGACTTCTGCTGTAGAAATATATCACCAGCTTGTTAAAGTTCATATCAAGATTGTTTTCAGTCAGAAGGGACAGGGAGGAAGCCTTGAGAGGGTTATTATTTTGAAAAATGAGACATATGATCACATTAATGTACACAGCTATGATTTAATAATAAAAAAAAAATGAGAGAGATGCTTTGCCAGACTGAAAACTAGAAATCCAATGAGAAGCCCACGATGTTTGACTGACAAAAAAACGCATTTCTCATTTTAACAAACAAACGTGCCCATTCATCTGGAGGAAAACAGCAAAGGTTGTGGTTTCAATACCACAAAATGCCTTGTCATAAAGCTAGCTCATGAAGAAATTCTATAAACCTACTTTTTGAACTTCACAAACAGTTTCATCTGTGCTCCAGAACTTGAACTACATTATTTGTGCCTTTGACAAAGCAAAGCTATAATGACTTCAGTCTTTCTACCTCATTGCTTTAAACCAACAAGCTAAGTACATGCGCCTCTATTCCTAACGCACACACAACTGCATAATTACTCCATTGATGCCTGAAAAGTAACCCACTTAGCATTTAGTCAGAACCAAGAAAGAAAAGTAGATTTCACTTAGCCCCATTCAGGTGTGCTTTCACTCGTCAATAGCGTTTGAGCCTCAGTCTTCACTGCTGGCCACCGTCCAGTAGAAGCTGCCCTTTGTGCCTGTTGCCATCTTTCCTCGTGTTCATCAAATATTTGAGACGGTTATTAGTTTTCTTTTAATGTGGAATTTTAGTCACATGTTTAGAAGAACAAAAACAATGCCTGCCAGCAGTTGGATATCTGAAATTCTGCTGTCCAGGAACACAGATTTGAAGATAATAAAATCAGCAACTACAATTGTGCGTATTTTTAAGAGAATATTAGCATTGCCTCCACAAACACATTTTATAAATAAATTATCCCGGTGAGTGTTCATTTTAAAAAGCTCTTGTTCCCAAAAAGAAAAAAGGCTTTGTATAGAGAAGTATCTTCCCTGATCGATGACCTATTTATGGTTTTTAAAGGGAATAAAAGTACAAAAGCTGGAAAGGTGGTTGAGCACATAGGAGAAAGGGATAATGATGGCATCTTCATTACAGTTATTAAGGATCTGATGAGATAATCCACGTTACGCATTAAAACAGTGCCTGACAATGGCACAATATAAGTCACGATCATTATCATCGTCCCCATCAACATCCGTGGGAATAAACTCAGAACTTCCTTATTTTTCCATTAAAATTTACTCAACAGATTCTTTTCTAAGTACAATGGTAGCATCTTCAGTCTAGAGAGAAGACAACCCAATGGTTTCATGTCTTTGCCCTGTTTTCTGACATATTTTTGGCTTTCTATCATTTTATGTACCGATCTGATGAAACTTCTGACATTTATTACTTACAAAAAGAAACTAAATATTTTTGGCATTCAACACAAGCATGGAGTACAGGCTAAACATCTGTGGCCTGACTTCCCCGGATGAAGCAAAGTCCTTCCCAGTCCGGCTCTCTGACCAGTTGTGCCCGACAGCTGATCTTTAGTTTTGTAGTATTTAATCTTGAGGAGGACTGAAATCCATGCCTGTTCCCAGAACTCCAAGTTATTCTGTAATAGTTAAATAGATAAATTCTAATGATGGGAAAACCTCAGACTCTTGGATGGATAAGTACCAGGGATCTAGTCACTTTGTAAAATATCTCCAGAGCTCTTCACCTTGAAAGGATCCTGACAAATGAATGGCATTTTTGGAACTTACTGTCACCACTTTAAAGAAATATATCTCTTAGTATCTTTCAGGATTTGTTGTCAGAAACTGGGAAAGGTTATGGGAAATAAAATTATACTCACATCAAGGAAGAAAAACAGAAACTAACTTTTCAAAATGTGTTTATTTATTTGTTATGCCTGACCGGGTTTCAGGAGGCATGTGTGACCTTAACGTGAGAGCAATGGATTTGCTCCCAAACACAGACTGCTGGATATGTTCAGAGTGACCTGTTGACCCCGCTGTTCTAGAAATATCCTGCTTTGTGAGATGGGTCATGTTTCCTACTTGAAGCAACTCAACAGATACCTACATTTAATATTTTAAATGAGTGCAAAACAAATAGAGTAACGATGTGACTTCCACGCACCAGGCACAGAGACTGCATTGCCAAGGCTTGTCACAAATGAGGCGCCTCAGACCCAGTCACAGTCTGCAGAGTCCTTTCCCTCAGTAACTCCAGACCTGTTCCATTTGCTGTCTTATCATTAAAAGAGAGTCATAAAAACCCAAGACCCTGGCTGTAATGCTGGTCTCTCCATATTGCTTCTAACAACAAATAGCCCAGCAGGTTAAGCAAAGACAACTGACTCCTGACTCCCATGCCTCTCAGTTTGCTTTGAAATCTGCTATCTTCTGGTCCCCAGCTGAGTTTACATCCCTCAGATTCTCCCAGTTGCAGCAAACTCCTTAACTTCACTGAGACAATGGCCTTCGGGACTAAAATACCCCTGTTACTACTTAGGAGGAGCACACTTTCTCATCAATAGTCACTTAACTAAGGCTATTTATGGTGAACATCTAAAATGGGATTTTTATATAAAACAAACATTCCATAAATATTTGTTGAAGATCAGTAAGTGAATGACGTAATGAACCAATTTGTTGATTTAAAAATGGATGAGTTGATAAATGTTTATAAATGTGTGTATTTCTGGACAAGAATGAAGTTTCCCAAGGTATATCTAATAAATTATAAGCCCTGTTAAGACAGAGTGGTATCATGATCTTTTTCTCCTGTAAAGTTTCCCGAAAAGGCTCCACTTGAATGGACACTCATTTAAAATGTACTAATTGAATCAAATTATATAAATTATATAAGATTAAATTTTACCATGAGAACCGTGAATGTCCCCAAATGCCTGAAAAATTGGAGCATCCAATCTTTTATATATGAACCCTAAAATATCTTCTGACCAAACTTTGTGGTATATGTGCCAACAATCTCTCTTACTAATATAGAAGAAAAATAGATTTTAATGGAGGAGAATGCTGGAAGAGTCTTTGGTGTAGAGATTACTGGCAAATTCAGCGGGAGTCTGGGAGCAGCCAGCAGAGCAGTCAGGGTGGCCGAGATCACGGTTAGGGAAACTCTCCCCATGCTGGATGTGGAGGGAGCAGGGATGGCTTCTCACTCTCATGCGTGGCACTCAGGAGAACAAGTAGAGTACATCGTGTTCAGCTGTGAAATGAGGCAAATGGCTGAGCTCATTTTTCTCACACACAAAAGTACTAGAAACATACAGGTGAGTCCCTTATGATCATTTTTAAAAAGTTCAAGCAGGGAGAGGAGAGGAGGGGGAGGGACTGGTGTGCTCCCACTTAATGGGCACATTGTAAGGATATGTGGCATACCTCTTGGGTGCGGGACACAAGTACAAGAGAGAATTTACCTAACCAATGCAAACCCTGTATCCTAGCTGCGTGTACCCTCACATTAACCTGAAATTTAAAAAAGTTCAAGCAAACGATGCGACCTGAATGAATGAAATAGCTTGTCTGTCTACGTAGCTGACCTGCCATTTTCTTGCAGGTTTGGGGTTAATATAACTACATATTCTTTCCGTCCTTCCCAATGCCACATTATTGTTGGCAGGGAACTAAAATCAGAATGCATTGCTGCTACCAGAGAGAATAATTTCAGTGAGCAACAGTTACACAGCAGCATAGATTGCTGACTACTTCCACGGTAAAAAACCAACAAGAAATGGGGGCAAATTCCAGGTGAATGACTTGAAATGGGATAATGAAGTTTAAGAATCAGCCCAGGTTCTCTTTGGAGCCCACAATTCCAGTGATTATTTTGATATATACATATATGTGTAAATGATAATTATAAACACAATTTATGAGGCCCTGTTTTCCTTCTAAATGTGGCAGTTGAGTACTGAGAGATACAGAACCAGTATTAAAAGAGAAGAAAGATGTTCTGAGAACCAAGGACATTAACGATTGATGAAACTGAACCATGCAGTGGCCTTGCCTTTCAGAAGTGAGTTCAGTTATCTTTCCTGTTTTTATGGAGGGAGGACCACAGGAGAGTTCCAATACAAGGGGTTCCTGAAAGAGCTACATCCTGCTCTCAGGTGGCAAAGGAATTTACAAAACAGAAACTGTTGCTATTCAACATTCTGGATAAAATCATTCCGTTTTATCTGAACTGGCCATCGAGGTAGAGTCTCTGAGATGCTGCTGGGAGCTAAAGGACCAAGGGCTTTAGCCATCATCATTTCTTCCCAACAACAGATCACTTCATGCCATGTGACCCAGTTTTACTGAGC